>NC_142134.1:5000000-6250000 GCF_024610735.1 Ursus americanus | reverse complement strand
AGACTGGTCAAAAGCTCTAAGTTTGTATTCTTCGAAAATGATTCTCCATGAAAAATGTATGAAATCCATCCTATTTTTATAGGTTCCTATCTCTATTCCATGCCATGTTCTTTGGCTTTAAATGTTATAAAGTCCTTGAATAAAAGTCTTAGAAAACAGCCTGGTGAGAGATGCTCTACAGATGTAAAATAAATATTCATGACACCTGGTACAGAATTCACATGACCAATAAAAAACTTAGACCATGACATGAGTTTGTCCTTCAAATTTGTAGTTCCTATTGAACCAACCAACATTGTCTGAGTATATTTCCGATTTTTCTAATCATAATTTTTTCTCTCTGTCCTCTTCATTCTCTCCTCTGTTTTTTTTTTAAATTTTTTTTAAAAATCTCCCTCTCCTGCTCTCCGCACAAGAGTTATTTCAAATCTCTCCACTTGTGAAAGACTTGAATGAATTAAGTGATGTCACGTTCTGCTTTGGCATGTTGTGATGTTTTAAATTAAGAAATCATTAAATAGACAAAATCATAAAAAGTACAAAAGAAGTATTCCTTTCAGCATTCTTTATAGATTGTTCCAGTTCCATGCACATTTCAGAAAATGATTTTGCCTTACATTTTGAGGAAAAATTCTTTCTTAGAAAGAATTCCTGCAATTCCTTGTTCCCTCCACTCAGTCTAAGAAGCATAGGAGCATCTCCACTATTTCTGTTTTCCTCCTTTTAATTTCAGTAGAATAAAACTGATAGACCATCAGAGAAAAGTTAAAAATATGTTTTTAAATTTATATACATATGGCTACATTTCAATGCGTTTATCATATTGCCCCTCAGTTCTATTATCCTAACCTCTTTAAGTAGATGCACTCCTCTTGGCTCTTGCAAGGGGCTGGAAAATAATCAAGGCATCGAGCTTATTTCTGTTGACTGTAACCCAAACCAATAATTTGTAAGAGCCACTATAAGAATGTACCCTACCATTTCAAAGCCCCTGGACCTTCCTGCAAGAAGTGAAAACACCAAATGAAAGATGTGAGAACATGACTTCACAGATATTCTTTATTTACAATGACTACAGCCATTTCACATGTAGTACCCATGAAGTTGAATACTCGATACAAGCGCTTTTATTTATAATTCAAATCTACCTCTTCATTATCTCATACTTTCATCTTTTCTTCATTAAAAAAAAAAATCCTTTGAAAACTCCCTGACCTCCCCCTAAAATAAAGTTAATTATATCACAAGCAGCTCTTCTCCTAATTAAGCTTACTCTAACCACAAATGCATATTCTCATTATCACTAACACTAGGATAAGGTCCTCTGGTTGGCAGTTAGGTGAATGCTCTGCTCCATTAGATTGACTCCCAAGTGTAATATCGGTTTAATTCAGGTTTGTAGTTATAAGAAAGTTAACCCCTTGCAAAGTAAGTTCTTCTGGAAATATTCTTCATGATAGTCAACACCTTTCAGAACTCAGTGAGTTAACCCTTTCTATTTTTACTCCTAAACTTGATAGATAGCTGATAGAAAGATAAATAAGATCCATAACACAAAACAATAGATGTCCTTCTGATTAGTATTAATAATACATACACTGAGACTAAACCTTCCATTAGCTCAAAAATATCAAATTTCCAAACAAATGTGTTCATGCATCATTAGTGGTCAGTGAGTTCATCCTGTCTTAGTGGAGTGTGTTTTCCTTGCCATTTTCTTGTACATATTCAATAGGGGTGTGGATAGAGGTCAATAAGTTTAAGAGGTTATGAAATTAATAACTACATCATTGGTCTTATACCAGCCCAATTTACCATACGAAATTAAGAGCAAGAAACTTAATTTCTCTGATCAATGAAGAAAAAAAATCTACAAATTGTTGGTAAATGTTGCTAAATGAGATAAATGATAAATATTTAAATAATTTTAATTAAAATTATTACAATAATTATTTTCATATGTTATTTGTTGGTGTCAGTCTAGACTTTAAGGATTTGGAATTCCTGGCCTTCCGTCTTTTTAATTAGAAGTAAAATGGTATATTAAGAGCTTTAGCATATATTTCAGGGAAGAATGGTTTTAGTTTATCAAAGCATCTTAGAAAGCGATTTGTGTGAGAATAGGGAGGATGGGAGGGCTATCTGCAAGGAACAAGTGTGTGTGTGTGTGTGTGTGTGTGTGTGTGTGTGTGTGTGTAGGAGATAAAAGACTCTGAGAAAATGAAAGATGTTTGGTTTTATTTTTCTCTGGTATTCTAGACAGGAAAGAGATGAAGAACCCAATAAATTAAGGAGACAAGGAAATCATAGATGAAAAACAGATAAAGGATTCAGCAAGATGGCAGAAAGCTGGGAATAATACACCTACAAGGGACATTGTAAAAGATGTAGGAAAAATGGATGTTACATTTACATTTAAACTGTTTGCTGATGAGAAAGACAAAACACATTGACAGTAAAAGAGACGCTTTATTCAGGCTATTGCAAAGAAGATGTCATAATGAGAAATGTCTAAAAGAAAAGGAAGGGGGCCTGAAGTTTTATGGCCTAGCCATAGGTAAACAAGAGTCATTTACTAGTCTTAAGGGACTAGTCTTTTATCAGAGGATATGAGGGCAGGGTGGTCCTTTGCCATTAGCCTTTATCCAGAACACAAAAGTATGAAGAATTTCTTAATCTTCACTGCTTTCTCAGGACAATAGGGCTCAAGAAGAAAGGAAAGGAGAGGAGAGGAGAGGAGAGGAGAGGAGAGGAGAGGAGAGGAGAGGAGAGGAGAGGAGAGGAGAGGAGAGGAGAGGGGAGAGGAGAGGAGAGGAGAGGAGAGGAGAGGAGAGGAGAGGAGAGGAGAGGAGAGGAAAGGAAAAAGAAAAAAAGGTCAAAATTGTCATTATTCTCTGAAATAATCACTCTTTTTTTACCACCTACCTTTAATAAAGTCCACTGTGTATGGTACTTTTCTTTCAAGGAACGAGAGAGAGTTGAATTTTGTTTTAGATTAAGGGAGTAGAGGTAAGAAAAGAAGAATATAGGTGTAAAGTGGTGATCAATGATTGAGTGGAAAAAGGAAATTAAAACAAGAGGTGATGAGAGGGAAGTCACCAAGAATCTTCAGCACTACTGCATGGTCAGGGAGTAAGGGGTTGTATTTTTAATGTATGTGGATAAGAAGATTGGAGGATTTACTCATTGCCCAGTAGTTAATATTTGGGCTAAAACCAGAAAAATCAGGTGCCCAAAACAAAATATAGAAACACTTATATTGCCAGCAAAATACTTGTTTGCTTTTCAGAGCTTGTTTCCTGGAGTTTCGGATAAGATCTAAAGATGTACAAGAAGGGATGCTGTATTCCTTTATCTATCCAGGTAGTAAGCCAGAGAGTTTTGGGAGATGCCAGATATTCTAGGGATTATAGATATCTGAACTATTGCAAGAGTCTCCTAACTTGTCAGTCTGCTTCCACTGTTCTTCTTTTCAATCCATTCTCAACACTAGCACAAGTTTTCTCAAGTATGAATCTGATGTATTACTTCCCTATTTAACAGCTTCTAATGGCACACCAAGATTGTTCATGATTTAACTCAACATAGTTATATTCTCAAGTTCTGCTACTCTCACCATCATCAGCCACATTATATTACTTGCTTTCAAGTTCATCTATTGATCTTCATATATCTAAACATAATTGATTATTCCTAAGTCTTTGTTTCCAATGTATGCTATTAGAGAACTTAACACAATAAAGTCTTAGTTACTGAAGTCCAGAACATGATAAAAGCTCAAGGACAGGAACTAAGGTTTGGGTGTTATGTACCACCCTATACTCTATACCCTGACCAGACACTACATGGGTGTTCAATAAATATTTTAAAATTAATGACCAAGGTGCTATAAGTATCTCTACCCTGGTAAGTAAATCAGACAAAGTAAGTCCATGTCTAAATATATGTCTTATTTGGGAGGTGGTGAATTTTACATGGTACACATGGCAGAATATGGTGACATTTCAAGGATGATAGAGGACATAAGCTTGAAACAATAGGTTGAACTATAGGGACTTCAAAGTTTATTACAAACTTGTGAGTCAACAATTTTATGGTTAATATGTTAAGAGTGGAAATAAAAGAGATTCAGAAAGAAAATATAGTGCTAAACATCTAAAGATGGTCATATTGGAAGAGAAAATAGTCTAACCAAGGTCCTCACTGTCTCTGTATATGCTTCATTAGCAAGAGTCAGTACGTTAGTTTCCTATTACTGTTGTTACAAACTATCACAAATATAGTGGCTTAAAATAATACAAATTTATTATCTGTAGCTCTAGAGGTCAGAAACTAAACTGGGTCTCACTGGCCTAAAACCAAGATGCGTGCAAAGCTGCATTCCTTTCTGGAAGCACAAGAAGAGAACACATTCTCTTGCCTTTTCTATCTTCTTGAGGTCACCCACATTCCTTGGCTCACCACCTCTTCAATCTTCAAAGTCAGCAATGGCCGGTTGAGTCTTTCTCATAATATACCATTCTGACTCTGTTTTCCTCTCTCATTTCTAAGGATGCTTCTGATTACACTGAACCCTCTTGAAAAGTCCAGAATAATCTCATCTCAAAATCAGTTGGTTAGCAACCTCTACCTTAATTATCCCTGCCATATATTATGGGTTGAATTGTGTCCCCCAAAAGATATGTTGAGGTTTCAACTCCTAATACTTCACAATGTGATCTTATTTGGAAATAGGGTTGTTGCAGATTACCTAAAATGAGTTCATTCTGGAGTACCATGGGCTCTTAATCCAATATGACTGGTATTCTTATAAATATAAGGAGACAGACACATAGGAGGAAGTGATGTATTTACAAGACAAGGAATGCTAAGTATTGCCAGCAAGCACCAGAAGCTAGAAGAGGCAATGAAGGATTCTCTTCTACAGGTTTCAAATGGAACATGGCCTCCTGCTGACATCTTCATAGGAACGTCTTGTCTCCAGAGCTGTGAAACAATTTCTGTTGTTTTAAACCATCCAGTTTGGGGTAATTTGTTATGGCAGACCTAGCAAAGTAATACACCATGCAATAGAACATATTCATAGGTTCTGAGAATTAGGACATGGACATCTTCGTGGGGCCATTATTCTGCCTAACGCAGTCAATGGGGAAATGATAAAAAATAGAAGAAATTTGCCCTGTAATTAAGAAAAAGTAAGATAAATCTCTTTTTGGAAAAAATGGAAAGTATCGTCTTTTTTTCCTTCTATTTTACACAGTATCCTGAAGGCTTTTATCTACTTGGAACTTCTATTAAGAATTACAGATCACTTAGCAGCAATTTTTAACCACTGCTTTTTCTGCAGATTTTAATATTAAGTGAATTAAGTGCTTACCTAATATATATGCCTACTTCAAGTTCAGTTTAGGAAAACATACAATTTAAATAAAAAATGAGTAGCCCAAACATAGACTAGTCACTATGACAGAGCCTAAACAGATGGGGGAAAAAATTCTGTACCTGCTCAGTGTCCTTCAGTTTTATAAAAAGGACAAAAAGTTTCTACTGTAAATTTTTAGAGGTTATTTTTTAAATTTTACTTTATTGTGGTAAGAACACTTAACATGAGATCAACTCTCTTAACAAATTTTTTTAAGTGTTCATTATTGTTGACTACAGGTACAATATTGTATAGCAGTTCCCTACAGTTTATTCATCCTGCTCAACTGAAACTTTATGCCACTGATTAGTATTTTCCCCATTTTCCCTCCCTCCAGTCCCTGGAAACCACCATTCCATGCTGATCCTATGAATTTGGCTATTTGAGACACTTACATAAATAAGAACACTCAGTACTTGTCTTTCTGTGATGAGTTATTTCACTTCGTATATTGCCATCAAGTTTCATCCATGTTGTCTCACATTGCAGAATTTATTTCTTAAGGCTGAATAGTATTCCATTGTATGTATAACCACATTTTCATTATCCATTCCTCTGCCATTGGACATTAAGTTTGATTCCACATCTCAGCTATTTTGAAAAGTTATGCAATAAACATGGAAGTGCTAATATCTCTTTAAGATTCTGATTTCATTTTTTTTAGATAAATACTTAGAAGTGGAATTACTGCTTCACAGGGTAAGTTCTGTTTTTAATTATTTGAGGAACCTCCATATTATTTTTTTTTTAAGATTTTATTTATTCATTCAACAGAGATAGAGACAGCCAGCGAGAGAGGGAACACAAGCAGGGGGAGTGGGAGAGGAAGAAGCAGGCTCATAGCGGAAGAGCCTGATGTGGGGCTCGATCCCATAACGCCAGGATCACGCCCTGAGCTGAAGGCAGACGCTTAACCGCTGTGCCACCCAGGCGCTCCCTCCATATTATTTTTGATAACAGCTGCACCATTTTGTGTTTCAACCAACAGTGTACAAAAGTTCTAATTTTGCCACAACCTCACCAACATTTGTTGTTTTTATTTTTTTGATAATAGCCATCCTGACAGGTATGAGTTGGTATCTCATTATGGTTTTGATTTGCATTTTTTTGATGATTAGTGATGCTAAGCATTTTTTCATATACCAATTGGCCATTTGCATGTCTTCTTTGGGGCAATATCTATTCAAGCCTTTAGCCCATTTTTAATCAGGGCTATTTATTCATTTATTCATTTATCTATTTATGCTATTGAGTTGTAAGAATTTCTTATATATTTGAGACTAATATCTTATTAGATATATGCTTTGCAAATATTTCCCCCTATTTCGTAGGTTGACTTTTCACTGTTTGTTATACAGAAGTTTTGGAGGTTTTAAAGACATTTAAATCTGTATTCAGCACAGCTAGTGTCTAACAACCCTTTTAAGGGTTACAAGATTTCATTCCTTTTTAAAATTTTTAAATATATAAATATATATATTTATATTGGAAATTTATATATTTCCAAAGATCTTTTAACCTTACAAAAGCAAAATGACTCATTTTGCATTTTTTCATTCTGTCAGATTTATCTTTCTACTTAATAGAGTAGGATTAACACATTTGTCTTTTGAGATAAGGCACATTCTGTGCTGTTCCCTAGTGACCAATCTTTATAGGAACATCAGGTTCAGACCTATTCTGCCCATATAACTGGAGGCTGATAACAGGGGGAGACAAGAGAATGTGAATGGGGACAGGTAAAAGAATGAGAGCTTTTGGCCTAGTAGGAAGCTTTCTCCTTAGAAAAGAAATTTCATTTGCCTTACAGATCTGCACACCATTAACAGATATGAACACTTAATTCAATTGTGAGGAGCATGTAGCTAAAATGCCTGAGGGGGTGGGAAAGTATGGAGAGAATATTTTATATTACAATAGCAATGGAAAAGAAAATCAAAGGTACTCTCTCATATTTGAAAAATATTTTACATTAAATATAAGACCAAATACATATTTGAAGTATTCCAAATCAAAAACAAAAAGTATCCCAGGACAAAAACAAAACAAACAAACAAAAAAAAACCAATAGAACAAGTCATTCAAGAACTCTTCAATTTCTTGTGAAATATTTTCATTTCCTTAGTTAACATTATTAGATTCTGAAAAGATATTATTCCTAAAATCATACGGCTAAAAGAGAACAATGCATTCCAACTTTTGCATAAATGTTAATAATTTCTTTTCTCTCATAGTCAAAGCATCTTGATTAAATCTTGCTAATGTTCTCTCAATCCTGATTCTCAGAGGACCTAACTATAAATATAATAATCTATGTAACATTTTCAAAAGGAAAAACTGGACAAAAATCTTAATACTAGAAAATAGTAAGAGCCCTCTAACCCAAGAATGAAATAAAGCCCGCATACTGTTAGTTACTTGTATAGCATACAGGTGGTAAGTGGTAAATTTAAACATGCTGCCTTATGACCTGAATCTTGGATTTTAAAAGGCAAGAGACTAATACTAGGTTACAATTCTGTAAAGCAAAGAATGATTTAAATCCAATGGCAAGGCTTCTAAAATAAAGTTTTTGAGTATATTTAAATGTCAATTAATTCTACTTATCTCTATTTCTGGATTACAGGCAAAAGCTTTATGAGATGGCATGTAACTAAGGACAAATAGAGAATCTATAAGTAGGTTGACCAAATGTCCCAGTTTGATCAGGACAATCTTATCTTATGGCTGTTATCTCAACTTTTTTAATAGAACCCCTTTCATCACAGGATATAAAATCAATGTACAGAAATCTGTTACATTTCTATACACTAATAATGAAGTGGCAGAAAAAGAAATTAAGAACACAATCCCATTTATAATTGCACCAAAAATAATAAAATACCTAGGAATAAACTTAACTATAGATGTGAAAGACTTATATTCTAAAAATTATAAAACACCAATGAAAGAAATCGAAGATGACACAAACACATGGAAAGATATTTCATGCTCATAGACTGGAAGAACAAATATTGTTAAAATGTCTATATGACTGAAAGCAAAATACACATTTAATTCAATCTTTATCAAAATATCATCAGCATTCTTCACAGAAGTAGAAAAAACAATCCTAAAATTTGTATGGAACCACAAAAGACCCAAAATAGCCAAAGCAATCTTGAAAAAGAAAAACAAAACTGGAGGTACCTCAATTCCAGACTTCAAGTTATATTACAAAGCTGTAGTAACAAAAATAGTATGGTACAGGCACAAAAATAGACACAAAGATCAATGGAATAGGATAGAAAGCCCAGAAATAAACCCACAATTATATGGTCAATTAATCTTCGATAAAGAAGGCAAGAATATGCAATGGGAAAAAGAGAGTCTCTTCAACAAGTAGTGTTGACAAAACTCGACATGACATGCAAAACAATGACACTGGAACACTTTTTTACACCATACTCGAAAAATAAACTCAAAATAGATTAAGGACCAGGGAACCAGGGTGGCTTCTGTTCACGTTCTGCCTTTGGTTCAAGTCATGATCCCAGAATCCTGGGATCAAGTCCCACATTGGGCTCCCTGATCAGAAGGGAGTCTGCTTCTCCCTCTCCCTCTCCCCCTCTGCCCCTGCTCATGCTCTCTCTCTTGCACTCTCTCTCTCTCAAATAAATAAATAAAATCTTTAAAAAAAAATAGATTAAGGACCTAAATATAAGACCTGAAACCATAAATGCACTAGAAGAGAACACTGGCAGTAATGTCTCTGTAATCACCATAGCAATGATTTTCTAGATATGTCTCTTAAGGGAAACAAAAGCAAAAATAAACTATTGGGACTACATCAAAATAAGAAGCTTCTGCACAGCAAAGGAAACAAACAACAAAACTAAAAGACAACCTACTAAATGGGAGAAGATATTTGCAAATGACATAGCTGATAAAGGGTTAGTATCAAAAGTATGTAAAGAACTGATTCAACTCAACACCCAAATAACAAATAATCCAAATAAAAAATGGGCAGAAGATATGAATAGACATTTTTCCAAAGAAGACATATATGTGGCCAACAGGCACATGAAAAGAATCTCAACATCACTCATCATCAGAGAAATACAAATCAAACTACAATGAGATTATCACCTCACACGTGTCAGAATGGCTAAATGCAAAAACTCAAGACAAAAGTGTTGGCAATGATGTGGAGAAAAAGGAACTCTCATGCATTGTTGGTGGAAATGCAAACTGGTACAGCCACTATGGAAAACAGTATGAAGGTTTCTCAAAAAATTAAAAATAGAATTACCATATGATTGAGTAATTCCACTACTGGGTATTTACCCAAAGGATATGAAAACACTAATTTGCAAAGATATATGTACCCCTATGTTTATTGCAGCATTATTTACAAGAGCCAAATTATGAAAGCAAACCAAGTGTCCATCAATAGATGAATGGATAAAGAAGATGTGGTATATATATATATATATATATATATATATATATATATATATATATATAATGGAATATTATTCGGCCATAAAAAAGAATGTAATCCTGCCATTTATAATGACATGGATGGATCTAGAGGCTATAATGCTAAGCAAAATAAGTCAGTCAGAGAAAGACAAATACTATGCGATCTTACTCATATGTAGAATTTAAGAAAGAAGACAAATGAACAAAGGAACACATAGACAAACCAAAAAAAAAAAAAATCTTAACAAAAAACAGAGCAAACAGAGGGTTACCAGAGGAGAGGTGAAATAGGTGATGGAGATTAAGGAGTACTCTTACTGTGATGAGTACCAAGTAATATATGGAATTGTTGAATTGCTGTATTATACACCGGAAACTAACATAACACTGTATGTTAATTACATTGGAATTAAAATTTTAAAAATACAAAACAAAAATGAAGTACTCCATGAAGATGCATACCAAAAAAAAAAAAAAAGAAAAAGTAAAGAAAAAAAAAAAGAGCCCCTTTCACTCTCAAAGGCCTTTTACATAGTCACTCTATCCAAAAGAATTAAAGCAAGATGGCTAAGCCTGAAATTACCTTCTAAAGTTATACCTTCTAAAAATGTTTTAAGTTACATTTATAATTTAAAAAATAAAAAATATATATGTAAGATAAACACATTATTTACATCTAGTAATTTATTGATGATATATCAGAACTAACTGGTAGCAGAACCCTCTCCAGTAAGTTGGCTCCAACTCTAAGCTAGCTTTCTTATCTCAGCTCGGGATATTTCAGTTCATTGAAACAGCTGAAAATAAGGGGAATAAAAATTAAAATGGTAGGGGCACCTGGGTGTCACAGTCAGTTAAACATCCCACTCTTGGTTTCAGCTCTGGTAGTGATCTCAGGGTGGTGAAATCAAGCCCCACATCAGGCTCCGCATTCAGCGTGGAGAATGCTTAAGACTCTCTCTTCCCCTTCTTCAGCCCCTCTCCTCCCCTCTCTTTCTCTAAAATAAATAAATAAGTAAATTTAAAAAGATAAAAATGAAATCCAAATGGTAATGCACTTATATGCTTGGAAATCCAAATTTAAGGAATTCAAGTCTCCTGGCTTGGATGTAGTATAGCACAAGAAGGTGAGGCAACTTGAAATGCAGATTATGGGAGCATTACCAGCTTTATGAGGAAATGTAAAGAATGTGAGAGTTGGAGGAAGAGGACATGGTTTAAAGCAATTCCAATTTTTTTTCCTAATTGAAAGAGGGTAAATTCTATAAACCACAAATCGGCACTCTTCAGTTTGTTAATCTGTGGAACAGTGAGCCACAAATATATCCTATCTAGACTTTAGCAAGGTATTTAAATAATGTCTTTCATTAACACACAAAAAGATTTTTTTTTATCTCAATGTACTTACTTCACATTTGGCTACTCTATATACTACACTGTACCTCTCATAAAAATCAACCCAGACAAAAGCATATTATTCCAGGCAATGATTTAGACAAAGTCAGGCTACATTCAACATTCTGACCTCAGCTGTTGTTTGTTTGTGTGTGTTTGTTTATTTGTTGGTTGGTTTTTAATGCCCCTAGGAATGAATATTTATTTAGGCTTATTTGATCTTTGCTTTTACTGCTTATTGAACTCAGTCTCAAAAGTCATTTCAGGGTCTTGTTTCTGCTAACAGTTATTTCTAGCATTCTAGAGAGAGGCATTCCCTCTTCAACCTCCAGGCCCATGGAGTGAACTCAAGACCAACCCAACCAGGATGGGGAATGTGCTCCATAGGATATTATGCAACTGTCACTGATCAATTATCAGTATCAATCAATGTGGGTATTTCTGTTGATTTTCTTGAAACTGTGTTCAACATGTTTTTATCTTTATCTTAGATGATGATACTGAAGTCACATTGTTTATTGCATAATATATTGAGTTTTTTAAGATTTTTAAGATGATGTGCAAGGCCTACATGATTTGGCCCAAGCCCACTTATTCACTCTTCTTTTGTACCACCCTTTCCTACTCTCCCTTTTAGCCACACTTCCCTTTTTTTTCAGTTCTTTGAATGTGCTATGCTCAGAGTCATAGAACATAATGGTATCTCTGCCTGGGATACCTTTGAAACCCAACTTCTATAACATATTGCACACATACACACAAAGTAAACTTTTATAGACCTCAGCTCAAGTGGCACCACCCTGGCAGTAACCCTAATCTGAACACTAGAACAGACCTGCTCTTTATACACCCTCACAGTATCCTTCACTTCGTAGCATTTACTTTAGTTGCAATTACAAAGTATTTGTATAACAGATGATGATCTCCCCCCTCGAGACTATAAGACACAGTAGGCTGTATGAATTTTGCACACTACTGTATCTGCCATATTCAAGCACAGTGGCCTAGTACAGAGAAAATACACTGTAAATAATTGTGGGGTTTTTTTTGTAGATTAAAGGATACAAAGCTGGTAAGATAGAGAATATGTTAGAGGAGAGAATTAGTGCCCAAAATAATCTTGGCAAACTGGAAAGGTAAGCTACATCCAGACCAAGGGGTGCTAGATGGTAAGTGGTAAATTTAAATATATCACCTATCCTCCAGTACTAAAACTATGCAGGACCTTGTGACAGTCTCCAAATTAGTTTTATTATTTTAAGTGCTGATACTCTGTTATAATTCTCAGATTTCATCCTATGCTTTTTTTGAATTGAATTAGCATGGATAATATAGCTAACATGTAATCACATGGTACATAGCCCAGGAATTTTTTAGGATAGTCATGAGGACTAGCCATGATCAATAAATAATAGAAGTCTATTCAATATGATTGCTAAACGGATATTGAAATCTTGGACTGAACTAACAATGTAGAATCTAGAACAAGAACAAAACTGCTCAGAACACTCCTGGTATACTATCTAATCTTGGGAATTTCACTTTAAATGACATACTGAGAAAGGGCATATTGACGCTGTTCAGGATTATATTTTCATTCTTAATTGTCTTCCTATAAGAGGCTTGTAGATCCCTGCCCTTTGCTGTGCGACTTAGAGTGCATCCCAGAGAGAGATTTAAATTTTCCTACCCCATCTAAGTTACATTTGGATGTGTGACTTGCTTTAGCTAAAAAAAAAAAAAAAGAGTCAAAGTAAAATATATGTGTAAGATATGAATAAAAGATATATGCCACTTCTGAGCAAATTTTACACCTTTTCCTCTATTAAAAGATTGGCATAACTTGGAGGCTGCTCCTTCACCCAAAGTTCTAAAATTAAGATATATAGAGAAGAACTTCAGCAAATTCACAGCTGACCTATTATGTAGGTGAGAAATAAACACATATTGTTGTAACCATTAAAATTATGGAGTTATTTGTTACCACAGCAAAGCCTAGAAAAAGTTAGCTAATGGTGTCAGGCAACCTGAATAATTAAAAACTTTGAGACCATTTCATATTAGGAATAGTTGAAGACACTGAAATGTTCCATTTGTTGAAGAAAATAAATGTAGAAGGACATTGTAGCCCTCTAGATATTTAATGAGTGGTCAAATGTGAGAGTAATAGAACTGGTCTGAGTATTCTAACTGGGTCAAATTAGGACCAATAACTGGGAGGTTTAGGGAAATCCATTTCAGCGTAGTATTAGAATTTGCTCCTTGCATAGGTGGTCAAAAATGAAACTGGCAGTTTTAGAATGCTTGTAAAGTTTCCTGACATTGGCAAGTTCAAACAGCTCAATACATTTTCTGTGGATATTTTAAAAGGATTCAAATGTTGGTTGGCTTCATTGACTATACAGTCTCTTTATAAAATAATGCAAAATTTATAACATAATACAGAAGACTTGAACCCACTTTTCTCCAAAGACTCATTGTCCATTATATGTTGGCTTTCCTTCCCTCATTCTGTTCTTGTTTAATCATTATAAATACTAATTGATAAAGAAAGAAAGATTTCTTTTAAATAAGTCATATGCTTGCAAAATTAACAGTCTAAGATGGGGCATAGCAGTCAAATATGAGAAAGTAATACCATTCACAAAGATTTAGATTAAATATTTAAAATAAAGTAACTGAATTTTAAATTAAAATAGGAAATCACAAATACAAAATTGCTTTTGTTTTGTTCCTCAATATTATTCAAAAATAAAAGTCTTGGGGCGCCTGGGTGGCATAGCGGTTAAGCGCCTGCCTTCGGCTCAGGGCGTGATCCCGGCGTTCTGGGATCGAGCCCCACATCAGGCTCTTCCGCTATGAGCCTGCTTCTTCCTCTCCCACTCCCCCTGCTTGTGTTCCCTCTCTCGCTGGCTGTCTCTATCTCTGTCAAATAAATAAATAAAATCTTTAAAAAAATAAAAAATAAAAAAAAAAATAAAAAAAGTCTTACTAATGAATACATTAGTATTTATAAAATGATCCTCCATTTTCTATACATGAATTATGATTTCTGCTTCATTCATGAGTCTATGGTGCATTTATAAACATTACTATAACAACTAATAGGACATTTGATGATTTTAATTTTACCATCCAATAAAGAATTTGTTGAATTAAAGAATTTAATATCAAAATGAACCAACTGTTATTTAAAAATTAATGAATTACATCTTCAGAAGAATGTTCATGCTTGATTTTATAAGAAAAATAACTATCAAATAAGTTCTCTTTTGGTACTTTTGTCATACAAATAAAGTCAATGCCATCT
Source organism: Ursus americanus (assembly GCF_024610735.1). Classification (NCBI taxonomy): domain Eukaryota; kingdom Metazoa; phylum Chordata; class Mammalia; order Carnivora; family Ursidae; genus Ursus; species Ursus americanus. Next base: position 6,235,409 of record NC_142134.1, on the reverse strand, counting down.
TAAATAATTAACATGTTAAATTATGGCTGTCAACATCTGTTTCTTCTATCTCTTCTAATTAGTACTTTCAAATTTAATTTTAGTTATCATAGGTCAATGTTCAGTTTTATCATACATTATAATTTTTTTCAAATACGTACTACACAGTCCTTAATATTCATTAAGTTTCAATAATAAATTCAAAATAACTATAAAAATCAATATCTTAACAGTATCAAAAATATCTCACTATCATATCTGAAAACTCAAAATATTCAACATGAGTAACTGTAACACATTTTTAGACACACAAAATTTTCTTTTGGCCTCAAATTTAGAAGCTCAGTGATTTTAAGACTTAAAAGGTAAATGAAACTCAGCTGTTGATAATTTGAGAAAGAGACTTTAAAGTGTTTATTCCATTACCAATTATGTTTGTATTTTTCTTCTATTAAAATTTTGACTAAGAACCAAGTACAACACATTCTTCTCATCGGTTTTTCCATTTTTTAACCTATAAAAAAAACACAAAGGAGTGCAATGAACCAGGAAAAGGTTGGTTTCATTTTCCCTTCTCTAGTTATTTTTTTAAGTTTTACCTATTCTCAATGATTCATTTGGTAGAAAAAGTTTTTTAGAAGATTCTGAGTATCTCTGACAAATATGACATCATGTTTTAATAATAAACTGTAGCTTCTATTAGAGTTTGAATTTCACAGTATTTGTTATACCTAATTACAAAAGGAAATAATCTACAGAATTTGTTTCCAAGTAGTTCATTATTCACATTTAACATTGATAAAATTGCAATTTTTGAAGCAATTTCCCCCCAAAAAAATCTGCTTTGTCTACAAAATTAGGAGATGGCTTTATATAATATGCATGTTTTTCATATTATAATATATCCACAAAAGAGCTAGTTTGATTTGGCCTTTTCCTAGAAAACTGCCATTTTAGAGAAAACAAAAAATGATTGAAATTTAAGAGGTTAAGAAAGAGTGAGGTGGTGAGACGAGAAAATCAGAAATAATGAAGGGAAAAAATAGAAGCAACCCTTTGATTCCAAGCACATACAAATGACTTGCTAAAACAATGCCAATTTTAAAGACATAATGCACACAAAGGCTTGAAATGGGTAGGCGTGTACAATGAGGCTTGCTCTCTTCCACCTTCGCCAATGACAGAACATGCCTAGATCAATCTGCTGGAGAATGGGAGCTACATGGAGCACATCTAAGTTGCCCCAACAATGGCCAGTCTAGATCAAGTCAATGATCACCTGACTGCCAGACACAACAAACAAGCTCAGCCAAGATTAGTCGAGTCTCCTTGTCAACCCTAGCTGTCCCTGGAGCAGTAACAGTTACCACCCAACTTTAGGGTACTTTGTTACACAGTATAAGTAAAAAATTATAATACCAGATAGTTTACAATTATTAGGTGCAAATTTTGGATATTGTGACAATTGGTACCCTAACTAGCATAAAATAAACCTCATATAACATTTGATCATATCCATTTGTATACGTATTAGAAATTCTGAGAAATAACATGAAAATCATACATGGGCTTTGATTACAGATAAGCTTGAATTCAAATCCTGTATCCACCATTTATTACTATTTGATTATTATTATTATTATTATTAATTTTTAATTAGCTGTGTGTTTATTATTGTTATGGAAAAAATAATTTAAATTTTTTTGTGCTCCAGTTTTCCTCTGTAAAGTGGGATTTGATATTATACCATAAAATTAATACTGAAGCTTGAATGAACTATTATAGGAGATAAATTTATTCATTAATTATTTCATTGGTTCATTTGTGCAACAAATAGTTACTGAGCATCTATCACATGCCAGGCACCATTTTAGGTGCTAGTATATGGCAGTGAATTCTAACTAGATAAATTGTTGCCATTAGAGTTGATGTTCTGTGGTAGCAAACTGATAATAAGCAATGAATATGTAAATACTAAATTTGTGACATGAAGAAAGTACCACAGATGAAATAAAATGAGGTAAAGGGGACTGTGAGTACTGAGTATGGGTTGTCAAGGAAGACTTTATTGTAAGTTGAGATCTGAACAGAAATCAGAAGGAGGTGAAGAAGTGAGCCATGTGGGGTGTTGGGAGGAAGAACATTATAGGATAGAGCTCACTTGGTAAGTTCAAAAAAACTTGCCATGTTCCTACAGCACAAGTGAGCAAGGGAAAGAAAAGATGAGTTCAGAGAGGCAGAGGGGAGCTAGATTCTATAGGTCCTTACGGGCCATGATAAGGACTTTGGGTTTTTTTCTGTTTTTTAAAGATTTATTTATCCATTTGAGACAGAGAGACAGAAAGAACACAAGCAGGAGTGGCAGAGGGAGAGGGAGAGAGAATTTCAAGCAGACTCTGTGCTGAGCACGGAGCCCAACACAGGCTCGATTGCACCACCATGAGACCATGACCTGAGCCAAAACCAAGAGTCAAATACTCAAGAGACTGCACATAGGCACCCCAAGGACTTTGCTTTTTATTCTAATTAAAATACTGGAAGCTATTAGAGATTCTTAACAGAGGAGTAACATGAGACTAGACTGCATGGACAAGAGAAGAAGCAAGAAGATTAGTTAGGAAATTCCTGCAAATGTTAGTTTCATCAATTCCTGGTCCAAGAAAGCAGCTTGGACCAAAGTGTTAACATTAAAGGAGATGAAAAGTTATTGGAATCTGGATATATTTTGAAAAGGGAGACTATAAAGTTTGCTGATGGACTGGATTTGGAATTGACAAGAATCCGGAAGAATCAAGGATAAAGTTCTAGTCTAAGAAACATGAAAATGGAACTGCCATTCTTGAGACTGGGAGGGCAGTTAAAGATCAGGGTGAAGGAGGTAGGGGTGGGATGGATCAGGCATTTGGTTTGGGGCAAGATTATTTTCTGTTTGTGTTTTAATTTGTTTTTGAGGGGGTCTGTTAACCATCCAAGTCCAAATGTTTAATAGGCACTTGGATATACAAGTTTAGATGGAGTTCAGGAGAGAAATGTTGAATGCTAACAGTAGGAGTGCCCTAAAGTTCAGCTTTAGTTTTGGGTTTAGAGATAAATTCTGTTATTCAACTTGGGGAAAAAGTGAATATACTGCATGTGGGCATTATTTGTGGTACTTGTTATCATGGCCATTACCATTAGATCCTGCTAGCATCACAACTATTACGGGAACAAAGCATGCTGTATTGATGTCAGACCGTTTGAGAGTGATTGAAAGCTCACAGTGGTTTAAACAGAGAAAGTTTAATATAAAGAATTATTAACTATGATAAGAGAGTTATAAGTAGGATATAAGAAAACTCTGTATTTTGCCCTAGGACTGAGGGAGAATGTCCAAGGAAGGACAAATATGGAAAGGGGGTCCCTCCTTTCTCAGGTTGGGTTTCAAACTTTTTAAAACCTACTGGGTGACAAAGAAGTTTTCTGGTTTTTGCAGCCTACAGCTGGTCTGTAGTTGGTGAGCAAGCAAGAAGCATCCCTCTGAAGGGCAGGAGGGGGTATCAAGGGTGTGGTGAGACAAAGGTGAATATAGCCAGGCATGTGCGCATGTAGAGGGAATCAGGGTTCTGATGCAGCAGAAGGACTGAAGCACGCAGTGTGTATATGAGCCACTGCCAATAGGCAGCATGCAGACATGTAGAAGAAGTAGAGACAGGGGTCAGACTGGGCACATGGATATGCAGAGAGAACAGCAGCCTTGGTACAGGAGGAGGCCTGGAGCACACAGTACCCATGTCTGTAGGTCCATAGCACAGGGACCATGGGAAACAAACCTGGGGTGGGTTATAGGCAGGCAGGAATAGGGGTGACCATGTGAGCAAGAGAACTTGAGTGTGTGGTATCCATATTGAGAGGGTTACAGAAAAGTAATCACCAGGACAAAGGCTGCAAGGTTGCAGGGGGTCTGTGCATTCTAGATGGATGCCTGCAGCAGCATATAACCATATGGCTTTCCTCCCATACCACTGACTCAGCATTAAGTGGCCAGAAAGAGCAGGAGAGCCCCTTCCTCCTGTAGTGTCCCTTCAGGACCCTCTACTGAGAATGTTCAACATCATATTCACTGAAAAGGAGAAATGTTTAAAGGAATTTGACTCTATCCATTTGCTGCACCATGTGTTACAGAGTGAGTTTGAGGCTGAGAGGCAATAAATTGATAACTGGCATACATGTCATTAAGATTTATTATTAACATCTGAAGAGTCACTCTCGAATATAGGCAAGCATTCCAAAAATAACTCTAAAGTTCCCTATGTGTATTAAATGTTCAAATTCTATCATTTGGTTGTAAAACTGCATGTTTATTGCTGCAAGAGGAAATGATGATTGTTCAGTTTGTAATGTTATACACAAAACAATTATTAATAATTATCAACCTTTTAAATAGTGAATAGACTGACAGCCAACATCTTTCTTACTGGAGAGGTTGTTAGCTAGATTCCTTAGGAAAAATATATTCCTTTTTAATAATAAATGCTTATAGAAATTTAAATAAATCAACAAAAAAGAGTACTTGAGTATTAACATATTATAATGATAATTTTTGTAAAATATTTGATATATTAGCTCCATACATTAAATAAAATAAACCTTTCATCATATATTTATTTTACAGTCATTTAATTTTACTTAGGCCATAAGCCTGAAAGAAAAAATTCTACTTGGGAATTCTCAAATATACCAAAAACCCGAAAGAAATGTGAGTTTTATCTCTTTCCACAAAAAAAAGAAATCAGGAAGACTATCATCAGAGTGTCGAATTAACAGTAGGGAGGAACCCAGCTCCTTCTCATCTTTCTCTCCCACTGGACACGCAACCTATCTTTTCACCTCAAAGTGACATTTTGCTCCAGGTAAAAAAAATGGCTACCAGAGCTCTGAGGGGAAAAGATGAAATGGAAGGGGCAAAGAGCATCACCTGCCTGTCTCCACTTGAAGCAGTCTTCCCACATGTCCCACACAATGATGCTCAAACTTAGACAATGGTTACAACTAGCAGGAATGGACTACTAGTTTGTAGTAGTCTTTTATCTGGATACATTACTGCTCTAGATTGAATTAGATTCCAAGGAACACTGAAATAACTAGTCTATCCTATCTACCATCTTATAATAGAAAGGTTGATAAATAGAAAGGATATAAAGCATATGACAGAGAAAAAAACGGAAGAATTATTGGGAACAAAAAGAGAAAAAGTAAATAGGGTCCTTGGAGAACAGAACTTTGGTGTAAAAAGAAATTGACAGAGATGAAGGGGAAGAAAACAGGATAAAAACAAAAGGCAATCATTTATTCATTTGCCTGTTATTAATATACACTATTTTAATAAAATTAAATAGATCAATCAAATATAAAAAGATGATCTCTGAAATATCTCCAAAAGATAAGTGTTCTTTATTATTGTTGTTATTTTTCAGTGTAGTGGGATTTGGAGAGGCAACAAAGTGAGACTAAAAAAGCACTTGGAGTGCCTGCCAAAAAATCTAGAATATGGTGCTGGTTCTTCCATTTATTACTTTTCAGAATAGTAGGAGAATAATGTCCAATCTATGCTGCCTACCTCACAAGTTTATTTTAAGAATTAAAAGGGCTTTTTTTCCAGAGCTTTGAAAACTATTAAGTACTGTTACAAATAAAAGGTTAGCTCATTATGCTTAATCACCATCATTATTCATGAGCTCGGTAAATAAAGGCTAGAGGATGATCACAACGCACTTCACACTGAAGAACTGATCCAGGAATAACTCCACAGAAACACGGAAATAAATGTTCCCATTTAGTCAAAGAGGAAGTACTGTTGACCCTTCAGTTTACAGTTAAATTGCAACAACTACCTATACAAGTTTGTCCGTTTTCTCCCTGTCAATTTTTAGCCGAAATTATGCCACAAAATAGTCTCTTCTTTTAAATCAAACTGAAAGGTCCCAGTTGACCCCAACCATAAAAAACCGAGCCCAGGGGCAATTTAATCATGTCTCCTGGTTAACAAAAAACTGAGTCAAAAAATCCTAGTTCCTAACAGGCATCTTCCCTATGGACCCTGCGGTTAGTAAAACAATGCTTTTCCTGGTCCTGCACAAGGTTTTCCCAGCCATGTTGCTATACCAGGGACCACAGAAAGGATTGTAAAATCCTGTTCTAGGGACAACAGTAAGGATTGTAAAATCAATAAAGTTTTCAGTTTCTTACTTTCTACATATAAGAGCTACTCCTTGGTTGGTTTTACAACCAAACGTAAAATGTATTGTTAACCCCCATTTTCTTATTAACTAAAAAGATATTAGTTAACTTCTCTACCTACCTTTCATTATTTTAGACTAAATAGTATTGGCCCTAATACTTGCTTTAACTAGAATAGAAATGATCTCTCTTCAGTTGTTTGTTATTCATAGTGGATTAACCATTCTTTATTTCTCAAATTACGCCTCTGATATTCAACCTCAATCTATCCATTTTCTGACTTTAGAAGCTATCAGCCAAAGATGAGGATTATGTGCTCTCTCTATGGCCTATCCTTACTTGTAAAATGAAAATTTAATATGCATACAATAGTCAGGGTAATTTTCTATGTGTCAGAAATTCCATTTTTTACTAAAGGACTATCTGCTACTTTTCTGAACCAAATTGTCTTGATTTACTATTAAATTGCCTCTGCCAATTATGTATGATAATAACATTTCACTACTAGAGATTTAAATAATGATGTTTATGTTGCTATAGGGATGTTGTGATACTGAATGTTAGAAAAAAAATCATTACAGAAATTAAGACATCAAAATGCTTGCCAATAAAGTTTTCATTCATCATCACTGAATATTTTCCTGTCCCATAAAAGCCAACTATAAAAAATTTAAATGCAGTTCTGTATTGAATCAGTAGGAATATGGCAGAATTTTGGCTCTGGAATCTCTTCTCATCTTATTATTCAATGGTATATGTTATTTAATATTTATTATGATGTTATGAAAAATACTAAAAATAACATAGGAAATAATGTTTTCTGTAGTTCAAGTAATTTGGACTTATATAATCAACTGGCAGTTAATAAAGAGAACTATACAATGAGTTAACAAATAATCTATAAATGTACCCTTGTTGGTCACTTTATGAATATACTTATTTAACTATATTTCTTTAAAGAAAAAATTGAATAATTATATATCCTGTTATATTGTTTGTATCTATATCCATAATATAGCTGCTTCTTGAGAAAGAGAATATATAGATATAGATATATATAGATATATATAGATATATATAGATATATATATATATATTTTTTCCCCCTCCAGAAAGTCCATAGTGGAGGGAAATGCCATTAGACTACATATTGAGAAACCTGGATTTCAGTCTTGGCTCTCTCTCTCACTAGCTATGTGATGGTTGAACTTCGCTTAACTCTTGGGTTTTCACATTCCTGATTTGTAAGCAGACATTGGATCAGATGATATATAAAGTCCTGTCCACCTTAAAGATTCTACAATTCCATGAAATGTAATTTCAAGATGTGTCTAAAGCCTTTACCCTGCATAGATAAAATTCACAAGAATCAGCTCTCTTTTTTTTTTTCACTTGGATCAAAGGTGACTAAAACTGATAAAAGCAATTTGTTCAATTCTTCTTCATGACAAGGCATTCCATCAACTCTGGCCTGGATGCCTATCAAATACAACTTCTGATTTAACAGTTCACCAGTTACATTCTTTTTTTTTTTTTTAAAGATTTTATTTATTTATTTGACAGAGATAGAGACAGCCAGAGAGAGAGGGAACACAAGCAGGGGGAGTGGGAGAGGAAGAAGCAGGCTCATAGCGGAAGAGCCTGATGTGGGGCTCGATCCCATAACGCCGGGATCACGCCCTGAGCCGAAGGCAGACGCTTCACCGCTGTGCCACCCAGGCGCCCCACCAGTTACATTCTTAACTATCATGAAGTGCTCATGAATGAAAATTTTGTTATAGTTCATTCCACCCCATCTCTGTTTATCATTTTAATCCTAATAATATATATGGGGCTTACAAGTATTGTCCTATAGTATGTGAACTAATTTATATAAATATTTCTAATAACACATTTGAAGGAATGCATTCAGCCAAGCTTTCTATGAGTCTTTCCGAAATATGAATGATTAAGTTTGTTCCCCCAGATGCTCATAGTTGACTTTATTCTCTACCACAGAAAACAACTAAGATAGCTCAATGATGATATTTATAATATTAATCTATCTAAACAGCAAACAGAGATACACAAGATAGGGAAATTGTGCTCTTCATTATGTCGTTTCATGCAATCAATTTACAAAAACTACTAAAATGTAAGATATCATTATGATGGAGAATAATATGTTATTTTTTAAAACCATAAATATCATTGCTAACAAAGTGGAAATGAATAAGTGTTATGTGAATTACATCTATAAATTCTGACAAAATTATTCTAATGCAATCTTTTGTATTGCTTCAAAAGGACAATCTTCTATAAAAATGTTTTCCAATGAACTCTGCCTGAGATGTTTTTGAATTTTCTGATCAAAGATTAAAAAAACTATTTTGCATGTGAAAAAATAAAGGCACCGCAAAGATCTTGTATTCTGGTGTAACTGCCCTAGATAACAAATATATATATATCTTTTCTTCTTATTTTCTTTTTTGTGTGTGCTGAAACCTGGTACCGAAAAAATATATACCTTTTAAAATAAATACAAGCAGCATAATTTTACTAGTCTTTAAAGTACATTGTAATGGTTGTGTTAAATCATGTATTTTTCCAAGAGGCTTTTTTAAATCAATGGTAATTAGAGAAAAACAAAGCTTAGCATATATTTGAAAACTGTTCATCTAGAAGTATATAGTACCCAACAGAAGGTATGGTGAAAGGCAATTCCAAGCCATTTGTTTCTTACAGTATAAAAATTCAATACATCAGAGTACCATGTAAGTCTATTTCTATGAGAGTTTCTCCTACTACAGAGTATTCTTACCACCATTAAGAGAATGATGTTAGGGGCGCCTGGGTGGCACGGCGGTTAAGTGCCTGCCTTCAGCTCAGGGCGTGATCCCGGCGTTATGGGATCGAGCCCCACATCAGGCTCCTCCGCTAGGAGCCTGCTCCTTCCTCTCCCACTCCCCCTGCTTGTGTTCCCTCTCTCGCTGGCTGTCTCTATCTCTGTCAAATAAATAAATAAAATCTTTAAAAAAAAAAAAAAAAGGAGAATGATGTTAAGTCACTGTGTAAGTTTTTCCAAGCATTTTCCACTTCAAGTTATACTATAATTTGTAATAAATATTCTTTTTTATGGGTTTGTGTTCATTCAAATGAATAGTTGACAATTGGAATAAGAAAATGGACCTCTTTTTAAAAGTCTGTGTTCAGATGTTATGGTGGTTATGACAGAAAGATAAATGTGAAGGAGAAAATGGAGGAAGGGAAAAAGTAAAATATATGCATCAGGGCTAAGAAAAAATAAAACTCAAGAGCAAAACAAAAAAAAACAAAAGCATTTTCCCCCACCTGGCACCAAATTTCACTTAAGAAGAGAAATGTTTTAGATTAGAAAAATACCTTGACTAACTGCTTAGAGTTGAAAAGATAAAATTCAAGGGGCATAAATTTTATGAAGAGAGTAAAACACACAGCAAAATTCAATTCAATAATATTTTCTTAAAGATTTCTTTGTATTCATGAGGGATACTAATGGTTAGTTTTCTTATATTGAAATGTATCTGTATGTCTTTGTTATCCAGGATATGTGGGCTTCATCGAAAAGATAAATAATATTTCACCCAAAGCCTCCCTCTTCCATCTTCAGCGCCAGCAGCAAAAAGTAGAATCCTTCTCACTTTTTAACTCACTCCTCTTCCTCTTTCTTCTGCTGCATCTCTCACTAACTCTTCTGCATTCTTGTTCCAATTTTAAGGGCCAATGTGGTTAGATCAGGCCCACCGGAACTAATACAAGATCATCTCCCTAATTTAAGGTCACCTGATGAACAGCATTTAATTCCATCTGTAAAATCCCTTCGCCATGTAACATTCACATATATTCACAGGCTCTGGAGATTAAGGCATAGGCATCTTGAAGGGGGGCAGAGTGGGAAAGCATAATTCTGACTACCAAACCTAAATTTATGACACTTAGTTGTTCATCACTGATAATATTCTAAATATAAGTTACTCAAATTCTACCAAACTTTTGCATAATCTCTAAGTAATCTGAAGTACAATTTATGCTTATACTCTGAAATAGCAAAGAAGACCACTGAAGGTATGTTTTCATTATTTTTTACTGACACAAGTTCACTTCAATTTGTATTTAATAAAACCTTGTGGTTGAGATATGAGAACCATTCTGAAAAAGTGCAGTGAGATGGAAAACTGTCTTTCTGAACTTTCTCCTATGCTAAAAAAAAATTCACAGTATAGTTCAAACAGGTAGGAATTGTTACAATCTCTGAAAGCATGCAATGAATTTAATTTAATCTTTACAAAATAACTTGACTAGAAAACACAGTTCAGAAGGCCATGCTGAACAATGAATTTCATTTATAGCAAAATAAAATGGCTAAGAGTACAACTATTATCTCTACTTCATACACTACACTGATGTTATGATTTTATGTAACTCCATTTTTCTGCCTAGTACTGAATGCAATTTTAAAGTTGTCAGAGTCAAAAATACTTCAGAATACAAATAATCCATATGAAATATAGCTTATATCACATTGAATCTCAAATTGATAGTTTTCCTTCTAATTTTTTTACAGATATGCAATCTTATTTTTTATTATAGTCAATTAAGAAAGATTAGTCAAACTTCAATGTCACTACAATTATCAGGATTATGAATAGCATAAATGGAACTGCTGTGACGTTATCAAGATAGAAATCATATAAAAAAGTATTTTTGCAAGGTGACTTCAATATACAGCAACCTGTTCTCTTTTTTGGCACATATACATATTATGATGCATCTTATAAGTACTTGTGTGAATTCCTTTTTAAAATATAGACATGTATACCAAATCTACAACTTTGTTTATCAATATTGATCTTTAAAAATAAAACTAAATTCATACTGCACATTTCTAGAAAGATTACTTTGCTAACTGCGTGAAATGTGTATATCATAAAGTTCAACTAGTCTAGAAACATTATAGCAGTAATGAGTAGCTCACAATATAGTAGTCCCTCCACTTATCTGTGGGGCGTACATTCCAAAACCCCCAATGGATGCCTGAAACCACAGATAGTACCAAGCCTTATATATATCATGTTTTTCCTATACATACATACATACATACGATAAAGTTTAATTTATAAATTTGGCACAGTAAGAGATTAACAATAATAACTAATAGTAAAATAGAAAAATATACTTAATAAAAGTTAATGTAATCTTCCTCTCTCCCTCTCTCTCTCTCTCTCTCTCTATCCCAGAATATATTAAAGAGAGAGGAAAACCAAGAAACAGACTTTTAACTATAGAGAACAAACTGATGGTTACCAGAGGGGAGATGGGGGGTGTAGGTTAACTAGACGATGGGGATTAAGGAGGGCACTAGTTGTGATGAGCTCCAGGTGTTGTGTATAAGTGTTGAACCACTAAATTGTAAACCTGAAACTAATATTACACTGTGTGTTAACTAACTGGGATTTAAATAAAAACATATATATATATATACATATATATATACACATACACACAGTACACACACGCACACATATATATAATTGTACTGTACTTACACTAATTCTTCTTGTGATGATGTAAGATGATAAAATGCCTATGTGATGAGGTAAAGTAAGAAGAATAGTGTGCATGATGACATAACGTTAGGTTACTACTGGCCTTCTGACTATATGTCAGAAAGAAGACCGTCTGTTTCCCAACCACAGTTGACAGAAGGTAACTGAAATCATGAAAAGGGAAACCACAGATGGGAGGCAGGGACTACTGTACCACCATAATGAGTAAGGATAGACTATCAACTCTAAAAATGATAGGGTTACTAAACAGCTGGAAATATCTCCGAAACAACAGTAACAATGAATTTAGTGACTGTCAGGTTTAATATGCAAACTCTAGAAATGAAAAGAATATATACAGATCTTCCTTGACTTATAATGGGTTTATACCCTGATAAACCCATCTAAGTTGAAAATATTGGTTAAGTTACAAATGCATTTAATAAACCTAGCCTATGAACATCAGAGCTTAGCTAGCCTACCTTAAATGTGCTCTGAACACTTTCATTAGCCTACAGTTGGGTAAAATCATCTTACACAAAGCTTATTTTACAAAAGTGTTATTATCTCACATAATTTATTGAATACTGTACTGAAAGCGAAAAACACAATGGCTGCATGGAAACAAAATGGTTGCAAGAATATCAGTTGTTTACCCTCGTGATCACATAGCTGAATGGGAGCTATGGCTGCTGCCACTGCCCAGCATCAGAAGACAGTTTCCTAAGGCATATCGTTAGCCCAGGAAAAGATCAAAATTCAAAATTCAAAATACAACTTCTATCAAATGGGTATCATTTTCACACATTGTAAAGTCAAAAAATCATAAGTCAAACCATCATAAGTCAGGGATATTCTCTATATACTTTTCCGATCATGGAAAATTTCTGAAAGAATGAAAGTAGGCAAGACTGAATAAAACTTCAGTCCAGGGCATGCACCGAAAGAGCAAGAAGTATGCAGGATAGAACTGGGGAGAGGGGGGCACCGGCAAGAGTTGTTATCTGAGGTACCTGAGCAAGAACAATTAAGCATTACCACTTACCTCTCCCAGGAAGCCACATAAGTCTCTGTCTTGTGTTCAGCCAGGGACAGGTATGGAAAGGTAGCTGGACCAGAGAGAATAAGTGGAAAAGCAGGGACAGAGACATAAGGGAAGTGTCTCAGAGGGCTAGTGAAGTACAGTATGTGAAGACCAAATGTTAAAGTACCCCCATTTATTGTTACATTTTAGCTATATTTTCTTCTTACTGAAAACAGTTCAGAGAGCAAGCCCTAATAGCAGCAGCTCCATCCCCCGGCCCTCGTGGGATATACCAACACAGACATTCTAGAGTCTAACAATTGTGTGACCATGTGTTCTAGTTTTCCCAGGACTTTGTTCTATGCCTATAATTCTCATGGCCCATTCAATTTAGCATTTATTTTGAAAACAACAGCCAAATTTGCATGATGCATTTTATAAACTCTCTGTCTAGCAAGGAATCTCAACTACAAAGATGAGCACAAAAATCAAGTACTGACAAACATTTAAAGAAAGACAACTCAATTAAAGGGATATTTTTTAAAACCAAAGAAACGGGGCGCCTGGGTGGCACAGCGGTTAAGCGTCTGCCTTCGGCTCAGGGCGTGATCCTGGCGTTCTGGGATCGAGCCCCACATCAGGCTCCTCCGCTATGAGCCTGCTTCTTCCTCTCCCACTCCCCCTACTTGTGTTCCCTCTCTCACTGGCTGTCTCTATCTCTGTCAAATAAATAAATAAAATCTTTAAAAAAAAATAAAATAAAACCAAAGAAACAAAATAAAGGATCATTCAGAATCATAGTTTTAAATCAGAATATTTAATGTCCTAAAACAGGTAAGCTAACACATATAAAATGTTAGAAAATGTGGGGGGATATAATAAAAACAGACATTTATGAAAAATGAAAGTAGATATAGAAATCATTTCTCAGATCATAGAACAAAACTATAAATACAAGGCTTGAAAGCAGAATGAAAGCTTTTGCAGATGGGTGAGCTGGAAAATGGGTCAAAGTATACTCCAAGAACTCACAACAAAGACATAAAGAGAAGATACTAAAATAAAAAGTTATTTAGAAGTGCCAACTTCAGCTAGTAAGTAAATAAATAAATAAATAAATAAATAAATAAATAAATAAATAAAATATAAAGAAGGCTGGGGAGAACTATGAAAAGAAATAATTACTGGGAGTTTCTGAGAATGAGAGAAAAGCATATGAGCTCAGACAGAGGGTTCAGCTAGATCCAAGCAGAACAAATATAATAAACAAGCAAACAAATAAAACACTCATATCTATTCAAGTTAATGAAAATTGAAGACAAAAAAAATTCCTGAATGATTGCAACAAACGGGAAAAATTCCATTGACAAAGGAATGCTCAGTACGAGTATGAGATACAAGAAGACCACTAAATATGATAAACATGGAGATCTCAGAAACAGGTAAAGAAGACAGATGAACTAAAAAGGCATGACAATTTGAGGACTGAATTGTCAGCAGTGACCATGAAGTCAGTAGTATGACTCTTTAAAGTGCTAAGGAAATTAGATATCAAATAGAATGATACAGCCAGCAAAGTAATATTACAAGAATAAGGATGGCATTAAGACATTTTTATATTTTTTAAGTTAATTTGTTCAATATTAAGCTCCTGATAGTCTCTCCAAAATCAACACCTTTTAGATTTGTCTCCATCTAAGTTAATGGAAATCTCCCCTGATAGTTGCTTGGCTCTAAACCTCTAAGTCACTGTTGGCTTATCTTTTTCTCATAGCCTCCATCAGAACCAATGGCATATCCTATCAGCTTCGCCTTCAAAAAATACCTGGACTGTGACACCACCCTGACAGCCAGCACGCTGCTCTAAGCCACCATCATCTCTCACTGGTACAGCAATAGACTATTAATTGCTTCTTCTCTTGCTCCCCTCCAGGCTATAATGTACAGAGTAAACTTGTTAAAACAAATCATATCAATAGTCCATTCAAGACCCTCTAATAGACTTTGATCTCACCATGAAGCTCGACCTACCAAGCCAAGTATCATCTGGATATATATTACATCTCTGGGCACACCTACTATATCTCCAAGTAATCCTTTCTGCGAGAGCCTTACTGGCCTCCTTGCTTTGAACTTGCCAGGCCCTCTTGTAGAATCCGTTCCCTTTGTCTGCAATGCTTTTTCATTAGATACCTTCACGTTCCCTCAGTTCTTTCTGGTCTTGATTCCAAATTCACCTTCCCAGTAAGACTACCTTTATCCTATCTAAAATTTTATATTACATTTTTCTGCTTTATTTATTCTGCTACAGAATGTAAGACAGAACATAACTATATAGGGATGCCTGGGTGGCTCAGTGGGTTAAGCGTCTGCCTTCAGCTCAGGTCATGATCCTAGGGTCCTGGGGTCAAGTCGCACATCAGCTCCCTGCTCAGCAGGAAGCCTGACTCTCCCTCTGCCTGCCACTCTCCCTACTTGTTCTTTCTCTCTCTCTGGCAAATAAATAAATAAAATCTTTTTTTAAAAAGAACATAACTATATATTTTATGTTTTATCATGCTATTATCTGTCTTCCTCCCTAGAATTTTAGTTCTATGAGTGCAGGGATTTTTGTATGTATTATTTAATGTCCAGTACACAGTATGGAATGATTTGAATGAATAAATGAAAGTATTTATCACTAAAGTCCGTAACTAAAGGAATTTCTAAAAGATACACTTCAAGAAGAAGAAAAACGACCCTGGGAGGAATGTCTGAACTTTAGAAAGGAAATGAAAAAATAATAGATATGGGTGAATCTGAATAGCAATTTATTGCAGAAGACAATCTGTAAGGTTAAAGAAAACAAAGCTAAAGCATTGTTCAGGAAAGCAAAGATCTTGATGAAATAAACGCTATTAAGTGTGCATATAGCAACACCAAGGGTATTTACTAAAAATAAGAGTATATAGGTTCCAAACCAGTAGAGCAAACAGATGAAATAGGGTGGTGGTAAAGGATGGTGGGGAGGCCCTGAGTCATTTTTTTTAAAAAGGCAAGAAATAAAGAAATACAGAAAAGTAGAAAACAGTAGAAAATAGAGATTTCATAACCTGGTTATAAAAAAAAAAAAATCCACCTATTCCTGAATATGTTAGTAACAAAGGAGACCCACTAAAAACACATAGTCAGAGAATAGTTGAAAGTAAAAGAATGAACAGTGATATGCCAGACCAATTCTAACAACAACAACAACACAAGGCTGATATAGCTAGAAAGTATGAGTAGAGATAAAGACGGGTATTATAATATGATAAAATGTTCAGTTCAACAGAAGGCTATAATACGTAGTCACCTGTAATCGTATTGATTCAAAAATTATTAAGTTAAATTAAACAGACCATGAAGAGTAATTGTAAAACACATCATTATAGTGGGGTTTTTTGGACATAACACTCAAAGTAACTAATACATTAAGCAAGATAGAGAAGATATGAAAAATTCAATTAATAAGCTTGATCTAGCTGACATCGATAGTATTATATGCAACCACTGACAAATACACATTTTCAAGTGTAAGTGAAATATTTACTAAATACTAATTAGGCTATAAAACAAGTCTTAAGAGAGAAAGAGAAAGACAGGGCATACAAGACAGGCAAAGGGGGCAGAGGGAGAAGGAGAGAGTCTCAAGCAGACTCCCCACTGAGCATGGAGCCTGACTTGGATCTCCATCCCATGACTCATGAGACCATGACCTGTACTGAAACTAAGAGTCAGATGCTTAACTGACTGAGCCACCCAGGTACCCCTGTGATACATTCTTATGTCGAGAACAAACTAATGATTGCCACCTGAAGCAACATGGTTTATAGGCCACAAATTATAAGGTTGAGTGAAAGAAGCCATACACAAAACACACCTTATTACTCAATTTACACAAGTTGAAAATAGTGAAAATAAGCCAATGGTGACAGAAGCCAGAATAATGGTTAGTGACTAGGACAGAGTTAGGGGACGGGTTAAGAATGCTTATGATGTTCTGTTTCTCCATTTGATAATGGTTACATGGGCAGTTCAATTTATAAAAATGCACTGAGATATAAACTAATAATTTGTGTACTTTTCTACAATATTTTTAATGTAATACTTTTTTATCAGTAGGTAAGGCCACAAGGTTTCATTGTCTCCTGGAGATATAAATTTGTTATTTCCATTATTGTTTTGTAATATATTTATAATAAAAATTACATGATACCCAAAATGGGTAGACATGGACACACTGAACCTATGTTGGTATAATTTAGCTTTATGTATAAAAAGTAGACTTTTAAAAAATATTTTTAATACTGTAACATTTCTTAGAATTCCACATTTCATTACATTTCCTTAAAATGCAAATCATTCTGTAGTGAAGAAAAACAGCACATATAATCTTAAACTCAGAAATGAAAACTTTTAACAACATGGAATAATGTTTTAAAGGAATTGTAATGTATTCAGGTAACCAATGCTGACTCTTCAAAGTAAGGTACAAAAAAATCAATTTTTATGACTTGGTATCTATTGCAATTAGAGAGCAATGCCAAGTCACTGACAGACTAATGGGTTTCAAAATATTTCAAAAAGAACAAGGAAATTGTTAAGTGTTTTAACTGAAATGCAGTTATAATAAGTATAAGAAATTAGATAATATAATCTTTCTGTAAAGCTACCATATAAAACTATCATAACATAATGTTGAATTTCAATAAATTTACAGCATTGTCTAGATACGTTTTATATAACTTTATATAATAATCCTACATTGAACTATTTTTAAAATTTATTATATTTTCTATTATAAAAAGAGTTGTTTTTCTGTGTTCCAAGTCTCTGAATTCTAACTTAATTTTAGAACAGTTGTGTAGCATTTCCAAAGAGGATTGGCTCTACAAAAGTAGACATGAATTGCTTGAAAAGAATATTATATCTGACTGAAACACATTTTTCATGTATTCAACTGCAACATTATCCTACATGGAAATGATTAAACTTGAAGTAGATACTAGGTTTTCTAATTCGTGAGGTATAAAATTAACAGTTGCAAAATCATAATTTCTGACCACAAAGATTGTAATAATTACATATAAAAAGTAGAACCACTTCAAGAATATCACAATCTTCAGTTTTCCTATCTCCCTCTATTCCCTTAACCTTGCCTTCTTGTTATTTAGTTAATAACATTTTACACTTTGATTCTAATTTCTATGATTATATTCCCTGGGCTTAGAAGAAACATCCCCTCTCCAACAAACACACACATTTCTACACTTTACTACCATTCAACCCGGTCAAGAAAAACTATCTTCCTCCTTCCCTTCCCATCTTTCCTTCCTTTCTTCCTAATCCTCTCCCCCTATCCTAATGCTAAATATCACATTATTGTCAATACAATCTTTTCATGCTGGAGTGGTATATCAAAGACTAACACAACCTGTGCCTGGTGCGGTTAGACTTCTTTCAACCAACAATATAGAAACTATGATGAATATGTAACCAGACATGAACCTAGAGTAGTAGTCTGGCCAGTGACACAGTTGGGTGTTACTCAGAATTAAAATGATAACAGAATAAAGATTGTATTAACCCTTCCCCCAATTTCTTTTTTCTTTCTCCCTTAAGATTCACTTCCTCATAGTATATACTGGGGAACAAAGTATGAAGATTGTTTCATTCTTTTTTACATTCTCCACAGCAGTGGGCCCTTCATCCACTCCCAGGCTAATAGGGGCTAGGGACAGGGAGAGGCAATAGAGAGCTATTGTTTACTAAGTATAGAGTTTCAATTTTACAAGATGAAAAGAATTCTGAGTATGGATGGTGTTAATGGTTGCAGAACATTGTGAATGTATTTAATACCACTGAACTGCACACTTAACAATGGTTAAGAGGATCAGGGTGCCTGGGTGGTACAGTCAGTTAATCCTCAGACTCTTGGTTTCAGCTTAGGTCATGATCTCCACGTTGTGGGATCAGGCCCCACATCCGGCTCTGTGTTCTGCATGGAATCAGCTTGAAATTCTCTCTCCCTCTCCCTTTGCCCATCCCACTCATGCTCTCTCGCTCTTTCTCACAAATAAATAAGTAAATATATTTTTTAAATGGTTAATGAGGCACCTGGGTGCATCAGTTGGTTAAGCGTCAGACTCTTGGTTTGGATTCAGGTCATGATCTCAGGGTCCTGAGATTGAGCCCTGGGGTGGGCTCCACACTCAGCACGGAGTCTGTTTCTCTCCTTCTGCCCCTCCCCCCACCCACATACACTCTCCCTTTAAAATGAATGAATGAATGAACAAATAAAATCTTATAAATAAATAAGTATTTAAAAATGGTTAAGATGATCAATTTCATGTTATGTGTATTTTACCACACACAAAAAAAGAACTTAGAAACCAGTATACCAACAGATAGTGTTCTAATCCATTAAAAAGAGTACAGTTAAATCCCCACGTGACATCAGTATCATCCCATCCTTTTCAGCCTTTAACTCTAGAGATTATGCTTCTTTTTTTCTCAAGACCTAGGTCTTTGAGGTCATTCACTCCTAATAAAAACAAGTTCCATCAATAACAAAAATCTGAAAAAAAATAATAAAAATCTGACCTGAGGTGAAGACTTGATGAATCAAGGATTTTTGTTGTGAGGTTTTGTTTTGTTTTGGGATTTTTGTTTTGTTTTGTGAGGGGGTATGTGGCTGGTTTCGTTTTTCATACAAAGAGAAATGTCTTTGCAACCTCTTTATCTGTTCTTTTAGCTTCCTCAAAGGTGAAAAGTATAGCAGATCAGTAACAAGCTGATCACTAAGAAGGCACAATTGTGTAATTTTTGGCTTATTTTCCCTAAGTTCTTCATATATCATTAAGTCTTTCTCTTTAATCACAAGAAAGTTTGATACTTGTTGCCTCAAAACATAACTACATTTGAACCAAGACAATTTCTGAGTTTTACTGATTTCTTTGCCCTATTCTTAAATAACATTATATGAGCTAATTCACACTAAAGAAACATGCACTGCAGTAGAAAACACTATGATTTTTCATCCTCAAATAATATTCCATTGACTTCTGTGTATTATGTCAAATAGTCTATCATTAGCAGTTTATTTCCAATGTCTTTCTATAATATAGATATTACTGTACTTAGCTTTTTATTTCCTTCCATTGATTTAATTTGAAGAAAATAATATAATTCAAATTTTTACCAATCTTGGACTTTCACTCTCAAATAATATTAATTCACCCATTTGCCAATAAATTTGTATGTGATTTTGGAAACAATTGTGATGTAGGGAACACTAATAATTAATTTTTATTATAATTATCTGTAGACATTTTTCTCCCTTGCTGATATGAGATTTGAGGACAAGGATTAAGTAGTACTCCTTTATTCATAGAAGTGCCTGAAACATAGTATGTGCTCAAAAAGTATTTTTTATAAAGAATGAATGAATGAACAAAAAAATGAACCATCTGGGTCTTATTCCTGTTTATACTATTTTCTAACTGTGTTAAAACAAGCAAATTTTTTCTTTTCCTTTTCTAATTATATGATTTTCCACTTTCTCCCTTATAAAGACAGCGATCATTAACTCATAACCTAGTTGTGAAAATCCAGTAATATATGTGAAATGCTTTGAAAACTTAAAACTTTCATTTAAAATACAACATGTCGATTTTAATCATTAACTTACCTAAATAGAATGATTTTCCTCTGTCTATAATGTTCTCTCCCACTTTCTTACATGATTTCAGAACATGGATCATCTTATTACATTACCCTATCA
Organism: Ursus americanus; assembly: GCF_024610735.1. NCBI lineage: Eukaryota > Metazoa > Chordata > Mammalia > Carnivora > Ursidae > Ursus > Ursus americanus. The sequence continues at coordinate 6,214,822 of NC_142134.1, read as the reverse complement.
AATATTTCTTAGATAGTTTAATATTACTGTTAATAGCCTTTCTAATCCTGGACTTAGACTTACTCTTTATTCAATTTCAATTGTAGGCATGAATACATCTTCAACTCATTAATTACATAGACTATCAACTTCCTATTCTTGGACCACATCACCTTTGAGACTATACTGAAGCCTTGTCCTGCCTAACCAGTCCAATTATTCCATATTTTTACTTAGCACTAACTTTATCTGCCTTCATTTGTCTTTCTCTACTTGGAAATTGTTCTGATTACCTACTACAGCATAAAAATCTACCCCTCAATACCAGTGGCTTCAACAACAACCATTATTTATTTTGCTCAAAAATCTGCACTTCAGTCATGACTCAGAGGAAAAGGTTCATCTCAGCAGTACAGGGTGACAGCTGGGGCAGCCTGACTGGGGACTGGAAGTTCTGCTTCTACTTCCACTCACTTACAAGGCTGGCTAGTCCATGCTGGATGTTGGCTGTGAGCTAGGCCTGCGGGCCTATTTCCTCTTCATGGACCTCTCCCTGGCTGCACTGGTAGGATTGCTACTTTCAAGAGTAGGCATTCTGAGAGGACCATCCAGGGGTGCATGAAGTTTTTATGATTTAGCCTCAACAGTCACACAGCAACTCTTCTGCCACACTCTATAGAAGCAACACCAAAGGTTCACCAGGTTCACCAGGGAACTGGAAATAAACTCCAGTACTCAATGAAAGCAGTGTCAATTCTGCACTGTGTGAAGAACATATAGGATGAACTATATTGTGGCAAAAACTTTGGAAAACCCAATCTTCCATAGTCCGTTCTCTGGCTACATTTCACATCTCCCATATGTAAAATACAAGCAAACCTACCATGAAGACTCCCAAATTTCATCCTATTGTGGCATTCTGGTTCAGATGTGGATGAAACTCCTCTGATTTAGTACAACCCTTTGAATACCATTCTTCTCAATCTAAAGACCTTCAACTAAAGAGACAACTTACTGCTCCACAGATAGCCTACAGACTAATGGTAGAACAGACAAAAGATAAAAGCTATCAACACAGCTATTCAAAGGGAGAAAAACAGAAAGAATATAGTAGTCATAGGCTCATGGCATTTCAAATTCAGCAGAAAACATGTTGCCAGTTCCTAGATTAGGGTCCAGTTCTAATTCCTAGGAGTTGTTCAGTATGTTTCATGATTCCATCCTGTGGGTTTCTGGTTCTGTTCTCTTAAGTCATTCTTTTTCCATGAAAAGTAGCCCATGTTTGCAACTAGGTGGCTTTTCAGCCAACTTCCTACCTACAGAAATCTGAAAGTCCAAAGGCCTCTTTTTATTTTATATACTATGTCTATCCCCTTAGTTCCAAGCTAATAGAATTATTTTTTAAATGTATGGACTCTTTGTTTTATCCATTTATAATTCACTCCATTATATAAAGTTCTACCCACAAAATGTTTGAGATAAGCTCTCCTCTATGTATTGTCTATATAAAATACATATATCATATGTCATCAATTATTCTTTACACCTTTATACCATTTTCTACTTTAAGGCTATAACTCTATATCAGACTTTGATTCTATTATCCTTTATGTTCTAAAATATTGTGTACCAGTTCTTTCCTACCTGTGCCCTCTGCATACTTATTCTCTCCTTCTCAAATGAAGTTTTTCCCATAGTCTTCAAGATTCTTTAGCATTCAAAAACTGAATAACTCCAAAAACTCAATATACTATGCATAGATAATTCTGCCTAAAATATATGCCTATTAATAAATATGAGGGGCACCTGGGTGGCTCAGTCAGTTAAGCCTCTGTCTTCGGCTCAGGTCATGATCTCAGGGTCCTGGGATCAAGCCCTAAGTCAGGTTCCCTGCTCAGCTCTCTCAAATAAATAAATAAATAAATAAATTTTTAAAATAAATATGATCATTTGCAAATTATGCATAAATTATTAGAATTTACTTGAAATATATATAAAATGCCCAATAAAACAAAATTGAGATTGAAACTAATAAAATTAGTTCATTTTCAATAATAACATTTCCATCATTTTTTTTGAGTGGGGAGGGGCAGAGGAAGAGGGAGAGAATGAGAATCTCAAGCAGGCCCCACACTCAGCATGGAATCTGACTCAGGTCAGTCAACCGACTGAACCACCCATCTATCATTTTAAATAAAGATATAGAATCAAGAAATCCTCAAAACTGATCTGATCTATTTTTGCCTATACTCAGAATCACCTTGCATTTTAACATCTCAAAAGCATTTCTGAAAGCTATAGAAAAACAGCAACATAAATTACATATTTACTGCATTAGGTTAACAGCAAGAGGGATAAACTGCATTTTGATAAACTCTATAGCATTTCTGAGGCTATAATATTACAAGCCACTGAGAAAATAGAATAAATAATTAGTTTTCACACTACACTGATTTTTATATCAAAGGTATTACTTATGTTTATTGAAAAAGTGAACAAAACTAGCTACATGGTATCTGTTCAATTAACTTCCAAGATAAATTATATTTGTTTCCTGAAATAAATTCCTGTGGGAATGTGATGCAGAAATCACAATGTTATTTTCATGAGAAATGATCTATATTTTCTATACAAAGTAAGTCTCAGTACTTCTAATGTTCGGCCTTCAAATATTATTTTATATGCCACACATGCTGTGGAATCATCCATTCATTTAAATATTTGATTTTAATAAAAATTATGCTTTAAACTTCAATTGTTTTTCTTCACTTAAAAATCTTAAAATAATTTTTACTTACTATAAAGAAATGTACATTCATTTAGAGGAAACAACTAAAAACTGAAAAGCAAAGCAAAATCTATAACAAATCAAAGGAGGTTACTTATATATTATTTTCTCAATGAGGCCTTCTCTGATACAATCTTCGAAACTATGCTCAACCCACTCTGAACTCCCGGTCTTCCTTCTCTCTCTTACTTTTCTTCTTTATAACCACCTGGTATTCATTCTTTTTTTCTTTCTTCTTTTCTCTCTTTCTTTATTTTTTCCTTCCTTTTTTTTATCTATCAATCTATTAATCTATTTCTTTTATTCCATTAAATGTCTAATCCATTAAATGTCTCATACCTCAGATTAAGCTCTATGAAACAACAATGTCTATATTTTGTTCAAGGCCCTGGAATAGTGGTGAATACAAATGAGATTCTCAGTGCATATTTGTTAAATGACTAATCAAATAAATCTTATCTTGTCACCAGGTTTAAATATATATACCATGTTAAAATTTTTCATAGGATTCTATCCATTTGATGTATGAGAATGAACTAATCCCCATTCTTCTTTCATTTAGTACATTTTAAATTTTTCATTACTAGTATTCTTTGGTGAATTTCCTTGATGCTTAAATTCGGGGCTTATCATTAATTGTTTCCCTAGGGTAATCTCAGAAGTAGGATTTTGGGGTTAAATGGCATATATATTTGAAACATTCTGCCAGCCTGCCCTTGAGAATCACTGGTATCAACTTATACTTCCACCACACTGTATAAGAGCCCCCAGTTTTCCACACTTCATATTTTCATTCATTTTCTTTTTAAATTTGCTGAGTATTTCCCTCCTCTAAATGTCCAAAACCAGGTCAATATGAGCAATAAAGTAATGTTTAAGCCCTCTTCCACTTAACAAAAAATTTTACTTTACCTGAGCTGGATCAATCACAAAATCATTTACATATCTATGAATTAAAACTTGGTGCAATAAGAGTAGATTGCTTTATAATGTGATGCACCTCATTTAATAATCTCTTCATTAAATTTTTCTAATGTGTTTTCATTGGTTACACAACATTTAATGGTCTAAACTATACTGATTGCAAAAGTACTATTTCCCTCTTTAATTTAGACTAATGAAAATGAGTTTAATCTTTCTTAAATATATGCAAAGACTTCATTTATGAATAAAACAAAACTACTTCCATGCTGTTAATAAAAGCTCTAAACAATTTGAAATAAATATATCACCATAAAATGTTGAGTGATTGAATGAATGCCCTATAAGTCGATAAATCCCATAAGACTATTATTCATTTATCAACCAAACTCCTAACTCATATCATTTGCAGCCTCATTTTTTAACACTTTAACTACAAATGTAAAATATCCAGTAATCAATTTTAATATGCCAATTACTCTATTTATAGGTATAAAGATAACAATATACATGTTAAGTTTTATAAGGCAAACTACTGAATTTTTAGTAATGTCATGACTCAAGGAATGGATATGCCTATCATGCTCTATAAATTGATTCCATTTTATAGTTTCATTTATGTGTATATGTATATACACACATAACAACATAAAATAATTTTATCTTATAAAATATTTGATGTATAGCCCAAAAAGATCCTTCCCATCAGCATTAAGGTAAAATAAAATTATCAATGTTTAAACGACAAAAAATAGGATTTAAAAAATATTTTTTCAAGTTTTTATTTAAATTCAAGTTAGTTAACATACAATGTAATATTAGTTTTAGGTGTACAATTTTATGATTCAACACTTACATACAGCACCCGGGGCTCATCATGACAGGTGCACTCCTTAATCCCCATACCTATTTAACTCATCCCCCACCCATCTTCCCTCTGGTAACCATCAATTTGTTCTCTATAGTTAAAAGTCTGTTTCTTGGTTTGAGTCTTTCTTTTTTTCCCCTATGATCATTGTTTCTTAAACTCCACATATGAGTGAAATCATATGATATTTGCCTTTCTCTGACTGGCTCATTTCACTTAACACAATACTCTCTAGCTCCATTTACATCCATTGCAAATAGCAAGATATCATTGTTTTTTATGGCTAATGTTCCACTGTGTGTGTGTGTGTGTGTGTGTGTGTGTGTGTGTGTGTGTATCACAACTTCCTTATCCATTCATCAGTCAATGGACATTTGGGCTCTTTCCATAATTTGGTAGTTGCAGATAACATTGCTATAAACATCAGGGTGCATGTATCCCTTTGAATTAGCATTTTTGTATTCTTCAGGTAAATACCTAGTAATGCAATTGCTGGATTGTAAGTTAGTTCTGTTTTTGACTTTTTGAGGACTCTCCATACCTATTTTCCAGAGTGGCTGCATCAGTCTGCATTCCCACTAATAGTGTAAAAGGGTTCCCCTTTCTCCACATCCTTACCAACACCTGTTGTTTCCTGAAAAAAACACTTCTCTCTTAATTTAATTCTGAGATATGATATGAAAGGATATCATTCATAGGATAAAAACTGACACACAGCATATAATCAACAGAACTATTATCCCTGTATCTTTTGATTATATAACAATGATTTTTTTAAATCACAAGACTTAACATATTAAGTTAGATGGTATTAAGAATTATAAACAGAAATGGACTATTCTCATTTTAGAGCAGAAAACCATATTACTATGTATATACTAAAAAGAATCAATAATTCTTTGTCATATTCATTAATAAAAAACCTAGCCTAAGTAAAAATCAATGAGAAATGAGGAATCTATTTAGAGAGTTGATAATATCACACCTGAATATCTCTTCCTTGATTGGATCAGTGTAAGAGAATTAGGACAAATGGAAATTATTTTCAATTACCAAATGAAGCATGGATATTAATTGAATTGGCCCTGGTCACCTATTGAATCTATATTCGAGACATGTTTTGAATGGTATACCTTAAATAGTAGATTAAATTTAAAAGAATGAATAATTCTAATTACTACAATATCTGCACATGTCAGAGGAAATCAAATTTTATACATCATAGTATCAGGTAGTACCTTCAGAAATCCATTTTTTCTAATGTATTTATTATAGATGCATGTGGGTTTTCTGCTATCATTTCTTTGAATTATAGACTACTTTTAAGATGCAGGATGGCAAACCATGGGTTATTAGTTTAACCAGTGTGATAAACTTTCTGCTTAGCAAGCTGGCTACTCTACAGTTGTGTAGTGACTTTGACAGTCACTATGTCTTTGACTTCCAAATAGTAACTATCTTCATAATGAAGATATTCCTCTCTCCCAAATTCTTTCAGAAGCTAGTGTTGGCTTGACAAGAAGAACAAATATGTTTCATATTATAATAAGATTTTATACTTCTAAGGAGCGTCAGAGCTTCTGAAAATGACTTTGAAATACACTCTTATTAATCTTTAGTATTCTCATGAGAGCCAAGTAGGTGGCAAATATTTTCTGAATTTTGTAAAACAGAAACTAATAAAACAATTAGTGAATTTCCTTGCCCTAGGCGAAATACTGAAACAATGAAAAGTCACAGTGCCAATCCTGACATCTAACTGAAACTCCTATACCTTCCAACTACAGTAATTTTTACGGAGAGAACAGTAAAGGCAGAGAGAAAAAATAATCTTCAGAAAATATGAAGTTCAACATAATTTACTTCAAGAGACCCTGAAATGAATATTTATTTATTATTTGATTGTGCTCGGTGACGGTGCCCATGATAGTACCAGAACTTCAAAAGAACTAATTTCCCTGCATCGCTTCTGGGTGACCACATATTGAGTGTGGTCAGGGACACACCAAAGGGGTTTGAATTCTACTTGATAACAAAGCTAAAACCTGACAAAATCAGCAATGGTACAGTAACTCAAGAGAAGAAAAAGAAAATAAGAAAAGTTAAAATTTTGACTTACAACAGACCTTTAAGGTGGCAATATACTTGATTCTTGAAAGACAATGAAAAACAAAGCAAGCCTCTATGGATCACAGGCTCTCTGAGTATTCTCATTTGCTGATGGGTTTTTCATCAGAAACCCTTGAACGAGTTTCTCCATCCTGTTTCATTTTTTTCTCTTCATATTCTCATAAAGAGTCATTACAACGGTTTGGTTGTTCAGTGGCAATACATTTCAAAATCACTGTTGAAACTATGGTTCCTATTTTCTATCTAGTTTTCCTGTGTGAAATAACACTTAACTGATTTATCCTCATTACTAAGGAAAGTTATTGCGTTCATTTTTAGTCTAAGAACACTATTTCTAGCAGCTGAACTAATTCCAATTTTAAAAATCAAAATTGCTTTTAGAATTTTAACCCCCTCAAATAAATGCTTATCTTTTTACATGGATGTTTTCTTGATACTTGAGAAAAATTAAAATAATTCCATGAGAATAACATGATGTGTGTCTTGTATATGATTGATCTTACAAACCACAGTAAAGTGCCTTTCTCTTCTAACACTTCTAGCATATTAAGAATTTAGGTTTTTCCCTAAGAGGAAATGACTTTACTAGCTTTAAGTTAAAACTCGTAAGATGGTCTTTGGTAAAATTAAGAGACATAAAACTCCAAACAGATCTTACAGTTGAAAAAAAAATCGAAAATCTTTCACTGATAAGCAGATATCTTTTTTGTCTTGTATGTTTAAAAGAGGCATGGTAAATATAAAGGAATGTTTATAATTGTCTATCTTAATAATGGAAACCTTAGATTTTTTTCCCCATAGCTTTAAAACAACAGTCTGTACTTACCTGGTCCATCAGTCATTTTTTCTAGGCATCGAGGAGTTGTGCTAAGAAAGGAGGCATGTTTCAGTTTAGCCACAAAACTACGAGGCGGCATGTATTTATGTTGAACTTGGGACATCTCATATGATTTTTGAACATCATAGCTGCCAGGTGCTGGAATATCCTAAAAGAATTTCAATGGATGAGCATTAACATGTCTTACATGGAAAATACCTAAAAATATGTAGCACAGATGTACACACTAAGCAATGGTGTAAGAAGAAAAATATGAAAATTCTCCTAATCATTTAAAAAAAAGAAATTTAAAAGAATATCCCTAAATTTATACCCTCCTAATGAAACTGTAAATTTGTCAAAATTTAAGATAAAATAAATAGAATTATGAAATTTAGATTCATATTTTTAAAAAAATAGCTTTCATAATATAGATCAAACTCTCAGTTTCAAATTTCATAATGAAAATCAAATTTCATACAGGAATGAGAGTAATTATTTGCTTTCATAAGCAGCAACACTATCTCCGCTATACTGTTCTATGTGAGCACACTTGACTTATTCTACAACTGAGACTGCTTATTTCATTTTCAATAGATTCCAATTAAGTTGAAAGGCTTTCCCTTTCATCATTTATGGCTGTTTATATGCTCTACAGTTATATTAACATTTTTCATCAACATAAACCACATGGAAATTAATAACTATAATAATAATTCTAAACTCAATTAAATATAAAATATATATTTGTTGTACAATTAATGCTTGTAAACTATTAGCTAATTATTTCAATGAAAAGAATTTTAACTCATTTTCCTCAAATTATTTTAAAATGTAACATATTCTATGTCTCATATCTGTTCATCTCTATTATATATAAAAGCCAAACTTTTCAAGTTTTAATGATTTTCTAGTAGGCAAGGACACTCTTGTGGCTAACAGTGTAGACTCTAGCTCTAGACTTCTTGGGTTTCAAGTATCTGCTCCTTACTTTTTTAGGGACCCTAGGCAAGCCACTTAAACTCCATGACTCTTAGTTTTCTCACTTGTAAGTGGAGAAAATAATAGTATTTATATCATGTATCATAGGGTTGTTATAAGAATTAAATGAGTTAAACAAGTAAAATATTTAGATTGATACCTAAGTCCATAAAAGCATTAGATAATCTTACTATTCCACAAAAGTTAATTTCAATGCAAAAAACAATACTGAACTTCAGGGTTTGGGTTAATAGGGAAGTATTTCAATGTTTCAAGTAAGTTAAACAAATTTGGATACTGAAAAATCATACTTTTAAAGTCCACCTAGGAGCCATACGTTCTCTTGCTTCTCACGCCCTTAGTATCTCCTTCAAGCATATGCCAACAACATTATCTTCCACTGGCAAAGAATCATTAAATATGGTAAGGGTACAAGGGGAGGAGATTCCTACGTGAGACCCCACATATCTGGTTTAAGTGCGGTGTCAAACACCAAATGCCACATTCTGTAAGTCAGCTAAAATTGTCAGCAGTTGTTTTCGTCTTGCCCGCGTCAACAGAATATTTAGTAAAGGTACGCTGAATATAAGCAATAACAGTAGTAGCTTCAAAGATAACTTCTGGATCTTTTGGGCTGCTTCTGTGGTATGTGAAAGGAAAATGGAAGACAGTACCAAAGCACAAAGAAATCTTGAGTGCACACAATATATTCAGAGTGTTTAGGAAAACTCTGCAAAGATCTTGATTGTACTTACTATACATTTTAGTGTTTTTATGTGAAGCTATTATAGTTATTGCCTCCTTAACACCCTGCCTGGTGTCACCACCTACTCTTTTTTCCAATGCCTAGCCTATATATGATTGGTGGCTTTGGCTGCTGCCACACAGCCAAATGCCTTTTTTTTTAATGCCTTGAAGCAAAGATAAGAAACTTCATCAGTGATCAGTTTTCTTAAAATAGCGTGTTCCCACCGAGGAAAATTCATCAAACTACTTATCCTAAATTTCTATAGATTTGCCGTGTCCTCTACCAAGTGAAGATACACTACCCTCGTTCATGGTCATCTCTTCCTATAGCAGGTCCATGCACCTCTGAAAACAGATTCCCTGCTTCTGTCCTTTATCAATGTTTCTAAGCTCTTCTTACTCATCTTCAATTCTCATTTTGTCTGAGCAAGAGATTGATATTTCAAGTCAATTTCCTAGGCAAATGGTTACTAAGACAAATCTGAAACACTGTTTAAGAGCATTAGTTTAAGCAATACTTATAGATGGTACTCTAAACACGAAAAAAATAGTATGTATAGGTAAACAGGAAAAAAATAGTATGTATAGGTATACAGGTATAGTATGTATAGGTATAGTATGTATAGGTAAACAGGAAAAAAATAGTATGTATAGGTAAGACCATCAAATCTCTGTGGGTGATTCTTTATATATCACAGAAAATAGGAAAGGCACATGATGAGTGGATATGATAGACATTTCTCATGCCTTTTTTTTTTTTTAACCTGGTTATTTGTATTCTATTCCTGTGTTTGGAAAATTCCCCATACTTTCCAGCAGTATCTGAGATCTGGCACAAAAACTAAAAATGCCTGATTCACATCCTCCTGGTCAAATTTTTTAGCTAGAACATGAATCTAGGTCATAGGCTTAAATGACAGCCTTTGAACTGGCAGCCAGGTATTCAAAGAAATACAGAGCATTAAAAATTCCATTCTAGTGAGGGGTTGGCAGTGCTAGAAGCTCTGTCCAGCTCCCAGAGGCAACAAGAGCAAGTAGAAACTGAGAAATGTGGTAAAATGTCTGATGAAATAAAAGCTATGCCTCAATGCAAAATAAAGGTAAATCCAAGGTGTCCTGATTTCATCTGGAAAACCCAGGCCCTATCAAAAAATGACATAATCATAGAATTAAAATGATATATGTAAAATTCTTAGAATGGTATCTGATACATAACAAGCACTAGTGTTTCCTTCTACTGCCATCATCATTGTCATTAGCATTATTATTTCTATTAGGTGTGAAACTACTTGTAACCATCAGTGATATCTTCCTTGCCTGGAGAGATGTCAACTGGCTATTTAAAAGGAAAGCTTCCAGTATTTTAAGCACCAAAGAACAACAACAATGAAAAGTAGTTAAGATGTTGAGAATCACATGGACAGTATCCCAGGCAGTTTAAAAAGAAAAAATCACTAGTTTTAACCAGCCTCAAAGGAAAGCATGTCACCCCATTTATGTTTTGGAAAAACCATTTCATACACTTTGTGATTTTATTCAGTTCTGTCAAGCAAGTTGAAGCCTCTGCAAAACTTCCCATGCCCAAATACAAGACTCGTCTTCAAGATATTTGAACTTGAGTGGGGTAGGAAGCTAAAGAGTAAAGCTGAAAACTTCAGAGGGTAGAAATTGCAGGAAGAAATAAAACAGACCTTCAGGTTCTCAACACCAAACTCAAAAGGGCGACAAGTGCAGAGCCACAAAGGCAGAGTAGAATCTTTATCTCACGGTATTTATCAGGTAAACTGTCACTAGAAGGATGAGTCCACAGCAATATATAACAGATCTAACAGCATTTTATATAAGTAAAATGTTAGACAGCATAATATAATAAAGACCACTAACTATGCTTTGGCTAAAATAAGGTTTCATTATATTTTTGCATAAATTGTCCTGGCTGTTATTTCATGCCTAAGTATATTCCAGTCTAAAATTTTATTTTAAAATCTCAAATACATAATTATTTAAAAATCACTGGAATTTCTTCTATAATGAAGCTTATCAGTTAAGAAGACTTAAATTAGGAAGATTTCAATGAATCTTTCAATCAAAGCTTTGAATCAAAATCTTTAATCAAATATATATAGTAAAAAAAATTATGGGCCATAAGTGTAGTGAAGTTTGCCTGAATATGCAGAAAACTTTGATTAAAGCCATTTATACAATGGAATATTACTCAGCCATCAAAAAGAACGAAATCTTGCCATTTGCAATAATGTAAATTGTTAGAGGGTATTATGCTAAGTGAAATAAATCAGTCAAAGAAAGACAAATACCATATGATTTCATTCATATGTGGAATTTAAGACACAAAGCAGATAAACATGGGGGGGAGGAAAAATAAAATAAGATGAAAATTGACAGGGAGGCAAACCACGAGACACTGAACTCTAGGAAACAACCTGAGGGGTGCTGGAGGGGATGGAGTAACTTGGTGATGGGCATTGAGGAAGGCGCTTGAAAGGAGCACTGAGTGTTATATGCAACTGACGAATCACTAAATTCTACCTCTGAAACTAAAAAAAAATTAAAAATTAAACTTCTGCAAAAAACAAAACAAAACAAGCAATTTACCAATATGCTTATCCAAGTTGCTTAATTTTAGGTTTATGGAGAAGAAAGGCATTTCAGATGATCATCAAATTATCTTTGTTTTGCCTATCACAAATTATAATTATGACCATATGGTTACCCTTGCCATTTTTTCAGCTTTCCTAACATTCATCATCCTGAACACACACCTCTTTAAATATTTGACTTAGGAAAGAATAAGTGTTATTTTAGAACAAAAAGTATTTTAATACAGATACAAATATACTGTTAATTGTAAGTGATAGGCAAGAATAGAAAATATTGATTTTATTGTCCATAATCTCCTGATATACTGGAAAAGAACTTTTACCCTAATGCTATTTTATGAAAGGACCTAAAATTGTCAGCTATACCATGAGACTCAAGGCTCAGTAAAGAATAATAAAAAGTGCTGGCAGACGAAAACATGTAGACAATAAAACCACTGATTTCACCTAATTTCTCTAATGTAACATTATACAATTCACACTTGAATCACAGATTTCCAGTTATTTGCTGACATTTCCACTTCATTATCCTCAGATAGCCTTCAAATAAAACTCCTTATCTTCCCTTCCCCAACTACCCTTACCATCTATCCTTTTTCACCTACCTACAATAATTCCTTATTTAGCCAAACCTGAAAATACCAAGCTGCATTCACTTTTCTTCACCTTCCTCTCCCAATCATTAGTTATAGATTGTAACTTCTCTCACTTTATCCCTTTCTTTTCTTTACTACCGAAACAATCCTGCTATGGGCCCTAAAATACACCTGACAACTGTACTGTCTCTTCAAACTTAGGTCTTCCATCTCAAACCATCGGCATCACAGTAGCAAAAAAGGTATTGGACTAACACGACCAAATTCTGCTGGAAAAGTGCATTGGTTCCTGAGTGCTATGGGAAAAATTTTCAGAAAATTCTCTTTGGCACCGAAAGCCTTTTTAAGTTTGGAGGTAACTTTACAATTGTAAAACCCAGTTCAAGCAGAGCCTCTTCCATTCTTGATTGCCCTGGCTACAAACGATATCCTTCACTTTTCAATTTTTCTGTTATTTATTGTATAAATATACTTATTTGGATAAACATGTAAACATAAGTATACTGTATACTTATTTGTATAGACACATAAATATATAAATAGCTCATTAAACAAATATGTCACATTTATTTGAATATTTATTTCTTTGTTCATCGATATAAGAGCAGGGAGAGGATTTACAGCTATCTGATGATTCCTCAGGTAAGATTTTATTTGCCTTATGTATTTACAGATGAATTTTTTTTTATTCTCTCAGTTAAAAAAAAGCAGACATTAAGAATCCAGGAGCACAGGGGCTCCACAATAGCATTGGACATTTAGGCCCTTTCATGCTTTATTCCTGCATGGTTCTTAGATTGTAGACTTCATCCTTATGTCCTCAAAATACTGCATAGCTCTAGCTATAACATGCTTATTTCAGAAATGGAGAGAAAGGACAAAAGGCAAAAAAATATGTTTAACAATCGAACAGGTTTCTCTGAAGAACTTTCCAAATCCAATAACTTCTGCTTCCTTTTCATTAGTTAAAACTATTCAAATAACTACCCTATAACTGTAAGAGAACCTGAAAAAAAGTAGCTGTTTTAGCTAGGCACATTGTTCTTCAAATAAAATCGGGTTCTGTTAGTAAGGGGAAAAAAAGAGAATAGATATGGGGTTGACAACTAGTAATCTCAGTCATAACATTTCTCTGCCTTTGAGGGCATTAAAATTGTAAAATAATTAACTCACTTCTAGTATATTATCCAGGATATTAGACTATCTCTCTCAAAATTTATTTTGACCCAAGACTTATAGGCTTTGTTCTCTAACTCTTGCTCATCCTCTGGGTCTCAACTTTCCCTCAATTCATTAGCTCTGTCAGGTTTCCAGTAATAACACTTTCAGAACACACCACTCTTAGCTTTGCAGTGGTTGTTACACTTGCAATTAAATAAGTCTTCAATTATTTGTTTAATATCATCATTCCCATAGGATGTACAGTTCTTGAAGGTTGAGAAAGTATTGTTTCATTGATCAAAGTATCTTCAGTGATGGCAAGTGCATTACACACAATAATTGATCAATGAATATTTTTTTTTAATTTTTATTTATTTATTTCAGGGAGAGAGCACGAGCAGAGGGGAGGAGCAGAGGGAAAGGAGAAGCAGATTCTCCACTAAGCAGGAAGCCCAATGTGGGGCTTGATCCCAAGACCCCAGAATCATGACCTGAGTTGAAGGCAGACGCTTAACCAACTGAGCCACCCAGGAGCCCCATCAATGAATAAATATATGAGCTAATGAAAGAGTGAATAAATCTATCAGTATCTGTCTACCTTGAAGCCTCCCCTCCCATGTTTGGTCTTATCACTGAGCTGCCCCATAACAGTAGGGTTGACACAATGCCTTGAAAGTATTTTCAACCCCTATAGTGCTTAAATTTGTCTCACATAAAAGCAGTTCTATATTAAATGTGTGCTGGGTAAAGACTGTTCAAGTACTGCTTTCCCTAAAGATGTTCCTGTTTCTAATAAAAATAGATGCAACTTATAGTATCAGCAATGATGTACAAGTATGGATATGCCCATTCACACTGATCAAGGACTAGCTTTCATAAATCCATTAGGTAGTTAAATTTGATTAATATTTTATGTGAGATGCATCTCCTTCTCTTTGGTATCAAAAAAGTAGACTTTCACTTTGATGCTTGAGCTTTTCATGACCACCTTTGACATTGGTTTTATAGAAAAAAATGTGTATCTCAGCAGATTAGAGTAAAACACATGAACAGAAATGGCCTGTGTAACCTATCTTTTCCTGTAAATGCTAATTCCACTGAGATAGGAAAAAAACATAGATTATTGCCAGTTCTAATAGCTCTAACTGACATGATATCATTTCTTCAGTGTTTTATCAACTCAATACAAATCCAGAAGTTAATTCTTCTGTAAGTTGAATGTGAAAAGAAAGAAAGTAAATGTAAGTGATTTTTAAAAAAAAAAAAAACACAATTGTTCCCAGACCCAGCTGGACAGATTTAGATAAGGCACTAAAAATTATCTTGATAAACTTAGAAAACTTAAAAGAGGCAAATTTTGAATGTGATTTGGGAGGGATGTGTGAATGTGAATAGTAGAGTTGCAAAAATTTTCATTAACCCTGGAGAAATGTCTACAAGTAAAATTCTAATCAATTTGTTATGTTCAAACTTTTTGAAATCAAATGACCCCTAGTATCATCTATTACACTCAGTATGACAAGAATTACCCCTTACACAAAAAGAAGGATCATTTTCAGGTAGTACTCCTGAAATAACACAAAACATGGAGTCAGAATTGCTGGGTTATATTTACAGACTTGTTTTTAGCTTCAAGCAGGCCTTGAAGAACCTTACTCACTCATCCAACTCCCTCTCACCATGATATATGCTGAAGGTCATGCTCAGAAATATTTAGTGGGTGTCTATGCAGGAGATGTGTTTCTCCCTTCTCTTCTTCCTATGAAATTGACAGTGAGATGAGTCATAGAACTATTCATATTTGGAAGTTGCCTCTCTCACAGTAAGTTAAGAGAAGGCAGAATGATCCAGACTTTCTGCAAGCTATAAATATCTTAGCATCCCATTACCTACATCAAAAAAATAATTACGATTATATGTAGACAGAGAAGAGTAGAGGTGATGAGAGAGAGGAATAAACAATGAAAAAGAGAGGAGAGAGAAAGCAAGGTGATTACAACAAAGGAAGTATGCAATGACAGGAACTGAACATTGTCTACACAGAGAGATAAAGAGCTCTGGTAATGTTACCCATACACAAAACAACTGTTTTCCATGTTATGGCACATAGTTTATAGATCTTAATAGCAAAAGGCAAATTGTGCATTTGAAATGAAGGAAACCAAGTTATTCTCCCCTGATGTTCCTATAAATATCTGCTGTGATGAATTAAATATATTTTAAATATCTCATCTCATTCCATATTTATGTTCTTATATGGCACTAAAGAATTGTTCAAGTTAGTTTATACTTGGTGTCAAACTTAATAGCACATTTTTTAGTGACACTAAATGTTTCTTGATTGAATAGATAAAGAAACAAAGCAAGCAGAATTAAATATTAAATGGAAAAGCTTCGAGGATCCTACCACTTTCCAAGAGTCATACATATAAAGGTTATAGCCATCTAAAAACATCCAAAATATCTTAACTTCATGGGGAATCAAAAAAATAATCCTCTAAAAATAATGCTAATATCCTTACTTCTTCCTTTCCTTTCTTTTGAAAACTTTGGTATATTGTTTCCCCTGTACTATAAACAAAATGGTACTTAAGTGACACTGTTTTTAAATGTTACACTATTTTAGTTTTAGTCTAACAAAAATTTACTGAGTCTTTACTAAGCACTGGAATTAGTGTCCAACCTTAGTGAAGATTATGGACTCTGAAGCTATATTGTCTGGGTTCAAGCCCTGGCCCAGCATTTTGCTAATCATATGACTATGGGTAAATCTTATGTCTCAATTTTCCTCGTATGTAAAATGGGAATAATAATAGTTCCTACCTCCTAGGCTTGTTGTTAGGATTAAATGAGTTAATATATGTGCAACACAGAGTGCTAGGTACATAGGTGAGTGCTATGTAAATTTTAGTTATTATTATACCTCATTATAAATATTGAGTTCCTAATATATCAGATATTTGGAGGATACTTGATTTTACCTCAAATAACTAAATAAAGTACTATTTGAAAGTAATATATTTTTCAATGTCAGAAATAATTTAATCTTAGAACATACAACTTAAAAAAATATCAGTATATCTGTTTCAAATGACAAAAAGCACAAAGACTGACATAAAATTGTAACTTGATCATGGGCTAAATATAATTTAACAAATATCTTTATTAGACATGAAAAAAACATAATTCAGAATAGAGTCCTCTACCAGTGACTGACATTATTAAAGAAATGTCATGCTTAAAAAAAGAAATTCTTTTCCCCATGCATTTCAGGGAGATGAATCAATTCTTTTTAAAAAGTATTATTTATTGAACAATTTTAAATGTCTTTTTTTAGAGTTTCTGGAAATCTACATTTCAATATATTAAAGAAAATATAAATGTTCTCGTCCCAGGTTCTGGTTTTATAGAAAACAGATACTTTCAATACCTTAAAGATATAACTACCTTGAGAAAAGTGAATTTCTGATTTATAAAGATAGTCCATATTAATGTCTGTATGATAAAAGAGAAAGTCAGTTAAACATGCACAAAAGCATGTGAAAAAAAAAGACGTGTGTAATAGAAAGAAAAAAGAAAGTTCATGGTTTCAGTTTAGAAAAGCACCTAATTCATATCTCTCATGAAGACACTCCAAATTTGCCAGAGAACTCACAGGAAAAATTAAAAAGGAACACACACACACAAACACAGAGCAAAATGAAATGAACAACAACAACAGAAAAGCTAACAAACCCGAAGGGTCAGTATAGATCATCTTTGATGTAATCAGGTATTGTTCTATTTTCTTTTCCCATCACTACACTACATTCTTATTGTAAAAAACTGAAATACGAAGTAAAAAAGAAAGTCTATTATTCTGCTCTATTACTTAATCAGCCTTCACCAGCGAACATTTAACTCATTCCCACTTTCGCATTGTTACAAACAATGACATAATAAAGGAAAACATGTATGTTTATGCACTTCTGGACAAATGCCAAGATAAGCCCTTAAAAACGGAATTGTTAAGGCAAAGATATGTGCACATTAACTTTTGGGTGAAATTATCAAGTAACTTCAGAAAGGTTTTAGCAATGTAAAATTCCCCAATAGTACACTGGCCCTCGAAAAACATGAGTTGAACTACATGAGTCCACTTACACACAGAATTTTTTTCAGTAAGTATATTGGAAAATTTTTTGGTGATTTGCAACAATTTGAAAAAACTCACAGATGAACGGCATAGCCTAGAAATATGGAAACATTTAAGAAAAAGGTATGTCATGAGTGCCTAAAATATATGTAGATTTTATCATTTACTACAGTAAAATATACACAAATCTATTTTATCATTGACTACAATAAAATATACACAAATCTATTATGAAAAGTTAAAATGTATCAAAACATACAGATAGTACATGGCACCATTTGCAGATGAGAGAAATGAAAGCCAACATAAAGATGCAGTATTAAATCAAAGCTGCATTAAAATAACTGTAGCACACACTGTACTACTGTGGTAACTTCATAGCCACCTTCTGTTGCTATTGCAGAGAGCTCAAGTGTTGTGAATATCTGCCTAAAACATTGTGTGACACTAATTCCTCCACATGAACAGTTTCTCTCTCCAGTAAATTGCATATCGCAGCAAAACGTGATCTCTTGTGGTTCTCACATATTTTTCACAATGTTTAATGCAATACTGTAAACCCTGACTAACCCCATGGGACCCACACAAAGTGCCTCTAGCGATGCTGGAAGTGCTGCTAAGAAGCAGAGAAAAGTCATGGCGTTACAAGAAAAAGTTGAATTGCTTGACACGTACCACAGACTGAGGTCTGCAGCCCACCATTTCAAAATAAATGCATCCAGAGTTAAGGGCCAAGGCAAACAAAGAAAAGCCTGTTTGTGAAGCCACCACTGCAGCTACACCAGCAGATGCAAAAAACCTTGCACTTTTTGTGAAATGGTTTTGTATTTGTCTTGAAAAGGCAGCTTTTGCTATGGGTGCAGGATTGCTATAAGAAAGGGATACTTATAGACTAATACGATTCAAGGAAAAGTAAAGTCATTATATGGCAACTTAAGCCAAAAGGAAGGTAAAGGAACTAAAGCTGGAGAACTTAATGCCAGCAAAGGATGGTTTGATGATTTTAGAAAGACGTTTGGCTTAGAAAATGTCAAGATAACAGGAGAAGCGGCTTCTGCCAACCAAGAGGCAGAGGATGAGTTCCCAGACACCATTAAGAAAATTATTGAAGGGAAAGGATATCTGCCTGAACAGGTTTTTAATGCAAATGGAAGTGCCCTATTCTGAAAATAAAATGCTAAAGGACATTATTAGTAAGTCAAGCAAGCACCAGGATTTAAGGCAGGAAGAGATAGGCTAACTCTACTATTTTGTGCCAACGCAGTCAGGTTTATGATCAGGACTGCCCTTATCTATAAAGCTGCTAACCCCCAAGCCTTGAAGGGAGAAAATAAACACCAGCGGCCAGTGCTGTGGTTGTACAAGAAAGCTTAGACAAGAACCCTTTTTCTGGATTGGCTTTATTGGTGCTTTGTCTCTAAAATCAGGAACAACCTTGCTGGTGAGGCACTGCCTTTTACCCCCCTAAGTTACTTAGGAATTCTTTAACTAGAAAAAGAAAGTCAATAGGATTGATTATCTATAAGGTTCTAAAAGTATCCATGAGTTAAATCACTCATATCCCCCTATTAAAAAGCAAAACAAAACCTTAAATCACATTGCTATTAAACTTTCTTACAGTAAGGAGTAAGACCAAGCTGTATCAGAGTACAAAAAGCTGAAATTCTGCACGTGAAAATAATTTATTAGACATCTGGCTTATTCAAACATCGGGCCTACTGAAGGTAGAATTAACAGAGCTCATGCAGTAGGGGGGAAAAATCCATCCAGCACCTGCTTCACTGCAAATTTCCTGGGGAAAAAACTCACGCATTCTGCACTAGAGCCTCATCCTAAAGCATCTACAGGTGCTTGATATTGATGAACATGAATAGGAGATGAGAAACTTTCTGTACACTCAACTTGGCGAGTAGCATTAGTGATGCAACTTGCAGAAATATTCTTAGGCACAAGCAATAGCACTGCCTGCAGTGGGAGTCTTTGATAATCAAAGAAAAGAGTATCACCGAATAGAAATCTTACAAATAAGAGGGAAAGAAAAATACATGCACTTTTCCAATGGACTGCTTTACCTATCAGGAAAAATGTCACAGTGAGATCTATAAAATTAAAGCATTAATTGTTACACTTGTAACTGACTCTGAAGTTATTTTGTGGTATTAAAAATCAGAGAAAAAGAAAACAATTTAACATAAGTGGAATTTAGGGAAGAAAATGCGGGCTTAATATGGAATAATAGCTGCATTTCTTTGGCTAACTCATTAGAAAAATGACAAACATTTTCAGTCAAATTTTATTTTTTTAAAAAAAGGCAGCAGATCACCATTACAATTCAAGAACCTAATCTAAATATGCACTTGATAATAAAGCACATATGACTACAGAGGGGAAAAAAGTTTTCCAAAAAACCATCAAATGTATCATCTCTAAATAATAAATCATTTCTATAGGTCTTTTGTTGAGTGGAATCATAATGAACTGAAGATTTATTGCTTTGGGAAAAAAAAGTCTGTAGTGCAGTAGTATGAATCTTGGGCATTAAGCATAATCATCTGAATTAAGAAGTTCAAAATCTAATAAGAAATGTGGGGGGGGGCGCCTGGGTGGCGCAGTCATTAAGCGTCTGCCTTTGGCTCAGGGCGTGATCCCAGCGTTCTGGGATCAAGCCCCACATCAGGCTCCTCCACTGGGAGCCTGCTTCTTCCTCTCCCACTCCCCCTGCTTGTGTTCCCTCTCTCGCTGGCTGTCTCTGTCAAATAAATAAAACAAAATCTTTTAAAAAAAAAAAAAAAAGAAAGAAAAAAGAAATGTGTGTGTGTGTGTGTGTGTGTGTGCGTGAGCGCATGCACGAGTCTATAAACCAGTAATCCAAGAGCAACTGAGATATCTAACCTGTTCAGTGAGACATTTTAAATCTTCATTCTTTGAAGACAATTAAAAATTACAATTCTGATGGCCCACAAACCAAATAAAAAAACTGTAGAAAGCAGGGATGCCTGGGTGGCTCAGTCAGTTAAACATCTGCCTTCAGCTTGGGTCATGATCCCAAGGTCCTGGGATCCAGCCCCACATCGGGCTCCTTGCTCACCAGGTAGACTGCTTCTCCTTCTGCCTGCCGATCCCCCTGCTTGCTCTCTCTCTCTCTCTGACTAATAAATAAATAAAATATTTTTTTAAAAATGTAGAAAGCAATTAAAACTACATTCAAAGAGCTATTTTTTTGAGCTTGATTTCAGCACCCCAAGGTGAAATAAACATATCCATCTTTTGATATTGATATTGGACAATGTCCCTATCTACCCCATGAGGTCTACTTGCTTCTAAACATATCTCTAATTCAGCCTCTAGATCAGGTCATCATAAACACCTTTAAGGCTCCTTATACATAGTACTCTATGGAAAGGACTGTCAATCCTATGGAAGAGAAACCCAATAAGAGAATATCATGAAAGTCTGGAAGGATTACACCACTGACAATGCCATCATTATTATAGAAAAAGCCATGAAAGCCATCAAGCCTGAAACAATAAACTCCTGCCAGAGAAAACTGTGTTAACAGGGGCATCTAGATGGCTCAGTCTGTTAAGTGTCTGCCTTCAGCTCAGGTCATGATCTCAGGGTCCTGGGATTGGCCCTGTGTGGGACTCCCTGCTCATCAGAGAGTCTGCTTCTTCCTCTCCCTGTGCCCTTACCCTCTGCTCATGCTTGATCTCTTGCTCTCAAATAAATAAGTAATCTATAAAAAATAAATAAATTATTGTTAACATACAGTGTAATATTAGCTTCAGGCATACAATTCAGTGATTCAACACTTCTGTACAACACCCGGTGCTCATCACAAGTGCCTCCTTAATCCTCATCACCTATTTAACCCGTCCCCCCACCCATTTACCCTCTGGTAACCATCAGTTTGTTCTCTATAGTTAGGAGTCTGTTTCTTAATTTGCCTCTCTTTTTCCCCCCATGTTTGTTTATTTTGCTTCTTAAATTCCAAATATGAGTGAAATCACATGGTATTTGTCTTTTTCTGACTTATTTCACTTAGCATAACTCTCTCTAGTTCCATCCATATCACTGCAAACAGGAAGATTTCATTCTTTTATTAATATTCCATTGTATGGAATGCTGCTATAAACATGGGGGCACATGTATCGCTTTGAATCAGTATTTTTGTATTCTTTGGGTTAGGGTAGTTCTAGCTTTAACTTTTGAGGAACCTCCATACTGTTTTCCAGAGTGGCTGCACCAGTTCTCTTTCCCACCAACAGTGTAAGAGGGTTCCCCTTTCTCCACATCATTGTCAAAACCTGTTGTTTCTTGCATTGCTGATTTTAGCCATTCTGACAACTGTGAAGTGATTCTCATTGTAGTTTTGATTTGTCTTCCCTGATGATAAGTGATGTTGAGCATCTTTTCATGTGTCTGTTGACCATCTGTATGTCTTCTTTGGAAAAATGTCTATTCATGTGTCTAAATGTTTTGCATTACTTCATATGATTTACAACAGATGCAATCAAAAAAATCATGAAAGAGATTGTAGTTATGGAAAAAGAGGTGGGGGGAGACAGTTTCAAGATATGGGTTTTGGAAAAATTCAAGATCTAATAGACACCAAACCAGAGGAATGAACAGAAGACAACTTGATGGAAATGAGTGCTTCTGAACCAGTGCCAGATGATGAGGAAGAAGACACAGAAGAAGCAGTGCCAGAAAACAAACTGACTTTAGACAATGTGGCAGAAGGACTCTGATTATTGAAGACTGCTTTTGAATTCACTTATGCCATGGACCTTTCTATGATACCAGCACTGAAACTAAAGCAAATGGTGGAAGAAGAACTGATTGGTACCATACAGCAACATTTTTTAGAAAAATGAAAAAAGCAAAAAAGTCAGACAGAAATTATGGTTATTTCCACAAAGTTACACCAAGAGTGCCTGCCTCTCCTTCCATCTCCTCCATTTCTTGTACCTCTGCCACCATAAGGCAGCAAGACCAACACCTCCACTTCTTCCTCTGCCTCAGCCTACTCAACATGAAAATGATCAGGATGAAGACCTTTATGATGATCGACTTCCACTTAATGAATAGTAAATAATCATTATACTGTACAGTCAACAAACTTATCTGTTGTGCATGCATGCACCCTTGTGTGAAAATCCAATAACAGTACAAGAACTGGATTAAATGTTTTTGTGTCATCATCACCATCATCATCATCATCACCACCATAAGTGTTCATTGTGTAGAACATCATATACAAGACCTGTATGGAAGTGGATAGTTTGTGCTTACATAGGCATAAAGTGAGTGATATTTAATATAAAATTAGTAACATATTAGTTTTCTTACTATTTTATAACTTGGCTTTCAAAGAATTATATTACTGTACAGTATGCCTCTCTCTATCATTGGAGAAACTGTGTTATCAGCCTATCATCACAGTAAGTGGCTTTTTTTAAAAGTAACTATGTGGTCAATACTGTATTATGAATATTGTTGTAATACTGTATGCCATGAAAATTTTATAACCATTCATTAGTGGCTAGGCTACCATAAAGCAATCATATTGCTGCTTCTTCATTATTAATGCATGAATCATCACACCTGTAAATAAATAAAAATTTCTTTTTCACATTATATTTTCATTTTTGATATCTAGTGTTAATAATACATATAATATCTATAGTATTTGGTATCATATAAGACAATATTGAAGAAGGCACTGACAATTCATTTTAGTAACAGACAACATAAACTTACAGTATTGATAAATATAGTACAGTACTGTATATGTATTTTTTCTTCCTTATGAGTTTCTTAACATTTTCTTTCCTCTAGCTATAGAAATACAGTATAGAATACACATAACACACAAAATATGTGTTGACTGCTTATGTTATCAGTAAGGCTCCTGGTCAATAGTAAGCTATCAGCAGTTCAGTTTTTGGTGAGTCAAAAGCTATACACAGATTTTCAGCTGTACAGGATGTTGATGTCTCCAACCCTTGCATTGTTCAAGAGTCAACAGTATATCTATTACCCCTACCTTTGCTAACACTGAATGTTATTTTTTTTAAATCTCCTAAATGAGAAAACATGTTCTTATATAAAAATCTATATTTCCTTAATTTCAAGTGAATTTAAGCATCTTTTCATGTGTTTATTCAATTTCTATGGCTCATTGAGTTCTTCATCTTTCTTCTTTTTTGTTTTGTAAACTCTTCACATATATTAAGGGAATAGCCTTGGACTTCATATGCATTTAAATGTTATTCCCAGTTTATAATTTGTCCTCTGCCTTCATATATGGCATTTGTCTTATGGTTTCGAGTAAGGTGTTTTGTAGTAATTTTTATTTAGTTTTCCTATCGAAAAGTGTTAAACTTTTTGAAGTCACATTTTTCTGATGTTTCCTTTATAGTTCTCCTGTTTTATAATTTGTTCAAAAAGTTCTTTGGAATCAAAGATTTTTTAATCCAAATTTTTCTTTAACGTTTAAATATTTAATCAATTTAAATTTGTTTTATAGAAAAAATAATCAACTTATATTTCTGTAACTACTTGAAACTTGTCACTGTCAGGGTATAAAGGTTACCAGTAGAGAATAGGAAAACTAGTCACAGAATATAGCGTTGTAGAAAGACCCATCATAAAAGCAAAACATATAGTCAGGAAGGAGAGAAAATAATAGTCTGCTAGTAGTACTTACTACTGTACTTTTCCATTTACTCCATAGGTTCAAAGTGCTGAAAAATAAACTTAGGGGTGGAGGAAGATGGCAGGATTTAATCCACAATTTCTCTAGGTGAAGGCCTACTAAGATATTGAAAACTGATCAAAGATATATACAAATCAACTTCAACAGCAGCTGTAGATTAGATGATAAACTATCACTCAACTCAATAGTGAGTAGGGTTAAAAAGAAAGCCACAAACACTAAATGTTGACATATACTGGGTTTAGATAGTTTTATTGTGATTTGAGCATGTTTAAAATGTATGGCATCATGTGAGTTTTATAGAGCAAGATGATGAATGTGAAAATCTTTGCTGTGTTATTCTCTATCCTTTTCCATATGTTCGAAATATTTCCTAAACCACAAATTAAAAGGTGTATGAAAAAAACATAACAAGAACGAATATAAATTTATTTAGCTACTTTCAAGATGATAAGGGCCTTATAATTACAAAGCAAAAACAAAACAACAGAATAAACCCAAAGGAAAAGATCAATAAAAGTGTAAATAAAAAGTAAGACTTTTCCATGTAAAGATTTTTGCAAAAAAAATTTAAAGAAAACAATAAATTCCAGTGAGTAATTAACTACTAGTAGCAGTATAGTTCTTATTGTTAATGGATTCTTCTCTGTAACACATGAATATCTTAGAAAGTAATAAGAAAAACATAAATTTTACAACACAAAATGGGAAAAAGACCTGATTTGTTGATTTTCAAATGAATAAATAAAATTTGCCAATAAAGAAAAATCAATGATTAATTAATAATCAAAATAATGAAAACTGAAAATTTACGGGGAATCAGCCAACAGGGCAACATGGAAGGATCCTGAGCTCTCCTCCACATACAAATGCATGAAACATACAGCTACACATGGAGCAATTTCCTCTCATCCCTTAACAAGGTCCAGATCCTAGCTGAGCAACTACTACACATCGGATGAATGAGAAAATACCCACATCAAAATGGTTAGGAAAGGCTGAAACACTCTCACTATAAACCTAACTCCTAATACAGCACCAAACATTTGGGAGGAAACCCCCAAATCCTAGCTACTCCCTGAGGAATGAAAGATTTGGAACTCCACATGTAGCACCCCAAATGTTAAAGACTCTCACCAGAGAAAAGAGCTCCCAAAATACTTAGCTCTAAAAGTCAGCAGGCTTGTACCCACAAGGCCCATAAGACTACAGCAAACAAAGAAGAAATTCTTTTTTTTTTTTAAAGATTTTATTTATTTATTCGACAGAGATAGAGACAGCCAGAGAGAGAGGGAACACAAGCAGGGGGAGTGGGAGAGGAAGAAGCAGGCTCATAGCAGAGGAGCCTGATGCGGGGCTCGATCCCATAACGCCGGGATCACGCCCTGAGCCGAAGGCAGACGCTTAACCGCTGTGCCACCCAGGCGCCCCCCAAAGAAGAAATTCTTAACAGCGGTCCTGAACTCACCATACCTAAACACCAAGGGCTCACCAAAGAGGGAGTAGGCAAAATTGCCCATCTCCCAGTCTTTTCATGAAAGAGGTTTATTGGACCAAACTTCTAATTTAGCAGGCATTAGGGGATGGCTGTGATTCTCCCCCACAAAACAGGGAAGCCAGTGAGTACCACTCCTGCCTTCTCCCTCCAGCCCACTCCAAGTTGCTGGTATAAATACACTCCTACGTATGTGAGGGTACAAAACATTATTTTGCATTCTTTATTTTGTTATATAACACTAAAAATTGAGGTGAATTTTTTTTAAATTATTGTTTAATATCACTTCAAAATAGAAATTATGTATTCTGAAACTCCTGGCCATTCTATTATCAGATTTCATTATTAAAAATAAAATATAAACTTTAAAAATATTTGAGTATAAGTCTGATTCCAACCAGTATTTAATTAAAACTAAAATATTTATAAACCATGCATTGGATTTACAGAATATGTTTTCAAAACATTTCTAAACCTTCACTTTGGTATACTAATGTGATTTCTTTTTCAAAATGAAAGGAAGGTGCCCAATTTTTAATACTCTTAATATCTACATTAGTCCTTTACTCTTCTACCCCTCTCTTCCAAAAGTCAGTAAAAACTGTCTTTGCCTTTCCCTTTTTCCAAGCAACATATTTAATCTAATTTACAAAAGATATTGCGCTCTGAAAGGCTTTCAGGCCAAACAATATAATATTATCTAAGTTCTATGGGAATTTGATTATTTGAGGCAAATTAAATAATGTTTTCATACTAATCATTTTAATGTATACCATTAAAACGGAGACAATACAAATTAAAGTTGATGTACAATGTCACTTAAAAATGCAAGAAAGTTCTAATCAAATAATAGCACAATGTGACATTTTTAAATAGTACCTGCAATGTTGCTAAAAAAATCTATTAACACACAATATTTCCTACTCTTGATTTTATGAATGTGCTTTCTGTTTAATTAAGTATGAAAAATTGTCCCTGCTTTGATTTTTTTAAATCAATAAAATTAATACATTTACTTCTCAGTATCTGCATTTCATTATCATTTCTGCATTTTCAGCACTCATCTAGTGCAAATGGTGTTGTCACATTAATCAGTGATTACATCATCATTTAATAATGTTCCTAAGCATCAAAAATTCTCATAATATAAATGTACAGTGTTTCTATTCATATATGAAATCCAGTAGAAAATCAAATTACATTTTAGATAATCAAGGAAGTATTAAACATGAACTGGAATCAAAATACATGCTCCTCATTCTCTCTTTAAGTTTAAAACATTTATTAGTCTGAACAGATTAAGTCAAATTATTTCTTAGGGACATCAAGTAAATTTAGTATGAAAAAAGTAAGGGTCTCACTTTGTGGACTAATGTATTTGTTTTCTAATGCCACATAACAAATTGCTACAAGCCTAGTGGCTTAAAACAATACCTACTCACTAGCATACAGTTCTGTAGGTCAGAAGTCTGGAGTGGATATGGCTGGATTCTATTCTCAGAGTATCACAAGCCCTAAATCAAGATGTCAGCCAAGCTGAGCTCTTAACCTGGAAGGTCAGGGAAAGAATCTAGTACCAAGACAATGCAGGTTGTTAGCAAATATTAGTCCCTTGCAGCTGTAGCTGAAGTCCCTATTTCCAAGCAGGCTATTAGCTGGGGCCTTCTCTGTGCCTAAAGACTGTCCACGTTCTTTCCATGTGGCTGTGGCTATCTTCAAAGCAGCAACAACCTATTCAGTCTCTCTCCAATTCTAATTTCTCTGGCTTCTCCTCCTGCTCCCAGATGGACAAAGTTCTCCACACTTAAGGGCTCATGTGATTACATTGGGTCCACCTAGATGATTCAGAAGAATCTCACTATTTTAAGGCCAGCTGTGTCATATATCATAATTAATCATGTGGTTGATAATTCATCATATTCACAAATTCCAGGGAGTCGTGTGGAGCCCAGGTAAACTAATTATTTAGTGATCCAGAAAGACAAACACTTTGACGAATTTTTAAACAGATAAGCTTTAGATACTTTAAGGCATTTAAATAGATATTTTTAAAGTATTTAAATATTATCGAAGATTTATTTAGATTAGGGTTTGAACACAGTATGTGAGATGAATAGAACAGGCAACTCTTGATTAGCAGTTTGGCCTTTTTTTTTTTTTTTCATCCAAAATATATTATCTATGGCTCTAAATTTACGAAACTCCACTTAGAGGCCAAATTTTTATATTTGCACCTGCACCATTAGAAAGCAATTTTGTCATAAACTATTATTAGAAGCAACCCTTAAAAGTATTGACCTGCTCTCCAACACCAAAAAGATAACCAACCATCATTCAGTAATTTCCTCAGAGGATTTCAGATATAGTTTTTAGTTTCTTTTCATATCTAATAATAGTTCAAAGCTGTGGAATATTTATCTCTAAGTTGTAGGTCATCCTGACCACAAGATGACTTTGTTTCACATTACTGCTTATCACTTACAGAGTCAGCACAAGAACCCAGATCTTTCACCTATAGTTCAGTGCCCTATAAACTACATCTTCCTCAATAATTTAAAAGCCTGCCTCAATCATTTAAAAGTTCTCTCAACCAACCAGAATAAAATAATTTCTCCTCATTGTGCTAACTTACATTATCATAGTGATCTGACATTATATCATCAAATATAAGATCTTCTGTCACATGTTCTCTTATGATCATGTCATATCCTAGAGGATTAAAAGACTTTTCCCCAGAAAACTGACTACTATATATGCTCCTGATTAAATGTTCATAGCTTAAGGGATATAATAAATCAAAAGGTATGGAACCACACAATATATATGTATATTGTGTGGTTTAGTGTGTGTATACACACACACACACACACTCACTCTACATCTCTAAAAAAAAGAAGAGAAAAACACCAAAGCACTAGCTAATGAATGCTCCCCCTGCCTAACACACACACACACACACACACACACACACACACACACACGCCAGAAGAAAACTATAACACAAAACTACAAACCAAATTAAATATCCTCAATAAAGCTTTTGGAGATTTAAAAAAATATTGACTACAGTTTAAAAATAACAGAAATGAACAAAAAATAAAAGAAATAAAAGTTGATTTGACTTATAGTAAAAAAAATTACAAGTAAAAAAATTATATTAAAAAAATATTTATGTATAAGATGTAAGACCAAGCTACAAGGTAACCAGAGAAGAAAAAGTTCACATAAAAATTTCATAAGCAGTATTGGCAAAAATCAAGGAAAATAAAGAATAAGAATATAAGATAAAGAAGTGAAGAGTCAGAGAAAAAGTGGTTTGAAATGGAAGACAGGCAGAGAAGATCCAATGTAAGTATAAATGGTGTCCCTGAAGATTAAAAAAAAAAAAATGGAACTGTCAAAAATCCAGAAACAGCAAAATTGAAACCACTAAATCAAGGAATAGTATTTGTAAGAGTTTAAGACATATAAAAACAGTTGCAAGCTGGGTGCCTCCAACAATAAAAACTGATATAAGGCTGACATAAAGCAATAATGAAGGACAAACTTTTGTAAGTTAAAAAAATCTAAATATACATATTGAAAGGAACCAATTTATATATAGGAAACCAGAAACTGAAACGTTCGATTCTGGAAATATGCCAGTAAATCTATTGGAATTTAATTTTTTTTAAATCCTCAAGACCTCTAAGCAAAAGACAAAAAGCCTTACAAAGGCAATAAAGTTAAGTAGGCTGCAGGCTTCTCAAAAATATACCAAGCTGGGTAATAAGACTATTATCTTTTTAATTTAAATTCAAATCAGTTAACATATAGTATATTATTAGTTTCTGGGGTAGAATTTAGTGATTCATCAGTTGCATATAACACCCAGTGCTCATTACATCAGTGCCCTCCTTAATGCCCATCACCCAATTACCCCATCCCCCCACCCACCTCCCCTCCATCAACCCTCTGTTCCCTGTTGTGAAGAGTTTCTTATGGTTTACCTCTGTTATTATTTTATCTTTCCTTCCCTTCCCTTATGTTCATCTGTTTTGTTTCTTAAATTCTACATATGAGTGAAATCATGATTATTTAATGGTATTTATAGTATTTGTTTTTCTCTGATTTATTTCACTTAGCATAATACTCTCTACTTCCATCCACATCATTGTAAATGGCAAGATTTTATTCTTTTTTTTTTTTAAGATTTTATTTATTTATTCAACAGGGATAGAGACAGCCAGCGAGAGAGGGAACACAAGCAGGGGGAGTGGGAGAGGAAGAAGCAGGCTCCCAGCGGAGGAGCCTGACGTGGGGCTCGATCCCATAATGCCGGGATCACGCCCTGAGCCGAAGGCAGACGCCCAACCACTGTGCCACCCAGGCGCCCCAAGATTTTATTCTTTTGATGGCTGAGTAATATTGCATTGTATATAGATACCACATCTTTTTTATCCATTCATTCGTCTATAGACATCTGTACTCTTTCCATAGTTTGGCTACTGTGGACATTGCTGCTATAAACATTACAGTGTAGGTGCTCCTTCGAATCACTTATGTTTGTAACCTTTGGATAAATACCTAGTAGTGCAATTGCTGGGCTGTAGGGTAGTTCTATTTTTAACTTTCTGAGGAAATTCCATACTGTTTTCCAGAGTGGCTGCACCAGTTTGCATTCCCACCAACAGTGTAAGAGGGTACCCCTTTCTCCGCATCCTCGCCAACATCTGTTGTTTCCTGAGTTACCACTTTCAGCCATTCCGAGCAGTGTGAGGTAGTATCTTGTGATTTTGATTTGTATCTCCCTGATGATGAGTGATGTTGAGCATTTTTACATGTACAGGACTATTATTTTTAATAAACACACACATACAAAGAAAGAAAACATGAACCAAGGACAATAAATATGGCCAAACCACCCTTAAAAGTATCAAGACTTTAGGAGAAAGAATTCAAATGCACAAGAATTCAGATAATACTATACGCAGGAGAAATCGACACAAAGAAGAGTGTCACCTAACCAAGATATGACAGGTAAAATTTAAACGAAATGACTTATAAACACATTTAGCATATGTATTAATAAATCTAAGACTAAAAGTAGAAGTAATGCAATTGAATAATGGCAGTAGAAGAGAGAGGAACAAGAAAAAATTTAAAAGTTCTTGATTGCTATGTAAGTTATTATGGTCATCAAAGGATGCCATTAAGAACTGACAAACAAGAAAGTAAAAGGACAAATAAGGAAATGGGATTAAGGGAATTTTCAAAAAGTCTAAGTACAAAAGTAACAATTAGAGCAAAAATACAAATATTTCTAAATAAATAAATTGACATCATGAAAGATCAAAGGAAAAAACAATGTTAAGAAATATAATATGTAGTAAAACAAAATATTATGGTACAGTAGAGACCACATATATTACTCATAGCAATACATGTGAATGGACGTGACTCACTTATCAAAATGAAATGATTTTCAAATTGGGTAACAAAATAACAACCAACCAACAACTGTATGCTTTGTACAAACACACACACACACACAAAAAACCCAGGATGGATAAAAATAAAGGTATACCAGGCAAAGGTAAATAACAGAAGGGGTGATGATCATATCAGGTAAATCAAAATTTGAGCCAAAAATATTAATCGTAATGAAGAACGCTTTCAATGCTGAAAGACACATTCACTTTGAAGATCTAAAATTCACGACTATCCATGCACCAAATGAAATAGCAATTAATAAATAGATAAAAGCACACTAATGATAAGAGACAGTAAAATACCATGGTCAGTTCAAGACACTTCAAACATGTTAACTAATGAATTCCTGTTTTATTCTATGGGTTATAATTCATTTTCATTATTATTTATTTTGATGCTCCACTTTTGCCAGATTTAGCCAGTGGGAGCCACCTTCAAACGGGCTCCTATGTCCTTTTGACAGGATCTAACCATTTTTTTGGAGTGCATTAACTTTTAACACATCAAGATATTCCTGCTTCTGCACTGGAATCAGCAATTTCTGTAGGGATCTCTGGAACCTTTAAGTGAGGAATAGTTCTTAGAAACCAAGATCTGAGAACAAAGTGTGTCCATTGCTATTTAGCAGACAGAGATACACATACATATACAAATACCTCTATGTTTATATCTATAAATGCACAAAAATGATGGGCTCATAATGATACCTTCAATTACAACTTAATTTTACAATGTACATTCTGGTCTCTCTCCGTTCCATATTTATAACAATTCTCTAACAGTAAAAAACACAGTTCTCATTCTCAATATATTTATTCATTCATTTACTCCTAGATCACATAGAAAGTTTTAAAATTGCTAACCTACACCACTGTGAAAACCATACCTACTAAATTATAGTTCAGAACTTGTATATAGTTGTTTTTTGCCTTTAGTCTGAAAGTATTGCATTCAAAAATAACTTAGATTACTACTAATAATATTTTTTAAATAGCAAGGAAATTAACAACAACAAAAACACTATTGAACATGAAAGACTTCTCTCATATGTCTTCTCTTTTTAAGGAGTAATGTTATACAACACCACAAAAATATCATACCATATAAAAGGAACAGTATGTAATGCTTCCTCTTTCATTTCAACCTGCTCAAAATTACCCTACTCCCAAGACTCTTATATTCTTATATCCTTATATCCAATTTCTTTTCTCAGGGACAAAAACAGAAACAATATCATTCAATTCTAGCACCCTTAGATGTTTGAATTAGAGACATTTTCATCTCTAACAAAATTAAACTTCCAGTTACTAACTTAACACATTAATTCTATTACACACATTGAGCCTCTGAGTCTAAAAGTAGCTCCGAGCTCTACTAAGTTCCCAGTGCCTCTGAAAGTTTCTATCACTGCAGCATGCCAAGGAAATCATAGTAGTAGTAATACTAATAATAAACTATTTTTCCTAAATTATTTTTCTCTAATTATATAATTAAAATGAAATAATGGATGATCAGAAATACAGACAACAAAAAGTTTAAATATTAAAATAGTCAACCTCTTTGGCAGCAAAGAAATTTACATCTTAAACAGTAAAAACAGATATCAAAAGTAAACTCTATTCTCTCATCAATAAAAATAAAGGGATCATTTTTATACTTTGAACATTAAACTGAAAATTAGTTATTTAAAACTCCATTGGAAACACTTTATGAAACCCATTATTCCCTGGGGTTACCAATTCATGCAATGATCATCTTAATGACTTATTTTTGTTTGTCATTAATGAGCTGTTCTCTGTATTTTTATGACATATACATAAATTCATCTTATTCCAAGTAACTTTTTTGCAACTTTGTTAATGTATACTTGACATACAGTAAACTTCACATATGTAAAGTATACAATTTGATAAGTTTTGGTATGTCACCTGAATGAAACAATCATAACAATCAAGATAATAAACATTTTTTCACTCCCCCAAATTTTGTATTCTTTTTAAGCCATCCACCTTCTACCCACTTTCAGACATAAACACTGATCTTTCTGCAAATACACACTAGTTGCCATTTCTGAAGTTTCACATAAATGAAATCACGTATTATGCAATATGTTGGTTCTAGCTTTGTTCACTCAACACAATGATTTTGAGATTCACCATATTGAGTATATCTGTATTTCATTTAATTACTGAGTAATATTCAGTTGTATTAGGATATAAAAGTTCGTTGATTACTCACTGGCTGATGAACATTTCAGTTGCTTTCAGTTTGCGGTAAATAATAACAGTTTTGATTAACAATACTGTCATAAACATTTACGTATCTACCTTCATTTCTCTTCAATAAATACTTAAGAGTGCAATGTCTGGGCCAAATATGAATTTTAAACTTTTTTTTTTTAAGATTTTATTTATTTATTCGACAGAGACAGAGACAGCCAGCGAGAGAGGGAACAAAAGCAGGGGGAGTGGGAGAGGAAGAAGCAGGCTCATAGCGGAGGAGCCTGATGTGGGGCTCAATCCCAGAACGCCGGGATCACGCCCTGAGCCAAAGGCAGACACTTAACCGCTGTGCCACCCAGGCACCCCAATTTTAAACTTTTGAACTTTTGAAGAAACTGCCAAACCACGTTCCAAAGTGGTTATACATGATTCTCTCTTTACATACTTACTGATATTGCAACTACATCAATCTTTTCTTTAATTCTTCAAATTCAATGTACTTAACATATACTATACTATTAGTTTGAGGGGCAGAATTTAGTGATTCATCAATTGCATATAACACTCGGTGCTCATTTCATCAAGCGCCCTCCTTAATGCCCATCACCCAATTACCCCATCCCTCCACCGAACTCCCCTCCAGCAACACCCTGTTTGTTCCCTATTGTCAAGAGTTTCTTATGGTTTGCCTCCCTCTTTATTTTCATCTTATTTTATTTTTCCTCCCCTTGCCCTATGTTCATCTGTTTTGTTTCTTAAATTCCACATATGAGTGAAATCATATGGTATTTCTCTTTCTCTGACTTATTTCGCTTAGCATAATACCCTCTAGTTACATCCATGTTGATGTAAATGGTAAGTATTCATCCATTCTGATGGCTGAGTAATATTCCATTGTGTGTGTATATATATATACCACATCTTCTTTATCCATTCATCTGTCAGTGGGCATCTTTCCATAGTTTGGCTATTGTGGATGTTGCTGCTATAAACACTGGAGTGCATGTGCCCATTCAAATCACTATGTTTGTATCCTTTGGACAAATACCTAGTAGTTCAATTGCTGGGCTGTAAGGTAGTTCTATTTTTAACTTTTTGAGGAACCTCCATACAGTTTTCCAGAGCGGCTGCACCAGCTTGCATTCCCACCAGCAGTGTAAGAGGGTCCCACTTTCTTCACCAACATCTGTCATTCCTGACTTGTTAATTTTAGCCATTCTGACTGGTGTGAGGTGGGATCTCATTGTGGTTTTGGTTTGTATTTCCCCGATGCCGAGTGATTTTGAGCATTTTTTCATGTGTCTGTTGGCCACTGAGGTGTCTTCTTTGGAGAAATGTCTTTTCATGTCTTCTGCCTGTTTCTTGACTGGATTTTTTGAGTTTTGGGTATTGAGTTTGATAAGTTCTTATAAATTTTGGATTCTAGCCCTTTATCTGATAAGACATTTGCAAATATCTTCTCCCATTCCATAGGTTACCTTTTTGTTTTGTGACTGTTTCCTTTGCTGTGCAAAAACTTTTTATCTTGATGAAGTCCTAATAGTTCATTTTTGCTTTTGTTTCTCTTGCCTTTGGAGACATGTCTAGCAAGAAGTTGCTGCAGCCAAGTTCTGCCTGTGTTCTCCTTTAGGATTTTGATGGATTACTGCCACAGATTTAGCTCTTTCATTCAGTTTTAGTTTATTTTTGTGTATGGTGTAATAAAGTGGTCCAGTTTCCTTCTTCCGTGTGTGGCTATCTAATTTTCCCAATGCCATTTGTTGAAGAGACTTTTTTCCATTGGATATTTTTTCCTGCTTTGTCAAAGATTAGTTGACCATAGAGTTGAGGGTCCATTTCTGGGTTTTCTATTCCATTCCATTCATCTATGTGTCTGTTTTTGTGCCAGTACCATACTGCCTTGATGATTACAGCTTGTAATAGAGCTCAAAATCCAGAATTGTATTGGTTTTCTTTTTCAACATTACTTTGGCTATTCAGGGTCTTTTTGGTTCTATACAAATTTTAGGATTCTTTGTTCCAGCTCTGTGAAAAATGCTGATGGTATTTTGAGAGGGATTGCATTGAATGCGTAAATTCCTTTGGGTAGCACAGACATTTTAACAATATTTGTTCTTCCAATCCTTGAGCATGGAATGTTTTTCCATTTCTTTGTGTCTTCCTCAATTTCTTTCATAAGTTTTCTATAGTTTATAGAGGACAGATCATTTACCTCTCTGGCTAGGTTTATTCCTATGTATCATATGGTTTGGGGTGAAATTGTAAATGAGATCAACTCCTTGACTTCTCTTTCTTCTGTCTCATTGTTGGTGTACAGAAATGCAACTGACTTCTGGGCATTGATTTTATATCCTGTCACTTTGCTGAATTCCTGTATCAGTTCTAGCAATTTTGGGGTGGAGTCTTTTGAGTTTTCTACATAGAGTATCATGTCATTTGCAAAGAGTGAAAGTTTGACTTTTTTGTCAATTTGGATGCCTTTTATTTCCTTTTGTGTTCTGATTGCTGAGGCTAGGACTTCCAGTACTATGTTGAAAAACAGTGGTAAGAGTGGACATCCCTGTCATTTTCCTGACCTTAAGTGAAAAGCTCTCAGTTTTTCACTGATGAGGATGATATTTGTTCTGGGTTTTTTTGTATATGCTTTCATGATATTGAGGTATGTTCCCTCTATCTCTAAATGGCAGAGAGCTTTTATCAAGAAAGGAAGGTATTTTGTCAAATGCTTGTTTGATCTATTGAGATCATATGGTTCTTGTCCTTTCTTTTAGTAATGTGGCATAACGCATAGATTTGGAGATGTTGAACCACCCTTGGAGGCCAGGAATAAATCCCACTTGGTCATGGTGAATAATCCTATTAATGTACTGTTGAATCCTATTGGCTAGAATTTTTGCATCAATGTTCATCAGGGATATTGGTCTGTAATTCTCCTTTTTAGTGGAGTCTTCTCCTGGTTTGGGGATCAAGGTAATGCTGGCCTCATAGAATGAGTTTGGAAGTTTCCTTTCCATTTCTATTTTTTGAAACAGTTTCAGAAAAATAGATATTAATTCTTTAAATGTTTGGTAGAATTCTGCTGGGAGGCTATCTGGACCTGGACTCTTGTTTCTTCAGAGACTTTTGGTTACTGATTCAATTTCTTTGCTGGTTAGGGTGTGTTCAGATTATCTATTAATTCCTGTTTCAGTTTTGGTAGTTTATATGTTTCTAGGAATGCATCCATTTATTCCAGATTGCCTAATTTATTGGCATATAATCGCTCATAATATTCACTTATAATTGTTCGTATTTCTTTGGTGTTGGTTGTGATCTCTCCTCTTTCCTTCATGATTTTATTTATTTGGGTCCTTTCTCTTTTCTTTTTGATAAGTCTGACCAGGAGTTTATCAATCTGACTAATTTTTTCAAAGAACCAGTTCCTATTTTGTTGATCTGTTCTACTGTTGTTGTTGTTGTTGTTGTTGTTGTTTTATTTCCATATCATTGATTTCTTCTCTAATCTTTATTATTTCTCTTCTCCTGCTGGATTTAGGTTTTATTTGCTGTCCTTTCTCCAGCTCCTTTAGGTGTAAGATGAGGTGTGTATTTGAGACCTTTCTCATATCTTGAGAAAGGCTTGTATTGCTATATATTTCCCTCTTAGGACCACTTTTGCTGCATCCCAAAGGTTTTAAACAATTGTGCCTTCATTTTCATTTGTTTCCATGAATATTTTAAATGTTTTTTTAATTTCCTGGTTGACCCATTCAGTCTTTAGTAGGATGCTCTTTAGCCTCCATGTATTTGAGTTCTTTCCAAATTTCCCCGCGTGGCTGAGTTCTAGTTTTAAAACATTGTGGCCCGAAAATGTGCATGGTATAATCTCAATCTTTTGGTACTGACTGAGACCTGAACTGTGATCCAGTATGTGATCTACTTGGAGAATGTTCCATGTGCACTTGAGAAGAATGTGTATTTTTCTGCTTTAGGATGAAATTCTCTGAATATATCTGTGAAGTCCATCTGGTCCAGTGTGTCATTCAAAGCCCTTGTTTTCTTATTGATCTGCTTAGATGATCTGTCCCTTGCTGTGAGTAGGGTGTTAAAATCTCCTACTATTATTGTATTATCAATGAGTTTCATTAATTTTGTTGTTAATTGGTTTATATATTTGGCTGCTCCCAAGTTAGGGGCATAAATATTTACAATTGTTAGATGTTCTAGTTGGATAGACCCACTATGATATAGTATCCTTCTTCATCTCTTATCACAGTGTTTGGTTTAAAATCTAGTTTGTTTGAGGCACCTGGATGGCTCAGTCGTTTAAGTGTCTGCTTTTGGCTCACGTCATGATCTCAGGGTCCTGGGATCAAGTTCCACATTGGGCTCCCTGATCAGCGGGGAGTATGCTTCTACCTCTCCCTCTGTGATCTCTCTCATTCTCACCGTTTCTCAGATAAATAAAGATAAATCTTTAAAAAAATAAAAAAATAAAATCTATTTTGTCTGATGTAAGGATTGCTACTCCAGCTTTCTTTTGATGTCTACTGGCATGATAAATGATTCTCCCCTCCCTCACTTTCAATCTGGAGGTGTCGTTGGGTCTAAAATGAGTCTCTTGTAAACAGTATATTGATGGGTCTTGTTGTTTTTTTTTTTTTTTCATCCATTCTGATACCCTATGTTTTGATTGGAGCATTTAGTCCATTTACATTCAGACTAATTATTGAAAGATAGGAATTTAGTGCCATTGTAACACCTGTAAATTTGCTGTTCCTGTAGACTGTCTCTGTTCTTTTCCAGCCCTTGATACTTTTGAGCTCTTTCTCCACTCAAAGGTTCCCCTTTAATATCCACAAATTCCTTTAGTTTTAGTTTTCCTGGAAACTCTTTATCTCTCCTTCTATTCTGAATGACAGCCTTGTTGGATAAAGTATTCTTGGCTTCATATTTTTCCCATTTAACATGTGTAACATATCATTCCAGTCCTTTCTGGCCTGCCAGGTCTCCGTGCACAGGTCTGCTCCCCCTTATGTTTCTACACTTGTTGGTTAAGAACTGCTTGTCCCAAGCTGCTTTCCAGATTTTCTCTTTATCTTTGAAATTTGCAAGCCTCAGTAGGTCAAGGTGTTGACTTATTTTTGTTGA
The DNA here is from genome assembly GCF_024610735.1 of Ursus americanus. NCBI lineage: Eukaryota > Metazoa > Chordata > Mammalia > Carnivora > Ursidae > Ursus > Ursus americanus. The sequence continues at coordinate 6,176,041 of NC_142134.1, read as the reverse complement.
TTTTGAAAGGGGTTCTCTGCGCCTCCTGGACTTGAATGCCTGTTTCTTTCTGCAGATTAGGGAAATTCTCACCTATAATTTGTTCTTCCCCACTCTCCCACTCTTCAACTTCTGGGACCCATATTATTGGGAGATTATTTTGCTTTATGGAATGGCTGAATTCTCTAAGTATCTTTTCATGGTCCATAGTTTTCTTTCTCTTTTCTTTTCAGCTTCCTTATTTTCCATCATTTTATCTTCTATATCACTGATTCTTCTGCCTCATTCATCCCCGTTTTTACAGCCTCCATTTGGGACTGCATCTCAATAATAGCATTTTAAATTTCAGCCTGACTAGATTTTAGGTCTTTCATCTCTACATTAAGGGATTCTCTAGTGTCTTCTATGCTTTTTTCAAGTCCAGCCAATTTTATAATCATCTTAAATTCAAGTTCAGATATCTTACTTATACCTATATTGATTAAATCCCTGGCAGCGAGTACTATCTTCTGTTCTTTCTTTTGGGGTGAATTTCTCCATCTCATCATTTTGTCCAGAAAAGAAAGGAAGAAAAAGAAACAACAACAACAACAAAACTGCGAGAAGTGTTTCTGGTGTATGCTGTGTACACTCTGCTGTTGTGTTGTGGCTGCTCTTTCCTACTGGTCCTTTCTCTACAGAGCTCCTCCTTGCTTGTAGTGGGCAGTGTTTGGATGTTTATAAATGTGCTTTGATTTGTTTGTCAAGATAAGCCTGTCAAAGAAAAAAGAAGGAAAAAGAGAGCAAAAATAAACAAAAACAGCCTGAACCAAGACAAAAGAAAAGGAACAAAACTGCAAACAGACAAATAAAAATCTATAAGCCTGATTCTAAAAAAATAAAATAAAATAAATAAGACAGAAAGAAGGAAAAAACAGTACGGAAAGAAGAAAAGAGAAAAAAAAATAAGTCTGATTCAAAAAATAAGAGAAGGAAACAAACTAACAAATGAACAAAAAATTATAAGCCTGATACCAAAAAAAAAAAAAGGATAAAGAGAAAAGAAAAACAGAAAATATATATATATATATATATAAAAAGATAAAAAATAAAAATAAGAAATAGAAAAAGAACTTCAAAATTTTTAAAAATTAAGAAAAGAGGAGGAAAAATAAATAAGGGAAAAAAAAAAAGCAAGCCTGCTATTTCCACTGGAACCTGATGTTTCAGAGCATTCTTTAATCAGTAGACTTGGTTGATGTGGGGACCTCTGTTGGTTTCTGAGGGAGAGGCCTGCTAGGCTGGCTCACAAATCAAGTGCCCTTGTAAAGATGCCCCTGCCAGGCGCAGGGGGCGGTGTTTAGTGTAGGGGACTCCAGTTCCCACTGGAGGTACTGTGTTTCTTCCTGGAGTCCAGCTGTGTTGGTGAGGGGGCAAGAGGAGAAGGAAGAATATGGCTTTACCCCACCCCCTTGTCCCTGGAGAGGGGAACTCCTAGCCACTGCTGTTCCGGAGGCCCTCTTAGAAAAGTGAACAACCTCCTGTGTCCCTGGCTTTCATCAGTTCCCTGCCCGAACCCGTTTGTGCCTGGACCATCAGCTCACCCAGAGCCACAGATCTGTATTTTATCTCTGGCCAGTGTCTGGGATTCAAAACTCCAAGTTTTAAAGGGCCTGGTAAGGTACAGGCCCACTCCCATCCCCAAAGGAGGCTAGAGCAAGCCTACCACTGTCTTGCCCCTAAAAGGCAGTCGCACAGTGCACTCAGTGAAAAGCTGGAACCAGGTTATCTGCCATTGTGGATGACTCAGTCCCCTACTCCGTTCTGTCCTAGAAGAGCAGTCACAGAGGCTTGAATCTACTGCAACAGACAGCAAAAAGCAGCAGCCAGGTTATCCGCAGTCTGCCCATGTTCTGCTCTCTGCTCAGTTCTGTCCCAGAAAAGCAGCCAGGAGGCGCGCACACAGAGGTTTAAGTCTATTGTGGCTCACGCAAAAAGTTAAGAGGTTTTCTGCCCTCTGCGCACACCTCTGACCCTGCTGTTGAGCACCACTCAGTGGCTCCCAGCTGGCCTTTTGTCCTTGGAGAGGCAAAATATGCTCTTCCAAATGCACTCTGGGAAGGGGAGCCATCTCTCCCTGTGCAATGCAGGGGAGCTCCTCACTGGGGCTTATGCTGTGATCCCTACCCACAATGCTCTCTCTCCCACTCTCTCCCTCTCCTCGACTTTGCTCATGTGAAATGTGAAGTGGTTCCCTCACATTTGCAGCCACCGGCTTTCCTCTTCCCCAATTAATAGCTCTGAACCTCCCATTTACCACGTTCTCTCCCTACAACAGTGCAGACGTTTTTCTTAATCCTCAGATCATATTATTAGTTGTTCAAAATAGTTGGATGTTGATCTAGCTGTGTTTGAAGGAGGAGGCAAGTTCAGGGACTCCAACTATTCTGCCATCTTAACTCCACCCCTATAACGATATTTTTATATATTTTTCTCTAAATGCCAAAAATCTCTAAAATACTTGATTAAGAAAAAAAGATCAGAACCTAATGACTTCTAAGGAAAAAAAAAAAGAAAAAGTATTGGGAAATCATCATGACATTAAATAACAGGTTGAATATACATATAAATAGAAAAAGAAACCATCCCAAATAGTATATTAAAAACCTTATGTGTCTCAGAACTTTTCTGTAATGTCATTGATTCTACTTTTGGATGAAATTCTTCCCGAGGAAAGTCACAGTCCTCTTTGTATCCCAAATGCTATCACAGTGGTTGGAACATAGCAAGGTCATAATAGTGGTTTATTAGAATCAGAACCATGAAATTAGATGATCTGATATAGGACAAAAATGAGCAGAAATTATAATAGTATGTAAACTATTAAGAACTTAAAGTAAAATATTTCATGCCACAAATGAGCTCTAATATATAATTTTTCATTCTGCTATTCCCCTGCATTAGGTTTTCAAATCAACATTGCTTTGCCTCTTTCATTTCACAGTCTTGTAAATATACAAAAAAAGTTTTTAAAATATTTGAGATGTGGCATATTAGAAAGACAGTGACAACCGAAAAAAATAAATAAAACAAAAGACACTTAGAGAAATTACCTGTATACAAGATAAAGAGAAAAATTACATAAGAGTAAAAGTAAAAGTTAACTTCATTAAAAATTTAGCTGGTACACAGTTCATCTATTTCACTGTGGCAAGCCATCAAAATAATTATGATTCTGTGAATGCAATCTAATCTCAGGCGAATGCTAAAAAGTCTGTCTTCCAATTAGCACATTAGAGGGACTTGCCTAATTAAATCAATTGAATTCCAGTAGAAGAAAAGCCCCCTAAGTGTGCACTATGAGACTCATATGAAGAAACAGATGTAATCATGTATTTACAATGCACATTAGGAAATTGTTGGCAAATGTTTAATATGTAATTTTTTTCTTTATATACAGCAAATCAAAGGTCTGGGAAAGGTCTTAAACCCTAGCAAAATGCTCAAATGTGCAAATTCTGATTTTAAAAATCTACTCTGTTAATGCTTCTTTTATAATTAAGCAATAATGTCTTAAAAGCATATTTCTAGAATTGGATGTGGGACCATAAAAATAGGTAAATTAATTTTCTAAATATAAATGCCATATTAGAAAGTAATTAGAAAGTCCTCAGAGATATTTATCACTAAAGTACATGCTGCTTCCTTTGTTTTTCTCCTGTGTAGGAAACTCTTTTACTTTTCTTTGAACATCCTTACCATACTAAACATTACATATATTTCAAAATAAATGATACCTTAATGTATTCAGTTATTTTTAACTTACATGTAATTATTTTTTAAGTTTTGAAAGATTTTTAAGAGATGATAAAATAAAATGCATAAAATCTCATTTTTCCTTTCAATTATTACTAATTAAATAATATTTCATTAAAGTTTGGCTTCTATATAGATGAGAATTACAAATGTACTTGCTTCCTGCAAAGAGATTCCTATGCTCCCTTACTCTGGAAACAAGCAAAAGAGAACAGAAAAACTGTGGAGCAGAACACAGCAGCATTTGAATAAAATGTTTCCATAAAAGATCTTCTACATTTTTTAGCAATGGCATCAGATTCACTGAAAGCTTCTATTTCTGTAGCTATAGTTAAAAAGAGAAGGAATAGAAGGTCAGCAAAGGGTGGGTTTGAGATGTTTGGTGGGTTAAGTGGGCATTTTGACAACATGGCTTCTCCTTTGGCATGTTTAATTGTGATGTTTAACGGACATCCTTGCAGTTTAAGATGACACTTTTAAAATAAAACTCTCTCCTAATGATGACTTGAGCCCTGCCACTCGATGGGAGAATCAGTAGAACCTGTAGGATCTTATTTGGAATTGACATTCTCTATTGTAATTTTGTTCTGTTTATTTTTAAATTTTCTTTTTGTTTCACTGGAAAGGAAAGATGATGCTCAGTTTTAAACGTTAAAAGTGTACAAGTTGCTTTGTTACAATAAAACTAAATGTGTAAATAAATAAATAAATAATAAAAAGAGAAGGAAAGAAAAGATGGACATGAGAAACTAGTAAGACGGGGAGGCCTGGGTGGCTCAGTCGTTAAGCGTCTGCCTTTGGCTCAGGGTGTGATCCCAGCGTTCTGGGGTCGAGCCCTGCATCAGGCTCCTCAGCTGGGAGACTGCTTCTTCCTCTCCCACTCCCCCTGCTTGTGTTCCCTCTCTCGCTGGCTGTCTCTCTCTGTCAAATAAATAAAAATCTTAAAAAAAAAAAAAAAAAAAAGAAACTAGTAAGACAGAGAAAGTATGCCCAAACAAATAGGAAATAGTACAGATGAAAGAAGATTGTCTTAATACATCAGCAAAACTGGCAAGATTTATTTCATCTGTGAGCAGCACAGGATAGGAAATAAAGCCTTGAGAAAAGAATCAGGATTCCTGATTTCTAGTTCAAGGTCTCTTATAATATAACTGGAACATTAGGGAAGCCCCAAAATCAAAGCTCTCCTGATCACTCTCTCCCTTTTAAAAGTTCAAGAAAATAATTTGATATTGATATTAACAAATGACCAAGAAAAAAAGTCTGTGATAGAAACCTACATGCAAACACACACACACACACACACACACACACACACACACACACACAGAAACCTACACAAAGATATTATGAAAGAAAACATTCCCTACAGAGAAGATGGCACTCTCAGAAAGACGTGTACAAAATAATTAAAAACTATAACCTAGTATATATCTATCTGGGTTGGTCAAGAAAACAGAGCTATGAAAACTATTACAGAAACACAAAGTTTAATGAGAAAATTAGGGCTTTCAACAATGTGGGAGCTCTAGTCAGAGAGCAGGAAGGCTCTTCAGAAAATTGAAGAAATAGTCACAATGGTAGCCCGGAACACTGGAGTTGGCAAAGAAGCACTCACAGAAAAGTCTGAGAAACTGCTGGATCCAGTGACCACAACTATGAAATAGGATTTTGTGGAAAGATCTCTAAAACTACAGCAACTGGGCATCATGACATACCCAAAATGATGACTTCTATTTTATTCTACATTCCAAATATCATGTGAGATTCTCTATTGTCAAACTCTAACCTGGAGCCATACAGAGAATAGAAGAATTGGTGGTACTCAGTTGACCACATGCAATCCAGAACACCCCGTATTTCAAAACAAGCTAAAAATCAAGGAAATGTTATGATATTAAATAATGATATGAATTACATAAAGTGATAGAACTCAGGAAAGCACAGAAATGAATCAAAAGCTATTTCAGAACTGAAGAATAAATTTGAAGGAACAGAATAAACACCATATATAATGTCTTATGGTGAAAATAAGGTTATTTTTAAAAATTAAAAAGAAATGAAGAAAGAAAAGTATTCAAGGCAAAATGACAAAAATATAGACTGGTCAAAGATCAGTGTGCTTATATAAAGAAAACAACCAAAGAAATGGAAGAAAATACACACCAGTGCCTATAATTCAAGAAAACCTTCTTAGGAAAAAAAAAAATTAAAACTACATGTATGAAAAGCACAGTACTTTCCTAGGAAAACATTTTCCAGAGTGGACAAAATCAAAGTGTATTCAAGTAAAATTACTAAATTTTCTTTATTTTTTAAGGCTTAATGTCATTTTAATTTTTTTGTATTATTTACTTCACAGGTACAGTCTGTGATTCATTAGTCTTACACAATACACAGCGCTCACAACACATACTCTCCCCAATGTTCATCACCCCCCCCCCACACACACACACACTCTCGCTCTCACACACACACATATCTTAGGCACCCAGGCAAAAAAACAGAGCCCTTCAAGGGGAGTGAAAATAAGACTTTTATCAGACTTCTCAACAGTACTGCTTTATGCCAACAGAAAACAGTAACACGTTTAAGAGAGTCAAGGAAACCACCTGTTAGTCAAAGACTTTAAATGCAGCCAAAGCAATTGCCAAGTATAAACGTAACATAAAATTTGTTATCAACATGCAAACACTGAGGGCATAATGTTCCCATGAGCACTTCCTGATGAATCTAGTGAAAAATGACCTTCAAAAAGCCAAAATGATTGGAGAGACATTGACATATGGACAGGTGGGGACTTGTAAATGTATACTCTTGGAAGAAGGAAGACAAAAAGATAATTTTAGTGGAGAGATTATACTTCCTTCTTTATTCTCCACATCTAACTACTTAATAAATCTTATTGATCTGATTCTTGGGTCTAATTACTTTTCTCCTCTTTCACTGCCAACAATTTGGCTTAGGTCACAATCATCATTTTCTTGGATTAGAGCAATGACTTCTTAGTGTAGGCAGAATTGTTTCCCAAAGATATCCAGGCCCTAATTTGTGTTTGAAAGATATCCTGGAATTTGTGAATATGTCATGTTACATAGCAAAAGAGACTCTGCAGATTTAATTAAGGTTAAAATAGGGAGATTATCCTGAAATATTAAGTGCGCTCATCTAATAACATGAATCGTTAGAGGCAGAGAAGCTTCTCTGGGTGGTGTCAGAAGTCAAAGAGACTTGAAACATGAGAGGGATTCAACAGGCTATTGCTGATTTAAAGATGGAGTAGGTTACATGAGAAGGAAAGTAGCTGATCTTAAGTAGCTGTGAGAGGCTCTCCTACCTAATAGTCAGCAAGGAAACAGGGACTTCACCCTACACCATCAAGGAACTGAATTCTGTCAACAACCTGATAAGCCTGAAACAGATTCTTCCCCAGAACCTTCTAAAGGAACATGACTCTGCCAACATCCTGATTTGGGCCTTATGAGACCCTAAGCAAAGAACCAATTGAGATAAACTGCCGCTGGACTTCTAACCCACAGAAACCGTGAGATCATAAATGGATGTTGTTCTAAGCTGCAAACTTTGAGGTAGTTTGGCATAGCACTTATCGAAAGCCAACACATTTCTTTACTGGTCGTGTTGATTCCTGTGCATCCCACTCCAAGTCATTCTCTAGTGACTGCCAGTGTAATCTTTCCAAAATTTGAATTTATTTTTATCATGCTTCTGCTTAAAACCACCACTTAAACCTCGCTGCCTTCTAACTCCCGTGCATGGCCATACAAGAACCTTGTTTGATATGGTATCTGTTTATTCCCGCAGCCTAGTCACTCACCATAATCTCCTCATACTCTGCTCTAAATATTCTAAGTTATTTTTGTTCCTAAAAATTGCAAAGCAAAAGACACTTTGTACATGCTGAACACTACACAGAAGAGCCTCTTTTCATCCAGCTCCCTTAGCCTGCAGGACTCATTAATATGACTAAATCTCCTCAGTAATATCCAACACCTCAGGCTGGGTTAGGTAGTCTGCCTTTAGTTACTCCTATCAGAGTTCCATCGCTATTTATCGCAAAATTGCCTGTATTTTTCAGTTTCCCTCACTAACCTTCAAGATATGGAATAGGAGATTTGGTGTTTTATTCTTCAAAGTAATTCAAGCAATATTTGTCATGAAAAAAAATGGAAGGTAGAATTTTAAAGAGTCTACTGATTTGAAATAGATTAAAAGAGGAAAGTTAAAGTTGCTTATTAGCAATTATTAAATGGAATCTTAATCTTTCTAGATTGGTGGTATAATTTCTTCTGCCTTTATAACATTTAAGAATACCATATTTTTAGTCATTTGAAATTACTTTGAATTTACTTTAAATTTGAATTTACTTCAAAATGCTTTCCCTTAGGAGTATCTCTGAGAAAATATGTATCATTTTTTGATTAGGCATTATTTTCTAAGTACAAAAACACCAAATTTGTGATCTCACTTCAGTTTTCTCAAAAGAGTAGTCTGTTTCTAGCTAACTTTTTTCTAAAGCCTTTCGCCCCAAGAACCTGTCACAGTGCTCCCAGTGAGTCACCATGGTAACTCCAAATGTTTTCCACCATGACACAGATAAGGTCCATCATGATGGCTATGACAAGACCACTGAGAGAGTGATTAATGGGTGAAGGCACTGAAAAAGGATCTGTAAAAATGCTATCATATTTGAAATCTAGAGAACAATATAGTGTTAACATTCACAAGATTAGTCACATAAATTTTAAAAATAACTTATTTTTTTAAAAAGGAAAACGTATGTTAGCAAAAGATCAAGTTCTTATGATTCTCTTGGAAGCCAAGATTTGTCAAACACCGTGCTAGTAAAAATATTTGACTCTAAATATCATAAAGAAATCCAAAACAGTAATAATAAAAATTAGCTTAAAAGGCAAGTAATATATTATATAAATATAAGAAAACAAAATAATATTGCTCTGTCTTCATTGTATTCATGGAGATCAATGAATAAAAACATTGATACAGGCATATCTCCTTCATGGATTCGTCACAGAAAGCTATAAGTCAAATCACAGAGTTCTGCCTTGAATCTCTCAGAACAATACTATAGACTAATATTCACTGAATTGAATATTCACTGAATTGGGAAGAAGGCTACTAAACTGTTAGTTAGCAGTTCTAATCCAATACACTCTCACAGAAATAGAGAAATAGAGAAAACAGAGTCACCTTCAAAGTAGAGAGAACTTTTACTGAAGGCCCATGCCAGTTTCTGATTCACATGAGGAATGTGATTTAGATAAGACTAGCTTGTTAGTTGCTATTTGAATCTCTGTCATTTCAGTACTCGTGAAGATAATAGCAGAATTCAAACACTAACTGTTAATTATCATGCTGATTTTCATTAAATTTGGCAAAAGGGTGCCCAGCATGGAAATATTAAACTACTTTCAAACCATATGACTGAAAAGATTCTTCTATTTATAGTCATTATGTTTAATTTTTATTTTTTAAGACTGGCACTAACCAAAGTCTAGATAATTAAAGCCAGCCAATGATTCCAGTACAAAATATTTCTTTTCAAATGTTTATGCCTAAACAATAAAAAGATCCTTTCATTAAAAATGCTTGAACTTCAAGGTAGCACATAAAATAGAAAATTATAGTTTCACAAATATTACAAATAAAAGCTATTTTAAATGGATTAATCACACAAACCAAAGATTATATTGATAACTCAAAAATAATGTCTATAGAAGTCAAATTTCTTAATCTATATTATACAATGGATCCCAACTCTTCCAAACTCCCAAATCCCCAAAATTTTCTAATTTATAAAGAATATTGTTTCATCTTTACTAAGTTTACAGATACTGAACTGGTTGAGAGGACTCGGGAGACCAAAATAAGGCAGCAAAACTTAAAAACTACTTGGACAAAGTTTCTATTAATGCTGCTAAACTTAATTCAGATAAAAGTTGACATATGGAAAAACTATTATTCATCTTTTAAATTGTGAGACATTTCAATTTCTTATGAATAGCCCTAAAAGACTTTCTAAATTAATGTGGAGATTAATTACCTGATATCCACACTAATTCTGATGAAAGAAAAAAACTGACACATAATGTAGACAACACAAGTTCAAAAAGAGAAAACTATTTTATAATCTAAATTATTTAGTTGGCACTTCACAAAATTATACTTGTAGGATTTGCAAATTTAGCCTCTACCAAGAAGGTAATGAATAGAAGACAGTCATCTAAATAAAGACTTGACCAATTTAAGTACATGATGAAGCCATTTGGCCTGGGAAACATTTTAATTCCCATCAAGTGCACATGAGAGCATTTTTTCTGACCTTCTAGCCTGAGAGGTTGTGGTTTCATGGGTAAATTAATAATCTACTGCCCCAACCTGACTTTATACAATCCTAACTCAAGTTAGTCCTCAATTTCCAGCTGCAGCACTGGCTCTGGGTCCAAGGCAATGATGGCAAATGTATTTTGAGTTTGTTTGGAATTCTTAGGCTATCTCTGAACAAGAGAACCTAGATGCTAGACAAGTTGTTGTGGTTTGTATGTGAAAGGTCTCCCCGGTCAATCAATGAATTTCAAAGTTATTTCAACTGGTGTGGCTAATTGTTGCCTACTTCAACATAGATTGGCCCTATAATATTGTCAAAACCAATCCCTAGCTTTAGGGAGAAAGACATCCTTCCTCATACAATGCCAGCTCTTTTGACCTCTGCAAATATCCTACTTTTGGAACCACATCCCAAAGGAGATCAAATGCTCTACTTGAAAATCATAACTATATGACGTTGAGGATTCTTTGCAACCTTTGTGACATTAATTTGAGAGAGGTTGCCATCTACTCGGTACCCTGTAATATATGAAACAGACTCAGAAGCTTAATTTGAACAAAGGGAAATAAAGCTATAAAGCCAGGTGGTAATAGTGGTAGTCATTCTGGGGAAATATTTAGAACTGAGAGTTTTTCATTTATTTAATACTGCACGCATCTAACTAATATAATCAACAACACAACAACACTTCAAAAGACCTAAGGCCACTGGAGGCAGCCAATGAAAGGAGTGGTAGCAACTATGACCACGTGTTATTGAAAGCAATACATTAACTCAAGAAGGTTCTATACAAGTTGCTGCAAATAACAGTAATAATAATAACAATAACAATACAATACCTTTTTTTGCACACTACATTCTTTTCACATAGTCTAAATGTTCTGGGTTTCACAATGTTTGTTATTATTACTATTATTATTGGTATGGTATCATATTTAAATAATATGACAAAATATCCAGTTTCCAAATTTCTCATTTCAAAAACTCAGATTGTACATACTGTGTTCCTCTCTTGTAGCATGCCTGTAATTTTGCTTTAGTAACAAAACTCAACTAGCAAAAACACATATTTTGTTGATCACAATTTGAACATTAAAAGATTACAATATAGGAGACCAAGTAAGTTAAGCATGATCATAAATTTCAAAATCCAACATTCCCAAGATTTGTCATTGTGTTATACTGACTATTTTCTTGTCTACTTCTGTGGACTGATAAAATATGTGAGTCCTCAAGGCTGCTCTGGATCCTAATACAAAGTAACTAAAGCTGTTAAAAAGGTAACTGCCTCGCATTATAACTATGTGAAAAGATAATCCTTTGGAAGCAGTAAATTTTGCTACATTTTATATTGCCAGCCTAAAAAGAGAAATTAATCAGGATAACAAAAGCTCAGTTCAGAATGCTTTCACACTTCAAATGAAAACAGCATCAGTAAGAGTCAAAAAAAAAAAAAAAAAAAGTCTAACTTAACAATCTCATGAAAGTACCCTACAACCTAGAATCACAGTATGTATATTGTTATATATTGTTATAAGTATATAAAATGATGGAAAAATCCATAAAAAGTAGTTTTACACTGCACAAAAAAAATTTGCAATACAATTAAATTTCAAACTACAAATTTTTTTCACAATATCTTTTATTTCAGTTGACTTATATTTCATACAACTCTTTGCTGCAACTTTTTTCAGCTATAAAATTGCAGCTTTTTGTACATTGTCTTTCTTTCCAATATGAAAGGAATATCCAAATATTATGAACTGTAACAAATTAAATCTTCATGCTCACTATTATACAAATAGTTTCTGTGTGGGAAATTAATTTAATGTAATAGAACTACTACCATCACCAGGTTTGCTAAAATGAATGAATAAATGAATGAATGAATATGTTATTTAACTTGTATTTTAAGGAAATGGGATCAAATCTATAAAAATTCTGATTAAAAGCTTTAGCTGCTTAAATTAATTTAATGATAATTTGATGAGCACTTTTAAGATCAAAATATCCTTTTACCAAACATGTTCTAGAAAAAGCACAGAACAGAAGCATAAAATAAAAGGTGGATCCTGCTGGAGGAACTTAGAAAAAAGTTACTCAACAGAAATGAGTGGTAGGAGGAAGCAGAAACTTGGGTCCAGGTACTGAATAAATTCACTGGGAATGTATTTTCTCATGGAAAAGAAGAATGGAGTCACAAAAGTAGAACTGGTATTCAGGTACCAAGACACCCCAAAAACTAGTCCTTGACCAAATACAGACTTCTTTCTTCAAAAATAACAACAGGGTACACTGTGAAAAGTCATCATCAAAATGGTCAAACAACAGCTTGACCTTGGTAGTTGCAACATGAGCATCTTGACGGTAAACAGGCTGTTCCAGCTCCTCAGCTGGGGTGTAGGAAGTACATGATTGGAGTAGCAACATCCTGAAATAGGTGGGGTGGCACTGATAGCAACAGTTCATGTATTTTTAAAAAGACCAGTGCATGCAAACTTTAGGATATTTTAATGAAGCATTGAGAGAGTTATAGCAGCAATCTGGGGGAAGGATGGCAACCCCAAAATTTCCCCCTTCTAATCCTGAGAAAAGAAATTAGAAAGCGACTAGTGTGACCAGTTTATATCTCAACTCTATCCTAAACTAAAAACCTACTATAAGATTAACAGGCAAAACTAATTCTTATTCCTAAAGAACATCTTAAATTATTTTAAAAACTTAAGCATTGTTTTAAAAAACTAAAATAATTCTCTCTCCCTCTTCCTCTGCCCCTGCCCCTGCTCATGCTCTCTCTCTCTCTAAAAAACTAAAATAAAAAGTAAAAAGCTATAACAAAATAATTTTGCATCTTCCCATTCTCTACACAATTTCTTTTAAATTCTCTCATGGAATTCAACTATATTCAAAAAACAGCAGAGGGTCAGTAATATGTATTTTCTCCTGTAAAATTAGGTACTATTAAAGGAATATAAATTTCTCATTTTAAACAGAGTGGTTTTTAAAGTAACCTGATTTTTAAAAGAATAGCATAATATTAACAAATATAAAATAACTGCTGGACACCAGTAATTTTTTAACAGTTTGCCTCTATATAGTACAAGTTTGATACTTACACAATTAAGGAAAAACTGGGGAATCAACAAAAAATTATAAAACGGGATAAAAAAGATTAAGGTAAATAAAAAATATTAACCTTAAACACACATAAAACCTGGAGCTAGGCTTACTGACTTAGTATAATCTCTTTTTCTTTTTAGAAGAGGATTGAGTCCCCATGGAAGAAAATATCTGAAACATTTTGAGAAAAACAGGTCTCTCTTAGGTAATCAGACAGAGTAACACAGGTGATAAAACAGAATGACTTCAGGGATGGTTTTAGAATAAGTAAAGAAACCTCATTCACAGGCATTACTCTCTTTTGCTTTCACAATTGTACTGAGGTATAATTGACATACAGTAACTGCAACTATTTAAAACATACAACTTGATAATTTTGGCATATGTATACACTCATGAAACCATCATAATAATCAAGATAACAAATACAAGCACCACTTGCACAAGTTGTGTTGTGTCCTTCATAATCCCTGCCTCCTATCCTTCCTCACTGTCTTCCTTTATGGGCAACCACTGATCAACTTTCTGTCATTATAGATTAATTTGCATTTTCTAGAATTTTATATAATAGAATCAAACAGTATAAAGAGTATAATACATACTATTTTTTGTCTGGATTCTTTCAACATATTATTTCACTCAGCATAAATATTGTATGCATCCATTTTGTCTTACGTATCAATCCATACCTTCCTACTCCTGAGGAAAATTAGACCTGTATTTCTGTTTTCATTATATAGATATACCACAATGTTTTAATCCACTTACCAATTGATACACATTTAATTTGTTTACAAGTTTTGACTATTTTAAGTAATATTGATATAAACATTCATGTGCAAGTCTATCCTCTTGGGTAAATATTCAGAGAGTTGGCCCTTGGGTGACATGGTAGCTATATGTTAAAATTTTTAATAAACTCTAAAACTGTTTTCCAAAGTGGTTGTACAGTTTTGTATTCTGACCAGCAGCATATGGGATTTCCAGTTCCTCCACATCCCCACCACTTGGCATACTAAATATTTTTCATGTTAGCCAACTTCATATGTGGGTAGTCGTATCTCACTATGATTTCTCCAGTCCCTCCAGTAGTTTTTCAGACACTTAATCTACCTGATAATAAATCCATTTTTCCTTAAAATAGTTAAAGTAGTTTCTTACTTCAGCAACTGAAGTCTATACAATACAATGCAAGTTGGTACAGCCACTTTGGAAAACAGTGCGGAGGTCCCTTAAAAAGTTAAAAATTGAGCTACCCTATGATCCAGCCATTGCACTACTGGGTATTTACCCCAAAGATACAGATGTAGTGAAGAGAAGGGCCATATGCACCCCAATGTTCATAGCAGCTTTGTCCACAATAGCTAAATCGTGGAAGGAGCCGAGATGCCCTTCAACAGATGACTGGATTAAGAAGATGTGGTCCATATATACAATGGAATATTACTCAGCCATCAAAAAGAACGATTACTCAACATTTGCTGCAACATGGATGGGACTGGAGGAGATTATGCTAAGTGAAATAAGTGAAGCAGAGAAAGACAATTATCATATGGTTTCACTCATTTATGGAACATAAGAAGTAGGAAGATCGGTAGGAGAAGAAAGGGAAGAAGAAAGGGAGTTAAACAGAAGGGGGAATGAACCATGAGAGACTATGGACTCTGGGAAACAAACTGAGGGCTTCAGAGGGGAGGGGGGTGGGGGAATGGGATAGACTGGAGATGGGTAGTAAGGAGGGCACGTATTGCATGGTGCACTGGGTGTTATACACAAGTAATGAATCATGGGACTTTACATCAAAAACTGGGGATGTACTGTATGGTGACTAACATAATAAAAAATTATTATTAAAAAAATACATCTTAAATATCAAAAGCATTTGCTTGGAGGGTAAGATTAAGAAGTTAAAGATAGGGGTAACAATGATTTCAAGAGGACAAGAGTTTCTTTCCTAAAGTAGAATGAGAGTGAAGAAGCAAAGATCTAGAAATAAAAGTAATCCCAAAGGCCCAGGAATATAGGAACATGAAAGGGAAGATCAGGATGAGATAGACAATGAAAATCGTATTGGAAAATATGTCATCATTGAAGAGCTAAAGAGGGAAAGTTATGAGAAGGCAAGGATTTAAGTTTATTTCCAACAAAACAGAAGTGTCTCAAGACATAAGTGAACAAGATCTCAGTGCAAGGCCATAGCAGCAAGACTATGGCTAGAATGGAAATAAGATAAAGTAGAAATGATCTATAGAATTGGATAAAATGTGGGTAATTAAATAAATATGAGTAAAATAGATCAGTGCAGACAACTGAGAATTCCTGAAAGTTCTGCCTATGTAATTATAAAAGATGAAGCACATACTAGGTTTATTTTGTAAATAAATCCAGTTCTAAATATTATTTGATTTTTAAATTTCCTTTTCATCTATCTTTCCTGTAATATATATGATTCACAAATTATCTGCTATAATATTTATGTCACCTTGTCTCAAAAAGGAATTTAAGGTGGTAAATTCCTTCCTAAAAATATTATCGTTTTCTCTCAGAATGCTCGTCCATGGAGAGTTAATAAAAAGTAAACTAAGATGTAGTACAATTGCTCGTTGTACTACTTAGAAAACGGGCCATTCAAACCAAAGCAACTGCTTCTGTGCTCCTAGTTTCAAATATAGAATAAAATGTATTTTCTAAAATAATTTACTTCCTAAGGTAAGAATTACCTCTTGTCTACTTTGGCTATAACTTTGCCTTCCAGCACCTCTTTTCTTATGATCATCTCCAAAGGGTTCAGCATTCCTCTCCTGAGTTCATTTACCACAGGATTCCCAGTTAACTGCTCTACCCAGAGTCTTAACCACACTCTTCAGCTGCGAGCTTACACAAGTAATGCTCAGCGAGATCCTCTGTCATCTCTACGCCTACTAGTTTACATTTCTGAATTGCAGTCTTCCTTGATCAGGAAAGCAGTTCAGGAAACTTGCATAGGTTTTCCAATATTAGTATTCCTGTTCAAAGGCTTGCGTCTCAATAGTAACCATCAGCCTGGGGCTGGTGAACAAAAGTAGCTCAGAGAAAGAGTAAGAAATAGATCTCCAAATTGTCAAAAAGAAAAAAATAATAATTTTAAAAAATTATTGCAGTTCAGTCGCCAAGAAAAAATTCCAAAAAGCGATAAGAATATTTGATGTCATTTGTACTCCTAATCTTGTTTCTCAATTTTACATTTTTCAGCCACCTTGTGAATTTTTTAAATAAATGTAACCAAATGCTAAATAAAGAAATCTTA
The DNA here is from genome assembly GCF_024610735.1 of Ursus americanus. Lineage (NCBI taxonomy): Eukaryota > Metazoa > Chordata > Mammalia > Carnivora > Ursidae > Ursus > Ursus americanus. The sequence goes on along the minus strand of NC_142134.1, from coordinate 6,159,494 downwards.
CAACTCAAACAGAAAATCAGGATATATTATTTACTTCAAATCAGATTAATATTGGGCTCAAGGTATAACCCCAAAAGAAAATGCAGTTTTAAGATATGGTCAAGCATCTGAAATAAGCCTGATGGTGATGACCTAGTAACAATTAAGATGCTGTACCATTCTGCCAGTAAAAGGTGAACAAGGGTTTGTTACTAAAATATCTCCTTGAAAGTGCCTAATTTACAATTAAAATACTCCAAAGGAAATAAAAAGGCAATGTTTATAATGTAGAAAGAAAACATAAAAATGGAGCCTAGGATTACATAATCTTTCAAGAGGTATAGTCAACTTTATGACAGAGTATCCCTTCCTACCCAAGTGAAAAGATCTTGAAGCATGTATGTCTGGTTCTGTATTATACTCTATTAACTATCCAATATGAAATAGAGTGTTTTTATAAAGCCACAATTATATATCTTCTTAGTATGGCTTAACACGTTCTTACCTCATTGCAATGGTTTGTACCATTCCCTTTTTTTCCAATTTTCCTAACAAACTGAACTTAATAGTTGTTAGATTGTTTTAGTAAATGCTAGGCCTAGACTCTGGGATGCTGGTGTGGAAGTTCTGTACTGATACTTATCATGCTAAGTTTCCTTCCTAAATTTTTCTAATGAAATCTCCTTTCCTTAAATATCAGTGAGGTTGTTTTTAGTTGTCTATAATAGAAAAAGAACCGCAAATGAGCTTCAATAATAAAGCAAATTATGGGCTCATTTTACTGAAAGGTCTAGAGCAATGGTTCTCAACCACGTCTGTACTTTAGAATCACCTAGTGAGGTTTTTAAAGAAATATTCTTGCCCAGATCCCAGTGATCCCTTTCCAGAGATGACACTTCAAGTGGTCTCGGGTACTTCATGAGTACATATACGTATTGTAATAGGTTCTCAGATAACTTCCAATGTGTGCACAGGGTTAAGTATCACTGTTTCAGAAGAAGGGTGGGTTTCAGATGTCACTTAAACTGTATTTCAATTCTATTTCTCTTTCATTCTCTAAGCTCTACTCTCCTCCATGTGTCAATTCCTTCTGTAGTCAGGTGTTCTTCATGATAGAATAACGGTTGCAGCCTTATATCCGTCTGCTATACACCCAGAAAAAAAAGCTTTTTTCTTCAACCATAGAACACAATTCTAGACTATTCTCTTGTCCATCTTAGTACATACTCCCACCTGAAACAATCACTGTGGTAAGAGAGAGAATTACATAAATTATTATAATTAACTTAAGCAACATAAAATTAATATAAAATTTTATGTCTGGAACTAATGAAACCTATAACATTCTAACTGAAGCAAAATGCCTATATAACTCAGAACACACAAGGAAAACAAGAAAAATCACAAGTAAATACCATCAAAACTAAACAAGGACAAATGCTGCAGATGTTTGATCTGCAAAAAGAATTACAAAACTAGGTAGAGATAATGGAAAGGTAAGAAAAAAAAAAAAAAAAACCAACCACTGTGTGTGAGATGGCTACAAAATCAGGACCCCTACTCTGTTCTTGAGTTACAATGGATGGTCACTGAATATGCACTCTTAACTTTATATTTATTCCTATGAGAAACTCATTAATTTGAGACCTGAATTATAGGACATCTTTAGTAATGCATTTCTCAAAACAAGTGAAAGATTCTGTATTTTACATTCATGAAATAATGAATAGTCAAAATGCTTTAAATCATAAAATATTTATAATACAGTCTTGAATAAAACTACAAAGAGGTATTTTTACTATTATAAAAATGAAAGAAAAATTCATGAAACCATTAACAGCTGCTACTTTATTTTAGATGGTAGGCTGTATAAACTTCTTTTGTTCTTTCTCCTTTTTTTGTCTTCAAAATTTTTTCAATTATGTACTACTTTTATAAATAAAAAACAAAAGTTTTAATAGACCAATAAGTTGTCTCAATTACAGAATTAGTAGAAATACTAAGAGAAAAACTTTTAAAAAATCCTTCACTTCATTCTAAAACTTAAACTTCTAGATTTTTCTTTTCCAAAAATTGAATGTTTAATCAATAAATCATTCTGAATGTTCTGTGGGTAAATGTCAATGGTATGGTATTCTAAAGTTTACAATACATGCAAAATGCCAATAACTGATATGATTTCAGATAAGGTAACACTAACATATATGTTTGATTTGCAAAAAGAATTACATAACTAGGTAAGGATAAAAAAACCATCATTTATCCCTTGCTGAAAATAATCTCCATGGCAAGGCATTTCGTTTTTCATGAGATTACTTACCCTGTTATTTAAATTCTTCAAGTATTAGGTTGCAAAAAACTTGAATGCAATGATAGCATCATTTACTTATCAAAATGAAGATAAATGGAAATTTTAAAGTTCAGGAAAATTTATAGGGCAAGAGAGAAATGGTGAGCAAAAGCTGGCATTTTTATAATTGAATTACATTTTTACACATTATTTGTCTAATGGGAAATAAGAGGAAAGAAGAGAATTATTTTTGAAAAGATAAGAGTTAAAAATAATCTTAATCAAACTTTCTCATTTTATTTTGATTCTAGAAAAAACAGGAAATATGAAAAGAAAAAAAAAACCACATTGCAAGTTCAAGACTAAAACAATTGTCTTTGTTTTAAACAAGCAGATATAGAACAAGCAGTAAAACTTAAGAATATAGAAAAGCTGAATAGCACATTTACAAATATGAGATGATTGACATATTTAGATCACTGTACCTAATAACCGCAGAATATACTTTTTGTTCAAGTATACATGCCATATGATAGTCTATAAAACAAGTCTCAATAAATTTTTGCAGGCTTTAAATCATATAGATTATATTTCTGACTATAGTGAAATAAGCTAGGAATCCAGAAAAAGATAATACATAGTAAATTCATAAGTGTTTGGAAATTAAACAGTACAATACTAATACTACACGGTATATGTGAAAAATTGACATGACTGGAGCCATTTTAAAATGGAGCCAGAGTGCCTACTGCAGAGAAACTGCCTTACACATCTCTGAACTGGGTCAAAACCACTGGGCGAAACATCAATTGTCGCAAGCAATTGCCTGAGAAGTCAGCAGAATGGACATCCTGCTCATAGTCCTAATGGTTATGGACTATATGAAGATAGAACCAGTAGTCTATCAACGTACAATCCAGAGTAGTTCAGCTTCCTAACACCCATAGAAAAACTTTTTTTTTCACTTATTCAAATTATGTAATTGCCCCCTTCCTTTTTCTCATAAAAACCTCTTGCTTTCACCATACAAGTGGGAATACTATTGGGTTTCTTACTGAATTAGTGCTCCCCAAATTCCAATTCTTTAATTCCAAATAAACATTCCTTTGCCTCTCTTTGTGGCTCATTATTTTCAAGTTGACAGGTCAAAGAACAAATTATAATGGAAGTAATAAAATATTTTAAAGTAAATGATAATGAAAATATGATACATCAAAATGTGTGGAATGCAGCTAACATGGGGCTTAGAGGGAAATTTATGGAGAGGAATAACCAAAATCAAATATCTAAGCATCCAATTAAAAATCTAGAAAAACAGCGAATTAAACCTCAGTAAAGTGGAAAGTTTTTTTTTAAAGACAGCAAGAGCAACAAATAGAAAATAGAAAATCAACAAAGCCACAAAATGGTTATTTGAAAAGATCAATAAAATTGATTTTAAAAATCTAGCAAGACTGAACAACAAATATAAAGAAAGAAAACTGGCACAAGAAAAAAGTTGAAAAATAGGTCCTAAATCTACTACAGGAATTTAATCTGTTACTAAAACTGTCTCAAAAAATTCTAGTCTCAGATGGTTTCACCTGTAAATTCTAAGAAGGATTTAAGGAAAAATACCAATCCCACACAAATTCCTCCAGAAAAGAGTTGAAAAGAGGCAACAGTTGCCAACTTAATTTATTATAAGGTAATCATAACCATGATATCAAAGCCTGACAATGAAATTATTACAAAGAAAAATTAAAGAACAATCTATCCCATGGATACAAGAAGCATAAGTCCTAAATAAAATATTAGCAAGTAAAGTACTATAACATATAAAAAGAATATTACATCATGAACAGATGGCGTTATTCAATATACACAAAAAACGAATTCATATTCAAAAAGCAATCAATGTAATTTACTAAATAAGAGAATGAAGAAGAAAAATCATAACTATCCCCAATAGATATAAAAAATTAATGTTTAATACCTAGTCCCAATATAAACTCTTAGCAAAATAGAAGTAGAAGAGGACTTCTTTTAATGTTAAAGATTATTTTTTAATTATTGTTCATATTATGCAATATAGTGAAATATTGAAATGTTCTCCCAGAAACTAAATAAAGATGTTCATTCTCATCAATTTTATTCAACATTCTGCTGGTGCCAGTGCCAGTACACTAAAACATGATAATCATCTTCATCATCATCATTATAAAATGCATAGGGATTGCAAAGTCATTTTCCATAGATTATATGGCTTTGTATGCAAATAATCTGAAGTATACTATATATAAACTATTAGAATAAATAAGTGAATTTCTCAAGATCAGTGGATATAAGGTCAATATGCAGTATATATTTCTAAATACTAGAACAAATAATTGGAAAAAATTTTTTTAAAAGATACTTTTATCTTAGCACTAAAAAAAAATCAAATACAGGAATTTTAGCACTAGTTAAAATGGAATAAACACAATCCATCTTGCCTCTCCCACTGAATCCATCTAAAAACCCTAGATGGAATACATAGAACAACTAACTAAAAGCTTGAAAATTAAATAGGGCTTTCAGTTCCAGACAAAATAAAATAAGCACATCCCAGCCTGATCCTGTAAATTACAACTGAAATCCTGGATCAAATATAGCTATCAGAAGTCCCTGAAGAGCAGAGAAAAAAAAGTAGACAAAGATCCATAGGACTCAAGGGAAGAGCAGACAGTTAATTCAGTTAACTCCCTAAATTGGTGGATTTTTTTTCCTTCTAAACATCCTAGGTTAGACACAAGAGTAGCCCACAACCTGGAAATGCCATTGACACAGGGAAACAAAAAAAAAAAAGGAAACAGTCTCAAGAAAAGCCAGTTCTGTCTAGCCAAAGAACCAGTTAGAAAAAATCCCTGCAGGACTTTTGACTACATTCACTCTTTCTCCACAGAAACACTGCTAAAAAGTCTGCACCCTGCCCCTCTACCTCAAGTGCTGTGGGAATCTGGAGCAGAGCCCTATTAACCATTTATGTGCTGCACTAATTAGAAGTGCACTCTCCTGCTCCCCACCTGATGATGCAGAAACTACAGGGCAGAGCCTCATCACCCAGCTCCACTCTATACTAACTATGACAACAAAAAGGCAGTACCTTACCTCCTTCAAGCTAGAGAGTGGCAGAAGAGGAGTAGATTATAGAAAAGAGGAAGCTGAAGAAAGGAATTATTTAAATCTGTATATGAAGTCCTTGGTATACCCCCAAGTGGCTCATGGGTGAAACCAGAATCAAATCAACAAAGTAAAAGCTCTGAGAATGGAAATGTCATGTGAAATACTGTCCAAGTCTCAAATTGGCCACTGGATAGCATACTAACAAGATAGAACAAAATAGCACTGTGAAGATTTTAAATACTAAATTGACATCTAAACTACAGCTCACAAAAATGGTCCAGGATGTGTGCCCTAACCCCAAATAAATTGACTATCTGCTAAAACCGATTTAAGTAGGAACCAGAATTTCTTAACATAGTACTGAAAATGTCTGGGACACAATCCAACATTACTCATCATATGAAGGAAAAGGAAAATCTCAACTAAAATGAGAAAAAATAATCAAGAAATGACACCACCAAAATGAAACAGATACTGGAATTATCTGACAAGGATCTTAAAGCAGATATCATACAAAGTATCAAGAAGCAATTATAAAATTCTTGAAACAAATGGAAAATTAAAAATTCTTAGAATTTAGAGTAAACAAAGAAAAACCAAATGACAATTTTAGAATGGAAAATACAATTAACAAATTTTTTAAACCTCACTGGATGAGCTAAGTGGCCAAATGGAAATACAAAGGAAAGAAGCAATCAACTTAAAGACAGATCAATAGAAATTATCCAAATCAGAACAACAAAGAGAAAGCAGATTTTTAAATAGATTTTAAAGAATTAACAGAGCCTTAGGGATCTGTGGGAAAATACCATTTGTGTCAGAGACTCAAAAGGAGAGAAGAAAGAGTGCAGGGATAAATATATATATATTTGAAGGAATAATGGCTAAAAATTCCCAAATTTGACAAAAGATGTAAACCCACAGGTTCAAGAACCTCAGACAAGATAAACCTAAGTAAATCTATACCCATACGTATCATAATCAAATCGCTGAAAACTAAAGACAAAAAAAAGTCTTGAAATCAATCAGAGAGAAATGATAAATTAACTTTGGGGGAACATAATTCAAATAACTGATTTTTCTCATCTGAAAGCCATCCATCTAATTTTCTTTCTGTTCCTCAAATACGTCAAGTTTTTTGTTTTATTTTGTTTTGTTTCCCCTGGTGCTCTGGTGTTGTAAGCTCCTTCTGTCTGAAACAACCTTCCTTAGCCTCTTCTCACCACTGGCTTCTCATTTAGATCTTAACTCGATGCTATTTTATCAGAGAAACCTTCTAGGAGTATCAACCTGTCCCATATTTCTGATGTTCCTCTCTTTCACAGAACCCTGTATATTTTCTTCCAGACTCATAACACCAACAGAAAAAAAGTCATGTTTATTTAATTTTTTAACTTATGGCCGCCTTTCCCCCTCTGCACTAAAATATTATTTCCATGAAGGTAAAGATCTTATATGTCTTGTCCACTTCTATGTTCCTAACACCTAGAACTGCTCATGCTAAACCCTCAATATGTAGATGATGAATGAATGAATGAATGAATGAATAAACGAACAACTGGATAAGGGCTTAAAATTAAACTAATTAGAAAGAGACAGCTAACAGTAAAATTTGGTATAAATTATACTATATTCTTTTTTTTAAGATTTTATTTATTTGAGAAAGAGAGAGTAAGCAAGAGAGAGAGCACAAGCAGTGGGAGTGGCAGAGGGAGAAGGAGAAGCAGGCTCCCCGCTGAGCAGGGAGTCCCATGCAGGGCACCATCTCAGGACCCTAAGATGATGACGTGAGCCGAAGGCAGATACCTAACCAACTGAGCCACCCAGGCACCCCAATTATAGTATAGTCTAACTCAGTTTTCAACATGCACTTGTCTTAACACTGTCTGAGCGCTTTAAAAAGTATAGATTCTTGGGCCCCACTTCACAATAATTAATTCATAATATCTAGAGGTAGAGACTTGACACTGCATTTTTAAAAGTTCTCTAGCTGATTCTAAGAAACTTTCTAACCAGGGCTGAGAAACACTGACTTTACCAGTTGGCATATAATTCTGGATCTACTAGCAAATGGCAAAATCTAGTTATAATAATGATCTAATTATACAATTCTAAAGGGGAAAGGGATACCTTTATGATGAAGCTTGAAGCAAAATCTTTCAGCAAAATAAACTCACATTAGTATGCACCTTCTAAGAATATTGACAACACAACAGATATTTTACGATGATGGTAAAAATAACCTCCACCCTAAAGGGAATCTGAGCGATTTAAGCTTCAAAAAAAATCCAGATAGGGGCGCCTGGGTGGCTCAGTCAGTTAAGCATCCAAGTCTTGATTTCAGCTCAGGTCATGATCTCAGGGTCTTGAGATGGAGCCCTGTGTCAGGCTCATGCTGATCCTGGAGCCTGCTTAAGATTCTCTCTCCCTCACCCATTGCCCCTCCCATTGTCCCCTGCTCACAAGCTTGCGCGTGTGCTCTCTCTCTTGCTCTCTCTCTCTGAAAGAAAAAGAAAGAAAGAAAGAAAGAAAGAAAGAAAGAAAGAAAGAAAGAAAGAAAGAAAGAAAGAAAGAAAAAGAAGAAAAGAAAAAAGTCCAGATAGTCATGACAAAAACAGAAGCAGGAAATGAAAGGAGAATAAATAGCTGCCCTGGGAAGTTAAAAATATATCTTTTTTTTTTCATCTTTCTCAATCCACTAAATTAACTTTAAGAGCCAGATGAAAGTTTACTCCCTTCCAAAACTTTATCTGCCTAACTTTATCACTTGAGTTGTGTTTTACAATACTTACATGCTATTTGTCTGGAATTAGAGCAAATGAAGAAGTTATAAGAATTAAGTGGATTTGGCTGCATTAAAATGAAAAATACCAATTAGAAATCCAAGTGGAAATGTGAGAGAGGCAACTGTACATTTATCTCAGGTCAAGGGAGAGGATGGGCTATAGATATAAGTGACCCCTGTGTCCTTGAATTATAGAACAGTTTCTACTACTTGATGGTGTAATGATGGGAGTATAGTTTTAAACTCTCAATTAAGATTACAGAGGATGATAATACGTAATTCGAAGTGTATACTATTCCCAAGCATCATTAATATTGCACCATATACCTACACATGATAGATTAAATAATAAAAAATTCTCATTCAATATAGGGGCATCATTATGTTTTTAAATGTAACAAATATCACACAGAATCAATGGGTTTCAAATTTTTAAATTTCTAATGCATACATAAAACCCAAATTTTCTATACAATCTCATGATAAATTTGAAATTTAAGTGTGAATATTTTAAATTTAATAGGCAAATTTAAATGAACAAGTTGAACACAAATTTTAACATTTACAATAATATAATTTTTCAGTTTGTTTCCTGATTTGCAGTATTTATTTTAATCAAAAACAAAAGTATCATTGCAAATCCTGAGAATACTGAAGCTCAAATCAACTATACTTTAGAATAGGTACTAAAAATAAAACCTCCAAAATTTAGAACAGTATAAGATCTAGATCTACACATGAAAGATAATCAATTCTTTGAAATGATTTATCTAAACTGGATATATACAGTACTTGATACCAACAAAAAAGAAAACCTCCCTCTACAGTTATTTTCACAGTATCTCTATCTGAGAGCAAATTCTTATCTCAAGTTAAGTTGATGCTTATCATATATTTCTAGAAATTATGTGTAGGGCAAACACAACTAAACAAATGATTCTCTGAAGCCCAGTTAGAACTGGGTTAGAACCCAGTTACCACCACTACAAAAAAGAATTAGCACACTGAACTAATTTAAAGGAAATATAAATGGGATAGGTTACCAAGAAAATAAAGTGCTAGGTCAGGAACGGATTTTGGAAACAGAACAAATTGAGAAAATCTGAACACACAATGAACACTGGCAAACAATAAATGACTTTCATATTTTTCTATTTTTATGTAAGCTTGACTTATCTTCATGTGGAAATGTTGGGGTTCAGAGAGAATGGTCAAGAAATAATTCTTGAGATGTCTTTGGTGCAAAAAGGTGCTTTTATTAAAGCACGGAGAGAGGATCCATGAGCAGAAAGAGCTGCACTGGGGTTGTGAAGGGTGACTGATTATATACTTTCAAGCTGGGAGGGGGTTAAGGATAGGGTAAGTCTCTAAGGACTTTGGAAGCAAGGTTTCCAGGACCTTGAGGAAGCTACCTATTGCTAGGAAAAGGTCATTTATTACTGTCTAGTAAAACCTTAGTTATGAGACCCTTCAGATGTATATCAGTGGGCTATATGCTTGAGGGATGATTGCCAACATGTATCTTGGGGAGGGGAGGAGGGTAGAGATAAAGGAAGACCCCAAAGGAATTTTTATATGTTAAAGGAAACTTACAGGATCCTGGAGGTTGGGATAATTTGAGCTAAGACTGCCTTTTGCTCTTAGCAAAGTATAACATCAAGACAGTTGAGTTTCTAAAGGAAGGTCACTCTGCCTATCTCAAGGCCTTGTCAATGGGCTGTAAGTTGTAAGAACCTTTAATTTTTTTTTCTTTTGCCTTTGTTTCCCACATCAATATTACCCAGCTAAGAAAAATTCAAAACATAATGAAAAAAGTTTAGATACATGGTAATATTTGAAAATAAGTAAAATAAATTAAATTTTTAAAAAGTATATTCAGGGGCATCTGGCTGGCTCAGTTGTTAAGGCATTAGACTCTTGGTCTAAGGGTTGTGAGTTCAAGTCCCATATTGGGCATGAAGCATACTTTTAAAAAAAAAATTTAAATAATAAAATTAAAAAAATAAAGTAAAAGGTATATTCATATTCATGTAAAGATACATCCAACAAGCTATATTGATACAGAGGATAAAAATAACCTCAAACAGCTTTGGATTTCAGAAAATATAGGCACAAAAACACCACAACTAGACTATATGCAAATTACAACATAAAAAATAAATCCATTTTCTCAACTTTTTTCAAACTTTTTTTTCAACTTTTTTTTATGTAGATAATACCAAGTGTTTCTTTTAAGACTATCAATTTGACAAGGATTTCATCTCCTTTTTAGGCTCATTAAATATTTTATAATTACATTATTCTTCCTTTGAGGTAAGTACTGCTTATAAGAACAAAGAGAATTTTTTTTTTAAGATTTTATTTATTTATTTATTTGACAGAGAGAGAGGCAGCGAGAGAGGGAACACAAGCAGGGGGAGTGGGAGAGGGAGAAGCAGGCTTCCCGCTGAGCAGTGAGCCCGATGCAGGGCTCCATCCCAGAACACTGGGATCATGACCTGAGCAGAAGGCAGACGCTTAATGACTGAGCCACACAGGTGCCCCAAAAGAGAATTTTCTTTTTTTTTTTTTTTTTATTAATAATGATTTTTTATTATATTATGTTAGTCACCATACAGTACATCCCCGGTTTTCGATGTAAGGCTCGATGATTCATTAGTTGTGTATAACACCCAGTGCACCATGCGATATGTGCCCTCCTTACTACCCATCACCGGTCTATCCCATTCCCCCACCCCCCTCCCCTCTGTAACCCTCAGTTTGTTTCTCATAGTCCATAGTCTCTCATGTTTCATTCCCCCTTCTGATTACCCCCCCTTTCTTTATCCCTTTCTTCCCCTACTGATCATTCTAGTTCTTATGTTCCATAGATGAGAGAAATCATATGATAGTTGTCTTTCTCTGCTTGACTTATTTCACTAAGCATTATCTCCTCCAGTGCCGTCCATGTTGTAGCAAATGTTGAGAACTCATTCTTTCTGATTGCTGAGTAATATTCCATTGTATATATGGACCACAACTTCTTAATCCAGTCATCTGTTGCAGGGCATCTCGGCTCCTTCCACGATTTAGCTATTGTGGACATTGCTGCTATGAACATTGGGGTGCATATGGCCCTTCTCTTCACTACGTCTGTATCTTTGGGGTAAACACCCAGTAGTGCAATGGCTGGATCATAGGGTAGCTCAATTTTTAACTTTTTAAGGGACCTCCACACGGTTTTCCAGAGTGGCTGTACCAACTTGCATTCCCACCAACAATGTAGGAGGGATCCCCTTTCTCCACATCCTCTCCAACAATTGTTGTTTCTTGCCTTGTCTATTTTTGCCATTCTAACTGGCATAAGGTGGTATCTCAGTGTGGTTTTGATTTGAATTTCCTTGATGGCTAATGATTTGAACATTTTTTCATGTGTCTGTTAGCCATTTGTATGTCATCATTGGAAAAGTGTCTGTTCATATCTTCTGCCCATTTTTTGATTTGTTTATTTGTTTCTCGTGTATTGAGTTTGAGAAGTTCTTTGTAGATCTTGGATACCAGTCCTTTATCTGTAGTGTCATTTGCAAATATCTTCTCCCATTCCGTGGGCTGCCTCTTAGTTTTTCTGACTGCTTCCTTGGCTGTGCAGAAACTTTTAATCTTGATGAAGTCCCATAAATTCATTTTATCTTTTGTTTCTCTTGCCTTTGGGGATGTGTCATGAAAAAGGTTGCTTTGGCTGATGTCGTAGAGGTTGCTGCCTATGTTCTCCTCTAGGATTTTGATGGATTCCTGTCTCACATCGAGGTCTTTCATCCATTTGGAGTTTATTTTTGTGTATGGTGTGAGATAGTGGTCAAGTTTCATTCTTTTGCATGTAGCTGTCCAATTTTCCCAGCACCATTTATTGAAGAGACTGTCTTTTTCCCACCGGATGTTTTTTCCTGCTTTATCAAATATTTGTTGCCCAAAGAGCTGAGGGTCCATTTCTGGGCTCTCTATTCTGTTCCATTGGTCTATGTGTCTGTTTTTGTGCCAGTACCATGCTGTCTTTGTGATCACAGCTTTGTAGTACAGCTCGAAATCCGGCATTGTGATGCCCCCAGCTTTGTTTTTCCTTTGCAACAGTTCCTTGGAGATTCGGGGTCTTTTCTGGTTCCATACAAATTTAAGGACTATTTGTTCCAGTTCTTTGAAAAACGTTCTCGGTATTTTGATCGGGATAGCATTGAAAGTGTAGATTGCTCTGGGTAGCATGGACATTTTAACTATGTTAATTCTTCCGATCCATGAGCATGGAATATCTTTCCATCTTTTTATGTCTTCCTCAATGTCTTTTAAGAGTGATTTATAGTTTCTAGAATAAAGGTCCTTTACGTCTCTGGTTAAGTTAATTCCAAGGTAACGTATGGTTTTTGGTGCTATTGTAAATGGGATGGATTCCCTGATTTCTCTTTCTTCGTTCTCGTTATTCGTGTACAGAAATGCAACTGATTTCTGAGCATTGATTTTGTATCCCGCCACGTTACTGAATTGCTCTATAACTTCTAATAGTTTGGGAGTGGCTTCTTTTGGGTTTTCCATATAGAGTATCATGTCGTCTGCGAAGAGAGACATTTTGACTTCTTCTTTGCCAATTCGAATACCTTTGATCGCTGTTTTGTTGTCTGATTGCTGTTGCAAGGACTTCTAGTACTATGTTGAATAATAGTGGTGAGAGTGGGCATCCTTGTCGTGTTCCTGATCTTAAGGGAAAGGCTTCCAGCTTTTCCCCATTGAGAATAATATTTGCAGTAGGCTTTTCATAGATGGCTTTTATGAGATTGAGAAATGTACCTTCTATTCCTACACTCTGAAGGGTTTTTATCAGGAAAGGATGCTGTATTTTGTCAAATGCTTTTTCGGCATCGATTGAGAGGATCATATGGTTCTTGAGTCTTTTCTTGTTGATATGATGTATCACGCTGATTGATTTGCGAATATTGAACCACGCTTGCATCCCAGGTATGAATCCCACTTGATCGTGGTGGATAATCCTTTTAATGAAGTGTTGGATTCTATTAGCAAGTATCTTGTTGAGGATTTTGGCGTCCATATTCATTAGGGAAATCGGTCTGTAATTCTCCTTTTTGAGGGGGTCTTTGCCTGGTTTGGGGATCAAGGTAATATTGGCCTCATAGAATGAGTTTGGTAGCTTTCCTTCTGTTTCTATTTTTTGAAATAGCTTTAGGAGAATAGGTATTATTTCTTCTTTGAATGTTTGGTAGAATTCCCCAGGAAAACCGTCCGGGCCTGGAGTTTTGTTATTTGGAAGGTTGTTTATCACTGACTCAATTTCTTCATAATTAATTGGCCTGTTTAAGAAATCAATTTCTTCCTTTTTCAATCTTGGTAGTTTATAGGTTTCCAGGAAGGATTCCATCTCTTCCAGATTGCTTAGTTTATTGGCATATACTGTTGATAAAAATTTCTAATAATCCTTCCAATTTCAATGGTGTTCGTCGTGACCTCTCCTTTTTCATTCATAATTTTAATAATCTGGGTCCTTTCTCTTTTCTTTTACAAAACAGAAAGTCACAGCCAATACAAACAAAGACTTTACTGACAACATGGCAGAATTAAAAGCATATCTCTCAGTACTCAGCCTTAACATTAATGGTTTAAATTCTGGTTTCAAACGCCACAGGGTTGCAGATTGGATAAAAAGAAATGACCCATCCATTTGCTGTCTACAAGAGACTCATTTCGAACCCAAAGATGCATTCAGACTGAGAGTAAGGGGATGGAGTACCATCTTTCACGCAAATGGACCTCAAAAGAAAGCTGGGGTAGCAATTCTCATATCAGATAAATTGGATTTTAAACTACAAACTATAGTTAGAGATGCAGAAGGGCACTATATTATTCTTAAAGGAAGTATTCAACAAGTGGATATGACAATTATAAATATATATGCCCCCAACAGGGGAGCAGCAAGATACACAAGCCAACTCTTAACCAGAATAAAGAGACATATAGATAAAAATACATTAATAGTAGGGGACCTCAACACTCCACCCTCAGAAATAGAACACCCTGGCAAAAACTAAGCAAAGAATCAAAGGCTTTGAATGCCATACTCGACGAGTTGGACCTCTTAGATATATATAGAACACTACACCCCAGAACCAAAGAATACTCATTCTATTCTAATGCCCATGGAACATTTTCAAGAATAGACCATGTTCTGGGACACAAAACAGGTCTCAGCCGATACCAAAAGATTGAAATTATCCCCTGCATATTCTCAGACCACAACGCTCTGAAATTGGAACTCAACCACAAGGAAAAATTTGGAAGAAACTCAAACACTTGGAGACTAAGAACCATCCTGCTCAGGAATGACTCGATAAACCAGGAAATCAAAAATCAAATTAAACAATTTATGGAGACCAATGAGAATGAAAATACAACAGTCCAAAACCTATGGGATACTGCAAAGGCAGTCCTAAGGGGGAAATACATAGCCATCCAAGCCTCACTCAAAAGAATAGAAAAATCTAAAATGCAGTTTTTATATTCTCACCTCAAGAAGCTGGAACAGCAACAGAGGGACAGGCCTAATCCACGCACAAGGAAGCAGTTGACCAAAATTAAAGCTGAAATCAATCAAGCAGAAACCAGAAGTACAGTAGAGCAGATCAACAGGACTAGAAGCTGGTTCTTGGAGAGAATCAATAAAATTGACAGACCACTGGCAAGACTTATCCAAAAGAGAATCTTCTGATTTATGTTCTTCCTTAAATGTCAAACTATATGCTGAGAACCTATTATGTACCTCACATGACACAAAACGAGAAAGGACAACAATGTAGACAAAATATCTACCTTTAAGAAATAAATAATCTGCGTAAAGTTAAGACAAATTAAAATCAACTTCAAAGCAATGGTCTTAAATGTGTGACAGTGGTCCAAAGTAAAATTAAGATTTTAAAAAGGCATTCTTGAATAATGATATTCATAAAGGCTCATTAGAAGATTGAGGAAAAAATTACTAAACTCCCATTTAATGTCATCTTTTCTGTCAAAAAGTAACTTTCCTACTGACACTAAAAATTCATGTATTTGTTCATAAAAATACATTTCAAAACACTTGAAAGTAATTGTTGGAGATAATCAGGATGTTCCAAATAAAGGTAAATCTGCAACTTCTGATAAATTCTATCTCCTGATATTGAAAGAGTCTACAGATAAAATAGTATGTATTATTAAGAATATTTTAATGCATTGAGAAAAACTCTACAGATATCACAAAGTGATGAGGGGTCACTCCTTCCGAACACACACACAAAAAGTTGTTCACATGCTGATCCATAAAGAAAGACTTTTGCAGCAGCCACTGGCTGAAAACTTATGTTAAGGATATAATAGGAAAATGCGTTTGTGACCTTGCGGGCTTCAGTGTAAATGTCAGAGCCAAGCGGCCGGGAATGCCTGGCTTGTCCAACAGTTGGGAATGCCCAACTGTTTTGGAGCAGAACGCTGCTGAAACCTGATTGCTCTTGACAATAGCCCGCAGGGTCCCTAGAAACATATTTAAGAATAGGCCCCACTTGCTAAACGTTACATCGCCTGATCCCCTGACCTTCCCCGTGATGTACCGCTATCCCCTGACCTTCCCCGTGGTGGTGATGCACCACTATCCCCTGACCTCCCCGTGATGCACTACTACTCACTAGAATGTAATACAGATCACTCCCTTGATTGATTGTGATTGTGATTGTTTTTGATTGTTGCCAATAAATACGCGAGGTTGCAGCTGTTCTGGCGATCACTCGCGGCGGTCGTTCCCTGTACCCACGCTCCTTTTCGCAAGCTAACCTGTCTGTGCCTCGTCCTTCTCCTTTATCGATGAATCAAGGGTGCTGCAGCTGCAGCGCTGTGGGCAGTGCCGCAGCAACTTTACATTTTTAATTGAAATAATTGAATATATCCTATTTTTTTTATAATGGAAGCAAGCTTGAAAGAATAACAATTAGAAAAAAAAGCCAACTTTATAAAAATTCAATAGTACTCTTCTAAATAGGTCAAATAAAAAATGTGAATTAATACTTTAAGTGAAAATTAAAAACAACATAAAATGTGAGGAATATAGCTAAGCAGTATATGAAGGAAATTTATTGCCTTAAAAATACATATAATTAAAAAGAAGCTGAAAGTCATTGATCGAGCTTCCATTTCAAGACACTAGAAAAAGAAAAACAAATCAAACCTAAGAAAAGCACAAAGAAAAATTATAATCAATGAAATAGAAAATATAGAACAGAGAATATCAACAAAGACAAAAGTTTTCTTTAGAAAGATTATAAATACTGATAAACTTCTAGTAAGATTGATTACGGAAGGAAGGAAGGAAGGAAGGAAGGAAGGAAGGAAGGAAGGAAGGAAG
This sequence comes from Ursus americanus, assembly GCF_024610735.1. Classification (NCBI taxonomy): domain Eukaryota; kingdom Metazoa; phylum Chordata; class Mammalia; order Carnivora; family Ursidae; genus Ursus; species Ursus americanus. Next base: position 6,142,889 of record NC_142134.1, on the reverse strand, counting down.
GAAAGAAAGAAGGAAAGAAGAAAAGAAGGAAAGAAGGAAAGGAGAGGGGGGAAACACAAATTACCAATATCAGGGGGAAAGGAAGGGGCATCACTATAAATCTTATAGACAAAAAAGAAGGGACTATTATGATTAAACAAATATATTTGCCAATTTGGAAGAAATGGATGTATTTCTCTAAAAGTTGAATTAATAAAAGCAGGCAAAAGGAATACAAAATATAAATAGCTACTAAGGTGCATAAAAAATAGGTTTTATTATTATTTAGGTATGTCAAGGTGAACAGATTGAGAGATGACTGCCATTGAAAACAAAGTTTGTTAAAAGTTTGTTATACTCACAGATCCCAGTGTCATAGGAGGGATCACACAGAGAAGCACCAAGATTGGTGGGGAGGCAGGAAGGGGGAAAATAGAGATGAGAGACTTTACTGTGGTTTCCACAGGAAGGAACAGTGAGGCAGGGTATGCAGGTTTAGGATTAGCTAATTTGAGTCCTTTCAGCAGGCTCTACAGCTTAGTGGGCTATTTCTTGTCTGATTCCCTGTCCTGGGGGTGACTAAAACTGTAGAATAATGACCCCTAGGGTGAGAAGCCCATAGAGTAGGTGGTTGATGGTGAGCTCTGGATTGGTTAGTTTGCATAAGAAAGGAATATTTGCAGGAGAGTCATTTGCTATCTCCAGTAATTGGTGATCCTGGAAGGGGCAGTCTCTCCAAGGTCAACACCACCCGATGCCAAATCATCAGAAACACACATTTAATAGATAGGGAATTGAATCTTTTCTTTAAAACCCTCCCACAAGTAAAATTTCACATCTAGAAGGCTTTAACAGTGAATCCTTATAAACATTTAAGGAAGAATAAATCAATCTTGCAAAAAATAAATAAACTGAGAGCACAGGAGATAAAAGAACACTTTACACTCTTTTAAGGACACAGTATAACCTTGACCCCAAACCCTAAAAAGGTCATTACAAGAAAGGACCTCATCTGTCTTCCCTGCCAATAATTCTATCACCAATAGCCCTCCTTGGACTTAGAGAATGGTTTATTTACTCTTACAGTATTCTAGACGTTACTCCTGATCAAGGAACTTATTTCACAGTAAAGGAAATGTAGCATCAGGCTTGTGCTCACAGAATTCACTAGGACTAACATGCCCTCATCACTTGAAAGTAGATGATCTAAAAGAACAATAGAAGGGCTTGCTGAAAATTCAATTAAGGTGCCAGCTGCGAGACAAGGCATTGAGAGGACAGGGTTTAAGCATACATGGTGCTTCATATACAATATGGATCAAGTACCTCTTCTCATTACTTCACCAATAACACACAAAAAGTTTGCCTGCTGTCTCCATAACTTTGAGCTCTACGTAAGTCTTGATTCCTAAGAGAGCAATGCTTCCACTTAAGAGACACAACTCTGATTCTACAGAATTGAAAGTTGAGTGTCAACTAGTATTTTGGGCTACTGATGCTACTGAAACAAAGTAGAGGTTACTCTATTGACTGCAGTGATTTGTCACAAGTAACAAGTGAAATCTGAATTGCTGATACACAGTGAAGGCAGGAAAAGCTTTATCGGGACATTCTTCGGGATTCCTCTTAATATTTCTATCTCCAATAGAAGATTGTTAGAAAATCACATCAACCAAAAAAGGAAGAATCATTAAGTATCCATATCCTTCAAAAATGAAGATTTGGTCTTCCATTAGGTAAAAAACCCTCAACATTGACACCCTGATTGAGGGCAAAGGACAATGGAGAGGGTGGCAGAAGAAGGAAGTCAGAAATATCATCTACAGCCTTGGACTAGTTAAGAAATAAGGACTGTGGCAGCTATTCATATAAATTTCCTTCTCTCTCCCTGTGTGTGTGTGTGTGTGTGTGTGTGTGTGTGTGTGTGTGTGTGTGTGTTTTAACTATTTTCATCCTCCTTCTTCTCCAGAAGTTAATAAAGTGGGGCACCTGGGTGGCTTGGTAAGTTAAGCTAGCAACTCGATTTCAGCTCAGGTCATGGTTTGAGGATTGTGAGAGAGAGCCGGCATTGGACTCTGCACTCAGCAGGGAGTCTGCTGGAGATTCTCTCTCCATCTCCCTCTCCACCCCTGCCCCCGCTACCTCCCCCTCCCCCCATTCATGAGCATGCTCACGCTCTCTGTCTCACAAATGAATAAATAAATATTTTTTTTAAAAGAAAAAATGAAGTTAACAAAGTATGATTCAGTATTTAGGTAACAATTAAAAACTGTACATTAACAATTTATAACAGTATTTAGATAACAAAATATTTAGATAGGCTATGACTAAATTTGTCCAGAGATGAAGACAATTACTGTTGGAAACTTCTATCTCCTCATTTGGGAGAATGAAAAAAAATTTGTTATACAAAAGATAGCTGTATCATATTAAGCAGAAACATAGAGTTGTTTGGGATATCATGTGGAAATTCACATATGAGTAAAAAGATGCATATGGATGCTAAATGGTCAAGGGAATGAAATGTACCAGATTTTCAGCTATTTGTTGTCCCAGCTCCAAACCTGGGAATCTTCAACTATATTTGTCAGATGGCTCTCTGTTGGGTTCAGCCAACAGGAGGTACTAGAGGGTATTGGAAGGCTGGTGAATGAAGGGATTTCTTCCTATGTATCTGCTTCTTAACTAAAAGCAGCAATTCCTTCCCATAGTAACAAATCAATCTATGTAGCTACAATTTTTCCAACAAGCTCCCACTTGAGTTTTCCTTATGTCACTCTGTACCCCTCAAACTTTACAACATACTTCTTCCCATTATCTCTCTTCTTTATACTCCTCATATCTCTGACCTTTTCCCTTTCCCCTCTTTTTATATTTTCCTATTAATGTCATTTTAACTTACATGAAGCTGTCAGTTTTCCATATTTGTTCCCTATGTAATGTCAGGATGATACTAATGTAATGTTACTTAGTAACTACATTTTATTTTTTTTTAAAGATTTTATGTATTTATTTGACAGAGAGAGAGACAGACAGCGAGAGAGGGAACACAAGCAGGGGGAGTGGGAGAGGAAGAAGCAGGCTCCCAGCGGAGAAGCCTGATGCGGGCCTCGATCCCAGGACCCCGGGATCACGCCCTGAGCCGAAGGCAGCCGCTTAATGATTGAGCCACCCAGGCGCCCCAGTAACTACATTTTAAATTTATGTGATGGAAAACACCTTTTCCCTTAGACATTTGTAATAATACAATGGGACTATTGTTTGTCTGTAAAAGGTCAACAAAAGGACCATTAGTACATACTTTTGTATATAATGATGACAAGGTACTCAAAAGTTTAATGTTGTGAATTAGTCAAAAGAGGTCTGTGTTAACTATGTCAGTGAGATTTCTGTAAATGAATCCAGTGTACCTCCTCTTCATCACTGGAAGCAATTTTGAAAAGAGATATGAATTCTTAAACATTTAAATACACTGAAACAAGGTTTACTCCTCATGAATATATGCGTCCTAAGTAAGATAATTTTAAGTCATTTTCTAAATGTCATGTTTCATTAGTCATGAATTTATTATAAAGAGGTTTTAATGGTATTAATGCTATCATTTTTATACCATATGTAGGGTTGCACATGTAGTCATGTTGGCTTCAAGGACTTAAATGATGGAGTTATAGTCTAGACTAATAATTTCCATATCACTTGTAACATACTTTCTCTTTTTTAATCACCACATAAGCTACAACATCATGACTGCTTGATATAAATTTGTGGGAATCAGACTGGGATGATGCTACAAATACAGCAAAATTTAAACCTCAGAGATTATCTAGAATATGAGTCATTTTGCTGCTGTTCATTTTAAACAAACATGACACCTTCAAAGTTGGGACAGATTTCATTCTCAAAACACATGAAAGTGTAATATTTTTTTAGCAGCCAGAGTAAAGATAAAATCATTTCTTTATGAAGTTATTATTTACTTCTGAGACTTATGTAGGGCAATCAAAAATAGCTAAAACTGTAAAATAACATTCTCACAATCTGTATAAGTACTGACAGGCAACTGCACTCAATCAAAATGCAGGCTCTTACAATCTGGCTTATCCCAACGTATCTGGCTCAGGAGTTGCCTTCACTATTCTTTCTCTGCTCTGATGAAGATGGTATCCAACAGCACCTGTTCTTGCTGCTTGCATATCAAACCCATTCTCTGAACTAATAAAGTTAGACAATTATATGAAAATGTATATAGACTTCAAAATGTAATGGAAATACACGAGGTATCTAAGTGCACTGTGACCAACTCCCTCTCCAGTGTGTCAGAAATCATTTGCCTAAAATCCTTCACTTGCATTAATGTGCCTATATTCAGAAAATTCATTTTAATGTGCTCTCCCTCACCAATGGTTGGGTGAATGATACGATGCCAACAAGCAAACTATCCAACCAACAAAATAAACTCTAAAAACTATGCAAATACCAAAGCACTTTCTATATATATTCCAGTGAGAAATTATAAAAAAGATTGAGGGTAATACAGTTTTTAGTCAGAATAACTTCGATTCTTGTGAAATAGTTCAGCTGTAACCCATTTCTAAAATATATTTACTATCTTCAGGGTCCCAAGTGTCTGATCTTACTTTTGAGCCCCTGAGACACTAGCACCAGCCAAGCTAGGCCTCCTCATCAGAGGGCTGAATCTCTCCAACCTTTCAAGTGTTAGTAATTCCACCTATTCCCTTTATTCCCCAGGCCTAAATATGGTGGCACTGATGGCCTATGTTACTATTTCCAAGATACTTTAGTGTTCCCTCTTTGACTTTTCACTTCTGCAATATACATGATTCCTTATATATCTGTCTCAGAATAACTAGTGCAGTTCTATGTCCTGACTAGACCCTGAGTGATATAGGCCCTCTCTACCTAAATATACCATTATAACTTTCTCTCTCTCTTTTTTTTTTAAGATTTTATTTATTTGAGAGAGAGAAAGAGCATGGGGATGGGGGAGGAGCAGAGAGAGGGGGAGAGGCAGACTCCCCACTGAGCAGGGAACCTGAGGTAGGACTCCATCACAGGATCCTGATATCATGACCTGAGCCAAAGGCAGACATTTAACGGAGCCACCCAGGTGCCCCAACCACTGTAACTTTCTATTTGCAGTGGACACGCTGTATGAGGGAAGGATAGTGCTACTCTAGCACCCTCCCATGTTCTCAGGTACTAAGTGGAATTCATACTTTATCATCTCTGGGATTTCTTAACTTCAGTCTCCACTTATCCACCACTACTGCCTATCCCCCAATCTTACCAGAGTTCACCCACAACGTGGGAGAGCATGACACAAGCTTCACACTCAAATATCAACTCCCTTGCTCTGCTACCTTTCTCTATTCTTATACATCCTTCCAATCCAAGAGAGGCTATCTCTTTCAGTGAAGCAGGAAAATTGCAGAATAAGGCAATTTTCCTATTCTCTTTCCTCTAGTAAGATCCTTGTATTTCAGCCATCACCATGAAGAGAATATGCCCCCAACTTATCCTGCTGGTTCCAAGAGCCATCTCAGCCAAATGGCAGCATAAGGTAGACTTTCCCAAGCAAACCTGCAGCCTGAGGTAAGCTTCTCTAGCTGAACTGCAAACCTGCAAGTAATAAATGTTTTTCGTTTGATGCTACTGAGATTGTGAGTTTATCATTCAAAAATAGCTAATTAATACAAAAGCTGGATCTCTTAGTCAACCTCTACTTCTAGAATATTTAAAAGAAAGTGGAAGTTAGAAAACACTTTTCACTCTTTTTAAAGCTCTATTATAAAGCCATGGACCCCACAGTTATTGTCTCTGAAATGAGTTTCAAGAAATTTTTCCCAAGTCAAAAACTGAACATTTATTCTTTCTGTCTCTTTGCATTCCTGACATAGCAATACCATGCAAGACAGAGGGTGCCTCTGGTTGAAGAAGGTAAATGTCTCTTACAAAAAAGTGCTAAAAAGAAAAAGACATTACCATATTTCAATCCATGCTCTTCATTAATACTATGGAATGATGAAAAGAGAGTATAGGCCTTGAAATGGAATTGACTTAGCTTTGAACCATAACCCTGCCATTTACCATTTTTATAGCTTACCCACTCATAGCTTACTAACAATATGAAATAAGTGTTATAAGCAATAATACACTTATTTCTTACTATGATCCTATCATGTTATCCCTATTTAATTTACCATCCTTATTTTATATTTGAGGAAACTGAGATTTAAAGAAGTTGCCTAAGGTCAGGAATCTAGAAGGTGGAGTAGAAATCAAAAAACCATTTCTCTACAAATCAAAACTACAATAAGAATGGCTAAAATCAACAATACAAGAAACAACAGGTGTTGGCAAGGATGTGGAGAAAGGGGAAACCTCTTACACTGTTGGTGGGAATGCAAGCTGGTGCGACCACTGTGGAAAACAGTATGGAGGTGCCTCAAAAAGTTAAAAATAGAACTACCCTATAATCCAGCAACTGCACTACTAGATATTTACCCAAATGTTACAAAAATACTAATTCAAAGGGGTACATGCACTCCATTGTTTATAGCAGCATTATTAACAATAGCCAAATTATGGAAAGAGCCCAAACGTCCAACGACTGATGAATGAATAAAGAGGATGTGGTATCTATATACAGGGGAATATTACTCAGCCATCAAAAACAATGAAATCTTGACATTTTCATCAACATAGATGGAGCTAAACAGTATAATGCTAATTGAAATAAATCAATCAGAGAAAGACAAATACTATATGATTTCATTCATATGTGTAATTTAAGAAACAAAACAAATGATCACAAGGGGAAAAGAAAGAGAGGCAAACCAAGAAACAGACTCTTAACTATAGGAACAAACTGATGGTTACTGGAGGGGAGATGGAAGAGGGGGAGGAAAAAGGTTAAACAAATGATGAGGATTAAGGAGGGCCCTTGTGATCTGCACCAGATATTGTATGTAAGTATTGAATCAATAAATTCTATGCCTGAAACTAATGCTGTACTACTGTATGTTAACTAGCTGGAATTTAAACAAAAACTTGGGGAAAAAAACATTTCTCTGATTCCAAAGCATTTGCTCTTAAATTTTAACCTATTCAGGGATGATATTCAAAATATTTAACAACTCAAATTAATATACATTAAAATATAAATAAATATATGTCAATGTGTCAATATATTTAAAATTCCCTTCATTCTCAACACTCTGTATTTTAAACCTGTTTATCCAGCAATAAATGTTGTAGTGCAAACTATTCACCAAAGAAGACTAATAAATTCAAGTCATTTCTTAATTTTTAGAAAATGTTCCTCTAATTTTTTGTGACTTTTTTATGCCAATTGTAATTAGGCAAATAATGCCCCTTTCTGAGCCACAAAGTGACCTAAGAAAGTACATCAAATTCTTCCAATGACTTTCCCACTTAATTGATAGTCATTAATTTTTAGTCTCTCAGTAACTAGAAGAAAGTTATTAACTTCAATATTGTTCACAATGCTGAATCTTCTACCAATTTCTGCTAAACAGAAATTGCATTTTAAAAAAGGTTCTATTCCTTACTATAATGTCTGAGATCCTCACAGTCTTATCTCTTCTGTTTTAAACCATAAAAATCATTTATTATACTGTCATATTTATTTTTTGTAAGCCTAATTCCTTAGGCCAGAGGAGAATAGCACAAAAAGAGTGAACTCTATTCCTAAATTGCCTCAGTTTGAATTCTGACTCTGTCATTTAAACTTTAAATTCTGTACCTCAGTTTCCTCATTTTTTAAGATTTATTTATTTATTTTAGAGAGAGACAGATAGAGAAAGCAGACACACAAGTGGGGGAAGGGGCACAGAGAGAGGGAGAGGGGTAATCCTCAAGCAGAAGCCCCACTGAGTGCAGAGCCCTGACATGGGGTTCTATCCCAGGACACTGAGATCATGACCCTAGGCAAAAGAAAGAGTTGGCCACTTAACCAACCAACCCACCCAGGTGCTCCCCAGTTTCCTCATTTTAAAAAATGACCATAATTATAGTATTCAAATGAGTTAGCTCTTATTTTTATTAATAAAATTAATTTTGTTAATATCTGCGACAGATGTTTTATGTTTTTTTAACAATTCACATCATTAAATGGATATACAATGTAACAGATTCTCAGGGTGATTCCCCTAATATACATTCAAAACCAAAGTGTCCAACACCAGTAACTTCTCTCAAATCCTCTGGTGGGTAGGAAAGGTAGATTTATTTGCATTTCACTTTTAACCTGCACAGCTTGCCCTTTGGAGTTTTAACTGTATTAATGAATCTTCTTTGAGACTACCCACTATGAGAGAGTCTTGGACTTCATTTCATTCCCTGGAGGCTTTGGAGGTCATAAAAATTAAAATTCAATGTCATCTGGTTTGGCAAAAGTCCTCAGGGTAAAAGTGAACTCAATGCTCTACTTGCCACTCTGGGCCCCTCCTTAATTTAGCCTTTAACCTGTGTACTCCTAATTTCTTCCCAATTCTCGGAAGCACTCATGAATGTATTTATTTCTATTTTTTCTAGAATTTTGGTTGTTTGCAGAGAATGGGTCAGTCCAGGTACCAGTAGATCATGCCATTCCAAATACATACTCATCATTAACTCATGAGTACTATTTTATTAAAATAATATATTCACAGTATAAATAAAAATCAAACCATATAGGAGTCTAAAATGAATAGTAAAATTATCCTCCTTGACCTCTCTAGTTCCATTTCTAAAAATAATTTATTTTAACAGTAATTGGGTTTCTTAGAGGGTTTTTTTTTTTGTATTTACCATCACAAATTTAGTATTAGCAACTTATACTGCAATTTGTCAATTTTTGACATCTCTTGACTGCATACTATAAGAAATTTGGCACGTTTTACTGCATCCCAACCTTTCACTTCTTGCTTTTATTATTTTACTGATATTAAGTTTTCTAAAATTTATATTTTTATATTATAGCTAAGTCCTCTGCAATTTGTACAGATTGATCTAAAACCACTCAGTATTAAAACACAAATTCGAATATCATGGTTATTCCTTATCAAACCAATTCATGTGGCCAAACATATAGAGGAGTAAATGAAATTCTGCCACCAAATCCGTGACCTCTCAAGAATGACCCATGAATGAGCTAAAAAGGCCTTCTTTATTTGTTTTCATTTTACTTCATCCAGGAAATGCTCAGGTTCTATTCTTCTCTAGGGGTATATCATCCATCTCTCATTTCCCTTTTATATTTTGCTGGAGAATCTTTATACATGGAAATGTGAAGTACTAAACTTTCTGAGCTCTTGTGTGCCAGAAAATTATTCTCTTGACTCATTTAATTGGATTTATATTGGATAAAGGCAGAATTCTATATCCAAATTTATTTCCTCTTGGAAATTCAAGAAAGTATTATTCCATCATCTCCTAGCTCTGAAATGTTGCTATTGCTGCTGGGAAAGTGTTTGATATCAGTATGTTTCTCATTCCTCTGTAGGTGACCCTGTTACTTTTCTCTGTGGAAGCTTCAGGGGTATTTTAATTCTAGTCTTCTGAAAATGCAAAACAATGTGAAAGGGATGTATGTCTTTTAAAATTCATACTCTTTGGTATTTTGTTGAGTTCTTCTAACTGAAGACTTCTGTCTTTATTCAGTTCAGGATAACTTACCATTTTTTATATCAAATACTCCTAACAACTATCTTACCATTTTGTTTCTGGAATGCCTAATAAACAGATGTTTGGGTTGTTTCTAGTTTCCATTTATCATATTTTCAATCTCTTTGTCTTTTTATATTAAACTAATGCTATGTAGTAGTTTAAAAAAAAAAAAACTATTTCATTGCGACCATGTAAAAGGAAGAGAGATGTATATATAAGTCGTTCATATGAAACCAGAAGTCTGAGTTTTTAAATATTTTTATGTGAAACATATAAAATGTTGAAAATCAAACTATACACCCTTTAAAATGTAGGTGGTAAATTTTCCAGTATTTTTATTTTAAGTGAAAATTACAAAATCAATTCCATTATTTCATATGTTTGAGATCAATTTTGATTTGGGATCAATAATTTGGATTTTTCATGAGAAATATATAATACAACTACATGTTTGAAGGGTCTCTTATATGCAGAAGAATTTCTAAAACCAAAGTATTCTATGTGATTTAACGATTTTGCTTCTTGGGTAAGCAAAGTCCCACCCAATACTTTAAATTCCAAGTGTTTCATGTCAAAAGACAGCGATACTAAAAAAGGAGTTTCCGGATCCACTGAGAGACCACATTAAAAGAGAAAAATGTAAATTAAGTAAAAGCAATTGGTAAAGTAACTTATCTTTCTTTAGTGCATATCACCATCTTGTTTCACTCAAACATTCAGCACATATATATGCATTCCTATGGGTACCTTCAGAGATTTGCATTTTTTTCCTAGTAGCTATAATAGTATGATAGAAATAACTATGAATCCACTATTCTTATGCTTAAAAGCTCTATACTAGTAATAAATTACTTCTGACATACTTCACAGTGGATCCTAATGTGTACCATGGCTCACTTGAGAAACACAACACAACCATGCAATTTCTCAAGATAAAGAAATGATGTATTAAAATAATACATTTTTTAAAAAACACATTTTTTAACAATTATGAGAATCTCTTACATGTCAAAAACACTGCTGGATGATTTTAACTGTCTTTGAACTTATAGCTACAAAAAAACACATAGAACCTGATGCTAATTTTGACCCTATCAACCAATGTCTTAGAAAAAAATTAGATTCAAAAAACTGATATCTCAGGAAAAAAAGAAGCCCATTTCTGATGGCTCATACCAAATTAATTCCCATGATTTCTTAGACATTCACAGCTATATTCATTTAACTAGCATTGCATTCGTCCTTTCTTTAAACTGGTTCTTCCTAACTTTATACCAGTTATTTTACCACTGAAAACATTATAAATCAACTCTTGGCATTGTGCACCTACTAGAATTTGAAGCAGCAATGCTACTTCTCAAGTTAATGGTTACACTTTAAAACCTGGTTGATGAGCCTGTTTTGATAATATGTTATTAATAATATCTTACTATTATTGATAATATGTTACTAATATCTTATTATTAATTTCTTATTAATTTCTTAATTTCAGCCCAATTTCTATAAAAATTCATTTTAACAATACCTGTACATGGAAAGTCTAACTCTTTAACTGTAAATTTCAAATTGATCTTTTAGTAAATTTATTCTGAATGAATAAATATTCATTTTTAAATTTCATCTGCTTTACTCATTTCAACTTACTCAATATTAGGTATTTATAAAAAATGAAAATCTAGTTAGAAAAATTCATACCAACAGTTTAAAATACAGATTAACATGGATTAAAGAAAACCACTGAATGAAGAGTCTTAGGTTGCAAAACAGTTTCAAATTGAAAAGAAAAAATTTACACTTATAAATAAACTGAATTGAACCTAAAGTAAACCTTTCATTTCATACCCAAAATGATTATGATTTCCTATATGTCCTAAAAACAAACATTCTCTAACCCTACAGGAAATGTTCCATATAATAGTCTCTCACAGAGCAATGCTGGACTTCTGCTTAGCTTCAAGAATTTCGTTGAACTTTAAAAATATGGAAGTATCATGCTAGCCAAAGATGTTACAACAGCCTACGAGGTACCTCTCTCAGATTCCAATATACTGTTCATGTTATACAGTCTCCATGATTTCTAGATTACAAATAAGCTTGACTATAGAGGAGTCTTCTTACCATATCTGACAGTTTAGTAGATCTTTGTGTTCTTGATAAGAAAGCAGCATAGCGGTTAGTCAAGTTAGGTAGTTCATCAGAAATTCCACCAACCTGTGAATTTCAAAAGCATATTGAAAGAAGGGATAAAAAGAGTATATCATTTCTATTTATCAATTCAAGTGGCACAATAAGTAATAAATTTGCAAGAAAGTACATCAATGTTGCTCTATCATTCAATAGAGATAGACATATTCATTAAAAATTTTAAATAGGATATAGAAGTAAAAGACTTTAAGTCAATGAGATATAAAAATGAAAAAGAGTTAATTATATGGAACTCTAGGAAAGTAGGATGGATCTACATACATTATTTAAACACATTAAGAGTGAGTTATTACCTATACTGTCAAATTCAGACATCAATTTTTTTTGTTTCAAAACATATATGAGTAGAAGATATTTAGCCAATCATATACTATTATTTGTTTGTACTTAATTACTAATACATAATATAAAAACATATCAACAGTAACTATTTAAATTCATTATGTGGAAATCCTTGATTAATAAATTTTCCAAGCAGAATGATCCACACTCTCTTGAATATTGTAATTCCTTATATGCATTGAGGATGTAAATTAATGGGCTACATGAAGTTGGTAATCTAAAATTTTAATTAGCAGTTAATTAATCTTTGTGATATTATACTCTTTCTGATTCATCATACAATTTAGTCATTTACATTCATTTAATATTTTAAACTCTATAACCAGTAGTAACATTCTTTGTGTATACAAAAGGGATGAGAATTTATTTTTCCATTTTTATACACTTCACTGTTTTTATTTCAGAATTTGACATTCATATCTAATAATTCAGAATTTGATACCTAGTAAAATAATTAGGTATCTCTTCCTTTGTTTACTTCATGAGGAAAATTAATCTACTAAAATATCCATCCCTCACATACTGTATCTTTGAAACTATATGCCTCTGTACCCTAAGTGCTGAAGTTGGTGTTTCTCCACTTTTCTCCTAATATTATTCCTACCTAGTCACTCAAAAGAAAACAGATTTTATCACTTTCAAAAACAGAAAAATCAGGTACATCTTGTGAAAGCCTTCAAATATAGAACATCTGAGCCAGTATTATTTTGTGTGGTTTTATATTTATTGATGCTGAAAAAAATAATTTACTTTTATAATAATTTTATTATTATCATATACGTGGTACTAGAAATTATAGCATAAGGAAGTTCAAAAGCATTTTGCAATTTTTAAAAAAGATTTTATTTATTTATTTGAGAGAGAGAGAGAGTATGCAAGTGCGGGGGACAGGCAGAGGGAGAGGGAGAAAAAGACTCTCCACCGAGCAGGAAGTGGATGCAGGGCACAATCTCAGGACCCTGAGATCATGACCTGAGCAGAAGGCAGATACTTAATCAATAGAGCCATCCAGGCACCCACATTTTGCAATTTTTACTGTTTATGGGTAGAAGTTCAGAAAATGAATCAGTCATGGGATGACTTTGGCTTTAGAGGGAATAAGTGTGTAGAAGATCACATTTTTAGCAAAAATAATTTAAATCCATATAAAATTTAAGAAAATCTTATATTTAAAGGCCTCATACAGTTGTGGATGTTTCTAACATTGAGTTGTCAGCATACACAAGAGGGGTAAGATTCTAAATCACTCTGTAGGTGCTTTCTTTCTCCCTGGTGGCATTTACTCATAACAGGAAGAATTTGGGTTTAGACCTGCTAGAGGTTGCTGTTAAAGAACTGAGGAAAAGCTTATTGTGGTCTTATTAAGCCAGAATGTCAAAATTGCAGATTTGAGTAGCCTCAAAACACAAGATCTGTTTCCCCATGAAGCTGTTTGCCAGGGGATAAGAGATGGGGTGATGCTAAAAATCTAAGCCAAAACACAGATGCATTAATAACTGAAGTTCAGAACCCGACAGAGAGGGGTCTTGAACACATCAGGCTTGGAGCTGAAATCCCTAGAGGACTACACTGACAAAAATAAACAAACCAGAGGCAAACTAAGCCCTAGAAAAATATAATCACTATAATTCATGATTGGATTAAGGTGATCTCTGACTTCTATCTGCCTTGCAAAGGAAAGTATAAAATCTCTCTAGTAGAAGGTAACACCATTTAAAGCCTCTATATTGCATGCAATATCTGGCATTTTATTAAAAATTAGGAGGCATGCCAAAAGATGACATGCATGATCAAAACTCAAGAAAAAAAATAACAGAAAATAACAACAGACTAATAGGTGATCCAGATGTTGGAGTTAGTACACAGAACTTTAAAATAAGTATAATTAATGTGTTCAAGAAAACAGAAGGAAAAATGAAAAAGGAGAGTTAAAAACATGGAGAATTTCTCCTGAGAAGTGAAATCTTTGGAAAGATTTAAATAGAATTCATTCTAGAACTGAAAAATAGAATATCTGAAATTAAAAACTTAGATCGGTATAATAGCATTTGAAACACAGTTTTTTAAAAAAGATTAGTTAATTGAAAGATATGTCTTCAGAAAATATCTAAATTGAAGCACAGAGAGAATCCAAGATGGTGGAGGAGTAGGAGACCTTAGTTTCACCTGGTCCCAGGAATTCAGCTAGATAGCTATTAAATAATTCTGAACACCTGAGAATTCAACCAGAGATCTAAGAAAAAAAGAAAGAAAAAACAGCTGCAACTATACAAATAGATAATCGACCACTTTCTGCAAGGTGGGAGGTGTGGAGAAGTGAATCCAAGGCTATATATGGGAAGATAAACTGCAGGGGGGAGGGAGCCTATGGGAGCTGGCTACTAGAAAGTGATATAGCAGCGGAGCATAAAATCAGAACTTTTAGAAAAGGCTCCTCCAATGAGGACGTCCCTGCCTGACAGATGGTCAGGTGCCAAAGAAGGGTGGAATCCTAGGTGGCATATTGTGGTCTCAGGATGCTCAGGGTCACTGGAAGACCAGGGGTACCTGACTGTAGCAGAGCTCCCAGGCATCAGAACAGGGAAGCCAGTTATAATCAGCAAGTCCAGGAGTGGGCTCTCAGCCCAGGCTTGCCAATAAGAACCATGGCACGGTCAGGCAACTGCTCTCTGAGCAGGGGCCAACAAGCCACAGAACCAGCAAGATGCCCCTTCTTCCCAGGAGGAGCAGCTAGGATGTGCACCGCAGGAGCCTGCAGAGCTTGGAGACTCGAAACGGGGTCTCATGCCTGAGCTACAAACACTCAGTCACAGGCTGGGTGAGCACAGAGAGCAGATGGAAACCAGGGAGACAGGAGTGATAAACTGCTTTTCCTTGAGGGTGAACTGAGGATTGGGACCCAGAACTTTTGGCTCTGGGACTGGAGATTGGGAGGCCACCATTTTCATTCTCATCCTCTTAAGCAGCACAGAAAGCCTTCAGGGAACAAAAGCTACATAGAGCAATCCAGAGTCGATTACTTAGCCTGGCCCCTGGCAATGGCAGTGCAATTCCAACCAAGGCAAAGACACTTGGGAATCAATGCAACAGGCCCCTCCCCAGAAGATTAGCACGAACATCCAGCCAAGACCAAGTTTACCGATCATGAGAATGGCAAAACGCCAGTGCCACTGGAATATAGCATATAGAATTCATGGTTTATTTCCTACGATCCTATAGTCTTTCAATTTTAATCTTCTTCTCTTTTCTTTTTCAACCAATTTCTTATTTTGTCCACTCCTTTTTTAAATCTTTCTTAATTTTTATTTTTACAGTTACATTCTAACCTTTCATTATATTTAATTTTATTTTTCTATATATAATGTTTTTCTTTCTTTATGATTTTGGGATGCAGCTTCTTCTAACAGACCAAAATACACACAGAATCTAGTGTATGTCTCTTTCCTCTTCACCTCTCTGATCATATTCTCTCTTTTTTTTCTTCTTTTTTTGTTTTGTTAAAGTCTTTTTTAATTTTCATCTTTACATTTACAATCTATACTTGCAATTATTTAGTTTTATTTTTGCATATATACAAGCTTTTCTTCCTTACAATTTTGAGATGTAGTTTAATAAACCAACCAAAATACACTCAGGATATAATGTATTGCTCTGTTCTGTCCACCTGTCTGTTTATATTCCTTCTTTTTTTCTGTTTTGTCTTTTAATTTTCATTTTTACACTTACATTCTATCCTTTCATCGTATTTAATTTTATTCTTGTATATATATGTTTTTCTTTTTTTACAATTTTGGGATCTAATTTTCTAACAAACAGACCCAAATAGACACAGGATACAGTGTACTGCTCTGTTCTGTTCATCTCTCTGATTATATTTTTTTTTCTTTTAATTTTTTTTTCTTCAGTTTTGGTCTCTTCTGATTTGCTTAGTGTATATTCTCTAGTGTTGTGGTTGCCATTTTAATATTTTGTTCTCTCCGTCATCTATTCTTCTCTGGACATAATGAAAAGACTGAAAAAATTACCTCAAAAAAGAGAATAAGAGGCAGTACTGACTACCAGTGACATAATCAGTATGGACACAAGTAAGATGTCAGAATAATAATTATAAAGATACTACCTGGGTTTGAAAAAAACATAGAAGACATTAGAGAATCCCTTTCTGGAGAAATAAAACAACTAAAATCTAACCAAGTTGGATGGCCTCCAGAAATGGAGGCTCTAACTGCTAGGAAAAATGAGGCAGGAGACAAAATTAGTGATATAGAAGACAAATGATGGAGAATAAAGAAGTTGAGGGGAAAAAAAAGAGATAAACAACTACTAGATCACAAGGGGAGAAGTAGAGAGATAAATGATACCATAAAACAAAACAATATTAGAATAATTGGGATGCCAGAAGAAGAGGAAAGACAAGGAGGGGGCAGAAGGTATATTGGAGCAATATGGGGAGGTAAACAGGCATCCGAGTCCAGGAGGCACAGAGAACTCCCACTCAAAATCAATAAAAATAGTATTCAACATATAATAGTGAAACTTGCAAATCTCAGAGATAAACAGAAAACCCTGAAAGCAGCTTGGGACTAGAGGTGCCTACCCTACAAGGATAGAAACATTAGACTGGCAGCAGACCTATGCACAAAGACCTGGCAGGCCAGAAGAACTGGCATGGTATTTCAGGATGCTAAATGAGAAAAATATGCAGCCAAGAACACTTTATCAGGCTAGGATGTCATTAAAATAGAAGGAGAGAAAAAGCCTCCAGAACAAACAGAAACTAAAAGAATTTGTGGTCACTAAACCAGCCCTACAAGAAATATTGAAAGTGATCCTTTAAGCGAAGAGAGAGCCCAAAAGTAACATAGACCAGAAAAGAACAGAGACAATTGACAGAAACAGGGAATTTACAGGTAAGACAATGGCACTAAATTCATATCTTTCAGTAGTTATTCTGAATGTAAGTGGGCTAAATGCCCCAAACAAAAGACACAGGGGATCAGATTGAATAAAAAAGCAAGATCCATAGATATGCTGTCTGCAAGACACTCATTTTAGACCCAAAGACACCTCCAGATTTAAAGTGAGGGGGTGGAAAACCATTTGTCATTCTAATGAACATCAAAAGAAAGCTGGGGTAGCAATCCTTATATCAGACAAATAAGATTTTAAACTAAAGACTATGCTAAGAGATGAAGAAGGACACTATATCATAATTAAAGGGTCTATCCAACAAGAAGATCTAACAATTGTAAATATTTATACCCTTAACATAGGAGCAGCCAATTATATAAGCCAATTAATAACAAAATTAAAGAAACACATTGATAATAATATAATAATAGCAGGGGAATTTAACACCCTACTCACTACAATGGACAGGTCATCTAAGAAGAAGAACAACAAGAAAACAAGGGCTTTGAATGAAACACTGGACCAGATGGACTTAACAGATTTATTCGGAACATTCCATCCTAAAGCAACAGAATACACATTCTTCTTGAATGCACATGGAACATTCTCCAAATGTATCACATTCTGGGTCACAAATCAGGTCTTGACCAGTACCAAATGATTGTGATCATTCCCTGCATATTTTCAGGCCACAATGTTTCAAAACTAGAACTTAATCACAAGAGGAAATTTGGAAAGAACTCAAATACATGGAGGCTAAAGAACATCCTACTAAAGAATGAATGGGTCAACCAGGAAATTAAAGAAGAATTTAGAAAATTCATGGAAACATATGAAAATGAAAGCACAACTGTTCAAAACCTTTGGGATGCAGCAAAGGTTGTCCTAAAAGGGAAGTATATAGCAATACAAGCCTTTTTCAAGAAATAAGAAAGGTCTCAAATACACAACCTAATCTTACACCTACAGGAGCTAGAGAAAAGACAGCAAATAAAGCCTAAACCCAGATGGAGAAAAGACAGCAAATAAAGCCTAAACCCAGTTGGAGAAAAGACAGCAAATAAAGCCTAAACCCAGCAGGAGAAGAGAAATAATAAAGATTAGAGCAGAAATCAATGAAATAGAAACCAAAAGAACAGTAGAACACATCAACGAAACTAGGAGCTTGTTCTTTGAAAGAATTAATAAGATTGGTAAACCCCTGGCCAGACTTATCAGAAAGAAAAGAGAAAGGACCCAAATAAATAAAATCATGAATGAAAGAGGAGAGATCACAACCAACACTGAAGAAATACAAACAATTTTAAGAACATATTATGAGCAACTATATGCCAACAAATTAGGCAATCTGGAAGAAATGGACTACCAAAAATGAAACAGGAAGAAATAAAAAATCTGAACAGACCCATAACCAGCAAGGAAATTGAACCAGCAACCAAAAATCTCCCAACAAACAACAGTCCACAGCTGGATGGCTTCTCAGGGGAATACTACCAAACATTTAAAGAAGAATTAATATCTATTCTTCTGAAGGGGTATCCAAAAAAGTAAATGGAAGGAAAACTTACAAACTCTCTCTATGAAGCCAGCATTACCTTGATCCCAAACCCAAGACCCCACCAAAAAGGAGAATGACAGACCAACATCCCTGATGAACACGAATGCAAAAATTCTCACCAAGATATTAGTCAAGAAGATTCAACAGTACATTAAAAGAATTATTCACCACGACCAAGTGGAATTTATTCCTGGACCACAGGGATGGTTTAACATCTGCAAATCAATCAATTTGACACACTACATAAATAAAAGAAAGGAAAAGAACCATGTGATCCCCTGAATAGATGCAGAAAAAGCATTTGACAAAGTACAGCATCCTCTCTTTTTTTCTTTTCCTAAATTTTATTTATTTATTTATTTATTTATTTATTTATTTATTTATTTATTTGACAGAATGAGAGAGAGAAAAAAAACAAGCAGGGTAGAGGCAGAGAAAGAGGGAGAAGCAGACTCCTCACTGAGCAGGTAGCCTGATGTGAGGCTCGATCCTAAGACCCTGGATCATGACCTGAGGGGAAGATAGACATTTAGCTTAACCAACTGAGCCAAACAGGTGCCTCCAGGATCCTTTCTTGATTAAAACTCTTCACAGTATAGGGACAGAGAGAACATACCTCAATATCATAAAAAGCAATCTATGAAAAGCCCACAGCAAATATCTTACTCAATGCAGAAAAACTGAGAGCTTTTCCCCTAAGGTCAGGAACATGGCAGGGATGTTGACTATCACCACTGCTGTCCAACATAGTGCTTGATGTTCTAGCCTCAGCAATCAGACAACAAAGAAATAAAAAGCATCCGAATCAGCAAAGAAGAAGTCAAACTCTCACTCTTTGCAAATGACATGATACTCTATGTGGAAAACCCTAAAGTCTCCACCCCAAAATTGCTAGAACTCATACAGGAATTCAGCAAAGTGGCAGGATATAAAATCAATGCACAGAAATCAGTTGCATTTCTATAACAATGAGACAGAAGAAAGTGAAATTAAGGAATTGATCCCATTTACAACTGTGCCAAAATCCATAAGATACCAAGGAATAAACCTACCCAAAGACACAAAGGATCTACACTCTGAGAACTATAGAATACTCATGAAAGAAACTGTGGAAGACAAAAAGAAATGGAAAAACATTCCATGCTCATGGATTGGAAGAATAATTTTGTTAAAATGTCTATGCTCCTAGAGCAATCTATATATTCAATGCAATCCCTATCAAAATACCATCAACTTTTTTCACAGAGCTGGTAAAAAGAATCTTAACATTTATATGAAACAGAAAAGACCCCAAATAGCCAAAGGAATGTTGAAAAAGAAAACCAAAGCTAGTGGCATCACAATCCCAGACTTCAAGTTCTATAACAAAGCTGTAATCATCAAGACAGTATGGTACTGGCACAAAAACAGACACATAGATCAATGGAACAGAATAGAGAACACATAAATGGACCCCTCAACTCTATGGTCAACTAATCTTTGACGAAGCAGGAAAAAATTTCCAATGGAAAAAAGAAAGCCTCTTCAACAAATGGTATTGGGAAAATTGTACAGCCACACACAGAAGAATAAAATTGGGCTACTTTCTTATATCATACACAAAAATAGACTCAAAATGAATGAAAGACCTAAATGTAACACAGGAATCCATCAAAATCCTAGAGGAGACCACAGGCAGCAATCTTTTTGACCTCAACTGTAGCAACTTCTTGCTAGACAGAGCTCCAAAGGCAAGGTAAACAAAGGCAAAAATGAACTATTGGAACTTCATCAAGATGAAAACCTTTTGCACAGCAAACAGTCAACAAAACTAAAAGACAATCTACAGAATGGGAGAAGATATTTGCAAATGTCTTATCAGATAAAGGGCTAGTATCCAAAATCTGTAAAGAACTCATCAAACTCAACACCCAAAAACCAAATAATCCAGTCAAGAAATAGGCAGAAGACATGAACAGATATTTCTCCAAAAAAAAGACATCCAAATGGCCAACAGACATATGAAAAAATGCTCAATATTACTCGGCATCAGGGAAATACAAATCAAAACCAAATGAGATCCCACCTCACACCAGTCAGAATGGCTAAAATTAACAAGTCAGGAAATGACAGATATTGGTGAGGATGTGGAGAAAGGGGAACCCTCTTACACTGTTGGTGGGAATGCAAGCTGGTACAGCCACTCTGGAAAACTGTATGGAGGTTCCTCAAAAAGTTAAAAACAGAACTACCTTATAGCCCAGCAACTGCACTGCTAGGTATTATTCAAAGGATACAAACATAGTAATTTGAAGGGGCACATGCACCATAATGTTTATAGCAGCAATGTCCACAATAGCCAAACTATGGAAAGAGCCCAGATGTCCCTGACAGATGAATGGATAAAGAAGATGTGATTATATATATCACACAATGGAATACTACTCAGCCATCAGAAAGGATGAGTACTTATCATGTACATTGATGTGGATGGAACTAGAGAGTGTTATCCTAATCGAAATGGTCAGAGAAAGACAAATACCATATTATTTCACTCATATGTGGAGTTTAAGAAACAAAACAGACAAATATAGGGGAAGGAAAGGAAAAATAAAATAACATGAAAATAGGGAGGGAGGCAATCCATAAGAAACTCTTAACAATAGGGAATAAACAGAGGGTTGCTGGAGGGGAAGTGGGTGAGGGGATGGGATAATTGAGTGATGGGCATTAAGGAGGGCACATGATGTAGTGAGCACTATGTATTATATAAGACTGATGAATCACTGACCTCTACTTCCAAAACCCATAATACATTATTTGTTAATTGAATTTAAATGTAAAATAAATAAACTGAAGTGCAAAGAAAAAACGAGAACATGATACATAGGGATTATAAGAGATGTCTGAGGCATAGTAAATAGGTGTAACATATCTATTTACTAGAGTCCCCAAAAGATAGGAAAGAATGTGACAGAAATATATGAATATATAATAGTAAAAATTATTTAAAACTGATGAAAGGTATCAACCCAGAGCTCTGCAAACCTCAGGCAAATAAATATAAAGAGAACCATAGTTTTGACATATTGAAGAAACAGACCAAAAAAAAAAAAAAGAGTTGCTTTCAAAGGAGAAACAATAAAATTAACAATGTACTTCTCAATGGAAATGACAGAAGGCCTAAACAATAGAAAAACATGTTTAAAGTGCTGAAAGAAAATAACTAACAAACTACAAATCCAATCCCCCCAAATTAAAAGTGACGAAGACATTTTCTACAACTACGATAATTCATCATCAACAGGACTTAACCAAAAAGGCACTAGAGGGAGTTTTTCAGGCAGAAGAAAAATGATTTGACACAGAAACCTTGAAATGCAGAAAGAAACAAAACACAAAAGAAAAGGTAAATGTTTTGGTAAATATGAAAAATATTGAATGTACAAAACAATAATATTCAAAGGGTTCAAAATATACATAAACTTAAGGTGTATGACGAAAATTGAAGGAAGAGGTAGCAAAATGGAACTAAAATGTTTTAAGTTAGCATATTAAGAAAGTGGTAAAAGTAATCCTTTTCATTAAACTGCAAAAAGTAAAGGACACATATTGTAATTTTGGTGGTCACCACTAAAAGACTATAAAACAACACATAACTAAAAATGTTATAGAAATAGATGAAATAGAATAATATAAAATATTTTACTAATTCAAAAAATAAGGTGAGGTAAGAAAAAAATGCTAAAACAAGCAAGCCAATAGAATATATGAAACAATATGGCTTCTATACACACAAATGTATCAGTAATCATTAAATATAAATGGATTAATACTGCAGTTCAACACAGTTTATCAGACTCGATTTTTAAATCTTAGACATGTTTAGTGTCTATCTTTCACTCTTGATTATAGTTTGTCAAATTTTTCATAAACTAAAAGAGTCTGGGTGAAACCTACAGGTAGTTTTTAATTGTCACTGATAATGGCAAAGGCTATTACGTTTTTACTATGCGCCAGAAGCTATTTAAAGTATTTTACATGTATTGATTCATTTAGTATACACAATAATGCTTCAAGGTATGTACTATTATGATCTCCATCTTATAAAGTGTTAAAATAACTTACACGAGGTCAGTGACAGAGCAAGAAAATATACTCAAGTACACTGACATCAGAGCTGATGCTCATAATCACTATGCTATGCTGTCTCATTATCTGGAGTGGAGAATAAAGATTATAATGAGGGCTTTGTAAACATTTCTTGCAAGTGATAATTCTAATAATTTTTTAAAATTTAAATGTTGGGTTACTTAGAACAATGAACTTCTAGTACATTTTAAACAAAATACAACAAAAATATTCTAAAAACTACTAACGTTCATGATGCATTTCAAATATACCTACATCAGCACTTAAAAATGGTTAAGATGGTAAATTTAATGTTATTTTTTTACCACATTAGAGTATATACATATAAATAAAATAAAATTTTGTGAGAATTCATAAAAATCTCACTGTGAAATTTTAATTTTTGTTTAAATAAGAAAAAACTTTATTTACTCCATTTTTCTTTTATGCCTACAAATCTTAAGCAACATCCATAGATTACAGATAATGATTTACAGCTGTTTTTTCATTACAGTGAGGTCTATTTCAGCTATATCCAAAGTTTTTAACTAATTTAAAGCATTAGAGTGATACTTTTGGCAGCACATATACTAAAACTGGAACAAAGAGATTAGCACCCTATGCAAAAATGACTTGCAAATTTAACTTCATTTCATTTTTTTAAAAAGAGTGTTTTAAAGCACTAGGGTATTCTTACATTACCACCATGTGTGTTCCACTTATTGGGTTGAAAATAATTTTCTCTGATAGAAAGGACAAATCCAATTCATCATTTCGTGGCTCTACTATCCCCGTTTCATCTACCCCACCCCTACAGAGTTCTTTATAGCTACTTTTTTTTTTTCACCAAACCAAACTTACAAGAACTAATTTTAGTTTTCTGTAGTATTTTTTACAATAAATTGTGCTTTTCTTTAAGCTTCCTGGAGTACAGTTCTATGCCTCTCTCTCATATTCATTTATTCAATTATAATTTCCTGAGTGTCTACTACAGGACAGATACCATGTTTCCACTGTTTTGTACATGTCCTTTTATCACTTGACAACTATGTTCAAACTTCCCCAATGTTTAACTCCTATTCATATTCTACCTATAAAATATCTATCTGTTCTATCTATATTTTTTACCCTTATTGTTAGCTACTTTTACTTTTCCATATGTACATCCTTTTAAACTTTCTCAAATTCCTTAGGAGTGAGAAAAAATAAATAATAAATATATATACATATATCACAACGTCCTTTTAAAAATGTCCTCTAAAAAGTTTAATGTATAGCAAAACTGCATTGTCAGAATTTTACAAATGAGATTATCTTCCTGTCAACACTTTTAGGCTAGTTTTACTCTTAGAGTCTCCAATCTTAAGAACATTTCTTGTTTTCTGCTGATCATTTTGAAATAGGGAATACCTAAGTTCCTTGTATATATCTAACAACGTCCAGAATCTCTTCTTTGACAATTCTAAACTGTAAAACAACATGATCACTATGTGCAAAAGATTCTTCCCTTCTATTTCATTAGTTCTCCTTTATTTAGTCAAAATTAAGCTAAGACATGAGTTCCTCCCATAGCTTCCTCTACCTTTTGTGAAAGTAAATTATCAGTAAATCAAAAACATGTCTGACATTCTGCTTTCAATAAAATGAGAAATCCAACAAGAGCTTTTAATATCATAGTTATCATCTTTAATACTCTATATCACTTTAAATAGATCCAGATTCCATCTGGTAACATTTTCCTCTGCCTGGAAGACTTCCTTAACATTTCTTATACTGCAGGTCATTGAGGGATGAACATTTCAGCTTTTATACATATATAAAGGTCTTCATTTTATTCTCAGTTTTGAAAGATATTTTAGCCTGCTATAGAATTATAGGTTGACAAATGTTTTCTTTTAATACTTAAAAATGTTGCACTGCTGTCTTCTGACTTACGTCATTTCCAACAAGAAATATACTGTCATTTTTAACTTTGTTCCTCAATGCTATGTATCCTTTTTCTCTGCCTGCTTTTAAGAATTTTTTTTTTAACCATTCTAGTCAATTTGGTTATAATATGCCTTGGCATAGTTTCCTTAATGTCTTTTGTGTTGCAAGCTTGTGGAGCTTCATGGATAAGTAGGTTTTTAGTTCTTTTCAAAGTTTGGAAATTTTCAGCCATTGTTTCTTAAAATATTTTTTATGCCCCGCACTTTTTCTTTTCCTTCAATAATGCTAATTACACTTATATTAGGCCACTTCAAATTGTCTCATAGTTCACTGATAACTTTATTCACTATTTCTGTCCTTTTTCTCACCACGTTTTATTTCTGATAGTTTCTACCAGTGTCTTAGGGTTCACTAATCTTTTCTTCTAACTTCCTAAGCTGTTGTTAATGACAGTGTACTTTTTAAAAAATGTTATATTTGCCATCTCTAGAACTTCAGTTTGTGTCTTTTTATTTGTGCCATTTCTCTACTCATGTTTGATCTTTCTCCTACCTTCTTAAACATGTGGAATATAGTTATAATAACTGCTTAATGCCTTTATCTACTAATTCTATCATCTGTGTAATTTCTTGTCTTCTATTGATTGTTTTTATCTTCCTGATTCTAGGTTATATTTTCCTGATTCTTTGCATACCTACTAATTTTTTTTTTTATTGGATGTCACACTCTGTGAATTTTATCCTCTTGGATACTGGATATTTTTTAATTCCTATGAATATTATTGACATTTGTTTTGAGATACAGAAATCCAGTAAAGCAAAAAATATATATATAAGATGAAACGCCTGGAAAAAATATATAAACTGTCATTCACAGGCGGCATAATTGTGCTTGAGGAATTGTTTTTAAAACTAATGATAAATTAATAGAATTAATCATTCAATTTAGCAAGAAGTATGGATTGGTAAAGCAAATCTTTAATAAAGACTATTATATTTCTTTATACCAATAGCAGAAAGCTAAACAATGAAAATATTTAAAAGGTATCATTAACTAAAAAACATCAAATACTAAATACCAAGGAATAAATCTAATAAAGATGGTTAAGACTTCTACACAAAAATAAAACCACAAAAAGCATTTAAAGGAGACCTAAATTACTTTCAGAAATAGTGGAGCAATTTTATTTTATTTTTTTTTTTAGTGGAACAATTTAAAATGAAGATAAGTATTTAAAGAAATACATATGAGATCCTCAAAGAAATAAAGAATGAGATCCATCTTTTGAAAAGAAATTAGAAACATAGTTGAAAACCAATTTAATGTTTATTCTTAAGCCATAAAGTATCACATACAAATAATTTCAATAATAATAGTATGGCTTGGAGTGCCTGGGTGGCTCAGTTGGTTAAGCTTCTGACTCGTAGTTTCACCTCGGGTCCTGACCTCAGGGTCATGAGATTAAGCCCCATGTTGGGCTCTGCACTCAGTGCAGAGTCTGCTTGTCCCTCTCCCTGTGCTCCTTCCTGTACTCTCTCTCTCTCTGTCTCTCTCTCAAATAAATAAGTAAAATCTTTAATAATAATTAATAATAATAGTATAGCTTAAAATAATGAAGTATATATGTCACATGTAATTTTTTAAGCCCTAAGTCTTGGTATTAGATATAAAGAATATTATTTTGGTATTCACAAATTACCTGATAATCAACAGGACCAGGAGCAGTAAAAGCTTCTTTCTGAACCAGGAAGAGAGTCCGAGGAACAGAAGAACCAAATGCACTTCTCTTTTGTTTCCTCAAGCAGGTATTGCTAAAGTTGTCGATTACAGTATTGTTTAGGATATTATAAAACCCAGGACCTAAAGTCATGAGGAATATCATCGGTAAGAATAAACATGCTTTTAATTTTTTTAAACTGAGTAACCTTAAATTAAGTAATTTTTTTTTAGAAAGAACTCTCATATATTACTGGCAGGAATGTAAAAGGTATGACATTTAGAGAAACAATTTGTCAAATTCTTATAAAGTTAAACACGTACATAGTATATGACCCAGAAATTCTAGTCCTAGGTATTTTCCCAGGAAAAATGAAACCTAAATGTCCATCAGCTGGTAAATTTTAAAAATGTGCTATACCCAAACAATAGAACACTACTCAGCAATAAAAAGGAAATATAAATGCAATAACATGAATCAACATCAAAAACATGATACAAAGTGAAAGAAGATAGACAAAATCCTGAATAACATATGATTCGTTACATGAAATTCCAGAAAATGCAATATCATAGTGACAGACAGTAGCCTGGAGATTAACCGCAGAGGGGAATGAGAGAGCATTTTTAAAATGATGAAAATGTTCCAAAACTTAATTGTAGTGGTGGTTACCTTAATACATACATTTATCAAAACTCATCAAACTGTACACTTAAAATGAATTATTTTATTGTGTAAATTATACCTCAATAAAGAAGAAGGAAAGAGGGAAGGGAGGGAGGGAGGGAGGGAGGGAGGGAGGAAGGAAGGAAGGAAGGAAGGAAGGAAGGAAGGAGGGAGGGAGGGAGGGAGGGAGGGAGGGAGGGAGGGAGGGAGGGAGGGAGGAAGGAAGGAAGGAAGGAAGGAAGGAAGGAAGGAAGGAAGAAAAGAAAAGAAAAAAGAAAAGAAAAGAAAAGAAAAAAGAAAAGAAAAAAGAAAAGAAAAGAAAAGAAGAAAAAGAAAAGAAAAGAAAAGAAAAGAAAAGAAAAGAAAAGAAAGAAAGAAAGAAAGAAAGAAAGAAAGAAAGAAAGAAAGAAAGAAAGAAAGAAAGAAAGAAAGAAAGAATTCTTGCTGCCAAAAAATATTAAGGAGTTGATGTAGCAACATTAAAAACCAGTTTGGCACTGGAATGAATCCTAAACTAATTTTGAGAAATGTGGAAAGTTTTTCCTTACAATTATGAGAACTGAACTAAAAACTTATGTAGAAAACTGAACCAAATTAACTTTTGGAAATTATTAAAATCTTATTTATATAGCTCTCTAAGGACATTTATTGAAGTTTATAAATATTATAGATAGCGTATTCTAAGAGAAATATAGTAAATAAGAGTACAGAGTTTAAAAAATCAATTTGGGGGAAAAATCCCCTATCATCCAATATTCCTATCACAGCAGTTACTTTATTTTTGCCTTTTACCTTTCAGGACATTTTATAACCAGGAATATTTTCTACAGTGGCAATCTGAGTGGATAACATTTTATTCATTCAAAATTATACAAACAAACTTTCACTGAAGAAAGTTTTATCAAAACATTAAAATGCTTGAAACAAATATTTATATTTTTGTATCTTTGTATATTTGTACATGTTTTACAATTCAGTAATATTAAAAAATCAGTTCCAGTGAGCAGCAATACCCATAAAATGCAATAGATACCTGAAAGAACACAACTTGGTTGTACTCATGTTATCTGAATTCTACTAAATTAGCGCTACAACTAAATATTATAAAATGTAACTTCAAACTCATTTCTTTTTCTGGGCTGCAAGTTCCTTGTCTGAAGATACAGAAATTGACTAGATCAATGCCACTCAAAATGTGGTCTGTGGTTTGTTGCTTGTCCAAGAACAATCCACAGGAAAAGGAGCTTACCAATGTAAATTGACTATTTCACTAGGCATTTTGTAGCTAGTCTTTCTCCATAAAGGAAGGACTGTGTTGATTTACATTTTGGTACAATCTTCATTCTCATTGTAGGCAGGAAACAAATAGTTGACAAATGGGCACTTTGAGTAGTATGAGGCTAAAGATACTTTGGGTGTTTTCTAGATTAAAAGTGACCAAATCATCATACCTAATCAAATAGAAGGTTTTTCTCAAAGAAGCTACCCATAAACTCTTCCCAATTTTTCAAATATTCCAGTTCTAAATCTATTTCTCAAAAATCTCTACCAAAAATTCTCTTGTGCCAACTCTCAAAAAACCTAAATGCTAATGTCTTATTTCTGCAATCTTCAAACATTCCACCACTGGTAATGTTTAGAAAAAAAGGTAAATAGAAAATGTAATGAAAACTATTTGGACCACCATTTAAGGTACTTAAAAGACAAGTATCTGAGATCTGTCTCTTTTCTGACAGGAGAAGACAACAGAACACATTACAGCTTAAGTGCTTAAATATAGGAACCTCACTCGAAGTACATACATTGCAAGTAGTACCATGTTAAGCATCTGATTTGAAAAGCCATCCTGATCATGTAATTCACTCACATTAGAGGGTTTTCACATTCATTTTTCTAGTCAGTAAGTACAGAAATGCCCAGGAACAGCAGAGCTAGAGAGTTAAGAGTTACCTTCTAAAAGTAACCTGTAAGTATGTTCTAGAACTGATTGATGGGTCTAATTTATTACTGTACACTAATATCTTCACAGAAAAAAAAAATTGAAGTTCCATGAGGCCATTCTCACTAATCTTTAAAATACGTAAGATTCGGTATTAGATTGGAGGGGTCATCATAATTTAACTGTATTCTTAACAAATAAACTAACCTTTGGGGAATTTATAATATTTTATTCATAATACATTAGGCCACAAAATTGAAAACAAGACCCAATCCTCAGGCAGTTGGGCCAGTCAATAAGTTCATATTTAGAAATCTTTTGGATTTCAAATTCATGAGAAACACTACTGAGGTAAGCTCAGCTGGGTAGATCCAAGCACCTACACATGACCTCTCCAGAAGTCCAGTCTTAGAATACTCAGACTTCACAGAGGCTCAGGACTCCAAGACCAACTGTTTCAACAGGCCCAGGTATATACTGTAAACCTCATAACTTTGTCTAAGAAGTGCTCAAATATCACTTCCCCTGCATGCTATTGGTCAAAAAAGACACCAGACTAACCAAGATTGGACGGGAGAAGAACAAGACTCAACTTCTCAATGGCATGGGTAGTAAATAATTTTGTACCAGTATAGACTTACCATAACAAATTACTGTAACAAAACTTATAGAAATGGTTTGAGATCAGGCAATGGGTCAGAAGCTGGAACAACTCAAGACTTAGAGAAAGGGACATGAGAGGACAGTTGGTGATGGCTTAAAGGACAGGAGGAAAAGGTTATTGGAAGCTGGAGAAAAGACAACTTGTATAATGTAATGGCAGAGATTTTAACAAAACTAATGCTTAGATAATAAAGAAGATACTTAATAAATAAGTAGTTTCTAGCTAAGAAAGTTTCCAGGCTGAATTTCGAAAGTCCCAAATAGTTGTTTTTAGCCATGTGTGAGAAGGTATGGAAAGAAAGAGATGGGCTAAAACTGCTATTTTCAAGGAGAATTTGTAAGAAATGAAAGAAATCAAAATTTTCTGGGTTTGAAAGTAAAATTCTTTTTCATCCCATCTCTACATATAGCAAACAGCTCTCAAAGAAAGAAACGGCCTGAGATCAAAGACCAAATCCAGGGTATGACTGTAAGACCCTTTGTTAAGACCTCAGAAATATTTAAGATGGTATGTCATAGTATCTCTCAGTTAAAGAAAAGGCTTCGAAGAATTTTAAGCCATATGTCATAGGCCTTCTTGGCTAAAACAATAATGCTCCGAAGTATCTAAGAGTATCAACACACAGCAGCACCAAAGGTGACCCAAAGTAGACAAGGATTTTCCTAAGAAGTATATTTGAGTGTGGCTTTTGTCCAGTGTATTTGATTCTAAGTCAATACAATAAGATACAACATTTTTAAAAGGAATTATACAAACTTGGAAAGAAAGGGACAACAACAGTGCAAAACGAAGAGTGGCTGTAGACCCCTCATATTCTAAGGCAGGAAGCAGGCCGAGAAAGCTCCAACTGGAAACACAGCCTACTTCTTCAAATTTTTTTCTTGCTTCTTGAGTATTGCTATATACTTCCCTCTTAGGACCACTTTTGCTGTATTCCAAAGGTTTTGGACCATTGTGCTTTCATTTTCATTTGTTTCAATGTATTTTTTTAATTTCTTCTTTGATTTCCTGGTTGATCCATCCAATGTTTAGTAGCAGGTTGTTCAACCTCCATGTATTTGTGGTCTGTCCAAATTTTTTCTTGTGGTTGACTTCTAGTGTCATAGTGCTGTGGTCAGAAAAGGTACATAGTATGATTTCAATCTTTTTGTATTTGTTGAGGCCTGTTTTGTGACCTAATATGTGATCTATTCTGGAGAACCTTCCATGTACACTTGAAAAGAACATGTATTCTGCTGTTTTAGGATGGAATGTTCTGAATATATCTGTTAAGTCCATCTGGTCCAGTGTGTCATTCAAAGCCATTGTGTCCTTGTTATTCTCTATTTAGATGATCTGTCCACTGATGTCAGTGGGGTGTTAAAGTCCCCTACTATTATTATGTTATTATCAGTTAGTTCCTTCATGTTTGTTATTGTTTTATATATTAGGGTGCTCCCATGTTGGGTGCATAAATATTTACAATTGTTATATCTTGTATCAACACTTTTATGGTTACATAATGCCCCTCTTTATCTCTTTTTAAAGTCTTTATGTTAAAGCCTAGTTTGGGGGCACCTGGGTGGCACAGTCAGTTAAGCATTCAACTCCTGGATTTGGCTTAGGTCGTGATTTCAGGGTCATGAGATTGAGCCCTGTGTTGGGCTCCACAATCAGCATGGAGTCTGCTTGAGTTTTTTTCTCCCTCTCCCTCTCCCTCTGCTCCTCCTCCCCATGCTATCACATGCTCTTTTTCTCTCTGAAATGAATAAAACTTCAAAATAAATAAAATAAAGTCCAGTTTATCCAATCTATGTATTGCTACTCTTGCTTCCTTAGGACATCAATTTCCATGATAAATGTTTCTCCACCCCCTCACTTTCAAACTGCAGGTATCCTTGATCTAAAATGAGTTTCTTGTAGGCAGCATATAAATGGGTCTTGTTTGTTTATCCATTCTGACACCCTGTGGCTATCATTGGAGCATTTAGTCCATTTATATTCACAAAGTAATTATTGATAGATTTGTATTTATTGACATTTTATTACTTGTTTTTTCATTGTTTCTGGGTATTTTCTCTGAGTCTTTCTTATCTTTGTCACTTTTGGTTTCCCCTTTGCACTCAAAGGGTTCCCTTTAATATTTCTTGGGGTAGTGGTCATGAACTCCTTTGGTTTTTGTTTGGGAAACTCTTTATCTCTCCCATTCTGAATGATAGCCTTGCTGGATAGAGTAATCTTAGCTACAAATTTTTCATATTTAGCACTTTGAATATATCATGCCACTCCCATCTGGCTTGACAAAGTTCTGTTGAGAAATCTCCAACTAGCCTTAAAGGTCTTCCCTTGTAAGTTAGGAACTTCCTTTGTCTTCCTGCTTTTAAGATTGTTTCTTTATCACTATATTTTGCAAATTTAATTACAATATGTCTTCATATGGACCTGCTTTTGTTGATTTTGTTGATTTATATGGGAGTCCTCCATGCCTCGGTATCTGTTTCCTTTCTCAGATTAGGGAAGTTTTCTACTATTATTTCCTGAAATAAATTTTTTATAATAATATTTTTCATTATATTATGTTAGTCACCATATAGTACATTTCTAGTTTTTGATGTTAAGGTCCATGATTCATTACCTGCGTATAACACCCAGTGCACCATGCAATACGTGCCCTCCTTAATACCCATCACCAGCCTATCCCATTTCCTGCCTCCCTGAAGCCCTCAGTTTGTTTCCCAGAGTCCATAGCCTCTCATGGTTCATTCCCCCTTCTGTTTAGCCCCCTTTCTTCTTCCCTTTCTTCTCCTACTGATCTTCTTACTTCTCATGTTCCATAAATGAGAGAAACCATATGATAATTGCCATTATCTGTTTCACTTATTTCGCTTAGCATTATCTACTCCAGTCCCGTCCATGTTGCAGCAAATGTTGAGAAATACTTCTTTTTGATGACTGAGTAATATTTCGTTGTATATATGGACCACAACTTCTTAATCCAGTCATCTCTTGAACGGCATCTCGGTTCCTTCCACAATTTAGCAATTGTGGACAATGCTGCTATGAACATTGGGGTGCATATGGCCCTTCTCCTCACTACGTCTGTATCTTTGGGGTAAATACCCAGTAGTGCAATGGCTAGAGCATAGGATAGCTCAATTTTTAACTTTTAAAGGGACCTCCACACTGTTTTCCAGAGTGTCTGTACCAACTTGCATTCCCATCAACAATGTAGGAAGGATCCCCTTTCTCCACATATTCTCCAACAATTGTTGTTTCCTACCTTGTCAATTTTTGCCATTCTAACTGGCGTAAGGTGGTATCTCAGTGTGGTTTTGATTTGAATTTCCCTGATGGCTAATGATTTTGAACATTTTTTCATGTGTCTGTTAGCCATTTGTATGTCTTCATTGGAAAACTGTCTGTTCATATCTTCTGCCCATTTTATGATTTCTTTGTTTCTTGGGTATTGAGTTTGAGAAGTTCTTTGTAGATCTTGGATACCAGTCTTTTATCTGTAGTGTCATTTGCAAATATCTTCTCCCATTCCATGGGCTGCCTCTTAGTTTTTTAGACGGTTTCCTTGGCTGTGCAGAAGCTTTTTATCTTGATGAAGTCCCACAAGTTCATTTTATCTTTTCTTTCTCTTGCCTTTGGGGATGTGTCATGAAAAAAGTTGCTGTGGCCAATGTCATACAGGTTGCTGCCTATGTTCTCCTCTAGGATTTTGATGGATTCCTGTCTCACATCAAGGTCTTTCATCCATTTGGAGTTTATCTTTGTGTATGGTGTGAGAGAGTGGTCAAGTTTCATTCTTTTGCATGTAGCTATCCAATTTTCCCAGCACCATTTATTGAAGAGACTGTCTTTTTTTCCACAGGATGTTTTTTCCTGCTTTATCAAAGATTAGTTGCCCAAAGAGCCGAGGATCCATTTCTGGGCTCTCTATTCTGTTCCATTGGTCTATGTGTCTTGTCTGTTCTTGTTCCACTACCATGCTGTCTTTGTGATCACAGCTTTGTACTACAGCTCAAAATCCAGCATTTGGTGCCCCCAGCTTTGTTTTTCCTTTTCAACAATTCCTTGGCGATTCAGGGCCTTTTCTGGTTCCACACAAATTTAAGGGCTGTTTATTTCAGTTCTTTGAAAAATGTCATCAGTATTTTGATTGGGATGGCATTGAAAGTGTAGATTGCTTTGGGCAGCATGGACATTTTAACTATGTTAATTCTTCCAATCCATGAGTATGGAATATTTTCCCATCTTTTTGTGTCTTCTTCAATGTCTTTCAAGAGTGATTTGTAGTTTTTAGAATATAGGTCCTTCACGTCTCTGGTTAATTCCAAGGTAACGTATGGTTTTTGGTGCTATTGTAAATGGGATGGATTCCCTAATTTCTCTTTCTTCAGTCTCATTATTCGTGTGTAGAAATGCAACTGATTTCTGAGCATTGATTTTGTATCCCGCCACATTACTGAATTGCTCTATAACTTCTAATAGTTTGGGCATGGATTCTTTTGGGTTTTCCATATAGAGTATCATGTCAGCTGTGAAGAGAGACATTTTGACTTCTTCTTTGTCGATTTGGATACCTTTTATCTCTTTTTGTTGTCTGATTGCTGTTGCAAGGACTTCTAGTACTATGTTGAATAATAATGGCGAGAGTGGGCATCCTTGTCGTGTTCCTGATCTTAAGGGAAAGGCTTCCAGCTTTTCCCCATTGAGAATGATATTTGCTGAAGGCTTTTCATAGATGGTTTTTATGAGATTGAGGAATGTACCCTCTATCCCTACACTCTGAAGGGTTTTAATCAGGAAAGGATGCTGTATTTTGTCAAATGCTTTTTCTGCATCAATTGAGAGGATCATATGGTTCCTGACTCTTTTCTTGTTGATATGATCTATCACACTGACAGATTTGCAAATGTTGAACCACACTTGCATCCCAGGGATGAATCCCACTTGGTCATGATGGATAATCCTTTTAATGAACTGCTGGATCCTATTAGCTAGGATCTTGTTCAGAATTTTGGCGTCCATATTCATCAGGGATATCAGTCTGTAATTCTCCTTTTGGATAGGGTCTTTGCCTGGTTTGGGGATCCAGGTAATACTGGCCTCATAGAATGAGTGTGGTACTTTTCCTTCTGTTTCTATTGTTTGAAACAACTTCAGGAGAATAGGTATTATTTCTTCTTTGAATGTTTGGTAGAATTTCCCAGAGTATCCATCAGGCCCTGGGGTCTTGTATTTCGGGAGGTTTTTGATCACTGCTTCAATCTCTTCATAATTAATTGGTCTGTTTAAAAAATCAATTTCTTCCTGTTTCAGTGTTGGTAGTTTATAGGTTTCCAGGAAGGCATCCATTTCTTCCAGGTTGTTTAATTTTTGGCATAAAGCTGTTGATAAAAGATTCTAATGATCCTTCCTATTTCATTGGTGTTGGTTGTGACCTCTCCCTTTTCATTCATAATTTTATTAATTTGGGTCCTTTCTCTATTCTTTTGAATAAGTCTGGCTAGTGGCTTATCAATCTTATTTATTCTTTCAAAGAACCAGCTGCTAGTTCTGTTGATCTGCTCTACTGTAGTCCTGGTTTCTAATTCATTGATCTCTACTCTAATCTTGATCAACTGCTATCTCATGCGTGGGTTAGGCCTGTTCTTCTGTTCCTGTTCCAGCTTCTTGAGGTGAGAATATAAAAACTGCATTTTAGATTTTTCTATTCTTTAGAGTGAGGCTTGGATGGCTACGTATTTTCCCCTTAGGACTGCATTTGCAGTATCCCATAGGTTTTGGACCGTTGTGTTTTCATTCCCGTTGGTCTCCATAAATTGTTTAAATTTATTTTTGATTTATTGGTTTGTCGAATCATTCTTGAGCAGGATGGTCCTTAGTTTCCAAGTGTTTGAGTTTCTTCCAAATTTTTCCTTGTGGTTGAGTTCCAATTTTAAAGTGTTGTGGTCTGAGAATATGCAGGGAATAATCTCAGTCTTTTGGTACTGGTTGAGACCTGTTTTGTGACCCAGCATGTGATCTATTCTGGAGAACGTTCCATGTGTATTTGAAAAGAATGAGTATTTTTTTGTTCTGGGGTCTAGTGTTCTATATATATCTATGAGGTCCAACTGGTCTAGTATGGCATTCAAAGCTCTTGTTCTTTGCTGATTTTCTGCTTAGGTGATCTGTCTATTGCTGATAGTGGAGTGTTGAGGTCCCCTACTATTAACATATTTTTATCTATATCTCTCTTTATTCTGGTTAAGAGTTGGCTTCTGTATCTTGCTGCTCTCCTGTTGGGGGCATAGATATTTATGATTATCATATCCACTTGTTGGATACATCCTTTAAGAATACTATAGTGTCCTTCTGTATCTCTAACTACAGTCTTTAGTTTAAAATCCAATCTGTCTGATATGAGAATTGCTACCCCAGCTTTCTTTTGAGGTCCATTGGCATGAAAAATGGTTTTCCATCCCTTCACTTTCAATCTGGATGTATCTTTAGGTTTAAAATGAGTCTCCTGTAGACAGCAAATTGATGGGTCATGTCTTTTTTCCAATCTGCAACCCTGTGGCATTTATGGGAGCATTTAGGGCATTCACATTGAGAGTGATTATTGAGAGATATTATTTTAATGATGTCATGTTGCCTGTAAAGTCTTTGTTTCTATAGATTGTAACTTTCTGTTCTGTATCACTCTTGGGACCTTTTTACTTTTATAGAACCCCCCTTAATATCTCTTGTAGGGCTGGTTTCGTGGTTATGAAATTGGTCAGTGTCTGGCGATTCTGGAAGGTCCTTATCTCTCCATCAATTCTGAATGACAGCCTTGCTGGATAAAGGATCCTTGGCTGCATGTTTTTCTCTGAAAGAGCTTTAAAAATGCCCCCCCCAACCCTTTCTCTCATTCTAGGTCTGTGTAGACAGGTCTGACGTAATTCTGATATCTTTGCCTTGTTATGTGAGAAATTTCTTTGCCCTGGCCGCTTTCAATACTGTATCCTTGGATCTAATATTTGCGAATTGCACTATGATGTGACGTGGTGTAGGTTTGTCGTGGTTTAGCTTGGGAGGAGTCCTCTCTGCCTCTTGGACACGAATGTTTGTTTCCCTTGCTAGATTAGGGAAGTTTTCAGCTACAATTTGTTCAAATATCTCTTCTAGACCTCTGTTTTTCTCCACCCCCTCGGTGATGCCGATGATTCTGACATTGGAACATTTCATTGAGTCAGTAATCTCCCGTAACCTACATTCTTGAGATTGGATTTTTTTAAGCCAAGTTTCTGTTTTAGCTTTCTCTTCCACCATCCCATCCTCCAGTTCACTAATTCGTTCTTCTGCCTCATTTACCGTGGCCATTAGAGCATCTAGTTTTGACTGCATTTGATTCATAGCATTTTTAATTTCTGCCAGATTCACTCTCATTTCTGCCCTTAGAGATTCTATATTCTTGTTAATATTTTCGTTAATATGTTTTTCAAGCCTACACATCATCTTGACCATTCTTACTCTGATCCATTTGTGACAATTTGGTTATAACCATCTCCATCAGTTCTGTGGCAGAGGCCACAGACTCATTATCTTTTCTTTGCTGGGGGGGATTTCTCCTTCTCGTCATTCTGATGAGGAGAGGTTGCGGGGTTGCCCAGAGCCCAAATTATTGACCAGGACCCAGGCAGCGTGCTCTTGTTTTATAGGGACTTTAGGGATGTCAGCTTCTTGATTTTTCAGCCTGTCTTTTGGGGGAAGGGCCTGCTGTGCTGATATTCAGGCAACCCTGTTTGGGTAGTCTCCCTGTCCCCCGTGAGGGGGGATGGGGATGGGCACAATGTGAGCTAGTATTTCCGGGTTTTTGTTCTCTGGCAGCTTTCCCTGGCGGTTTTCTGTGCCCCTTCTGAGAGTCAGAGCAGCGGGTGGCTGAATCCCAGCCTCTGGCTCAGAACAGAGAGATCACAATCCGCTTTCCACTGAGCTCTCCTGGCCTCTTTAACTCTGTTTCTGTTGGTGCTGCTAAAAACCCTGCAGCGTCCCGGGTTGTGCACCCCACAGCTGGTGTCCCAGCCCTCACTTCCAGGGCCGGCATGTCTCTGTCCTTTGTGCTTTAACACCGCCAGCCGCCCCCGGTTCCCGCGCGTGTTCCTGAGCTCCCTGTTTCAGTGTGGTTTCGGGGGGGGCTCTGGAGCACCGGTTTTCAGTCTGGTTGCACCGCATTCCCAGGCTCATGGTCTCAGTCTGGTTCCAGTGAGCACACCAGAGCTCCGGTTTTCAGTCTGGTCACATGTGTATTCCCAGGCTCACGGTCTCTGTCTGCTCTCTCGCGGGTGCTGGTCCATGAGTCCATCCGCTCCCCAGTGTAGGTGGCTACCGCTTCCTGGCGCCTGAGCTCAGAGGCTCCCTCCCCCTTCCATTTATCTTCCGATATCTGTGTGCAGATTCACGGCTCCCTGCTTCGTACCTCAATACTCAGTGCTGGAGATGTTCATTTATAGAGATCCAGATGTATCTTCCTACGTCTCAGGCTGATTCTGTGGGTGTTCAGGATGGTCTGGTACCTATCCAGCTTGACTCAGGGGACCAGCTGAAAAAGGGGACCCCTACTCCTCTACCATCTTAACACCTCCCTGAAATAAATTTTCTGCTTTCTTTTCGCTCTCTTCTTCTTCTGGAATTTCTATAATACGAATGTTATTTCATCTGTTGGAGTCATGAGTTCCCTACGTCTACTCTCATGTCCCACAATTATTCTTCCTCTCTTTTTGTTCAGCTTCATTATTTTCCATTATTTTGTCTTCTAGATCACTAATTTAGTCCTCTGCTTCTTCTGGCCTGCTGTTAATTGCATCAAGCCCATTTCCAATCTTGTTTATTGTATTCTTCAACTCTGATTGATTCTTTCTTAACTCTTTTATCTCTGTGGTAAGGGTCTCCCTAATGTCTTCTTTTCTTTTGTCAAGCCCAGTGAGTATCATTATGATTGTTGCTTTAAATTCTCCATCAGGCATGTTACTTGTATCTGTTTTGCTTAGATCTCTGGCCATGGCCTTAACTTGTTTTTTCATTTGTAATAAATTCTTCTGTCTTGACATTTTGTCTAAGTCTCTGCATTCTTCTCTGTGTTAAAAAGCCAGTTATGGGGGCGCCTGGTGGCACAGCGGTTAAGCATCTGCCTTCGGGTCAGGGCGTGATCCCAGCATTATGGGATCGAGCCCCACATCAGGCTCCTCTGCTAGGAGCCTGCTTCTTCCTCTCCCACTCCCCCTGCTTGTGTTCCCTCTCTCACTGGCTGTCTCTATCTCTGTCAAATAAATAAATAAAATCTTAAAAAAAAAAAAAGCCAGTTATGTCTCCTACTCCTGAAAGTAATAGCCTTATGAAGAAGAGGTCCTGTAGTGCCCAGGGTTAGCACTTCAGGGAATATCTCCAGTCGTGCTGCATGCACTCTGCTATTGTGTTTTGGCTGCTCTATCCTTCAGGCCAGTTGTCTGTAGAGGCTCTCCTTGCCTGTATGGGCAGTGTTGGTCCCTGGACTGAATGTGGTGAGTTTTAACTAGGTGATCTCTGGTTTGCTTGTGAAATGAGACCTGACACCAGCTCTGCCAGAACTGAAGCCCTGCAGAATTCTCTGGTCAGGAGAAATGGTGTGGGTAGGGGTTTCTGGGGAGAAGGGGCCTGGTTTTCTGGGGCAGGAACCTGTTGTGCTGGGACTGAGGCAAGCTTGACTGAGAAGGGCAGTCCTGCCAGAAAACAGGGGATGGGTCTTGGTGTAAGCAAGTTAGGCAGCCACAAACACAGTTTATTTCTTATAGAAAAGGAAGAGTGCTTCAAAAGATGGAACCAAGAGCCCAAAAGGTAGAACAAAGGACCTTGGAAAAATATTCCCAGGGAGCCCAACTGGGCCCTAATCAAGGAAATTACAAAATGTGCCTGGTTGGATTTCATAGCTGCTATAGGCCTATGGCTGTTATGGGCCTCTAGTTTTCTCTTTTCTGAATAGGAGCATCTAGTATGATTATCCTATCTTTCTCCCACTGCTGTTTTTCAATGTGTGAGGCAGTAATGTGTGTCTTTAGTTCATAGTTCTTCTGACAGACAAAAGTCATATTCAAGTAGCTAAAATATCACATCCAAGAATTCTCACCTATAGTGATACAGTCTTAGGTAATGAAATCCTGGACTTCAAGATTACACCATGATTACATGAGACTTTGGGGGCCTGGAAAAGGCATGTGGGGCAACTGAAAATGTTTTGTGGGCCGAGGGTAGACTATAATAAATTTAGGTTAGCCAAAAATTCTTTGCTACCTGTGTCATTGAGAGATGAAGCGTCATTATCTTCTGTTCAATATGTGCTACCCTGAGTAACCTGATTAACAAACAGAATGTGGGATTTCTGACATTGGAAAATAAGCCCTGTACCATCCTGCCACGTCCTGTGGAGCCCTGTGCTACCAAATTAAAAGACCAGCTACCCTGGGGCAGCAATGCTGAAGCTATGTATGTGCTCTGAATGACAGTCTTATCTGAGCGCTGCCTTCCAGCCATCCCACAAAATATTAATAGAATATTAGAAGATATAACAGAAAACTCTGTGTTTTAAGCCACTACGTTCTTTATGCAGCAACACAAAACTATATGTTAACATTTATATAAGTTATTTTTGTGCTGGATTCTTAGTTCTGTATACTAAAACATCCAGTGAAAACACTAGAATATATTTTAGGATATCCCCAAAATAAAATTTTAACAAAAGTACATATCATAAGTTAAATTACTGGCAGTGACCACATAGTTGATATATATGTTCACCCATAAAGAGAAATTAGGAAATTTACTGAATAAAGGAAAGCAAGAGAAAATTACCATTAAGATACATGATGTGTTAAACTGAAATCTTACTAAAGTTATATATTATTTTTAATCTATCTGTGTTTAATGTATAGTCGATACTTTAAAAATGTGCCCAAAAAAAAATGTGACTTAAAATCACAACATAAACCACAGAACAAAAAAAATGAACTTTTTGGTACATCCATCTTGTCAAGAATATTAAGTTATATAACTACATGGATTAATTGCTAACCTGGCATTTTCTCTGTCCTGGAGTCCTGTGTGAATCGAGCAGCACTTTGACCAAATGCGGTACTTTTCGGTGTTGGTGTTTTCTTCACGGAATTGAAAGCAGTTCGAGATTCATTATATGTGCCAGGAGCTGGAGTGATTGATTTCATAGGTACAAATCTCTGGTAAAGAACGGGAAAATATGCCAATGAGAAATGTACTATATAGTCCATTTGATATTTCATGAATTAAAAGTTGCCTTCTTAGTTAATATAACATCTGGAGTTTAATTTATTTCTTAATGGAGTGAAAAAATACAGATAAATTAAGATCTTGTACCTATCAAAACATAAAATATATAGCTTTTAGTAAAATCATACATATATTAATACAGTAATGCATTATGTACTTTACTAAGCCAAATAGACATTTTGAAGGAAATTACCTCAAGATGAGTTTCTAGATGATAATGTATGGACAATTTTCACATTTAAATTATTCTGCAAGTTAATATAATAAATAAAAACTATATAATCTAACATAGTTTCTTTTATGTAATAAAATTATGCAAATTGACAAAGTTCCTTGACATATATATTCAATTGACTCAACAATGTCATTAAATATCTTAAGAAAAAACCTTAGATTCAAGTGATATATAAATCTGGTTTAGCTTATAATACTAAACTTATTATATTATAAACTTATATAGTAAGTTTATTATAAACTTGTAATAGTTAACTTAATATTAAATATATATATCTATATAACTGAACTCATGAAGTATAGCATTGTATATTTTCTTAGCTTTTCATTTGGAATTAACTTCAAATTTACAGAAAAAAAATTTGCATGAACAAAAATAATTCAGAAAACACATATATAAAGTTTACCCAGATTCGCCCATTGTTAACATTATGCCATTTGCCTTTTCATTTGCCCATACTCTTTTGTTTCTTTCTCTTCTTTCAGTATGTCCATTCCTTCCTCTCTGTGTCTCTCTGTCTGTGTGTATGTCTCTCTCTACACACACACACACAAACACACACACACACATACATGCAGCATATATATAGAACCATTTAATGTAAAGTTATATATGTCATGGCCCTTTACCCCTTAATACTTTCGCGTGTATTTACTAAAAATATGGATTTTTTTTTTACATATCAGAAGCACAGTTATCAACTTCAATAAATATATCAATGATATAATATTTTTATCTAATCAACTACTTATATTCCAAATCTGTCAGTTTATCTAATAATGCCTTTGTTCCATTTTCCCCCTTCAGTATATAATTTAATCTAGGTTCAGATATTGCTTTTAGCCTCCTTTAATACAGAAACATTTCTACAACCTTCCTTTGTATTCTGTGACTTTGGAAGAATATAGCACCCCACTTTTGTATAATAAAAACCTTTGTTAGTTGGGACTTCTCTGATGTTTCCTCATGATTATATTCAGGTTATGCATTTCAGGACAGCATACTAAATAGGTGCTGCAGCTTTCTCAGAGTATCATATGTAGAGGTACAGGATGTCCTTGAACCTCAACAGTCATTTTAATTTTATAAAATTGAATACTCCCTCTACATTTATCAGTAAGCACTCAACATTCCACTGTAAGCTAAAGCCCTCTCTTCTCCCCCAATTATTCATTATTTAACTACTTATTTATCTACTTATTTATGTATTTATAATCCATATGGAAATATGAATGCCAGTTTTAACTATTTATAATTAATTATTTTTTTTAATCAGTGGGGAGCCCTTCAAGTTGGTTCATATGTCCCTATGATATGCTATCATCTTTTATTTTTTTGTAACATTTCTTATTTTGTGACATAACAAGATGTTACAGGTTCATCTTCCACCTACTTTGCCCAGTCCCTGCTTCTTGGCTTATTTAGCAAGCTGGGATATATATCTATATATCTA
Source organism: Ursus americanus (assembly GCF_024610735.1). Lineage (NCBI taxonomy): Eukaryota > Metazoa > Chordata > Mammalia > Carnivora > Ursidae > Ursus > Ursus americanus. The sequence continues at coordinate 6,100,202 of NC_142134.1, read as the reverse complement.
TACTATCGACACCTATACCTACAACTTTATCTATACACACACATATACTCATAGAGACACATATATATTTAAGGAATCATGAGTTCACATCAAACCTTCAATTCAAATCTATCATTCAAGTTCCCTTTTCACCTCCCCCATCCATATTTGTATGTACCTTCTTCCAAGTGAAAACCCTGATTCACAATATTGACACTTTTGCTCAGAGTAATACATCTAAAATAGTTTCATTATTGCTTCACCCTTACCATTATAATAAACCAACCTCCTAAAAAGAATCCAGAATTTGTTTGTAATTCTTTCACTCAGTATCCCCTCCAATTCCATCCTATCCAAGACTGGTGTAGTCAAATACCGTGGTTACATGGATTATTCCTTATCCCCGCTTCAATGTGGCCAAAAGTATTCACTTAGAATACGATGGTACATTTGTTTCCATTCACTTTCAGTTTTAGGGGTTTTTTTTAAAGCCTTCCCATTCTTACCATGTATTTTTATTTTTTAATATATGGAACATTGACATGCTTCTAAAAGACAAATATGTATTTTAAAAAGTATACTCAAAGTTGTGCTATTCCCTTCATCTCCCTTCTACCCCATGGATGACGCACCACTGGAAGAAAATAGTCCAAATTTATAACATTCGCTTATTTTCATGGTATAGAAATTATTAGTCACACTACCATGTGGCTAATCTCATGCTACCATTATAACATCAACCAACATGCAAAACCGGAAAAATTAACAGTCAGTTCCTGCAAGCCAACAGAAATGTCCTAACTGCAGCATACCAGCACTTCCACTCCATCTCTTTACCATCCCTTGTAGGTAACCAACTTCATTGTGTTCTGATTTATCCTTTATGTGTTTATATAAAAATAAGTAATTATGTGTATGTTTTATTTTTTCTTTTCCATTTTCTTATTGAAGTATAATTAACATACGGTGTTATATTAGTTTCAAGTGTACAATATAAGGGTTGTATAATTCTATATATTACTCAGTGCTCATCATGATAAATATATTCTTAATCTCCTTTATTTCATCCATCCTCCCACACACCTCCCCTCTGGCAACCACAAGTTTATGCTCTGTATTTAAGAGTCTGGGGGGCGGGGTGTTGTTTGTCTCTTTTTTTTCTTGTTAGTTCATTTGTTTTGTTTCTTAAATTCTACATATAAATGAAATCATATGGTATGTGTCTTTCTCTGTCTGACTTATTTCTCTTAGCATTATACCCTCTATGTCCACTCATGTCATTGCAAATGGCAAGATCTCATTCTTTTTTATGGCTAAGTAATATTCCAATGTGGGATGTGTGTGTGTGTGTGTGTGTGTGTGTGTGTGTCTATGTATACACACACACACACACACACACACACACACCACTTCTTTATCCATTCATCTATTGATGGACACTTGGGTTGCCTCCATATCTTGGCTACTGCAAATAATGCTGCAATAAAAATTCCGAAATAGACATTTTTCCAAAGATATACAAATGCCCAACAGACACAGGAAAAGATATTCAACATCACTAATCATCAGGGAAATGCAAATCAAAGTCACAAAACTACACCCACCACAATGGCTAGAATCGAAAAGACAAGAAATACCATGTTGGTGAGGATGTGGTGAAAAAGGAATCCTCATGCACTATTGGTGCGAACGTAAATTGACACAGCCACTGTGGAAAACAGTGTGGAGGTGCTTCCAAAAATTAAAAATAAAATTAGCCAAATGATCCAGCAATTCAGCTACTGGGTATTTACCAAGGGAAAACAAAAACACTAACTTGAAAATATATATGCATCCTTCTACTTATTGCAGCATTATAGGTATGTTTCTCACTTTCCTTTCTTTTTTATACAAAAGGAATACTGATGCCTGGGCCCTATTCTGGACAAATTGAATCAGTCTCTGGAAAAGAGGAAAGAAGGTACCCGGGTATCTAATTGTGTTAAAATTCCCCCAGGTGTTTCTAATACGCAGCAAGATTGAGAACCATTGTTGTAAAAGAAGTCTTATGTTTTAAAAACTAATAGTTGAAGACCTAAGGAAATTCAATGCATTTAGATAAAATACCATGTAACTCCTTAAATCAATAACTAAAATAAGTACCCCAGAAAAATGTCTACTTCTATAAACCAAAAATTATGTGTTCTAAGTCTACCTTGTTAATTGCATTATTGCTTTTTCTATCAGTCATTAAATATATCTGTTCATATTCAACCAACCACTAACACTAACCCTTAGCAGGCAGTCCTGTTGGTTTTAATTCTTCCATATCTTTCACCCCAGACCCATTATTGTTTTCTTCATCATCCCCTTAAACAAAACTGGTATCATATTCTTTTCCACTTCCGAAAATACATTTAAAATTCTGTAATTGGTGCCAAGTCATATCAAATCAGGACTACATATTAGAAGAATAGAAACAACACAAGAACTGAAAATTCTAGTTATAAAAATGATATTTTTGAAAAAATCAAGGACACACATACACACACACAATATCCTGTTCTCACACATCCATTTTGTGTAGTAGCTTAAGTACTATCAAGTCGCTCAAGACAGACACCTGGTATTCATTCTTGATTCTTCCCAGTCCCTCACCACAACATCTAACCCATTAAAGATTCATGTTAATTATGTCTCCAAAAATATACCTGCAATCCATCTCCTTGTCTCCAAGGAGGTGCCTCTTAAGTACAATGAAACCAAAGTAGTAACCTGTAGTCATGTGAAAGTTAACAACCTTCCTGAGTTAAGATAAATTAAAATAATCAAAGCTGTATGTAGTACAGTTGGATAAATACTGCAACTACTTTGATCTAGAGGCTTCCACATGATAAAAGTTTGCTGGTATTAAACTACCATGGAAATATCTTAGATAACTTCAAGTAGCCTTGGTGTACACCCTGGAGAATGTGACACAATTACTGTGAAACAGACTCTTGCATCACAAATAAAGACCCTAGTTGCAGCTGTAGATATGATCTATCTCCACCCTCCAGAGAGAGAATTCAGAACATTCTCTGAAAAACATGCATGTCCTTAAAGATTACTTGTTAATACTCTACATATTCATTGGCAGAGTATATTTTAAAACTCAGACTAAATCTATTATAAGCTAAACTGAATGTTCACATATACAAATTTAAAATGTTTAATAGATTGTTTCAATTCAAATAGTCACCTTTGCATGTTATTGTTAATATTATATCTTATTTCATTTCATTTTACCCATATTTTTTGGCAATATGATTTGTTCCATCCATGTCTGCTTCCAATTTGCTTAAATGTCATTTTTTTCTTTTTATGATCTCCCTAAACACCATTAGATTTGTTGCTGGCTTCATATTGTATCTATGCTCTGTGTATGAAAATGACTGTAGAACATTACCTGGGATTGAGAAAGAAAAGCAGGTGATGCATCATTTACACTTGGTATCATACTTTCAGCCTTCTGAAATTGACTTTTAATGTCATATTTTCCAGGTCCTGGTACTCCCTAAATTACAGAAAGGAAAAATACATGTTCTCATTAAGAAAGCATCTATAGTACCTAAGGGAACAGTTGGCTAAATATATGAACCAAAGCTACAGGGTTTTCGAGCAAATTCCTATATGATATTACCAAAGCACTTCATTAAAAGGCAAGCCAGAACAAACTTCTTAAGAGAAACAACAAAAAAAATTTCTCTTAGCAGAGCTTCCCAGGAACCTGAAAACACACTACTTGAAACTTTGCTGCCCTCTACTGATAGAGCACAGAAAACAATTATCTACTTCACATAATTAAAACATTGCAATGAAAAAAGGTGGCTTCTATATTTCTTCTATTTAAATGTATATACCAAATCTCTAAGAAAATATTTTACTATCTTTTCAAATTTTTGTTAATCAATAGACTACTTTGTTTCCAACAAATAAGCTTCAGGATATATTTTATTTCAAATACAAATGTTTAAAAATGTAAGACATTAAGTTTTAACCAGATACTTTATAGTAGATAAAACTTAATTCAGTAAATACTGGGATTGATTTTTTTATTATCTTAATTAAAAATACTTAACTTTATATTCATAAATATATACAAGAAGTGCTATTTAAAAATATATCAGGAAGTGTTATATATTAATCATCAAATACTTTAATTACCTTGATAGAGTACCTTTCATAGTACAAAAAAGTTTCAAATCTTCTGTTTCATATATACCTCCTCTACTTTTCTGTTGTTAAAAGAATTATTCCTTAATTTACGAATTACATTCTTGAGTGTAAAATAAAACTCCCTCAGCAAATCCTGTCATCTCTATCATTATTATAGGTCCAAAACCAACATTTTCTCTCCACCTCCACAGACACTACTCTGATCCAAGCCTCCATATCTCACCAGGATTACTGTGAAATCTTCCTTTTTTTTTTTTAAGATTTTATTTATTTACTTGACAGAGAGAGAGACAGCCAGCAAGAGAGGGAACACAAGCAGGGGGAGTGGGAGAGGTAGAAGCAGGCTCCCAGCAGAAGAGCCCTATGTGGGGCTCGAACCCCGAATGCTGGGATCACGCCCTGAGCCAAAGGCAGACGCTTAACGACTGAGCCACCCAGGCGCCCCTACTGTGAAATCTTCCTGACTGCCCCCCTGCTTCCACCCTTGTCCTCCTTCAATCTATTTTCAACATGGCAGCTAGTGATGGATCTGGTTAGACTGCACCACTTGCCTTCTCAAATCCATCCAATGGTTTGCAATCTCATTTTGAACAAAAATCAAGGCCCTCAATATGATATGAATTTCACCCCCAGACACACTATCACCACTCTAACCTAATCTTCTATTACTCTCACATTTCCATTCACTCTGTTTGTCGCAAAGATTAGGCATATATCAACTTGAGGACCTTTGCACTCTGGGATGTTCTAATAGCTCTACTAGCTCCAGGACTCACTCCTTCTTAATGAGTGAGTCATTTCCAGGCCACCCAGTCTAAAATTTAATTGCCTCCTCCAAAAAATTCTTACCCCCTTTCCTACCTATTTTTTAACCTTATCATTTTTTACTATCCAAAATACAATATTCCACTAGGTTGTAAGCTCCAACAGGACAGTTATTGTTTGCTACTGTATCTTTAGAGTACAGAGGAGTATGTGGAGCATAGTGGGTGCTCAGTAAATATTTGCCAAAAAAATGGATGAATACATGAATGCATGAATGCCTGCATTGAATCCTACATTTTCACTGATCATCTAATGGATTTGGAGACATGTTCCTCTGAGAAATAATGTGGCTCCAAATAAGAACATTAGCCATTTCTAATAATAGTAAAATATCTTAAAGCCCACATATTTAATTTATATTTAATAATACTACTAATAATAATACTTGGGGAATTTTTATTTAGGAGAAATTCTTATATATAAGTACCTTTTCATATTAATAGGTTTGATTCTAAAAATTTATGCAAAGGTCCATGTCATCTTGTCTTAAATGAACAAATCTATGCCATTATCTGGTGGCTGGTAGAAGAGATGCAATTTGGCTATGGCATGTAAGATTGTTTTTAAATCTACGAACTTATAGTAAGTTAGGTTTAGAATTAGAGAAACTTCTACAGAATTCTGTGTTTATAAAACCCTTTGAGATACCAATCAAATACAGAAATATAGAGAGCATAACTTCAAATACACAATATTAATCTATATTCTTGAACTTTACAGATATGCTATATCCATCTTGTCCATATAGGCAGCCTTAGTAAAAAATACTCAGCTGCTGACAAATTGGGATTACCTTCTTACTGTTATAAACAGTAGTATAAGTGGCCATTACTATGGATCACAGGGAAAAGACTGTGAATAATTAGATATGTGAATATACTTAGTCTTGGGAACTATTTTTCATAAAAGCAGAAATGAAATCTTGACCTCTTCAATGAATACTTCTTTTTCCTTTTTTACTGTTTTTTCAAAAAGTTCCTGATGTTATTGAACTTTTTTTCGCTAAAATAAGATATAGCAGTAAAATTAGGCCCTTGTTTCTAAAAAGTTAAGCTTAGGATTTAATAAGCCAATTAAAAATGTTTTAAAAATACAAGACTATGACCACTCAAGACAAGTCTCCTTTTATAAAGGTGGAAAGACATTGAGAAGACCAGACCCTAGGCACAGGCTGAAAATGCTATAATGTTTATCCTGCTTTTTCAAATTGTTATCAACAGACCACCTGCATTAGTATCAACCTTTTAAATCCACAGCTCCCTCCCCCACGGTGTCTCATTTGAGATCTAGTGGATCAGAATCTTGTTGGGTAGAGGAATCTACACTTTTAACAAGCCTCACAGATGATTCTCATGCATAATAAAGAGCCACAGCTCAGTCCAAAAGAGGTCACTACTACAGCACCCTCTGCTAAACACATACATCCCAGAGAAGGCCTAGATCTTGGGAGCATTCTGCCTTGGGAACAGAGGTTAAAGATTATTGGGGCAGGTTGTTTATGGCATCTTTTCATGTGTAACCTAATAAAAATGGGCCTCTTGCTTCAAATAAAAACTGGGGTATAATTATCCATTTGATGATCAGATGGTATACAGGGGTTAGGAGGCCTGGTGGAAGCCACACGATTTTACCTTTACTCTTCTACCTTGGAGCCACCATCAGTGATGATTCTTCTTTTTCATTAAAAATACTAAAAGTTTGCTATATGCAAATCACTGGTATATAGTAATAAATAAAGCATGGGGTCTGCTTTTGAGAAGCTAACACTAGATTAGTGGTTCTAAACCCAGGCTGTACATGACAATCATCTGGGGAACTTAAAAAATAACAATGACTCATTCCACCTTATGCAAATTAAAGCCAATGGAAATGAGACCCAGGTGCTTTTTTTTTTTTAATTTAAAGCTTTTTGGTTGATTCTAATGTGCAGTCACGATGGAGACCTAAATCTGTTTAAAAATCACATTGCTAGGCCTCATCCAGGTGCAATCACTTTCCAAAGGTTCTGTAACCACCATTGTTTCCTAGGGTTTCAGAGTCCCCTTCCCATAAATAAGGACTACAGTGAGACCAGGTTACCAGGTATTTCTTTCAGCTCACATTCTATAATTTAAAATTCTGCAATCATATTTTTAATTTTCTAGTTCTCTAAATCTTTGTTCAAACTTGCATTATCCTCCATCATTCCAAGGATATTAATTATAATTTTATTTATAATTCTGTTCTCTTGTCTTTTTCTTGGGAGTTTTATTGATTTGGGATTTTTTGTTTGTATTTCTCTGTGTTTAGCATTAGAGTATTTCCTAAAATGTCTGGTGATCTCTTGCTCCCCGTTCAGATTTCAGAGTGAGCCACTAAAAGAGTTGATTGAAAAATTCATATATAAGGGCGCCTGAGTGGCTCAGTCATTAAGCGTCTGCCTTTGGCTCAGGGCGTGATCCTGGTGTTCTGGGATCGAGCCCCACATCAGGCTCCTCTGCTGAGAGCCTGCTTCTTCCTCTCCCACTCCCCCTGCTTGTGTTCCCTCTCTCGGGAGCTGTCTCTCTCTCTGTCAAACAAATAAATAAAATCTTAAAAAAAAAAAAAAAAAAGAAAAAAATTCATATATAGATAGATTCGCCTTTGAAACTTATTGGACTTCAATATGCTGTGATGGAATCATAACTTTGCATTAGTGGGCCTCAAAATGTCAGTCTTTTCTCAAGTCTGGCTGACAAGTGAGGTGAGTGGGAAAAGTACCTGGAACTCTCTTCCATTATATATATATACTGTCACTTAAAACCCTCCATTTTCTTCTTGTCTTACTTTTAATTATGAAAAATTAAAAACACGCAAAAACACATAAAGAATAGTGTAAGAAATTCCCCTACACCCATCACTCAGGGTCAATAATTCTCAACTCATGTCCAAATTTGTTTCCTAATCCTACCAACTTCCCCAATTCTCACTCTGATGATGTAAAGGCAAATCCAAAACATCATAATTTGATCAATACACACTTTAGCATGTATTCCCAAAAAATAAGGGACTCTTTAACATAAACACAAAACCATTTTTGCATCTTAAAAAAAATCAACAGTGATTTGATTCCTTATTTATTCAGTTCCAATTTTTGTGACTGCCTCATAAATTTGTGTGTACAATCAATATATATACACTTTCTATATGTTTATCTGAATCAGAACCCAATTAAAGCCCATACTTAGTAGGGATCAATGTTTTTAAGTCTCTTATAATCTAAAAGTTTCTTCTCCATCACTTTATTTTTTTTCTTTCAATTTATTTGATGAAAAAGCTAACTTTTTGTCCAATTTTTCAGCATTTCCCACAGTTTGTATTTTTTTTATTGAATATCTCTGTTTCTCCTGTTCCTCATACTTCTGTAAACCAGCAGTTTGATATAAAGGCTTGATCAGATTCTAATTCAATTTTTTTTCAAGATTACTTCATAGGTGGCACTGTATACTTCTACCAGGAGGCACAAATAATAGCTGGTTCTTTCCATTCTGCAATTATAGCAGCCATTAATGATTACTGACTAGATGCAGTGATTTAGTAGGGGATCCAAAATGATAATATAATTCTATAATTCCTTCTTATTTATTGCCTGAAATACTTCTATACTGAAATGCTTCTATAAAGAGAGACTTCTCTCAACAATTGTTTAGTTACCCTAAGGTATAGTTCACATAGGAAAAGCAAGATAAATGCTGGGGTTTTTTTTTTTTCCTTTTATTTACCAGTTTCAAAATACCAAGTTAGATTTTTGCATGTTCCAAAACTAATCAATAAGTTTTTAAAATTCTAATTTTAAACTCATGGATTTAAATATATTTGAATTATCTTACCCCATTGGAGTTGTACTGCTCTTTGAAACTGAAATTATCTCATCTTCGACTGGTGGGAACTTATTTAAATGAGCCCCTAAGTCCTTTTGACACGAACCCCAGTAGTCTTTCATAGCTCCCTTGCTTTCTGGTATGACAGGATGCTTCAGGTTCTTCAGATATAATTCCTGCTCCAGACCTGGAATTAGCTGTTTCTCCAAGGAGCTCTTATTCTCCTTATCTGGAGTCTAGGAATACCCTACAATTTTCTTACATCATCTCATCTCTTTCCTCTTCTGTCTCAGTGTTCTCAAGTCCAGGGACTCTCTCATTTGATTTCTCCACCAACAGACCTCACATCTTCTCCTGTATTAGAGATGAGGAAGTCACCCAGCTATAAGAGACTGTGCTTCCTATCCAGATTATCACCAATCCTGCTGTTTTCAGTCCCACCTGCCACCTTCCAAAGCAATTGATATTCTTGGGCGTTTTGAAGGTACTGTAAGGTGAACTAGCTTTCTTGTTGGCATCCCTCTCTGAAGATATTTACATAGCAGCTTTCTCTATTCTACTATTTCACATTTACCCATCAGCTTTCCATATTTGAAAACTGACATCTTTTATCTATTATCATCTCCTCTCCCATTCTTTTTGTGTTTGTAGTATTGCACCTTCCTTATTCTTTTACTTATTAATTTAGTGGGGCTTTAGGAGTATTGTGGGCTAAGCTGTGTCTCTCCAAAATTCATACGTTGAAGTCTTAACCCCCAGTACTTCAGAACATAACTGTATTTGGAGATAAGGTCTTTAAAGATATAAGTAAGTTAAAATAAGGTTTTTAGGGTGGGCCCTAATCCTGTATGACTGGTGTCTTCATAAGAAAAGGAATTTTGAACATAGACATGAGTGTGCACAGAGGAAAGGCCATGTGAAGACACAAAAAGAAGACAGCCATTTACAAGCCAAGGATAGAGGTCTCAGAAGAAATCACTGCCAACACCTTGATCTCAGACTAATAGCCTTCAGAACTGTGAGAAAATATATTTCTTCTATTTATGCCTCCCAGTCTGTGGTACTCAGTTATGACATTCCTAGAAAACTAATGGAGGGAGGGATCTAAGGTATGAGCATGGATTCAATCTACCTTGTGCAAACAGAAGTCCATCTATCCCATTCTACAAAACTAAAAAATATAAAGTATTTCACAAAGATAGAAATGTAGCAGAAAATATAACAATGGTATCCACCAAGTCAAAGAGTTGTGCTGATGGTAATTTTGAGAAGGAAAAAGTCAGCTTTACACTTTTGACAAATAATAGTTCAATAACATTAACGGAATAGATGGGACTATAAAGATAGACTAATGAATCTTGACATTTCTGCATCTCTCTTTGAAATACAGAAGATAGTTTGCAAGATCTTTCATATTTGCATAGAACACAATAGTATGCATGTAGTAACTGAAACAATGCCATGGACTTAAACTGATTATTTTAATATAGAATTCAAAATAAAAAATACTAAAACTCACAAAATTATAATGGTTACCAAATAAGGTTTGGTGTAATAAGATACAGAGAGAAATCTAATGTTAAGATTTTAAGATTTTCATTTGTTTCTATACACTTTAGTTTCACATCTAATTTCATTGTTGCTTGTACTGCCAGTATAATTTTGGAAGTGGCTTCATTCTAAAGTTTATCCACATATATCCATGCTATAATGCTAGGACATTGCACAAAGGGTGTATGGGGGGATGAGGAGGTACTTAGGTCTTTTTTCTAGCATACATCTAGGTATCACAGAAAGGTTTTATTGTAGTTTAGAGGCTTTTCTTAGCCTATAAAACTCTCACTTCTGCAATCAATACTTTCTTAGGTAGTGCTTTTTGTTCTCCCTGTCTTTGATCCTTCTTACAAATAAAATGAAGAAACATTAATTCCCTATATTTACTGATCACCACTGTGTGGCAGGCACTATACTTGATATATTACTGTTATCTTTAATCCTTAAAAATCCTCAAGTTGGACAACATTACTCAAGTTTGCCCAGTAGGGAAAATAAGATCCACAGAGATTTAATAACTTAGCATTAAACACAACTAGTAGGGTCACAAACTAAGGTCTGAGTAATTAAAAGCCTCTTTTTTCTTTTTGAGGAGTATTACAAAAGATTAATATTGCAGACATTGTGACAAAAATGATTGAAAAAATATGTATTAACCTATTTTAGGAACATGCCCTACTTTATATATTCTGGAATGCAGCCAGATTAGTGACACCCACTGATATCATATGGATTAGAAAAACTAGGCAATTGAGTCCAGCAAAACCAGAGAATCATTGTACTAGTGAAGGTTAATTCTAGTAGGCATGGAATTAGTATAAGTCGTTTTGCTAAAGTAGCTACAAGGCACTGATCCCTGGTCAAGGTATGAAACTACTGACTAATAGTCTTGCTTTGCAATTATGGCTCCCATGAGTTTCAGAGTGGTTTTTATCAGCTTGTTAGCATTGTTCATTGATAACAAGGACACTGATGATTTGCACCTGCCCTTGGTGAGACTCCCAGTGGGCTTTACTGTTGGTACTGGTTATGCAGCAAAATATCCTATGTGGCCAGCAGGGTACATGAGACTGTGGAAAGACTCCATCTGTGCTCCCAGATTCTGAGCTGTTCATGCATGTGTCTGTATTCCCTAATCAAGACATAATGCGTAATGCATGCCCTGGTGTGGCCTTAGAGAAGACAATTAGAGCTCAATCCTGATCTCTCTGGAAAACTTGTAGCCTTTAACTACAAAGAATACTCTTACTTTAAAGTTGTTCATATTTGTTGGGCTTTTTTCCTGCAATAAACTTATATTTAAGCATTGTCCTTTTGGGCCCTGAGTCTTCTTGGGCTATCCAGCCCTACATGCCGCTGTTAGAGCAATCATGAAATATAATAAACTGTTCCTTAGTTGTTACGTTGTTGTTGTTTAAAGACATTACATTTCAGAGGGGAGAGTTAAAATGGCGGAGGAGTAGGGACCCCTTTTTCAGCCGGTCCCCTGAGTCGAATTGGATAAGTACCAGACCAGCCTGAACATCCATGGAATCAGCCTGAGATGCAGGAAGATACATCTGGATCTCTATAAATGAACATCTCCAGCGCTGAGTATTGAGGTACCAAGCGGGGAGCTATGAAACCATGCACAGGTATCGGAAGATAAACGGAAGGGGGAGGCAGCCGCTGCATTCGGGCGCCAGGAAGCAGTAGCCACCTGCACTAGGGAGCGGGTGAACTTGAGGAGGACTGGCACCCGCGAGAGAGCAGACTGAGACCGTGAGCCGGGGAACGCGCGCCACCAGACTGAAACGTGGCTCCGGTGTGCTCACTGGATCCAGACTGAGACCAGGAGCTCCGGGAGCGCACGGGGGTAGCTGGCGGCTGGCAGTGTTAGAAACACAAAGGACAGAGACACGCCGGCCCTGGTGTAAGGGCTGGGATGCCGGGTAGGGGCGCACATCCCAGGACGCTGCAGGGTTGAGCAGCACCAACAGAAACAGAGTTAAAGTGGCGAGAACATCAGTGAGGAACGGTCCACAATCCCTCTGTTCTGAGACAGAGGCTGAGATTCGGCCACTGCTGCTCTGATTCTGAGAAGAGGCACAGCAAACTGCCAGGGAAAGCCGCCAGAGAACAAAAGCCTGGAAACACCGGCTCACAATGTGCCCATCCCCATCCCCCCTCACAGGGGACACGGAGACTCTACCCAAACAGGGTTGCCTGAGTATCGGCGCAGCAGGCCCCTCCCACAGAAGGCAGGCTGAAAATTCAAGAAGCCCACATCCCTAAGATCCCTATAAAACAAGGGTGCACAGCCTCGGTCCCAGTCAGTAATTTGGGCTCTGGACAACCCCACAAACTCGCCTCATCAGAATGACGAGAAGGAGAAGTCCCCCCCAGCAAAGAAAAGACAATGAGTCTGTGGCCTCTGCCACAGAACTAATGGATATGGAAATAACCAAATTATCAGAAATGGAATTCAGAGTAAATATGGTCAAGATGATGTGTGTAGACTTGAAAAAAGTATTAACGAAAATGTTAATGAGAATATAGAATTTTCTAAGGGTGGAAATGAGAGTGAATCTGGCAGAAATTAAAAATTCTATGAGCCAAATGCAGGCAAAACTAGAGGCTCTAACAGCCAGGGTGAACGAGGCAGAAGAACGTATCAGCGAACTGGAGGATGGCTTAGTAGAAGAAAAAGCTAAAATAGAATCTGGACTCAAAAAAACCAACACTCAGGAACGTAGGATACGGGAGATTACTGACTCAATGAAACGTTCCAATGTCAGAATCATCGGCATCCCAGAGGGGGTGAAGAAAAACAGAGGACTAGAAGAGATATTTGAACAAATTGTACCTGAAAACTTCCCTAATCTAGCAAGGGAAACAAACATTCGTGTCCAAGAAGCAGAGAGGACTCCTCCCAAGCTCAACCATGACAAACCTACGCCACGTCACATCATAGTGCAATTCGCAAATATTAGATCCAAGGATACAGTATTGAAAGCGGCCAGGGCAAAGAAATTTCTCACGTACCAAGGCAAAGGTATCAGAATTACGTCAGACCTGTCTACACAGACCTGGAATGAGAGAAAGGGCTGGGGGGGGGGGGGGAGGGCATTTTTAAAGCTCTTTCAGAGAAAAACATGCAGCCAAGGATCCTTTATCCAGCAAGGCTGTCATTCAGAATTGATGGAGAAATAAAGACCTTCCAGAATCACCAGTCATTGACCAATTTTGGAGCCACGAAACCAGCCTACAGGAGATCTTAAGGGAGGTTCTATAAAAGTGAAAAGGCCCCAAGAGTGATACAGAACAGAAAGTCACAATCGATAGAAACAAAGACTTTACTGGCAACATGGCATCATTAAAATCATATCTCTCAATAATCAGTCTCAATGGAAATGGCCTAAATGCTCCCATATAATGCCACAGGGTTGCAGATTGATAAAAAGACATGACCCATCCATTTGCTGTCTACAAGAGACTCACTTCGACCTAAAGATACATTCAGACTGAAAGTAAAGGGATGGAATACCATCTTTCACGCCAATGCACCTCAAAAGAAAGCTGGGGTAGCAATTCTCATTCAGACAGATTGGATTTTAAACTAAAGACTATTGTTAGAGACACAGAAGGGCACTATATTATTCTTAAAGGACGTATCCCAACAAGTGGACACGACAATTATAAATATATATGCCCCCAACAGGGGAGCAGCAAGATACACAAGCCAATTCTTAACCACAATAAAGAGACATATAGATAAAAATACACTAATAGTAGGAGACCTCAACACTCTACTATCAGCAATAGACAGATCACCTAAGCAAGAAATCAGCAAAGAAACAAGAGCTTTGAATGCCATACTCAACAAGTTGGACCTCATAGATATATATAAAACACTACACCCCAGAACCAAAGAATACTCATTCTATTCTAATGCCCATGGAACATTTTCAAGAATAGACCATGTTCTGGGTCACAAAACAGGTCTCAACCAATACCAAAAGACTGAAATTATTCCCTGCATATTCTCAGACCACAACGCTCTGAAATTGGAACTCAACCACAGGGAAAAATTTGGAAGAAACTCAAACACTTGGAGACTAAGAACCATCCTGCTCAGGAATGACTCAATAAACCAGGAAATCAAAAATCATTTTAAACAATTTATGGAGACCAACGAGAATGAAAACACAACAGTCCAAAACCTATGGGATACTGCAAAGGCAGTCCTAAGGGGAAAATACATAGCCATCCAAGCCTCACTCAAAAGAATAGAAAAATCTAAAATGCAGTTTTTATATTCTCACCTCAAGAAGCTGGAACAACAACAGAGGGACAGGCCTAATCCACACACGAGGAAGCAGTTGACCAAGATTAGAGCAGAAATCAATGAATTAGAAACCAGGACTACAGTAGAGCAGATCAACAGAACTAGAAGCTGGTTCTTTGAGAGAATCAATAAAATTGACAAACCGCTGGCAAGACTTATCCAAAAGAATAGAGAAAAGACCCAAATTAATAAAATTATGAATGAAAAAGGAGAGGTCACAACCAACACCAATGAAATTGGAAGGATTATTAGAAACTTTTATCAACAGCTATATGCCAATAAATTAAGCAAGCTGGAAGAGTTGGAGGCCTTCCTGGAAACCTATAAACTACCAACTGAAACAGGGAGAAATTGATTTTTTAAACAGGCCAATTAATTATGAAGAGATTGAGTCAGTGATAAACAACCTTCCAAAACACAAAACTCCAGGCCCAGATGGTTTTCCTGGGGAATTCTACCAAACATTCAAAGAAGAAATAATACCTATTCTCCTTAAGTCGTTTCAAAAAATAGAAACAGAAGGAAAGGTACCAAACTCATTCTATGAGGCCAATATTACCTTGATCCCCAAACCAGGCAAAGACCCCATCAAAAAGGAGAATTACAGACCAATTCCCCTAATGAATATGGAAGCCAAAATCCTCAACAAGATCCTGGCTAATAGAATCCAACAGTACATTAAAAGGATTATCCATCATGACCAAGTGGAATTCATCCCTGGGATGCAAGCGTGGTTCAACATTCACAAATTGATCAGCGTGATACATCATATCAACAAGAAAAGAATCAGGAACCATATGATCCTCTCAATTGATGCAGAAAACGCATTTGACAAAATACAGCATCCTTTCCTGATTAAAACCCTTCAGAGTGTAGGGATAGAGGGTACATTCCTCAATCTCATAAAAACCATCTATGAACAGCCTACAGCAAATATCATTCTCAATGGGGAAAAGCTGGAAGCCTTTCCCTTAAGATCAGGAACACGACAAGGATGCCCACTCTCGCCACTATTATTCAACATAGTACTAGAAGTCCTGGCAACAGCAATCAGACAACAAAAAGGGATAAAAGGTATCCAAATCGGCAAAGAAGAAGTCAAAATGTCTCTCTTCGCAGATGACATGATACTCTATATGGAAAACCCAAAAGAATCCATGCCCAAACTATTAGAAGTTATAGAGCAATTCAGTAATGTGGCGGGATACAAAATCAATGCTCAGAAATCAGTTGCATTTCTATACACGAATAATGAGACTGAAGAAAGAGAAATTAGGGAATCCATCCCATTTACAATAGCACCAAAAACCGTACGTTACCTTGCAATTAACTTAACCAGAGACGTAAAGGAGCTATATTCTAGAAACTATAAATTACTCTTGAAGGACATTGAGGAAGACACAAAAAGATGGAAAGATATTCCATGCTCATGGATTGGAAGAATTAACATAGTTAAAATGTCCATGCTACCCAGAACAATCTACACTTTCAATGCTATCCCGATCAAAATACCAACGACATTTTTCAAAGAACTGGAACAAATAGTCCTTAAGTTTGTATGGAACCAGAAAAGGCCCCGAATCGCGAAGGAACTGTTGAAAAGGAAAAACAAAGCTGGGGGCATCACAATGCCGGATTTCGAGCTGTACTACAAAGCTGTGATCACAAAGATAGCATGGTACTGGCACAAGAACAAACACACAGACCAATGGAACAGAATAGATAACCGAGAAATGGACCCTTGGCTCTTTGGGCAACTAATCTTTGATAAAGCAGAAAAAAACATCCGGTGGAAAAAAGACAGTCTCTTCAATAAATGGTGCTGGGAAAATTGGACAGCTACATGCAAGAGAATGAAACTTGACCACTCCCTCATACCATACACAAAGATAAACTCCAAATGGATGAAAGACCTTGATGTGAGACAGGAATCCATCAAAATCCTAGAGGAGAACATAGGCAGCAACCTCTATGACATCGGTCAAAGCAACCTTTTTCATGACACATCTCCAAAGGCAAGAGAAAGAAAAGATAAAATGAACTTGTGGGACTTCATCAAGATAAAAAGGTTCTGCACAGCCAAGGAAACCGTCAAAACAACTAAGAGGCAGCCCACGGAATGGGAGAATATATTTGCAAATGACACTACAGATAAAAGACTGGTATCCAAGATCTACAAAGAACTTCCCAAACTCAATAAGCGAGAAACAAATAAACAAATCATAAAATGGGCAGAAGATATGAACAGACACTTTTCCAATGAAGACATACAAATGGCTAACAGACACATGAAAAAATGTTCAAAATCATTAGCCATCAGGGAAATTCAAATCAAAACCACACTAAGATACCACCTTACGCCAGTTAGAATGGCAAAAATTGACAAGGCAAGAAACAACAATTGCTGGAGAGGATGTGGAGAAAGGGGATCCCTCCTACATTGTTGGTGGGAATGCAAGTTGGTACAGCCACTCTGGAAAACAGTGTGGAGGTCCCTTAAAAAGTTAAAAATTGAAGTACCCTATGACCCAGCCATTGCACTCCTGGGTATTTACCCCAAAGATACAGACGTAGTGAAGAGAAGGGCCATATGCACCCCAATGTTCATAGCAGCATTGTCCACAATAGCTAAATCATGGAAGGAACCAAGATGCCCTTCAACAGATGACTGGATTAAGAAGTTGTGGTCCATATATACAATGGAATATTACTCAGCTATCAGAAAGAACGATTTCTCAACATTTGCTGCAACATGGACGGCACTGGAGGAGATAATGCTAAGTGAAATAAGTCAAGCAGAGAAAGACAATTATCATATGATTTCTCTCATCTATGGAACATAAGAACTAGGAAGATTGGTAGGGGAAGAAAGGGATAAAGAAAGGGGGGGTAATCAGAAGGGGGAATGAAGCATGAGAGACTATGGACTCTGAGAAACAAACTGAGGGCTTCAGAGGGGAGGGGGGTGGGGGAATGGGATAGACTGGTGATAGGTAGTAAGGAGGGCATGTATTACATGGTGCACTGGGTGTTATACGCAACTAATGAATAATGGAACTTTACATCAGAAACCAGGGATGTACTGTATGGTGACTAACATAATATAATAAAAAAACATTAATAAATAAATAAATAAATAAATAAAGACATTACATTTTAGAGTGACTGGTTATATAGCAAAAGATGGCAGAAAAAACAACTGAAATTCACTAAGCATTTGTCAGGCATTACTTCAATTCAAGACAAGAAACCTGTGCCACAAAGAAATTACTTGCAAAAGCAACAGAGCTTGTAAGCAGATGAGACAGATATTACTGGTTGCTACCACAATCCCAATTTCCACCCTCCCTTTCCACCACCTTCCGGGGGTGGCCATGTGACATAGTCCTGGCTAATGAATATAAGCACTCTTCTGACAAAGAAAATAGAAGCTAGAGCAGGACTGAAAGAAAGACAAGTTCAGTTTTGAAATGTTAGTTTTGTAGTTGTTATAAAACATCAAGATAGAGATGTCATATGGACAGTAATTCATAGAAGACTGGAGCTCAGTGGAGAGTTCCGGGTATAAATACATAATAGAAGCAGTCTGTATATTTGGAAATGATCAGCACAAATAGGTGCTACCTAAAGCCATGAAACTAAATGTAGTTTCTGGGGAAATGATATAAAGAAAGGGCTTAGAATAGTATGCAAGATTTATGTTTTTCTTTTATATTGTATTATATATTTTATTATTTTAATTTTATCATATTCTTAATATCATTAATCTTTTTTAATGGCCCATATGAATTAATGAATCATTCTAAAATTAGACTTTATTCTAACAATTTTTCAATCATTTACCATATTCTTCAGCTAATATCTGGACTGAATATTTTGGCAAGACTGATGATTATTCTATTTTCCAGCACTGAATTAACAGATCCATTCTAATTCCTAAAAAGGAGATGATATTCAGCATCCTTTTTCTAATATAATATAATATAATAGGAGAAACAAATTTGTATAATATAAATATAATAAGGAGAAACAAATTTATAAGCAACTTAAAAGGAAAGTTTGCAACTTAAAATATTTTCAGCATGCTTATATCAACATAATTTTTGCTATTTGATTAAACTTAGCACTATATTCTTAATAAAAGAAAACTGACTTTTCATTTAAAATTAAATATATTGAATAAGTATGTGACGGATTTAGTTAACTTTTTAAGTGACTCATCATAATGACTGATTGGCCAGAGAAATATATAACTTTTACTTGAGAATGTAGAAAAGAACATGTGTCTTTTAATGTTCATTTTCATTGCAAGATAAATTTTGGTTCATTTAGAAAGTGTAATTTATTCTTTCTGATCTCAGGAAACAAACACCCTGTATATGATTTTTTTAAAGAACTAATTAAATTTAAACAGAACCAAATCAAATTAACATGGCATGGAAAACTCTAAGGGAATAAAATAGATTTGAAAAGTAACTCTGTATTAATCAATAAGAGAACTACAAGTGTCACTGGGTCTCAGATACAACAATTCCGTTATACATCCCTGAAATTAGAAAATTAAATAAGTGACAGGAAATGCTTTGTAGGATAAATCATAAGCTAGTTAGCTTACCATATGTTCAGTAACAGAAATAGAACACAAAAATAGTTTTCCCATGTAAATCGAAACAAGTATATCAGGAGAGGCAGAATTCAAATGCAAGCTGCTAGTTTTGACTGTATATTGTTGCTTTGGAGTAGAGGGTTATTTTATGCAGTCCCAGCCATTCCAACATGAAATTGAGTAAGGCTGATGAAAAGCTACTTAGATTCCTTAATATATATGCTGAAAAAACAGTTCATATCAACACTGGTATTAGCAATTCAATTCAGTCAAAATACAGTAAATCTGAAGTTACCCTGCCAAGTTCTGAACTAGAGTAAATAGGACTAAATGTGGCTATCCTGAAAAATCTTACCACGATGATCAAGAATTATGTAAGAGTTTTGTGCTCAAATATTTTTCACCAAGAGAAAAATATATACAAATAGTTTATATAGTTTCCCCACAATTACTGTATCTTATATGGTGGATTATCTAGTAGCAGCCAAGATTTATAATGCCTGTTTTGGTAATTTAGTACCAAGTAAATGTTCAGAGTTCATTAACATTTATTACTGCGCAATGCAACATGAACTTCTCAATAGTTACTTAATATGAGTGCATTCTTCCTGCTCTTTGCAAACCCCAATCTATTTTTAAAGGAAAAAGAAACAGTATCACTTAATGAAAAATACAAAGACAATTAAACACATCCAAATGAAGTAATGTTAAAAGTTATAAATCTTAAATGAAGCTAAAGGACCCACATAAGATTAACTGATATTACATTGACAGGAATGAAGAATTCAAATGTCTACTGGAGCTGGAGTTCCATGGAAAATGGTACACTGAAGATCACTCACCCTCACTCTCCCAGGGGTAGAATTTAATCAGTTCCAATTGATTGTGGTTAGGATGGGTTGTTGGTTTTTCGTTTTTGGTTGTTGGTTTTTGTTTTGTTTTGTTTCATTTTTTTTTTTTTTGAGAAAAGCTGAAAATCTGGATTTGTATATGAAATGCTACAAGTTACAAATGCTGGCAATTAATTCCATTTTTTATAACTACAAATTGGCCATAATCCACTCGTGGATTAAATTCAACCCACTGACCACTAGATTCCACACTCTGCTTAGTCTATTTTAATCTTAATATATTAAGAATATATCTCCTTATATAAATTCCTGCATATACCTTGAAATCTCACAAAATCAAAGTTTTGATAAATGAGTTGGAGTTTTTCCATGCCTTGTTGGTAGTATCAGGATAAAATTACAATGTTTATAATTACAAGTGATTAGCAGAGACTCGATCTTTACACACTCTGATAGTTCTGAAACTAGGATTGCCTACGTCTGACGTATTATCTCTGAAATGCTGTGTAGGAAAGGGCCCAATTACTCACACTTACTTTCACTAGATTACTGTGTGCTGTGCTCAGACTACTGAATCACATCAAAGGCACTGCCTGACACCTGGAAGAGACTGTTTTGTCTTCACAACTCTCATTGTTATGAGAGACTTGATCTAGCTTCCTGTTACATTCCCAAGTTAATGAACACAATAAACTGGAAGTTTCCATAATCCTCTAAGAAGTGTATGGGGAGATGTTGGTGGCAACCAAAAACAAAGTGTGAAAGTAGGCTCAGCTGGACAGATTGATAGACCCCCCTGAGCAGATAAGGTTGTAGATCAAGTCATCAAGTAATGAACCAGAATAAGAACTTTCTCTGACTCTGGGTGGTGGAATGTTAATATGGATTTCATAGGGATGGGAAGGTCAGGAAGATGATGGGGAAATTCTAACTCCCTAAATTGAGGATACTTGTGATTACCTAAGAGCACTGAAACAGGGCGTTTAACACCCAAGGTAAGGAGATTCTTTGCCTGTATCTTCAATTGCAGTGTTTATAAAGTTTGGCATCCACATTATCCCTTAATGGGTAATCAATGTACATGAAGATCATCAATTTGGGGTAATTTTTTTAAAATATGTTTCTTACTTTACTTGATAACAAAAAATAACCATAATATTTTTAAGTTAACAATAAAATGTTTTGTTTTAACGAGAAGGATAATATTGTTTGCAGTCTTTTACCAAGGTAACATTATACAACTCAATGGTGGATAGCTTAATTTATAATTTAGGTTACACTTGCAATTGATTTCTCATGCTAGCTTCTACTAAATTAGAAATTTTAAATTCACAATCATAGATCATTGTAAATGTCACCAAGTGTTTAGTGCCTGCCAGATAAGTCTGGATATTCATATTAAACACAAATGGCCCAGAAATTATGGAGAGACGGCTCACTGCAGACTACTTTCAGCACTCTAATAGATGATAAATTCTAACATTTTACAGCCAAAAGCTGGAATGTTGGATGTTTCAACTTGGAAGACAACAGTAAATGTATTTCTAATCCACTCTTGTTTTCAGTTCTGGAAATTATTTCTTCATGCTCTGTTGCAGCATTTGGATGTGGTTTATATATTAGTTAAATAATATACCATCAGTTTCTTTCTCCAAAAACTAAAAAAGACATTGAGCTGGGAAAAAGTCCAAATGTCAGACTCAAGCTATTTGAATTGAATTTCATTGGCTTTAAAACTTGAGAGAAAATATCCTCAATGTTTAAAAGCACAGTATTTTGGTTTGGAAGTGAGAGTTCAGATCACTCAAGTTACTAAGATATGTTCCTTGAAAAGACCACATGAAATCAGAATGGTCCTTACTGGCATTAAGTTTATATTTTATTTCAACAATTCCTATAATCATCTGTCTCCTCACCAACATTCTTAATTTTGGTGTGTTGGATTCATAACTCACTTCTTCTTTATCCATATTTAAAATACACATATAGACTGACTGCAATTTGAATATATTCATACTTTTCACTATTTATTTCAAATCTAATTTAAAATCAGAAAGCATGCTGTTGATTATCAACTGTTTTCTATAAACAAAGCAGGGTATGGAATGACACTCAGGTGGAATTTCTTATTTACATAACACTCTTCCATCCTCCCAGTAGGGTTGGTGCTATCCATTGCTGATTCCAAAGCAAGTTTTCAAGTCCATGTGTGCCATGAAATTAAATCAAAGAAACACCACTTCTCCCTTTGCTTGAGTTTTCAAAGATAAATATAACTAAAATTGTCAAATTCTTCCATATATATATATATATATATATATATATATATATATATATATATATATATATAGCACAAATAAGCAAGGGTTGATACATATTCTGCAAATCAATGATTTAACACAAGCATGAACTAAAATATCTATCCAAGGTGCTGGCAGGGCTGCACTCCTGGAAATTCTAGGGGAGAATTTGTTTACCTGCTTTTCCAGTTTTTAGAGGTTGGTTCATGGCCCTGCACTACTCTAACCTCTGCTTCTTCATCACATTGCTTTCTTTGACTCTCCTGCATCCTGCTTATATGGACCCTTGTAATCACATCTGGACTGTCCAGATAATCCAAGATAAGCTCCTCACCTAAAAGTACTTAACAATTATATCTGCAAAGATCTTTTACATGTAAGGTAATATATTCACAGGTTTCAGGGGTTAGGCATCTTTGGGAGATTAGTTTGTGCCTAACACACGAGGCTCACCTCCTTGGGCCTCTTTTCTCCCTCAATTATATCTTGCTCAGTAAATTTTTCCTGCCATGTTAATACTTCAATATATTCAAGCAGATTTTTTAAATTCATTTTTCTAATTGTCCTTAACTACAGGTTTCATTTGATTATCTAGTCTTAGTGTATTTTCTTAGTAAGATGTATTTTCAGAGCCTATTACAAATAATTTAATACTTCAAGATTCCTATCATTAAAAACATTTTACCTGATTCAGCTTATAAATTTTATTCTGTTGATTTTATTTAATTTAGTTAGTGCTTCTAAATTTTAATTCTAGGGTGTTATGATCTCCGTATATTTTTATTTCCTTCTCAATCATTATGACCTTAAAACTTACTATCCCCCTTGTTACAAATGGAAAACCTAAGAAATAGGTTGAATAACTTGAGCCTGCTCACACAGCTAGTAAGAGGGAAAAAGGGGTACTAAACTTTTCAAAAATATTAATAAATTTATCTTATTTTTTATACAAGATTATTTTGAAACTTAGAAGTTCCTTATTTTCTTGTGGAGAATAGATGTGACAGAATTTTATTTCACCTGTATCCATTCATTCTTATTTTCACTCCTTGTTTTGAGTTTAATTTGCTCTTTTTTCTATTTCCTAAAAATGGAAGCTGGTTTCATTGATTTTACACATTTCCTCTTTACTAATATAAACATTAATTCTATGTATTAGCCACTAAGTACTGTGTTACAAATCTTACAAATCTTACTGTGTTACTCCATCTTACAAATATTGATAAGCTGTGTTTTCATTTTCATTCAGCTCAAAGTATTTTCTAATTTCCCTCATGATTTCCTGTTTTACCCAAGATTTATTTAAAAGTATGTTGCTTAATTTCCAAATATATGTAAATCTTCCATGTATTTTTTTGTGATTGGTTTTTGGTTAAATCTGTTATGATCAAAGAGTATATTTTCTATGATTTCAATTCTTTTAAATATATTAAAACTTGTTTTATTGCCTGGAATATGGTCTGTGTTGGTGAATGCCCTATGTGCACCTGAAACTATGTGTATTTCTACTGTTTTTAGGTGGTGTGTTCTACAAATCTCTAAGAGGTGAAGACAGCCTATAGTGTTGTTCAAGTCTTCTGCAAACTCACTAATGTTTTGTTCCCTCATTCTATCAATTATTGAGACCAGAGTGGTGGAATATCTAGCTTTAATTATGAGTTAGTCAATTTCTCCAGTCTGTTCTGCCAGTTTTTGCTTCATGTATTCTGAATCTCTGTTTATACATACATATACATTTAGGATTACTGTGTCTCCTTGATGACCTTTCTTTTTTATTTTGAAATGTCCCTCTTTATCTCTGGCAATATTCCTTGTCCTCAAATCTATTTTGTCTGACATAACCATTTGCTTTCAGTGTTTGCATGGTATGTCATTTTCCATTCTTTTACTTTTAACCTATGTTTATCTATATATTCCAAGTGTGTTTCTTAGAGATAGCATCCTTGTCTCTTGCTTTTAAAACCCATATGACAATCTCTGCATTCTAATTGAAGATATTAGACAATTTGGATTTAAAATAATTATTGAGGGAGCCTAGGGACTCAGTTGGTTAAGAGTCTGCCTTCGACCCAGGTCATGATGTCAGGGTTCTGGGATCGAGTTCCACATCAGGCTCTCTGCTTATCGGGGAACCTGCTTCTCCCTGTCCCTCTGCCTGCCTCTCTGCCTACTTGTGCTCTGTCAAATAAATAAATAAAATCTTTAAAAACTAAAAAATAAATAAAATAAAATAGTTATTGATATGCTGGCATTTTATCAATAGATGCATTGTTTTTCTATATTCTCCATTTGTACCATCTGTCCTTTGGCAATTTTTTTTCTCTTGTTTTGCCTTCTTTTGGATTAGTTGAATATTTTTTAATGATTCTATTTTATCTCCACCATTATATTATTAGCAATTTCCCTTTAATTTCTTTTTAGTGGCTCTTCTAGACATCTTTAACATCACAGTCTAGCTTCAAATAATAGTATGCTACCACATGTATAGTGTAAGAATTTTCCATCAGTATTCTTCAATTTTCTTCATTCCTTACTTTGAGTTATTGTTATCTCACGTTTTGCTTCTATCTATGTCATAAACCCCCAAACATTATTAATAAAGTTAAGTTTTAGACAACCAATTATCTTTTAAAGAGATAAAAATTTTAAAACATCATTCATGTTGATTTATGCATTTACATTTCTGGCACAGTAGGAGTCAATGTCGAAGGAGTTTGGGCATTTGTATTACTTGTATCTTCTGGACATGCCTGAGTCTGGTCTCTTATATGCCATTTCCACTTCATTATACATAATTGCTGTACACTCCAAACCTTATGGGCCAGCTGGTTAGAAAACAGCCAGTTCATGATGGCAAGTTTAGGCTACATGAACATCTGATGTGCCATGATTAGGTATTCAGTTTCTATCAAGGCCCAGGAGCAAGCCAGAGCTGTTTTTCATAAAGAAAATAGTTATCTGCAGAAGATGAGATAGAAGTGCTCCGAAATCCTAGAGGTATATTTCCTCTTATTTTCATATTAGTACTTGACAGAAGTTTTCTACAGCATTCCAATTTGCAACAGATACTTAAGTATGATTATATTCTGAATCACAAGGCCCAAGTGAAAGAGTAGCTTGCAACGCAGCCTGGATTTGCTGTAGAACCCTCTCTTGCTCTGGTTAAAACTGGCACTTATCCATATTTCAGTAGATGGGCCAAAGTAACACACTCAAATGTGATACACATTTCCCTCTAAAAACCACAAAGGTGTGCCAAGAGTTGTGCATCTTTTTCATGGTAGGGATATGGAAGGAATAGCAACTTGCCTTTCACTTTGGAGGGGATATCCTCACATAATCCAAAGCACTAGACCCCCCAGAAACTTCACTGAGAAAGGAAGCCCCTGAAATTTTATGGGGTTTATCTCCTACTGTCTAATTTGAATATATCTTCCCAAGTAAGGCATGTCAAGTTTTTGCTAATTCCTGCTCATCAAATCAAATCAGTCTAATTCTATCAATACAGTGGGCCATGTTGTTTTACTCCAGTACAGATAGTATATCTGGGACAGCAGCTGCAATCTACATCACAACCTGATTAAGTTTATGAAGATACACAATCATTCCCTAAAATTCATCTGACTTCTCCACAAATCAAATCAGATAGTTAATAGAAATGTAATAGATACCACCACTACTCAATCTTTCAAGTCCTTTGATGGTGGCCCTAATGTCTATAATTCCCTAGGAACTCAATATTGCATCGGGCTTAATACTTCAGCAGGGAATAGAATTTTCAAGGGCCTCCACTTAGCTCTTTCTACTGTAATAGCCCACATTCCATATGTCAGAGAGCCACTATGGGGATATTGCCAGTTTCTAAGTATATCTATTCCAATTATACTTTCAGAAACTGGAGTTATAAACACAAAATAAATCTGTGAACAAACTGCCCTCTATGAGTCTAACTTCAGTTAAGACTTCATCTATCAACTGACCACTGTAACCCCCAGTTTGACCATTGGACCACAGTGGCATTTTAAGCCCCCAAGAATTAGCATCAACTCAAAGCCAGCAACTAGTCTTCCCCACAATTTCCTTTTCCCCGGAGCACTCAGGTAATTGAACCCAGATCCCATTGTACAAGCCTTGAAGAAGGATTTATAGAACATACTGTGGCAATATTTCTGGGTCCTCAAAAGGAGCTCTGACGGCACCTGCTTCACTTGGCACTGCATCATAATCCTCCACAAGTGATAGCTCAATTAACTGTGATGCCACTTTATGCCATGAATTACTAGTATACCACTTCCCATGACTAGGAAATCAACATTGTGCTCAAGCCTCACAGTATGGCCAAATCAATCCCAAAATCTCATCTTTGATAGTATATCTTTTGGGTATCAATTCTGGATTGGTCAGAGGCCAGTCGAGAGAAGCCAAGTTAGTAATTTGAACAGAGAATACTTAGTATAAAGAATTATTAGCAGGTAAATGTAGTCACCCACTAAAAGTAATAAAAGAATACTCTAAGAAATACAGTAATTGCTAATGGAAGAAGCATTTACAACCTCTAGAACTGAGGGAGGACAAACATGGAAGAAACTAAGAATTTGTAAGAAGGCAACTACCACAAACTAAGGCTGGATTCTGACCTAACTGGACAGGGTGTGGCTATAGCAAACTGCAGGGAGTAGAAGTATGCTGCCTTACCAAAGGGCTTGAGTAGTTCATAAGAAGTTGCCCACTGAGGAACTGGTGGGTCAGCACTGGTCCTCCAGAAAGCACTCCCCGGGGCATGATGGGCTAAAGCTGATCTGCAGGAAGCTGCCTTCTGGGGCAGTAGTATGCTGAGGCTGGCTCTCAGCCTGCTGGGTGCCTGAGAAGCTAGTTGAAATTGAGCACTAGTCCTGAACACTGCGGGTAAGCACGCCATAGAAGGAAGAAAATGCATACCAGAACAAGCCCATTCCTCTGCTACTCCTAGCTCTGTCCCTCCAGCACCATCTATTGACAAAATCTAACATTATACCAACTGGCAACAGAGAAATGTTTACACGTCCAACTCTAACATCACAGCGTGGAGCAGAGAAAGGTAGATTTGGAGCTGTGGGACAATAAATATATAATTGGCACATGGAGCCAAGATGAGAGGCCTGATGAATATCCCTTATATTTGAGTTAAACTACTGGGATACAAAGATAAATCAAAACACAGTAAGATATTTTCATTTACCACTCTCCTTTCAAGAGATGAAACAGCTTTTGTCAGTACCTATGGTACATAGCTAAGCCAAACTAGAAGAAAATGCATAAACCTAAAAACGCTTATTAATAAACAGGACGCATAATTACCGGTACAAAGTCGGACTGTGCAAAACAGGACTTGTGGCCATCCTAGAAATAAACCAAAAACCTATAATAATTTAATATATGATAAAAGTAGCATCTAAAAATAGTGAGTAAAAATACATTAATAAATGTCTGTTGTTGGGGGTCACCTGGGTGGCTCAGTCGGGTAAGTGTCTGACTTCAGCTCAGGTCATGATCTCAAGGTCCTGGGATTGAGTCCCACCACCGCTCCATGCTCGCTGGGGAGTTTGCTTGTCTCTCTACACCTCCTCCCATTCATTCTCCCCCTCTCTCTCTCTCTCTCTCTCTCTCTCTAATAAATAAATAAAACCTTAAAAAAATGTCTGTTGTTGGTACAATCAATGGCCTTCTGGGAAAAAGATGGATCTTTCCTGTAAATAAATCAAAATTATTTTTTAATAAAACCATAAATGTACTAAAGGGAACCATGCAAGAAGTATTTTAGAACAGGAAAGCATAGAAGGCATTTTAAATTATGATATAAAACTCAAAAGCCATTAAAGGAAAGGGATAAATCTGACCATAAAAATACCCAAAACTTTTGTACTACAAAAATTATAACCAAAGTCTAAAATCAAATAACAAACTGGGAGGTAATATTTGCAACTGAATCACAAAAGGCTAAACTTTAGTATATACAAAGTTCCTATAAAACCGTAAAATAAAACAAAAAAAACTAATTTTAGATAACCAGAATACACAAAAATATACAGTTCTTAACCCTATGAAAAGCTGCATAATTTCTCATAAGAAAAATGAACTGAGATGCCATTTGTACGTATAAGATTTTAAAAGATCCAAAATTTGGATACAGGCCACTTTACTGACCATGGGAGAAATAGGAGCACTAATATATTTATGAGGAGACGGTAAACTGGAAATACCTAGCACAATTACAAATGCACATATCCTTTTAAACACCAATTCTAAATTTAGTGATTATTCTATGGATAGAATTACATATGTGTAAAGGAGCAAATACAAGGTTATTAATTTCAGCACTGTCTGAAAAATAGCAAGACTGAAAACAACATGATTTTGCATCAGTATGGAACTGTCAAAGTAAATCATGATACATAAGTATGATGTAATGCTATATACCTTTTTTAAAAAGGATATTCTTTGTGAACAGATGAAAATATACTTTTACTGTTAAATTTTTATGAAAAGCTTCAGAAGAACATCTAGAATCTGCTACCACTTTCTGTAAAAACACAAAAAAAGTAAAAATGTGTATGTGTATTACTAGTATGTACATAAAATTTTTTGAGAAGTAATGTCAACTAGGGGCACCTGGGTAACTCAGTCAGTTAAGTGACTGACTTTAGCTCAGGTCATGATCTCGGGGTCCTGGGATGAAGCCCTGCATTGGGCTCCCTGTGCATCCTGAAGCCTGCCTCTCCCTCTCCACCTGCTGCTTCCCCTGCTTGTACTCTCTCTCTCAAATGAATAAATAAAACTTATTTAAAAAACAAAAAAAGAAGAAAGAAAGAAACTCTTATATAATACTAACCTCTAATACTAACCCTATGAGTTAGGTATTTTACAAATAAGGAAATGGAGAAACAAAATATTTTCATAAATTTGCCTAATGTCACATGACCAAGAAAAGGTGGAGCTGAAATTCGAACCAGGCCTGTTTGATTTCAAAGTCCACACCCCTTCCATTTCATTACACTGCCTCATCTCAACCTTTTTCCTAATCCCTAACCTCATTTCCACTATGACATTGCATAAGAAAGAAACAACTAAATATTTTATCTTACCTACTGCTTTACACTGGCAAGGTTACTTGTCTGGTTTAGTTCTGATCTAGGAATAATTTTCTTTTCAGAGTTAACGGAAGCTAATCTAGTAATCTATGCCAAAGGCTTATAATCATACTTTCCTCTTGTGAAACATATGTAGGCATTTTGAGAGTAGACTTCTAATAGAAATAAAGTAATTCAAAAGAGGAGTTTTGATTAGATTATCCTTCTTCTGTCATATACTCATGTGTAGCTCAAATCACCAGTGATTGCCCATTTTCTCTACTCAGGATTTTTCCAAATCCTCTCATAGTCTCCATCATTTCCTTTTCAGGGATCCTCTTTTATCTACTTTAAAATTCACCTAAAGACTTCCTTAAGCAGAAACATCCTAATTTAATCTCATCCAACCCCAATTAAGCAATTCTTAGTGTTTATAAAGCTTCTATTATTAAAAAAAAAAAGTTTCTATATGAAAGGCTCATTCAGACTTTAGAATAGAAAAGCTTCATTAACCGGCATGTCTATTGGGACACCTGGGTGGCTCAGTAGGTTAAGCGTCTGCCTTCAGCTCAGGTCATGATCCCAGGGTCCTGGGATTGAGCAGAGAGCCTAGTTCTCACTCTCCCACTCCCCCTGCTTGTGCCCTCTCTCTCTGTCAAATAAATAAATAAATAAAATCTTTAAAAAAAAAAAGTGATGTCAACTAATGTAAGTGATTTATATACTGGTGTGGGTGTTGAGATATGAATAGATAGGGAAAAGTAGTGGGAAGCAGACTTTTCCTTACGTGAATTTTTAAATATGTACTGATTTTAACCATGTGAAAGGTGTCACTTATTCAAAAATGTTTTAGTTTCAATTATTTTATTAAAAAGTCAGAAGGAAAATTAAAAACATAATGAACCCAAAGTTTAAAAGAAAGGAAATTAACATAAAAGAAAATATTTGAGATGTTCAAAACCCAAAAGCTGGTCCTTTGGAAAGATTAATAAAACTGATTTTTAAGATTTTTTTCTTTATTTGACAGAGAGACAGCCAGCGAGAGAGGGAACACAAGCAGGGGGAGTAGGAGAGGAAGAAGCAGGCTCCCAGTGGAGCAGGGAGCCCGAGGCAGGGCTCGATCCCAGGACCCTGGGACCACGCCCTAAGCCGAAGGCAGACACTTAACGACTGAGCCACCCAGGTGCCCCTAATAAAACTGATTTTTAATAAGATTTTAAGAAAAAAAGAATAAGAATAGAAATAAACAATTTTAAGAATTAAAAAAGAAACACAACAAAAAATATACTGTTTTCTTAGCCATCAAAGAATATAATGAACTTCAAGGCAAAATGTTTTTACACTTAGCTAAAATGGACAATTTTATGTAAACTAGAATTAAAAATAATTAACTCAACAATAGAAAATATGAATAAATTAATATTCATTAAACAAACTCAGTTAATATACAAAAATCTCCCCTACAAAGAGACCCTCAAGCCCAGGTAGTTTTATAAATAATTTCTACTAAGATCTCAAGGAAGAAAAATTTCCTTTTTTTATGCTAACTTTTTCAAAGAGTAAGAAAAGAGGAAAGTTGTAAATCCTTCATACCAAAACCATAAAAGGAGAGCACAAAGAAAGCATACAGCAATCCCATTTATGACACAGAAGCAAACATATCTATAAAATTTAAAACTAATAATATATAATAAATGCAAGATGTTTTAATATCAGAAAATCTACCCACATAATCCATGGCACTGACTGATTAAAAGAGAGAATTCTTATAATAATCTTAATATACATAAAAAATTAATGAACTTCAATACCCATTCATAATCTTTTTTAAAGCTAGCAAAATAAGGATGCCTGGATGGCTCAGTTGGTTAAGCATCTGCCTTCAGCTGAGGTCATGATCCCAGGGTCCTGGGATGGAGCCCCACATCGGGCTCCCTGCTCGGCAGGGAGTCTGCTTCTCCCTCTCACTCTCCCTCTGTGTGCTCTCTCTCTCCCAAATAAATAAAATCTTTAAAAATAAATAAATAAAAATAGAGAGTCTCTTATGGTTTGTCTCCCTCTCTGATTTCGTCTTACTTTTTCCTCCCTTCCCCTATGATCCTGTTTTGTTTCTTAAATTCCACATATGACTGAAACCATATAATTGCCTTTTTCTGATTGATTTATTTTTAAGAATAACCAAAGCCAAATTCTGTATTTTAAATACATAAGTATTTATTACATTATTCTTTATATTTTATCACAACCTTGTTAAAAATATAGTCTGAGACTTTAAAATGTTAATGAAGTGTAAATTAAGCCTGAACTTAAAGGTAAATGTATATGTGATACATAAATGGGCTGATAAATGTTTTTCTTGATGAGGAGGAAACTGACAGAGCTTATGGAGCCCCTAGAACAGCAGTACTTAATTAAATGTAGTATCAGAATCACCAGAAAAACTCTCCAAAAATACACAAGTGAGGCCCTTTACCAACACTATTAACTCAGAAGCTGGAGATAAAGATATATAGATTTTTTAAATGCAGGATTCTAACAAACAGCCCACGTTAGGAGATGCACTGGGGAATGTACAGCGCAAGCAGGTGGAAGGAGTAACTCTCAAGGTTGGAAAGGATGAAGCAATATATTATAGTCTGGCTTGGTTTCTCTGGCTTTCTCTTTTAACTCACAAGATAAAAGAAGATAAAATAGGTACAAGATTGTACAGAGGAACTCTAGATTCTTGAAAATAATAAGACTCTATCTTGGATAAGAGTTCATGTAATTAGAGAT
This sequence comes from Ursus americanus, assembly GCF_024610735.1. Taxonomy (NCBI): domain Eukaryota; kingdom Metazoa; phylum Chordata; class Mammalia; order Carnivora; family Ursidae; genus Ursus; species Ursus americanus. Next base: position 6,067,843 of record NC_142134.1, on the reverse strand, counting down.
AGCAGTAAAGCAATTAATCCTGACTAAAGAACAAATTTTCTCTTAAACTTGAAAAGAACAAATAAAGTTATATGCAGGTTTTGTGATATATAAAGCACAAGAAAGAACGAATAAGTTTTGAGTTCTTTCTTCTCTTAAAGCAAAATTTGTGGAAACTTAAATTGGTTAAACAATACTAAATAATAATTGAGTTCATGAAATAGAAGAATCTCCAATGGATACTGGATTTAAAGTTTTAGAATAAAATGGTTCTGGGTCAGAATATCAGACCCTTCATTTACCAGCTGGAAAACCTTAGCCAAATTTCAGTTTCTCTGGCTTTAAAATAAGGATGACACTAAAAGGAACCAGGACTCCACTAAGAAATGACTGAATATGTATCTTTTAAGGATGAGCTAGGAACATTTTATTATACTAGAAAACAAGAAAGGGATCAAAGACTGCCAGGTTTGAATAAAAAAAGCTCAGGAGCTAATGCAAATTAGGTTCCCAACTGCCAAAATTGGAAGATGTAGTACAGTAAGAAGAATATTGATTGAAACACAAATATGTTTAACTCCATGAATTCATAATGATATTTTCAAAAGATCACGGGTCACCAGTGGAGAATGCTAAGCAACAATACATTATTTTGAAAAGTGGTAAATAAAAGGAATGAATCAAGCATTTATCTTGACTTTTTTTTTTAAGACTTTATTTATTTATTTGTCAGAGAGAGAGAGAGAGAGCACAAGCAAGGTGAGTGGCAGGCAGAGGGAGAAGCAGGTTCCCTGCTGATCAAGGAGCCTGAGGCAGGACTTGATCCCAGGACCCTGGGTCATGACGTGAGCTGAAGGCAGACACCTAACTGACTGAGCCACCCAGGCATCTCTACCTTAACTTTTCTATATGAAATGTACCACAGTGTAACCAAATTGTTGTATGTATTTTGAGTAAAAAACAAGGTGGAAAATTATAGAATATCACCATTTTGCAACCCCTAGTTATTTATATAACTAACCCTTAGTTATTTATATAACTAAATCAAGATTATGATCATCATTGGCCACCAACACCACAAAAGGACAGAGAAGAGATATCAGGTACCTCCTGAAGGAAGTACACAATCCCACCCATGAAGTAGTCTTGCTGAACAATGTAACATTAATCTGATTAAGCCTCTAGATCTCAATACTAATTTTCAGAAAGTAAAAGAGACAAAGGAACATATTAAAGGATATCATTGAGAAATACTCAGCAAAGCCAGACTGTGGGAAATTTAAGAGAAAAATAACCTGTTTATTTCAATAAATATAATACATAAAGAGACAGAGATAAAGCCTATATACTAAAAGAAAGCTAAGAGCCATATCAACCAATTACAAATGTATGAATCTTGTTTGGATTCTTATTGAAACAAATTTTTTTAAAAACATGACACAATTGGGAACACCAGGTAGCAGTTTGAAGATATTAAACTATTTTCATTTTGTAAATATAATGCTTATGTTTTAGATAAACATATTGAAATGTTTATAGACTAAAATACATAATACCTGGGATTCACAACAAAATAGTTTAAGAGGGAGAATAAAGAGATAAACATGATTGACTGTGAGCTGCAAATTATTGAAGCTGGGTGATGAGTACATGGTAACTCATTATCGTAGTCTCTTCACTTTTGAGTATGTTTTAAATTGTTCATATTAAGTCTTTTTAGATTAAAAAATAGATTTACACCCCCCTCCCTCCTTGGCAAGGCTTGCTCACACTGGCCGGCTGTTTGCCAATAGGGAAGTACCCCTCTGCTGAGTTCACTGCAGCCTCCAGCACCCTCGGAGGACTTAAAGGACAGTGAGTCCAAGGCAGAGCCTGGGTTCCTGAAGAAGCTCGTCTACAAGCTTTCCATCTTGGGCCAAATCTGCTAAAAGACAATCATCAAAAAACTGATGCTAACAAAACAGAAAAATCCATACCAACATTTTAAAAATAGGTTGGGACATACTTTAAGCCTTGGAGACTAGTTCTATACTATGTAAAAACTGCAAAGGCAAATGGGAGAAAAAAAATTATCTTTCTTTGGAAAAAAATTTTTTTCTGGCACAGAAGATAATCACCTCTAGATAAAAGGTCCTGGAAGTTATGCAGACTGTCAAGGAAAAGAAGAAAGGATAGGGGGCTTGATAGTTTCAGAGAGGTACAGAAATACGAACTATTATGTATAAATGGAAAACAAATTCACATTTAACCAGCAAAATGGTCTATAAAATTATTCTTTCCCATAAATTCCTTAAGTAGGAGAGGAGGATCTGATAGAAATTGAGATCCTCCATCCCCCAGGAGTTCTTCTTTTTGGATAGACATGTAATTTATTGCTTGATATACTTTTTTAAAAGAACCTTATTTCTCCCATTTCTTTATCTCTTGATGGGAAAGGAGTTTAAAGATACTTGAACTTGTCAAGTCAAAGATAGGTCCACTGGCCTTAGTCTTCTGTGCTTGTTTTTTTTTTTTAATTTAAAAAATATTATGTATCCATGAATTCTCACACCTCCTTCTTTCTAGCCCCAATAATAACTAACCACTGTTAACATTTTGGTAAACATTCTTTAGGACCTCAAGCATATACTATTTATAATACAATTTTAAATTAAATCGGTTTTGCTGTTTTGGTAATGCATTTTAAAAATCAATAACATGTTCTTGACATCAAGTATTCTATTGTAATATATAGAGAGATCTCTATGTGTAGTGTAGTAAGATAAGAAAGGCCAACAATTTATACTTATATAGTTATTAGGAGAATTAATAGAGACAAATATTTGGTAACTAGACAAAACTAAATAAGATCACATATTTAAAATACCTAACACAGTGACTATCACTTAGCAGACAATGAACTGATGGAGAAGAATCTTCATATTATGTTGATACACTCATAAATAAGCATCACCTATTAAGAGACAGCTAGTAAATTTAGTGACTAAATTCAATCTTTTCCCTCCCTAACTTCACTGAGGAAGGGAACATAGTATTATTCTCAGAAAAAGATCACTCCAACATACACCTAACCTTTTAAAGTTTCAGGAAAACACAAGGACTAATGAAACATCAGTTCTCAAAAGTTGGTTAGTTGGTGAGTTTTCCTGACAAAAGACACAGCCCACTTACACCAAACATTCCCAATTTCTTTTAACAAACTGATAACAAAGAATTGGGAAAAAATAATTAATGTAGTATGAAAATCCAGGTACATTAGTAGAATTAAAGGACTTATTCTCCGTTAACCTGTAATATATCATCAGAATGGCTGCCAAAAATGTTGTTGATTTTGATGAGAAACAAATGAGAACATGCAATTGGAGATCAGCTCTTAACCCTTCATGAGAATCCATCTGCATAATCACACTTTAAGTATCCCCTCCTAGAATACAGATACACAGCATCCCATATCCATTAATATTCTGGTTTCCATAGACACTTCAAGCAGGGACTTGACTCTACATGAGCCATTAACTAGAGCTATATAAAACCTCTAAGAATCAATCCCTAAGATATTCACAAAAGCAAATACTACAAAATCTAAATTGGAGTAAAATTAAAACAAGTCCTCAGTGATTTTTGACTTTTATTGGATACCTGTGTCATAATGTACTTTATCCTCTCATTTCCATCTACACATCAGTTGAGACAACCAATAATGTTATCTTTGTCCTTCACATGAATTTTATGGATTGTCTCAAGACATCATCATGGAAGTGTTGATTGATTTCTTTTGGCAACATTTTGTGATAAATATACTGTTCATTTCCCTGAAAGTAAAGACATATAAATCTTAGGTATATGTCTTATTTTACAAAGTGAGCAGGGTTAGTTCTATATCTGATTTTTCATATTCTTTAATCTGAAAATTCATTTGTTGAATGATATGCTTTCAATACATAAACTACTGAAGACTTTTTAATCAGTCCTAAATTTCGTAGTTCAATTTTGGCCATTGATCATGATTGTGCACATTCATTTTTGTGATTTACAATCTCACTAATAATTTAGATAGTTAATTTCAGATAAAATGTATTACCCACTTCGTTAGTTTATCCTGAAGGCCCTAACCTGTAGCTACTTTCTCTGATCTCTTTGAGATATATTCCTTATAAATAAATGTATTCCTTATTGAAAAACTAAAGATCACAGTACCAGAACATCAATTTTTTTTAAAGATTCTATTTATTTATTTGAGAGAAAGAGAGAGCAAGAATGGGGGTGTGGGGAGAGGGAGAAGCAGGCTCCTGGCTGAGCAGGGAGTCAAACTTTGGGCATCGATCCCAGGACCCTGGGATCATGACCTGAGCTGAAGGCAGCTGCTTAACTGACTGAACCACCCAGATGCCCCCAGAACATAATTTTTTAAAGATGAAAATAGCTTAGGTTATGCTATTTTTACTTCTCACCATTCCTTCATGATCATTCTTTCATGATCACTACGGTTTTATAAATTTCATGTAAAACAGCTGGTACTTAGCAGGAAATCAAATCAAAATGTATACTCCCATTCGATGGGGTATAAAAAGCACAGGCAGGAGCACTTGGATGTCTCAGTTGGTTAAGTAGCACAGTCTTGATTTTGGCTCAGGTCATGATCTCAGAGTCATGAGATGGAGCTCTGCACCAGGCTCCACACTCAGTGCAGAGTCTGTTTGAGATTCTCTCTCTCCCTCTCCCTCTCCCCCCCGCTCTGCTCGCTCACACTCTCTCTCTCTCTCAAATAAATAAATTATTTTTTTTAAAGCACAGGTATTACTCACATAATACTTAATTTTGCACTTCACATTTTTATACAATTTACTCTAAAGAACCAAAATATAAATGAGAAAAGTTGTTCTTCAAAAGGAACACCCTAACCAACTATGAATATGAAAAAAAAATAACCTTTGCATTATTACAATTTGGATTACAATAATGAGCAAAATTAACCAGCATAAGGGTTTATTTTATGAAAGATCATTAAATGTGATCTCTCTAGATGCTTAGAGCTCAAAGTTCTTTGGTATATCATCTTTATTTTATCTGGTAAAAGTTTTAACTCAGTAATTTTACTAAAACTTTTCACTAATCTTAATAAATCTTACATTTAGTATAAGATGAAATTCTTAAAACTAAGATCCATTTTGGAGCCTATCCAGAAGCTATTAATTATTGAAAATATTACCAAAACCATTAACTCTGAAAATAATTAAAATAATGACACTTTTGTGCACACCATTAGGTGATTCTATTGCAATTTTCCTTTGGTGGGCATTTTCACAATGTTTCAATAATGCTATAAATTTAGTCATAAGTTTAATAAATATTTTCTATAATAATTACGCACAAAATTTCTTACAGTAAAAAAAAAACCCTGGCATCTAGGGCTAGAACAAGGCCAACTAGAGTGTTGTTCCTGGGAGCTATATTGGGGTAGAGGAAGCTGGGTCTGGTCTGGGTCACAAAGAGTCTGGGAGAAAACTGGATCATAGAAACTTGAAATAGCCAATGGGAGAACCCTGGAGCGAAGATCAGAGTCTGAAAGCAGTGACCAGCTCAGAGTTTATTACATGCAACAGGTTAGGTTTAGTAGCATAGGACTAAGTCTATGAAGGACAAGAGTACTGAGATGGACAAGTGTGAACTGCAAGCCTGCTGTCATGTGATAATAGTTAATGTACCAAAGGGTCATCTGCTATGGCTCCACCTTTAGAATATCCAGTAGAATCCAATCATATTCTTCTGGGATGTAAATTCACATGAATGCCCTTACAACCATACTCCTCTCACCAGATTATTCAGTAAAATCAGTTTCTATAGCATAAAGATTTCAGGGCACCTTGTATATCTCAACTCCCTAGCCTTGATCATTCTTTGATTCTTTTAACAAATGTTTACTTAGTATCTATTATATGCCAGGCACCTTCCTAAGTGCTGCAGATAAACTTAATAAAATGTCTTCCCTCATGAAGTTTAAAATTTAATCAAATCTATAAATAAATAATGCATAATATCATATATAATGTTGAAAAATTAAAACTGCTACATGGGGATAGGTGATTAGATTGAGTATTCAAGAGAAGGCCTCATTGAAGAGATGATATTGAAGCAGAAATGTGAATGAAATGAGGGGAAAGCCTGTCAACAGCAAAGGCATTCTACGCAAAAGGAATAATGAATGCAAAATAGTTGAAAACAGGAACCAGTTTGGCATGTTCTAAGAAACTGAAAAAGAATAGTAGAATATATGAGTAAGTAAAGAGAAAAGTGGCAGAAAATAAAATTGAAGCAGTAGGCTGGGTCTCTATCATTAAAGACCTAGTACACTATGATTGAATATATGAATTTTATTCTTAAAGTGGTGGAAATCAATGGAGGGTTTTGAGTAAGTAAAGTACCTAATCTAACTTTATTTTAGAAATATATCTCTGAATGATGTATATAGAATAGATTATAGATAGATTATGAAAACAGATTAAAACTCTTAATTAAGTTATTTGGTAAAAGAAATTGGTACTATTTAGTGACTGGCTAGCTGGACTGAATTGGAAAGACAAGTGGGGAAAATCAAAAGTCTTGTTTTGAACATGGGTGATTTGAGATGCCTATCAACCAGAGATGTTGAATATGCAGTTAAATAAAAACATCTACAGAGAAAAGACCCGCGAAGTCCAACGGTTTCGCCTCAGGCTGTCCTTCACGCTCAACTCTCGAGACCAGAGTGCTGACCGTGGAGGAGTAAGCACCCTACCCAAGTGTCGGAAGAGTAACCTAACAGAGCCATTCTGCAAAGAGGGAGGTATTTTTAGGTTCAGGAGGAGTTAAGATGGCGGAGGAGTAGGGGACCCCTTTTTCAGCCGGTCCCCTGAGTCGAGCTGGATAGGTACCAGACCAGCCTAAATAACCACGGAATCAGCCTGAGACGCAGGATGATGCATCTGGATCTCTACAAATGAACATCTCCAGCGCTGAGTATTGAGGTACCAAGAGGGGAGCTGTAAACCGTGCACGGATATCGGAAGATAAACGGAAGGGGGAGGGAGCCGCCGCGTTTGGGCGCCGGGAAGCGGCAGCCACCTGCACGGGGGAGCGGGCGGACTTGCGGTCGGCACCCGCGAAACAGCAGACTGAGACCCTGAACCGGGTGCGCGCGCCACCAGGCTTCTCACAAAACTCTGGAATCGAGGTGTGCTCACCGGGCATAGACTGAGACCGGGAGACCCGGGAGCGCGCGGGGCGGCCGGTGGCTGGCGGCATTAGAAACACAAAGGACAGAGACGCGCGGGCTGGTGGCTGGTGGCATTAGAAACACAAAGGACAGAGACGCGCCGGCCCTGGAAGTGAGGGCAGGGTTGCCGAGTTGGTGCGCACATCCCTGGACGCCGCAGGGTTGAGCAGCACCAACAGTAACAGAGTTAAAGTGGCCAGAACATCAGTGGAGAACGGGCCGCAATCCCTCTGTTCTGCGACAATGCAGCCTCTGCTGCTCTGACCCTCAGAAGAGGCATAGCCGGCCGCCAGGGAAAGCCGCCAGAGAACAAAAGCCTGGAAATACCGGCTCAGAGAGTGCCCATCCCCATCCTCCCTCGCAGGGAACACAGAGACTCTAACCAAACAGGGTTGCCTGAGTATCGGCGCGGCAGGCCCCTCCCCCAGAACACAGAAGGCAGGCTGAAAAATCAAGAAGCCCACAACCGGAGGCGCCTGGGTGGCGCAGTCATTGAGCGCCTGTCTCCGGCTTAGGGCGTGATCCCGGCGTTCCGGAAAGGAGTCCCTTCATCGGGCTCCTCCGCTGGGAGCCTGCTTCTTCCTCTCCCACTCCCCTGCTTCTGTTTCGTTCTTGCTGACTGTCTGTCTCCCTCTCTCAGATAAGTAAATAAATAAAATCTTTAAAGAAGAAGCCCACATCTCTAAGATCCCTATAAAACAAGGGGCACGGCCTGGGACCCAGTCAATAATTTTGGGCTCTGGACAACCCCGCAACCTCTCTTCATCAGAATGACAAGAAGGAGAAGCCCCCCCCAGCAAAGAAAAGACAGTGAGTCAGTGGCCTCTGCCACAGAAGTAACGGATATGGATGTAACCAAATTATCAGAAATGGAATTCAGAGTAACAATGGTCAAGATAATGAGTAGACTTGAAAAAAGTATTGAGGAAAATATTACTGAGAATATACAATCCCTAAGGGCGGAAATGAGAGCGAATTTGACAGAAATTAAAAATTCTATGAGCCAAATGCAGGCAAAAATAGAGGCTCTGACAGCCAGGGTCACCGAAGCAGAGGAAAGGGTTAGTGAATTGGAGGATGGGTTAATAGAGGAAAAAATAAAAATAGAAGATGGTCTTAAAAAAATCCACGCCCACGAATGTTGGCTACGGGAGATTACTGACTCAACGAAACGATCCAATGTTAGAATCATCGGCATCCCCGAGGGGGTGGAGAAAAACAGAGGTCTAGAAGAGATATTTGAACAAATTGTAGCTGAAAACTTCCCTAATCTAGCAAGGGAAACAAAAATTCATGTCCAAGAGGCAGAGAGGACCCCTCCCAAGCTCAACCATGACAGACCTACACCACGTCACGTCATAGTGCATTTCGCAAATATGAGATCCAAGGATACAGTATTGAAAGCGGCCAGGGCAAAGAAATTTCTCACGTACCAAGGCAAAGGCATCAGAATTACATCAGACCTGTCTACACAGACCTGGAATGAGAGAAAGGGTTGGGGGAGCATTTTTAAAGCTCTTTCAGAGAAAAACATGCAGCCAAGGATCCTTTATCCAGCAAGGCTGTCATTCAGAATTGATGGAGAAATAAAGACATTTCAGAATCGACAGTCACTAGCCAATTTCATAACCACGAAACCAGCCCTACAGGAGGTATTACGGGGGGTTCTATAAAAGTAAAAAGGCCCCAAGAGTGATACAAAACAGAAAGTCACAGCCAATACAAACAAAGACTTTACTGACAACATGGCAGAATTAAAAGCATATCTCTCAGTACTCAGCCTGAACATTAATGGTTTAAATTCTTGCTTCAAACGCCACAGGGTTGCAGATTGGATAAAAAGAAATGACCCATCCATTTGCTGTCTACAAGAGACTCATTTCGAACCCAAAGATGCATTCAGACTGAGAGTAAGGGGATGGAGTACCATCTTTCACGCAAATGGACCTCAAAAGAAAGCTGGGGTAGCAATTCTCATATCAGATAAACTGGATTTTAAACTACAGACTATAGTTAGAGATGCAGAAGCGCACTATATTATTCTTAAAGGAAGTATTCAACAAGTGGATATGACAATTATAAATATATATGCCCCCAACAGGGGAGCAGCAAGATACACAAGCCAACTCTTAACCAGAATAAAGAGACATATAGATAAAAATACATTAATAGTAGGGGACCTCAACACTCCACTCTCAGAAATAGACAGAACACCCTGGCAAAAACTAAGCAAAGAATCAAAGGCTTTGAATGCCATACTCGACGAGTTGGACCTCTTAGATATATATAGAACACTACACCCCAGAACCAAAGAATACTCATTCTATTCTAATGCCCATGGAACATTTTCAAGAATAGACCATGTTCTGGGACACAAAACAGGTCTCAGCCGATACCAAAAGATTGAAATTATCCCCTGCATATTCTCAGACCACAACGCTCTGAAATTGGAACTCAACCACAAGGAAAAATTTGGAAGAAACTCAAACACTTGGAGACTAAGAACCATCCTGCTCAGGAATGACTCGATAAACCAGGAAATCAAAAATCAAATTAAACAATTTATGGAGACCAATGAGAATGAAAATACAACAGTCCAAAACCTATGGGATACTGCAAAGGCAGTCCTAAGGGGGAAATACATAGCCATCCAAGCCTCACTCAAAAGAATAGAAAAATCTAAAATGCAGTTTTTATATTCTCACCTCAAGAAGCTGGAACAGCAACAGAGGGACAGGCCTAATCCACGCACAAGGAAGCAGTTGACCAAAATTAAAGCTGAAATCAATCAAGCAGAAACCAGAAGTACAGTAGAGCAGATCAACAGGACTAGAAGCTGGTTCTTGGAGAGACAATAAAATTGACAGACCACTGGCAAGACTTATCCAAAAGAAAAGAGAAAGGACCCAGATTATTAAAATTATGAATGAAAAAGGAGAGGTCACGACGAACACCATTGAAATTGGAAGGATTATTAGAATTTTTATCAACAGCTATATGCCAATAAACTAAGCAATCTGGAAGAGATGGAATCCTTCCTGGAAACCTATAAACTACCAAGATTGAAACAGGAAGAAATTGATTTCTTAAACAGGCCAATTAATTATGAAGAAATTGAGTCAGTGATAAACAACCTTCCAAATAACAAAACTCCAGGCCCGGACGGTTTTCCTGGGGAATTCTACCAAACATTCAAAGAAGAAATAATACCTATTCTCCTAAAGCTATTTCAAAAAATAGAAACAGAAGGAAAGGTACCAAACTCATTCTATGAGGCCAATATTACCTTGATCCCCAAACCAGGCAAAGACCCCCTCAAAAAGGAGAATTACAGACCGATTTCCCTAATGAATATGGACGCCAAAATCCTCAACAAGATACTTGCTAATAGAATCCAACACTTCATTAAAAGGATTATCCACCACGATCAAGTGGGAATCATACCTGGGATGCAAGCGTGGTTCAATATTCGCAAATCAATCAGCGTGATACATCATATCAACAAGAAAAGACTCAAGAACCACATGATCCTCTCAATCGATGCCGAAAAAGCATTTGACAAAATACAGCATCCTTTCCTGATTAAAACCCTTCAGAGTGTAGGAATAGAAGGTACATTTCTCAATCTCATAAAAGCCATCTATGAAAAGCCTACTGCAAATATTATTCTCAATGGGGAAAAGCTGGAAGCCTTTCCCTTAAGATCAGGAACACGACAAGGATGCCCACTCTGGCCACTATTATTCAACATAGTACTAGAAGTCCTTGCAACAGCAATCAGACAACAAAAAGGGATCAAAGGTATTCAAATCAGCAAAGAAGAAGTCAAAATGTCTCTCTTCGCAGACGACATGATACTCTATATGGAAAACCCAAAAGAAGCCACTCCCAAACTATTAGAAGTTATAGAGCAATTCAGTAACGTGGCGGGATACAAAATCAATGCTCAGAAATCAGTTGCATTTCTGTACACGAATAACGAGAACGAAGAAAGAGAAATCAGGGAATCCATCCCATTTACAATAGCACCAAAAACCATACGTTACCTTGGAATTAACTTAACCAGAGACGTAAAGGACCTTTATTCTAGAAACTATAAATCACTCTTAAAAGACATTGGGGAAGACATAAAAAGATGGAAAGATATTCCATGCTCATGGATCGGAAGAATTAACATAGTTAAAATGTCCATGCTACCCAAAGCAATCTACACTTTCAATGCTATCCCGATCAAAATACCAACGACATTTTTCAAAGAACTGGAACAAATAGTCCTTAAGTTTGTATGGAACCAGAAAAGACCCCGAATCTCCAAGGAACTGTTGAAAAGGAAAAACAAAGCTGGGGGCATCACAATGCCGGATTTCGAGCTGTACTACAAAGCTGTGATCACAAAGACAGCATGGTACTGGCACAAAAACAGACACATAGACCAATGGAACAGAATAGAGAGCCCAGAAATGGACCCTCAGCTCTTTGGGCAACTAATATTTGATAAAGCAGGAAAAAACATCCGGTAGGAAAAAGACAGTCTCTTCAATAAATGGTGCTGGGAAAATTGGACAGCTACATGCAAAAGAATGAAACTTGACCACTATCTCACACCATACACAAAAATAAACTCCAAATGGATGAAAGACCTCGATGTGAGACAGGAATCCATCAAAATTCTAGAGGAGAACATAGGCAACAACCTCTACGACATCAGCCAAAGCAACCTTTTTCATGACACATCCCCAAAGGCAAGAGAAACAAAAGATAAAATGAATTTATGGGACTTCATCAAGATTAAAAGTTTCTGCACATCCAAGGAAACAGTCAGAAAAACTAAGAGGCAGCCCACGGAATGGGAGAATATATTTGCAAATGACACTACAGATAAAGGACTGGTATCCAAGATCTACAAAGAACTTCTCAAACTCAATACACGAGAAACAAATAAACAAATCAAAAAATGGGCAGAAGATATGAACAGACACTTTTCCAATGATGACATACAAATGGCTAACAGACACATGAAAAAATGTTCAAAATCATTAGCCATCAAGGAAATTCAAATCAAAACCACACTGAGATACCACCTTACGCCAGTTAGAATGGCAAAAATAGACAAGGCAAGAAACAACAATTGTTGGAGAGGATGTGGAGAAAGGGGATCCCTCCTACATTGTTGGTGGGAATGCAAGTTGGTACAGCCACTCTGGAAAACCGTGTGGAGGTCCCTTAAAAAGTTAAAAATTGAGCTACCCTATGATCCAGCCATTGCACTACTGGGTGTTTACCCCAAAGATACAGACGTAGTGAAGAGAAGGGCCATATGCACCCCAATGTTCATAGCAGCAATGTCCACAATAGCTAAATCGTGGAAGGAGCCGAGATGCCCTGCAACAGATGACTGGATTAAGAAGTTGTGGTCCATATATACAATGGAATATTACTCAGCAATCAGAAAGAATGAGTTCTCAACATTTGCTACAACATGGACGGCACTGGAGGAGATAATGCTTAGTGAAATAAGTCAAGCAGAGAAAGACAACTATCATATGATTTCTCTCATCTATGGAACATAAGAACTAGAATGATCAGTAGGGGAAGAAAGGGATAAAGAAAGGGGGGGTAATCAGAAGGGGGAATGAAACATGAGAGACTATGGACTATGAGAAACAAACTGAGGGCTACAGAGGGGAGGGGGGTGGGGGAATGGGATAGACCGGTGATGGGTAGTAAGGAGGGCACATATTGCATGGTGCACTGGGTGTTATACACAACTAATGAATCATCGAGCCTTACATCGAAAACCGGGGATGTACTGTATGGTGACTAACATAATATAATAAAAAATCATTATTAAAAAAAAATAAAAAATAAAAATAAAAAAATAAAAACATCTACAGTATGGGTGAAGGGATTGACATAGAAATTTGCAAATAATCAGCACGTAAATGGTATCTAAAGCCATGAAACCAAATAAAGTCTTTGCTAAGAAATGTAGAGGTACAGAGGAAAGGCACAATCTAAGCAAGTTGAGCATAGAAAGGGAAGAATGGGTATGAATGGATAAAAGAGCTGAGAGAAATGGTGATATGATACACACCATTACTATGATTCAGAATGAGCCAGGAAATCCTCTTTAAATTTAAAGTTTATTTTTAAGTCACAAGGATATAAAGTACAACAGAGGAAATAAAGTCAATAATATTATAATGACTTTGAACAGTGGCAAATGGTAACTAGACACCACGGTGATTATTTCATAATGTATATAAATGTCGAATCACTATGTTGTACACCTGAAATTAATTAATATTTTATGTCAACTATACTTCAATAAAAATTGTTTTAAATAAGTAAAATTTATTTTAATTCTATACCAAAAAAAAAAAAAAAGGAACTTACCTTATGACTGGTAGTGTAACAGGTTCTGGAATATAAGAATAAGTGAACTATACCATAGGGTTGTTGGTGGGTGCAAATAAGCCAGGCTCTACTGCTCTGGTAACATGATGAAGGTAGACCAACTCTGTTGCAGGCTACATTCCTTGGGTTGAAAAAGACACCTTATTGTACACTGTATCGGGAATGAGAGAATTATAAATACCTAATGGTCATACTATTACTTCCAGCTTCCCCAGAACAAAATGACTCTTGTAATTGGTGTATTTCTTGCAAAGACCCTGGAAGCCATGGCTCTGAAGTTGTTACAAGAGATATTAGCTCCAATGGGGAGGCATGAGGCTTTTAAGCCAGGGAGGATCCTACACCTACACGATGTGAATCTTCTCCTGCGCCTGAGCTATACTGTTAGGAGACAGCCACAACTCCTTCAGAAGGCAAACGCTTGACGCTGCTCTGCTGCTAAGCTAAGGATTCTGTCCTATAGTCTCCTGAGTAGACTGATTTAATGCATGATAGTATAGGCTAGAATTTCAGACCTTTGACCCAAGTGTCCAAGAAGTTATGAGAGAAAAAGGATTGGGAGATAGAAGAGATCTTAAAAAAAAAAAAAAAAAAAAGGAAGAAGAAGACAGAGATGCTAATGAGATACCAATTGCTGGATAGGGGATCTTATTTACCTTTAGTCTTACAGCAAAGTTCTAAGACATATAATAGAAGACGTCTTCTGCTTGTGGGAGCAAATAAAAGTCAGAGTGAATCCAGATTTGTGCTAAGAGGAAAAACTGCTCACTCCCATACCAGTCCATGAAATGGACCTAGTCAGAAACCCAGCTACCATTGGGCAGGAAGTAATGATGGCTACTGACCAAAATAACTCTGGCTAGGGAGTAAAGGTGGGCACACAAGCCTGCCACTCTGATGATGGGGTAAAGTCACACTCAAGAAATATCTGTGTGTGTGTGTGTGAGCGAGCAAAAACAAGCAGGACTACAGGGTGTCAATACTTGACCAACATCTGATGCCTTGTTATGATTATCCATAAAAATAAAGAAACTTCTATAATAACTGAGTGTTTTAAAAGCCCAAGCCTAGAGACTAAAGTAAAATCTTGACTTGACTATGATTTCAGACTGCATAGATCCCCTGATTTACGGATGGCATTTTTTTAAACATACAATCAAAAATGAAAGAGACATGTTTGATAAAAAGGTTATTTTAAAAAACACTGTACTGTTCAGTTTACTAAACACTGTCGTGGGGTTTTTTTTCCCTATTGTAAATTTACCTGTGATTTACAGAATTAAAAGATGTGGTGGCCCCTATGGGCCCTATAAAACTAATCAGCCAAAATTCTATTCCAATCAACTAGTAGAAAGTAAACATTAATGCTCCATTCATTGAATAATGCAAATAGTGGTGGTCATGAAACGTGCTGATTGTCTTTTTCTATGTGAATGTTGTTAACCGAAGGACAGGGAGTAGACACGGGCAAAGGATTAATAAAAGTATTTTGCCTTTGCTAGCTGTGCTTCCCTGACAACGTGAAAAGAGAATATGTCTGCTGGGTTGCTAGGCAACGTTACTTAAAGTAAAATGCCTCCTGATTGATAAGATACATCTGTACCTGGAGAACTATAAATACCTGATGGGGCACCACAGCTTTATCATTTGTAGCTGGCATGTCCCTTGTGAGGATCCTGGAAGCTGTCTATGAAATAGTTACCAGAGATACTGCTTCCTGTGGGGTGTGAGACTTTTAATCCTGGGAAAATACCATACTCTCCTGACATGTATCAAATCTTCTTGCATGTGAGCTATAACTCTGTTTAATTACTAAAAGGACTCCTATAGAAGAATTCTTGACATTGTTGACAGGGGAGCTGTGGTTCCTATCATATATCCCTCTAAAAAGACTATTCCAAATATGGCTTATATAGTTTTACAAGTCCAGATGTTTGGTTGAACTAAGAAGTTGAATCAAAGCCCAAGATACTACCCTGACTGGCCATCAATCTTCAAGATGTACACAAATAACAGATTTCCATCAGAAAGGTCTAAAAGAGACTGATCCAAAACTAGGATACAACATAAGGGCCTTTGATCTGGTACGTCTGGAGAGGCTACTGAAGGAAATAATACGGCAATAATAGCTAAGGCTAGATTTGGCTGAGATAGAGAAGTAAATAAACAATCTTTATTAGGTCATATAGTAAAGAACAAGAACAAAATCATAATTCTGATGGAAAAGAAATATAAGAAAATTCTAATGTTGTAACTTCGAAGTCAATTTTATTGCTAACACATCCCATGTATTTCTGTATATTTCAAGACATGGCAGAGATACAGAGTTACCAAATGTCTCAGCTTATCAAAGTATTTCAAGGGATTCAGATGAGCTACTATGGCAGTGCCACGGTATAGGTGAATAGACACTGGCTCCGATTTCACCCGCTAAGGACCACAAGTAGCTAAGTTAAACAGTATAGGCCACCACCACCAGTGTTACCTTACCTTCACTCCTTTGCTTGCTGAAGAAATATGATAGACTGTGGGGCCACAAAGTTCTCCATAAAGAAGAAATCCCAAATAGAAATGGCTTTGGAGGATATACAATAAAGATCCTTAACTCACCAGACGTGGAATGACTAAAATGTACACAATATTCAAATGATGGAAAAAACAAACTATTTTATATAATACAGGCTTACTTTCTATCACAACTGCTCCAAGGTATATTCTTCAGAGTCACCTCCAGACTTCAAGCAATACTTTCACAACAAATAGTCTAAATCTCATATGAAATATCCCATTTAATAGGGAACGGTCATGTGAGAATTTTACATATGGGAAATTATCATTGGCAATCCTCTATAAAAAACTCTCCCCTAATAAAAAAGGTTAAATATATTGGCTTCTCTTTAGAATTAATGAAATAAAACTAATGGGCAGAGATGAAAGGTCTTGTTTCATGTCTTGAGTAACTAGAAGTAAGGTACAACCGTGCTCCTTCCTTAAAAACGAGTTAGTCATTGTAGAAGTATCCACAGCCATTTAATTTTGATCATTTAAGCAGAGACTTCATAGGGGAAAAAGGTTGTTTGTCTACTAGTCCTAACAAAGTTACCAATAACATCACAATAATATCCTTCTAAAGTCAGATTAAAAAAAAAAAGAAGGGAAAAACAAAATCATCAAGAAGTAGGATTCTTATAAGACAGGAAACCATTAAAATCTTAGAGGAGAACATAGGCAGTAACCTCTTTGACATCGGTCATAGCAACTTCTTACTAGATATGTCTCCTGAGGCTAGGGATACAAAAGCAAAAATAAACTATTGGGACTTCATCAAAATAAAAAGCTTCTGCACAGCAAAGGAAACAATCAACAAAACTAAAAGGCAACCTATGGAATGGGAGAAGTTATTTGCAAATGACATATCTGATAAAGGGTTAGTATCCTAAGTATATAAAGAACTTATCAAACTCGATACCCAAAAAACAAATAACCCAATTAAAAAATGGGCAGAAGACATGAATAGGGGGTGCCTGGGTGGCTCAGTCGTTGAGCGTCTGCCTTTGGCTCAGGGCGTGATCCCAGCATTCTGGGATCGAGCCCCGCATCAGGATCCTCCGCTGGGAGCCTGTTTCTTCCTCTCCCACTCCCCCTGTTTGTGTTCCCTCTCTCGCTGGCTGTCTCTCTCTCTGTCAAATAAATAAATAAAATCTTAAAGAAAAAAAAAAAAGAAGACATGAATAGACATTTTTCCAAAAAGATACAAATGGCCAACAGACACATGAAAAGATGTTCAACATCACTCATCATTAGGGAAATACAAATCAAAACTCCAATGAGATTATCACCTCACACTTGTCAGAATGGATAAAATTAACAACACAGGATACACCAGGTGTTGGCAGAGATGTGGAGAAAGGGGAACCATCTCACACTGTCGATGGGAATGCAAACTGTCGCAGCCACTGTGGAAAATAGTATGGAGATTCCTCAAAAAGTTAAAAATAGAACCACTCTATGATCCAGCAGTTGCACTACTAGGTATTTACCCAAAGCATACAAAGGTACTAATTCAAAGGGCTACATACACCCCAATATTTATAGCATCATAATCTACAGTAGCCAAATTATGGAAAAGCCCAAATGTCCATCAGCTGATGAATGGATAAAGAAGATGTGGTATACACATATATATATACAATGGAATATTACTCAGCCAAAATAAAGAATGAAATCTTGCCATTTGCAATAATGTGGATGGAGCTAGAGAGTAATACACTAAGTGAAATAAGTCAGAGAAAGACAAATACCATATGATTTCACTCTTGTGAGAAAGTTAGAAACAAAACAAATGATCATGAGAGAAAAAAAGAGAGAAGCAAACCAAGAAACAGACTCTTAACTATAGAGAACTGATGAGGGGAGGTGGGTGGGAGGATGGGTTAAATAGGTGACGGGGATTAAGGAGGGCACTTCTGATGAGCACCAGGTGTTGTATGGAGGTGATGAATCACTCAATTGTACAGCTGAAACTAATATTACACTGTGTTAACTAACTGGAATTTAAATAAAATCTTTAAAAAGGGGGGGGGGGGGGGCACTGGGTGGCTCATGTCATGATCCCAGGGTCCTGGGATCGAGCCCACATCAGGCTCCCTGCTCAGTGCGGAGCCTGCTTTTCCCTCTCTCACTCCCCCTGCTTGTGCTCTCTCTCTGTCAAATAAAATCTTGGAAATTAATTAATTAATTAATTAAAATAATAAAAATGTAGGATTTAGAGAAAATATATTATTAGAATCTATAAGGAATTTTCACATGCTGCAAGGCACCGATACAGAACAAACCTGAAAGAAGTAAGAGGATGACTTCAATACTTCCGTATTATATTTTCCTTGCAAAAAAAATCATGAGCCAAAAATGTGGGTAACAATCCCACTGAGTCTGCTACTTTTTGAGGAACCTAGAGCAACACTCCATCTCATCTCTCTCCACTCAATTATACATCTCTTTCCTTGTGCATTGAGAGACAAAAATCAAAAAATGTAAATTATAGGGATAGAGAATGTTATATCCTGAGATGTAAAGGTCCCTCAAGTAAAGATGCTTTAAAATCCCTCTCAAACATAGGTGTTAGAAATTGCCATTTGACATGTACTCCATACATTCAGATTTTCAATAAAACTCTCTCCTTCACTCATAGGTAGAATAAAAAGATGCCATTTTACAACTTAAATTTGATAATCAGAGAAATGATTCCAATTTTTAAAAAAGAACCTGAAATTATGAATAGAATTAAAAATAACAAATGATTGTATTTGTCTGAAAAAAAGGCTCATTCTTTCTCTTCACCTATAGGATATACCTAATTGAAACCTTCTAACTTTCCACCAAGATAACTGATTATAAGCCAAGCACCAAAAGGAGATATGTTTCAATATGGGGGGGGGGGGAATCCTGCTATCACAGAGATGCAGTTCTATCTTCTCCTGCAAATATAATCTCAAATCTCTATAATAGGTGCCACTCCCTACTGTTGTTTCAGCCAGTGAGAAAGGTGCCTGCTTCAATACCACCTTGAATATTTTTGTCTTGAATTTTACTTTGTAGGAAATAAATTTTGTAATTCACATTGTATTTTCTACTTCCATTTGCCTGACATATCGTTCTTTATTCTTTCACTTTTAATCATTATATATATATATATATTTCTATATATGTGTCTCTTGTAAATAGAATTATATTTTTTTATTACAATCCAAAGTCTTTGCCTTTCATAGGAGGTTTAAACCATATAAACGTATTTCCATAATAGAATAAATTTATTGTTATCTATTTCCCATTTGTAATTAATTCAAGTTTGTACCATAGCAAAAAAATGGCCTTTTCCTCGCTTTCAATGTGGTTGGAGTTTCCATCCAATGACAGGCTTCAAATTTTCATTCTCTGCAGAAATTATAAAAATTAAATTCCCAATATGTTGGAATCATCCTGTCAAGAACAAAGAACCAGAATCTATCCAGTATGTAGAAACGTAGCTATGGTTCCAGCTAAGTTCCAAGTCAGACACATCACCAAGAGCCAGAGGTTCACTATAGCTTCTGTAAGGAAACCATCCAAAATCATCTGGTTCACTCCTCAACTGCAAAACTATTACAAATTAATATTTGATCATTTGTTATTGTACCCCCTTCTTGTGACATCCACTGAAATAAAGAGTGACTCCATTTTTTAACATTTGACAGCTGACAGCTTTTAAAACCTCACCCATCCTTCTTCCCTTCTGCCCACATCTGGCAAGCTGCTAAGAAAGCCTGAGTATTTTCTCCTTTAGTACCATCAGGAGTTTCAAACCATATCTGCATGTCAGAACCAGTCCCACCCACTAACCGCAATAGAAACTCTAAGCCAATGGATTCAAAATAAGAAGAAAAATCTGATTAAACAAAAAAAATTACAAAAGTTTAATTATAAAAACTAACAATTCAAAAATGATCCAGACTAGAAAATTTTGCTACAAAATCTTTAAAATATCAAGATTAAATCATCCAATTTGTTTTATGAAAGAAATAATTCTAATATCACAATCTGACATATTTTTTATAATTATATTTTTATTATATTATGTTAGTCACCATACAGTACATCCCTAGTTTCTGATGTAAAGTTCCATGATTCATTAGTTGCATATAACACCCAGTGCACCATGCAATATGTGCCCTCCTTAATACCCATCACCAGCCTATCCCATTCCCCCACCCCCATCCCCTCTGAAGCCCTCAGTCTGACATATTTTTTATCACAACTACGGACTAACCTCATATGTGCAAAAACTCAAATAAAACACAGGCATCGACTCTATAACATCACTTCGTCCTAAAAACAAATTTTTCTGTGCTAGAATAACAGTTACAATGCATTAAACATCAACCTAAAACCTCTAACAATTTTTTATGTAGTAACTAAAACCATATAAAATGGTTATATACGTAACAAATGATGCTTAAGATGTAAAATGTTAAAACATACTTCCTGATAAATAATTCACATAGCTATTAACAAACAGTTGCCTTGCACATTTGAATATTATGATGACTTTCTTAGCCCAGTAACATTGGAGATGAATATGCCTTTGCTGATAATTCAGTACACTTTAAAAAACATCTACAGATGATTTTCATATTCTTCCAAAATTGTATTTCTAATGTGCGCAGAGAATTTTCCTGAACATCACTTCGTTAAAAATTTTGTATTGGGTTTAAAAGATGTGTATTCTATGACATTACTATATGCATAAACAAAAGAGAGTCTCTACCAGGAAAACATTAACCAGGGAAATGTTCTGTGAGATAGTTGTATACTTGCAAAATTGATTCAACTGTACATTAAGGGAATTGTCTATTCAAAATTCAAGAGTGGCTTTAGATAAGAAAATCTCTCAACTGATCCATCATGTCAGTAGGTTTAGTGAAATCCACTACATGATGACCTCACTAGATCACAAAAACAGCACTAAACACACTTTTCACATTGAAAAATATTACAAAACCAGGAATAAAGATTTTTTAAATGTAAAGAATATTCATTTTAAACTAGAAGCCAGTGCCATGCAAAAGGAGAAAACTAAAGGCATTCCCACTAAAAACAGAATAAGATGCGAGATACCATCCTTATCATTAAATATTGCCCTGTAATTTCTTTCCAAAGCAGCAAAATAGCAAACCAAAAATAAGGATGACAAAGGTAGGAGACAAATTACCATTCCGATGACAAGATCATGTATATAAGAAACCTAAGAAAATTATTTAAAAATCTCTTATAATTAAGGGAAAAAGTTTGGTAAGGAATCTAGTTACTGGATCACTTTATTTTATTTATTTTATTTTATTATTATTTTTTTAACTAGACTCCATGCCCAGTGTGGAGCCCAGTGTGGGGCTTGAACTCACAACTCTGAGATTAAGACCTGAGCTGAGATCAAGAGTCAGACACTTAATCAACCAAGCCACCCAGGTACCAGAGGATCACTATTTTAAATAAAATCTTTTGTCTATACCAGTTATAGTCAGTTCTTAAAAAAAAAAAGAATCAAAAACTGCTTTATTATATATTATATATTTATTATGAACCAAGAAGGTATAACTTATAAACATCATTATTACATGTGCTTATAAACATTTCTTTTTAATATTACAAAAGAGCTATCATATCCATTCTGTGAAATAACTCTCTTCTCAAAGTTAGAAGTTCTTTTAATAAGAGAAAAAATATTTATTCCGCAATATCCCTGCCCTCTATTACCTGTAAGAACAATCTAAATAGCCCGGAAATTCATCATAAGTGTATATAAGAATTTAATACATGATAAATAAACATTGCAAACCAATAGATTATTCAAAATAGACTTTTGTTTGAATTATCCAGGAGCAGAGATACTCTTTTCTCACTATACTTAAACAAGAGACTGTGAAGCTATTTAGTGCAAATAGACGTCTTGCCACTATTAGTAAAAGTTTCATCTGTGAACAAAACAAGTACAGAAGAGGTTCTCAGAAGTGAAAGACAGAAACCAGGTCCTGGTGACATCACTGGAGCCTAAAACAGTACCTGAGACAGATCTACTGTAAAATGTACCAATAATTCCCTTGCTATTTAAATTAAGACAGACTGAGTTCAGTTCACCGTTAACTGACACACCTACCAAGAAAAGTATATACCCTATAAGGAGTATGCAGAGTAAACAAGTATATATTTGAATAATTCCATCCAACAATATAGATAACACCAAGACTCCCTCATCACCAATCTTTCATTTTGACAACACTAAGCTACTTTGCCTAAATAACTGCCCTGATATCTAACCTATTTCTGCTATTGAATCACAATAGGGCAACAGAATTTAAATACAGATGCACTCAAAAACATAAATACATACATACATACATACAGATGCACTCAGAAAACCACTGTTAGTTATGACATTGACTTATAGAGTATGTTTAAGTTGTACATTTTTATAGCTGCAACTTTATCAGTATGAGTGAATTTACAAATACATGTAAAAATGTTTTTAATTTAGATATCTATCTGCAGTTTATAAAGTATTATATATAGTGTGTTTTATGAGTAAAGAGAAGTTGATATATCTTTCATTTTATTTCATGTTTCTACTGGATTATGCTATGACTAAAACATAACAATTTGATGTCTCTAAAACAGTATGCATTTGAATATATCTATCAAAGCAGAGGAAAGGTTGTTTTACATATCAAAACTATAGTGTTCCTAATATAACCAAACATCACCTATGTAAATATTTAAGTGACTTCAGTGGCTAACAATTTTTCAAAATTCCACAATTTGGTGGAAAATGTAATCCAACCTAATTCTCACAAAAGGCAAATCAGTATGGAGATATATATATATGTCTTAATACAGAAGTTATTTGTCAAAATTTAAAGAGAAAGAATACACTTTTATATTTACCCCATTTGAAAAAGAGTCTATGTCATATTTCTTTACTCATATCTAAAAAGGAAATATATCTTCATCTGTAGGAGCATTGATAAAATACAATAGAAATGGCAGGAAATATATCCCCTTTCTACTAGACCAACTATTAATGTTACCATTCATGAGTCAGGAAGATGTAATATCCATAAATCACCTTCACTATTAAGTGAATAACACGTACTCAAATTGCCTAATTCATTCTCTTCTACCTATAACTGTACAAGTGACTGCTTTATTTATTCAGAAGTTTATTATTTCTGACAGTCAATATCAGTTATGGTTCTTTTTATTAAATATATAATATATATTCAGAAACATGAAGAAATTACATTCTTCTTTTAACAGTTTAGCATTTATGGATGTCAGAAGGCTCAAGATTCAAACATGGCCTCATCAATTACAGCAACACACTGAGGAAATTGTTTCCTTCTCACCTCTTCGCATTTTAGGAATCTAAACAATCAGTCTAGTTCATGGAATCAAACATTATCCTCATATAAAAACACCTACACAATAGATTAAAATTGTGTATTTGGTTATCATACAAAAAGAGGTGACTTGTTTGTTTTTTTTTCAGAAGGCAATTTGGAACTATAGCTCAGACCAGTGCTTCCTAAAGCCTGAATTCCACAATGGAAACACGAAAAGAAATTACTTTGACCCTAGTAAACTTACAGGAGAATTATTGGTATAGCTCTTATAATATTCAATTTTAAAGAAATTTTTAATCCAACGAGTAACTGGATTAAACACAGTAATTTAGCTATTAAACTCTGAATAGTGTTGTTTATTATTACACATCTAAAACCAGAGAGCCCATACTTTGGATATTAAAATAAGTTAATGTCTTAAATTGTCTTTCAGACAATAATATCAAGAAGATTCAGCCGCTTCATGAAGATTTTGGAGCAAGAAAGGAAGACAATTTTAAAAAGGAGGACAATATCAATATATAAAATAAAATACATTCAACAGCTTATTTTATATCTTGAAAGCACCCATATCCAGATAATGTATTATTTGTACATAATTTAGGCACAAAGCTGGAAGAGATGAGGGATAAGGCTAATAACACATTTTTTAAAGGTTTTCAACAATGAGCTTCACTGAAGCAAAAGAGGTTTCCTGGTAAACAGGTATCTTTCAACTTAGTTTTCTAGGTTGAAGCCTCACTAATATTATGCTTTATTGGGTAATACAGAAAAAGAATCCTTTTGTTCCTAAGCCCATAATATATATTTCTCTACCAACATCCAAAATCCCATCTGCTACTTATTATTGATGTTAGAAGAAAACAAAAGCAGTTTTTACAATTTTCACTTCTCTGACAAAAGTTTTCCTGATGGTGTACTCTAAAAGACCTGGGTTGTCTAAACTTAATCTTAATTCCACAATAAGGTGCTGATTTTACAAAGTAATTAATAATTTTCTGTACATTTCCTTGCATGTATGTATGTCAAGAAATATCTAGGCTGTGCTCCTTTGACTAACCTCTGTCTGCCCCTGGCCACCACAGGGCCTTTGGTGTTCCTTTTACCTAGAATGGACTTCCCTCACCCCTCCCTCTAATTTATGTTCCCCTTCAGATCTCACCTCAAACCACGTTTCTAAAATAAAGCTTTTCTCCCCTGATCTCCATGACTAGGTCAAATTCCTTTATTTAAACTGAAATTCCTGAATACTGCTCCTTCCTAGCGTTTGTGTCTGTGATGCTTTTTGCTACATTGACTCTAAAATCCCTAAGGAGAGAGACTACACACACTTTTGTTTACCACTGTTATCTCCAGAGGTTAGCAAAGTACATAGCATATGACAGAAGCTTATTAAATATATGCTGGATAAATTATTAAATGAATCACAAGATTTGGAAATGGCCATTGATCTGAAGGGCTCCTAAGTTTCACGGTAATAGTAAGGTGAACCAAAGTCAAGAGAGGAAAAGCACCCATTTTTCCCTTAGAAATGTATTTGTGCTTTCTGGATCCAGACTCCAACAATGAGCTCCAAAAGTTGTGTGTGGGAGTGTTTAAGTACAGTGACAATCTCTACAGGCTGCTACATTTCAGAATATGAGCAGGTAGCAAACATTTTTAAATTTAAAAAATTTTTTAAAATATTAAGAATATATCTATAAACATATGAACACTTGTTCATCCTACTATAATTCGTCATCTATATAAGTGTATCAATCACCATTTTTTAAATACTTGTATTATAATACTTAATAGAATTTAGTGTTCTATATACATAAATTTTCAGGAAAACTGAAAAGTATTCTTTAAATAATTTACATAATGTTCTTTTTAACTTTAAGTGTTTTTAGTTATTGAGTAGTAATTCACTCAGAAACTGATATTTCAGTGTTTCTATCACAACAAATAGCTCTATGAAGTTATAAGTTTTATATATGTTACTTATAAAGTTTTGCCATCTTATCTATCATCATGACAGCTTGCCCCCTATCAGTTCTTTTAATTTGCTGTGGCTTGTGATAAAACAACCAAAGGTTTGTGGACAGATACCTAAAGTAAGAACATTAAGTTCTAAGGGTCTCTCTTAGCCAAAAACAAACAGACAAAAAAATAATGAATTTAGTGGCTACAAACTTGGTGTTTACCAGAACAGAATCTGAGTTTTACCTATTGGGAGAATCTCCATAAATCTCTCACATTTCCACACAACTAGATATTAACAATCAATTGCTCCAGGATTATCTTTTCAAGATTTGCATAAGCAGATAGCCCTGGAAAGATGAAGACACGGACATTTGGAGCAAATTTATTTACAGTCCCAGATAGTAAATATAAAGACATCCCCCTTCCCTAAAGACGGTCAAAGTAATAAAGACAAAAAATGCCTACCTCTCATTTCTGGGGTAGAATTGCTACATTCCAGGTTAATGAAGATAATCTCTCTCTGAAAGTAAGGATGGGGCAGTTTCACCAGCAGCTCTCATGTAAGATCAGAGTCTACCAATGTCAGGGTTTCCTTCCAGACATTTGGAGGGCATTGTATCCCCATTGTGTGTACAGGTAGTATTAAGCCCTGTAGGCATTACTCTATGGGGATAGGAGATCAGGGACCAGAGCCAGGATGTCACCATTGCTATAAGCATTAAACTGTCTAAATCTATTTACTTGTTGTCTCCTTAGAGGCCGAATCTATGAGGGAGTAGCAAGGCAACCTAGCAGCTGCCACCACGCTACTACTTAGAAACTGCTTGATCACTTGACATTAGTTCTACCACTTACTAGTACTGTGATGTTGGACAAGCTACTTAATCTCTTTATTTCATATGATCTCATTTGTAAAATGTACAAAATAATAATTACTGCAAAAGACTGTTGTGAAGTGAATGCTATATGAAAAGCAGGTAGTTACCATGCCTTAAAAAAATATGATGATTACAATTGATATTATTATTAACATTTATTTATTCGTTCATTCATTCATTTATATTATATAAAAAACATTTTATACTTATTTCCAGATTTCTTACTATGTTCCACAGTTAATACAATTGGGTAGAAGGAGTATTAGAATTTTTTCCACTTGAGCTTTCTCATACATTAAAAATAGAACACATATTTAAAAATCATTTCTCCTACCTCTTTGTAGTTCACTCATAGAATCTAATATGCAGATTCTAATTCAACTAACATATATCAGATATACATACATGACAGTCACTATGCTAGAATTTTCTTATTTTATAGTATCAATGTATATTTAGTATTCATTCAAAATACTCTAGCAATGTTCCTAACACTGATAACCCAAAAAATAACTTGGACGATACAAAAATAACAATGAAATTAAGAATAAAATACAAAACAAACTTGACAATGTATAGCTTAAAGCACTCTTCCTTTGTTACAGGCATATTGCAAATACATTTCAATTAAAATTTGGAGGCAGACCACATAAATCACAGCCTAAAACAGAGAATATCAATTTCTAGAATAGAGGCAAAGGAGAGGACTATCAGAATCAATGACGAAGTTCCTTCAAACAATATAAATCCCTTCTCATCAGGTATATACTCCTCTACACAATTTTGATTTTGATTTTCAGGTGCTGGGAGTTGTGTATGTGTATTCTGATATGCTCTTTTATCCTACCTCCCACTGAAAACCACTGACCCAAAAGGTAATCTATTCACTGAGGTTGCTTTGCCTATTGTAACTTTTTAGATCATTTTATTAAAATGTAATTGATGACAGGGGTGCCTGGGTCCACAGTTGGTTAAGCAACCAGCTCTTGATTTCCGCTCAGGTCATGACCTCAGAGCTGTGAGATCAAGCCCTGCATCGGGCTCTATGCTGGGTGCGGAGCCTGCTTAAGATTCTCTCTCTCCCTCTGCTGCTCCTCCAACTCTATGGTTAAAAAAAAAAAAATGTAACTGGTGACGAAAATATCTTTACTTCACCTTTATTTTTTGAAGGATAGTTTCTGTGGTTATAAAATGCTAAGTTGGCAGCTATTTTCCTTTGTAATTTTAAAAATATCATTCCATTGTCTCTAACGTCCCATCATCTCTGTAATAATCATCTGCAAATTATTCTTGTTCCTTTGAAAGTACTGTGTCTATTTCTCTGACCACTTTTAAGAACTCCTCTTTTGTATTTAGTTTTCAGCAATTTTAATACAGTGTCTTGACATGGCTTACTTTGTGTTTATTCTCCCTGAAGTAGTCTGTAGAGATTCTTTAATGTGTAGGTTGATGTCTTTTGTTACTTTTGGAAAATTCTCATCCAGTACCTTTTCATATAAAATGTCTGCCTATTCTCTTTTTTCTCCCCTGGGACTCCAATTACACATATGTTTCATATGTCTCTTGTACTCTTTTCTGTACCTTCCATCCTTTATTCTGTTTTTCAGTATGAATATTTTCTACTGAACTAGCCCTCAAATTTACTAATCCTGTCTTCTGTTCAGGATTAGTAAAACGACAAGGCCTCTCTTATTCTAATCTGTTAAACCTACTGATTGAGTTCTTATTTTCATGCATTGTATGTTTAGTACTAAAATCTCCATTTGATTTTTTTAATAAACCTGGTTCTCTGTTAAATCTCCAGCTCATTCCTTATCTTGAACATAATAATCATAATTATTTTGAAGGCTGAAAAGTCAAATATCTTGATCAATTAAAGGGTCTGATGTCCTCTTGGATTGTAATTGAGTGCTAAGCATTATTTACAGGAAAAATGTATAAACTGAGTATCTTCTACTAGAGAGAATTTACTATTCTTGGGTCTTGCAGTTAAATAGAGTCAGATCATCTTGGGCCAATTAGGGATTGAGAGATTTTTGATGCTGAGTTTAAATGTTTGGGGAAGCTGATCTATTTCCTATTTGCCCTTATACTTGAAAATCTGGAGTGTTTACCAGGGCCTTCTTCTGAGTATACATTATCGCTATTTTCTGTCTCCATAGCACATGAAATGCCAAATCTAGGCTACATTTTTAGCTGCCACTTCCTATGTGGATTCTTGGCTTCCTGCCTGCACATCTTAGAAACCAACAAATGCCTCAGAAAGAAAAGCAGCACAGAATGCCAGGATTGCTTATCTGCAGTTCCCTTTATTCAGTACTCTAGGCTTCTCAAGCCTTGACTACCGTGGTATTCCTAAATTTCAATTTTTCATTTCCCCAACCTTGGAGACTGATGAAAGATTTGTACCAGCCATTTCTGCTTAATATCTCAGTCTTTCTTCCTATGCCACTTACAAATCAAAAGATGCCTTGATGGAAAAATTTCCAGAAAATGTCAAGTTAACCTCAATGCATTTCTCTTTCTCTCTGAAATCTTTATTCCTTAAGTCCCATCTCCTTTGGTTGTTCTCTGCTGCTTTCAGCTATTTGGCAATCATATAATTCATCTAGTCTTTAATTGTTCTCAGCAGGATATTTGGGCTGATAACAAGCTACTCCAGTATAGCCAGAAACAGAAATCTTCACTGTGTTTTTTAAGATACTGAAGTATGTGACTGAATAATATTAAATGAGAAGGAAAAAATGAGTCATGTAATAATAAAACCCAACCTCAATAATAGGAATATATTTTGTAGATTATGAAAAGAAGCCCCTCTATCCTTCAGAACGTCACATAAAGTTTTATATTTTTCTTGAGAGTTTAACTATAAAGTTTGAAACCCTTGAGAGCACCTGTAAAATCTGCAAGCAAGAAAGACCATATGGTTTTAAAAGGTATTAAAGAAACAAATGAAAGGTAAAGTATCCCAATAATCCATCATGAAAACCTGAAAGTAAGAATAAAAAACTCAGAAGAGAATTTAATCTATAAGACAGAAGTCTTTTAAATTTTTCTTAAAACTTACACAACCTTAATCTCATAGTTACTGTTTTCTGGCTCATATCTTTAATCACAATTGACAATGTCAATACGTTTGTTTCCATATGAACAACTGAGGCAAATTCAAGTGAGAAGATGCTTCTTAAATGTAATTTTAAAAATTTGTAGAGATTTCAGAACCATTGAAACAAATGTTGACACTGACTATGTGTGATTTTTGACACTAAAAGCAGTTATGGGTATTTCAAAGTTTATGTCTTTGCCTAAGCCTGCCATTTCAAACTAGTCAATCCTCATGTTCACTGCTGACAGTATAATGTTGAAAAACATTTGATATAAGAGTTAAAATGCCAGTATTATCTCAAAAGGTCACTATAATTTTAATAGGTATAGTTAAAAAATCTATTCTCATTCCTAATTACAATGTCACTGTGTGTTTAAAGAAAGGATACAATTGTACTTTATTAACTAAAAATATTTCTATTTAAATCTACATATACATTAAAACATACAACTTTGTAATATATATGGTTATAGAATTTTTGCTACTAACCATTTACCAACATGTTAAAGACTCTCTGACCTAAGTATTTAATCAACAAACAAAATAATTCTATTTATAACATCAAAGGCCCTACAGTTAAAGCTCTCAGTTTATTCCTGTGACCCCTGGGAAGCCCATGATATCCTTTCAGGGAATCTTCAAGATCAAAATTATTTCATAGTAATATTGTCTTAGTCTTTTGGGCTAGTATAACAAATTACTATAAACTGAGGAAAGCTTAAAAAACAGATATGTATTTCTCAGAGTTATGGAGGCTGTGAAGTCCAAGATTTTGTGTATGGCAAAGGTCCACTTCCTAGTTCATAGGTGACTATCTTCTCACTGTGTTTACACTTAGTGGAAGGGGTAAAGGAGCTGTCTGTAGTCTCTTTCATGAGGGGACTAATCCCATTCATGAAGGTTCTACCTTCATATTCTCAACTTCCAAAGGCCTCACGTCCCAATACCATCATATTGGGGATTAGGTATCAACTTGAATTTTGGGAAGACACATTCACTCTAGAAATACTAAGATTTTATTTGCCTACTTGACTCTCACTGTCTCTTAAACAATCCTCAGGTTTAATTTCTAATATAATAAGTATCAATAAATATAATTCACCTAAATAAAAGTTCTTTAGAAATAATCCTAAAATTTGTATGGAACCACAAAAGACCCCAAGCAATCCTGAGAAAGTAGAACAAAGTAGGAAGTAGCACAATTCCGGATTTCAAGGTATACGACAAAGCTATAGTAATCAAAAGAATGTGGTACTAACATAAAAATAGATGAGTAGATCAACAGCAGAGAATAGAAAAGCCAGAAATAAAACCACACTTACAGAGTCAATTAATCTACAACAAAAAAGGCAAAAATATCAACAGGGAAAAGAGATGCTCAACAAATGGTGCTGGGAAAACTGGACAGTCGCATGCAAAAGAATGAAATTGGACCACTTTTTTTGCACAATACACAAACTCAAAATGGATTAAAGACCATATGTAAGACCTAAAAGCAGAAGGATCCCTAAAAGGAAACATAGGCAGTAATTTCTTGGATATCATCCATCACAACTTTCTTCCGAATATACCTCCTCAGGCAAGGGAAACAAAAGCAAAAATAAACTACTTGGACTACACCAAACTAGAAAGCTTTCGCTTAGCAAAGGAAATCATCAACAAAACAAAAAGACAATCTAGTGAATGAGAGAAAATATTTGTAAATGATCTATCAAATCAGGTAACTTAATATCCAAAATATATAAAGAACTCATACAACTCACAACCAAAAACCCCCCCAAACAACCTAATTAAAAAATGGGCAGAGGACCTAAATAGACATTTTTCCAAAGAAGACATACAGATGGTCAACAGACACATGAAAACATTACTAATCATCAGAGAAATGCAATCAAAACCACAATGAGGTATCACCTCATACCAATCAGAATGGCCATCAAAAAGACAAGAAATAACAACTGTCGCCAAGGATGTGGAAGAAACGGAACTTTCATGTACTATTGCCAAGCATGTATATTGGGGCAACCACTGTGAAAAACAGTATGTAGAGGTTCCTTGAAAAATTAAAAACAGAAATACCATACAATATAGTAATTCTACTGCTGGCTATTTACTCCCCCCCAAAAAAAAGAAAGAAAATACCAATTCAAAAAGATATATGTACCACTATGTTTATTGCAGCATTATTTACAATAGCCAAGATATGGAAGCAATCCAAGTATTCACCAATATATCAATGAATAAAGAAGATGTAGTGTATGTGTACATAAATACACACAAACACACACACACACACACACACATACACACAAAACGGCATATTACTCAACCATAAAAAAATAATGAAATCTTGCCATTTACAACAGCATGGTAGACCTAAAGGATACTAAGTGAAATAAGTCAGAAAAAGACAAATACCAAATTATTTCACTTACATGTGGACTCTAAAACACAAAACAAACAAGCAAACAAACATACACACACACACATACATACCCACACACAAATAAAAACTGTCACATAAATATAGAGCACAAACTGGTTATTACCGGGGGGTGGGAGGGTGATGAACAAAATAGGTAAAGGAGATTAGAAGGTACAATCCTCCAGCTATAAAATGAATGAGTCAAGGGGATGAAAAATACAGCACAGGGAATGTAGTCAACAATAATTTTGTAATAACTTTGTATGGTGACAGATGGTAACAACACTTACCTTAGTGAGCACTGAATAATGTATAGAATTATCAAATCACTATGTTGTATACTTTAATATAATTTTGTATGTCAACCAGACCTCAATATTTATATATAAAAGATATTTAATATACATATAAAATTAAAAGTTCTTTAGAGTTCTCAGCCATTTTAAGAGTACAAAGAGAAGGGCGCCTGGGTGGCGCAGTCGTTGAGCGTCTGCCTTCAGCTCAGGGCGTGATCCCGGAGTTATGGGATCGAGCCCCACATCAGGCTCCTCTGCTATGAGCTTGCTTCTTCCTCTCCCACTCCCCCTGCTTGTGTTCCCTCTCTCGCTGGCTATTTCTATCTCTGTTAAATAAATAAATAAAATCTTTAAAAAAAAAAAAAAAAGAGTACAAAGAGGTCCTACGGCCAAGAAGTTTGAGAACCAGTACCCCACAATCTAAATGATACATTAAGAAAGAAAATAAGCAAACAAAAAATTGTTGCTGTATCTACAGAACTGTTTTTTTAAAACATCACACAAGATAAAAATAGTAAAAAAAAATAATTTTGTATATTGTATTGATAAATCTTTAATGTCGAAGAGTACCAATAAAATCCAATAAAACCTAAATCAAAAAGCAAATTCACAATATCAAATATTCCTACTCTCACAGGATGTTATGGAATGAACTACATCCCGCCAAATCTCATTTGTTGAAACCCTAACACCCAGTGTGACTATATTTGGAGATAGGGCCCTTAAAGAGGTAATTAAGGTCGTAAGAATAGGACCCTGATCCAGGAGGACTGGTGTCCTTATTAGAAGAGGAAGAGATACCAGGATGCACATGCACAAAGAAAAGATTCTGTGAGGACACAGCAAGAAGGTGAACATCTGTAAGCCAAGCATAGAGCTCTCAGAAGACACCAAACCTGCTAATCCTTGATTTTGTACTTCTAGCCTCTAAAAGCATGAGAAAATAAATTTCTGTTGTTTAACCCATCCATTCTACTTTTTTGTTAGGCAGCTCTAGCAAACTAATACACAGGACTAAAACTTTTCATATTATTCTAGTGACTTCTGAAACTTTTAGCTATCTCAGTGAGAATCACAACTGCAGAAGAAAGACACTGTCTGAGTGCACCACAACAGATTCCTAATTCTTTTATTCTCTTTGTTCCCTTCGAAACTTGAAACTTAATACGACAGTTTTCCTGAAATAAATTTTATCTCAGATGCAGAGCTTGAAGGTCATCTCAAATATGACCCTTAAAAATCTTTGTTTCTCTCCCCAATTGTAAAGCAAGTTCATCACTGTGAAGAAAAAAAAAAAAAACTCATGAAGAAAGCACATAATTCTTAACAAAAAGTGGAGCACTATGTTTCTAAGTACATCCTCATCTGACTCACTAGCCAAAGAATATCTTCTAAGAATTTCCTCCTAAAGGGAGAACTAGCCCACAATTACTATTATTACTATCATAGTAATAATAGTAATTGAAGCCCATCATTATCTGTTCTAAATTGAATAATAGTAATATGAAGCCCTCATAATATATTTCTCTTAAAGACTTACATAAAAGAAACCCAATTCATCACTAGCTAGCTGTTCAGATTTAAGGAAAAAATTAATTCCTAGAATAGCTAAGTATTCCAAATCCCCAGCTTCCAGATTTCTAAATAAAGAACACTAGATTTAAAATACTGCTTCACAGGATTCTATGAAGAGTAACCATGTCATAAAATAGTTTTCCTGATTCAGTGTTCTAAGTATATACAGTTAGCCTGCATTTGCAGTGACCCTGAATGTTCATGAACAAAGGCATCTCAGTAGATAAAAACAAAGCAGGAGTGCAGAAACAAATGTGCACAGTCAATATCTTCCCATCATTTACATCCAGGATATTACAACGGATGTAATTAATCTGCCCGTACAAAAGTGCTTGCTTCCACTGAAGAAAACACTCTCTTTAAAGATACATTAAATGCTAAAATTGCACATTTTAAGACTATGCCATCATTTTCCTGTTATTTAAATCAGGTAGATGGAAGATATAGATCTCTAAGCTTTTAATACCTTAAATTTGGAATTTAGTATCATAGGTTATCAAGTATAATTTTATTTGAATTCTATCAGATAAATGGAAGGTAATCTACATGATATAAAAGCATCAATCAATAATAACCATAACTATTCTATATTATGTTTCTACCGAAGTCTTTCATATACTATATCAGATTCAAATAATCTGAATGAAAATTTATCAAGTTATGCCTAATTTACAACTCATATACTAGCTTTTACAGCTATTCACAATAGTTATATTTAAAAATACATTTAAATAATTTCCCTCTCCTCCAAAATAATATTTTTGCATAAACTGTGCACAAATATGAATCAATATGGGCAGCTTTTTGGTTAAAAATATCTTAATATATCACCATTACTCAAAATATTTTGCTCACACCCTATTACATAAATATGGATATGTATCCTGTATAGGATGACTTTGCATGTCCTCCAGGTAGGCCCAGAGGGCAATGTTGGCAATAATGACCCATCTGTTCACTACTGGCAACCAGAAAACTTCTAATGAAGACAGATGTGGGTCACCCTGTACAAGCAGGCTGCAGGGTGTTAATGAATCCACCTAATGGTCACTACCTGCCACTCTTCACTGATTGATGACCCAGAAGGTTTAGTTTGAAAAGCAAAGATGAGTATTTCACATACTCATTAGTCTTACCAGGACACTGCTTTCACTTTCTCTTACATACTCACTCTTTACTACCTTCCTTCATCAATTCTTAGAAAATATTACTATTATTTATTAGACTCTACTTTTTAAAATAACCTCAGTAATACTTTTGAGAAATTAATTCCTCCTAAATTTCTCTACTGACTAAATCACAAGATATCAATTTCATTTTGTGGTATGGCAATGCTATATATGTGAAGGAAAAAGTTGGTATTTTCCTATGCCATAAAACTTTTCAGGGAAATTTATGTACAACTTAATCATCAATGTCAATCTCTCTAAAATGTTACTTTGAAAAATATTAACGATATTATCTGCTCTAAAATAGATTATTATTTCATTCCAGATTCCAAAAAGAATATTCACTTATAGAGACCAATCCTGAAATATTTACATACCCATAAAAAATGTATAAAGATGGCATTTCACATTCTGAAAGATGCTGTGGGTGAAATTCAAAAATCATAATTTATTCAATTGTTTTTCAGAATAAAACTTGAATTATATTATATCTAAACTCTTAAATAAAACTTAATACAGCCATTCCATGAGGCCAGTATTACCCTGATACCAAGACCAGATAAAGACATCACAAAAAAAAGAAAACTACAGGCTAATATCTCTGACAAACACAAATGCAAAAATCCTCAACAAAATACTAGCCAACTGAATCCAACAATACATTTAAAAAAACCATTCACCACAATCAAGTGGGATTTATTCCCAGGATGCAAAAGTGGTTCAATAGTCTGAAATCAATCAACATGATACTGCACATCAATAAGAGACAGAATAAAACCATATGATCAATTGAATAGATCCAGAAAAACCATTTGACAAAGTACAACATCCATTCATGATAAAAACCCTCAACAAAGTAGGTCTAGAGGGAACATACCTCAACATAATAAAGGCCTTATAGGAAAAATCCACAGCTAACATCATACTCAATGGGGAAAAATTGAGAGCTTTTCCTCTGCAGTCAGGAACAAGACAAGAACGTCCACTCTCACCACTTTTATTTGAGAGAGTACTGAAAGTCCTAGCCACAGCAATCAGACAACAAAATGAAATAAAAGGCATGTGAATCAGTAGAGAAGTAAAACTGACATGATTTGCAGATGACATAATACTCTATGTAGAAAACCCTAAAAACTCCACCAAAAAATTACTAGAACCGATCAATGAATTCAATAAAGTTGCAGGATATAAAATCAATGTACAGAAATTTGCTGCATTTCTACACACTAATGAAAAAGCAGCAGACAGAGAAATTAAGAAACAGTCTCATTTACAATTACACCAAAAAATAAGATACCTAGGAATAAATTTAATCAAAGAGGTAAAAGACCTGTACTCTGAAAACTATACTCATGAAAGCAATTGAAAATGACACAAAGAAATGGAAAGACATTCCATGCTCATGTATAGGAAGAACAAATATTGTTAAAATATCTATACTACCCAAAGCAATCTACAGATTTAATTCAATCCCAACCAAAACACAAATAGCATTTTTCACAGAACTAGAATGAACAACCCTAAAATTTGTATGGAAAGACCACAAAGACCCAAAATAGCCAAAACAATCTTGAACAAAAAGACAAATACAAAAACAAACCTGGAGGTATCACAATCCCAGACTTCAAGTTGTATTAAAAAGCTGTAGTAATCACTTAGCATAATCTCCTCCAGTCCCATCCATGTTGCTGCAAATGTTGTGTAATCATTCTTTCCGATGGCTGAGTAATATTCCACTGTATATATGGACCACATCTTCTTAATCCAGTCATCTGTTGAAGGGCATCTAGGCTCCTTCCACAATTTAGCTACTGTGGACATTGCTGCTATGAACACTGGGGTGCATATGGCCCTTCTCTTCACTACATCTGTATCTTTGGGGTAAATACCCAGTAGTGCAATGGCTGGATCACAGGGTAGCTCAATTTTTAACTTTTTAAGGGACCTCCACACTGTTTTCCAGAGTGGCTGTACCAACTTGCATTCCCACCAACCATGTAGGAGGGATCCCCTTTCTCCACATCCTCTCCAACAATTGCTGTTTCTTGCCTTGTCTATGTTTGCCATTCTAACTGGTGTAAGGTGGTATCTCAAGGTGGTTTTGATTTGAATTTCCCTAAGTCAAGCAGAGAAAGACAATTATCATATGGTTTCACTCATTTATGGAACATAAGAAATAGGAAGATCAGTAGGAGAAGGAAGGGAACAATGAAGGGGGGTAAACAGAAGGGGGAATGAACCATGAGAGACTGTGGACTCTGGGAAACAAACTGAGGGCTTCAGAGGGGAGGGGGTGGGGGATTGGGATAGGCCAGTGATGGGTATTAAGGAGGGCACATATTGCATGGTGCACTGGGTGTTATACACAAATAATGAATCATGGAACATTGCATCAAAAACTGGGGATGTACTGTATGGTGACTAATATAACAAAATAAAAATTATTTAAAAAAATAATAAACACCGCAGGGTTTATTAAAAAAAAAAAAGCCGTAGTAATCAAAACAGTATAGTACTTGCACTAAAACAGACACAAAGACCAATGCAACCGAACAGAAAACCCAGAAATAAACCCAAAATTATATGGTCAATTAATCTTTGACAAAGTAGAATAGAATATACAATGGGGAAGTCTCTTCAACAAATGGTGTTGGGAAAACTGGACAGCTATCTGCAAAAGAATGAAACTGGATCAATTTCTTATGCCATATATAAAAACAATCTCAAAATGGATGAAAGACCTAAATGTGAGACCTGAAACCATAAAAATCCTAGAAGAAAACACAGGCAGTAATGTCTCTTACATCAGCCATAGCAACATTTTTCTAGATATGTCTCCTGAGGCAAGGGAAACAAAAGCAAAAATAAACTATTGGGACCAGATCAAAATAAAAATCTTCTGCACGGCAAAGGAAACAACAAAACTAAAAGGCAACCCATGGAATGGGAAAGATATTTGCAAATGGCATATCTGATAAGGGGTTCATATCCAAAATATATGAGGAATTGATATTCAACACCCAAAAAACAAATAATCCAATTTAAAAATGGGCAGAAGACATGAACAGACATTTCTGCAAAGAAGAAATACAGATGGTCAAAAGACACATGAAAAGATGCTCAACATCATATCAGCAGGGAAATGCAAATCAAAACTTCAGATACCACCTCCCACCTGTCAGAATGGCTAAAATCAACAGCATAAGAAACAAGAAGTGTTGGTGAGGATGTGGAGAAAAAGAACCCTCATATACTGTTGGTGGGAATACAAACTGGTGCAGCTACTCTGGAAAATAATATGGAGGTTCCTCAAAAAGTTAAAAATAGAACCACCCTGTGATCCTGTAATTGCACTACTGGGTGTTTACCCAACAAATACAAAAACACTAATTCAAAGGGATATATGCACCTCTATGTTTATTGTAGCATTATTTACAATAGCTAAATTATGAAAACAGCCCAAATGTCCATCAACAGATGAATGGATAAAGAAGATGTACTATGCATATATATATACACACATACATACATACGATGGAATATTACTCAGCCATAAAAAAGAATGAAATCCTGCCATTTGCAATGACATGGATGGAACTAGAGAGTATAATGCTAAGCAAAATCAGAGAAAGACAATACCATATGATTTCACTCCTATGTGGAATTTAAGAATGAAACAAAAGGGTAAAGGAAAAAAAAGAGAGAGAGACAAACCAAGAAACAGACACTTCACTGTAGAGAACAAATTGATGGTTACCAGAGGGGAAGTGGATAGAAGGATGGGTGAAAGAGGTAAAGGGGACTAAGAGTACACTTATTATGATGAGCACTGAGTAATGTATAGAATTACTGAATACCTATATTGTACACCTGAAACTAACATAACTCTGTATGTTAACTATACTGGAATTAAAATAAAACATTTAATTAAAAGAAGAACACAAGAAAATGACTGTTAAAGATGATCCTCTGATACAAATTCTCAAAATGGCCTTACAGAAAGGATCAAAGGTGTATGTTCTGAAAACACCATTGGAAAGTGAGGGGAAACTGGGTGAGGGGAATCATACTATCCTTGCAACTCTTTTCTTAAATCTAATTCTATTCTAAAATAAAGAATTAATGTTTTAAAAATCTAATATATCCATAACTTGGTTCTTAGAAAAATTCTTAGATATAAAAAGTAAACATATATAATCAAAAAGTGAAAGCATACAATTTTTAAATGTATATTTTTATATAAATAAAACCATGAGAAATATTGTTTAATGTAAAGTAATTGTTTAAATTTAAGTTTGAATGAGTTTCTACAGTTTGTAAACATTATTACTATAAGTTTCACTTTCTACATAGATGTTTAAAACAATCTACTGTTGCTTAAGTCACAAAAGGACTACTTATTCTTATAGCAAATGAGTTCACTAGTCAGAACCTTTTAGAGTGAAAAGGTGTTCCTTTTAGGCTGACAAATCTAAAATATTCAGTAAAAAATTCAAGGTGAATTTCTTTTAAGAAAAAGAATAGGACCATTCAAATAATTTAAAATTAGGCAAAGTCAAAGTATAATTCTAAATACAGCAACAGCATAATCACATTATGAAATAAGGCAGTTTTATTCATATAAAGGTAGTGATATAGCTATCACAACAGCTATCACTGTTTTCTATCCTCAAAAACAGTATTATACATGGCTGCTTCCTTCACTCAAAGAATCTTAGAGTGTTACATTAGAAAAGTAAATATGGATTTCTTTGAAAAGCAACAATTAATA
The DNA here is from genome assembly GCF_024610735.1 of Ursus americanus. Taxonomy (NCBI): domain Eukaryota; kingdom Metazoa; phylum Chordata; class Mammalia; order Carnivora; family Ursidae; genus Ursus; species Ursus americanus. The sequence goes on along the minus strand of NC_142134.1, from coordinate 6,028,078 downwards.
TATGTAACATGTTAAATGCAGCAAGATAATGTTTTCACATGCATTACCTCATTTCTTATGTAATCCTGTGAAGTATGAATTATAATCCCATTTTATAAACAAAAAGGCTCAGAGAAATTGTTACTTTTTAACATCCACACCTAATAATAACAGATGGAACATAATTTCACATTCATATTTTCTGAATCATGATCCCCATGGTCTTTTTTTCCCCACACTTCAAAACTGAAAGCAAGGTCCACTTGATTTACACTGTAACATGTATCTTGTTTTACAGTAACACATCATTTACCAAAGGTCATGTATTCAACCAGAATGGATATATGAAACTAAGTTTAAAAATCAGACAAAAGCAAAAGATATCCATGAGTAAGTACAAGAAATATCCCATAGTCAAAAAATTAAGATTGTGGGGTTTTTCCATAGTCAAGTACTTGAGATCTTCATTCATCTTCTGTTTGCTTATATTTTATTTCCTGACTTAACAATGTTTTAGTGATCTAAACCACATATAATCCTTCCACACAAAAAAAGAAGAAGAAAAGAAAATGAAACCAGGAAACTGCAGGCTCTCTACTAAAAATCACGAATTTAATGGAAGGTTTAGTGTTGTGATCTAATTGACAGGGTTGAGAATGTTGTAGGGGCAGAAAGTGTAGAGAGGGCATGGTATCAGAAACATTCAAGGCATATGAAGACCAGAACAAAGGAACAGATCTAAGAGCAATCTAATCTTGCCAAAGGTCTCTTTCTGGTCTACAATGGCTTTGAATGGCCAGCCCACTTAGACTTGCCTTGGCTGTTGCTCTGCAATCCCTGCAAGGTGCCTCCTAATACCTGACACCACAGCCCTCTGTACCACCAACCTCTTCCCTCTCTCTAACTAGAGTAAGACATGAGATTTAGTGATGGAATGTGCCCACAATGTCAAGAGCACACCAGGAATGAAGGTCTACCCTGATGTATGTGGGATTCCAATTTTAATTACAATCAGATTTTCTGGTTTATTTCTGATATTATAGACTTAGGGGAATAGATTATTTGATGGATTTACAGACCAGGGAAGTATACTTTCTTAGAGCTGGCAATAGAAAGCCTTAATGACAGAGAAGAGTTGCAGAAATTTTCCCTTCACTTCTATAATGTCAGAACAAAACTGAAACCTTTTTTTTTCCTAGGACAACCTTCTAATGATGCACAGAAATCCCAAGTCATTATAAACCACATCATTCCTAGATAAATCAGTGAATCTGTAAATTTAGGACAATCTGCAATCCCAAAAGACCCAGGGGATCTTAAATATCTTCCAATTACTCACTGAAGAGGGTGGGATGTATCATGGCTCAGATTTTATGCACAAGAGTGTACACAGATAACAGTGCATATATAGCAGGCTATCAACACAGGTGGCCCTTTCCACAATTGGCAACATTGCAAAATACATTAGTGTGTTTGTGCTTTTCAAAAAAGGAGGAGGTGAAGTGCAAGTTCAGTGGAATGATACATAGTCTAACTTGAGAGACAATGCTACCTAGTCCAGTCCACCTTTAAAACATGCAGCCAGCAGTGCATGTTTATGGGCCTCAACATGTTCACACTATTCATGATTTCTGTTCTGACTCTGCCTCAGCTGCCTCTTATTATGTGTACCAACCTAATATTGATCTGCCTACATTCTGAACTGTTTCCTCTCGTTCGTATTTATACTCTAACCCCACTCTTCAGATCTGATAATCAGCTAGCTTTGAACCTTCCCTGCCCTCCTTATCTACATTTCAGATGCTGCCTTGGCCATTTTTATGCCTTGACCCTGGTTGTCAAGGCAGCAGCTCAGCTCTGAGAGAAGGACCATATCAGTGGTGCAAAGTCCTCAGAGCAGAGAATGTATGGAAGTGAATGGTGTTCTGTGATGATGCTCAGTATTCTGGCTGCTGAGATAAGATGTCAACATGGAATTAGGGGTTCCAAATTAAGAACTAAAGGCCAAAAAGAGGAACTACCATACTGATCAAATTCTAAGTCTCATGGTGATACTTTTATCTGTGGGGTCAGTTTTGAATATCAGTATATGCTGAACCTTTCTCTAATAGTGATCCCAGGATTACAACTTCTTCAAAGCCAGAAGATACAGCCTTCTTTGTAGTATGAGATCATTATCGTCCACTGAGTTTCCTTTCCTTGAGGTATGCATGAGGCAAGGGAAAATGAGAGATGTAAGGTAATAAGTTCTCTTATGAAAACTTAATCAATCTTTCTTCAAAAGCAAAAATCTAAAGGAAGACTATCATTTATGAAAATCCCAGAATAAAGCAATGGAAATAACCATGAGAATTTCTGAAGAGTCTTGACTTAGTTTCATAGGATCTATTATTCTTACAAGGTATCACATTTTATTAAAAGCTAACGCTAAAGAGGTAGCTAAACACTTAATCTTTTCTAGGGGTATGACTTGTGTTCATGGGACATGACTTGTGTTCCCTATATCTTTTCCAGCAGAACCAGATTCTTTGTCTGGAAGTCAATGTTCTCAATTCTTGTCAATCTTGAAGATGGCAAGAAAGATGCAAACTCCTCCAATAGATAACATTAAAATAATGGGGGCTGACTAGGGATCCAAACTTAGGCTTTATACAGAATCAGAGAATGAACTGATGACTGTCAGAGGGGATGGGGGTAGGGAATGGGCAAAATCGGTGAAGGGGAGAGGGAGATACAGGCTTCCAGCTATGGAATGAATAAGTCACGGGAATAAAAGGCACAGCATAAGAAATGTAGTCAATGATACTGCATTAGCATTCTATGGGGACAGCTGGCAGCTGCACTTGGGGTGAGTATAGTATAATGTATAAGCTTGTGGAATCACTATGCCACCCACCTGAAACTAATATAACATTGTATGTCAACCACACTCAAATTTTTAAAAAATATATATGCCTTGGGCTTTTTTAACTTAGGACAGGAAGAGAAAGAAGTTATTCATTAATTCAGTTCAAGATCTGACAAGCCGGGTCACAGCAAATAGCTTAGTTCAACAGGGGCCGTGGTAAGAGTTTAAGTAGAGTAGGTACTAAAAGCCATTACCCAAGGGAGAAAGTCAAGCATTAAGAATTGAGAGGTACTGTCAAATAGGAGGAGACAAGATTATGAGAAAATTATAAGGACAATTCAGTTATCCTTACCAGCATATTTCCCACCCACCAAGGAGGCCACTGGAGCTTAAGGTAAAACCTCTGCAACTATCTTGTACTCTAGTGCCTCAGGGAATTTCCCCAGGTTCTACTTCCTACCCTCCAGTTTGAATCCACTTTCTATATTAAGGTACACCCACCTCATCATAAGCAATCAAGCCAGATTCAGGCTCAATTTAGTCCTGCCCCATCTTCCAACTCCTGTACAGATGGAGTGCCTCCAGATCTGATTTACCTTAGAGGGAAGGTCAGAAAACTGCTACCACAGACCCAGTGCTCCAGCATTTCTAATCTGGAATATTAAAGAAACTTGTACCTAGTCTCCTTTCTGCCCCTCTCTCCCCTATGCAGGTCCACCCTTAACACTGCCCAACATTTCCTAAAAAACTAATCAAATCAGGTGACTCCCTGATAAACCCTTCATTGACTTCTTTTTGCTTATACAATAAACTGCACAGTTTGTAGATTGGCGTTACAAAGCCATTCTTCTATCTCAATCCAAACTGTACCCTGAATAAATCTATTCCATCTCTATTGCCACAATTACCATAATCTTCTACTCTTGCCCCCTCCATTCTAGAAATGGAGAAATATCCATTCAGCAGAAATATCATGTTACTCCCCTATGTCAAACCCTTTATTGCCCTAAGAACAAAATCTAAACTTCCTACCAAAGCCTATAAAGTCCTATAAAGTATGGCCTCTCCCTACCTCCCAAGTATCATCTCATACCATTCATTCTCCTTTCTCATTGAACTCCAGCCCCAGTGGCCTTCTTTCAACTCCCTCTCATTCCCATCTCAGAAAACTTACACATGCAGTAATGATTCTTGAACAGTGAAAATTGAAAAATAGTAAATCTGTAAAATTTTGATGCTGGTGGAAGGATAACTTTAGAGTTAACTATTATAGAATATTTAAGGATATCAGAATTGTTCCTTTCCAAATCATTGATATAAATATTACATTGATAAAAATTTCCCTTTACTGTAAACAGGGCAAGCAGATCTTTAGTGGAGTTTAATCCTTTTATTCATAGAAATTCTTAGAAATATGAAATAATACTCTATTATAATAAAAATACCCAACATTGACAAGGAGAAAAAGATGGTGGGAAAATAATACTGAAAAACAAATGTCTGTGGTATATTTAACTCAAATATCTATCAGATTTTTCGATCATTCTTCAAACATACAGCGTTACCAAGGACTGTTTCAAGAAGTGGAGATACCACAGTGAACAATAAAAACAAAAATCTTTGCCCTCTCACAGCTTTCATTCTGGTAAGGTATATATCATCCAGTTTACATATTCTATAAAGTAATTTATAAACAATATGCCCATTTTAAATGTATATTCCAATGAGTTTTGACAGATCCATTAATTCTATAACCATTAAGCCATAAAGCCATAATCAAGACATAGAAAGTGTTTCTATCGCCCCCCCCCCAAAATTTCCTTGTACAACTTCCCAAACATCTTTCCATCACAGGCCATAGACAACAGCTAAATTGTTTTCTATTATTATAGATTGGATTTGTCTTTTCTAGAGTTTTATATAAATAGAAACATATACTATTTTTTTTAAATATCTGGTTTCTTGTGCTCAGAAGACTGTTTTTGAGATTTGCCATGAGGTTTTGTGAGTCATTCTATAGGTAGTTCTTTCTATTGCTGAGTAGCATTATATTACATGAATATCCACCTATTTTCCATTCATTTATTGATAAACATTTGAGTTGCTTCCAGTTTGGGGAACATTCATAACAGTGAATAAATCTGCTATGAAAATCAGTGTATAAGTATCTGAACATGTGTGTTCAACCATATTATGTAAATATCTAGACATGGAGTTGCTAAATTTTTCATTTTTTTCATGCTAGGATATTGAAATGCAATTTATTTTTGTATATTGACACTGTATTGTGTGATCTTGCTACACTCACTAGTTCTCATAGCTTTGTTGTAGGCACTCGCGATATTTTATTTCATTAGATTAAAGAAAAAATGGAAAACAAGAGAACAATTCTGTCCTTGGGTTCATCACGGGTGTTAAAATTAGCAAATCAATACATATGGATCAATCATAATCAATGGTTATCACAATTCTCATGTTTCTTTTAAATATATTTTGTTTCAGTATAAAAATGAAATAATTTGAAAAAAAGACAAAATCACTTTGGGTAATTTAAGCAATACCTTAAATGAATATAGAAATAAACTCAAAAACTGTTAGAAATATTAATTTGACTGAGTTAAGTTAAATGAATGGATACTAGTCAGATACAATCCAAAAGAAAAATTTTACACACACTGTGACTTCAAACTTGTTATATTTTTAGTATTATAGAAAATAATAAATTATTTATTGAATATCATGTATTTATCACCATAAGAAACACTATAGTAAGAACATATCCTGTACTGTTGAAATTAATTCTCCCAAGACTATGAGATACTCTTCATTTTAAAGAAGAGTCTTGAAATAAATAATTTGTTTACAGGCCTATAACTAGCAAACATTGGAGCAGAACTCAAACCCAAGTCTGACTTCACAAAGTCCATGCTATAGTTTTCCGGTGTTTGTCCCTTTAAACCAATAAGAGGCAGAAAAGGCATGTTTTTAAAAATACACAGTATCAAGGAAAAACTCTGCTTTTTTTATAATATTAAGAAAAGAATTTAACAAATCAAAAAACCTGTAAGTCCACAAGTAATACATTTCATTTTTTAAAAAACATAATTATAGATCTGCACCACTATCCAAGCTCTCAACTTCTTGAATCCAAATATTTCAATAATGATTTGCCGAATACCTTACCTAAAATTCAATACTTAAATAGAAACTTGCTATAATCAATCTTCAGGTGCGTACGAGCAAAAAATATGCCCTGCACAAATCTGGGCAGAGCATTTAGCATGAGCCACAGTCTTAGCTGTTGTGCTGATGAGATCACTCCTGGTTTTGTTTAAAGTGCAGTGCATTACTGCAATGACCTCATCTTCCCACTCCTCCCACATCTCCCTTGCTCTCTAGGCTTATTACTTCACTGGTCCCAGATTTTGCTTCTGCCACATGGCTGAGGATATAATCAACCCAGACAATTTAGATGCTTTTAGTATCTATAACACACTATTTCACTGTTTATTGATATTACAGAACATGTTTTTTGTAAAATAAAAAGTTATACGTGATATAGAGCAGAACCATTTTTGACTACGCACAAACATACTAGTGAGCTCAATAAATATTTTTTTAATTAAGTAATTGGGCTTTAAATGCCTTACAGAAATCCTTGTGTGATTAGTATATAGATATTTAAGTGTGCTTAATTTGGGAAACTGATGTAGGATTTTGCATGAACCGGATGCATTACCTTTTGTCAACAGAATATAGGTTCCTGCTACCTAAAGTTTGCTATCCAGTAGGTTTTCAGGAATGGATTAGATTGATTGACTGATTGATTGATTTTACAATTTCAGGTGTTTTTTTGGTTTTTGGGTTTGGGGAGGGGTTGTGTTTTTTTAAGTTTTTATTTAAATTCTAGTAAGTTAATAAATTCCAGTTAGTTAACATAATAGTGTAATATTGGTTTCAGGAGTAGAATTTAGTGATTCATCACATACATATAATACCTACTGCTCATCACAAGTGTCCTTCTTAATACCCATCACCCATTTAGCCCATCCCCAACCCATCTCCCCTCCAGCAACCCGTTTGTTTTCTACAGTTAAGAGTCTTTTATGGTTTGCCTCCCTTTCTTTTTTTCCCTTCCCCTATGTTCATGTTTTGTTTCTTAAATTTCACATATGAATGAAATCATATGGTATTTGTCTTTCTCTGACTGACTTATTTTGCTTAGCATAATACACTCTAGCTCCATCCATGTTGTTGCAAATGGCAAGACTTCATTCTTTTTTATGACTAAGTAGTACCACCTCTTCTTTATCCATTCATTTTTTGATGGACATTTAGGAATGGATTAGATTTAAATGAAGGAGTCTTATAAAATGAACAACTATCAAAATAAACAACTTGAAAATTTTTTCCACATCTTTCTGCTTAAAAATGACTACTACAATTTATATGGAATCTGGACATTTCCAGCTTGCATTAAAAGCCCTCCATTATTACCATCTTCAGGGTTCTCTCAGTACTCACTAAAACGATCTCACTGGCCAGCTAGATTACTCTGCCAGCTACTCAAATGTTATTTTGTGTACTTCACCCCAAATGTCATTTGCTCCCTCCATCAATCTGTTGCCCAATATTTCCTTTAAGAGCTAGCTTAATGTAATTTTATTCCTTCATTCAATATTTTTTTAATCTACCATGTGTTAGGGATTTAAAATCAATAACACATAATCCCTGACCTCAAGAATGGCATGGTCTGATGGCAGAAACATAAACTGATAATACAGCAATGATAAATGCCATGACTGAGGTATGTGAAAGTACCAGGAGTTGAATCTCAAAGAATGATTGGAAGTCAACCACATGAAGAAAAAGGGGGCAAAAGACTAAAAGACTAGCAGGGAATGAGTGGGGAAAATGGTAAGCTCAAGAAACTGAAGATAGTTCAATACGACTAAAATATAGGATACATAGAGAAGAATTGTGAAATGTGCATTTGGAGAAGTAGTTTAGAGTCAGATTATAACAGCTTTTATGTCATAAGAAGTATTAAAGCTCATTTCATTCAGTATATCCCTCTATTTCACATATAGTCTATTTTTTAACCCTCATAGATTTATGTCATTCATTCATTCATTCATTCATTCAGCAAATGTTAGGGAAAACACCATGTATTTTCTCTAATCGTTTCATATGTGTAATTTGTGTCTCCAATTAGAAGCCAAATAAATTTTTTTAAATATCTGAAGTCCTAAGGCAACAAGTGTAATGCTAACCATATATTACTCACTTCAAGAAATGCTTCTTGATTGAAATATTAATAACGTAATTATCAGGTTATTTAAAATCATTAACCTAGTTTTATTTTGGCAATAATCCTAAATTAGCAAAAGGTAAATAACACATGCAGAGAATTATAGTGGCAAGAACTATAAAGTCTCTCCTTTAGAAAAAAATAAAACAAAAACTCTAGCTATTCAATAAGAGCTTATCTCTCTGCATTCCATTCTAGGTAAGCTTCCTGAAAGACTGAGCAGCCTATAGTCACAAGATCCTCTTCTTGGGGTGCCTGGGTAGCGCAGTCGTTAAGCGTCTGCCTTCAGCTCAGGGAGTGATCCCGGCGAACTGGGATCGAGCCCCACATCAGGCTCCTCCACTGGGAGCCTGCTTCTTCCTCTCCCACTCCCCCTGCTTGTGTTCCTTCTCTCACTGGCTGTCTCTCTGTCAAATAAATAAAATCTTTAAAAAAAAAAAAAAAGATCCTCTTAATTATCATCCATCCATTCTTAAATTCAGGTCATCTGCTGTCTGCAACCTGCGCCATCAGAGTGCTTTGCTAAAATAACCATTGATTTCAAAATTCTGCAAGGTTCAGTGGATCCTTTTCAGTTCTTATCTTTATTTACCTAACCAAAGTATGTAACACAGGTGGCAACTATCCTCCTCTGGCTCCTTGGAGATCACTCCTTCCCCATTCTACTCATACTGGGTTTTTTTATTATTGATTTTTCCCTTTTTTATTTAAATTCAATTAGCCAACATATAGTACATCATTAGTTTCAGATGTAGGGTTCAATAATTCTCAGTTGCATATAACACCCAGTGCTCATCCCATCAAGTACCCTCCTTAATGCCCATCACTCAATTACCTCATCCTCCCACCCTCCTTGCCTCCAGCAACCCTCAGTTTGTTTCCTATAGTTAAGAGTTTCTCATGGTTTTTCTCCCTCTCTGATGACCCCCATACTGTTTTTAATCCTCCTTCTCTGTTTCTTAGAGTCCCCTTCCTCCACTTATCCATTATATGTTGTCAATCTTCAGGTTCAATCCTCACTCCTTATGGATGATATAATTTAACCCAAAGACTAATTGCTAAATCTTCAGTTAAGATTTTTCTTGATTTTCTGACTACCTTCAAGACATTTCCACCTATATAACAAATAGATGCTTAAGCTTAAAATAATCTGATTTCCCAGTACTACACATCACACACACACACACACACACACACACACACACACAGCGGCATGTTTTCTATAGTCTCTCCAACTCTCTCTACTATTCATATAGAACTCTAAGTAAGAAATCCAGCAGTCATCCTCAGTACTTCCTTCCCACTCATCCTCCCACATCAAATTAATCAGCAGATAAAATCAATGTTGACATACAAATATATGTCATTTTCCCCTCATTTCTAGGCTCCTTTCACTATCTTAATACAGGTATTCACTATGTGAATCACTATGCATCACGTTATGACTTCTCCTTCTCTCCCTTTCCCATATCCCATACTTTGACTCACAGCTGACTGTCCTATTTTTCTAAAATCACAAAGCTATTTCCTGCTTAAAATATTTACTGGTTCATCATCACCTACAGATAAAAATAAAAACTGCTTTTCTCAAATTTTCATGGCTTTGCACATTCTCTTTACCTGCAATGTTCTATTCCATTCCAGACAAATAACTACCCATCCTTCAAAACACAACTTAAACATACTTTGAAACCCCTTCCTGACTTCTTCCATCCTCTAAGAAGAAACAATGAGTTTCTCTTCTGAAGTCCACTATACCTGAGTTGAATATTATTGTATAATTTTTTACATATTTGTATCTTCCATCAAAGTGTGAACTTAAGAACCTCTGTAGTACTCATCATCTTTCTTTCCACAACATAAAGTATTCAATAAATATCCATTAAATGAGTAATAGTAATATGTATCACTTACTGAGTGTTAACAAATGTCAGATACTGTGTTAAGCTATATGTGTGTGTATATACAATTACACCTCATCAGATTCTCATAATAACCTTTTTTGTAGATATTATTCATATTTTAGAAATCTAGAAGGAAAAATATTTAAGCTTAAAGTGACAAAATAACTTGCCCAAGGTCATACAACTACTATATGATGGAGCAAAAAATTGCAGTGTGATTCTAAAGCCTGAACTCCTCACCGCTAAATCATTAATAAATCTAAGAATGCTTTATTTATTTTATATAGTTCTTAAAATTTTACCGCAAATGAGTATGACTTCAGTATATAAGTCATTAATAACAGTACAAACCATTTCACAATCAGACTTGAAAATATCAGACGTTCTTCCAAAGATATATAATCACTGAGCAATAAATAAATGTTTCTAAGCCTTTTCCTCACACCTTTTCTCACACATAATTTTGTCCATTAGTCTCTTAATAATTCAACCCTTTCCTCCCATTTTGACACCTTTTCTTTCCTCTTTGAAACCCATGATTTAAAAATTGGAAAAGTTATTTTAGAAAATAAAAAAAGTAAGCATTCCACTTTTAGGTATACATTAGCCATTACACAAACAACTAATTTGTGTTTGGGGGAGAAAAACACATTTAATTGTGTGCAAGTCTTCCTAAATCTTTATTTATCCTCAAATTGAAGTTCCTTGAGGCCACCGCTACATATTACTAACTGCAGTAAATTTTCAACCAATTACTTGTTATAATGGCAACCAATCAGGTAATCTAATAAATATTTAAGACTAGCAATGACAAATGAAAAGGTAAAATTTTTGCATCATAAATAAGGGAACAATCCACCCATAAGAGAAAACCATTACTAATAATATATTGACAAGCTTCAAAAAATAATCACAAAAAGCTATATATTATTTCTGTTTATGTCCTTATTAATGTTTCTAAGCATAATTTTACTTACTTGAAACTACATCTTTCTACTCGAGTGCTAAATCTACTTAAGATCTACTTACAATTAATAAATTATTTTTAGGTAATCTACTAATCCAGAGAAAAACCTAGTTTATGAGTTACATGTTTAAAGTGTAACTTTTAAAATTCTAACAGTTTTCGTAAATTTATATCAATAAATGAAGAGAAATGACAGCTCTATAACTTACTTTGCAACCAGAATTCAAATAACATTTTAATATACCTACTGCTAAGTAATTTCCATTTAGCAGAACTTACAAAAATTAAAATTTCTAATTTAGGTTTGCTCAGAAGAACTACAAGGCAAATTTTCATATCTTGCCACATAATTTTTAAACATTTGTTTTAATGAATATGGGAAATGAATTAGTAGTTTATGTCTATAAAAATCCAAAATATTGGCGCCACCTAGTGAAATTTTACTCAGTTTTTTAACTGGTAAGAAGCTATTATAGCAACCCCATAAATTTTGCATTACCAAATCAAAGAACTTCAACAGAAACTATTGTTAAATGTCTTTGTATATTAAGGATTTCATTAGTGTTAAGGAAGATACTAAAAAGAATTTTCATTGCCAAAAGCAAGAAAAACTCCTGTGGAAAATATTCAGGTTGAATAAAAGTTTATTTTGTGTTTCTTAACAGAAGTTCTCAGTAGAGTAGAGCACCATAATATATTCAAAAGATGTACTGAAACAATACTGCATATACAACAGAATTAGATCACAAGAATATGATAAAGTTTTTAAAACTTGCAATTGTTCATTAAACTATTACATTTGTATTATATTTTGTTGTATCATCAGAAAATGCTTAAATCCAAAGACACTAGAGTACTTATTTAATTATTTTACTGCTTTAAAACATTCTTCTAAGGCAGTAGGATAAATAGGAGAAAGAAATAAACCTAAGAATTCTTTCTCTAAGTTCAAATTTTAAAATAAAACTGCCCATTTTTCAGATCTGTAATCAATTTATTCAAAAAGCTTAATAAACATTATCCTCACTCCACTAACTATAGGTATGTCAAAAAACAAGCAGAATGAAAGATTCCTATCCTCTAGAAACAATGACTCAACTGGGTACATAAGATAAACATTTTTTTAAAGATTCCATATATAAGAAAAAACGTTATTTAAATTAATCATAAATCCAAAATAAAAGTAAATCAAATTTGCAGAACTCTAACAAGTCAATAATAAAAAAAAATCCATCTTAAAAAGGGCAAAGACTCTAAGTAGACATTCTCTGAAGAAAATATACAAATGGCCAACAAGTATATGAAAAGATAATCAACATCAATAGTCTTTAGGGAAACGCAAATCAAAACCAGAATGATATACCATTTCACACCAACAAGGATGGCTACAATCAGAAAGATAAACAATAGCAAGCAGTGCAAAGATGTGGAGAAATTGAAACCTTCAATTTTACACTAATGTAAAATAGTGCAGCTGCTTATAAAATGGTTCCACAAAAAGTTAAAACATAAGAATTATATTATCCAACAATTTCACTCTCAGGTATATACACCTGAGAAATGAAAACATATACCCTCACAAAGACTTATCTATGAATGTTCATAGCAGAATTATTTTTATGCTCATTCTTATGCTTTTGGGTTTTTTTGTTGTTGTTTTTTTTTTAAGATTTTATTTATTTATTTGACAGAGAGAGACAACCAGTGAGAGAGGGAACACAGGCAGGGGGAGTGGAAGAGGAAGAAGCAGACTCTCAGTGGAGAAGCCTGATGTGGGGCTCGATCCCAGGACTCCGGGATCACGCCCTGAGCCAAAGGCAGACGCTTAACAACTGAGCCACCCAGGCGCCCCTCTTATGCTTTTGTTTAACATAGTATTATGCTTATTTTTATTCTTAACCAAAAAGTATAATCAACCCAAATGTCCATCAACTGATAAAATGGATAAACAAAATGTGGTATATCCATGTAATGGAATATTGAGCTATAAAAAAATGAAATATGGACACATGTTACAACATGGAAAATATTATGCCAAGTAAAAGAAACCAGTCACAAAAGGACAAATATTGCATGATTCCATTTATATCAAATGTCCAGAAAGGCAAGTCTACAGAGACAGAAATAGATTAATGATTGCCTACAATTGGGAGGACTGGAATAAAATGGGAGTAACTGCTAGTTGGGGTGAGTGAAATACTCTAAAATTGATTGTGGTGATGGTTGCACAACTCTGTGAATACACTAAACAATTCAATTATGTGCTTTAAATGGATGAATTATGATATGTGAATTATTATCTTAAAAGAGCGGTTTTTTAAAAAACAAAGTGAACTTCTAAACTCAAAAAGAAGTGCATTTTGAAATAAACTCTAAATGACATGAAAAAAAAATGAACATGTTGAGAAACAAATCTGACAAGACTACACTCTCTTCTAGTATGTGTTAATTTCCCCTTCTACAGAAGTAAAGGGAAGGGAATGCCCTGGATTAGCCAGACCTAGAGAGTTCAGAGAAAGAAATTTGTAAAGATGTGAAAACATAACCATAGAGGGAAGCCAAAGTCTAATACACCAAAAAGAGGAGTACGAATGTGTAAATACAAGCAAGAAATCTGAGTGAGATTCAGGGAAAAAAGAAAAAGAGCCATGGCTCGATATAAGTAAAGAGCGTTCCAAGAGAGTTTTAAGGAATTACTACCTATAACTAATCTTTATGTATCATCTATTGTGTCAGTGTCAGAGCATCAGCTGAACTTAAAGAAACAAAAATGGAAGCTAGTCAGCCTACCCCACACCAAATTTACCAACTTTCCCAAGCCATACTTCCTGCAACTGCTCTTAACACATGTGGGACAGGCACTCCAAAATGTTATTTTCCAAATCCAGTCTAAGAATCATTGAGAAATTACCATTTAGCATTATATAAGCCAAAAAAATTTTTGATTTTAAAAAATGGAAAAGACTCCATCTTCCCTTGTTACTTCAAAATGTAAATTAAAAATTTCTACATATTAGAAGCAAATATTTGCTATGACAAAAAGGCATTAAGAAATGACATGTACAACTAAGATCCTATTTACAACTAGTTCATTCATCTTCCGTCCTTATTCCTTTTACTATTTATAGGATAAAGAAATGAAAAATTATTCTTATTTTATTATTATTACAGAGGTCAGGATCTCTCATGGAAAAAGTTGTGGGAAAAAATCATTTTGAACAAAACATTAGTTTTATATTATACAACTATGAAGAAAATATCAATATGTTCATATTACCTACTTTCATTATAAATGTTCTTTAATACCTCAATATTCTTATTTTATCAAAACTGTTTTCACAGAGTTGATTTTTAAAGGAAAAAGAGGCAAACTGTATATAGTTAGAACCACCCTTGCATCCCTGGGATAAATCACACTTGGCCATGGTGTATGTTCTTTTAAATGCAGTGTTAAATTTTTTATTCAACAGCTAACATTTTTTTAAGGATTTTTATAACAATGTTCTTCAGGGATATTGGCTTATAGTTTTCTTTTCTTGGAGTGTCTGCCTGGTAATCAGGGTGATGCTAGCCTCATAAAATGAGTTTGGAAGCGTTCCCTCTTTACTTTCTAGAAGAATTTAAGGATTGACATTAATATTTATTTGAATGTTTGGTAGAATTCACCCATGAAGATATTAGGTTCTGGGCTTTTCCTCTTTGGGAGATTTTTTATTACTGATTCAGGTTTCTTGTTATTGGTCTGTTTAGGCTTTCTATTTCTTCCTGATTCAGTTTTGCTAGGTTGTATGTTTCCAGGAATTTATTCATTTCTTGTAGGCTGTACAGTTTGTTGGCATATAGAAGGCAAAAACAGATGAGAACCACACAAAAGCAGAAAAAGAATGCATGATAAAAATAGGAGCAAAAAACAAGGGCATCAAGTAGAAAACAATAACAAATATGGTAGATATTAATCCAACTATAACAATAATCCTTGAATGTCAATGGTCTAAATTTACCAGTAAAAGACAGAGATTGTCAGAGTGGATCAACAAATAAGACCCACTATTGCAAGACTTGTATAGTAGTCTTGCTGTCTATAAGAATCCCACTTTAAATATAAAGACAAATATAAATTAAAAGCAAATAGAGAAAAATATACCATGCTAACACTAATCAAAAGAGAGCAAGGGTAGATATATTAATTTTTAGCAGTACAAATTTCAAAGCAAAGATTATCAGGGTTAAAGAAGATCATTATATAATGATAAAAAGGCCAGTTCTCCAAGAAGACATAACAATTCTTAATGTGTACATGATTAACAACAAAGCAGCAAAACTGATAGGGCTGCAAATAGAAATAAATGAATCCACTATCACAGTTGAAGACTTCAACATCCCTTTCTCAGAAATGGGCAGACTAGCAGGCATAAAATCAGTAAAGACATAGTTGGAATCAATAACACCATCAATCAACTAGATATAACTGATTTATTTATAGCAACGAAAGCACATATGAAAATCTAAGTTTCCACTTTAGGAAAATAAAAAAGAAGACCAAATTAAACTGAAAGTAGGCAAAAGAAAAGAAGTAAGTAGAATTAGAGCAGAAATCAGTAAAATTGAATATGAGAAATGAATAGAGCAAATCAATGAAACTAAAAGCTGGGTCTTTGAAAAGATCTATCAAATTTATAAGTCTCTAGCCAGGTAAACTAAGAAAAAAAGAGAGGACACAATTACTAATATCAGAAATGAAGGAGGGGACATCACTACAGATCCCATAAACATTAAAAGAATAATAAAGGAGTACTATGAACTCTATGCCCATACATTTGATAAGCCAGCTAAATTGGACCAATTGCTTAAAAGAATCAATCTTCCCAAATTCACACGAGAAAAAACAGATGATCCAAATAGGCCTATATCAATTTTAAAAATTGAATCAGTAATTAATAACCTTCCAAAAAACGAAAGTACCAAGCCCAGGTGGGTTCACCAGTAAATTTTACCAAACATTTAAGGAACACATTATATCAATTCGCTACAAACTCTTTCAGAGGATAGAAGCAGAGGGAATACTCCTTAACTCATTCTATGAAGCCAGCATAACCCTAATACAAAAACAAAAACATTACAAGAATAGAAAACTACAGCATGGAGCACTGGGTGTTACATGCAAATAATGTCATGGAACACCACATCAAAAACTAAGGATGTACTGTATGGTGACTAACATAACATAATAAAAGATTATTATTAAAAAAAAAGAAAACTACAGACTACTATCTCTCATGGTTCTAAATTAACAGTTCTTATGCTGCTTGAGATTTGTAATTGTAATTTTATAAAATCAATTCTATTGCATTATTCTGTTATTGTGTCTTTTCATTTCTAGAAACAATATTTCTCATTGCTGATTGATATACAGGGGAAGATCAAGGAAATCAAATGCAGAGAAAATTCTTATTGAAATAGTTACTGATTTTTCAGCTGAGAATCATTTATCCTTATTCTAAATGATCCATTTTAAAATTTTTATTCTATAATCTTAAAGATTTTTTATTTACTTGAATATAGTTAATATACAATGTGATATTAGTTTCAGATGTACATATAGTGATTCAATTTCTCTATACATTATTCTATGCTCTCCACAAGTAGCAACCTTCTGTCACGATACAACATTACAATATCATTCACTATACTCCCCATGCTGTCCCTTTCATTCTCCTAATTTATTCATTCCATAACTGTAAGCCTTTATATCCCACTCTCCTTCACCCATTTTTCCCAATCCCCATACTCCTTTCCTCTGGTAACCATCAGTTTGTTCTATGTATTTATATGTCTGATTCTGCTTTTTGCTTGTTTATCTATTCATAAGTTCTATTTTTAGATTTCACATGAGTAAAATCATATGGTATTTATCTTTCTCTGATTTAATCCACTTAGCATAATACCCTCTGAGGCCATCCATGTTATTTCAAATGGCAAGATCTCATCCTTTTTTATAGCTGTGTATATTCCATTGTTCAAGTTTTCATGTTTAAATATAATAATATACTGAAGGAGAAAAAAAAATCTATAGCTTTATTTGCCTACAAGTTCCAAAAGAGTAAACTGAAACATAGCTATAAAAAAGGAATGAAATCTTGGGTTTTATATTAATAAATATATACCATCCAGAAGAAGGAAGATGAAAATCCTACTATGTACTAATCAGACTACACCAAGAATATTATGCTTGGTTCTAGTATCATATTAAAAAGAGAGAGAAAGAGAAAGAGAAAGAGAAAGAGAAAGAGAAAGGGAAAGAGAAAGAGGGAGACTCACAAACTGAAGAAGATCCCTACATCACTTCAAAGGAAAATAAATTATCATGAATTTAAATAATGAGAATAATGTCAAAAATACTTGAAACAGTTACCTTTACTAGAAAAAGACTGAAAAGGAGACTGAAAAGAAGTCACAGGAAAAGAGAGAAAAAGTAGGCATCAGGCAGGCAAATTCAGATCAGTTTAAGAAGGAAATTGTAAGAAACAGAGTTGTCCACTACTGAAACAATAAACCTAGGACTAGTAAGTTCTTTATCACTAGAGGTGTTCAAGCGGAGATGGCATTCACTGATAGAGATTTAAAGCATAGTTCCTTCAATAATGTTCACTGAGTAACAACTAGCTACCAGGCACAGTAGATCTAAGAGTACTCTAACCCTGTAATCATAAGAGTCAATGATCTTAAAATATAGACAGTAGATGAAATAGCTACATTTCAACTTACCTTTTTTTCCTCCTGCAATATTATTACTTCATAAAATCGTGGGAGATTTAAGCAATAATTTTGTTGTTTATCTTTCTTGATGTTAATATTTTCATAATGAGGTTTCTTTTTCCTTTAGAAAAGTCAGAAAAATTGAGCTCTCAGTTTCAAATATATAATTGTTTATACAAGCAAAGAGAATATTTTACGTCAACATTGCTTAAAAAGTATGCAATAATAAGAACATCTGGGTATGTTAGGCCAATATATTCTAAATTTTGTAAAATGTATTCATCTATGTTGGTTGTTTGTGCATTTTCCAATTCAGAGCATTTTAATAAACCTACACTGACCAAAAAAAAAAAAAAAAAATAGGATGTGGGATTTATATTAGGAGTTTAAATAAAAAGCTAATCAAAAAAGCTTCCTGTGTATTCTATTTAACATAAAACATCTTTAAAATTTCAAATCCCTTGTATTTCAACTACTTATATCACAAAACAAAAAAAAGGGGGGCATAAAGTTCTTTGAAAATAAAAGAGATGCTTATTTTCACTGATATTTACACAATCGCAAGAAAGAATAAGAAACTAAAAGTGATTAACAGCCCAAGCTTTAGAGTCAGACAGCCTGATATAAATCCTAGCACTGTTACCTACTAGCTATGTGACCTTCCATAAATCACCTTACTTCTCTAAACTTCAGAGTACATTCTTCACCTGATTGGAAATAGTAACAACCAATTCTTAAGATTGTAATGATTAAAGTAGTAGGTGAAGTATTTAATGCTATACACGGCCCATAAGTACAAAATAACTGAGCTATAATTAGTACAAGATTTTTTTTAAAGATTTATTTATTTGTTTGTTTGTTTGTTTATTTATTTATTTTAGAGAGACAGAGAGAGAACACAAGCAGGAGGGCAGAGGGAGAGGGAGAGAGAATCTCAAGGAAATTCTGCGCTGAGCACAGAGCCTGATGTGCGGCTCAGTCTCACGACCCTGGGATCACGACCCACTCCAAAACCAAGAGTCGGACACTTAACCAACTATGCCACCCAGGCGCTCCTACAAGAATTATTTTTAAATAGGTTCTACTGACTATACTATTTTTCCATTTCTTAAACAGAATTTCAAAAAAAACCCCTCATATTAAACATTTCCAATGAACTATATTGAACATAAGCATTTTTAAAAACAGATTATAGAAAAACATAAAAACAAATGCTTAAGTTATATAATCACAAATATTTTCTTTGACATTGCTATGATTTAAATACGCATTTAACATGCCAGTTCACTGGTGAATGATGACTTTTTTATTTTTTTCACACAAAATCAACAAATGAACTTGTTTTCAAAACCTCAAATAGTTTTGTGGATAACAAATTTATATTTGGGAAATCAGAAGGGTCACATATCATTTAGGTCTGTGTCTTTCCCAAAAAGAGACCTCGAAGCTTATCTTTCCATTCACAATGACCAAATATCTCCACTTTTATACTGTATCAAATATACCAGAATAATTCTGACTCGATCAGTAAAGCACAAGGTAATAAATAAATAAATAAATAAATAAATAAATAAATAAAACAAAATGTCAACTACCAGACAGAACTAAGATAATTTCAAATAAAAGGTACGGTGAAGGTAGCAGAATCAAAGAGCAGACAAATTATGGAAATGGTGACATAATGAAGCAGTCTGGAATGCAATCTATATGGCTACATTCCCAAGCAAAAGTGAAAATGCAAATAGAAGAAACACAGGAAATAAAAAACCTCAAAGAGAAAGTAACATTTAAAACTGAGGATTTAGAACAGGAGTGGGACAAGGCTGAAGAAACAAAAGAGACTGTTACGAAAAAGCTGCCAAGCAAAATCAGAGCACCAAGGTTAGAGAGTCCCGGTTACGCCTGCGGTATTTAGTCAGAAGTGTAGTGGGATAGAAGGAAAGCAATCATCAGAGAACTACATACCTTAAAAAAAGGTTACTTTTGCCTTATGTTAATTAAACTTCAATAAAACTGATGAACAGGTAGGCAGGCAAGCAGGCAGACAGACAGAAAGACAGACAAACAAACCAGCCAAACTGAAAGAACAGAGGATAAATTTAGAATACTGAATAACAAAAACATATGTCAAGGCGATGAACAGACTTAATTAGAACATTTCGTAGACTTTTGTTTGGAAGAATGGCAAAGATATTAAGTTAGACCCAATTAAGCTAAAGATATAAATTAAAGTTCTAGTGTACTACTAAAAGAATAAAAATACAAGGTGTACCTCCCATATTAGGAGAGTGAAAAAAATGAAAAAGAAAAGAGAATAGGGTATAAATTCCCAAAAATAAGAACCATGTTTTATTCCTTTTATTCTCAGTTACTATGTGTAGTACTAGCACACGGGAAGAATTCAAACAATGTTTGTTCAGTAAATGAACATCAGCAAGCGAGTCTAAGAAAGAGTCGCAGCTTCAGCCACCACATATAGATGTGTTTGAATCTGTCTAGGAAACTAATTAGATAGCTAATCACTGTGGGACTTCTTGTAAGAAAACTCATTCTATGAGAGAAAAAGAATCAGGTGGATAAGCTGGATCTTGTTTAAAAATTTTAATGATGAAAACAGGTGATAGAGTCTGAAAACAACATGGTATTTGTTACTCAATTTTGTCTTCCATAGACCCATGTCTAAGGCCTTACTGTAGAAGTAGGAGAAAATAAAGACAGAAAGAGTTATTTTACCAGAAATGTATTTCCTAGTTAAACTTCATAAATATAACCTCCAAGCTGATGCCATGGCTCTGACCCCACACTGAGAATTGCTTCTAAATCTATCATTTAGGCAGAAGAATGGACACCAGAGCCAGGCACAAATAAATATATTAGAATACTTTCTAGTCAAGAACTACATTAAAGGTATACTTTTTTTTTTAACTTACTGGACTATATCATACTGTCCAGGACCAGGCCCTGACTTTATAGGTAACTCAAGTCTTCCCAAAGAGTTGCCAAAACGTATCCCCTTGTATTTCAAAGTTGCTTTGGAAAAATCCTTTAAAAAAAAAAAAAAGTGAAGATGAGACATAGTTTAAATAAATCATGAAACAGTGTTTAACTTCATTTAAGTCCAAATCTAAAGCAAGGACAGCCTTAGTCAAGGGGGTTTCTCTAACAATTGCTTAAGTCTTCTCTCAACCTAAATTAATACTGCTGTGCCCCATCCCACTCCTGAGTCAGCCAGGATTCCTGGAGAAGTATCTCTAGTTTTAGCATACCCTCAACCAATATGAACAGCTTTGCTCTTAACAGTACACTCAGCAATCTAACACCTTAAAGGGCAATAAAGATGAGCTCCTCATCATTTAAAAAAGGGAGGGTAAGGCAGAACTGTATGATTTAGGGAATAGAAAGTCTGTTAAAAATGATCTTAAATAGAAATTAATTTCTAGAAATCAAATTCAAATTCAAATATCACCAACAGATATTAGATCATTTCTAATTACCTAGTATTTAAAACAACAACAAATTCAGGTAAAGTTTTCAAATAGCAACAAATATACAACAAACAAATTACACACTACCCCCAGTTCATTCTATTAATGCTTGAGGTCCAGATTAGTCCTTTAATGCCAAAGAAATTATTTATCACGTAAGAAATCAACAATCATGTTTCCTTTGCATCCACTATAATAAATGTCAAAATTAAGCATGACCCTGAAAAGTTCACTTAGGAAAGTTAAAGGAAATTAATAAAATAATAAAATGTAACATAAGAACAGTAACTTCTCTTACAGAAATTCTCTTCTGTTGACCTAATAGATTCTAAATTGAGCAATCATTTAAGAATTTCTTTAAAAATCATTGTTTAACTGATGGTAAAGGCAACTCAGGTCTACTTACCTTATTTTTTAATTCATAGTTATAATTAGTTATTTTAAAATACACTTAGATTAATAATCCAATTTATATATATATATATATATATATATATATATATATATATATATATATATATATATATATATAAAATAAAATCCCCATAACAAACTTGTAGCTTAACTGCATAAAACAGTGTCACTTGTCCCAGGTGAGTATTACTCTTCTAGAACAGTGGAACCAACCTCTCTCGATTATCATTATAAATAATGATTAATGAAATAGCAATATTAGTGATATAAAGTATATTCCAGTTCAAAATGGTGACTCGAACCCATATCTGCCCAACTCCTACCAAAATTTCAAAAAAATTCTAGAAAATAGACACAAGTTACCAGTACTAGAAACTAAGAAGCTATCAGTCACATTCCAAAACTTCAATTTCTGGAAAATATAGCACAGTAGAGACTACAACCAGAAAAAGAACTCACCTCATGTTAAAAGAACCTCCTCTGAAGCCCATTGATGACCCCAGTGGGACAGGAACTAGAGATGAGAATAGAGAGCAATTCTCAAAACTACTAATATCCTTGGAGATTTGTGCCAGGACCATTATATGAAGTGATGAAAGACAATGTTAACACCCACTCTATTCTTGGCATGCACGGTTGGAAATAAACTGGAAGCTCTGCCATTGGCCCCTCATGAGGAAAACTCTGTTTAGAGAGGTACCAACCCAGAATGTTTTGGGATGCCACAACAAAATCCAAAAAGAATCTGGTACAGCACTGAAATTTCCTACTATGTGAAAATGCCTTTTACTTCCTAGAACTTACCATTAACAACTAGCCCTCAGATGTTACAGAATACAGCACAAATAAAACTAAACTTTCCCTTCTACATCACTTGATCTTAAAGAATTAAATAGGGGCCAACAAACTCTCTGACAGAACTTTGATGTGTCCATGAAGTGAAATGGGACCTTTGTTGATTCTTTTTTATAGATGCAATCTCACAGATAAATTGAACTGCAGTTTCTCTACAGGTTTCCCCTGCTTTGATTTCCCTTGTTTATTCCTTGCTTGGGGTGGTAGAGGATGTTGGAGCTGAGGGTAGAGAAACAGGGAGTTATTAGTTATGTCCAAGTAAGATTCAGACATGTTTCGAAATGTCTAGTGAATAGGGCAAATCAACCAGAAGGTGAGTGTGAAAACTAATCCTATGGGAAGCAGCTAATCATAATGACCCTCATCCAGTAAGAAAATCTTACTGTCCAAAAAGTAGCAATGCTAAATATTGAATATTTTCTGTGGACTGAATTTGTCCCCTAACAGTCCCCACTGGATTTATGCCTGTGTCCTGCAGGATACAAAGAAGCTATGATAAAAATCTAAAAGACTTCTTTCATTAAACACTGGTAAAACTCAGTGCTACTTTTAGACCCCTATAATACTATATAAGACAAAGAGAAAAAGACATTAGTCCCCCAACTTCACCCCAGCTCATCATGCAGCTTTAGCTGTGATAAAGTACACTGGTAGAAATACCCAGCAGAGAGCAACATCTGGTAAGAGACTGAGGTGCCTGGTGGAACAGCAGCTGTCTCAGTGGAAATAGACTTGTTCAGGAGCATGGTCAAGACAGCCCCTGAGGACTCCCAGAAACACCTGGGAAGAAGTGTGCAGAAGGCTAGAAGACCTCTACTTCAATAAGAGGAGACAACACACTTACATTTGAGTTATTAACAGAATTGTGACACTCTTTAATACTCACAATCCAATGAAGCCTGGAAACTTGTTATATAAATAAAAAGGATTAATCCTTATTTCCACTAGGATTATTTCCAGCACTATAAGTGGTCTCGATGTACTTAGATTATTAATATGTAGATCCCTTCTAATGAATTATAACGCAAAGAGCACAGAGATATTTTCCTATCTTCACTATAGATGTTCAGCTTTAACACGCTTATGAAGCTATAACACTATAAAGCACTATATCAAAGTAAAATGATATCATTATGATATTATTATCATAAGTAGGTTGTCTAGTTGATACATGATTCTCAAGCCCAGATCTTTGTCAGTACTACAAGGAACAGAACTATGAATAAAAAATTGAAAGAGCTATCTCACCAGTCTCTACAGCACACAGAGTATACACTGCTTCGGCACTCCTGAGTATAACACAAAAGGAAATAAGGCAGTCAGATCACCCAAAGGCTTTGGATCTGGGGTGCAAAGACAAATGTAACACCTAGCAGGACAGTATAGAAAAATGGGACAGCCTGACATGTCCAACAGAGCTACAGATGGTAGCAGATGAATACTGGAAGAAACCACGGCATCCACTAGAGTAGCTGAAAAGCAGCTTGTTCCTTTGGGTCAGCGGCAACTCCAGAGGCTGCTGCGCCCTACAGAGCTTTAGGAAAAGAAAGAATGCCAAGCCACACAACACTTCCTTTTGCTAAAGTAAGTGTTCTAGATCATCTTTCAAATGGAATTACCTAATATAGCCATGAATTTCAAAGTACATATATAGTTGAGTGGACAGAAAGAGCAAAATTTCTTCATTCGTGTTATACTTTATTTTTAGTTAAAATTAAGTGAAATTTCATAGTTGTGCAGATTTTAGGCAAAATAGGAAGTGAAGCATGCAAATGTAGAACTCTGTTCTAATACATTAGAACATGTTAGATATGTTAGATATTTTATATATTTCAGGCAGGAGCATATCTACTATGCTTATACTATGGCCTATAGATTTTTTTTTAAAAAATCAGTATTTTAAGACAGCATTTTATAAAGCATCTCTTACATCATATTTTTATAGCCTAAAAAATACATGTTAAAGTTTTACATTGATTTTTTTAACACAGCATTTTAAGACCTTGAGCAGAATTAGGTCTAGGAAACTTTCTTCAGGTTAATTTACACTGTTGTGATTTTGTGGCTCAACTGTTTAACAATTCTTAACGTAATCCAGTAGAAGGAAAGATCATGCATAAATATACATACACACAATTCAAGACATTAGCAAAATCCTCTTCCTGTATATACACTAAAATTAATTTCACCTAAGCCATATGAATTGACAACTACTTATTTCACTAACCTCTGACTGCAGAGGTTACTCAGGTAAATGTTCAATCTGAAATTTAATTTAAAAGCCTCTTAAAAATGCAAGACAGGAAATGAAAAATAAATTGATGCACTCTTAACTCTAAATCATACATTCTTTATGTCAAGAAGTGTTGACAATACCAACGTCAAGGTCATTGTCAACTTGGAAAATCATTAGCAAATAAAATATGACTTAATTGAGGCAAACTCAGCATGGAGCTGCATTATTTTAAGTGAATGTGGTAATATAACTTGAAGAAGAATTACTAACTGCCACTCCCATTGACAACAAAATGTATGAAGAAGGGGCTATGCAACTTTTCCACCATGTCTTTTCCATAATTAAGTATGGAAACAGAATTTGTGAAGAATTAAAAGTCCCAAAGTGCATCAATTCAAACACTAATGAGCCGTTCTCTACCGTGGCAGCATACAGGTAGTTCCCAGCATGTTATCATTAGCAAATGTCAGTGTCATAATTCCAACACAAACTTTGCTTGTGAAATCCACCTCTGAAAAGTAGGCTTCTAATGGTTACTTGGGCTCTTCTTAAGAAAAAGAGAGAGAAAGAGTGCACATGAGAGAAACACTAAATTTTTTAATTCAAATGTTATACAAAGTAACTTATATAGAGAATTTTTCCTTACAGATTAAGTACAGCTAGAACCATCATTTGTTGGCTAGAGTCTTACACAACTCTTAATTTCAGAGCTTCTTTTCTATTTAAAACTATGTAAAAATCTCTCCAGCATATGTTATTCTTCAGTTCAGGGAAGAACCACAACTATTACATATCTCTTAGATTATTTTCTTAATCTTCTATTAATATTCATATCTAGAAACTGAACCCACATGTAAGATTATCTCAAAAAGCAACTAAAGAGATACATAGAATTATCAGAAATTGCATAAGATCTAAGTGAACATTACTACAGTAACAATTTCATAGTAGTCTATAGGAATTTGTGGGGTTTTTTCTGAAGGAAAAATAAAATGAATTTTATATGCCAAAGTAATGTTTATTCAAATGTGAAAAAGGTTTTGTACATCTAGGTAAGCTTGGAGACATGGTTTTGGCCCTTGAATAGATGCTATATTATTCCAAAACAAAGAAATAGTATATATGAAAAGTATAATTTTAAAGAATGAATAACCATTTTGAGATTTAAGGTAAGAGTAATCAGAGATTTGTTTAAGCTAAGGCCAAAGATCTAAGACTATTGTGAAGAAGAGCTTAAATAACCTGGCCAAGGACAAATAACTATTGGAGTGAAGCCAAGAAACAAACCCAGGTGGTATACTCCATTCAACTACATCTCCTAACTTTTCTTTACCTTGGACAGAGTATACTGATATTAGACTATAGGACTTCCATTAATTTCACTGCAATTTTTATATAATTTATCTCTACTGTTCTTCTAAGCATCTTCCTCAAATACCTAAGATACTGGTACTGTCTGTTGAAGAAGACTAATTATTTTGAGATTAACAGGATGACGGGATAGTCAAGGCCTGGAAAACCAGGTATGGCATAGAAAGAGAGAGCAAAACACTCATGGGACAAGAGACCCATAGTCAGAAAGAAATGGGAATTCTCTGAGAATAGGAGACACATCTATAACTTACAATGCCCTTCCTCTCTATTTCCAGAGATAACCTGGTTCTTCCTACGTTTTATACCATGAAGCAGTTCATCGGGTCTTAAAACAACTATACTAGAACAGAAAATGTACCATTTCTACTGTGTTCCACAATCAACAGAAATCAAAAGAGGAGTTATAAGCTAAAAATAAAATAATAGTGGCTTATGTATTTACCATTACTATTGTTCTTTAATTCTTTATATAGATTTGGGTTACTATCTAATGACATTTCATTTCAGCCTGAAGGACTGCCTCTAGTATTTCTTTTAGAGGAAGTACTAGAGATAAATTCTATCAGTTTCTGTTCACCTGGGAATATCTTAATTTCACCTTCATTTCCAAAAAACAGAATTCTTGATTGGCAGTCTTTTTTTTTTTCTTTTCCAGCACTTCAAAAATATCATCCCATTGCCTTCTGGCCTCCATGGTTTCTGGTAAGTCAACTGTTAATCTTATTGTGGAATTCCTTGTCACTTCTCCTGCTCTTTTAACATCTCTGTCTTTGGTTTTCAACAGTTTGACTGTAACGTATCTAGGTATGCATCTCTTTACATTTATCCTGCTTGGAATTCATGGAGCTCCTTGTATGTATAAATCAATGTTTTTCAACAAATTTGGGGTGTTTTAGCCATTATTTCTTCAAACATTCTGACTCTTTGTTTTTCTTCTCTCTTTCTGGGACTTCCATTATGCATATGTTGGTATGCTTGATGGTGTCCCACAAGTCTCTGAAGCTATGTTTATTTTTCTTCATTCTTTTTTCTTTCTTCAGACTACATAGTATCAACTGATTTGTCCTCACATTTCCTAATTCTTTCTTCTGCCAGTTCAAATCCATTACTGAATCCCTCTAGTAAATTTTCAAGACCATAACCGTACTTTTCAATTCCAGAATTTCTATTAGATTTCTTTCTATAATTTCTAACTTTTTATTGATACATTCTATTTGGTGAGACACTGTTCTTATATTTTCCTTTAGTCCTTTAGACATAGCTTCCTTTACTTCTTTGAATATATTTAAAATAGCTGATTTATCAACTTTGTCTGATAAGTCCAACATACTGGCTTCCTCAAGAACAGTTTCTATTGATTGCTTTTCTTACCTGTGGGCCTTATTTTTCTGTTCTTTGCATTTCTCACACTTTTTTGTTGAAAATTGCACATTTTAGATAATATAATGTGGCAACTCTGAAAATCAGAATCTCCCCCCCCCCCATCTATGGGTTTGTTGTTGATTGTTTGGTTAGTGATTTTCCTAGACTATCTCTAGATTCTGTATTCTTCATCATATGTGTCTACTGAAGTCTCAGCCTGGTTAGCTGAATGGTCAGGTAATGGTTGGACAAATGTTGGACAAGGCATTTCCTTAAATGCCTTGAACTAATAAGTCTCCAACCTTTGCAGAGGTGCTCTGTGCATGTGTTAGGGCACACCTTCAGTGCTCGAGTAGGCAGCTTATAAGTCTACCTTAGCTATACTTCCAGTGTAGAACCTCAAGATCACCTATCGGTAAGAGCTCTGTAGTTTGTCAAGTCTGTTTTTTGCAGGGATGGGTTAGCAATGACATTCCTTTCGGTGTTTTACAGGACTAAGCAAGTAAGTAAACATATTGAGAAATGGAATAATAAGTATCTCATGGAAAAGGAAAGACTAGAACAAACCTGTGGTACTGGATTGGAATTTCTTAAGAATCAGATATTCTCTTTTATAACCACAACTTAATTATCAAAATCAGGTATCAGCATAAACTCCAAGTTTTTAATAGATAGATAGATAAGAAATAAGTATGGATTTTTAATTCTGTCCATTGACAGCCTGAAGCAATGGCACCCCAGCAGCAATGCATGTATATAGTATACTGATCTTGCTTTAAAATACCATTTCCCACTAAATGGAAGTAGAGCTCCTTAAAAAAATGTCTGATTCCAAGGCTGGGGCAGGGGAAAAAAAAAAAAACGGTGAAACTGGAACATCTTACTGTGCCAGACAGTAAAGAAATGCTCAAAGAATGATGAGGACCTGTCAAAAAGACACAAGAAGCAGCTTAAAGGATCAAATCTGAGGTAATTTAAACCTCAGAATAAATGAGTAATAAATTATAAATTTTTGCATAAAAG
This sequence comes from Ursus americanus, assembly GCF_024610735.1. Classification (NCBI taxonomy): domain Eukaryota; kingdom Metazoa; phylum Chordata; class Mammalia; order Carnivora; family Ursidae; genus Ursus; species Ursus americanus. Next base: position 5,999,564 of record NC_142134.1, on the reverse strand, counting down.
AATTCATGAATCCATGCTGATATAAATGGGAAGAAAGATAAAGAAAGCTCTTCTTTAAAGTGCCAACAAATAAATGTCAAAGGAAAGATGGAGTCATAAAACCACCACTTGATATACATCACAGTAAATTGAATCAGGCATCATGAAAGAATATTAAACTAGTGAGTTTGATGAAAAAGATATCTACTTATTCTTAAAGTAACTCCCACAAACTATTTATAAAATTTTTAAAAACAGTAATTTTACAGTAGATAAAACTGGAAGACACCACCTCAAGTTAACATCACCAATCATGAGATAAGGAGATATCCTGTGCCTCTTTATGTGATGCACTGAGAAGTATTCCTGCCAAAATATACAAACCTACTCTAATTGTGATAAAATATACACAAACCCAAAATTAAGAAATACTCTACAAAGTAACTAGGCTATACTCTTCAAAAAGTCAAGGTTACAAAAGACAAAGAAAGACTAAAGAACTGTTCCAAAGTAAAGGAATCTTTCTTTTTTAAGATTTTATTTATTGATTTGACAGAGACAGAGAGAAAGAGAGACCACAAGCAGGGGGAGAGGCAGGCACCCAGTTGAGCAGGGAGCCCGACATGGTCCCAATACCAGGACCTTAGGATTATGACTTGAGCCAAAGGCAGACGCTTAACTGACTGAGCCACCCAGGCGCCCCCACAGTGGCTGCACCAGTTTGCCTTCATGGGTATCTGTTATTATGTTTGTACTATTCTATATATAATTATATAAATTACAGGAAATATATATTTTTTCAAACTTTTAACAATTCGAAGGATCTAAGACCCCAAAATGCACCAGTACAGCCACAAACCAAATGGTTTCTAAAGATATTTGGGCCTAAGTCCAAAGATAGAGATACGTACAAACAAAAACTTACAGAGTTCTGAGAGTGAAGGTGAAGCCAAATATGAGAATACCTATTCTTTGCCCCAGGTTTGTCTCTCTTCAGCCTCTCCTTAAATCTATGCTTAATTTTGGCCAATTTCCTCATGGGGGTTACTTCTTCCAGATCTCATAAAAGTATAAAAATATAAGTTGAAAGCACTATGTATTTCAGTCTTGTAATTAAGTAAAACCAGATATATCCATATTCATGGATAATTCATACATTTCAATTGGCTAAATGAAATCTGGGCTCAGTTTTAGCCAGGTTTGAACTTGAAAACCTGCATGAGATGGATATACTATAATATGCTTGCTATTTTAACTACAGATAAGCTCCTTACCTTTTTTAATAAACATTTGTGAAATAAATAATGCTTACACTATCAGATTTAAATTCCTTTATTGAAAAAAATGCTCTTTTCCCTTCCAAATTCAGGAAAATATCTATGTATTCCATAGGATTATACATTGTAGCAGGGACTTCTAGTAAGTGAAACCTGTTTCCTTTTCTTCCTAAATGTAGTTAGACTGTATTTCCCAGCCTCCTTAGCCCTTAAGTGTGTCTACATAATTGAGCTTTAACACCCAGATATGGTCAAAAATCCTCCCACTAGCAATCCTCCATCCTCTTCCCACTTTGCCAACTGGATAGAGGTGAACCAAAGCCTTTTGATGATGACGGGAACATCCATGGAATAAGCCTGTGTCACTGTAGCTCTACATAGAGGAAAATCTCTTATCAACAAGGAATACCACATGAACGAAGACAAAAAGAACTTTTGTTGTATTAAGCCACTGAGATTTGGGGGTCTATTTATTACTGCAGTTGGTATTACATTAATTAAAACATGCATAATCATAAACAATCTTCCAATTGTCAATAGAAAATACATTATACTTACAAATTGAGGTTTATAGTATGCTGGACCTAGTGTACTGTCACGAGCAGGTGGAGAATGTTTTATAATACTGCCATCCTCATTAATATCATAACCATATGAGCATCCACAAGAAGGAATTGAAGGAACATCAACACTTCTGGAAACTGTAGGTGGTGCCCTTGAAATTTTCTATAAGAAAACATTTTATATTATTTACTTGGAGACAAGAAAAGGACCAAATATTAAAATTTACTGAAAGACAATTATTAAATATTGACTTAATGACTTTCATAATATGAACTAAAAATGCTTATTCTATAAAAGTAATTTAAAGGAGTAAATTCAAGTCTCACCTAATCATATAAATTAAGATAATATACAGTATTACTATTAAAGTCACCTTAAGAGGGAAAGAGTCTCTCTCACTTGGCTCAGTTATTTATTTTGCTTAGTAAATAAGTATTACTGATGCTAAAAGCAGGCATTCACTCCTATAGTCACATCATCAATCACAGTTCATAATATCTCCCAGGCAAAAATGAACTTTGTATTTTCTGTACCACTTCCTGGCTTCATTCCTTCAGCTAAATCAGCTCCTGATTTATCTCCATATTACTGGTGCTCTATATAAATATCCTAATTATGCTGACTAGATAGCAAGAAAAATGTCTATGGCATAATACTAAATGGAACTAGAAAATAGAATTTATGAATATAGCTAAGATATATGAAATTATACCAAAGTATATATAGTAATATATACGATTTAATGATGAACTCTTTTTTTTAAAGATTTTATTTATTTATTCGACAGAGATAGAGACAGCCAGCAAGAGAGGGAACACAAGCAGGGGGAGTGGGAGAGGAAGAAGCAGGCTCATAGCGGAAGAGCCTGATGTGGGGCTCGATCCCATAACGCCGGGATCACGCCCTGAGCCGAAGGCAGATGCTTAACCGCTGTGCCACCCAGGCGCCCCTAATGATGAACTTTTAAAAGCTATGCTAATTTTAACAGAATTATCCAAGTTATAGTCAGAAGTTTTAGGGTCATTATCATTTTTTCAAAATTTCCTTTAGCATAAAATATTTTATATTTAAATAAAAACAAGAAGTAGTAACATATAGCAGAAATACTAGTATAAAATTTAGCAAATGAAATACTGGCATTTAAGTGATTTAGTTATCTGGAAAATTAGTTAAGAATATATTGATCCTCTGTTGTTTCTGAATAGATAAATAATAAATGCTATAGTTTAGTGCATGCATGCCCTATAGACGATTATGTCATAAACATACTATCACTGGCAGAATTTTACTTTTTTTATCATCATTAGAGACCACTATTAAGTACTTTCAGTGATACTTTTTATACTGATTACCAAATTAAAACAGGAAATACTGAATAGCTTCTTCTGCTATTTTCAAAATTATTTACATGATGTCAAGACTTTCCAAAATATGTCCCCTACCCCCTTCTCCACCCTCTATTCCTACTACCCTCCCTCAGATCCAAATATTCTCAAGAACTCGGATCTTCCCCAAACATACCAGGCCATTAAATACCTCAGTGTCTTTATTTACATGGTTTTCTCTGCCTGGAGTGTTTTTTTCCCCATTGTTTTTAACTACTTACTGAATCCTTCTTTAAGATCCAGTTTGATTGTGATATCACTATTCCCTCTAAAAACTCTCTACTTCAGTCTACTAGTAGACATTTTATTATGATATATGTTTATTAAAATAGCATTGCATCAAGTGTTTTGTACTGAATTACATAATTTTCCTGTTAAAAATTATAGATCCTGGGAAGCAATGATTTGTCTTCTATGTTTTGTCAGTGCCTAGAATTATGTCTAGTATACACAGTCTCTGAAAAAATGTCTGATATTCGTTTCAAATGCACAACATTGTAATTGGACAATTCTATACATTACACAATGCTCACCACAACAAGTGCAGTTACCATCTGTCTCCATACAAAGTTACACGATGTTACTGACTATATTCCCTATGCTGTACTTTTCCTCTCCATGACTTTTTATTTTATAACTGGAAGGAAGGAAGGAAGGAAGGAAGGAAGGAAGGAAGGAAGGAAGGAAGGAAGGAAGAAGGAAGGAAGGAAGGAAGGAAGGAAGGAAGGAAGGAAGGAAGGAAGGAAGGAAAGGGAGGGAAGGGAGAGAGAAGGGGGAGGGAAGGAAGAGGAGGGAGGGGAGGAAGCGGAGAAAGCAGAGGAAGAAATTCTTTGTTTTTTTTTTTAAAGATTTTATTTATTTATTTAACACAGATAGAGACAGCCAGCGAGAGAGGGAACACAAGCAGGGGGAGTGGGAGAGGAAGAAGCAGGCTCACAGCAGAGGAGCCTGATGTGGGGCTCGATCCCACAACGCCGGGATCACGCCCTGAGCCGAAGGCAGACGCGTAACCGCTGTGCCACCCAGGCGCCCCCAGAGGAAGAAATTCTTAATGTGTCCATTAAAAAACATAAACAGGTCTTAAAAAAAAGCAATAACTGACTGCTTTTCAGAAGAAAATATCACACAGTATCATTAAGAAAATACAAAAGATTACTTTAATGTCTAATAAAACAAGTGTTTCCTTCTAAAAAAAAAGTCTGATAAACACTTGAATAAGTAAATGAACATTTACTTTGTCCCCATGCACAAAATAGCTGATATTTAAATATGCTTATAAATCTTAACTTCATTGTCATTGTACTGACATTATTCAACTGAGTACTTAGCTCTAAAATATGTCCCCTAAACAAAGCTGATCAAAATGTAATTAATACAACCTATGTAAAGGAGTTATGGAAAAAGAAGAGAGCCACTCTAAATAAACTGTGACCAAAATTTTCTAGATTATTTATTTCAAAGGGCTAGGCCTTTGGTATAAAAATTATTCATTATATAACACCAACGTACCTTTCCAAGAATGCCATCTGCTAGTTTCCTACGTGAATTTTTTACTTGGGTCAATATAATCTCATTGTCTTCCATGGACCCTACTTCTCCAACTTCACTCATGTAGTTCTCCATGCCTGGAATGTATATTCCAACCCTATTCTTCAAGGCCAACCTCCTCTATAAATCCTCTACAAAGTATACTTTGCCATGATACAGTAGTCTTCCTTTAAATTCCTATGGCATTGGGGCACCTGGGTGGCTCAGTTGGTTAAGCATCAAACTCTTGATTTCGGCCCAGATCATAATCTCAGGGTCACAGGTTAGAGTCCTGCCTCAGGCTCTGTGCTGGGCATGGAGCCTGCTTGAGATTCTCCTTCTCCCTCTGCCCCCCATCCCCACTCTCTCTCTCTAAAAAAATTTTAATTTAATTTAATTTAAAAATTCCTATGGCATTTAATTACATGGTTATTCATTTAGCACCTATCATATTTCATCTTGCATTAGTAGCAATTTATATATCTCTCTTTCATCTAAATTTTAAGTTTTTTTATTTCAGGAATCATGTTTTAAATTTCACTGTATTATTGACAGTACTTATTGTATACACACACACACACACACACACACACACACACACACACACACCACTCAGGAGGTTTTGAAAATCTCCTTTCCTTTCTGTTTGCCATAGAAATTGGAAGTGATTATAAATTTATTAAAAGCAAAAAGGAAGTCAATTGTTAACACAATAAAAAAACTAGTTTATACACATCAAATATTCGTTTAATTATAGACTACAATATGGATACTAACAAACCTAATTTTTATAGTAAATTTTTTAACATACCACATAAAACATTAAACCTTTACTATTTTAACTAAAAGAAATGTCAGAAGCATAATTTAAAATAGCAACATACTGATTGAAGATGCTCTTTAACCTGTAGTGCTTTTCTATTCATGATATCTAATGTTCCAGGATAAAACTGGTCATAGCTTGCTGGTCCCGGACTATCTGAAACAAACTTCTTAAAACGCCTCTCCCGGTTTTGTAGACTATGACCTCCTTTTACATTATACTAAATTGGAGAGAAAAAAATATGAAATAATTAAAAGAAGCACTTTATAATTAATACCTATTTGGTAAGTATTACATATTAATATGAACAAACAGTTTTAAAGCCCAATCTGAGAAAGTTAAGGCTCTTGATTGAAGACATCATTCTAGTAAAGGGATGAGAGTATGACAATTATAGTCATCAGTTTTAACTCTGAACTCAGACTAAAATTTACTGTACTTAGGACACTCTAAGAGAATGCAAAACTCAGTTTTAAAACAAGAATCAAAACAAAGGAATCCCCAAAGTCGTAGAGCAATAATAAAGAATATACGCTAGCAGGCCTCAAGAGAATATGTACCTCTGAAATGAGCTAAAAATATTGGTACTCACACTGCAAGGAAAAAGCAAACCTTCCAAGCTTGCTTAGGATTAATTATTTTCATGAACTATTTTTTGGCCATTTCCAGGGATGCCTATGTGGGCTTACTGGCAACAACATGGGTTTTTATTTGGTTGGTTGGTTTTTTTCTTCATTTTTTTAACAGCTTGGTTTTATGCTCAGATTAATTTTAAACATTGTTTAATGCAGAGAAGGGACTGGGAGGAATCTCCCATAGCTCTCCATGCCACATGTCTGTATTCTCTGGAATCAGAAAACTATCAACTGGGTAATAGCCAGTGAATTCAGATAAAATTCCATCTTATTAGTTTCAATTAACAGTCATAGTGTAATCATTTCAAAGATGATTCTTGGTAATAATGGTTGGCATTTCATAGATAAGATTTTATTTATTTGAGAGAAAGAGAGAGAGAGAGGGAGAGAGAGAGAGAGAAAAAAAAGGAGCAGATGGAGGGAGAGGGAGAAGTAGACTCCCCACTGAGCAGGGAGTCCAACCTGGGGCTCAGCCCCAGGACTCCAGTCTCCGGGATCATGACCTGAGCTGAAGGTAGATGCTTAACCCAGGCACCTCCAGATAAGATTTTTTTTTTTAAGTTACTGATTTACCAACAGACCTTTTCCCATGGTATATACATGTCAGATGTTCATAATTACTATTAACTGAGCCTATTTCTAGTTTGCGTCTTATTCAGCTGCTTTCAGCTTTTAAGAAATACACAAAAGAGATCTTGTTTTAAAAAATGAGTCAAAATTATATTCTTGGGTAGCCAATCCACTACTTGACAACTGTTTTAATAAGACCATAATTCCTATTTAAAGAGTTTGGATCTGTAACAAAATTTAATCATTTTGCAAAAACATTAACATTACAAGTTAGATAAAAAGTAAAATCATGAGAAAAGAGAACATCTCCTCAAATCTTGATTCTTTGAAAGCCATTACTATAATCTCTATGACCTTACATTTCACACTGCAATTTGAATTTATATTGAACTTCAACAGAAGATAGTAAAATTAATCTGATTTTTAACTGGTAGAAATTAACTGGGACTTTTCTAATTATTCATATTTCATAATTACCAATTCTACTGATTTTACAAGAGGTTATAAAAGGAACTACAATGTGTCAGATAAAGGATTCAAAAATTATATTATGAGCTAACTATAACCTTATAAGAAAACCTGTGAGAAAACAGCCTTCCTACTTTTTTAGTCCTGTGCTTTTGTCTATATGCTGTGGTTACTTGATAAATTACTATGTTGCCAGCAACCTCCCAACAATACAGAATGTAGAGTCTCATCTGAAGGGTGAGGCCATGCACTGTATCACGTGTGATATCCCATCACACAGCTCTAGTGAAATGTATCTCTCAGATCAAAAATTAAACCTAAGTTGGACATCTATTACTAGGCCTAGATAGTGAGAAATATGAAAGAAACTATTTATCTGGATCCAGGGAAGAGATCTCCACATCTAAATCTTATATAGCAAGGAACAAGATGGTATCAGCCATGCAGAGACAGGTCACAAACTAGAAAAGAATTAGAACCAGAAAACATAAATGAAATTTGAACTTACTCTTTGGATGGGGATTCACTCTAGGAAAAGTGATATGAACAAAATAAGGTATGTGACTTAAATTATCTATCAGAGAATCAGAAACTTGCACTTTGTAAACTTCATTCTTCTGCATCTTTTATTTTCTTAATTTCCCTTATGTTGTTTTCTAAGAAAACTTCCTTTTGAAAAAAATTAGCATGCTTCAGATATGCTAAAGGAGACAAAGGAAAAAGCGAATTTGGCCATAACTGGGCACGAGCTGGAAAGGCAAAAAGAATACTCCCATCCTCACTCCACAACATTACAGTAGTGGTGACAACCATAAACAAAGTGAAATAACCATAACCGAAACAGAGAAATAGAGAAGACTAAATTGGGACATGCAGTTTCTTTTTTTTTTTTTAATAATTTTTTATTATGTTATGTTAGTCACCATACAGTATATCCTTAGTTTTAGATCTAGTGTTCCATGATTCATCATTTGCATATAACACCCAGTGCACCATGCAATACATGCCCTCCTTAATACCCATCACCGGCCTATCCCATTCCCCGACACCTCTCCCCTCTGAAGCCCTCAGTTTGTTTCCCAGAGTCCATAGTCTCTCATGGTTCATTCCCCCTTCTGTTTACTCCCCCTTCATTGTTCCCTTCCTTCTCCTACCGATCTTCCTGCTATTCCTTGTGTTCCATAAATGAGTGAAACCATATGATAATTGTCTTTCTCTGCTTGACTTATTTCACTTATCATAATTTCCTCCAGTCCCAACCATGTTGTTGCAAATGTTGGGTAATCGTTCCTTCTGATGGCTGAGTAATATTCCATTTTCAACTCCCAAATGTTCTGCTTTTATAAGAGCTTCAAGTATTACATACAGTGGAGGCAGGCCCATACAACTACAACCAGATTTTCAGTCTTTTCAAATTTCATTTGAAGTTTCCAAATAATATTTCCTAAGTAATTGCTAACAGAAATGAACATTTCAACATACACTTCCAAAAAAAGTATAAAAATAAATTGTTAAATACTTGCATTAATTTCCAATAAGATTATCCCTATAATTATTATCCAGCATATTAATAATTTACAGAATTTGTATGCTAACTATGTCACATTACAAACATATTTCTTAATTCAGCCATTTAAAATAATAATGGACTTTATTTTTTAAACAGTATGGTAAAGTCACACTTCTTGAAATTCTTAAAAGTTCTGCAAGAATTTAGCCTAAAACTACACAAAAAAAATCAACAGCAATTGAGTAAATAAGTCATAGTCATTTTTTAAACTAAGGAAATCAATCTTCTCCTGGCACTGGTTTATGGTTTCTAGAAGAAATATAGAGAATACTAGAACTCTTTTTCTTAAATCGCCCATTACATTTAAAAAAGTACATTTCCTAATTCCTTATTCTTGAAATCCAAGAAATGTACCCAATTGGGGATAAAATAAAATCTGGTCTAAGTTGCACTTTACATTATTTTACATGTGGAATTGACTAAAATCAACATTAATATAATATTTCAACATCCTGATATTTGTCATGCTTAACAAGTTTGAAATCTACCTATTGTGTATTTTATTCCATTCCCCTCTTGGAATAGTAGAGTTACAGTCTTAACAGAACTACTGGTGGAACTAGCAAGCCCATATACCCATAATATGCTGGCCATGGGCCACGGAGTGGAAGCAGGAGTGACACTTGTAATGATGACATCTAATGACCCATTACTATTTTTTGCTTTCTGCCCTCTAGGCACTAGTATGCTGGAAGTTTTAAGTACCCAGGGAAGAGCCATAAATGTTCCACTGACTTGGAAGTTGAGACCATCAACTGGCCATTCCAGGCTCTGTATGCTAGAAAGAAAAATAACCAGTGTATTGGCTGAGGTGATTAACCCTGAGCAGAACTGACAAACAGGACTAAGGACAGCCACAAGCATTGTGGTGGGATGGAACATAGAGACACCTTGCAGAGCTGCGTCGAACTACAATGCCCAGTGAAAATGGTAAGAGCAAGTTTAAAGGTTTGAAAAGGAAGCCTGTGAATCAAGAGCTCAGACTCCTTAGAACTAAAGATTCTGGTCACCATATCAGGCTGAAAACTCCACCAGATAAAGTTCCTTTAATGAGACAGGGAACACAGAATGAGTAATGAAAATCTTAATCTTAAACCATCTATAGTTTCAGATCAGTTACAGAAACTAACAGGTCCCCATCTGCCTTTCCTTGCTTCCTACATCACTTGCTTTCGTTTCCCCTCCCCTTCTTTCCCTCTTCTATTGTAAAATGGCAACACTAATGATGGATAAAAGTTATTGGATGCTCCCTATAATCAAGCACTATTCTAAAATGCTTACTAATGTATTTAACTCTTAGAAAAAGCCTATAAACTTAGTATCCCTATTTAACAAAGGAGGAAACTAAAGCCCAAAGAGATTAAGTAGTTAAGATTAAGTCTCCCTACATTTGAAATCTGTCTGAACTAGTAAGTGGCAGAGACAAATTTCAAAATGTAGGCAGTCTACTTCAGGAGTCCACACTATTAACCACTTCTTTATAATATCTCGTGTTATATTTACTTACCATTTCATCTATAGGTTGCAGAATAATGGAACAGGAATGTGAAAAAACAAAAGTAGAAACGGCCTTAATCTAAAGATCCATTTGGTAGTAACACTGTAATATCATCTCTGAATGCGGTAGCTAGACCTTAGTTTGGCTCCTTCAGGGAAGTTATACTTGAAAATTATACATAAAATAATTGCTTTTTTTAAATTGTATATGTGGGAAGAAGAATTATGTGTATACGTAGTGCACATGAGAGACAAGAGAACTGAGAGAGAAGAGAAGAGAAGGGATAAAATGTAATGGAAATCTATTGTTTTTTATCTGTCCAGCATCCCGTCTATTATCTGCCCATAACAGCATGCATATTCACCACCATTGGGGCAATCAAACCTCCCCTATAATTTGTGGTTTTAGAGGGGCTTCCAAACACAGGTTTCCCTGTCCCAGGAATGACTGGACCAATCAGATTCTCTCTACTAGGAATTTGAATCCTAAATGGATTCACACTAAAAAAAAGTGGAAGGGAGTTTTAGAATTAAGTTACCTAATGGCAGTTCCTGATTGCAGTTCTTACTACTGAGATATCTGAATTGTCTTAGTCCTGTCCTTCCTTAAGACATAATTACACAGTTATTCCTTCAAGTCCATAAGCCACCCAAATACCTTTCCTATAAATATTACTGTAAATCTAGTATCTGTCTTAAAAATCTATCTTATTGCTTCCAAGCAAAAACTCCTGACTGATAGAATGGTTGCTATTACCCACTTAGAAAGTCTAACGCAACAATTAAGGCATCAATGACTGCACCTGGGCCTCCAACAGAGGAAATAAAGATCTGCTAGGCTCAATTAGGAGTCATTATGTATGAATGCAAAATTAATGTGAAAAGGGTAAAAGATAATATTCATGATTATGAAGATATTGGAGTTACATCCACTGTTTCTGAACATGAATGTATCATCAAAGATGTTCTAGTCATAGACTCTCATAGACTGTATAGGCTCCAGATGAGACAATGACAGTAGCTATACCTTAAAAATATGGCACACAAACTAATTTTCACTCTACTGCCATCCTCCGTCTACATATCTTGGTCATTTGCACAACATTCATGCACCATAATTCATTCAGTAGTCCTATTCTCCTATTCAAGAGTCTCAAGAACCATGAAGCATGTAACAATGTTTTCTGTCTTATAGAATACATAGAATAATGGGGAACATCCAACCAGGCAATCAACAATAAACACATATTTTCTCAAATTCTAATAACAAAATACAGATTAAAAGGAGAAAGAAGAGGATATGAAGGGAAAATAAAATATGACAAATGACATATTAGTCCAGTAGAGGAAGAAAGTGTGATGCTTATTAACTCCAACTATTATAATAACTATTATAAATTTACCTGTGCTTCTGAAACGTTATAGTGTCCTGGCCCTGGAACAGCTTTTTCAGTGTTAGAGGCAACAGTAAAAGTACTTTCTCTGGCAGCCAAAGAAAGGAATGGTGCACAGCCACCTATAAAAGTAAAATCATATCACTGGCAGATAAGATAGGGTACCAGTGATTTCAGAGAAGCATTCAAAATATATAAAATCATTTAGTGACCTCAACTGTGGAGACTATATTATCAGAACTAATGGCTAGCCATAGAAGTTGCTGTATTTTTTTTTAATTCTGATGTAACAGCAGAACACTTATTAGTATATATTAAAGAACTTACAGAACTGGAATTCATTCCTAAACAACAGAAAAAATACTTAAATTTTTTTTAAAAGCCTTTTTCTCTTCTAAGAATATTTGCTTGAGATGAAAACAACAGTTATTTTTAGCTAATAAAACATTTTCATCCTCAGGAGAGCAGCGTTTTACATTTTGGAACATCTATTATTTGTAGACAATAGCATATATAAAGTTGTAGAGACAACTTTGAAATAATTTAAAGTGAGTTTACAACAAGTAATTAATAATGTCTCTCTGCTTTGGTACATAGTTGGTACTCGGTAAATATTTCTTGATTGCCTAACCCCAAACAAAGGTTTACAAGTCTAAGATATAAATTTCTTTGGAACAAATAATCATAAAATTAGACAAACTTAATAAACTTAATAGAAAGACTTAGTCTTCTAAAAGACTGATAAAAAATATCAAGAACTGTATCAAGAAAATGAGTATAGTTTAAGCAACACAGATATCACAGAAGAAATGGAGAGAATAGAGCAGCTCTCTTCAATGCGTAATAAAAGAATGAAAGTGAGGATGCAAAATGTGAGAATATTATCCACTAAAGGGAAATGTACACTACTGTGAGAATATATGGCAATAATTAGTATAGTTTAAAATCTTGCTAATCTGGGCTAAAAATAAAAGACAGTCTTTTTAAAACAAGAAATAATGTGTTTCTTTTGAAGCCCACATGTATTAAAATGCAACTGAAATCAAGAACTATTTCTTTGTTACACCCTTAAAGAAAACCAACAAACCATGAAAGAAAGACAAGAATGGATCAGAGAAAACCTTCAGAAACAACCACAAAACAAGTAAGATGGCAACAAATACATATCTATCAGTAATTACTTTGAATACAAATGGACTAAAAACACTTAAATCAAAAGACATAAGGTGACCAACTGAATAGATAAAAAACAAGACCCATGTATATGTTGCCTACAAGAGACTCACTGCAGACCTAAAGACACCTACAGATTGAAAAGGAGGTGATAGAAAAACATTTATCATGTAAATGGATATCAAAAGAAAACCAGGCTAGCAATAGTTATATCGGACAAAATAAACTTAGAGACTGTAACAAGAGACAAAGAAGGACACTATATAATAATAAAAGGGACAATCCAACAAGAAACTATAACAATTGGAAATATGTATGCACCCAACATGGGAGCCCCCAAATACATAGAACACTTAATAACAAGCATAAAGGAAATAATGGATAGTAATACAGTAATAGTAGGGGACTTTAACACCCCACCGACATTGACAGCAGATCATCCAAACAGAAAATCAAAAAGGAAACAGTGACTTGAATGACACACTAGACGAGATGGATTTAACAGATATATTCTGAACATTCCATCCTAAAACAGCAGAATGCACATTTCTTTTAAGTGCACATGGAGCATTTTCCAGAATAGATCACATATGAGGCCACAAAACAAGTCTCAACATATTAAAAAAAAAAAAAGTCATACTATGCATTTTTTTCCGGCCACAATGCTATGAAATTAGAAATCAAACGTAAGAAAAAAATCTAGAAATAGCACAAACACAGGGAGGTTAAATAACATGCTATTAAACAATGAACCGGTCTACCAAGAAATGAGAGCACAAATCAAAAATTACATGAAAATGAAAACAAAATGGTCCAAAATGTTTGGGATGCAGCAAAAGTGGTTCTAGAAGGAAGTTTACAGCAACACAGGCCTACCTCAAGAAGCAAGAAAAATCTCAAATAAATAACCTAACCTTACACCTAAAGGAGCTAGAAAAAGAAGAACAAATGAAAGCCAAACCCAACAAAAGGAAGGAAATAATAAAGATTAGAGCAGAAATAAATGATATAGAAACTAAAAAAAACAATAGACCAGGTCAATGAAAAGCAGGAGCTGGTTCTTTGAGGGAGAAAAAATAAAATAAAATAAAATTGATAAACCTCTGGCCAGAATTATCAAGAAAAAAAAAGAGAAAGGACTCAAAAAAAAAAATCACAAATGAGAAATAACAACCAACACCACAGAAATACGAACAATTATAAGAGAATATTATGAAAAACTATACACTAACAAATTAGACAAACTAGAAGAAATGGATAAATTCCTAGAAACATATATATACAAAACTTGAAACAGAAAGAAATAGAAAATTTGAGCTGACCGATAACCAGTAAAGAAATTGAGTCAGTATTCAAAAAATCCAAACAAACAAAAGTCCAAGACCAAATGGCTTCACATGGGAATTCTACCAAACATTTAAAGAAGAATTAATACCTATTCTTCTCAAATTATATTCCAATAGGGAAACTTCCAAATTCTTTCTATGAAGCCCACATTACCATGATAACAAAATTAGATAAAAACACCACACAAAAAAAGAGAACTACAGGCCAATATCTCTGATGAACAAGATGTAAAAATCCTTAAAATACTAGCAAACTGAGTCCAACAATATGTTTAAAAAAATCATTCACCATGATCAAGTGGAATTTATTCCTGGGTTGCAAGGGTGGTTCAGTATTCACAAACCAATCAACGTGATACATCATTCCAATAAGAAAAAGGATAAGAAACATATGATCATTTCAATAGATGCAGAAGAAAGCATTTGACAAAGTACCATATCCATTCATAATAAAAGCCCTTAACAAAGTGGGTTTAGAGGGAACATATCTCAGAATAATAAAGACTATATATGAAAAACTCACAGCTAACATCATCCTTAATGGGGACAAACTGAGATCTTTCCCCCTAAGGTCAGGAAAAGATAAGGATGTACACTCTCGCCACTTTTACTCAACATATACTGTAATCTTAGCCACAGCAATCAGACAACACAAAGAAATAAAAGGCATCCAAACTGGTAAGAAAGAAGTAAAACTTTCATTATTTGCAGATGACAGTGATAGAATGTACAGAAAATCCTAAAGACTCCACCAAAAAACTGCTAGAACTGATAAATGATATTCGGTCAAGTTGCAGGATACAAAATAAATCTATAGAAATCTATTGCATTTCTATACACCAATAATGAAGCAGCAGACAGAGAAATCAAGAAAACAACCCCGTTTGTAAATGCACCAAAAATAGTAAGATACCTAGGAATAAACTTAATGAAAGCAGTGAAAGACCTGTACTCCAAAAACTACAAAATATTGATGAAAATAATTGAAAATGACACCAAAAAATTGCAAGACATTCCACATTCATGGGTTAGAAGAACAAATATTGTTAAAAAGTCTATGCTACCTAGAGGAATCTAGACATTCCATGCAATCCCTATTAAAATACCCTCAACTTTTTTCACAGAGCTGGAACAAATCATCCTAAAATTTGTATGGAACAAGAAAAGATCCTGAATAGCCAAAGGAATGTTGAAAAAGAAAATCAAAGCTGGTGGCATCAAAATCCCGGACTTCAAGCTCTATTACAAAGGCACTATCATCAAGACAGTACGGTACTGGCACAAAAACAGACACATGAATCAATGGAACAGAATAGAGAACCCAGAAATGTACCCTCAACTCTACGTCAACTAATCTTCCACAAAGCAAGAAAGAATATCCAGTGGAATAAAGACAGTCTCTTCAACAAATGGTGTTGGGAAAATTGGACAGCCACATGCAGAAGAATGAAACTGGACCATCTCCTTACACCATATGCAAAAATAGACTCAAAATGGATGAAAGACCTAAATGTGAGACAGGAATCCATCAAAATCCTTGAGGAAAACACAAGCAGCAACCTCTTCAACCTTGGACACAGCACATCTCCAAAGGTAAGGGAAACAAAAACAAAAATGAATTATTGGGGCTTCACCAAGATAAAAAGCTTTTGTACAGCAAAGGAAACATTTGACAAAACCAAAAGACAACCGACAGAATGGGAGAAGATATTTGCAAATAACATGTCAGATAAAGGGCTACTATCCAAGACCTATAGAGAACTGATCAAACTCAACACCCAAAGAACAATAATCCAATCAAGAAATGGGCAGAAGACATGAACAGACATTACTATCCAAATGGCCAATAGACACATGAAAAAATGCTCAACATCACTTGGCATCAGGGAAATACAAATCAAAACCACAATGAGATACCTCCTCACACCAGTCAGAATGGCTAAAATTAACAAGTCAGGAAACAGCAGATGTTGGTGAGGATGCAAAGAAAGGGGAAGCCTCCTACACTGTTGGTGGGAATGCAAGCTGGTACAGACACTCTGGAAAACAGTATGGAGGTTTCTCAAAAAGTTGAAAATAGAGCTACCCTACGACCCAGCAATTGCACTACTGGGTATTTACCCGAAAGATACAAATGTAGTGATACAAAAGGGCAGCTGCACCCCAATGTTTATAGCAGCAATGTCCACAATGGCCAAACAATGGAAAGAGCCCAGATGTTCATCAACAGATTAATGGATAAAGAAGATGTGGTATCTATATACAATGGCATACTACCCAGGCATCAAAAAGAGTGAAATCTTGCAATTTGCAACATGGATGGAACTCGAGAGTATTATGCTAAGGGAAGTAAGTCAATCAAAGAAAGACAATTATCATATGATCTCACTGATATGTGGAAATTAAGAAACAACACAGAGGATCATAGAGGAAGAGAAGTAAAAATAAAACAAGACGAAATCAGAGAGGGAGACAAACCTAAGAGACTCTTAAGCATAGGAAACAAACAGGGTTGCTGGGATAACTGGGAGATGGACATTAAGGAGGGCATGTGATGTAATAAGCACTGGGTTATTATATAAGACTGATGAATCACTGACCTCTACCTCTGAAACCAATAATACATTATATGTTACTTGAATTTAAATAAAAGTAAATAAATTTTTCTAAAAAAGAACACTAAAATATCTATTATAAATATTTTCCATATGTTCAACAAGGTAGAAGAAAGATGAACATGATAAGGAGATAAAGGGAAGATATAAAAATACTAAAATCAAACTTCTGAAATGAAAAGTACACTGATATGGGGCACCTGGCTGGCTCAGTCAGAAGGGTGTGCCACTCTTGATCCAGGGTCATGAGTTCAAGCCCCACATTGGGTATAGAGATTACTTAAATAATAACTTATAAAAAAAAAAGTACACTCATAGGGTTAATGACAAATTTTATGTGAGTTAATAACAGACATTTTTTTCTCAATTCTTAATCTCTTTAAAAATAACTATTTATAGTAAAAATAATTTCAAATTATTGTGACATTATATAGCATATATAGAAGTAGAATATATGATCACAATAGCACCAAAGATGAGATGGGAGAAATGGAAGCAAACTCTTGTAAGGTTCATATACTATATGTGAAGTGATACAATATTATTTGAAGGTAGACTGTGATAGGTTAGAGATGTATATTGTAAAACCCAGAGCAACCACTAAAAAATAAAGAAGTGTACCTAGTAAAAACAACTAAATTCATTCAACAAAGGTAGGGATAAAAGCTAAGAGAAACAAAGAAGAGATTAAATAAATAGAAAAACAAACATCAAGAAAGTAAATTTAAACACAACAACATTAATAATTAAATTAAATAGAAAAGTTCTAAACACCCCAATATAAAAGGCAGAGATTGTCAACTGGATAAAAACGTAAGACCTAACCTTATGCTGTCTACAGAAAACCCTCATAACACATAAAGACATAGAAGTTAAAAATAAAAGGATGGAAAAGATACACCATGCATCCATGAATCAAAGGAAGCTGGAGTGACTATAGTAAAATCAGACAAAGCAGATTGTAGAACAACGAATACTAGAAATAAGAGAGACGTTGCATTATGATAAAGGGGTCATTTCATCAACAGGATTTAATAATCCATAAAGATCAGCAAGGAAATGATTGCCACAAAAATCAGAACAGAGTTTACCTGTAGGGGAGAAGAAAGAAGGTATAATTGAAAGGGAAATTGGGCAATGTTATATTTCTTATTTACTTTTGATGCCATAATTTTTATGCAATTTTCTACATAAGCGTTTAATCTTACAAGTAAAAGTTTTTTGGGTTTTATTTAAATTTAGGTTCATACAACATGAGGTAATGTGAGATAAATATGAAAACTAAGAAAGCTAAGTTCAGACTAGTTCTTAAGGCAGCTGTCCTGACACCATGGCAGAGATTCTAACTCAATCTACCTAAACAAGTGTGAAATTAATTGCGAAATACTGAAATTCATAGAAAAATGGAAAAGAAAAAACACACAATAGCCCCATGTATTCAAGAAAGCCAGTACTCATAAAATCTTCATTGAAGCTTTCCAAAATTATATAGAATCTTTCATCAATAAGCTAAAAGTTTATATGAAATACTGACCTCAAGTAAAACCACAAGAAAATTATTTACACTGATTAGCTCCATGAAAGAAGGGACTTGTCTGTTTTACTCATAATTGTATACATACTGTTTACATTTAGAGTGGCAAACTGTCCTAGCGTGCTCAGGACATAGAACTTTTAGTGCTAAAACCACATACCACATAAATCAAGATGTCTGGCCACCCTATCAGAGTGCTCTGCATATTAATCAATAAACATAGAATCATAGTTGATATTCTAAACTACACTTTTAGTCTTTTCATTCAACAATAGTGAATACTTTGTTGTTGTGTGGAGAGAGGCAGTGAGGGTATAATCATAAATAAGCTAAAACTCTGGCCTCCAATAGTGGGAAAGCCAGAAAAATAAATAATTATACTACAAACAGCACTGCCAATAATTAAGATACAAAATATAGGAGAAGAAGGTTCTGGGGAATGAGGGTTAGTGGAGTATGAGATAAAAGGGTTGACTTGGGACATATGGATGTATCGGCACGTGAAGTGCAACTATGAATGATAAATCAAACTGTCAGGTAGAAAGAAGAAATATAGAATACAGGAGAAGGAAAGATTTGAAAAGAAAGAAACAAGTTCAGTTTGAGAAATATTGAGTTTGAGGCACCAGCAGCAGGAGATAAATCAAACTGGCATGAAGCAATAAAAGTTAGTCCATTTGGAGAAAGAAGGTGGGCAGCATGTGATTAAAGGGCAAGTTCTACAGCCACAGCTACTGCCACAAAACAAAAAGGTCATTCTTCATATAAAAGCAATAACTAGACCTTTGAAACATACTCATCTTCAGGGACATCAACATATACAGCAATCACATATATATTGTTTATTTAAGCTTAAAAACAGAGTGCATTCCCTGAGGTGGTCTCCCTAAATTCTGACTGGCTAATAAGATAAATTATTATTGGTGGCATAAGCTCATAGGCACGAGTGCAAGACCATGGACGGCTCATGCTTCTGTGGCAGGCAAAGTTAACCACTCCTCCATCAAAGAAGAAATCTGAGAAAGAATATATTTAGGAGCTGGTGTTACCCAGCTTAGATAACTGATATAGAACCAATATAGATAACTAATATATAGCTGATGTAGGGTGCCATTTATTAAAATCAAGTTCAAAAAGCAATTAAATTCTCCTTAGCACAATATGCCAGGAGAAGTCACATTACTAAAAGGACTATGTTTTTATCATATTTTACTAGGCAGTTGTCTCTAGGGAAAATTTGCTTTGATGAGAAAAAACATCCTTCCTTCTTAGATAAATGTGAGAAACTCAGGAATAGCTCTCAATAATCTGGAATTGGAATATCCATTCTCTCTCCTACTCATGAAATCAGAGCAGCTCAGTCCTGTTCTTTTTAGGCTGAAAATCCTGGGTTGAAAAGAGTCTCTCCGATTAAATGGCTGAAGGCTTAGGCAATGAAGTTTGCAGACTGGGGTGAAAAGAACTTCCTGAAGAAAATGTGAAGATAATACACTGGAGGACTGACCAAGCCAGCTACAGTAATAGGAGAGTGGTAATTAGGAAACAGAAAAGTTAGGAATAAAGAGTATTTGCATCCTTCTTTTGAAGATCTAAGACTCTAAGTTCCTCTGCTCTTCTGTGGTTCAAGGTAACAAGTTATATAAAGTCCCAACATCTATTCTTCCTACATCATACTGACCCTTAATTGAAATAACTGTGTATATTTCTGCATAGTCCGGTGTGTCGCTGATATTAAAGAGAGGTAAAGCAGAATGAACCTAGGGAAGAGATAATAGCTACTTTAAATTATCCAGGAAAGAGGCCCCTGTGTGGCACAGCAGTTAAGTGTCTGCCTTCGGCTCAGGGCATGATCCCGGCGTTATGGGATCAAGCCCCACATCAGGCTCCTCCGCTGTGAGCCTGCTTCTTCCTCTCCCACTCCCCCTGCTTGTGTTCCCTCTCTCGCTGGCTGTCTCTATCTCTGTCGAATAAATAAATAAAATCTAAAAAAAAAAAAAATTATCCAGGAGAGAAATGATACCTGTACCTTCTATTAATTATCAGCATGTTGTTGCTGAGTATTGCTAAAACAGGGCTCAACAGTATACAGCTGCTCTGAGTTGCCAAGCATAGACTTTCCTAGTTTCTTTCACAAGTCAGCAAGGCGAAAATCTATAAAACAGTAAAAGGAGGGCCTTGCAACACCCCACTTACAGCTCTCTAAGCAGAGTTCACATAAGTCATGTAGCAAGTTTTTAATTCTATGTGTAGCTCGTTAGATATTTTTTAAAATTTTATTCCAAGAATTACTCTTTCTTATTTTTTTAAAATTAAGCATCTATGTGTTACAGTATTGAGCTAAAAACTGAGAGTAACAGTAAGGATCATGGCTATTGCCCCCAAAAGAATCACATTTAATGTGGCATCCAGATAAGTTAACAGATAATTAAGATATAGTACCAAAGTGCTGTGAAAGTGTCAGTAAAGAGTCAAAGAAAGACTTGAGAAATAGCAGAGTCACAGAGTAATTTCACTTTACCTGAGTCTGAAAGAGTAGGTAGGACTCAGACAGATGAGGAAGGAAGGAACAGCATACTGGGCAAAGTATCAGCAGCTACAAAAGCATGGAGGTGAGTGAGCATGAATTTCTAGAAAATGCAGAGTTGAAACTGCTGATATGTATGTGGGGTAAGTGCTGGGTGTGGGTGAGAGAGAATGTGGGAGGCCAGGTAAGGGATCAGACCATGAAGAATCTTATGCACTATGCTAAACAGTTCAGATTTTAACCTTGGTGTTAAAAGGATTTTTTTATAATGATTTTTTATTATATTAAAAAGGATTTTTTTTTAACAAATAACATAATTATATCTTAGGAAGATCATTTTAGCCATAAGAGAGAAGTAAGGAACTGAAATAGAGGAAAATCAGTAAAATTTTATTGGTTTAATTCAGAATAGAAATAATGAGTCCTGAACAGTCAAGGGCAGGTATATGAAGAAAGGGAACTAATTTAAGAGACAATGAGAAGATAGAATCAATAGATCTTTTTTTTTTTTTTAAGATTTTATTTATTTATTTGACAGAGAGAGACACAGCCAGCGAGAGAGGGAACACAAGCAAGGGGAGCAGGAGTGGAGCAGGGAGCCCGACGAGGGACCCTGAGATCACGCCCTGGGCTGAAGGCAGACGTTTAACGACTGAGCCACCCAGGCGCCCCAGAATCAATAGACCTTAATGATCAATAAGCATGGTCAGTCAGGGAAGTCTAGAATAATTCCAAAGTTTAAAATTTATAATTGACTTATAGGGAATTTTTCAAAGGGGCTAGTAATGATGGGGAAAATGATGAACTGAGATACTTGGGAGTTTCAGATGTCAGAGACTACCCAGATAAAGATGTCCAAAAAAGTAATAGCAATGAGAAGGCCCTAAGATCAGGAGAAAGTTCATCTTAGAGATATAAATCACCTATATCTCTAAAGACTTTCTTCTGGGATTCATCAGAATCAGAATAGGGATAGTAGGTAAAGCTATGGATTTGAACAAGAAAGTGCACAAGAAAAGAAACCAGCAAAGGAGAGAAAATACACTATATAAACATTTAAAAGACATTAAGAAAAATAATCTTTAAAGAAGACAATGAAGGATTGATTGCCAAGGGGAAAAAATGACAGCCTGATTCAACATTTAACAAATGTTTATTAGGTCCTAACCATGCATCAAGTACTGTTTTAAGACAATAACTGGAAAAAGAATCAGAAAAAAATGATGATGTTACAGATACCAGGGAAAGAAATATTTCTAAAGACAATGTTCAGCCGCGTCAAAATAAAATCAGGATTCAAAACATCACAGGTATAAGTATTTTGGGTGGTGGTTGGTGGTTAATATATTGTTAGGGAGGTTAATGTTTATAACAACTCAATTGTATTAAATACTGACATAGGCTCCAAGAACACTGATATTGATATCAGATGAGAAAAGCAGTAAAATTCAAAAATTAAAACAATGACAAATCTGCACTCCACCCAAAGAAACCTAAGTCAACCTAATATCCTAATGTCATTAGTCATTTAAACACAGTAATGGAATTTGTTTAAAAATATATAGTGTAACAATAGGGGAAATGCAGATTAACATGGGAAAAACTATAATTAGGATGGTAGTAAGCTCCACAAAATCATCAAATTAGAAAAAGCAGAAAGCAAATTATAAGTGTTTGTTAAATGTTTCCCCTAAGTCACTAACTGCAAACAAGTGAGAGAAAATAATTATTGCAAGTAATTATTTAAACTATCCATTACAACTCCATCTCTTCAAGTATAGCTTTTTTTTTTCTCTCCAAAATGTGGGCTCTCATTAGTATGTTCAAAAAGAAGACTGATATGGTCAGTTAAGAAGCATCCATCAAAAAGTACACGAGACTATCTTTAAACCATACTGCAAACTAGAAATATAAAAGTTACATCTTAGTAAATCAAGTGTCTCTGGCTAATGGTTGCAAAAGTGTGTGAAGCAGGCAGGATTACAAAGAAAAGAAACAGTAGACGGTAAGAAATAACACAGGATTTAGAGACTTATAGTCACCAGAGACAGGAAATCAAAATCCTAGATCTAACCCGTACAATTGAACGTAGGATGGAGATAACCATTGTAGCATCAAAAGTCCTAGCCATACGCTTACTGACCTTGTAAAATGTGACAAATGATTTTACCAGTTATCACCTGTTAAATTAGGAGAGTATTTTCCCTATTTTATGTTTTGTTACACTTACGAAGTGGTACCATTATGTTTAACAAGCACACAGAAACGGGCCTGGCTGAAAGTGAGGGGCCTGTCACAGAGGCTTGCCTTTCCCTACCTCTTACCTGTTGCCTGCTGCTTCAGGAAAGGTACCTGGTAGGATCCAGGACCCACATGCTCCTCAGTGCTGCCACCTTCAGCCAATCTAAGCAAGCGGGGAGCTCGATCATACATAATTGTGGGAAGGAGGGGCCGGGCGGGCGAAGCCGCAGCTGAAAAAGGGTAAAAACAAAGTGACTAGAGGTGTGGAGCAAAAGGAAGCTGACGACAGTATGAAGAGGGTCGAGCAGAACTTAAATAAATGGACGAGCTACCATAGAGGCTATGCCCCACCTGCTCGTTGGGGTCAGATTTCCCCTAGGTCAATTTATAGCCCCGTGGTAAAGTGAAAAGGAGCGCGACCAGGGATAAGATACCCCGCACAACCATCTATCCGTTCACCAGGCGAGCGTTGAGGTGCTCCACCAAGAAAGGAGATTAAAAAGTAGGCGCCAGTCCCTAACTTCCGGTCTTCTCTCCGCCCATTTCTCTCCGCCCCGGAAGTCTCTAGGAGCGAGGGGTCGAAGTGCTCCTCCCTGACCAAGCGCTCGGAGCATGCGTACTGTGCTGCGGGAGTCCCGCCTCGTTGCGCCCTGCGCGCACCGCGTTCCTGAACGATAGAGAGGGAGAGTTTTGGGAGTTCTGTTGCGGCGCCACCAGCTTTAAGTTTTGTGCTCGTTGGAAAAGCTCTAGAAAACACGTTAGAAGAGGTTAGAACCCGCTTGACTATGATCCCTTTCCGCTATAAACCAGTTAGAGCGGCAGGGAAGACACTAGCAAAAACTGTGAAAGAAAAAAACATGCTCTCCAAGCAGAGCCTCGGTTCTGCGAGCTCAGCGCCCACTCCTACAACTACGTTCACAACCACAGAGGAGAAAACACCTCTGCTCTATCCTACAGATACTCCAAACTACGAAGAGAATCTCAGGAAGTGGTGGTAACAAGAAACAGGGAACCCGAGGAAGGAGAGGAAAAGCTCACCAACCGAAGCAATGCAAAGGGCAGGTAACGGAAAGCAGTGTTTGTTGTCACATGCCAGGCAACGGCGACATTGACTTCTTACGCTGTTGAATACAAAGCAAGGGCTTGAAAAAGCCCAGTCCACCCCCACCCTCACCCCCGAACCAATGGGTCTCTTAAACTCAGGCAAAAGGAACCTGGCTTGTGCAAAGGTCTTAAGGAGTCTGTCAGAATCCACCTTAAAGTGGTCTCTAGCTTTTTTTTTTTTTTTTCCCCAGCAAGAATCCCTCCCACATTCTAATCACCCTTAAAGGCTTAAATAAATAACTGCCTTGACCATGCCTCACCCCCAAATGAGCTACAGTATTTACCTTGCATCTACTTCAGATTTTTACAGTATTTATATTCTGTAGAACATTTGATACCCAATTCCGTGGGTCATTTATTGTGACAATTGTTCTATATAGGTTGGAATACTCTCCAAGGCTATATGCTTCTCAAGGATATATCTGTAATACCTTTTTTTCTTCCTACTCAGTAGCTAGCTGAATATTTACTTTAAAAAACACATATTGGGAAAAATATATATATTGGCATATACTATAGACTGCTGCCAGGCTATGGGGATACAAAGATACAACAAAGTTCAGCCTCAGGCATTCTTTATGGAATAGAGAAAGAGATGTGTATTAGCCATAATATGAGGTGACAAGAGAGATGTATAAAATAAAAAAATATTGCAGGACTTTGGAACCCACCTCTTCCTACTAAGAAATTAGATGCTGATCAGTAATCCTTTCTCGTTGACTTCATTTTTCCTTGCATGCTTGCAGAAAGCCTCATAGTTTTCTCAAAGTTATTTAAACCTTATTTTCCCAAGCTTCCACAGATAGCCATTGAGATCTAGAACACATGTACTATTAGATTTTATGATATAGTATGAAAAGAGTCACAAAAACAAAAGAGAAAAATCTGAGCTTTGGAAAATGATCCAGTGGTGCTGTAAATTAGCTTTCTATTGGTGGACATTCCTTAGGGACTTCATTTTCCCTTGACCCAAACAAGAATAGAAACCCAGAGCAAATTCAGGTCTGGGCCATCTTTGTAGCAGTCACTGGTGCAGACTGACAACCTCCTGGCTATTCATGTCTGTTGTGGCCTTGATTACTCTTTCCTTGAATAGATTTGGGTTTGAGATTGGGAATGGAAGTGATAAAGCAGGGTTTATCTGCTTTTAGTCTGATTTGATTTCTGCCAGTGAGCCTAATCTAATTTAGACAGAAGGAGTTCTTCATAACGTCTATCCTAGCTCATTTGCAGATCTCTAAACAGGACTTTGTGACCTTAAGACCTTTGTACCAGCTACAAACACAGTGTTTTTCTATCTTGCCTGCCTCCTCAGTGCATGTTCTTTTCTCAAGGACCTCATAGAAGGGTAGCTGATGCATGGTAGGACTCTAATGTTGCTGGTCTTGTGGCCAGATCCTTTCTAAATAATACACCTTTGTCTTTAAATAAAGGTACAACCTCTACACTCTTTATAATTTTGTAATACTTGGAGTCTCTCAGAATCTCCATTCTTAACACAGAGTCTTTAAAAAGTTTTTAGTGTGAAAATCCGTCCTCTGTTTCCTTGATCACTGTGGCTGTTCTTTCCACCAGCTATTATTTCCTTTTTATGGTTCAATAACAAATATGGCACACCATATTTCAGAATTGGAAAATCTTTTTAAATGAGAACAGTAAATCTTTTTCATTATCTCTCATTGTTCTAAATATTTCCTGAAGAGTTCAGAATGAATGTGCTGCAGAGAAAAATAAATACATTAACACAGAATTATAATTACATATAAAGACAAAATAAAGAATTTGGCTCAGTATTTCTCACTTCCTACAAAATAGTTTTAATGCTAATTATCCACCCTATACAACTATTTCCATGGTATTAGTAAGAAATGGAACCTATGTTTGAACTAAGATTTATTTGACTACAAATTTTGGGTTCTTTCCATTCCTCCATGTTGGCTACTGCTAGAATAAACTTTAAAATGAAGTTTGAATGAATCAGATTGATTCTTTATCAAATATGTTAGCTGCAATGAAGAACTCCATAGTCACCGATTTTTCCTTGTAACATTCTGTGGATTACATAGATAGCAGGCAATGTCTGGAGTATTGCATGAGGTGGAATTCTGCCTTCAATAGCTTTAAATGCTTTATAAATATTACAAAACTGAATTGGTTTGAAAACTAATTTCTTCAGCCCATTATGATTTGGTTTTCCATTGTTTTGCTTGTTGTAAAAATAAAAATCAAGTAATGGTAATACATCACTTGGCATGTGTTATACAACAGAGTGTACTTTGTCAATGTTATTAGAGGTCACGTTGTAAGGTGATATGCATTCAAGTTAAAATGGTGAAAATACTTATATAATCCTTTGAAGCTTACAAAGTATATTTTATGTTCATTATTTTGTTTAATATAAATTTATGTCTCTAAACTGCAGACTTCATATGATTCTAAAATATCAAAATTTCATAAAATGTGTTTAAAAAATTATACCATGTTATCAGTGACCACCTAATTTTTTTCACTTACATTCATTGAGCATCTATTATATGCTAGCACTGTGTGAAGCACCTTATATGAATAATCTAAATCATTTCTCATATAACTCATGAGGTAGGTTCTATTAATATCTTTATTAGTATGCTGAAAGCCATTAAATTTCTCACCCAATATCACATAGTTAATGAATAATGGAGCTGGATTTCAAGCTAGTAAGTTTAACTCTAGACTTATCTTCTCTTTTTTTTTTTTTTTTTGAAGTATGCTCCAATGTGGGGCTTGAACTCATGACCCTGAGCTCGAAACCTGAGCTGATATCAAGAGTTGGACACTTAACTGAGTCCCCCAGACCCCCCTCTAGATCTGTTTTCATAGCCATTATAAGGGACATGTCCCAAGCTATGCTCTACTTTCACACCCAATAGTTTTTTCCTCAGTTCTTATTTGAGATTGGCTGTATGTTTGTTAATTCATCTAAAAAAGAAAGTCTGGAGGTAGTTTTTCAGGAGTGATATGGTGGCTCCTTGATGGCAAGGAACCAGAATGCTCTATTATCCTGCTATATATCTTAATGTATGCCTCCCAGTCTGAGCTGAGCTCATGGTCTAAAAATTATCTGCTGGAGCTCCAGCCATTATAAGCAGCAGGAAGGGAAAATACAAGTATTCCCCCCTCCCTGTCAAGGAGACTTCCCAGAAGTAACACATAGAAACTACTTGCTTACATTTCATTGGCCCAAACTATGTCGAGAGGCACGTATAGCTATAAAAGAGGCTGGGAAACATAGCCTATCTCTGGGTATCTGGTTCTATTACTAAGGAGAAGGGAGTCCGTGTGAAGAGAAACACCTCAGTTTTTTCCACAATCACCCTTTTGGGAAATCTCCTTCCTTGGTGTCAAAGGTACCATAGTTTCCAGGTGCTCATTATACTTTTCCTGAACAGCACCTACTGTCTCCTCTAATTTTTTTTTTCTCTCATTTTTCTTTCTCTCCCATCGTCTTCTCTCTTTCTCCCTTGGTAATCATTCATTCTCAAACCATGTATCCTCTTTGAGATTCAGGCATTTCCAAGTGTCTGCTCAACATTTAAATATAAGTGATCCATCATTACTTCAAATTAAGTATTCTCAAACCTTAATTCATTTTGTCTCTGGAAGGCCTGATCACACTCCTAATCTTCTGTTTCTCTTCAGAAGAGCAATATCTTCCCATACATAAGGCTTAAAACCTCTTAGACTACTTCTATTCTTTGTGCTCCCACATCCAAACAGCTGCCAGTTCCATTGTTTCCACCTGTGATCTTTCTGAAATTCACCCCCACCACATTCTCGTTGTCATTTTGTTGATGCTCTCAACCCTACTGATTTGGTGTACTCTAACATCTCAAGTGGAATCCCTTTGGTAACCTGTTACAAGTTATCCCACACACTACAGGCTAATCTTCCTAAGTACAGTTTTGAAAATGTCACTCTCAAGCTCAGAAATCTCCTGTTGCTACTGTAAGCTTGGCACTGGGCGTTTCAAACAAGCCAGTCTACCTTTCCATTTCTGTATCTTCCAGCACTCCCCATTCACACAAGTTACATAATGTTCACACAAACCTTGCCATTTTCATTTCTGTGCTTTTGTTCAAGACTTTCTCTCTGCCTGGAAATGCCCTTCCTTCACTTCTTATCTATGAATGTTAAACTCTAGGGAATATCGTTTTTTAATTACAGCATTTAGATAGCACATTTTAAAGAGTACATTTTTAATGTTTGTTGAATATTTTAAAAGGATAGTAAAATATAAAATGAAACACCAGCAGAGCAATATTACTTTTGATACCAGGTTAGTACTTTAAATTTAATGAGAACCAAAATTTGTGAATGTTATGAAACAACGAAAGAGTACTAGCTTCTTGAGAAAAAAAAAATGAACCATGATTTTAGTAATTATTCATCTCCTAAAAGTTTTCACAGACATCCACATTTGTGGGTAGTTTTTGTTTTTTTAAAAAGTATTGTTCTAAGGGAGCCTGGCTGGCTGGCAGTGGAGCATGCAACTCTTGATCTCAGGGTTGTGGGTTCGAGCCCCACATTGGGTGTAGAGATTACTTAAAAATAAAATCTTTTTTAAAAAAAAGAAATGCTAAGTGAAATAAGTCAAGCAGAGAAAGACAATTATCATATGATTTCTCTCATCTGTGGAACATAAGAACTAGGAAGATCGGTAGGGGAAGAAAGGGATAAAGAAAGGGGGAGTAATCAGAAGGGGGAATGAAGCATGAGAGACTATGGACTCTGAGAAACAAACTGAGGGCTTCAGAGGGGAGGGGGTGGGGGATGGGATAGACTGGTGATGGGTAGTAAGGAGGGCACGTATTGCATGGTGCACTGGGTGTTATATGCAACTAATGAATCATCGAACTTTACATCAGAAACCAGGGATGTACTGTATGGTGACTAGCATAATATAATAAAAAAACATTAAAAAAAAAAAGAATTGTTCTGGGACACCTGGGTGGCTCAGTTGGTTAAGTTTCTGCCTTCGGCTCAGATCTTGATCCCAGGGTCCTGGGATCGAGTCCCACAATGGGCTCCTTGCTCAGCAGGAGCCTGCTTCTCCCTCTGCTTGCCACTCCCCCTGCTTGTGCACACACTCTGTCTCTCTGACAAAAATAAATGATTTTTTAAAAACTTAAAAAAGTATTGTTCTGAGGGGCACCTGGGTGGCTCAGTCAGTTAGGCATCTGCCTTTGGCTCAGGTCATAATCACAGAGTCGTGGCATCAAGCCCCACATCTAGCTCCCTGCTCATCAGGGAGCCTGCTTCTCCCTCTCCCTCTGGCGCTCCCACTGCTTGTGTTCTCTCGTTCTCAAGTGATTAAAAAAATCTTTTAAAAAAAAAGTATTCTGTCAGATAGAAGGAGACCAAGAGGAAAAGTTTGGGAATTAAAGGAGCCAGCTTTTTCAGAGGTAGTACCAAGAATCACAGAGTTTTCTACTTGTTAGAGTGTATTAAGCATATCCATACTAGTAAGCACATCTGTACTAAAGTACCAATTATTATTATGAAGACATATAAGATCATATGTCTTAGTGAAAACATACTGGGTCAAGAGAAGTAGAAGATAAGCCACAGACTGGGAGAAAATATTTGTGAAAGACACATATGATAAAGCACTATTATTCAAAATATGCAAAGACTCTTAAAACTCAACAATAAGAAAACAAGCAACCCAATTTAAAAAATGGAAAAGAGACCTGAAGAAAAAATATATATAAGAAATATATAAGAAAATATATATCAAAGAAAATATACAGATGGCAAATAAGCATATGGCAAGATGTTTGACACCACATGTCATCAGGGAAATGCAAATTAAAACAAGATACTACTTATGTTGGGTTCTCCAGAGAAACAAAACCAATGAAATATATACATATAAGGAGAATTATTACAGGAATTGGCTCATGCAGTTATAGAGGCTGAAAAGTCCCACAATCTGCCATCTGCAAGTTGGAGAACCAGGAAAACTGATCATATTCAGTCCAAGTCCAAAGGCCTGAAAACCAGGGAAGTCAGTGGTCTAACTCCCAGTCCAAGGTTAAAGGCCTGAGAATTGGGGACCACTGGTATAAGTCCCAGAGTCTGAAGGCCCATGAATAAGGGGTTCAGATATCCAAGAGCAAGAGAAGATGCCTATCCCAGCACAAGAAAAGAGAACATTTACATTTAACAAAACTTTGCGTTTTTGTTCCATTCATTCCCCCTGTGGATTGGATGATGCCTGCCCACATTGATGAGGGCAGATCTTCTTCACTCAGTCTACTGAATCAAATGCTAATGTCTTCTAGAAACACACCACAGACAAACCTAGAAATAATGTTTTACCAGCTTTCTGAACACTCTATAGGCCTGTCAAGTTGGCACATAAAATTAACCGTCATATTACTACACACCTATCAGAATGGCCAAAATCCAGAGTACTGACAATACCAAATGCCGACAAGTATGTAGAGCAATAGGACCATTTATTGTGAGAATGCAAAATGATACACCACCTTGAAAGACAGTTTGGCAGTTTCTTACAAAATTAAACATACTCTTATCATACAATCCAGCAATCATGCTCCTTGGTACTTCCCAAAAGGAGTTGAAAATTAATGTCCACATAAAAACCTACACACTGATGTTTATAGCAGCTTTATTCTTTGGTTTGGGGAGGGTGGCAGGGAGTCCTTTTTAACTATTTAATGTGATGTGAAAGGTATGATGTGCTGATGCTCCATCATCTCAATAGAGAGTTCCCAGGAAGGGAAAAGGCTGAATTTTTTTTAAAAAATTAAAAAAAAAAAAAACACTTTAAAGAATTCAGCAGGGAGTTGATTACATTGCAGAAACATATCATCCTGTTTTGTGACATGTTAGAAACCTAAACCTTAGAGCTTTGTTTCCTCCACTGCATACAGGTCTGATCATTTCTGGCTAAAAATGGGGATTTGCTGGCATATTTCAGCCAACTTCTTCAGGTCTTTATCTGAATACACGATTGTTTCTTTGGTGCCAGCTACAGCAGGGGCCTCCCCCACCACACCAGGAAGTTACGACAGTGCTGTGTTCCCAGGCAACATAGGAGGCTTTATCATCCAGAGCAGGAGATGCCATGACTACATACAGGTGATTATCTAAACAGCCTGGCCTCATTGAAGCAACTCCCAGTGCGCTGGTCCAGAAGTCAAATTAAAAGCTCGAGGATATACCAACAGCTGCCAGCCCCTCTGTATGTAGATTTGTGCAAGCTCCACAAAGCAATGTCATAGCAGATGCCCAAGCCCACTCTGCAATAAGGATTATCAAATGTGGAAAAACTATCACCGGGACTCAATGCTTTAGACTCTCGAAATGTAATTTTCCCAGGAACATCAATGTCAAACAGATGGTGCTTTCTGTGCTCTACCAGTAAAATTCCATCAGGCCTAATATGGCACAGGTGTTGTATAATCTCCCAGCATCCTCTTCAAGAAGGGAACCTCCAATGAGATATAGGCTGCACTCCTTTGCTACTTCAGAAAGCTTCTGTGTGGCTTCACCAGGAATTTTCTCTACATGTTCAGGAAAATATTTCATGCCAAATGGAGAATTAAAGCATTCTGGTAGAGAAACTATTTTGACTCCTTCTGTTGCAGCCTCCCAGACAAGGCCACAAGCTTGAGTGAGGTTATCTGATTTGATGGAAGAAACCTGAAGTTGGATGAGGACCAAATGGAAAGTGGCCATGGCTCTCCCAGGTAGTACCATGGGTGGTGCAACAGAGCAGAGGTCTCTGGGTGGAGAGCCTATAGCAGCTTTATTCTTAATTGTCAAGTCTTGGAAGCAAGCAAGACATCTTTCAGTAGGTGAAGGGATATATCCAGTCGATGGAATGTTACTAAGCACCAAAAAGACATGAGCTATCAAGCCATGAAAAACATAAAAGAAACTTAAATGCTTATTACTAAGTGAAAAGGGCCATTCTGAAAAGGCTGCATACTGTATGATTCTAGAAAAGGCAAAACTATGAAGAGAAAAGATCAGCTATTACCAGTTGAGGAGTAGGGAGATGAACAGGTGGAGCACAGGATTTTTAGCACAGTGAAAATACTCCGTATAATATTATAATGATGGCTATATGTCATTATACCTCTATCCAAATCCATAGTATATGCAACACCAAGAGTGAACCCTAATGTAAACTACGGACTTTAATGTGTCAATGTAGATTCATCCTCAGTTTAAGAAAAAAAAGTGCCATGCCGGTGAATGATGTTGATAATTGGAGAGATTATGTATGTGTGGGAACAGGGGGTACATGTAAAATCTCTGTACCTTCATTTCAATTTTGTTGTAAAACTAAAAACACTCTTAAAAAGTAAGTCTTTTTAAAAAAAAGGATATGAGAAAAAAAATTGGATAATCAGCTGATGATATCCATTTACCCCACTGTACTGTCATTATGATTCTTACATATGTAAAATGATGCTCAATAAATGCTTATTAAATTAAATCAAATTTCCAGGAATTTCAGTGAAATAATACGGTATTTAAGAAGTTAGTTGAAAGAATGAGTCTTACACAGGGAATCTAGGAATATAGTAACTTAAATATGACCTCTTTCCCCTCAACTGCGAACTTTAATATATCTTTACACTCTCTTAAATAAAACCATTTCTGAGGTCTCTGGGCAGCCAGGGACAGGTAAAGGCTTGGGTTCTATGAATGTTCCAGTAGAGAAAATAGAATAAAGGCTTCCTTCCACATGAGATAGGCATCATCTTCCACCACTTCCAAGATTTCTATCACTGAAGGTGCCTGTGGGGTGCCACCTGACCCAGCAAGCTAACAAAGATATAATACATCTAATACATCTATATAATAGATATATAATAGATTTAATACATCTATATAATCATCTAAAATGATATTCAGAGAGAAGAAGATCTTGTCAAAATAAACAGAATTCAGACCACTTTCTATAGGTGCTAACAGAGACAGATGACCGCTAATAAAATAATAAGAAGGTTAAGTATAGCACAGGAAAGAGATTCAGAAGCTAAACATATGATTTCCCAGCTGAACAATTACATAGATTAATTCAAAGAAAGGTTAGTCAATGTTGAGACCCAAATAAGCTCGAGAGACCAAATGGAAGAAATATGTCAAAACAGAGAACAAAAAAATATAAAAATACAGAAATTTAGAGGAACAGATAAGAGACCTGGAAGATAGATCCAGAAGAATGAATATGCAAATAATAGGCATTCTTTTTTTTTTTTAATAACAGGCATTCTGAAAGCAGAAAAGATAATTGGGACATGGGAGGAAGTTAAAAAAAAAATCCTCAGAATAAGACTTGAGCCTCTTTAGATTAAAAGGACGAATATTGAGTTGGTATTAATGAAAAATAGCATACATCTGGATATAGCTGAAAAATTCTTATGGAAGAGACAGAATAAGTTACTTATAAATGGAAAGGATCAGAATGAAATTAGAACTCTCATTTTCAACACTGTAACATCATAGACAAAGGAAAAACATATGCAGATGACTAAGGGTAAAAAAGTGGATGGAAACCAAAAGAGCCTATGCCCTATAATAATTTTGTTCATGTGTCAGGGCATAAGTAAGACTGTGGATGTGTGAGAATTTAGAAAGATGCTATTTGTTATTCACACATAGCAAATGAAGAGACTCATGAAATGGCTTTAACCAAAAAAGAAATTATCTATATAAAATATGAAAAGCCTCAAGGTAATGTATTCTCTTTACACAATAAAGAGGAGAGGAAATAATGTTTGTCAATGAACATTTTCTGTAAATATATCATAATTATATTTAAATATTAATACACAATAACAGACTGACCAACTACAACTGTTTGTATATGTTCTAAGTAAGGACTCTAAGAACTAAGATGACATAGCTGATGAAAAACTAATTTGCAGTCTGACAAATTATATAGAAAAAAACAGGAATTTGGGGGATCTAGAGGAAGAGGTAACACAAAGTGTCGTGGGGGTCATGGCTGATGAGAAAGAGAAGAAAAGAATAAAGAAAATGAAAATATTCTAGAGGCTTCATCTTACTTTGGAGAGAGACCAAGAGAAAAATAGAATGTTTTAGTAAGAAAAATTACTATCTTGTTTTCAAGTAATAGTGAAGAAATGTGTCTGATTTGGAGCACAGGAAAAGAGAGGTAACCAATAATAGAATGAAAATCTTATAATAGAACTTCCACATTACCGAAAAAAAATGGAATAAGTAATCACTAATACAAGCCAGCATAAATGCATAAAAGAAAAAAACAATGTAACATAAATAATAAAAAATTAAATAAAAGAAAATCAAGCATATGATCATTGCTCTAAGTATAAAGCATTAAGTTCTCCCACCAAAGATAGAGATAATCAGATTTAAAAATCTCATAGATGCTACTATTTCCAAGAATCAGTAAAACACATTGACAGTAAAGGAATGGGAAAATGATACCAGGGAAACTCAGACCCTGTTGAAGAAATAACCAACTATGGGAGATTTACGGTTAAAAGTACCAAACGAGACTAAGAGGGTACCAGCTAGTGATAAAAACGAAGTTTATGTATACTGTACACTTTAAACTTATACAGTGCTGCATGTCAGTTATAGCTCAAAAAAACTGGGGGAGAAAACCAAGTTTATGAGGATGATACAATAGTAGCAAAACCATAGGCATCAGATATTACAGCTGTTACATAAAGCAGAAGCTCTTAGAAATGGAAGAACTTGATCAAAACACAGTAATAGTGGACATGTCAGTGCACCTCTTTCAGAATTGGATAGATGGAAAATAAGTTGTGAAAAATAAAATCATTAGACTTGATATACAAAACCTTCTATTTGACCATAAAGAAGCCTTAACAAATTTTAAAATACAAAGTTTTCATGAAATACCAGGTATTTTATATAGATATTCCCTCCCTAAAGGAGAAGGAATATTCCTTAAATGTTGAACTTAACCAACTTCTCTCAAAGAGGAACAAAGAAAAAAAGAAACAAGGAAAAAAAGGAAAATCTTGAAACAAAGAAGAATAAATACAGTGGAAAAACCTGACAAATGCCACCACAGCCAGGTGATCAAAAATAATTTCAACACTGATAAGTTGTGTTGGCAGTATGTACCTTTGATATGATGTGATGAAAATAGCACTGTACCCCTATGATCTTCCCCCAAAATTCATAACCACAGTCTAATTATGAGGAAAACAGACAAATGCCAATTGAGGGAAATTCTACAAAATACCTGACCAGTACTCCTCAAAACTGTGGTTGTCATCGAGAACAAGGAGAGTCTGAGAAACTGTCACAGCCAAAAGGAACCGAAGGAGATACAACAGCTAAGAGCAATGTAGTATCCTAGATGAGATCCTGGAATAGATAAAG
This sequence comes from Ursus americanus, assembly GCF_024610735.1. Taxonomy (NCBI): domain Eukaryota; kingdom Metazoa; phylum Chordata; class Mammalia; order Carnivora; family Ursidae; genus Ursus; species Ursus americanus. Next base: position 5,963,914 of record NC_142134.1, on the reverse strand, counting down.
GATGGTAGGTAAAAACTAAAGAAATCCAAATAAAGTATGGATTGGTACATACCAATGTATCAATATTGGCTCATTATTATAGCAAATATATCATGCAAATAAAAGATGTCAATAAGGGAAATTGGGTGTGGGATATAAAGAGGTATCTCTGTACTTCACACTTTTGGAAAGACCCTAAAGTTAAATGGGGAAAACATCATAGAAATATCAATTCTCGCAAAATTATTATGTAATCTTACACAATTTTAATTAGAATCCCAGTTGATTTTTTGATATAATAAATGTGGCTGTATAGAGAATAATAAAAGAAGGAGAATGGTGAGGAATAACTCCCATTACCAAATATTAGAAGATACAGTAGTTATAAACAACTATAATTAAATTAGTGTGCTACTGGCCTAGAAGTAGACAAATAAATCAAGAGAACTAAAGAAAAATTCCAGAAATGTTTCCCAGTATATGTAGACATTTAATATAAGACAAATATATTTTAAGTAAGAAATGAACTCTTTAATAAATTGTGCTAACACAACAGACTACCCAATTTATAAGAAAATAGAATTTACCCCTATAATGCACATTTAAAAAAATAATTTCCAGATGTTTTAAGATGTAAATGTAAAAAAATGAAACAAATTCATGCATAGAAATCTAAAAAATTATGGGCAAGGGAGAGCTTAACCCCTAGAGACAGAAACTAAGAGAAAAGATAGTTACTACATGAAAATATCAAAATTTCAAAGGAAATGTGAGGAAAGGCATATCGGAGTGAAGTAAAATATCACTTTTTTAGTCACAAGAAAGGCAAAGATTTAAAAGACCAATAAAACTTATCTTCTAAGAAATATAATTTCATAATGGGTGGTGGAAATGTGAACTATCACTTTGTTTTAATACTATCTGTGGATATGCCATAGCTATCCCATAAAAATTAAATACTCTATCATAAAATGATATACATTCATGCATACTTATATCCATATATTTAAGCAAATTTATTTTTGTACTGTGTAAAATGTCAACAACAAAAAAGTAAATGAAATACCTATTAATAAGGGGAATAACTCAGTCATGTCACCATGAAATACTACACAGACATTTTAAAGATTGAATTAAAGTCATTCCAGTTACTTGGCATGATTTCCATGAGGTATTGTTGGGAAGCACAAGATTCAGAAAAATATACAAGACACCATATAAGTAAAACCAAGAATTACCTCCCCCGCCCCAAAACCCCTCGTTAAGTATTAAATGTACATGTGCATATATATTCGTGTATATGATTATGTAAGCATGGAGAAAATATGAAAAGATGCATGTTTGGGCATTAATAGATTTCCTAAAATGGGGAGAAAATGTGGGTGAAGGAGGAGAAGAATGAGGAAGAAATAGATAATGATCACAATTTATTCATTGTTTATAAAATGAGGGAAATGTTTCAGGATTATGTAATAAAATTTAATGTATGAAACTTTGGTTGAAAGATACAAAACAGGGAAAGAAAGCAGGCAGAGCTGTGAAATGTTTTTATTTTAATGCCATGAATGAGGTAGAGCAAGAACGTGGTGAGAGGTAAATCAGGTAGTGTTTGCAGTAAAGGTTGCAACACACGTGCATACACCTTTTGGGCTCCTTTGTGAAATATGTTATCATCCCACCTGATTCAAATGACACTGTGATAAGAAAAACCCAATGCCAAATGAGGTAAACAGGAATCAGAGGCCGTGCTATATGTGGTCTAGTGAGGTCCATCAGGGCGAAGATGTTCAGAGGCAGTTGGAGAGGTTTTACTGCAAAAATGTAGAGTCATGAAATTAAGTCGTGTAAAAATGGGTTAAATGAAGTTTGCACACTGAGGAGGTTTTCAGGAAGGGACAGATAACATGTTTCTATTACTAACTTTGACCAAAATCAGTCTGCATAATAAATCACCTGCCAGAAAGCGGTGGCAATTATTCATTCTTCTGATACTCTGAAAATTGGGTTTGAGATCGAGGCAGATGCTGCCACCTGATCCTTAGATTGCTCTCCCTGTCCTTATGGTGGGTTACTCTGGGTTGGGTCCTCCTAGAATGGATAGTGCCAGCTAACAATTTACTGATAATATGCTTTTAATGGTCTAAAAATAGGGCAAACAACACCAGATGCAGTACTTTTGTTTAAAAAAGTGTGAATGAAATGGTATGGTATTTAACTTTTTCTTCTAAGAAAGTAAAATGAAGACTAGATGAAGTCTTTTTCACTAGGATGTGTGCTTTTTAAAGATCGGAAATCAGTAAATTTTGGCACTTCTCATCATTTAAAATCAGTACATTAAAAATGGAAACTACATTTTATTGAGGTCAAAATCTCACCTGGCTCAACTTATAAATTGTTAATAAAAAATTTAAGAATATATTTACATGGCATTTTTAAAAACCTGCTGTCTTGCATAATGGTCCCAAAGGAGCTTATTATAGTTTTAGAAGATTCTCCGTTGTTAGAATTCTATCTCAGCACTTACAGTGTTTTACTAACTATATGTAGCTATATTCTTCTATTATATATGCTGACCATGTTAAATTGATTTGCAGTTCTCATTCATTAAGAAAATCTTCTGATTAAAATCTCAGTACTTTAAAAATAATTACCTCTTAACGTTGAATATTACTCAACCTTATAAAGGAAGTCCTGTAAAATGTTAGAACATAGATGATACTGGAGGACATTAATCTAAGTGAAATAAGCCAGTCACAAAAAGACAAACACTATATGATACCATTTTTATGAGGTAGTCAAATTTATAGAAACAGAAAAGAAGAATGGTGGCTTCCAGGGACTGGTGGAGGAGGAGATGGGGAGTTGTTTATGGATATAGAGATCTGTTTGGAAAGATGAAAGTGTTCTGGAGATCCTTTGCACAACAACATTAATATACTTAACATTACTGAACTTTAAAAAAATGGTTAAGATGGTAAATTTTATGTGGTGTTTTTTTACCACCACTAAAAATAAAAAGTAAGGTAATGATCATAAATTATATGAGTGCTTGTGAAATCTCAAATGTGCTTTATGAAATATGCTTTCTTCTCATGGTTGAAATATAAAGGATTTGTTGACAACCTATCTTTACCAGGTGAAGGAAGATTCTACTCAAGTCCAGTAAATAAGGTAACAAGTATTTATTAATTCTCTATTATGAACAAGATATTGAGAGGTATGCAACACATTTTCGTAGATACATAGATGTAGATATAGATAAGGTTGTTGATGCAAGTCCTAAAAGCATTAATAAAGTGGCAATTCAAGATACAAAAAATGTCAAGAAAATAATAGAAGTCACAAGATGGTGTATGATCAATAGTTAAGTGAAAGTTACTAGAGAAAAGAAATCTTTAGCCTAATTGGACAGGCATAATAACTAACACAAGTGATCGGCATATGTCCCACATGTACAGGTGGCTAGTTCAAGAAATTTTTCCTAACGTATTTGTGGTTGAAAGGAATTGATATTCCTTATGTCATTATGTGTCTATACAACTATTTTATAAGGTTCCTGAATTTACCTTTCTTTGCTTCTCCACTGCCCTTTTTTAGCATACGAAAATTAAGTCTCTAAAAGTAATCAGGTAATTCCAAATTCACACAAACCCAAACCCAGATAAATGTGACTCCAAAGCTTTCTGTCAATTAATTTCATCTACCAGGACACTAAAATATAATCTTTCATTTTTTTCTACCTTCTCCCTCACCTTTCCCCCGTTTATTCTAATACAACTGATGACACCTCTTTTCCCCTCTTACCAACCCATGCACCAGCGCACAAACACACAACTCTGCCTTCCCCCAGTTCTCAGGATAGGGCCTGAGGTGGCAATATATCAGACAGGGAAAAGGTAAGGAAGGGGTGAAGAATCTTTAAGCCCCAATCTTCAAGATTGTCCCTTTCACCACCAACCACCAAGAATCTTAGTATTTGTGCTGTCTCTTCTTATTCCTACTCTCCGCTAATACATACACTCCGCAGAGAACGTTATACTAGATGCAATAAACAAATCTGAGGAAATGCTTGGAATGACCACACCAATTCCCAGGATTCACTAGAATTCTTTACTGTGCCTGGAATACACTCTTCCAGTAACATGTCCTAAATTTATTTTCATTTTTGTACTCATATTTTTTATCTCTAATATTTAGGGGTTGGAAAAATAGATTTCTAGACTCATTTTTAATCTGTATATTTAAGATTCTGGAAACTGAAAAATGAATTTTAAAAAAACAAGGCACTAGATGGCACAATTTCACCAATTTATGCTAATAGTCATTCATCCTCTTACTAATTCACAAATAAAATAATTTAGCTTTATAAATAGTTATATCTAAATAATTTAACAGGAAACCTATATAACAATAGAGAAGAGCTCCTGAAAATATAATGTTTCCACTATACCATGTCTTATGGCCTTATTTATGAACATAGTAACCAGGATTCTAGCACTGGATGAATAATTTAAGTAACCCAGAGAAAATAGTCATCTCTCTATAGTGAAATACATCAAAAACCTATGGATGTTAAACATTAATGTCTACCAATGTACATTTTTACAGTATTACTAATATATAATAAAACACTATAATAAAGTGGACTAATGATTCCACTGACATTGAATACTTAAAATCAGGTGCTAGTGAATTTTTCTTACTTCACTGCTTGCCTTAAGCTAATTATATCCAGTTAGGACCTTTGCTTCTTCGTACCTAAAAATGAACAAATTCATCCAGAAACAGTAGAAAATGACTAAGGCCTACCCAATTTAGCAGCCAGTTGACCTTTTATTTGCTAAAAGCACCATATTTACAGCGAAAGTCCCAGGTCTAACTATGTTTTCACTACCACTTCATTTCCTAAAATTGTTCATATTTCACAAAGTTTATCAGCTCTTGAGCTATATCTTGACATACAAGACAGCGCATCAGTCAAATAAGCAGAATATATACCTCACCTGGACCGTCTCCCAACCGTGGCTCAGGCTGTTGGAGAAGTCTTGCCTGATTACATAGTGAATACCTCTGCCAGAAGGTGCAATCAACTGTGATAAATTCTTACGTAAGGGACTCTAATCGGGAAATGTCTCTACTTATTCTTGCCTGATGAAAAGTTTTCCTCTTAGAGGAAAGTCATCATCATGGACAAAGGAAACAGCCTCTGGAGGATCATGTATGAAAAGGGAAGTAGAGAAAATGATATCTACATTGTTAGCTAGACTCTCCTAGGCTGCACTATGCATTAAGAGAGTAAATACAGCCAGATTGCCCTTACATTTCAACAAACTAGGCAGAGCAGTGTGGCGGATGGGCTGAGGGAGTGAGAAAACAAGAACTTGGATAATTACTAGAGAGGAGCTCTTGAACCAATACTGGAGATCCTTGAAAGTTAATGATTCCATAAATAGCTCATCAACAGTAACGCTAAGTGGACAGTGATTTCTTACAGAATGTTTTCCCCAGACATCGAAGGTTACTTACGTATAACAGCTGAACAAATATCAACACTATATCTGCCAAATTCTACTACATGTTTTACATAAAGACCTGAAAGACATTCCAAATCTGTACCCATAACACTGTCGCCATCCATCAGCCCAAGAGGTTAATGAGCCATCTTTTCTGAAGATAGTTTACTTTGATAGGATAGGAAAGACAGACTCTGTTCTTTTTGTTCTTAAACGCTAAGCTTCACTTCAAAAACTCTTTTTTTCTCCTCCCCTAAAATAATGTTTAACTGATATCCTAAACGTGTACTATGCATTATGATAAATACAGAGGAAAATAGAGTACTAACAGGATATACTGTTCTTTGTGAGAAAAATATGTATATTGTAGAGAGAATATATGAGTCCATTTGGCCCTTCTCAAGAGAAGCATTATAATGTGAGTACATAGTGGAGTACATTGTGATTTATTCCACAACATATCCATTCCACCCCAGAAAACTATCTGAGCACATTATGGTAATTCATTCCCCTTGGCTATAAATAGTTCAGAAAAGGGTGTGTGACCCAACTGTAGCTACTATAGACATAATTCTAAAATGGGCCCTTGAAGATGCCTTACCCTAATCCCTGAAGCCTATGAATAGAGAGAGATGTCACTCGCATGCTTATGTTCTGTTATTTGACACAGTTAGTCTCAAGATAGAGAAATTATTCTGGGTAGGCCTAAAATTTAATCATACAAGCCCTAAAAAGCAGAGAGGTTTCTTCAGCTGATGGCAAAAAAGAAAGAGAAATTCAAAGCATGAGAAGGATTGAAGGGAACCACTTGATGAGGAATGCAGACAGCCCCAAATTGCTCAGATCAACCCCTAGCTAACAGCAAGTGAGGAAATGAGGACCTCGGTCTTCTTACCATGGGGAACTGGATTTTGTGAACCTTGAAAGTGAATTTTTTCCTCAAATACCCCAGAAAGAAGCCCAGGCCAGCCTACAACTGGACATCAGCCTCATGAGGTTCTAAACAGAGAGCCCAGTAGAGCCGATCCAGACTTCTGTCCTACAGAACTATGAGATAATAAATGAGTGTTGCTATAAGCTACTAAGTTTGTGGTAATTTGTTATGTCAGCAATCGAAAACTAATCCAGTGGCCAAAGGGTTGTAAAATATAGTCTGCTAGTGCTTCTGAGGAAGTTGTACTTCTATGAAAGAGCCATAGGACAAAATGGCGTCTCTTCTTTTTTCGAATGTTACTGTGTCTGGACCTAATGGCTAGAACTGACTTGTGGATGTATAGAATTATTTTGTTGAGATTCCTAAAACTAAATCACCCTCACTGTCACAGAATAAATTTACTTGGTAATAATGTATAGGACATAAGCATATTAGAAAATGGAGTAAACCTAGGTCCTCAAGCTACGGAAGAGACTAAACTTGGAGCCCACCCTACCTCTAGAATAACTGATATGTGAGATAATTTCTTTGTTGTTTAAGCCAGTTTGAGGGAGGGTTCTGTTACAGACAAAATATTCCAACTGATAGACTTATTAATATAAAACTAGAGTTACATCTGGAGATCCAGTGTTAGGTAAAAGAACACTGGACATTGAAATGAGAAACTTAAGATAACATATACCCAGCTGTAGTTGCAGACTTATTTAATTTCTTATACATTTATGGAAGTATTTAACTTTCTCCCCTTTTTAATCCATCTATCTAATGAAATAGAAAACATTCAAAAGAAGATTATATGGAAGATATTTCTGTAATGACATGAAAAATTTATACCTAATATCTATACATATTGTTGAGTAATTTAAAGTTTGATCAATAAAAGTGATGCTTTATTATCATGTTGTGAGATACCAAAACATTGCCAATACTCAGGAATTTGTAACTAGTTAGTTATCTAAGTATGAAAAGAAAGATGAGGCTTGAGATAGAGATTTGAAAGTCAGCATATGAGAGATAATTGAAGCCATGTTAATGGCCACCCAACATAAGAAGACAAAAAGAGAAAAAACAATGCCTGAAGATAGGAAGAACCCTCAGAAACAACCAAGATTAAAGACCTGTAGGCAAAAGAGGATCCTGTGAAGGAAAATAACAAAATTGGTTGGGCATATGTGATTAAAATCAGAATAAATAATGTCAGGAAAGCCAAGAGCATAGAGGATAGAGCTTTGAGAATTGTTTGTCCAACAATCAGAAGTAAGTAAGAGAGATTCAGTAAGATAAAGACTGAAATGGATCCGCTGAACTTGGCATTTTTAATGCATTATTTATTTCAGTAAAGATAATCTCAGTCATGGGGTGAAGAAGGTAGGGGATAAGAAGAAGCCAGATTGCTGTGAGTTGAGCAGTGGGGATGACACTTCATCTCCTGAGACAGGAAGGAAGGAAATAAGGATGAATGCAGATGTTTATCACAATGGAAATATGCAAATGCAGGCACATGGAAATAATACAACAGCAGGGTACCTAAACTCAAGTGAAATAATTACAAGGAGGAACAATGTTCAAGAGATTTCCTAAACACCATCTTACACAATCAGAATATTGATGTCCAGAATATGATACCAACCTCAATGCAGCTATAAGTAAAACAATAATTTACTTTCTGCAAATGTCAGTACAGAGTGCTACTGGGGGTGGTCTCTAAAGAATTTGGATATTGGGTGAATTAGATTGTCCTCAAAGAATGAAACTATGTACTTACATATAATTCATTTATAGGCAAAGTCACCTGAAAGACAGAACTCTTGTCAAGTCTGCAAGATTTGATGTACCTTCTTGAATATATTAGCATGGCTAATGAAAGAATGTATCCATAAAAAAGGGAAGGAAGTATCGATGGGGTATGGAAGTAAAGAAAAAGGGAATCACCCAGGCAAAGTCACCCAAATGCAGGGATGAATATGTTTGTCCTGCTGGCAGGGCTATTCCTGGTGGGAAAACCAATAGAGAAAATATATGCACAATAATTATCATAATTCAACCTGTAGATGGAGTACCATGGGAATTAAGAGGAAAAGGAGATTATTTCTAATTGACCAATGATCTGAGCACTGAGGCAGAGAGGAATGAAATAAATGTTGTTGGGTATATGGAAGAATTTGCTTCTGTTTCGTAATTTTTTCATTTCCGAGTGTTTTGTTTTCTCAACCAAGTTACCAAGTTCTTTCTGGTCAGGGACTCATAGTAAGATCATAATTAAAACAAACAAACAAACAAACAAACAAACTCAACATCACTTGCTCTAGAGCAGGATTACAATTAAACTCCAACAGGAATACCAGCAAATAGGTAAAATATACTCTTTCCCATGACCTCCATGGGAATTTCTGTCAACTTGGCTTTCATATGGAATAATATCAAAGCTCTTATTTCTGGGGGTACCTGGCTGGCTCAGTGGGTAGAGCATGCAACTCTTGATCTCAGGTTCATGAGCTTGAGCCCCACGTTGGATGTAGAGATTATTTGGGAGGGAAAAAAAAAAAAAGCTCTTCTGATTTCCACGGCAGGCTTACAAAGGAGGCACAATTCATGTCATTATTGCTAAGTTGAGATCTTGAGGCCATGGAAAGAAGTAGCAAATGATTAGGTCAAAATTATATGACCTGTGAAATCAAAGACCCAGCACAAAGGTAGGACAGAACAATCTTCTTTTATCAATCAAATATTTGTTGAGGACCTCCTGAATGCTAGGTCTCATTTTGGGCACTAGAGAAGCAGAGACATGAGAACACACCATCCTTAGTGTCAAGCACATGTCAGTCTAGTGCAGAGATAGATGAACTACAGCCCCCAGGCCATACCCAGTCCACTACCTGTTTTTATGAATAAAGTTTTATTGTAACAGCCACACTCATTCATTTTCATATTATTGATGAATGCTTTCCAGCTACAACAGCAGAGTTGGATAGTTACAAAAGAAACCATATAGTCTTCAAAAGGATATATATGTATATTACAATTTTTCTGGACTATTTGAAAAAAGTTGTAGACATCATGCCCCTTTACCCCTAAATGCTTCAGTATATATTTCCTAACAAGGTAATTTACTCACATAACCACAATAAAATGATCAAAATCAGGAAATGTAGGAGCACCTGAGTGGTACAATCACTTAAGGGTCCAACTCTTAGTTTTGGCTCAGGTCATGATCTCAGGGTCATGAGATTGAGCCCTGTGTCGGGCTCCGTGCTCAGTTCAGAGTCTGCTTAAGTTTCTCTCTCCCTCTCCCTCTGCCACTCCCCTCCATGGTCTCTCTCTCTCCCTCTCTCTCTCAAATAAATAAATAAATAAATATTTCTTTAATAATCAGGAAATTTAACATTGAGCAATATTATTTAAATTTAAATCTTATCAGTTGTTCTTATTTCATTTATTGCAAAAAAAAAAAAAACGAACGAAAGAAAGAAAGAAAGAAAGAAAAAGAAATCTGGTGCAGGATCCAGTCTGGGTCACACTTTACATTTAGTATTTATGTCCCTTTTATCTCCTTTAATCTAAAATGATTCATTAGTCTTTATGATATTGAAATTTTTTGAAGAGTACCGGGCAGTTTTATGTCCCCACTTTAGATTCATCTGATGATTAGATTTAGGTTATACATTTTTGACAGGAAAACTATAAATGTGACATTGTGTTCTTATCAGTATTTCACATCACACCGCATATGATGTTGACTTTTCCCACTATTGGTGATGTTAACTTTGATTGGTCAGTTAAGGTGATGTTTGCCAAGTTTCTCCATTATAAAATCATTAGTTTTCCTTTTATAATTAATTGGTAATTTTTGATTAGATACTTTGAGACCATGTAGATATTCTATTTTTTATCTATGGGATAGTTTTAGTACCCAAAAGTGATTCATACTTGAATCAATTGTCACCTAATAATAGATTTTTGATTTTCCATTGGAAAGGAATATGTCAAAAAGGCAATGGGCAGAGACTCCTTAAACTTATAGTATTATCTGCCTCTGATAGACAGTTGAGCTAAGAACTTCAGGTACATTTCAGACAAAAAATGAAAATTAAGTTGGAGACTTTAAAGGAAGTAAACATTTCAAATGTGTTAGAACCTGCTGCTATTATAGCTGTATGGCCATTAATGAGAAAAGGCCCACATACTAGTTTAGAATAATTATAATTCATTAAATAGTTAAACTCTACCATGTACCATGTACATCCCTGGCTAGTGGATATTTCTTAAGCAAATCAAAGAAAACAGAAAGAAATGTTAAGACGAAACATTCAACTTAACATGCTCTTAGCCTTAAGCTTTATCAAAAAGAAAAAAATATAGTGACACAGGTAGAGGGCCAGCATGAATTGAACCCAGATTGAGAAGAGACTCATCCATGGTTTGTGCACAGAAAGAAAAGGAGGATGTTGTGGGTGAGGGAAAATCTTTTCTTCTACGCATCTTAGTTTCTCCAGCTGGGGTCCTATAAATTAGACTGGCCAAAGACAGATTAACAAAAGAAAAACAGGAGGTTATTAACATGTGCGTTATGTATATACCCATGGGAGTACTCAGTGATGAGTAACCCAAATGATTGGTTGGAACTTGAGTTTAAATACCAACAAAGAAAAAGGGGTTTGGGGTTTTTGAGAAGGGGAGACAAGTTATGTGAAAGTGACTAAGAAAAGTATGGTAAACAGGGATTGTTTGGTGTGATTTGTTATGCAGATTTAAAAGAAAAAAATTCCTTTATAAATGTAATTTCCTTTAAAATAAAATAAGTGTCCTATTTTTAGGGCTTTTTCTGTATCTGCTAGTTTTCAATGGCCTTTACTTCAAAATAATCCCTATGCCGGAGAGGTATATTTTATGGTGGCATATTTGGGTACCCCTCAATATCTATAATGGACCACGAATTCTACTGGTTCTTGCAAAAGTGGAAACCAGAATCCATCTTAAGCTGCCAGAACCTAGTTTTGAAAATAGAGTTGGATGTTCTTTACTCTGTTTCCCTCCATGAGATGGGCAGCAAAGAACACACCTACGGAGTTCTTCAGGTCACACCCATTATATTAAGTAAAGCATGGTGCTAGAAAACTATAAAGGATTGACACAAATGAAAAGACTTGGAGAAAATTTAGGGATAATTATTACTCAAATTTTTTCCAATTTGTTTTTATTGTGGTAAAATACATATGATATAAAATTTACCATATTAATCATTTTTAAGTGTACAGTTCAGTGCTATTAGATACGTTCGTAATGTTGCACAACCATTACCACTGTCTATTTATAGAACTCTTTTCATCCTGTAAATATAAAACTCTATACCCATTGAAAAATAACTCTCCATTTGCTCCTTCCATTAGTGCCCAGAAATCACCATTTTACTTTCCGTCCCTATGGTTTTGACTACTCTAAGTACCTCATGTAAGTAAAATCATATATTATTGTCTTTTTGTGACTAGCTTATTTTATTTAGCATAATGTCCTCAAGGTTAATCCATGTTGTAGCATGTGTCAGAATTTCCTTCCTTTTTAAGGTTGAATAATATTTAATTGTATATTATATGACATTTTCTTATCCATTCATTGATTGATGGACACGTGTTGCTTCCACATTGTAGCTATTGTGAATAATGCTGCTATGAACATGGGTATACAAATATCTCTTTGAGATCCTGTTTCTAATTCTTTTGGGTATATTCCTAGAAGTAAAATTGCTAGATCATACAGTAATTCTATTTTTAACTCTGAGGACCATCATACTGTTTCCATAGCGGTTGTCCCATTTTAGACTTCTACCAATAATTAACCAGGGTTCCAGTTTCTTCAAATCTTTGTTTGTTTTTGTTTGTTTGTTTGTTTGTTTGTTTGTTGTTTGTTTAAAGTAGGCTCCATGCTCAGTGTGGATTCCAGCGTGGGGTTGTGATCTCACAACTCTGAGATCAAGACCTGATCTGAGATTAAGAGCCAGATGCTTGGGATGGGAGTTAAGATGGCGGAGGAGTAGGGGACCCCTTTTTCAGCCGGTCCCCTGAGTCGAGCTGGATAGGTACCAGACCAGCCTAAATAACCACGGAATCAGCCTGAGACGCAGGATGATGCATCTGGATCTCTACAAATGAACATCTCCAGCGCTGAGTATTGAGGTACGAAGAGGGGAGCTGTAAACCGTGCACGGATATCGGAAGATAAACGGAAGGGGGAGGGAGCCGCCGCGTTTGGGCGCCGGGAAGCGGCAGCCACCTGCACGGGGGAGCGGGGGACACACAGAGGGCACCCGCGAGAGAGCGGACTGAGACCGGTGAGCCGTGAACGCGCGCGCGCCACCAGGCATCTCCCGGAACACCGGAATCCCGGTGTGCTCACGGGATCCAGACTGAGACCGGGAACTCCCGGAGCGCGCGCGGGGCGGCTGGCGGCTGGCGGGCCACCTGCACGGGGGAGCGGGCGGACTCGCGGTCGGCACCCGCGAAACAGCAGACTGAGACCCTGAACCGGGTGCGCGCGCCACCAGGCTTCTCACGAAACTCCGGAATCGAGGTGTGCTCACCGGGCATAGACTGAGACCGGGAGACCCGGGAGCGCGCGGGGCGGCCGGTGGCTAGCGGCATTAGAAACACAAAGGACAGAGACGCGCGGGCCGGTGGCTGGCGGCATTAGAAACACAAAGGACAGAGACTGGGCGGCCGGTGGCTGGCGGCATTAGAAACACAAAGGACAGAGACGCGCCGGCCCTGGAAGTGAGGGCAGGGTCGCCGAGTTGGTGCGCACATCCCGGGACGCCGCAGGGTTGAGCAGCACCAACAGTAACAGAGTTAAAGTGGCCGGAACATCAGTGGAGAACGGGCCGCAATCCCTCTGTTCTGCGACAATGCAGCCTCTGCTGCTCTGACCCTCAGAAGAGGCATAGCCGGCCGCCAGGGAAAGCCGCCAGAGAACAAAAGCCTGGAAATATCGGCTCAGAGAGTGCCCATCCCCATCCTCCCTCGCAGGGGACACGGAGACTCTAACCAAACAGGGTTGCCTGAGTATCGGCGCGGCAGGCCCCTCCCCCAGAACACAGAAGGCAGGCTGAAAAATCAAGAAGCCCACAACCCGAGGCGCCTGGGTGGCGCCGTCATTGAGCGCCTGTCTCCGGCTTAGGGCGTGATCCCGGCGTTCCGGAAAGGAGTCCCTCATCGGGCTCCTCCGCTGGGAGCCTGCTTCTTCCTCTCCCACTCCCCTGCTTCTGTTTCGTTCTTGCTGACTGTCTGTCTCCCTCTCTCAGATAAGTAAATAAATAAAATCTTTAAAGAAGAAGCCCACATCTCTAAGATCCCTATAAAACAAGAGGCACGGCCTGGGACCCAGTCAATAATTTTGGGCTCTGGAAACCCCGCAACCTCTCTTCATCAGAATGACAAGAAGGAGAAGCCCCCCCCAGCAAAGAAAAGACAGTGAGTCAGGGGCCTCTGCCACAGAAGTAACGGATATGGATGTAACCAAATTATCAGAAATGGAATTCAGAGTAACAATGGTCAAGATAATGAGTAGACTTGAAAAAAGTATTCAGGAAAATATTACTGAGAATATACAATCCCTAAGGGCGGAAATGAGAGCGAATTTGACAGAAATTAAAAATTCTATGAGCCAAATGCAGGCAAAACTAGAGGCTCTGACGGCCAGGGTCACGGAAGCGGAGGAAAGGGTTAGTGAATTGGAGGATGGGTTAATAGAGGAAAAAATAAAATTAGAAGATGGTCTTAAAAAAATCCACGCCCACGAATGTTGGCTACGGGAGATTACTGACTCAACGAAACGATCCAATGTTAGAATCATCGGCATCCCCGAGGGGGTGGAGAAAAACAGAGGTCTAGAAGAGATATTTGAACAAATTGTAGCTGAAAACTTCCCTAATCTAGCAAGGGAAACAAAAATTCGTGTCCAAGAGGCAGAGAGGACCCCTCCCAAGCTCAACCATGACAGACCTACACCACGTCACGTCATAGTGCAATTCGCAAATATGAGATCCAAAGAAACAGTATTGAAAGCGGCCAGGGCAAAGAAATTTCTCACGTACCAAGGCAAAGGCATCAGAATTACATCAGACCTGTCTACACAGACCTGGAATGAGAGAAAGGGTTGGGGGAGCATTTTTAAAGCTCTTTCAGAGAAAAACATGCAGCCAAGGATCCTTTATCCAGCAAGGCTGTCATTCAGAATTGATGGAGAAATAAAGACATTTCAGAATCGACAGTCACTAGCCAATTTCGTAACCACGAAACCAGCCCTACAGGAGGTATTACGGGGGGTTCTATAAAAGTAAAAAGGCCCCAAGAGTGATACAAAACAGAAAGTCACAGCCATTACAAACAAAGACTTTACTGACAACATGGCAGAATTAAAAGCATATCTCTCAGTACTCAGCCTGAACATTAATGGTTTGAATTCTGGTTTCAAACGCCACAGGGTTGCAGATTGGATAAAAAGAAATGACCCATCCATTTGCTGTCTTCAAGAGACTCATTTCGAACCCAAAGATGCATTCAGACTGAGAGTAAGGGGATGGAGTACCATCTTTCACGCAAATGGACCTCAAAAGAAAGCTGGGGTAGCAATTCTCATATCAGATAAATTGGATTTTAAACTACAGACTATAGTTAGAGATGCAGAAGGGCACTATATTATTCTTAAAGGAAGTATTCAACAAGTGGATATGACAATTATAAATATATATGCCCCCAACAGGGGAGCAGCAAGATACACAAGCCAACTCTTAACCAGAATAAAGAGACATATAGATAAAAATACATTAATAGTAGGGGACCTCAACACTCCACTCTCAGAAATAGACAGAACACCCTGGCAAAAACTAAGCAAAGAATCAAAGGCTTTGAATGCCACACTCGACGAGTTGGACCTCTTAGATATATATAGAACACTACACCCCAGAACCAAAGAATACTCATTCTATTCTAATGCCCATGGAACATTTTCAAGAATAGACCATGTTCTGGGACACAAAACAGGTCTCAGCCGATACCAAAAGATTGAAATTATCCCCTGCATATTCTCAGACCACAACGCTCTGAAATTGGAACTCAACCACAAGGAAAAATTTGGAAGAAACTCAAACACTTGGAGACTAAGAACCATCCTGCTCAGGAATGACTCGATAAACCAGGAAATCAAAAATCAAATTAAACAATTTATGGAGACCAATGAGAATGAAAATACAACAGTCCAAAACCTATGGGATACTGCAAAGGCAGTCCTAAGGGGGAAATACATAGCCATCCAAGCCTCACTCAAAAGAATAGAAAAATCTAAAATGCAGTTTTTATATTCTCACCTCAAGAAGCTGGAACAGCAACAGAGGGACAGGCCTAATCCACGCACGAGGAAGCAGTTGACCAAAATTAGAGCTGAAATCAATCAAGCAGAAACCAGAAGTACAGTAGAGCAGATCAACAGGACTAGAAGCTGGTTCTTGGAGAGAATCAATAAAATTGACAGACCACTGGCAAGACTTATCCAAAAGAAAAGAGAAAGGACCCAGATTATTAAAATTATGAATGAAAAAGGAGAGGTCACGACGAACACCACTGAAATTGGAAGGATTATTAGAAATTTTTATCAACAGCTATATGCCAATAAACTAAGCAATCTGGAAGAGATGGAATCCTTCCTGGAAACCTATAAACTACCAAGATTGAAAAAGGAAGAAATTGATTTCTTAAACAGGCCAATTAATTATGAAGAAATTGAGTCAGTGATAAACAACCTTCCAAATAACAAAACTCCAGGCCCGGATGGTTTTCCTGGGGAATTCTACCAAACATTCAAAGAGGAAATAATACCTATTCTCCTAAAGCTATTTCAAAAAATAGAAACAGAAGGAAAGCTACCAAACTCATTCTATGAGGCCAATATTACCTTGATCCCCAAACCAGGCAAAGACCCCCTCAAAAAGGAGAATTACAGACCGATTTCCCTAATGAATATGGACGCCAAAATCCTCAACAAGATACTTGCTAATAGAATCCAACAGTTCATTAAAAGGATTATCCACCACGATCAAGTGGGATTCATACCTGGGATGCAAGCGTGGTTCAATATTCGCAAATCAATCAGCGTGATACATCATATCAACAAGAAAAGACTCAAGAACCATATGATCCTCTCAATTGATGCCGAAAAAGCATTTGACAAAATACAGCATCCTTTCCTGATTAAAACCCTTCAGAGTGTAGGAATAGAAGGTACATTTCTCAATCTCATAAAAGCCATCTATGAAAAGCCTACTGCAAATATTATTCTCAATGGGGAAAAGCTGGAAGCCTTTCCCTTAAGATCAGGAACACGACAAGGATGCCCACTCTCGCCACTATTATTCAACATAGTACTAGAAGTCCTTGCAACAGCAATCAGACAACAAAAAGGGATCAAAGGTATTCAAATCGGCAAAGAAGAAGTCAAAATGTCTCTCTTCGCAGACGACATGATACTCTATATGGAAAACCCAAAAGAAGCCACTCCCAAACTATTAGAAGTTATAGAGCAATTCAGTAACGTGGCGGGATACAAAATCAATGCTCAGAAATCAGTTGCATTTCTGTACACGAATAACGAGAACGAAGAAAGAGAAATCAGGGAATCCATCCCATTTACAATAGCACCAAAAACCATACGTTACCTTGGAATTAACTTAACCAGAGACGTAAAGGACCTTTATTCTAGAAACTATAAATCACTCTTAAAAGACATTGAGGAAGACATAAAAAGATGGAAAGATATTCCATGCTCATGGATCGGAAGAATTAACATAGTTAAAATGTCCATGCTACCCAGAGCAATCTACACTTTCAATGCTATCCCGATCAAAATACCGAGAACGTTTTTCAAAGAACTGGAACAAATAGTCCTTAAATTTGTATGGAACCAGAAAAGACCCCGAATCTCCAAGGAACTGTTGAAAAGGAAAAACAAAGCTGGGGGTATCACAATGCCGGACTTCGAGCTGTACTACAAAGCTGTGATCACAAAGACAGCATGGTACTGGCACAAAAACAGACACATAGACCAATGGAACAGAATAGAGAGCCCAGAAATGGACCCTCAGCTCTTTGGGCAACTAATATTTGATAAAGCAGGAAAAAACATCTGGTGGGAAAAAGACAGTCTCTTCAATAAATGGTGCTGGGAAAATTGGACAGCTACATGCAAAAGAATGAAACTTGACCACTATCTCACACCATACACAAAAATAAACTCCAAATGGATGAAAGACCTCGATGTGAGACAGGAATCCATCAAAATTCTAGAGGAGAACATAGGCAGCAACCTCTACGACATCAGCCAAAGCAACCTTTTTCATGACACATCCCCAAAGGCAAGAGAAACAAAAGATAAAATGAATTTATGGGACTTCATCAAGATTAAAAGTTTCTGCACATCCAAGGAAACAGTCAGAAAAACTAAGAGGCAGCCCACGGAATGGGAGAATATATTTGCAAATGACACTACAGATAAAGGACTGGTATCCAAGATCTACAAAGAACTTCTCAAACTCAATACACGAGAAACAAATAAACAAATCAAAAAATGGGCAGAAGATATGAACAGACACTTTTCCAATGAAGACATACAAATGGCTAACAGACACATGAAAAAATGTTCAAAATCATTAGCCATCAAGGAAATTCAAATCAAAACCACACTGAGATACCACCTTACGCCAGTTAGAATGGCAAAAATAGACAAGGCAAGAAACAACAATTGTTGGAGAGGATGTGGAGAAAGGGGATCCCTCCTACATTGTTGGTGGGAATGCAAGTTGGTACAGCCACTCTGGAAAACCGTGTGGAGGTCCCTTAAAAAGTTAAAAATTGAGCTACCCTATGATCCAGCCATTGCGCTACTGGGTGTTTACCCCAAAGATACAGACGTAGTGAAGAGAAGGGCCATATGCACCCCAATGTTCATAGCAGCAATGTCCACAATAGCTAAATCGTGGAAGGAGCCGAGATGCCCTGCAACAGATGACTGGATTAAGAAGTTGTGGTCCATATATACAATGGAATATTACTCAGCAATCAGAAAGAATGAGTTCTCAACATTTGCTACAACATGGACGGCACTGGAGGAGATAATGCTTAGTGAAATAAGTCAAGCAGAGAAAGACAACTATCATATGATTTCTCTCATCTATGGAACATAAGAACTAGAATGATCAGTAGGGGAAGAAAGGGATAAAGGAAGGGGGGGTAATCAGAAGGGGGAATGAAACATGAAAGACTATGGACTATGAGAAACAAACTGAGGGCTACAGAGGGGAGGGGGGTGGGGGAATGGGATAGACCGGTGATGGGTAGTAAGGAGGGCACATATTGCATGGTGCACTGGGTGTTATACACAACTAATGAATCATCGAGCCTTACATCGAAAACCGGGGATGTACTGTATGGTGACTAACATAATATAATAAAAAATCATTATTAATTAAAAAAAAAAAAAAAAAAAGAGCCAGATGCTTAATCAACTGAGCCAGCCAGGCACACACACACACACCCCCCCCCCCAGTTTCTTCAAATCTTAACAGCCATACAGTGCGTTTGAGATGCAATCTCATTGTAGTTTTGACTTGCATTTCCCTAATGATTGGAGATGTTGAGCATCTTTTCATATGCTTATTGTCTATTTGTAATCTTTCTTGGAGAGATGTCTATTCAATTCTTTGCTCATTTTTTAATTGGGTTAGTTTGTTATTACTGAATTCTAGGAGTTCTCTATCTGGTCTGGATATTAATTCCTTATCAGATATATGATTTTAGATACTTTCTCCTATTCTGTGGGTTTCCTTTTTACTCTTTTGATGCACAATTTTTAAAAATTTTACAAAGTTCTATTTGTCTATTTTTTCTTTTGTTTCCTGGGATTTTGGTGTCCTATCCAAGAAATCATTGCCAAATCCAATACAGTGAAGTTTTGCCTTATGTTTTCTTCTAAGAATTTTTTAGTTTGCAATTTTACATTCAGATCTTTGATCCATTTTAAGTTAAATTTTGTGTATCATGTTAGGTAAGGGTCCAACTTCATTCTTTTGCATGGATATCCAGTTTTACCAGCACCATTTGTTGGAAAGACTGTCCTTCCATTGAATGGTCTTGGCACCCTTGTCAAGAATCATTGAATCATATATAAGAGGTTTTATTTCTGGGATCTCTATTCTATTTCATTGATAATTATGTCTGTCTTTATGCCAGAACCACGCTGCTTGGATTACTGTTGCTTTATAATAAGTTTTGAAATCAAGAAATGTGAATTCCCCAGCTTCATTCTCCTTTTTCTTTTCTTTTTTTTTAAAGATTTATTTATTTATTTATTTATTTGAGAGAGAGAGAGTATGAGTGGGAGGGGCAGAGGGAGAGGGAGAGAGACTCTCAAGCAGACTGTGCTGAGCATGGGACCCAACATGGGGCTTGGTCTCACAACCCTGAGATCACAGCCTGAGCTGATACCAAGAGTCAGTTGCTTAACCAACTGCGCCAACCAGGTGCCCCTTTGTTCTCCTTTCTCAAGATTGTTTTGGCTATTTGGGGTCCCTTGAGATTCCAAATGAATTTTGGGATGGGTTTTTCTATTTCTGCAAAAAAAAAAAAAAAAAAACGTTGTCAGGGTTTTAATAGGGATTGCATTGAATTTGTAGATTTCTTTGGGTGGTATTGACATCTTAAAAATATAAGTCCTCCAATACATGAACATGGGATGTGTTTCCATTTATTTATGTCTCTTTAATTTCTTTCAGTGATGTTTTATAGTTGTCATTATACAAATCTTTCATATTCCTAGTTAATTCCTAAGTATTTTATTCTTTTTGATGTTATTATAAATGGATTTGTTTTTCATAATTTCCTTTTCAGATTATTCATTGTCAATGTATAGAAATGCCGCTTATTTTTATGTGTTGATATTATCCTGCTACTTTTTGAATTCATTAGTTCTAACAGTTTTTTTTTTTTTTGTGGAATCTTTAGTTTTCTGCATATAAGATTATATCATCTGCAGAGATAATTTTATTTCTTCCTTTATAATTTGGATGCCTTTTATTACTTTTTCTTGCCTAATTTTTCTGGTTAAAACTTTTGATACAATTACTCATAGTTTTAAAGAAGTTTTGTAACTTCATAAATTCTTCATTGCTTGTTAAAGGCTTAATTTATTTTGTTTTGTTTTGTTTTTCAGACCTTGTAGTTAATTAAGCAATCTTAAGAGCTGGAGGCAGTGCTGGGGGTAAAAAAGGTAAAGGTATTTTAGATATTGTTTATAGCCATTAATCAAAGTACACCCTCACATGTGCTCAGGAAAGCTCAAATAAGCAATTTTTCTGCAATGATCTTTTTGACCACACCCATAAAGTCAACTCATAATCCAGTATAAGGAAGCATTATATTTCAAAATAACTTTTAGGATGAGAATTAACAGTCACAGAGTGTATAATCTGTGACCTGGTACCATATAATCTTTAGAAGAATCATGTAAGGTTTTCATTTACAGAAGAGAAAACTAAAGTTCAAAAAGATTGATGATAAATGTGTGACTTATAAGTCACAGGGCCAAGATAAAAGCCCAGTTCTGAATCTAGAATCCTTTTCACCATGCTACAGTACTTATGCATTACTTTTATACTAGTAAGTATTCATTTGAGAACAACAGAAGAAATGACTAAGTCAAAATAATTCATAAAGTGATTTTTAAATGCTTTTTGCACATCTTTCAAATTTGAGTTTTGGTTGTAAGAATTTTTGGTTCATGAAAAGAAATTGTTCCATACACCACTGCAATGGTACTACTAATAGCTATTAGATATTACAAATAGTTATGTCTAGTTATTGCTGTAGAAAACCCAGTCGCTTCTCTAGAGGAAAGGCATTTAACAGAAGAAATTCATTTGAGGGAATTCCCAAACACTATGGAGGCATCGAATCACAGTAACTACACAGATATAAAAACTAAAGAATAAAAAAAACTAAAATAAGATGTGTGCTATGGTAATGGGATTGTGTATGATTTCACTTTCTTTTAACAAAGAAAAGTCATTTGTTGCTATTACCGTGTTAATTTTATAATAAATAAACAACAGGGAGAAAAATGCTTCAATAGAATTTGCTTATGAATTGTTCTTCCAGCCCTCATTAAAAAAATTATCTTTGTAAGCCTTGGAACTAAATGAATTCTGGGTGAACTTACTCCATTTCTTAGAATTAATTTTTGGACTCTTTTTACAATGCAAATCTTTCAGTCTATGTTGAGTCAGTAAATTCTGTCTCCTAGGCAACTTTGTGTAAATCAAAACTGAAGGTCAGACCAAAATTAATGCATTACATTAAAGTAAAATAGGATTGCTTTGCATTTCAATTGGCACTATTTGGTTTTGTGTGTTTGAATGTCCCTATTACCACTGTTGTTTAATTCTAGGTAGCTTGAATCTCTTCTACATTTTAGGTCTAAGACATTTTATGAAAGAAAAATTAAATTTTAAAAATTAAACAATAGTTAAAAGAATTAATCCAGTGATAAATTTTCATCTTCATTAGTAATGAAAGTCATTGACATCCAATCAGCAATGAAATAATTTGGCTCTATCAAATGAGCAGATTTAGAAAATAATACCCAGTACCAGTAACTTTAGAGAAATGTTTCCTATTTTGGCTCCAATCTCTACAGCCTCCTAATTCAGGTCTTCATTATCTCCTACCTGGACAATCTCAATAGCGCCCTTTTAACTTGTCTGCCTGATCCTAGACTTGCATTTCTTAAGTCCAGTCTCCACACTGCAGCCTGAGAAATCTATTTAAAATATAATTCTAACCATCTTATTGCCTGTGTTTCTCAGCATCTCAGTTTCCAAGGTAGAATAGTTAATGATGTACAGTATCTGTAAAGAAATTGCTAAATGCACAGTTGCTGTTCAGTGTTGCGATGATAAGTACACACAATAAAAAACTTACAAAGTCTAAGATTTGTTCCTCTGACAGCCACAGGAAACCAAGTTAGAATTATAATGTTTGCTTGGTAAGCATGGAATTAGAATAGGGACCTGAGTTGTACAACTCAGATAGTTAAAGGAATCAGGTTTGAAAACTTGGAGCTCTTACGCTCCCAGCCATTTTCATCAGTAGGAGCATTCTCTGCCTGGACACAGCTTTATATGGATATTAGCACCTTTTCATTTCCGGATTCCATATTCTGTACTCCAAAAAGAACTTACCTTTCTATTTATGTAGGGGAGGCAAAACTACTTCTCTACCCTCTTAGGGTCTCCAACAGAACAGGACATAAATTGAGAGAAGACAAATTAACAGAAGAAGAACATATAAATTTTGTTTTCATATGTATATGGTATTCTTCATTGGAAAATTAAAACCCCAAAAGCTGTTAGGCCTAAGTGCTTATATACTAGGTTAAACAAAGTGTAGTGCTGCGGAAAAGCATCTAAAATATATGGGGAAACCAAAGGAAGATAGTGTTATTTTGACAAGATTTGTTTGTACAGACTCTTCTCAGCCTTGACATCCTGTCTCTGGTGGTAAGAATTCTTTTCCTCCCGATGCAGGAAAGGGCATCTTTTGCATGGGATTTTTCTCTCCTGTTTTCAGGGAGAAAAGGCGAGGTCATAGTGCCGCTTGCACCTATTGTTTTTCAAGTATCTTTACCTCAAAATAGTTAATATGCCAAGTCAGCATATTTTGGGAAGGCATGTTCTGAGCCCCTTCATTTACATCATCTGTCTAAATAAGGTATAATACCACTGCTTAGGGTTTTACTTATTAAACTTTAATCAGATTACAGACTTGCTTCTCGATATTGCACTGAGGTTATTTTTTTTTAAGTTTTTAATTATTTGAGAGAGAGAGAGAGAGCACAAGCCAGGGGGGAGGGACAGAGGGAGAGGGAGAAGCAGACTCCTCGCAGAGCAGGAAGCCTGATGCAGGGCTCCATCCCAAGACCCCAAGATCGTGACCTGAGCCCAAGGCAGACACTTAAGCGACTGAGCCACCCAGATGCCCCACATCTAGGTAATTTTTGTTAGAATTGGAGGCATTCCCAACCTCTTTAGACCTATAGTTCTATACAGTCTCCAGGTTTATTACTATAAAGTCACTAATTTAAGCAAGTATTTGAGTACCTATTCTATGCCAAGCACTTTTTGATGTTTTGGGAATAACCAGGACCTAGACAGACACTACTCTTATTTTTTTGAAAAGTACCATAAGAGTAGTTTTCCCAGGGGGCAATCTTACTTTAATTATTGTTAAGTTATTGGGTGACTTCTCACTGTTATCACTATTTCCAAAAATAGATCACTGGGAAGTTTATTAAAACTTTAAATAATCATTTTGTATCATAAATAATCACCTCCCAATTATCTATCATATGTTGGCTTTTCTTAAAATGTAGCACTGAGGATGATCCTAAGTTTTCCATTCCCCTTAAATTTAACAGTAGATAATTTTAGATAACATGTAGAATAATAGACTTTGCCTTTAATTCATGTTAAAGAGTTTGAATTAGGGGCACAGAGTTTGAAAACTGTCATTAAATTATTTGCTACATTCACGCACTTCTCTCATTCTTCCCTCACCTGACAGTGTTGAACTTTTACCTGAGCCTGTGTTTTGAGCAGCAATGGGTAAGAAATCCTTGTGCCCATTTGTGTTCCTGAAAATGACTGTCCTCAAAGCATACCCTGGCCTCACATCGTCCAAGATTCTTCGTTCTTCCTCATAACTCCCATATTGCAGATGACTTGTTTACCTGCAGCTATAAAACCCCAGGTCCCTCCTTTTTTCTTTGAGACATTCCTCATTAATAAATTTTCTCTCTGATAGAATCATCCACAAGCAATCATCTCTTGAATTGTCCAGGGCCCTTCGTCTTTTACACACCAAATCATAATGCTCAGTGCTGCCTTAACACAAAATTCACTGGGTTTTTATGAGAATTATATGATTCAATATTTGTGTAGCATTTTAAACAGTGTCAGAAATCTCATATATGTTCAACAATGTATTAACTGTAATACCTATATCATCTATTACTATTATTAGTATTTAATTGTTGTTAACTACTAATCAATGTTAGAGAAAAAATATTATTCAAATTGTTAAAGAAAAAAATTATTCATGACACTTGTTTAAGATACTAAGGCAGACCTTATTCAAAGTGGACCATTGAAGTGGTATAGAGCCAATACAATGGGTCTTGCAGTAGGGGAGAGAGATTGGACTCAACTCCCAATATCGCATGGGCAACTGAAAATTTATAGCCAAGGGGGGCTCATTACTAAGAGGAAACATTAGGGGTAAGAGGGAGTAGGATGGGATTCTGGCTGAACTGACCTAATAGGATTCTTGCTAAAGGCAGGCCAGGATGATCAGACATCACCTGGGGGGATGATGGCAGATGAGAAACCCTATTAGAAATTGAGGGTGATCAGATATGGAAGATAAGCGATTCTAGTAAAACCGATTTATCAAGGTTCTCCCTAAATTTGGACAATGCTGAGAGAGTCTCTGAAGTCCAAAATTCAGGCCTAGTTGAAAAAGAGTTCAAGAGAGCCTGAGTAGAGTTTGGTCAAGGAAAAAAATCTTTGTCATCAGGAAAGGAGTCTGGGAAAAAAATCTTATCTATAAATTTGATTGTAGTGCTGAAATCTGACCTAAAGTGCCTAGAAGAACAGTAAAATGTCAAGAGGGGAGTTACAGGGGGAACAGCAAGGCTGAGAGAACTGGTATTCTCCTGGATTCCCAATCCAACTTCTAGACAATAGAGTAAGCAATTCCCTTCCAATCTCATCACTTGAAATGTATATCCTCGGTCTAAATCCCCTTCCTCTACCTCACAGAATCACAGTTCTCATCCAGCAGAGACCTCTTCCTTCTTCAACACCTTCAGCCTAGAACAGTCCATCCTTCCTCTACACCAATCTCCTCTACATCCTAAGGTAATTTGACAACTCAGTTCCTTTTTCTTTTTTTCCTTGACTCTATAGACCTCCCATTTCCATTCCATCAACCAGGCACTTAACAAAATTTTACTTTGATCTTCTCAATTACAAAAATCTGAGAACCCTCAGATACTTTAAATCAGAAATGCCTCTCTTGTAACAGAATTTATTTTTTGCGTGTCACATTTCCATTTTCACGTTATAGAGGCTAACTTGCTTTTTACCTTCCACATGACTTTCAGTTACCTAACCATTCTCTTTCTCAAGTCAAAAGGACCTCCTTGCCTCTCAACACTCTCTTCAAACTCCAGTGTATCAGGGATGTGTTCAGCTTTAGGGAACAGAAAATGCAACTAAAAGTGGCTTGAATCAATTCTTTGAGTGCTGTAAATATTTAAAAGTAAGCGGAAATAGTGATCATTTAATCCTGGGAGTAGGCACTTAAGTTGTGAAAGATTGTATCCTGTTCTAAGTAGCTTTGTCCATCTACCTTCATGTAGCATATGGATATTATCATTTCCTTGGGTGCCAAGACATGGAAAAGGATGGGAAGCACTGACTTAAAGGAGTGGAGGTTTACTGTCTCACCTGACACAAGTGCTGGGAGAGGCAGTTCCAGGCTGGTGCTATGGTTCAACAAAGCCATTGGACACCGAGGCTCTTTCTACCTTCTTGCTCTACCATCCTTACGGGGCTATCATTTGTCCTCTTACTTGTTGCCTTACGGTACCAAATGATATCAGTGCCTCCAGGCCTCAAAAACACAAAGCAGACCAAAAAAAGAGTGGAGAAGTGGTGATACCAGATCACATCTGCTTATACTTCACTGGCCAGAATCAAGTCATGTGGCCACTTTAGTGTCAATAGAGGCTGGAGAATTTTGAGTTGTTATGTTTTACAGCTGCTGTAATAGAGTCAGATAAGAAGAAGACAGGGAGGTGGGTGGAATGGGTATTATATGAGCCAATCAATCTAAAATATCTGACACACCAAGTTTCTAAGATGACAATGTTTAATACAGCTTTCCCTATCAGAAGTCCAATAACCTAGGGGCTCCTGGGTGGCTCAGTCATTAAGCGTCTGCCTTCGGCTCAGGGCATGATCCCAGAGTTCTGGGATCGAGCCCCACGTCAGGCTCTTTCGCTGGGAGCCTGCTTCTTCCTCTCCAAGTCCCCCTGCTTGTGTTCCCTCTCTCTGCCTCTCTCTCTCTGTCAAATAAAATAAATAAAAATCTTTAAAAAAAAAAAGAAGTCCAATAACCTAGATTTTCCTAATCATGCAGTGGACCTATAGTATCTCACCCAACCCTGAATCTTCCCCAGTGTCTGCTTCTAGACTCTTGTTGAACATCAGGGTGATGCTGAAGGAAGAATGAGGCCAGTTGAAATCTGAATCTTGTTGCAGCTCAGATTTTCTAACACAATCCACTTTTGGTTATTGTGGGTCTTTCTTTTAAATGCCCATCCCTTTTCTTCATAAGAATGAAAATACTACCAAATCTGTCTTGTGCCATGTCTCATGTCATATATAGGTCAAAATTCCTTTGATGCTATTAATAACAGAGAAGATGTGAGTTACACACACACACACATACACACACAATGGAGTATTACTCAGCCACCAAAAAATGAAATCTTACCATTTTCAATGATGTGGATGGAACTAGAAGGTATTAAGCTAAGTGATATAAGTCAATCAGAGAAAGACAATTATCATATGATTTCACCCATATGTGGAACTTAAGAAACAAAACAGAGGATCATAGGGGAAGGGAGGGAAAAATAAAATAAGGCAAAATCAGAGAGGGAGACAAATAAGAGACTCTTAACTATAGGAAACAAACTGAGGGTTGCAGGAAAGGAAGGTAGGTGGGGCGATGGGGTAACTGGGTGAATGGCATGAAGGAGGGCACGTGATGTAAAGAGCACTGGGTGTTATATGCAACTGATGAATCACTAAACTCTACCTCTGAAACTAATAATACACTGTATGTTAATTAATTGAATTTAAATTTTTAAAAAAAGGAGGTGGGGGAAGATCCTATTAATATGAATAGCAAAAGCAGAAAGAGGAGTGGGGTCCGGTCAGGAACCTAGTCAAGTGACAAATCTTCAAGACTAAAGAGAGGGCTACTGTGAAAATTTAAGTTGAAAGGAACTGACCAAGATTGCAGCTATTTGGCAACAAGGTAAAGAGGCACTACACCCAAACAGAACTATGAGGACGGCATTATGTTATAACCTACATTATACTTTAACCTGCTCTCTTTTGAAGGCTTCTGTTCCAGCCCCCAAGAATATGCCACAGCACTCTGAACCCATCACGTGACAGAGTAATTCAACTAAGTACCTCCACTGTAGTTTCTCCTAAATTTATATTTCCTTCCTTGGCATTTCACTTTATTTCAAGCCTACATTTCTAACTATTCACAGAACAGCCCTATTCAGATGTGTATAATGTGCACAAGAACATTACAGTGATATCTGAAGCAAAATGGAAAATAAAGTCACCTGCATTACTATCCATCCCTATGGGGTAAATTCCAATTTGTAGGGCATAAGCTGTGAAAAGCTTCTTGGGCAGATTGCCAGGAAGAAGAAAGGTGTAGGGCACTGGAGCTAGAAGTCTGACGGAATCTTGACACCTTGATTAAGAAGACTAGGAGCTGGAAAAAACTGCCATTTCAAAGCTGCCAATAGTTTTTGTTTCGCAAAAACATGATAACACGTTTGGGATAAACAACCTCTTTGTTCTGATTAAGCCTCTTGAATTTTTTTGTTGTTTAAATATACAGCAAAGACTACAGTTAAAAAAAGAAGAAGGATTGTTCACTTGGTGGACAAGAGTTGAATTTCCAGATTTGGTTCCCTTTAGTGACTGTCTCCCCTGAGTTTAAATCTCCTTTATACCTGAAGAGGATTGCTTTTCTTGGGAGATGTGAGTTGAGGACATTATTGGTAGAAGATAAGGACCTGGGGCCAGAGGTTGAAGGAACTGTTTATATAAGACCCATTCTGAGCCTTGGGTAGGAATAGCGCTGCTTTCAGCTCCAGATGGTGAAATGTGATACAGAGTTGAGGCAGCCTTCTCTGCCCAGAATCTTTCATCAGCTAACACCCTGAGGAATGTCAGCTTTTAGAACCTCAGACCTGGAAACAGCATTCAGTGCTTCCTGGTCTCTCGGTCTCTCTCTCTTTTTCTCTCTTTCTCTATCTCTCTGTCTCCCTTCTCCCTCTCTCTGCATCTCTGACTCTGCTATCTCTCCAGTGACTTCATTATCTCCTACTGCAAATAGGCATTCTCCACAAGACAATAGGACCACTGGCATATGTTTTCACAAACTTCTAACTCTAGTATTCAAACGCAAGGCTTTCTGTGCTATCTCCATCTAGAACAATCCTCGTGTAATATTGTGACTCATATCATATGACTTACCTCACCAGAGGGAGAAGTATTCTGATTGACCTGGTTTTAGCCACACGCCTAGAGATAGAAGCTTTGCCACTAGAAGAAAGTATGATGGGAGTTGGCCAGTAATCTGACTGGTGTGCTTGGCAGCTAAAAACAGTAGCTAGCTCTTGCATTATGTGAAAAGCTGAGTAAGATTTATTTCCCAACTCTGGGCATATATCCACTGCTTCAGAGCCCCATCTGTGCTGCCTTGTACTCTCAAGCAAGCCCTTAAGGAAAGACAGAACAGACATGTTGTCCAAAGGCTGGAACACTAGCACAAAGAATGGGACCCAAATATTTGTGAATGAAGGCATGAATGAAAATCCTGAATGCATTATTTCTCAGACCTTTCCTATCATCCACTTTGTTCACCCTGCTTCTTTTCTTCTTGTAATCAGGTCAGGGGACATAGGTAAGAGGAGTGGTCTTGTCTGCCCTGAGTCTTGACTGGACATTAGGGGAAGAAGTTTGCCCTCAAATTCATCTTCAACAACCTGAACTTGAACCATTTAATCCCCATAAGTCTGTGAAGTAAGAACCTAAGATCTTGGGTTTTTAAATGTGCAAATCAGTCAGCATAAGTGTGATAAAATTTAAACTGCTATAGGATCAGAATAGATTTTAACATTTATCATTTTTATTTAAAAAATCAAGAAAATTAATTTTTAAGAAGAGAAAACAGTTTGGCTCTGTAACAGTAATATAATCATACTCACTAAAAGAATTGTTTACAGCAGATTACTAATTATCATTCAGGACAATAACAATTATGCATTATCATTAATTGTGTTTCAAATTTACTTTGCAAATTTTTTTCCAGTTTTATTGAGACATAATTGACATGTAATATTGTATAAGTTTAAGGTATACAACATAGTGATCTGATATATGTATATACAGTTGACCCTTGGACGACATGAACTTGAACTACAGGAGTCCCCTTATACACAGATATTTTTCAGCAAATGACAGTACAGTACTGTAAATGTATTTTCTCTTTCTTATGATTTTTTAATGACATTTTCTTTTTTTCTAGCTTGCTTTATTACAAGAATACAGTACATAATGCTTACACAAAATATGTGTTAATCAACTGTTTATGTTATCAGTAAGGCTTCCAGTCAAAAGTAGGCTATTAGTTAAGTTTGGGGGGAGTCAAAATTTATATGCAGATTTTTTATTATGCAAGGGTTGGGGCACCACATTGTTCAAGGCTCAACAGTATTGTAAAATGATCACAAAAATAGTTTAGTTACCATCCATCACTACACACGGTTATAAATCATTTTTTCAGCTTTCAAATACACATTACAATATTGCTAACTATAGTCACCATGCTGTACATTACTTCCCCAGGATTTATGTGTTATATTCATCTTATAACTGGAAGTTTGTACCTTTTGACCATCTTCATCCACTTTCCCCTCAAGGAGGATATTGGCCTATAATTTTCCTTTCTTGTGGTATCCTTGTCTGGCTTTTGTATCAAGGTTATGCTGGCCTCATAAAATAGGCTGGGAAGTGTTTCCTTCTCTTATGTTTTTTGGAAGAATTCGAGAAAGACTGTTATTAATTCTTCTTTCACTGTTTGGTAGAATTCATCAATGAAGCCATCTGGTCCTGGACTTTTCTTTTTTGGAAGGTGTTTGGTTACTGATTCAGTCGCCTACCTAGTAATTGGTCCATTCAGATTTTCTATTTCTTCATGATTCAGTCCTTGTAGGTTGCACGTTCCTGGGAATTTATCCATTCCTTCTAGGTTATCCAATTTGTTGGATAGTTTGTTCCTAGTAGTCTCATGTCCATTTCATTAAGAATTGTTTCTGGAGTTTTATCTTGTTCTTTTGTTTGAAACATATTCCTTTTTTTTTCTTCATTTTCCTTTACTCTCTGCATTGCCTTCTGTGGATTGCATAAAACAGCCACCTCTCCCAGTCTTCATGGAGTATTCTCA
The DNA here is from genome assembly GCF_024610735.1 of Ursus americanus. Classification (NCBI taxonomy): domain Eukaryota; kingdom Metazoa; phylum Chordata; class Mammalia; order Carnivora; family Ursidae; genus Ursus; species Ursus americanus. The sequence continues at coordinate 5,933,069 of NC_142134.1, read as the reverse complement.
TGTAAATGATGAACATATTTGTTCAGCTCAGCCTGAACTCTTGGTTGTCTCTCAAACTGTTGTGATTGGACAAGTCATCTTTGTTCTTATTGACTCCCAGTAGCTAAGGATGTGCCAAGTCTGTTGGTGTCCCAAAGGGGAGAATCTCAGTGAGTACCTGGACACTGGCTGTTTGGAAGCTGAACCCTCAGGCAGCATCCTTTAAAGTATCCAAATAGGCCTCTTTCTGGGAAAAACTGGGAAATGGGTATTTTTGTCTACTCTCTCTGTGCTGGGCCCTGGGAGGATAGCCAGTTAAGAACTTTTTCTTTGATTGCTACAGTCCTATGGGGACCCACTAATGTAAGTCCCACCAGCCACCAGAGCCAGGTGATCAAGGGATGTGTCCCCTGGGTGGCATCCACAAAGCCAGAGTACCACATGTGTGCACAAGCTTCTTCCAGGTAGACACCAATCACATAGAACAGGGCAGAGGGAGAATGTAGTGATAGTACCCTTAGGCCTCCCTGGTCTCAGGAGAGAATCACAGTCACCCCTAGATGTATGCTAAATTAGAAAGCTGACCCTCAGACAACAGCTCTTAAACTAAATAAAAAGGCCTCTTTCAGGAACATGGAAAGACTGGGAGATAGGGATTTCTGTCTGCTCCTCTGCACTGAACCCTAGGTGGATAGCCACAGAGAGTCCTTGAGAGGAATCCAAGAACTGTTTCTTTGTTTGCTATAGTCCTATGGGTCACATGGATACCAGCCCCGCTAGCTTTCAGAGTGGGGTATTTTGGGGGATGGTAACCCAGATGGAAGTTTTAAAAGTTGGGACACTAGATGTTGGGTCCAAACCCTTCACTCCCCAGGGAGAAGCTGGGAGTTGTGAGTTCCCTCCTGATTGTATGTAGCTATTCCAGGGGTGAGGTTAATAGCAAGAGTATGTCTCAGCCTTTCCTACCCATTTCCATTTGGGTATTTTCTTCTCCACCCAATGTGTGGGAGTCACTTAACCGATTTCTGGATTTCTTCCAGAGGGAATTGCTCTGTGTGGACCAGCAAATTCAGTGTGTCTGGAGGTGAAGTGTCACTGTCTTGGACAGGACCCTTTTGCAAATTCTATGTGCTTGTGTTACTTAGTTCTGAAATCTTGGTTGTCAACATTTGTTGTTCATATTGCATGGTCATCTGCCCACATATTTAAAACAAAACCAAAGAAAGCATTGGTCAATATCTCATCATGAGTGCCTGACTGTTCTCTAATGTTCCATGTATTTCTTTTACTTCCCCAAATAAATTGAATATTCTTAAGAAGTCTTACATCTGTGATAAGGTAATCCTAGGTTGAAAATTGACACAATGACTATTGAGAACTCTTGATTGGAGACAAGAAAAACATTCCTTCAAACCAGTAGTTTTTACGCCTATCAGACTCAACACCCTTTCTGAAGAACAAATACTTTAAAATGACCACTATCCCATCTCAAATGTAATTATTTGGTGGCATAACCAACAAACAAATAATTTTGGCCCAAAAAGGCTATATAGCATCCTCTGTATAATAAGAGAAATAAAATGAATTTTATTTAAAACAAAATTACATATGTATCATTGTTAGAAATGTATGAGCACAACTAAACAAGAAGACATATAAAGTTCTCTGTAGTCTTTATTTTAATATACAATATTTAATATGTTTAATATTTTAAAATATACAATATAATTTACTTACCATATAATTTATTTATTTAATATGGCTCTCCCTTTGAAAGTCAGCTCTATGAAGGCAAAAAAATCTGTTTTGTTCTCAATGCATAAAGTAATGGCTGACATATGGAAGGTGCACAATAAATATTTGTTGAATAAATGTGACATTTAGGAATGCTTTTGCGTACAAATAAAACAATTAATAGCATAAAGACATTTATTATTTATGTTATAGGAAAACCTGTTTAGTGTCAGAGATTCTTTGCGTTGTCATCATCAAAGTGCCAATGATATCTCCCCTTATTTTAGCACGATGATTGCTGTAGCTGCAAACATTATATCTTCATACAAAAGAATCTCAAGCAGAAGAAATTGTAACAGAAGAAAAAAAAAATCTTCATCTCCCTTGTGTCTTTTCAGGATGGTAAATCTTTCCCAAATGTCTATAGTAGACTGCTTCTGAGGTCTCATTGGCCTGAATGAGTTCGCACTGTCATTTCTACACAAATTACTGGCAAAAGGGAATTAATAACATAATAAACATATACACCAATCAAGGTTTATGTCAGGGATTGGACACAATGCTATCTAAACAAAACTGCAATTTTGTTAACAAAGCATTAGAAGACATGATGTCTCCCTACGTGATATATAGCTAAATAAATACTTTATTATAAATTTATAACAAATAATGTTAACTTTTATTATTAGAATTACCTTTCTATAATAAGCATTATAATGAAGTTATAATAAGGTTACCTTTTTTGAAATTTTAATTCCAGCATAATTAACATACAGTGTATATTAATTTCAAGTCTATAATATAGTGATTCAACAATTCTGTACATTACTCAGTGTTCATCATGGTTATTATGCCTTTAATCCCCTTGAACATTTCCATGAGTTACCAGTGGTGGTCACAAGTGCCATATTAATCTCCATCACCTATTTCACCCATTCCTCCACCCATTTCCCCTTTGGTAACTACTAGTTTGTTCTCTATATTTAAGACTTTTGTTGTCTCTTTTTTCTTCGTTCATTTGTTTTGTTTCTTAAATTCCACATGCAAGTGAAATCATATGGTATTTGTCTTTCTCTGATTGACTTACCTCACTTACCATTACACTTTCTAGGTCTATCTATGTTGTTGCAAATGTCAAGATTTCATTTTTTTATGGCTAAGTAATACTCCATTGTATATGTATACCACTTCTTTATCCATTCATATATTCATGGGCACTTGCGCTGCTTCCATATCTTGACTATTGTAAATAATGCTGCAATAAACATAGGGGTGCATATATCCCTTCAAATTATTGTTTGTAAATACCCAGTATTTAGTGATTACTATATCATATGGTAGTTCTGGTTTTAACTTTTTGAGGAAACTCCATATTGTTTTCCACAGTGGCTGCACCAGTTTACATTGCTACCAATAGTGCATGAATGTTCCTTTTTCTTCTCATCCTTACCAACACTTGCTGTTTCTTGAGTTTTTTATTTTATCCATTTTGACAGGTGTGAGGTGATATCTCATTGTGGTTTTGATTTGCATTTCCCTGATGATCAGTGATGTTGAGAATCTTTTCATGTGTCTGTTGGCTTCTTTGAGAAATGTCTGTTCAGGTCTTATGCTCATTTTTAATTGAATTATTTGGTTTTTTGGTGTCGACTTGTATAAGTTCTTTATATATTTTGGATACTAACCCCTAATCAGATATGTCATTTTCAAATATCCTCTCCCATTTAGAAGGTTGTCTTTTAGTTTTGTTGGTTGTTTCCTTTGCTATGCAGAAGTTCTTATTTTGATGTAGTCCCAATAGTTTATTTTCTTTTTGTTTCCCTTGCCTCAGGAGACATAGGTAGAAAAATGTTCTATGGCTGACATCAGAGAAATGCATCATGCTGTCTTCCAGGATTCTTAATAGTTTCAGGTCACACATGTAGGTCCCTAATCAATTTTGAGTTTATTTTAGTGTATGGTGTAAGAAAGTGGTCCAGTTTCATTCTTTTGCATATAGATGTCCAGTTTTCCCAACACAATTTTTTGAAGAGAACTCTTTCCCATTGGATATTCTTGCCTCTTTTGTCAAAGATTAATTGACCATATAATTGTGGGTTTATTCCTGGGCTTTGTATTCTGCTTCAGTGATCTATGTCTTTTTTTTTTTTTTTTTTTTGCCAGTGCCATGTTTTGACTATTACAGCTTTGTAATATAACTTGAAGTCTGAAATTGTCATACCACCAGTTTTGTTTTTCTTTTCCTTTTTCTTTTTTAGATGTGTTTATTTATTTGAGAGAAGAGAAAGAGTGGGGGGAAGGGCAGAGGGAGAGAATCTTCAAGAAGACTCCCAATGAACATGAAGCCTGACTCACAGCTTGATCTCACAACCCTGAGATCATGACCTGCGCTGAAACCAAGAGGTGGATACTTAACTGACAGAGCCAACCAGGTGCCCCTGTTTTTCTTTTTCAAGATTGCTTTGACTATTTGGGGTCTTTTGTGGTTGCATACCACATGTGGTTCCAAATCCTAAGTTTGTTTGTTCCAGCTCTGTGAAAATTGCTATTGATATTTTGATGGGGATTGCATTAAATGAATATGTTGCTTTGGATAGTATAGACATTTTAAAAATATTAGTTTTTCCAATTCATGAACATGGAATATCTTTCCATTCATTTGTGTTGCCTTTCACAGCACAATTTCTTTCATGATTTCTTTCATCAGTGTTTTATAACAGGTCTTTCACCTCTTTGGTTAAGTTTAGTCCTAGGTATGTCATTATTTTTGGTGCAGTTAAATGCAATTGTTTTCATAATTCCTCTTTTTGCAACTTTATTAGTGTAGAGAAATCCTATGGATTTCTGTATATTGATTTTGCATCCTGTGATTTTAATGAATTGACTATCAGTTCTAGTAGTTTTGGGTGGAGTTTTAAGGTTTTCTATATATTGTACCATGTCATCTGCAAATTAATAAGGTTACCTTTTAAAATTTAATATAATTGAATGGGAAAAAATGTCCAGAATGATAGTGTCTCACTTAATGTTGCATTTAGCTGAGTGTAAGAGAAACAAGATTAAAATGGATTACCAAAAAGGTTTTTTTCTTTTTTAAAGATTTGTTCATTTACTTGTTTGAGAGAGGGAATGAATGGGAGGGGCAGAGGGAAGGGGAGAGAGAATCCCAAGCAGACTCCCCAAAGCAGGGCTCAGTCTCACAACACTGAGATCATGACCTGAACCAAAACCAAGAGTTGGACGCTCAACCAACTGGTGCCACCTAGGTGCTCCAGGTTGGTTTTTTTCTTTTTCTTCTTCTTCTTACAACAAGAATTCCCCAAATAGGCAGTCTCAAAAACTGTTAAAATGTCTTCAGGATGTCATCAAGGACTGAAGCTTCATTCTTCCTGACTGCACGCAACTTTCTTTCTTTGGACCATAAAATGTTTGTTGTACTCCTAGCATGTTCACACCCCATGCAGGAAAAAGAGAGAAAAGGGGAAAAGACAGAAGATGATTACCAGGTAGTTGACCAGCTCTCAAACGGTGTTTACCAAGTGATTTCTGGTTATATCTTCTTGGCTGGAACTGGTTCACAGGTCCTGCACTCTCGGGGAAATGAGTATTTTTACTTGATCCAAAGATAAATTTGGGTCTGTTATTAAGAAATGGGGGAGAATAGATATTTTTCAGCTTACTAGTAGTGTCTTCTATTTTGGTCACAAACTATTTTAACAGTGGCTTCCTTAGAGTGGTGAAATTATGGATGAGTCCTATACCTTTTTGTATTGCCTGAATTGTTTTCAATATTTTTTTTAATTGGAAAAAAACACAACAAAACGATATTCAGTTTGAAGGGGAAAACAGAAAGTTTGAAGATTTTATTTTATAGGCTGTACCAAGATATCCCTGACATTAACATGTCTGCTTCAAATGATCATGTCAAAATAGTCTTACTTGACCTTCTCTTGGGGAGTCATGGCTTTGGAAGTTGTTCCCTGTGATCTCCTTATTTACTGCAAATAAGGTTACTTTGCATGAAAAATGAAATATTAAATTAAGTTAAAAACAAAATACTCTGGGGCGCCTGGGTGGCACAGTGATTAAGCATCTGCCTTTGGCTCAGGGCGTGATCCCGGCGTTCTGGGATCAAGCCCCACATCAGGCTCCTCCGCTATGAGCCTGCTTCTTCCTCTCCCACTCCCCCGCTTGTGTTCCCTCTCTCGCTGGCTGTCTCTATCTCTGTCAAATAAATAAATAAAATCTTTAAAAAAAAAAAAACAAAAACAAAATACTCTTACTTAATATATAACTTTGGTTATAGACTCTTTGAATCTTAGTGAACTTATCCATAAAATAAAGACATTATAGTCAACTGTCAAAGTTAATGTAAACTTAAATGAAATAATATATACAAAATATTTAGCACAGTTGTCACTAAATGATAACTTTTATTTATTAGTGCTTAGATATAGTAGATAATATAAAATAGTCCTTTTAATTAACTATACAATTTATTGATTTTACTTAGCTGTATCTTTTATATTCGCTTATTTCCACTGAGAATGTTGTAGGTAGGTAACAGGAACCATGCTAAATGTCTTATCTATATTAAGTCATTTAAACCTCAAAATTACTCATGAAGTATATAGTGTTACTATTGCATTTTACAGATGAAAAAAACTGCAGCTTAAGGAATTTAAGGAAATTGTCCAAGATTATATAGCTAGGATATGACAAAGCTTACATTTTGACACAGGCAGTTTGACCCAAAGTTTTCAGCCTTAAATAGTCTACTAAAACACAGATCTAAAATGCCTCAATTTTAAAATTATGAAAACATCATTAGCCTGGTTATAAATCAATTCATCTAAGATATTAGTCTGGTTATCTTAATTTCTGAATCTAGCAAAAAGAACCATAGGATCAGCTGAGTACATCTTTAAATAGCATTCAAAAATCACAAACTTGTCATTGTAATTTTTCCTCATGATATCACCCTGGTTGATAGTGCTACCTTGAATAATTTCTGAAAATTCTACTCAAATTCTCAGAAGACTGTTGATTCATACTTTTTATAAACATATAAAAATGCAAAATTTTCAAGTTAACTCATGTAATGATTACAACTTGTCTAGGTCAGTCTAAAGACTAAAAACGTAATGAAAAAGAATCAAACAATCTGTAACAAAAGAGCAATAAAAGTAGATATTCTTTCTCAGATATTTTACTGACATAACTAGTTGTATTAACTGCTCACATGGCTCCATTCATAATTATGAAATTAGTAAAGTGAGAAGAGAATAATGAATTTTATTTTTAAAAGTACTAAGTGAAATCATTATGTAAACAATTTATAAGTTATCTTAGCTGAATCTAAAAGGACTATATTAATCGCTTCTCAGCCTTTTGGCTAAGAACAAGTGTAAAAGGACTATATTAATTAGCAAAATACATTGGTAAAAAAAATATAGACAATATTATAGTATTATCTCTGCAGGGCTACTGCATTTACCAACACAAATAAATTAAGTTCGGTAAAAGTTAACAGATGCCTAATATCTTCCTGCTGGTTATCAGAAAAGGCGGAAGAGTATAAGAAATGATTTTTTTTAAGTGTTTTTGAGGCACAAAGGTTCACAGAGGAGGGAAGGATTATATGTAGAGGTTGGTCAGAAAAGCTGTAGATAGAATATAACAGAATTCATCTTTAAAAGATAAATAGAAAACTTTCTTGGATGATTTCCATGAAGAAAAGCATTCTAGGCAGAGGGACTAATATAAGCAAAAGCACAGAAGGTATAAAACAGTAAGGTACTTTTGAGGAATTGCATGCTTTTCAACACTCCTGAAAGTGAATTTTCAGGAAAGAAATAACATGAGATGTCAATGATAAAGCAGGTGATTAATGGAGAATCTTATCTGCCATAATTGTAGTTTGAGCTTTATCCAAATTCACTGGGGAGACATTGAAAGATTTATACAGTGAGGTAATGTGGTTATCTGACATTTTAAATCAATCACTTCCATCACTCTTGTGGAGGATTCCTATATCAAGAAATATCTCTCTTTGCTTCTAATACCACATCTTGCATTGAAACTGTGTTGATGTTAGTATAGCTATACCAGTTTTACTTTGGTTAGAGTTTGCATGGTCTAGAATTTTTAACATTTTAACTTTTCTGCATCCTTATATTTATAATGTTTCCTTTGAACATATAGATAGGAACTTTCCCCCATCTGACAATAGTCTTTATTTAGAATATTTAGGATATTAATCCATTTATAGTTAATATAATTTTACTAATAAAACTATTTGCTTTCTAGTTGTCCTATCCTTTTTTCTTTTACTCTTTTGAGTTAGTCAAATTTTCTTTTTCATTTTTGAGTTAGTCAAATTTTTACTGCTCATTCTCCTTCTCCCCACCATTAGCTTATCAGTACACAGTTTTTAACTCTCATTCTAAGAGTTACTCTAGAGCAGGGTTTGTAGAACATTTGGATTGAATAATTCTTTATGGGGTAGGTGGAATGCTGTTCTGTGTATATTATAGGATGTTTAGCAGCATGCATAACTTCTACCCACTAGATAACAAAAATACCACTGACCTCTTACAATCACGACAAGCAAAAATATTTTCTGACATTGTCAAATATCCCCTGTGGGACAAAATCTTTCCTCATGACAACCATTGCTCTAGAGCCAGGCTGTCCAATATGTTAGCTAGTAGCTACATGTGAGCATATGAAGTGTGGCTAGTCAAAATTGAGATGTGCTATAAGGGTAAAAGTACAGGATTTTAAAGACAATATGATTTTTTAAACCTTCATTAATAATTTTTATTTTGATTTATAATATCTTAGATATGTTAGGTTAGAAAATATATTATTAAATTAATTTCACATATTCCTTTTCAATTTTTAAAAATATAACTGCTAGAAATTATTACTGATGTGGTCCTCATTTATGGCTTGCATTATATTTCAGTATATTGGACAACACTACTCTGGAGATTATGGCGTACATCCTTCACTTATTAGAGTCTAGTATAAGTTAATACTTTTACAATTTACCAGACAATGCAAAGACTTTAGAACACTTTAAAAAATTTTTAGTTCCACTGTTAATATACGGTGTGATACTAGTTTCAAGTGTGCAATATAGTGATTCAACATTTCTATATATTACTCAGTGCTCATCATGATAAGTGTATTCTTAATCCCCTTCACCTATTTCACCTATCCCTCCACCAACCTCTTCTCTGGTAATCATCAGTTAGTTCTCTATAGTTAAGAGTCTGTTTTTGGGTTTGTTTCCTTTTTTTCCCCTTTGTTTGCTCTTTGTTTCTTAAATTCCTCATATGAGTGAAATAATATATTTGTCTTTCTCTGAATGGCTTATTTCACTTAGCATTATACTCTCTAGATCCATCCATGTTGTTACAAACAGTGATTTTAATCTTTTTTATGGTTGAATACTATTCCTCTCTCTGTGTGTGTGTGTGTGTGTGTGTGTGTGTGTGTGTGTACATCACATCTTCTTCATCCATTCATCTACTGATGGACACTTGGGCTTCCCCCACATCTTGGCTATTGTAAATAATGCTGCAATAAATATAGGGCTGCGTATATCTCTTTGAGTTGGTGTTTTCATATTTTGGGGGTAAATACCCAGTAATGAGATTACTGGATCATATACTAGTTCTATTTTTAATTTTTCTGTATGTAGTATCATGTCATCTGCAAATAGTGAGAGTTTTAACTTCTTCCTTACCAATTTGGATGCCTTTTATTTCTTTTTGTTGTCTGATTGCCTTGGGTAGGACAAGGACTTCCAGTACTATGCTGAATATAATTGGTGAGAGTGGACATCCTTGTCTTGTTCCTCACCTTAGAGGAAGAGCCCTCAGTTTTTCCTCATTGAGTATGCTGTTAACTGTGGGTTTTCATATAAAGGCTTTATTATGTTGAGTTATGTTCTCTCTAAACCAACTTTGTCGAGGGCTTTTAAAATGAATAGATGTTGTATTTTGTACTTTTTTGCATCTATTGAAACGATCATATGTTTTTTACCCTTTCTCTTATTGATGTGATGTATCACATTGATTAATTTGTGCATATTGAACCATCTTGCATCCCAGTAATAAATCCCACTTGATCATGGTAAATGATTTTTTTAATGTATTGTATTTAGTTTACTGGTATTTTATTGAGGATTTTTGCATCTATGTTCATTAGAGATATTTTCCTGTGGTTCTCTTTTTGGGGGGTGTCTTTATCTGTTTTTCTATTATTATTATTAAGGTAACGCTGGCCTCATAGAATGAATTTGGGAGTTTTCCTTCCTCTTCTTTTTTTGGAAAAGCTTGGGAAGAATATGTATTAACTCTTCCTTAAATGTTTGGTAGCATTTGCCTGTGAATCCATCTGGTCCCGGATTTTTGTTTGTTGGGACTTTTTTGATATCTGATTCAATTTCATTGCTGGTAATCAGTCTGTTAAAGCTTTCTAGTTCTTCCTTCCTCAGGTTTGGTTGGTTATATTTTCCTAGGAATTTAGCCATCTCTTCTAGGTTGTCCAGTTTGTTGGCATGTAATTTTTCATACTATTCTCTTACAGTCCTTTGTATTTCTGTGGTGTCAGTTGTTATTTCTCCTCTGTCATTTGTTATTTTGTTTATTTGCATTCTTTCCATCTTTTATTTTTAATGAGTCTAACCATACTCTTATTAATTTTGTTGATCTTTTCAAAAAATCAGCTCCTTTTGTCATTGATCCATTTGATTTATTAATTTTTTGTTTCTATATCATTTATTTCTGTTCTAATCTTTATTATTTCCTTCCTTCTGCTGTTTGGGGATTTTGTTTTTGGATTTTTTTTGTGTGTGTGGTTTGTGTATGTGTGTGTGTGTGTATGTGTGTGTTGTTTGTTTGTTTTGTGTTGTTTTTGTAGCTCCTTTAGGTGTAAGGTTAGGTTGTTTATTTGAGATTTTTCTTGCTTCTTGAGGTAGGCCTATATTGCTGTAATTTCCTCTTAAAACAGCTTTTGTTGTATCCCAAAGATTTTGTACTGTAGTGTTTTCATTTTTCTCCATGTAATTTTTGGTTTCTTCTTTGATTTCATGGTTGACCCATTCATTGTTTAGTAGCATGTTATTTAACCTCCATGAATTTGCGGTCTTTCCAGATTTTTTTTCTTGTGATTGATTTCTAGTTTCATAGTATTGTGGTGGAAAAAAATGCATGGTGTGATTTTCAATCTTTTTGAATTTGTCAAGACTTGTTTTATAGCCTAATATGTGATCTATTCTGGAGGATTTCCATGTGCACATGAAAAAAATGTGTATTCTGCTCTTTTATGATGGAATGCTCTGAATTTATGTGTTAGATCTTTCTGGTCTAGTGTGTCATTCAAAGTCACCCTTTCTTTTCTTTTTTTTTTTTTAAGATTTTATTTATTTATTTGACAGAGAGAGAGAGACTGAGAGAGGGAACACAAGCAGGGGGAGTGGGAGAGGGAGAAGCAGGCTTCCCACCGAGCAGGGATCCCAATGCAGAGCTTGATCCCAGGGCCCTGGGATCATGACCTGAGCCGAAGGCAGACGCTTAACGACTGAGCCACCCAGGCACCCCATGAGTCACTCTTTCTTTATTGATTTTCTGTTTGGATGATCTGTTCATCAATGTAAATGTGGTATTAAAGTCCCCTACTATGATTGTATTACTATCAATAAATTCCTTTAAGTTGTTATTAACTGTTTTATGTATTTGGGTGCTCCCATGTTGAGTGAATAAATATTTACAAGGGTTATATCTTCCTGTTGAATTGTCCCCTTTATTATTATATAGTATCCTTCTATGTTTCTTATTACAGTCTTTGTCTTAGTCTATTTTGTCCAGTATAAGTATTGCTACCCTGGCTTTCTTTTGATATCCATTTGTGTGATAAATGCTTCTCCATACCCTCACTTTCAACCTGCAGATGTCTTTAGGTCTGCAATGAGTCTCTTGTAGGAAGCATATAGATGAATATTGTTATTTGTTTGTTTGTTTTAAAGATTATTTATTTGAGAGAGAAAGAGAGAGCACGAGCAGAGGGGAGGAGCAGAGGGAGAGGGAGAAGCAGGCTCCCTGGGAAAAGCAGGCTCCCCACTGAGCAGGGAGCTTGAAACAGGACTTAATCTCAGGACCTTGAGATCGTGAACTGAGCCAAAGGCAGACGCTTAACCGACTGAGCCACCCAGGTGCCACGAGTATTGTTTTTTTTTAATCCATTCCATCACCCTGTGTCTCTTGATGGGAACGTTTAGTCCATTTATAGTCAAAGTAATTATATATATATGTATTTATTGTCATTCTGTTACTTGTTTTGTGGTTGTTTTTCCATGATTGTTTCTCTTCTTGCTCTGTTCTCTCATGGTTTGCAGCTTTCTTTAGTGATATACTTAGATTCCTTTCTCTTTGTTTTTGCATATCTATTACTAATTTTTGATTTATTGTTACCATTAAGTTTGTATATAACATCTTCTGTGTCTAGCAGTCTATATTAAATTGACAGTCACTAAAGTTTGAATCCATTCTTTACTCCCCCACATGTTTTAGGCATATGCTGTCATACTTTACATCCTTTTATTTTGTGAGTCCCTTGACTGATTTTACAGATATACTTATTTTTACTCCTTTTGTACTTTCTATTTTTCTTACTCTTACTTATGATCTTTCCTTTCCACTCATAGTTCCCTTTAACATTTCTTGTAGGGCTGGTTTCATGGTCATGAACTCCTTCAGCTTTTGTTGGTCTGGGAAACTCCTTATCTCTCTTTCTATTTTGAATGATAACCTTGCTGGATAGAGTATTCTTGGCTGCAGAATTTTTCCTTTTCAGCACATATCAGCCACTTTCTTCTGATCTGCCAAGTTTCTGCTGAAAAGTGCTAATAGCCTTATGGAATTTCCCTAGATGTAACTGTCTTCTTTTCTCTTACTGCTTTTAAAATTCTCTTTATCATTACTCTTTGCCATTTCAATTACTATGTGCCTTGCTGTGGGCCTCCTTGGTTGATTTTTGGGGGGGGAATCTCTGTACCTCTTCAATCTAGATATCTGTTTCTTTCCCCCAGATTTGGGAACTTTTCAGATATTATTTCTTCAAATACATTTTCTGCCCCCTTTTCTCTCTCTTCTTCTGGAATCCCTATAATGTGAATGTTGTTACATTTGATGGAATGACTGAGTTTCCTCAGTCTATTCTCATTTTGCACAATTTTTTTCTCTCACTGGCTCAGCTTAATTACTTTCCATTACTCTGTTCTCCAAGTCACTATTTCATTCTTCTGCTTTCTCTAGCCTACTATTTATTATATTAATTATTCTTAATTTCATTTATTTTGTTCTTCATTCTGATTTGTTCTTTTTTTATGTTTTCTATCTCTTTGTTAAAGTTTCACTGTTGTCGTGCACTGTTTTCTCAAGACCAGCAAGTGTCTTTATGATCATTAGTTTAAATTCTCTATCAGACATATTACTTATATCTGCTTCACTTAGGTCTCTTGCTGTGGTTTTGTCCTATTCTTTCATTTGGGACATATTCCTCTATCTCCTCATTTCGTCTGCCTCTCTCTATCTATTTCTATATGTTAGAGAGGTTAGCTATGTCTCCTGTTCTTAAAAATAATGGCCTCACGAAGAAAAGTTCCTGGAGTGCCCTGCAGTGCAGTGTCCCTTGTTCACCGGTATCCAGCACATCAGGAATGTCTCCCATGTATGTTGTGTGTGCTCAGCTATTGTGTTCTCACCAGTTTTCCTTCAGTCCTATTGTCCACAGAGGTGCTCTTTGCTCATTGTGGGGAGGGTTTCGTCCCTGGTTAGGGTGGGACACACAGTTTTAACAAGGTGTGCACTGGTCTATTTGTGAAATGAGACCTGCCACCACCCACTGGAACCAAAGCCCCACAAAACATGCTGGTCAGGAGATGGGAGATGCGGTGGTGGGAAGGTTTGCACCAGTCTTCTGGGGTGGGGATCCACAGTCCCCAGACTGGGGCAAATATGACTGGAAAGAGTGATTCACCAAAGCACAGGAGGATGGGGCTTGTGTAAGCAAGTTTGGCAGTGAATGTGTGCTGGTTCCCACTGGTGGCCATGTGTTTATGCTGGGGGGCAGAGAAGGGAGATGGCAACTGCCAGCTCCTTTGTTCCCGGAGAAGTCCTACTGGGAACACTGCCCTTTCTGGGATATGCTCTGAGATGTGTAAATAACTCTCTCTACCATGTGCCCTAAGAGTTTTTCAAACTGCCACATCTATAGTATAACTCTGTGGGCTTCTAAAAAATGCTTCTATCTGGGATCATTTCTTTCTGACTGAAGCACTCCTTTTTTATTATTTGAATGCACACATACTATTGATTAATTCCTTCAAATTTTTTTTCTGAAAATGTCTTTCATTTCAGGTAAAAGAATTTTTATAGATGTATACACTTATGTAATCACAACCTAGATCAAACACTCTAGAAGCATTTTCACCACTCTAGGAGGTTCCATTATGTTTCTCCTAATCAGTTTTCCCCAAAGGTAATACTATCCTGACCTTTATAACCATAAATTAGTTTTGCCTGCTTTTGGTCTTCATATAAATAAACTTATACAATATGTGCTGTTTTGTGCCTGGCTTCTGTTGCACAATATTGTGTTTCTGAGATTCATCTATTTTGATGCATGTAACAATTTTATGAATGATATGCCATTGTATGACTATACCACAGTTAATTTATCCATTATTATATTAATATAGATTTGGGTTGTTTTCAGATGATTGCGATTATGAATAAAGCTGCTGTAACCATTCATGTACATGTATTTGGTGAACATAAGTACTCACTATACTAGGAATGAAATTGCTGAGTTATATGGAAGACTGTTTCATAGATACCGCCAAACAAATTTCCAGAGTGGCTGTACCAATCAGCCCTCCCATCAGCAATTAACACTATGAGAGTTCATTTCTCCACATCTTCACTAAAACCTTGCTATAGTTCATCTTTTTATTCTTAGCCTTTCTGGGACATAACAGTCTTTGAGCTTATGGAAGTCTCATAAATATAATCTGAACATTGGCTTCCCTTTTCACCCCTTAATGGTGTCTTTTGATGAATATAAGTTTTTACTTTCAGTAAAGTCCAATTTTGTTCTCTATTATGGTTATTATGGTGGATTTTAAAAATAATTGCTTACCCCATAACCATAAAAAGTTTTTCCTTTCTTGTCATTTTTAATTTAAACTCTATTAATTAACATATAATGTATTATTTGTTTCTGAGGTAGTCAGTGATTCATCAGTCTTATATAATACCCACTGCCCTCCTTAATATCCATCACCAAGTTACCCCTTCTCCTCCAACAACCCTGTTTGTTTCCTATGATTAAGAGTCTCTTATGGTTTGTCTCCCTCTCTGATTTCATCTTATTTTATTTTTCCATCTCTTCCCCTATGATCCTTTGTGTCATTTCTTAATTTCCACATATGAGTGAGATCATATGGTAGTTGCTTTTCCCTGATTGACTTATTTCACTTAACATAATACCCTCAAGTTCCATCCACATCCTTGCAAATGGCAAGATTTCATTTTTTGATGGCAGAGTACTATTCCATTGTATATCAATACCACATCTTCTTTATCCATTCATCTGTCGGTGGACATTTGGGCTCTTTCCATAGTTTGGCTATTGTGGACATTGCTGCTATAATCATTATGGTGCAGGGTCCCCTTCAGATCACTACATTTGTATCTTTGGGGTAAATATCTAGTAGTGCAATTGCTGGGTCATAGGGGAGCTCTATTTTCAGCTTTTTGAGGAACCTCCATACTCTTTTCCAAGTGGTTGTACCAGCTTGCATTCCCACCAACAGTGTAAAAGGGTTCCCTTTCTTGCCAACACTTGTTGTTACCTGTCTTGTTAATATTTGCCATTTTAACTGGTGTAAGGTGGTATTTCATTATGGTTTTGATTTGTATTTCCCAGGTGCTGAGTGATGTTGGGCATTTTTTCATCTGTTGACCATTTGTTTGTCTTCTTTGGAGAAATGTCTGTTCATGTCTTCTGCCCATTTCTTCATTAGGTTATTGTTCTTTGGGTGTTGAGTTTGATAAGTTCTTTATAGATCTTGGATACTAGCCCTTTATCCCATAAGTCATTTTCAAATATCTTCTCCCATTCTGTCAGTTGTCTTTTGGTTTTATTGAATGTTTCCTTTGCTGTGCAAAAGATTTTAATCTAGATGAAGTCCCAATAATTCATTTTTGCTTTTGTTTCCCTTACCTTTGGAGAGATGTCTATCAAAAAGTTCCTGTAGCCAAGGTCACAGAGGTTGTTGCTTGTGTTCTCCTCTAGGATTTTGATGGGTTCTTGTCTCACATTTAGGTCTTTCATCCATTTTGAGTCTATTTTTGTGTGTGATATAAGGAGATGGTCCAGTTTCATTCTTCTGCATGTGGCTGTCCGATTTTCCCAACACCATTTGTTGAAGAGACTGTCTTTTTTCCATTAGATGTTCTTTCCTACTTTGTCAAGGATTAGTTGACCATAGAGTTGAGGGTCCATTTCTGAGTTCTCTATTCTGTTCCATTAATCCATGTGTCTGTTTTTGTGCCAGTACCATACTGTCTTGATGATTCCAGCATTGTAATAGAGCTTGAAGTCCAGAATTGTGATGTCACCAGCTTTGGTTTTCTTTTCCAACGTTCCTTTGGTTATTTGGGGTCTTTTCTTGTTCCATACAAATTTTAGGATGATTTGTCCAGCTCTGTAAAAAAAGTTGATGGTATTTTGATAAGGATTGCATTGAATGTGTAGATTGCTCTAGGTAGCATAGACATTTTAACAATATTTGTTCTTCCAATATATGAGCATGGAACGTTTTTCCATTTCCTTGTGTCTTCCTCAATTTCTTTCAAGAGCGTTCTATAGTTTTCAGAGTATAGATTCTTTGCAGCCTTAGTTAGATTTATTCCTAGGTATCTTACGGTTTTTGGCACAATTGCACATGGGATCAACTGCTTAATTATTCTTTCTTCAATCTCATTGTATATAGAAATGCAACTTATTTCCGTGCTTTGATTTTTTATCCTGCCACTTTGCTGAATTCCTGTATGAGTTCTAGCAATTTTGGGGTGGAGTCTTTTGGGTTTTCCACATAGAGTATCATGTCATCTTCAAAGAGTGAGAGTTTGACTTCTTTGCTGTTTCGGATGCCATGTATGTATGTACGTATGTCTGATTGGTGAGGGTAGGACTTCTAGTACCATGTTGAACAGCAGTGGTGATACTATACATCCCTGCTGTGTTTCTGACCTTAGGGGGAAAGCTGTCAGTTTTCCCCACTGAGAATGATATTTGCTGTGGGCTTTTCATATATGGCTTTTATGATATTGAGGTATGTTCCCTCTATCCCTACACCGTGAAGAGTTTTAATTGAGAAAGGATGCTGTACTTTGTCAAATGCTTTTTCTGCATCTGTTGAGGATCAAATGGTTCTTGTCCTTTCTTTTATTAATGTCGTGTATCACACTGATTGATTTGCAGATGTTGAACCACCCTTGCAGCACAGGAATAAATCACACTTGGTCGTGGTGAATAATTCTTTTAATGTACTGTTGGATCCTATTGGTTAGTATCTTCATGAGAATTTTTGCATCCATGTTTGTCAGGGATATTGGTCTTGTGATACTTTTGGTGGGGTCTTTGCCTGGTTTTGGGATCAAGGTAATGCTGGCCTCATAGGACAATTTTAGAAGATTTCCTTCCCTTTCTACTGAAACAGCTTCAGAAGAATAGGTATTAATTCTTCCTTAAATATTTGGTAGAATTCCCCTGGGAAGCCACCTAGCCCTGGACTCTTGTTTATTGGGCGATGTTTTTATTATTGCTTCAATTTTCTTGAGGGTTATGCGTCTGTTCAGGTTTTCTATTTCTTCCTGTTTCAGTTTTCGTGGTTTATAAATTTTCAAGAATGCATCCATTTCTTCCAGATTGCCTAATTTGTTGGCATATAGTTGATCGTAATATGTTCTTAAAATTGTTTGTATTTCTTCAGTTTTGGTTGTGATCTCTCCTCTTTCATTCATGATTTTATTTATTTGTGTCCTTTCCCTTTTCTGTTTGATAAGTCTGACCAGGGGTTTATCAATCTTACTAATTCTTTCAAAGAACCAGCTCCTGGTTTCGTTGATCTGTTCTACTGTTCTTTTGATTTCTATTTCATTGATTTCCACTCTAATCTTTATTATTTCTCTTCTTCTGCTGGGTTTAGGTTTTATTTGCTGTTCTTTCTCCAGCTCCTTTAGGTTTAAGTGTACGTTGTGTACTTGGGACCTCTCTTGTTTCTTGAGAGAGGCTTGTATTGCTATATACTTCCCTCCTAGGAACACCTTTGCTGCATCCCAAAGGTTTTGAACAGTTGTACTTTCATTTTTATTTGTTTCCATGAATTTTTAAAATTCTTCTTCAATTTCCTGGTTGACCCATTCATTCTTTAGTAAGATGCTCTTTAGCCTCCATGTATTTGAGTTCTTTTCACATTTCCTCTTGTGTTTAAGTTCTAGTTTTGAAACACTGTGGCCTGAAAATATGCAGGGAATTATCCCAATCTTTTGGTACTGGTTGAGATCTGATTTGTGACCCAGTAAGTGATCTATTCTAGAGAATGTTCCATGTGCCCTGGAGAAGAATGTGTATTCTGTTGCTTTAGGATGGAATGTTCTGAATATATCTGTAAAGTCCATCTGGTCCACTGGTTCATTCAAAGCCCTTGTTTCCTTGTTGATCTTCTGCTTAGATGATCTGTTCATTGTAGTGAGTGGGGTGTTAAAGTCCCCTGCTATTATTATATTATTATCAATTTGTTTCTTTAATTTTGTTATTGATTAGCTTATATAATTGGCTGCTCCCATTAAGGGCATAAATACTTATAATTGTTAAATCTTCTTGTTGGATAGACCCTTTAAGTGTGATATGGTGTCCTTCCTCAGCTCTTATGTCTTTGGTTTAAAATCTAATTTGTCTGATATAAGATTTGCTACCCCAGCTTTCTTTTGATGTCCATTAGAATGACTAATGGTTTTCCACCCCCTCACTTTAAATCTGGAGGTGTCTTTGGGTCTAAAATGAATGTCTTGCAGACAGTGTATCAATAGGTCTTGCTTTTTATCTAATCTTATACCCTGTATCTTTTGTTTGGGGCATTTATCCCATTTACATTCAGAGTAACTATTGAAAGATATAAATTTAGTGCCAATGTATTACCTGTAAATTCACTGTTTTTGTAGATTGTCTCTGTTCCTTTCTGGTCTATGTTACTTTGGGGCTCTCTCTTCACTTACAGGATCCCCTTTAATATATTTTGCAGGGCTGGTTTAGTGATCACAAATTCTTTTAGTTTCTGTTTTTCCTAAAAGCTTTACATCTCTCCTTCTATTTTGAATGACAGCCTTGCCGAATAAAGTATTCCTGGGTGCATATTTTTCTCATTTAGCACCCTAAATATATTGTGCCAGTCCTTTCTCGCCTTCCAGGTCTCTGCGGGTAGGTTTCCTGCCAGTCTAATGTTTCTACCCTTGTAGGTTATACCTCTTGTCCCAAGCTGCTTTCAGGATTTTTTCTTTGTCTCTGAGATTTGCAAGTTTCACTATTACATGTTGAGGTGTTAACTTATTTTTATTGATTTCGAGGGAGGTTCTCTGTGCCTCCTGGACTTGAATGCCTGTTTCCCTCCCCAGATTAGAGCAGTTCTCTGCTATAATTTGCTCCAATATACCTTCTGCCCCCTCTTTCCTCTTCTTCTGGGATCCCAATTATTCTAATATTGTTTCACTTTATGGTATCACTTATCTCCCAAATTCTCCCCTAGTGATCCAGTAGTTGTTTATCTCTTTTTCTCAGCTTTTTTATTCTCCATCATTTTGTCTTCTATATCACTAATTCTCTCTTCTGCCTCATTTATCCTAGTAGTTAGCGCCTCCATTTTTTATTGCATCTCATTAATAGCCTTTTTAATTTTGACTTGATTAGATATTAGTTCTTTTATTTCTCCAGAAAGAGATTCTTTAGTGTCTGCTATTCATTTTTCAAGCCCACCTAGTACCTTTATAATCATTAATCTGAACTCTAGTTCTGACACCTTACTTCTATCCATACTGAATAGGTCCTGGCAGTCAGTACTGCCTCTTGTTCTCTTTTCTCAAGTGAGTTTTTCAGTCTCGTCATTCTGTCCAGAGAAGAATAGGTGAATGAGATAACAAAATACTAAAATGGCAACAACGACCCCCAGAGAAATATACACTAAACAAATCAGAAGAGACTGAAACAAAAAAAAAATTAAAAGTAAAAGTAAAAGAAATAATAGAGAGAGAGAGAGAATATAATCAGACAGATGAGCAGAACAGAGCAATACACAGGATCCTGTATGTATTTTGGTCTGTTTGTTAGAAAACTAGATCCCAAAATTGTAAAGAAAGAAAAACTTATATATGTACAAGAATAAAATTAAATACAATGAAAGGATAGAATGTGACTGTAAGAATAAAATTAAAAGACAAAAAAAAAGGAATATAAACAGACAGGTGGACAGAACACAGCAATACACTATATCCTGGGTGCATTTTGGTCTGTTTATTAGAAGAAACTATATCCCAAAATTATAAAGAAAGAAAAAAATATATATACAAAAATAAAATTAAATACAATGAAAGGATAGAATATAACTATAAAAATGAAAATTAAAGAAGATTTTTTTTAAAAGAGTTGATAAAATAAGAAATTGGTTGAAAAAGGAAAGAGAAAAAATTAAAATTGAAAAACGGAAGAATCATAGGAAAAAAACATGAATTATATATGCTATATTTCCCTAGTGCTGGAGTTTTGCAGTTCTTGGTGATTGGTAAACTTGGTCTGGGCGGGATGTTCTTGATGATCTGGGGAAAGGGCCTGTTGCATTGATTCTCAAGTGTCTTTGCCCTGGGCAGAATTGCACCACCCTTGCCCAGGGACCAGGCTAAGTAATCTGCTCAGGATTGCTCTATGTGGCTTTTGCTCTACGCAGCTTTAGAAGATAAGAATGAAAATGGCAGCCTCCCAATCCTCAGATCCAGAGCTCAGTGCGCCCTCAGGAAAAATTGGTCAATCACTCCTGTCTCCCTGGCCTCCCGCTACACTCCATGCTCACACAGCCTGTGAGCAAGCATTTCTATCTCAGGCACACAACCCCACTTCAAGTCTCTAAACCCTGCAGACTCCAATGGTGTGCATCCACAACACTCCTCCCAGGGGAGGAAGGGAAGTCTGGCTTCCGTTCTGCTGCTTGCTGGGCCCTAGCTCAGAGAGCAGTCGCCCAGCTGTGTAGGGGTTCGTGGTTTATTGTAACCCCAAGCTGAGAGCCCACTCCTGGGCTCGCTGATTACAGCTGGCTTCCTCGCTCTGATGCCTGGGAGCTCTGCCGCAGTCAGGCGCCCCTGGTCTTCCAGTGACCCCGAGGATCCTGACACCACACTGTCCCAGCTAGTGTTCCACCCCCACTTAGCCACTTGAGCACCTTTTAGGCAGGGATGTTTCTCAGTAGGGCAGACTTCTAAACATTCTGATTTTGTGCTCCCCTGCTATATCACTTTCCAGTGCAGGCTTACAGAGTCTCTCTCCCTGGTTCATCTTCCTTGCAGAAAGTGGTCACTCTTCTATTTGTAGAATTGCAGCTATTCTTTTCTTAGATCTCCGGTTGAGTTTCAGGTGTTCAGAATGATTTGATAGCTATCTAGGTGAATTCCTGAGACCAAACAAAACTAAGATCTCCTACTTCTCTGCCATCTTGGACTCCTCCAAGATAGTTTCTTATTATTTAGTCTAGACGTTTTATCATTTAACTTTCACACTTAGTTCTATGATCCATCTTAAAGTATTATAACTTTTGAAGGATTTTTTTTGTAATTATAAGGCATATGCTTTCATATGATTACAGAAACTATTCTATTGTTTGTTATTTCCATCATTTCTGTTGAGAAGTCTCATTGTTACTTCTTTAAAGAGAGGGGTTTTTTTTCTTCCTGCTGCTTATAAGATATTCTCTTTGTAATCACTTTTAGCAGTTTGACTAATAATGTGCCTACGTATGGTTTTCTTTTAATCATCCTGCTTGGAGTTCATAAACTTTTCAGATTCTGTGACTTGATATATTTCATAAGTTTTAGAAAATTAGGTCATCATCTCTTCAAATATTACTTCTCTTCATCTGTCTCCTCTCCTTCCAGAGCTCAAATTACATGTACATTAGAATATGTCATCATGCCCTCAAATTCTTTATGCTCTTTTTTGCATTTTCTGTGTCTTTTTTTTCAATCAATCTGGATAATGTTTTCTAATCCTTTTCCTAGTTTATCAGTCCTTTCTTCAGTCATGTCTAATCTGCTCTTAAGCTCATTAACTTTTTGAGTTACCATAATTTTCAGTCCTATAATTTTCAAAATATTGGTCAAAATTTCTGTTGAAATTTCTTATATTTTCATCTTTTATCTTGCATATAGTGACAGTTATTTTAAATTTCAAGTGCAATAAATACAATATATGGATCTCTATGAGTTTCTTTTTTTTTATCTGTTTTTTGTTTTGTTTTGTTTTGTTTTGTTTTGTTTTGTTTTGTTTTCCCCTCTCATGTTCTCATGTTGTGGTCATGTCCTGGATTATCTATAATCTTCCATAAAATACTGGACATACTGGACATTGTGTTTGAAAATTCACAGTGATAACTTGAAGCTCTGGATGATGTTTTCTTTCTGCAGAGAAGATTTCCTTCTTTTTTTCTTTTTCTTTGTAGATAGTTAGAATAGGGATAAATCACCTGAACACACTCTGGGGCTGACTTTCAGTCTTTATGATAGCTTTATACCTTTTTATTTGTACTATTTCTAGGATGTATCTATTATGGGCCTCAACTGAAAGTCTCAAGTGTTTACCAGGTTCTCCTTCCTTTAATGGTCTCTGAACTCAAAATTTTATCTCCCAACATCATGAGACTGATGAAATCCCTGCACAGTTTATCAACCCCTCGGCCACCACTCCCGATTGGATTTCTAATCCCCTCATTCTATACCAATCACAATTAGCACATGCCTAGAGGGGATAAACAGCACAGACTGTTGGGATCATCTCAATTTATAAACCTTTTCTCCAAAATCTTGGCTCAGAGTTTCTATTTCCTAGTTGCTTCAAAACCATTTTTTAAATTTTATTGAGTTCTGTTTAAGCTGTTGTTGGCAGGAGGGTAATCTAGACAGAAGTAAAAATCCTCTAGATCTGTCTCTGTGAAGTATGTCTGTGAAGAAGAAAAAAACAGAGAAGAAAGACTAGTAGGAAGATAATAACAATCTGAAGTACTGAACTTTCTATTCGAGATAAAGACAAAGAGACAAACAAAAAGAATATTAAAACGGTTAAATTACTAGACTTTAGTGATCAGATATGTAAAAAAGATGAAGAGACAAGAAAGGAATCAAGGATGGATTAGATGGATTAGATGATGGATAGTAGTGCCACTAACTAAGCAGGCCACACAAAATAAAACTGGATTAAGGGGGTCACAATGGAAAGGGATGTGGTCAAGAGGAAGAGATAATAAATTTCTCTTTGATTATGTTTAACGTGTTTTTGGATCTATTAAACAGATCACCACTAAGCCACTGGATATGGGGAAAGAGGTTTGGGCTATTGATATAAATGTGTAAGTTATCTGAATATAAGTGGTGGTTAAAATTATGAGGTCAGATGCAATTATGCATCTATATGTTCTATATGCAGAATAAGTGAACAAGGCTTAAGACATACCCATGGAGGGGTGCTTCAGTCAGTTAGGTGTCTGCCTTTGGCTCATGTCATGAACTCAGGGTCCTGGGATCAAGCCCCATGTCAGGCTCCCTGCGCAATGGGGAATCTGCTTGTCCCTCTCCCTTTGCCCGACTGCCTCCCCCTGCTTGTGCTCACACACACCCTCTCTCTCTCGCTCAAATAAATAAATAAAATCTTTAAAAAAAAATAACCCTGGAAAACCCAGATATTTAAGATAAAGAAGGTAAATAAATAACCATTTAGAATCAGTATCAGTTAATTATGTACAAAAACAGTTCAGTCGTCCAAGCAAAGAAGCATCAATCCTTTCTTTTTTTCAATTATTCCATGAAAAATCTTATCTTCCCAATGTTATCTCCTCTATAATCTTTCCTTGTATAGTTCTAAATTAACAGGACTAGCATTTTAGGAGGTCCATAGGAAAACTGTTATCATGTATTTCCATAAAGATTTATGAGTCTGGAACAAGGTACAAACATCAGAAGGATATAAATGAAAAAAAGTAGCATGTGTAAATTCAAGCTGGAGTTGATCTGGTATTACTGATTTAGAGAATAGGCTCTGACGACCTTAGGTTGTTAAAATCTGATGGCCAAATCTGTATCTTGAGTTTTCTACTTACTAGTTGTGTGACATTGGGAAAGATGCTCAATTTCTCAAAGCCTCAGTTTTCTTACTAATAAAGTGAAAATAATAGCAGCACCTATTCCATTGGGTTGCTATGACAATGAAATGAAATAATATGTGTAAAGTGCTTATCACAGTGTCAGGTATATAATAAACTATACATGATATGAAAAGATGTATAACTTCAGACCAACTAAATTACACAGAGGTAAAATTAGTATGAATATTGAAACCATGGTTGGATTCAAGCTTAAAACACCTTTTACCCATATCTAAATGCCAGGAGAGTCTCATTGCAATATCTCTCACCCCTTTGATTACCAAAACTAATTCAACTTTGAATATTTCCTTTTTCCCTATGTCACCCCCTAAAATGAAAATAAAAATGAACTTCCCACATAGAATGACCATCTTTTTGTTGAAGTACATGAATGGCCACATTTCTTGTTTTAGCTGCCATTGAACATGTAATGGAGGTAATAGTAATATATGCCTTCCAAACTAGAGGAAAGTATTATGACTCATGTAAAAGTATACGTTATATTTATCAGGTGTTGGGCCTCAATTAATCATTCTGTCAAAAGATCTAGATATTGCTTCTATTAAAATTTCACATGACCAGAATACTTCTGTGAATCTGCGAATTAATTCTCCTAAACCAAGAACAAAATCTGTGTCTGGCCAAGATGACAGCTTCACTCTTGAAATCAACAAATTTTAATGATTGAGATGCTAAATGTTTGCTATTTATCCAAAGATAGTAAGCAAATTTATATTCAACATTAACTGAAGCATTGACTTTACATTCTTTTGCCTACAGAGGTTTTTTTTGAACTTTTTTTTTTTTTTTTTTGCCTCCAATACTGTCTCCACCTGAATGTGCTTAGTGTGCCCTAATGTATTCAGAAAACATTCTTTCTTCATGAAATCCACTTTACCTGGGTGCATGGAAGAGAAGGCACTTGTTTATACTCTTAATTTTCCGTATGTTTTACAAACTAGAAATTTTAAAAATGAAGTAACTACATTGTATTCTTAAACTCTTTCAGTTTTAAATAGCAGAAACACAATACAAATTACCTGGTACTCAAAACAGATGTGTAGGCCAAGTAACTGCAATGCAAAAGGATGGTACTGGCTTAGACACAAACAAATCAAGGGTTTCAAACTGCATCATCACAACTTTCTTCACTATCATCTTCACTGATCTCTGTGTGTCTCTTCCTCTATTTCTCTCATCTCACTGGAAAAATGCTTGTATTGATTTTCTTATTGCTGCTTTAACAAATTTCCACAACCTTAATGGCTTGAAACAACACAAATTTATTCTCTTAAAGTTCTGAAAGTCAGAAGTCCAAAATAAGTCTTGCAGGGCTAAAATCAAGGTGTGGGCAGGAATCATTCTCTCCAGAAGTTCCAGGAAAGAATCTGTTCCTTGCTGTGATGGTTAATTTTATGTGTCAACTTGTTTGGGCCACATGGTATCCAAATGTTAGGTTTAAATATTATTCTGGGTATGTCTATGAGGGTGTTCTGGCGTGAGACTAACATTTGAATCTGTAGGCTGAGTAAAGTGGATTATGGGTGGGCCTCATCCAATCCACTGAAGATCTGGATAGAACAAAAAAGGCAAAATAAGGAAGAATTTGCTCTCTCTGCTTGTCTTGGAGACGAGACATCAGTCATCTGCTTTCAGACTCAAATTCAAACTAGAACTTCACCATCTGCTCTCCTAGGTCTCTCTAGCTTGCTAATTAAAGATCTTGGGGCTTCTCAGCCTCCGTAACCACATGAGCCAATTCCTTGTAATAAATCTCTTTATACGTGTTTTCCCTCTTTCTCTGGAGAACCCATAAATGCACTTGCCTCCTCCAGCTTTTAGAAGCTGCCAACACTCATTGTTTGTGGCCACATCACTCTACTCTCTGCCTCCATGGTCATTTTGCTTTCGACTCACTCTGTTCTCCTGCCTCCCTCTTATAAGGATTCTTGTGATTACATCAGGCCCACCCAAAATGAAATATCCAAATAATCCAGGATAATCTACTCATCTCAAAATATTAACTTAATCATATCTTCAAAATCTCTTTTACTATGTAGCATATTCATAGATTCTAGAGGTTTCAATGTCAACATCTTCAGAGGGCCATTATTCAGCCAACCACAGAGGGTATCTTGTTCACCAATTCTAGCAGAAAAGTCCTAGGAAGAACTCTTATTGGCCCACCTTAGGCAACATGTCCATCCCTAAGTCAATCATCATGGCCAAAGTGATGTCAAGAATTGGTCAGCTTAATCTGCATGCCCACTCCTCCTGAAGGATTGAATGAAAATGCTGTAACGATGGTCCCATTAGGTTTATAGGAATTTGGAGAGGGATGGCTCCCCAAAAGAAGTGTTGCTATTACCAGAAAACAAGAGGAGGGTTGGTGGGTAGGCAAAAATGAGTAAACAAAACACAACTGATGTCCACTACCTATTTCATTCTTTGGTAACAACAGGAGAACTGTTCTTGTTTAAAAATTCTAGTGTGAGACAGTGTACTTGTCTATATGTTTTGGGTTTAAACAAACAAACAAAGCAGTGAATAAAGGCATGGGATTTAGTTAGACAAACCTGAATTTATAGTTTGACTCTACCCTTTCTGGCCGTATAACATTTGACATGCTATTGAAATTTCTTGATTTTCAGTCCCTCACAGGTAAAATAAAGCTACTTACGATATTGGACATGGATATCTCTCATGCTTCTAATCCACCATATTTGAAAATATGTCACGGTGGAATATTCCCAGTCTTAAGAGTCCTTCTTCCAAAAAGTAGAATGCAGAAAAATGAAACTCCCTGCCTCTCTTGCAGCTAGGCCTGGGACTGTGACAGTGGCACAGCTGCCCCAGTCAGACTCACACACACCAGAATTTGACCAGTAAGTGAGCAACAAGAAGAAGGAGTCTCCAGTCTGAATCCATTTTTGCTGCTTCTTTCTATGGCAGCAGCAACAGTGTATGCAGTTTCTCAGTGACTTGATGGTCAAGTTCCTGGCACAGAAGCAGCATGGTTGTTGCAGGAGGTGTTGGGAATTGGCAGCACCTACCCTAACACCCTGCAGAACATCAAGAAAAGCAATGGTTTCCTCTTTGGGTCAACTGTACCATATGGTTTTTGGAATCGTTTCTAGGAGTTTATGTTCAAGTCTGGTTCTCTAGACCTTCCAATGACTTTGTAAACCAACAAATATCCTTTTAATAAACACCCTCCTCTGCTTAATTAGCTAAAATGAATTAGCTTCAGTTGCTTGAAATTAAGAGTGATGACTGAAATATCTACTTCAGAGGTTGGTGTTATAATTACACAAAACGATATATTGTCACATAATGTAGCTTTCCTTAATTTGCCTGCCACTTAGGGTTATCTCTCAGATATACTATCTGCACCCAAGCTCTTGCTTCAGAGTCGGATTCTGAAGGAACCCAAGGAAGACAGACAATACCAAGAAAACAATACACATTGCCTTTGAATATTTCAGATAAAAAGAGGCGTTTGAAACTAAAATTCCAAAGTGAGTGCCTCAACCATTGTTTTCTTCAAGTCCAAGTGCTAAAATGTGGAATTTTATTTTTTAATTTTGGGATGATTCCCATGACTTTCCATGCCATTAATGTGTCTGGCATAGATTATTTTCCACAGAAATATTGGCAAAATTCCCAAAAAGGGAATAGTCTTTTTAATATATCAATGTCATCTCTGTGTTTATCTCAGAAGTAAAAGGCTTAATATGTGTTTGCACTGAAAATAGTGCTGAAATTTGAGAATGTACTTAAAAGAAGAAGGTAATATTCAGTAATATTCTACTGGTTGGAATGTATTTTACAAGAAATCTAATTACTTTTACAGGTTAGTTGAAAATCTTAGACCTAGAATATGTGAATGATTTTCATTTGAACAAATTAAGAGAATTGATTCATCTTTGTTGCAAGCGATCCAGTTACATTTAGTCAGGGAACATTCACAATCTTTGGGCTCAATGTTTCTGGAAACCTAAAAAGAAAACTAGAGCACATTTTCCCTGCAGGCTCTAACTTGAAAATTCAATTAAGATTTATTGATAAAAGACTGCACCAGCTAAAATATATTACCCTAATTTAGGAATCAATAAGCATTTCTGTGATTTTTATGCACTATAAATTATATACTTTAATTTATACCTATCTGATGTGCAAATGTGTTGGCAAATGAGATGCCTAAAGCAATGTGTGGAGATAGAATAGAATTCTGTTAATGCTGAAAAGATGTGGCATTTGTATTCTAATCATAACAGAGCTTATGTGGACTGTTTTAACAACTTGCATACTAGGCTCATTACATTTATATAGTGTCCCTTCTGTCTCTAGTCTTTTACACCTGGCTGATCCACCCACACACCATAAAGACAAACTGAAAGCACCTAAAGTTTTAGGCAATTGCCTCCACGCTTTCACATTTCTCTCTCCCAAAACGTACACCTCCTTCTGGCCTGCTTTGGCTTTTGATAGCCTGCATGTGTAACAGGGTTCCAGGTGGGGCTGAATTTAGAACATTGATTGACAAACTGGCAGCATTTCTTACTTTAGGTACCTGTAGTCAGTGCCCTTGAAGATTTCTGTTTTGCTCTTAGTTACATAAGATGGTCAGCACCTATTCTCTTGGGGGGCAAGTCTCATAACCTCATGTTTTTCCTCAAGACTTCTTGGTATACAGAGCTTGCTTTTAGTGTAAGCTATAGGGAAATTTGCATACTAATGAAGAAGCCATTCGGGGAAAAAAATGAATCAAGATCTGAACAACTTCCTTTTTGGGGTTTAACATTGTTAGAAATTTTCTGACAGATTGAGGTGGTTCAGTCCAAGATTTTTCATTGGAAAATAGCACCAAAGACTTTGACATAGAACTCTCCCTCTGTGATTTGTGCTTATGATCCAGCCAACTCAAGACCTAGATATCTAAAATAAGCACATATGGGATGCATGAAAACATCCTAGTAGCTTCTAGTAATTAGTCTAGCATTTGTTCCCAGTTTCGGGGATCAATGGCTGAATGGGTGCAAGTATAAATTCAAAAATTAACTAGGCTATAACTGTACAAGACCAAGAGAGCTGGCTAAGGAAGGGTATCATTGTAGCAGTAGACAGGTGTTCCTGAGAGGGTGCAGAACAAGTGCTCAGTAGAGATAACCAAATACAAAAGCAAAACACCTCTGTTGTTAAAGGACATGATAGACTTTTTGGTTCTCTCTTCTCACTTCTTTCTCAAAGCTGAACTGACCATTGCGGATGGTTTATTGTGGGAAGACCACAAGGAGGCAGACATTGGTGTTTCTGCAAATATGAGAATGAGATATGTCAATCTGATAAATTTAGTTTTGGTTTCCAGCTTTATTTACTTTTAGAGTTTTGAAGTTTCCCTCTATTTCTGTGTGTTTGGGTATAAGCTACAAATATTGTGAAACTTAGATCACAGTTCTATTTCTTCTATGGGAGCATAATAACTAAGCAAGAAAACATAGTTGATAAATATACTTTTTAAATATCAATGTGACTTAAAATGTCAAGAAAACTTTTTAAAAAACAAGAAAACAATATATAGACTTATAATAGCCTGTTCTACAAATCTCAAAGTGTTTAAGTGAGCTTAAGTGTTTAAGTGTTTAAGGGAGCTGAGAAAGATGCTGAGATACAGGACTGATTGAATAATAAGAGAAGGCCATTTTGTTTTAGAATGGATTAAGTGGCAAAGAGGAGACTAGACGAAAACAAGAGCAAATATAGCCAAGAAACTGAAGTTGTTTGTCTTAACTCTGTACTTTTAAAACCAATTCACACTTCCATTCCTTATATACCTAGCACCCAATAAACAAACTTTGAATAAAAATATGTTAGAAAACAAAATGAAAGAAATAAAATCAGATTTTAAAAATAAAATACTTGGTAATAAGCTTAAACAGAAAAATATAAGATCTACTTGGGAAAAAATTGGGGAAATAGACTTACACTTTTATAGAAAGACTCAATAATATAAATATGAAAATTCTTCCAACGTTTACTGGGTTAAATCAATGTCATCCCAAACAAAATTCCGAAAACGTTTCTTTTTCCTTTTTGGACTTGCAAAAATAATACCATAGTTCACCTGTAAAAATAAATGTATGCGTGTAGAGCCAGAATATTCCTGAAAAAGGAGATTAATATGAAGGAAATATACCTATCAGATGTCAATATATGTAAATCTTCAATATTAAAGAATGTTATGACTAGCCAAAGAACAGACAAATCTGTGAAACAAGAGAGAATTCAGAAGTAAACCCCCAAATATATAGGAATTTACTGCATAATAAATATATCTTTTTAAATCACTGAGGGAGAAATGGATTATTCAATAAATGATGTTGGAACAACTGGGCTAGCAATTTAATAAAGATCTCACAACAAATTCCAGGTATATAAATATTTAATTGTGAAAATGAAAACATAGAAAAACTAAAAGAAAAGAGACTTTTTTTTTTTTTTACAATCTTAGAGTAGGAGACTTTTTATAGGAAGATTGAAAAGCCAGACATCATTAAGAAATAGATTCACACATATGACTAAACAAAAACTAAGAGCTCCTGCAAGACAAAAATAAATACTACAAATAAAGATAAAACATGAGCAACCAACTGGAGAAAAAACTATTTGCAACAAATGACAATAAAGTTGTAACTTCTTTAACATACAAGTAACAGTTGCTGATCGATAAGAAAAAAGCAACCAATAGACAAAAAACTGACATAGGATATAGACTTGCAAATAAATTTAAAATATTTTCTTTAACAAATAAATGATGCAGGCACAAAACAAAGTCTCCTTCATAAGTCTTAATTCTGGTAGGCAGGGCTAACAATCAAACGGTAAACCTTTGTGTAGCCATACTAGTTGCTATTATGACTTTTGCCCAATCTGATTGGTCAGTGCCTATACCCTTTCCAGTTGTTAAATATTTTAAATATCATCCCTGCTAGTAGAGGATTAACAGACAATAAACCAACATACCAGAGTTTCTTAACCTCTGCACTATTGATATTTTGAACCAAAGTGTTCTTTATGTTGGGGGTCATTCTGTACATTGTAGGATGGTTTAACATCTCTGGCCTCTACCTGCCAGATGCCAGTAGTAGCAGCTCCTCCTCCTCGGGCCAATCAAAACTGTTTCTAGACCTTATCAAATGCCCCTCCCCCTGTTGACAGCCACTAATACGTATAATATGCCACACAGAGTGTTATAAAATGTTATAAAGGAAAATAAAGATGGGTGGGCAGAGACAGAATGGAGGGAGGCATGTGCTGCTTTCAGTACGGTGGAAAAGCAAACACTGAAGAGATGACATTTGAGCAGCAAGTGAAAGTGAGTGAGCCATCCTGCTAGAGAGGAGAGAGAATTCCAAACGGGGAACAGCAAGAGCAAAAACTCTGAAACAGGGGCAGCATGTCGGGCATGGGTGAGGAATAGTGAGAGAGCCGTCGTAGTTGGAGCAGAGTGAGAGAGAGAGAGAGGGATTGATAGATGAGGTCGGAGAGGAAGTCAAGAGCCAGACCTTTTAGGGTAGTGCAGAGCCTGGAAACAGCTTCAAATTTTACTTTGGATGAAATAGAAAACCACAGGAGAGTTTTGAGAGAAGACTGATATGATCTATCTTACGTTAACAGAAAAAAAAAGGAGCAAAAATAGCTAAGAATCTTATGAAAAAATAATCAACTTCAGTTGTAATTAATTCAAAGGACTTTAAAAAATTAATGTACCATTTTTTTTCACCTAGGATATTAGCTAAGATTAAAAAGTTGAAACATCCAGTGATGCTGAATCTTTACGGAAATAGGCAAAGTCCTCTGCTTTTAATAAATGTAAACTGGTACAACTTCTTTGGAGGACAATTTGTCAATACCTATTAAATTTAAAAATTGATGCAGTAACTGCATTTAAAAGGAACTTAACATATAGATGTACTTCGCAAGTGTGCAAAAACATAAACTTATTTCGTGCAGCATTGTCTGAAATACTAAGAATTCAGCATTTTGCTCAGTGTTCACTAACATTGGGCTGGTTATATAAATTACAGCAAATCCATATAATAGAAGCTATGCAGCAATCAAAAAGTTTAAGGTAAATCTATACAGGCTGATATGGAAAGATCTTCAAAATATATTGTTAGTTAAAAAAATAAAGCTAAATACAAAAGCAGCTTAGAGTATAATTCCATTGTTATTTAAAAGAATTAAAAAGGCATATGTGTTTTGCTTTAGGGATGTTCATTTTCTTTATATCTGGTTCCAATTAACTGATTTGTTCCCTATACTTTTCATTAAACATAATACAACATGATCACTAATGAATGAATGGTTCCTTTTGCTTGTATGCTTGATTTTTAGAACTTTGTTTATTTTGTAGATTTATATTGGGGGACTCTGCTTTTTTAAGATATTACATTCCTTACTTTTATATTTTAATATAATTTCACAATAAACATAATAATACTTCTAAAAGTAGAAATCTGATGAACTAGTATATGGATAGAAAATATTTTTGGAGAGATATATAGGGAAGTGTTAAGAATATTATCTCTGGAGAGTAGAACCAAAAGTGGGTGGAGTAGGAAATTTTATATTTCATTTTATACCTCCAAGCACACATTTAAGTTTTTATCATGTTCATATTTTCTGTAATATCAATAATAATTTAAATTTAAGCAAAAGAATAACATCTTCTAGAATACTGGTGCCATTCCATGAGCAGTCTCTATACCAGTGCCTTTGAACTCCTGTCTTCTGGGCCTGTCTCCCATTCCTGGTCTAGAATCACCTCTCGGATATAATAACAAATTTGGTTTTCCTGGTTTTTATGCTCAATTCTTTGCCTCCATTTGCATTTGGTCTGGCTTCCATTCCTCCTAGCACTCCACCTCATGTGATTTAACCTGTGATCCATCTGCTTGCTTATCTGGCACCAACTGGTCTTCCATGAAAGTGGGTCAGACCAAAGTTTCATAAACTTCCAAGTCCAAGCAATGTTATCACTTAGGAAAAGAGATTGCAAAAAAATAGTGATACTTAATAGAAATGGACTTCATTAAGATGCTTAATAACTATATTGTACCCAAGGTAAAGATAAAAATTGGTTGTTGTTTTCATGCTTTTATTATAAAATCATAGGTTATAATGAATTTCATATGGTTTACGGCTATGTGAGGAGATGCATACCTTGCTCAGATATATTCACACCGTACACAAACAGACCCATTACAAAATAGTAGAGGAAATTGGGTAATTGTTTTCTTACTGGCCTTCAAGGGGCCCGTTTTTAGTGCCACACACACCAGAGAATATATAGGAATATTGTTTCAGATTCCATTGGGGCCATCTGCAGTTCGCAAGGGAGAATTTCATATCTGTCTGTTACCCACCCTCCCTCCATGGCTGGTTTCCTCTCACCATTCTTAAACAGCACTTTCTGACCATTACTCCCACCTCTTGTATGTAGGTTGAGTTCTTTTCATCTCTGCTACTATGACAGGTTACCCTGATTTGTTAACATGTAGCCAATAATCAATGATGGCATTCTTGACATTTTCACAAGGAATAAAACAATGTCCATAGGTGTACATGTCAATTTTTTGATGTCCAAACCTGTTTCGCATTTTTTCTAACCTTTATTTTTTTACCTTGTATCTAACATCTATTTCTGAGCAGAGTTTTCTAGATAAAAACTTCCTGGTTTGTTGACATCTTCTGGCTAAATAACTGTCAGATTCCCATTTGGCCTTTATACTTTCTTCAGCTCCAAGTGGATAAACACTAAAGGGGGAAAAAACGCAGATATTAAGAGCCAGTGTAAATAGCATATGCTTCTTCTTCTTCTCTGCCAATGCCAGTAGTGGTATTGCAGTCCTGATTAATAAATGTGGCTTACTGAAGCCAAAAACAGTTATTATTTTTCCAGTAATTATATTAAGACAGTATTAAAATGATTATTCAGGTACCCTACTCTTTAAGGACAGCTAAGATTCTTTAAAACTGTCTGAAAAGCTAATTTGATGAAATCCTATTTGCTATTTTAATTACAGTATGGGGATATTACCATGGAAAATAAATCTCCAACTGCCTGAGTGAAAAGCTTTCGGGAAAGAAAGATTGCTGTGGTGATCATCATTGTGGTTTGCTGGCCACTGTCAGGTCATAGCACTCCGGATTATCACTGCACCAAGCGATCAGCTCTTTTTGCCGACAGGTTTTGGACATCTGGACAGATCTAAGCAGTGCCTGCCCTCCTTCGTGATCTACGCTTTCATTATTTCCTTCCATTACAGAACTTTAGGAATTTCTATTTTGCCAGAGTATGTCCACATTCTACATAAAATTCTCCCATCTCCTGTGCTTTTAAAATGTGCTTATGGACCTACACAGATGGGTAATTAACACATGGTATATTCCTTGGGAAAATTTTTGAACTTCAAATAATGTATTAGTTCCCTATTTTATCAATTTTGTATGTTTGAAGTTTTACATATTGAATAATGAGTGATATCTGCTATGAATAATATTTCATATATAGTAAACCTCACTACTAATGTAGAAAGTATGAGATATAATCAACAGAACTTTATATTCAATCAGCCTCAAAAGGACTGCTACTGCTCTTTGTGTGAATATCTATTTTACCTGAGATGTAAAAGGAAAAAACTGAAATTTTACCTGCCATCAT
Organism: Ursus americanus; assembly: GCF_024610735.1. NCBI lineage: Eukaryota > Metazoa > Chordata > Mammalia > Carnivora > Ursidae > Ursus > Ursus americanus. The sequence goes on along the minus strand of NC_142134.1, from coordinate 5,898,099 downwards.
AATAATTATCGGGAACCATAATAATGTTGTATAAGTCTTTCAAAAATAGGATTAGATGAGAAATTAAAATGTTTTTAATGTTTTAAAAATAGGTTCTAAAATTTAAGATACATGCATTTGCAATATGGATGGAAGGTTTCTTGAAATCTAATTTTAATTACCTACTTTGTAACCTGTATATTTTGTGATCATATATAATAACTGATGGTGACTAATAAACAGGTAACTCATCAATTTTTACTTATTTAATAGTTATACTGTATTATCAGCTCTGACAAAGAATAATTACTTACAATTATTATATTACATTTAATTTTTTTTCTTTTTAAGTACCTTTATAAAACAGGGTCTCTAAAGCTCAAAATAAAAGCAAAAACATAATTTTGACCCAGATCTTTTTCCGCTATATACCTCGTGTCTATTCTCCTTCTAGAACTTCCTTTGAAGTGGTGACAGGCCAAAATACGGAAGAGGGAACCAATAAAGAGAAATCAAAATTTCACTGCAGCTATTAAATCCTATCATAAAGTCAGTTCACCAACTTGAAAAGAAGAGAGATAGGAAGTAGTGAGAAAAGAGATCTGATAAAATAAGTAAACAGAGGTTTGAATGAAAGGCTGGGAAACTTGGGTTTCATTCCACAAGTAAAAGGAAGTCTGAAATTTCCTGATCAGGGTATTGACATAATAAAAATTATCTTTGCAAAACCTTAATCTGCAACAAATTAACAGGAGTCAAAAGAGATGGGGAAAGCATGATATAGGAATCTGTTCTAGTCAGAGGTCCTGACCACCTGGAGTAAAGTAGTTCTTCTCCAGAGGCAGAGAGTATTTAAGAAATATTGTGAAGAAGAAACAGGTAGAACTTTGGGACTAATTGGTATAGGGAACAAATGAGAGGGAAAGATAAAAGCGACTCTCAGGCTTATTAATACAGTAAAGTTAAATAATTTTTATGTAAGGACATCTGAAGGAAGTCATAGCCACTTACAGGATACTAGTTATAATTTTAAAATCCAGTGACGGGGGTGCCCTGCAGGCTCAGTCGGGCATGCAAGTCTTGATCTCAGGATTGTGAGTTTGAGCCCCATGTTGGGTATAAATATTACTTAAAAATAAAATCTTTAGGTACCTAGAGTTAAGATGGCGGAGGAGTAGGGGACCCCTTTTTCAGCCGGTCCCCTGAGTCGAGCTGGATAGGTACCAGACCAGCCTAAATAACCACGGAATCAGCCTGAGACACAGGATGATGCATCTGGATCTCTACAAATGAACATCTCCAGCGCTGAGTATTGAGGTACGAAGAGGGGAGCTGTAAACCGTGCACAGATATCGGAAGATAAACGGAAGGGGGAGGGAGCCGCCGCGTTTGGGCTCCGGGAAGCGGCAGCCACCTGCACGGGGGAGCGGGCGGACACACAGAGGGCACCCGCGAGAGAGCGGACTGAGACCGGTGAGCCGTGAACGCGCGCCACCAGGCATCTCCCGGAACACCGGAATCCCGGTGTGCTCACGGGATCCAGACTGAGACCGGGAGCTCACGGAGCGCGCGCGGGGCGGCTGGCGGCTGGCGGGCCACCTGCACGGGGGAGCGGGCGGACTCGCGGTCGGCACCCGCGAAACAGCAGACTGAGACCCTGAACCGGGTGCGCGCGCCACCAGGCTTCTCACGGAACTCCGGAATCGAGGTGTGCTCACCGGGCATAGACTGAGACCGGGAGACCCGGGAGCGCGCGGGGCGGCCGGTGGCTGGCGGCATTAGAAACACAAAGGACAGAGACGCGCGGTCTGGTGGCTGGTGGCATTAGAAACACAAAGGACAGAGACGCGCAGGCCCTGGAAGTGAGGGCAGGGACGCCGAGTTGGTGCGCACATCCCGGGACGCTGCAGGGTTGAGCAGCACCAACAGTAATAAAGTGGACAGAACATCAGTGGAGAATGGGCTGCAATCCCTCTGTTCTGCGACAATGCAGCCTCTGCTGCTCTGACCCTCAGAAGAGGCATAGCCGGCCGCCAGGGAAAGCCGCCAGAGAACAAAAGCCTGGAAATACCGGCTCAGAGAGTGCCCATCCCCATCCTCCCTCGCAGGGGACACGGAGACTCTAACCAAACAGGGTTGCCTGAGTATCGGCGCGGCAGGCCCCTCCCCCAGAACACAGAAGGCAGGCTGAAAAATCAAGAAGCCCACAACCCGGGTGCCTGGGTGGCACAGTCATTGAGCGCCTGTCTCCGGCTTAGGGCGTGATCCCAGTGTTCCGGAAAGGAGTCCCTCATCGGGCTCCTCCGCTGGGAGCCTGCTTCTTCCTCTCCCACTCCCCTGCTTCTGTTCCGTTCTTGCTGACTGTCTGTCTCCCTCTCTCAGATAAGTAAATAAATAACATCTTTAAAGAAGAAGCCCACATCTCTAAGATCCCTATAAAACAAGGGGCACGGCCTGGGTCCCAGTCAATAATTTTGGGCTCTGGACAACCCCGCAACCTCCCCTCATTAGAATGACAAGAAGGAGAAGCCCCCCCCAGCAAAGAAAAGACAGTGAGTCAGTGGCCTCTGCCACAGAAGTAACGGATATGGATGTAACCAAATTATCAGAAATGGAATTCAGAGTAACAATGGTCAAGATAATGAGTAGACTTGAAAAAAGTATTCAGGAAAATGTTACTGAGAGTATAGAATCCCTAAGGGCGGAAATGAGAGCGAATTTGACAGAAATTAAAAATTCTATGAGCCAAATGCAGGCAAAAATAGAGGCTCTGACAGCCAGGGTCACCGAAGCAGAGGAAAGGGTTAGTGAATTGGAGGATGGGTTAATAGAGGAAAAAATAAAAATAGAAGATGGTCTTAAAAAAATCCACGCCCATGAATGTTGGCTACGGGAGATTACTGACTCAACGAAACGATCCAATGTTAGAATCATCGGCATCCCCGAGGGGGTGGAGAAAAACAGAGGTCTAGAAGAGATATTTGAACAAATTGTAGCTGAAAACTTCCCTAATCTAGCAAGGGAAACAAAAATTCGTGTCCAAGAGGCAGAGAGGACCCCTCCCAAGCTCAACCATGACAGACCTACACCACGTCACGTCATAGTGCATTTCGCAAATATGAGATCCAAGGATACAGTATTGAAAGCGGCCAGAGCAAAGAAATATCTCACGTACCAAGTCAAAGGCATCAGAATTACGTCAGACCTGTCTACACAGACCTGGAATGAGAGAAAGGGTTGGGGGAGCATTTTTAAAGCTCTTTCAGAGAAAAACATGCAGCCAAGGATCCTTTATCCAGCAAGGCTGTCATTCAGAATTGATGGAGAAATAAAGACATTTCAGAATTGACAGTCACTAGCCAATTTCGTAACCACGAAACCAGCCCTACAGGAGGTATTACGGGGGGTTCTATAAAAGTAAAAAGGCCCCAAGAGTGATACAAAACAGAAAGTCACAGCCAATACAAACACAGACTTTACTGACAACATGGCAGAATTAAAAGCATATCTCTCAGTACTCAGCCTGAACATTAATGGTTTAAATTCTTGCTTTAAACGCCACAGGGTTGCAGATTGGATAAAAAGAAATGACCCATCCATTTGCTGTCTACAAGAGACTCATTTCGAACCCAAAGATACATTCAGACTGAGAGTAAGGGGATGGAGTACCATCTTTCACGCAAATGGACCTCAAAAGAAAGATGGGGTAGCAATTCTCATATCAGATAAACTGGATTTTAAACTACAGACTATAGTTAGAGATGCAGAAGGGCACTATATTATTCTTAAAGGAAGTATTCAACAAGTGGATATGACAATTATAAATATATATGCCCCCAACAGGGGAGCAGCAAGATACACAAGCCAACTCTTAACCAGAATAAAGAGACATATAGATAAAAATACATTAATAGTAGGGGACCTCAACACTCCACTCTCAGAAATAGACAGAACACCCTGGCAAAAACTAAGCAAAGAATCAAAGGCTTTGAATGCCATACTCGACGAGTTGGACCTCATAGATATATATAGAACACTACACCCCAGAACCAAAGAATACTCATTCTATTCTAATGCCCATGGAACATTTTCAAGAATAGACCATGTTCTGGGACACAAAACAGGTCTCAGCCGATACCAAAAGATTGAAATTATCCCCTGCATATTCTCAGACCACAACGCTCTGAAATTGGAACTCAACCACAAGGAAAAATTTGGAAGAAACTCAAACACTTGGAGACTAAGAACCATCCTGCTCAGGAATGACTCGATAAACCAGGAAATCAAAAATCAAATTAAACAATTTATGGAGACCAATGAGAATGAAAATACAACAGTCCAAAACCTATGGGATACTGCAAAGGCAGTCCTAAGGGGGAAATACATAGCCATCCAAGCCTCACTCAAAAGAATAGAAAAATCTAAAATGCAGTTTTTATATTCTCACCTCAAGAAGCTGGAACAGCAACAGAGGGACAGGCCTAATCCACGCACAAGGAAGCAGCTGACCAAAATTAGAGCTGAAATCAATCAAGCAGAAACCAGAAGTACAGTAGAGCAGATCAACAGGACTAGAAGCTGGTTCTTGGAGAGAATCAATAAAATTGACAGACCACTGGCAGGACTTATCCAAAAGAAAAGAGAAAGGACCCAGATTATTAAAATTATGAATGAAAAAGGAGAGGTCACGACGAACACCATTGAAATTGGAAGGATTATTAGAAATTTTTATCAACAGCTATATGCCAATAAACTAAGCAATCTGGAAGAGATGGAATCCTTCCTGGAAACCTATAAACTACCAAGATTGAAACAGGAAGAAATTGATTTCTTAAACAGGCCAATTAATTATGAAGAAATTGAGTCAGTGATACACAACCTTCCAAATAACAAAACTCCAGGCCCGGACGGTTTTCCTGGGGAATTCTACCAAACATTCAAAGAAGAAATAATACCTATTCTCCTAAAGCTATTTCAAAAAATAGAAACAGAAGGAAAGCTACGAAACTCATTCTATGAGGCCAATATTACCTTGATCCCCAAACCAGGCAAAGACCCCCTCAAAAAGGAGAATTACAGACCAATTTCCCTAATGAATATGGACGCCAAAATCCTCAACAAGATACTTGCTAATAGAATCCAACAGTTCATTAAAAGGATTATCCACCACGATCAAGTGGGATTCATACCTGGGATGCAAGCGTGGTTCAATATTTGCAAATCAATCAGCGTGATACATCATATCAACAAGAAAAGACTCAAGAACCATATGATCCTCTCAATCGATGCCGAAAAAGCATTTGACAAAATACAGCATCCTTTCCTGATTAAAACCCTTCAGAGTGTAGGAATAGAAGGTACATTTCTCAATCTCATAAAAGCCATCTATGAAAAGCCTACTGCAAATATTATTCTTAATGGGGAAAAGCTGGAAGCCTTTCCCTTAAGATCAGGAACACGACAAGGATGCCCACTCTGGCCACTATTATTCAACATAGTACTAGAAGTCCTTGCAACAGCAATCAGACAACAAAAAGGGATCAAAGGTATTCAAATCAGCAAAGAAGAAGTCAAAATGTCTCTCTTCGCAGACGACATGATACTCTATATGGAAAACCCAAAAGAAGCCACTCCCAAACTATTAGAAGTTATAGAGCAATTCAGTAACGTGGTGGGATACAAAATCAATGCTCAGAAATCAGTTGCATTTCTGTACACGAATAACGAGAACGAAGAAAGAGAAATTAGGGAATCCATCCCATTTACAATAGCACCAAAAACCATACGTTACCTTGGAATTAACTTAACCAGAGACGTAAAGGACCTTTATTCTAGAAACTATAAATCACTCTTAAAAGACATTGAGGAAGACATAAAAAGATGGAAAGATATTCCATGCTCATGGATCGGAAGAATTAACATAGTTAAAATGTCCATGCTACCCAGAGCAATCTACACTTTCAATGCTATCCCGATCAAAATACCGAGAACGTTTTTCAAAGAACTGGAACAAATAGTCCTTAAATTTGTATGGAACCAGAAAAGACCCCGAATCTCCAAGGAACTGTTGAAAAGGAAAAACAAAGCTGGGGGCATCACAATGCCGGATTTCGAGCTGTACTACAAAGCTGTGATCACAAAGACAGCATGGTACTGGCACAAAAACAGACCCATAGACCAATGGAACAGAATAGAGAGCCCAGAAATGGACCCTCAGCTCTTTGGGCAACTAATATTTGATAAAGCAGGAAAAAACATCCGGTGGGAAAAAGACAGTCTCTTCAATAAATGGTGCTGGGAAAATTGGACAGCTACATGCAAAAGAATGAAACTTGACCACTATCTCACACCATACACAAAAATAAACTCCAAATGGATGAAAGACCTCGATGTGAGACAGGAATCCATCAAAATTCTAGAGGAGAACATAGGCAGCAACCTCTACGACATCGGCCAAAGCAACCTTTTTCATGACACATCCCCAAAGGCAAGAGAAACAAAAGATAAAATGAATTTATGGGACTTCATCAAGATTAAAAGTTTCTGCACAGCCAAGGAAGCAGTCAGAAAAACTAAGAGGCAGCCCACGGAATGGGAGAAGATATTTGCAAATGACACTACAGATAAAGGACTGGTATCCAAGATCTACAAAGAACTTCTCAAACTCAATACACGAGAAACAAATAAACAAATCAAAAAATGGGCAGAAGATATGAACAGACACTTTTCCAATGAAGACATACAAATGGCTAACAGACACATGAAAAAATGTTCAAAATCATTAGCCATCAAGGAAATTCAAATCAAAACCACACTGAGATACCACCTTACGCCAGTTAGAATGGCAAAAATAGACAAGGCAAGAAACAACAATTGTTGGAGAGGATGTGGAGAAAGGATCCCTCCTACATTGTTGGTGGGAATGCAAGTTGGTACAGCCACTCTGGAAAACAGTGTGGAGGTCCCTTAAAAAGTTAAAAATTGAGCTACCCTATGATCCAGCCATTGCACTACTGGGTGTTTACCCCAAAGATACAGACGTAGTGAAGAGAAGGGCCATATGCACCCCAATGTTCATAGCAGCAATGTCCACAATAGCTAAATCGTGGAAGGAGCCGAGATGCCCTGCAACAGATGACTGGATTAAGAAGTTGTGGTCCATATATACAATGGAATATTACTCAGCAATCAGAAAGAACGAGTTCTCAACATTTGCTACAACATGGACGGCACTGGAGGAGATAATGCTAAGTCAAGCAGAGAAAGACAACTATCATATGATTTCTCTCATCTATGGAACATAAGAACTAGAATGATCAGTAGGGGAAGAAAGGGATAAAGAAAGGGGGGGTAATCAGAAGGGGGAATGAAACATGAGAGACTACGGACTATGAGAAACAAACTGAGGGCTACAGAGGGGATGGGGGTGGGGGAATGGGATAGACCGGTGATGGGTAGTAAGGAGGGCACATATTGCATGGTGCACTGGGTGTTACACACAACTAATGAATCATCGAGCCTTACATCGAAAACCGGGGATGTACTGTATGGTGACTAACATAATATAATAAAAAATCATTATTAAAAAATAAAAATAAAATAAAATAAAATAAAATCTTTAAAATAAATAAATAGATAGCTAAATAAATCCAATGGCAGAGAGAAGCATAATAATAAGCAAGTGACATTAACTCACATAATATTTTTAGATGAAATTGTATTTTATGAATCACAATAGCCATATGTGTGTTCACACTGTTCACCGTTGGATTCTTCTGCACACTGCTATTGAGATGAATGCTTCCCTGGGGGTGAGGGGGTTATGCCGTGCACAAGCTACCCTACCAGAGGCTGTGACTATAGCATCTACAATCTTTGGAAGCAGTTGGGCAAAACTTGAGGAAACCTATTTATTCAGTTCTCAAATACTATCTGGTTCAGAATGGCTTCAGGGATGCTTTGCAAGAGCTCCTTAATCCCCACAGCAACAGTCATCCATAGACTGGCTACCAAGTGGATGAAGAGCAGCAGGAGGATTGCATTGTTGCCAATAGTGATGGGAAAGTTCACAGAAGGAAGGACTCTTCTCCCCACCAAGTCCCCACTGCTCCTGCTTTCTTAGATAATGTGCGGACTAAGAATGATCTACTACACGATATTACTTTTCTAGGGCTGCTGTAAAAAAAAAAAAAAATCACCACAAACCTGCTGGCTTAAAACAACAGAATTTTTTTTTCTTTCACTATTTTGGAGGTCAGAAGACTGAAATCAAGGCTCCTGGGAAGAATCCTTGCTTTCATGTCCCATTTTCTGGTGACCCGTGGCAAACCTTGCTGTTCCTCGGCTGTAGTCCTTCTTCATTCCAATCTCTGCTTATGTCTTCACATGGCCTTTTCCATGCATCTGTGTGTCTTCACCTCTTCTTGGAAGGACACACCTGTCATTGGATTTAGGGTCTACTCTACTTCAATATGGCCTGATCTCAAGAGCCTTAACTAATTACACCTGCAAAGACCCTATTTCTGAGTAAGGTTACATCTGAGGTTCTGGATGGACATGAATTTTGGGGAAACACTGTTTAACCCACTACAGAGACCTAGGTAAAAACCTAAACATGTCCCAGGCATGTTCTCACATCTCTTAAAGAAAATGTTGCATTTTTACAGTTGCTGAATTATGCAAAGGCAAAAAAGCAATCCGTTCTGATTCTAAAGATCAAATAAGAAAAGAAATAACCACAAGACTACATTGGCACTGGGTTAAAGCAAAAATGTTTTGATTGAACACAACAACACAGGGCATTAAGGAAAAGGCACCATTTGCTAAGTCAAGCAGAGAAAGACAACTATCATATGATTTCTCTCATCTATGGAACATAAGAACTAGGAAGATTGGTAGGGGAAGAAAGGGATAAAGAAGGGGGTAATCAGAAGGGGGAATGAAGCATGAGAGACTATGGACTCTGAGAAACAAACTGATGGCTTCAGAGGGGAGGGGGGTGGGGGAATGGGATAGACTGGTGATGGGTAGTAAGGAGGGCACGTATTGCATGGGGCACTGGGCGTTATACGCAACTAATGAATCATCGAACTTTACATCAGAAACCAGGGATGTACTGTATGGTAACTAATATAATATAATAAAAAAAGATAAAAAAAAAAAAAAAGGAAAAGGCACCATTCCCAAGCTCCAGCTTGAGAACACAGCCTTCCCTTGAGTGCTGACTTTTAAACGCATTCCTTTCCCTACTTGTGACAGACACATTCTGCTTTTATTCACTATGAAAGAAGGAAATGAATGAAAGAAGATAGGACATAATTCCACAGGCTTCTTATCTGACTTGCTTTTCCTGTAACAAAAACCTTTTATTTTGTGAACTGATGTTTAAATTGTACAATTAGTTGCTATCTTGATCTTTCTTCCTCTAGTTCAGTATATTCTTCCATTGAAGCCCAATTGGCATACTTTATTTCTTCTAAAACCTTCTCATTATTTATTAATGTAGAATAGAATATGTGGAATTTTTTAAAATATCAGTTTGCAATTCTTTTTGAAGTTTGTATAAAATTGTGTGTTTTTAAAAATTCATCATGGTTTTTTTTCTGAACATGAATTCTTTATCATTTGCATAAAAAATAGGAAAGAGGTAATGTGAGAAAGGATATTAGATTTATAAAACTATCTTCTTTCTTACTCATTGTTGCTTTCACATTCTTACATAGCAAATTAAAGGAAGAATTACATCCTTGTAGGAATTCAGTAAACTTTTCCTATGTAAGACTAAATTTGTCCTCCTGTCTGAATTAAGTAAGAACAGAAGAATTATGTTTAGTCAGAATTATAGGGGCTGATGCTAAAAAGATGAGTAAAACCGTGCTCCTGCTATTGAAGTGCTAAACAAACTAGTGGTAAAGAAATAATTATAATGTGATTCATGCTACAGTGGTGATATTTACATATGGCTATGACATTATAGGAGCTAAGTCGGTCAGAAAAGGCTTCCCTAGGAGATGGCATTTGAGTTACATCTGGAAGGATAAGAAAGATTTTGCCAGGCAGAGAATAAGTTGGAGAAGGATGCACTAGGCAAAATAAACGGCTATGCCAATTCGTGGATTGTATTGTGTTCAGAAAATGTTAAGACAATTATTGTGTCTAAAGAATAGGGTTTGTGCAACAGATGGAACATAGCAGGAAACAAGGATAAGATGATAAAGCAGACTGAGATCAGGTTATGATGTGCTTTGTCCATGTAGTAGAGATAATATTTTACAAATACCAAATAAATGCATTTTAATGTCTCCATTAAAGCATGTTCCTCTGCATGCTTGCACTTCCAAAGTCAAGCCTTGAGGCTTATCATACCACAGTATGGGAGATACCATAAAATAAAAGTGGACTTTGATTAGGTTTAAGCCTCAAAGCAGACTTTTTTGACTTCTTTAGGAAGGTAGTAATTGAAAAAGTCAGGTTTTAGAGAAAAAGAACTTACTAAATTCCTTGATCTCTCTCCCTAATATTTCAAACACAAGCCTATACAGTTTGTGTCAGGGAAAGGCAATCCAGACAGGAAGGTTAAGGGGGAAGAGTCTGTCCCTTTCAGTCTTGTGCATTATACAGAAAGACAAGACAGGAAGAGTGAAATGAGCAGCGTATTTCCTCTCTCCTCCCAGTTCTTGCTTTGAGACAGCAGAGGGATTACAGGTGGAGGGTGGAGCATGAGAAGGAAACTCATTTAGAAACGCTGAAACAGAAATTATAAAGACCAAAGGCATTGGATCTAGGGACTCGCTCCTTACTAGCAGTGCTGGGGCGGCCACAAGCCTAGACGAACCCCACCCTTCACTCAATGCAATGTCCAACATGGCACAGGAACCATGCTGTGGAGGTGGGGATAGATGATGGCCACATAACTAACCTGAGGTGTATTTTCTGGCTGCTCATGGCTTATGCATGTTCTACAGCAACCTCAAAAGTTCCTGAATGCTTTTAAGAGGGAACCTGAAAGTGCCGAGAGGGCCAGTAAACCGGCATAGCCTGGGACAACAGAAATGACACTCTGTGAGAGAACTTAAAGGCCCAGAGCAAATGACCAGGCTTCAGTAACAGGTGCCATCCCATCCTCCCACAAGTTGCACCTCAATGCTCACCAGTCCAAAGAGAATACTCATCAGCCTTTTCACTGTAGAGGTTAGCCATCAGCAAAGAGCACTATGAATGAGGAGGACAGTGGCAGAAGATGAAGTCAGAGAGGGAGGCAAAGGGAGAAGATACAGAACCTTGCAGGCCATGGTACAGAGTTTGGATTTTATTCTGATTATAATGGGGAATCATTGAAGGGTTGCATGAAGGGGAGTAACATGATCTGATTTACCTATTAGAAAGATCATTCTGGGTGCTGTATGAAGGGTGGACTCTAAGGGACAAAAGTGAAAACAGGGAGGCTGGTCAGGAAACAATTTCAGTATTTCAAGGAAGAGATGACAAAAAGCTTGGTTATAATTGCAGAGATAGTAAACATTGTTGGATTTGGCATATATTTTGGAAGTAGAGCCAATAAATCTTGGTGATGAATCAGACTAGGGTGTGAGGCAAAGAGAGGAATGGAGGCTATTGGTTTGACCAATTGGGTGGGGTACAGTGGCCATTACTGACATGGGAAGATTTGGTGGAGATGAATGAATTTGGAGAAAGGTGGAATCAAGAGTCTTCTCTTGGCAATGTTAAATTTGAGATCCCAGGTAGACATCCAAGTGGAGATATGAGGTTGGGAGATGGATATACATCTGAACTTTCAGAGCAGGACAATATAGAGTTGGAAATGAGAGGTCAGTCTACAGATTATCCGTAGCATATAGATAGTATTAAAAGCCAATGGACAGGATGAGGTCATCTAGAAAGGGAGCAAGGAATTCCTCTCACCACTACAAGGTCTTGTGAGCTGCACCATCATTTTCTTCCCAGCCCAGATCCTCTCAGAGAGTAATGGTGGAGGGAGAAGAAATCTGAGAGACTAAGCGTCCTATAAAACACTATACATTTTATCCAAAGGGATGTTTAAAATTATTTTGCTGGATTACATTTACAGGTTTAGATTAAAATTTAGATTTTCTTTTATCTACTACACAGTAAGTGAAGGCTTATCAGGTCAGCCCTAAAGGAAATAGAAATTCCATTTTCTTTGATCGCCTGAGCATAGTTTAAATAAATTTGAGATCTTGCTTCACATATGACCTTAAATCAAATAATTCTTACTATAAACAAATATTTGTTCCTGTTCCTCTCCTGAATGAAACTCATGGATAATAAAATTGACCTATACATGGTTCCAAAAAAAATCAATATAATATTTTAATATCATATATAAGAGAAAGAAAAGGAAAGGAATTTAGAATAAAATAATATGTATTTCAGTATGTCAATGCTCAGACACAACTACGCTAGAAAACATGAAGCAGTCAGATGCTTGCATCTATCTATAGACTCACCATAAATGTGACAGCCAGAAATGTGGATGTGTTTTTGGCAACTCAAATACCCAAACAGCATCCGCCATCAATAACACGAGTCTCCAAAATGACAAACAACTTTTGTAATGTTCTGAACAAAACTAAGTACATACTTCCCTTGACTTACACAATACGTTGATTCTTATAAAACTGCTTAGATGCTTAAACAGGCTTTCCACTTACGTGAATTTCTCTGGAGACATTTAAATTTGTGCAAGATATGAAATAATTTTTCATTAAGCAAGACTGTCCATGCATTGTAGGACTTTAGCTTCCCTGGCCCCTGCCCAATAAAGGTCAATAGTATTCCCAAATCATGTGACGATCAAAAATGCACCCACGAATTTACAAATATTTTTAGGGAGTACTATCACCCCCATTGTGGACCTCTCTTTTAGTGACATAAGGTTATTTTTTAGTTAATAGAGAGCCAATGAAAAATTATAAGCATAAAGGTATTGACGCACCAGTGTTTTGGAAGATATCACCAATGGCATTGTATATATTGAAATGAGTGGAAATCAGTGACTTAGAGGTCCATTAAGTGGCCATTGCAATATTTCAGATACTAGATAATAAAAGCCTAGATGGATCATGGCATTATGAAGGGAGGAGAATCAGAATCTAGACACAATGTAAACAATATGAAAAAATTTGAAGGTCATTTATACATAGATTGGGGAAGAGAGAGGAATATGGATGGCTCTAAGCTTTCTAATTTGGGAGAAGTGATAATGTCATTCACTGTATTAATGAATATAAGAAGAGCAGATTTGAAGGACAAGGGGGTAGAAGACAAGTTATATTCCATCTCATGAAAAAGACTTGAAGAAGCTGCAGGGCAGTGTTCCTTCTATCCATTTTACTACCATTTTTTCCAAACCAATGTATTAACTATCAACTATTTGTCTGTCACTGGTTTGTAGCAGTGAGACAATCATACTCTCTGCCCTCAAGGAACTTACCACCTAATGAGAGGGAAAGACATTTCAACCAATGATTATACGCATATTTTGTCTAATTATAATTGTAGTTAGTACAGTTGTGATAAATGCAATAAAGACTTTGGCATCCAACGAAAAGTTGACCTAATTAGTCTGGACAGTAAGGAGATGGCTCCTGCCTGAGAGGCTGCAGGAATTTTATGCCCACCAGTTTCTCAGCCATACTTCTCTACATTGTTCTGCATTGCTAGGATATAACACTGGTTGAGAATCATTAAGATGACCTATTGTTCAATTCCCCGGGCCATTGTCTTTTTGTGGTCTCTGAGACGGGCCTGCAACCCTATTATCTATCATGGCTTTCAAGTGAGAACAGGGCTATTACATCTTTCACTGATACAAAGTGAACTCATTGAAAAAGATAATTCATTTTTCCCTATCCAGACTTTTTCTTACCAAATGCTTCTAACTCTTGGTGTAGTTGTGACAGCAACTGACCTTTTTGAAGTGTCATATACATCCATGGAGCTGGACCCTCATACCTGTGACACTATGCCAGGGAATTATCAGGTAAATCAGGAGATGTCTACCTGCATCTCCACGTCACTTCTCCCACTCTCTCCATAAAACTCCACCTCCACTTTCCTGATTCATATGGGCGGCCTACAAGAAAGCTGGTTCTTTCAAAAATTGTCTCGGACCAACAGTCTTTAGGAGACTAGTAAGGAAAAAGCCAATCTAACAAAAATGCAAAGCAGTTTCAGTAAAATCAGCAGGTCCTCAGCCAGATTTCTTGTGTCTGTGGCAGCCCATGGGAATGGTAAAATTACCTGACACTCCCCATGCCCTAAAGGAGATTTGGTCCCAAGGGAATCCCTCCTCCCCACCACCTTGTGAAGAAAAACTGGTGCAGCACTTTCTCAAGTGAGAGAAAGTTTTAGTTATTATCAGAATAAAAGGGTGAGGTGTTACATAAAGTAGACTTTGGTGAGTTATAAGACTACAGATGAAGTAAGTTACTTATCCTTACAATCCGACCAACTGACATTTAAACATTTGTGTTCAAATCACTCAATATTGAACTGGCCAGAGGAACTGTGAAAGATTTTCCATTTTGTAGTTTTCACTGCAATGCTGTTTAAAATATAATTTTAATAAATAAGTCACTACTACTATGTAACTCACATTTTGAAAAAAACACTATTTGTGTGAACTTCTGAATTTTGCCTCTAGACCTAAACCATAGTTAATACGTACACACACACAACTTTTTTTAACAGAACAAATCCAAAATATAAGCCAGGCGACAGTGGAAATAAAAATTTTAACATCTATCTGTATTTTTTAAATATCTCAGATCTAAAAGATCGTGAATTCATAAAGCCCTGACCATCCTCCAAACACATGTTAGATCCACTGAGAAAACCTAGGTGATTAGAAAGTTTATAGAATCTTGGAGGAGGGAGTTAAGATGGCGGAGGAGTAGGGGACCCCTTTTTCAGCCGGTCCCCTGAGTCGAGCTGGATAGGTACCAGACCAGCCTAAATAACCACGGAATCAGCCTGAGACGCAGGATGATGCATCTGGATCTCTACAAATGAACATCTCCAGCGCTGAGTATTGAGGTACTAAGAGGGGAGCTGTAAACCGTGCACGGATATCGGAAGATAAACGGAAGGGGGAGGGAGCCGCCGCGTTTGGGCGCCGGGAAGCGGCAGCCACCTGCACGGGGGAGCGGGGGACACACAGAGGGCACCCGCGAGAGAGCGGACTGAGACCGGTGAGCCGTGAACGCGCGCCACCAGGCATCTCCCGGAACACCGGAATCCCGGTGTGCTCACGGGATCCAGACTGAGACCGGGAACTCCCGGAGCGCGCGCGGGGCGGCTGGCGGCTGGCGGGCCACCTGCACGGGGGAGCGGGCGGACTCGCGGTCGGCACCCGCGAAACAGCAGACTGAGACCCTGAACCGGGTGCGCGCGACACCAGGCTTCTCACGAAACTCCGGAATCGAGGTGTGCTCACCGGGCATAGACTGAGACCGGGAGACCCGGGAGCGCGCGGGGCGGCCGGTGGCTAGCGGCATTAGAAACACAAAGGACAGAGACGCGCGGGCTGGTGGCTGGCGGCATTAGAAACACAAAGGACAGAGACGCGCGGGCCCGTGGCTGGCGGCATTAGAAACACAAAGGACAGAGACTGGGCGGCCGGTGGCTGGCGGCATTAGAAACACAAAGGACAGAGACGCGCCGGCCCTGGAAGTGAGGGCAGGGTCCCCGAGTTGGTGCGCACATCCCGGGACGCCGCAGGGTTGAGCAGCACCAACAGTAACAGAGTTAAAGTGGCCGGAACATCAGTGGAGAATGGGCCGCAATCCCTCTGTTCTGCGACAATGCAGCCTCTGCTGCTCTGACCCTCAGAAGAGGCATAGCCGGCCGCCAGGGAAAGCCGCCAGAGAACAAAAGCCTGGAAATACCGGCTCAGAGAGTGCCCATCCCCATCCTCCCTCGCAGGGGACACAGAGACTCTAACCAAACAGGGCTGCCTGAGTATCGGCGCGGCAGGCCCCTCCCCCAGAACACAGAAGGCAGGCTGAAAAATCAAGAAGCCCACAACCCGAGGCGCCTGGGTGGCGCCGTCATTGAGCGCCTGTCTTCGGCTTAGGGCGTGATCCCGGCGTTCCGGAAAGGAGTCCCTCATCGGGCTCCTCCGCTGGGAGCCTGCTTCTTCCTCTCTCACTCCCCTGCTTCTGTTTCGTTCTTGCTGACTGTCTGTCTCCCTCTCTCAGATAAGTAAATAAATAAAATCTTTAAAGAAGAAGCCCACATCTCTAAGATCCCTATAAAACAAGAGGCACGGCCTGGGACCCAGTCAATAATTTTGGGCTCTGGAAACCCCGCAACCTCTCTTCATCAGAATGACAAGAAGGAGAAGCCCCCCCCAGCAAAGAAAAGACAGTGAGTCAGTGGCCTCTGCCACAGAAGTAACGGATATGGATGTAACCAAATTATCAGAAATGGAATTCAGAGTAACAATGGTCAAGATAATGAGTAGACTTGAAAAAAGTATTCAGGAAAATATTACTGAGAATATACAATCCCTAAGGGCGGAAATGAGAGCGAATTTGACAGAAATTAAAAATTCTATGAGCCAAATGCAGGCAAAACTAGAGGCTCTGACGGCCAGGGTCACGGAAGCGGAGGAAAGGGTTAGTGAATTGGAGGATGGGTTAATAGAGGAAAAAATAAAATTAGAAGATGGTCTTAAAAAAATCCACGCCCACGAATGTTGGCTACGGGAGATTACTGACTCAACGAAACGATCCAATGTTAGAATCATCGGCATCCCCGAGGGGGTGGAGAAAAACAGAGGTCTAGAAGAGATATTTGAACAAATTATAGCTGAAAACTTCCCTAATCTAGCAAGGGAAACAAAAATTCGTGTCCAAGAGGCAGAGAGGACCCCTCCCAAGCTCAACCATGACAGACCTACACCACGTCACGTCATAGTGCAATTCGCAAATATGAGATCCAAAGAAACAGTATTGAAAGCGGCCAGGGCAAAGAAACTTCTCACGTACCAAGGCAAAGGCATCAGAATTACATCAGACCTGTCTACACAGACCTGGAATGAGAGAAAGGGTTGGGGGAGCATTTTTAAAGCTCTTTCAGAGAAAAACATGCAGCCAAGGATCCTTTATCCAGCAAGGCTGTCATTCAGAATTGATGGAGAAATAAAGACATTTCAGAATCGACAGTCACTAGCCAATTTCGTAACCACGAAACCAGCCCTACAGGAGGTATTACGGGGGGTTCTATAAAAGTAAAAAGGCCCCAAGAGTGATACAAAACAGAAAGTCACAGCCAATACAAACAAAGACTTTACTGACAACATGGCAGAATTAAAAGCATATCTCTCAGTACTCAGCCTGAACATTAATGGTTTGAATTCTGGTTTCAAACGCCACAGGGTTGCAGATTGGATAAAAAGAAATGACCCATCCATTTGCTGTCTTCAAGAGACTCATTTCGAACCCAAAGATGCATTCAGACTGAGAGTAAGGGGATGGAGTACCATCTTTCACGCAAATGGACCTCAAAAGAAAGCTGGGGTAGCAATTCTCATATCAGATAAATTGGATTTTAAACTACAGACTATAGTTAGAGATGCAGAAGGGCACTATATTATTCTTAAAGGAAGTATTCAACAAGTGGATATGACAATTATAAATATATATGCCCCCAACAGGGGAGCAGCAAGATACACAAGCCAACTCTTAACCAGAATAAAGAGACATATAGATAAAAATACATTAATAGTAGGGGACCTCAACACTCCACTCTCAGAAATAGACAGAACACCCTGGCAAAAACTAAGCAAAGAATCAAAGGCTTTGAATGCCACACTCGACGAGTTGGACCTCTTAGATATATATAGAACACTACACCCCAGAACCAAAGAATACTCATTCTATTCTAATGCCCATGGAACATTTTCAAGAATAGACCATGTTCTGGGACACAAAACAGGTCTCAGCCGATACCAAAAGATTGAAATTATCCCCTGCATATTCTCAGACCACAACGCTCTGAAATTGGAACTCAACCACAAGGAAAAATTTGGAAGAAACTCAAACACTTGGAGACTAAGAACCATCCTGCTCAGGAATGACTCGATAAACCAGGAAATCAAAAATCAAATTAAACAATTTATGGAGACCAATGAGAATGAAAATACAACAGTCCAAAACCTATGGGATACTGCAAAGGCAGTCCTAAGGGGGAAATACATAGCCATCCAAGCCTCACTCAAAAGAATAGAAAAATCTAAAATGCAGTTTTTATATTCTCACCTCAAGAAGCTGGAACAGCAACAGAGGGACAGGCCTAATCCACGCACAAGGAAGCAGTTGACCAAAATTAGAGCTGAAATCAATCAAGCAGAAACCAGAAGTACAGTAGAGCAGATCAACAGGACTAGAAGCTGGTTCTTGGAGAGAATCAATAAAATTGACAGACCACTGGCAAGACTTATCCAAAAGAAAAGAGAAAGGACCCAGATTATTAAAATTATGAATGAAAAAGGAGAGGTCACGACGAACACCACTGAAATTGGAAGGATTATTAGAAATTTTTATCAACAGCTATATGCCAATAAACTAAGCAATCTGGAAGAGATGGAATCCTTCCTGGAAACCTATAAACTACCAAGATTGAAAAAGGAAGAAATTGATTTCTTAAACAGGCCAATTAATTATGAAGAAATTGAGTCAGTGATAAACAACCTTCCAAATAACAAAACTCCAGGCCCGGATGGTTTTCCTGGGGAATTCTACCAAACATTCAAAGAGGAAATAATACCTATTCTCCTAAAGCTATTTCAAAAAATAGAAACAGAAGGAAAGCTACCAAACTCATTCTATGAGGCCAATATTACCTTGATCCCCAAACCAGGCAAAGACCCCCTCAAAAAGGAGAATTACAGACCGATTTCCCTAATGAATATGGACGCCAAAATCCTCAACAAGATACTTGCTAATAGAATCCAACAGTTCATTAAAAGGATTATCCACCACGATCAAGTGGGATTCATACCTGGGATGCAAGCGTGGTTCAATATTCGCAAATCAATCAGCGTGATACATCATATCAACAAGAAAAGACTCAAGAACCATATGATCCTCTCAATTGATGCCGAAAAAGCATTTGACAAAATACAGCATCCTTTCCTGATTAAAACCCTTCAGAGTGTAGGAATAGAAGGTACATTTCTCAATCTCATAAAAGCCATCTATGAAAAGCCTACTGCAAATATTATTCTCAATGGGGAAAAGCTGGAAGCCTTTCCCTTAAGATCAGGAACACGACAAGGATGCCCACTCTCGCCACTATTATTCAACATAGTACTAGAAGTCCTTGCAACAGCAATCAGACAACAAAAAGGGATCAAAGGTATTCAAATCGGCAAAGAAGAAGTCAAAATGTCTCTCTTCGCAGACGACATGATACTCTATATGGAAAACCCAAAAGAAGCCACTCCCAAACTATTAGAAGTTATAGAGCAATTCAGTAACGTGGCGGGATACAAAATCAATGCTCAGAAATCAGTTGCATTTCTGTACACGAATAACGAGAACGAAGAAAGAGAAATCAGGGAATCCATCCCATTTACAATAGCACCAAAAACCATACGTTACCTTGGAATTAACTTAACCAGAGACGTAAAGGACCTTTATTCTAGAAACTATAAATCACTCTTAAAAGACATTGAGGAAGACATAAAAAGATGGAAAGATATTCCATGCTCATGGATCGGAAGAATTAACATAGTTAAAATGTCCATGCTACCCAGAGCAATCTACACTTTCAATGCTATCCCGATCAAAATACCGAGAACGTTTTTCAAAGAACTGGAACAAATAGTCCTTAAATTTGTATGGAACCAGAAAAGACCCCGAATCTCCAAGGAACTGTTGAAAAGGAAAAACAAAGCTGGGGGTATCACAATGCCGGACTTCGAGCTGTACTACAAAGCTGTGATCACAAAGACAGCATGGTACTGGCACAAAAACAGACACATAGACCAATGGAACAGAATAGAGAGCCCAGAAATGGACCCTCAGCTCTTTGGGCAACTAATATTTGATAAAGCAGGAAAAAACATCTGGTGGGAAAAAGACAGTCTCTTCAATAAATGGTGCTGGGAAAATTGGACAGCTACATGCAAAAGAATGAAACTTGACCACTATCTCACACCATACACAAAAATAAACTCCAAATGGATGAAAGACCTCGATGTGAGACAGGAATCCATCAAAATTCTAGAGGAGAACATAGGCAGCAACCTCTACGACATCAGCCAAAGCAACCTTTTTCATGACACATCCCCAAAGGCAAGAGAAACAAAAGATAAAATGAATTTATGGGACTTCATCAAGATTAAAAGTTTCTGCACATCCAAGGAAACAGTCAGAAAAACTAAGAGGCAGCCCACGGAATGGGAGAATATATTTGCAAATGACACTACAGATAAAGGACTGGTATCCAAGATCTACAAAGAACTTCTCAAACTCAATACACGAGAAACAAATAAACAAATCAAAAAATGGGCAGAAGATATGAACAGACACTTTTCCAATGAAGACATACAAATGGCTAACAGACACATGAAAAAATGTTCAAAATCATTAGCCATCAAGGAAATTCAAATCAAAACCACACTGAGATACCACCTTACGCCAGTTAGAATGGCAAAAATAGACAAGGCAAGAAACAACAATTGTTGGAGAGGATGTGGAGAAAGGGGATCCCTCCTACATTGTTGGTGGGAATGCAAGTTGGTACAGCCACTCTGGAAAACCGTGTGGAGGTCCCTTAAAAAGTTAAAAATTGAGCTACCCTATGATCCAGCCATTGCGCTACTGGGTGTTTACCCCAAAGATACAGACGTAGTGAAGAGAAGGGCCATATGCACCCCAATGTTCATAGCAGCAATGTCCACAATAGCTAAATCGTGGAAGGAGCCGAGATGCCCTGCAACAGATGACTGGATTAAGAAGTTGTGGTCCATATATACAATGGAATATTACTCAGCAATCAGAAAGAATGAGTTCTCAACATTTGCTACAACATGGACGGCACTGGAGGAGATAATGCTTAGTGAAATAAGTCAAGCAGAGAAAGACAACTATCATATGATTTCTCTCATCTATGGAACATAAGAACTAGAATGATCAGTAGGGGAAGAAAGGGATAAAGGAAGGGGGGGTAATCAGAAGGGGGAATGAAACATGAAAGACTATGGACTATGAGAAACAAACTGAGGGCTACAGAGGGGAGGGGGGTGGGGGAATGGGATAGACCGGTGATGGGTAGTAAGGAGGGCACATATTGCATGGTGCACTGGGTGTTATACACAACTAATGAATCATCGAGCCTTACATCGAAAACCGGGGATGTACTGTATGGTGACTAACATAATATAATAAAAAATCATTATTAATTAAAAAAAAAAAAAAAAAAAAAGTTTATAGAATCTTAATTAATTAAATAGAGGTGTTTCCAAAGACAAAGAGGACAGTTTTGCATCTGTAATATGCTATTTTACTATCATCCTTGACAATTTGAAGTCTTTAGACACAGACATCTATTTGTAAAGCAGACAGGATCTATGCAACATCTACAGAAGAGTAATTCATTTGTGCTTATATCTAATTAGAAATTTGTGAAAAATTTGTGTACTAAAATACTTCAACTATTTTCAAGAAATATAACATAGTGTATATGTGATTACATAGAGAAGCACAAATCCCTATTTTTCTAATTACAGTTTCAATGAAGATAGAATCAGTTGCATTTCTGATATGACAGGTGTGCCTTTAAAAAATACATTATTTCTCTCTCAGTTACTAAAAATGATGACTGTGGAAAATATTGAACTACCTTGATAATTGGGGTCAGAAAAGAGATGATGATAAATAGATTCAAATCCTAGGGCATATATTCAAACTAAGTATGTATAAATAATGAGGTCTCACTTAGCTATAATCTCTTTGGGAGCCTCTTTTCAAATTCAGATGTGAGAACTGGGAAACACAGGCTGATGCAATATTCTGAAAAATCCTCCTGGGAAAAAAACATCTACAAAACAAGCATATCAAATGAATTGTGTTCAAGAATTTAAACCAAAATGTTAATGCTAAAAGAGCAATACAGGATCATGAAAGTAAAATCATCTTGCATTATCATTTTAGATCAGTCTCTCTGTTTTGGAACTGCAGTAATTACCTTCAAGAATATATCCCTTACATGAAACCTGAAAGCTATAATTATTTTGTCTATCTTGGCTTAAAAAAAAAAAAGACATTACTTTTATAATAGCATTTGACTTGGTAAAAGTAATACAACTATAAACTCCCCCTCACCCCAAAAGCATGGAATTATTTAAATAGCTCCCACTCTGGCCACACAAACTAGATAAAATTAAGACAAGTTTGATGTTACTAATAAATCCCATAGGATTTGAGAATATTTTTATGACTATGAATATGAAAGTTCCCATGGAAACTTCCTCATTTTGCCACTGCATAAAAAACAAAGCAAATTGCAAATAAGGTAGAGAGAACTTAATTAAAAAACATTTTACCAAATTTTAATTATTGAATATCTACCAAACCATTGTGGTAATATTCTCAGTAACTAGCTAACATGGGGAAAAAAACCTTAATTTTTAATTTTAAGTAGTATTCTAAAAGTACAAAAAATCCTCACTGTAATCTTGGTTTACAGTTTAAAATGTTAATATATGATAATGAGGCTACCTTCTGAATTACTAGTGGAAAGTAATCACTGGGATATTTGTTTTTATATTTTAATGTACCCAATGGGGAAAAAAATAGTTCTGTAAGTTTGGCAAGATAGAAAAACTTCTGATCATTTTTGTAGTTAAGCTTCTTATGCATTATTCAGTACATACATACTATCGTTTTGCACTGATACAAATAGCAATCTCACAGAGCACTTACAAAATTTAGAATCCTTGATAGAACAGGAAGGACTCTTACAAGTTACCTAGTATAAAACCTACATTAAAAATTTGTTTCTGGAGGCGCCTAGTTGGCTCAGTCGGAGAAGCATCGGCCTCCCACTCAGGTCATCATCCCAGGGTCCTGGGCTCAAGCCCTGTGTATAAGGCTTCCTGCTCAGCAGGGAGTCTGCTTTTCTTTCTCTCTCTCTCTCCCCCCCACCCTACCCCACCGCTCATTCTCTCTCTCTCTCTCTCATAAATAAATAAAATCTTTTAAAAAATTTGCTTCTGAATATAAAATAAAACATATTCAAAGTGTAAGAAAAAATTATATGTTTGGTATCTATCCATTCATATTTCCTTCAATTTTTCTATGTGTTTGCCCACTTTTATTTTTCTCTTGGGTCGGTTGCCCTTATCTCATTGATTTAAGGGCTCTTTTTATATTAGAGACTGACCCATTGTTTAGCACATGTGCCACAAAATTTTTTCTAGTTACTGTCTACTACTGTTTACTGTTTTTAAAATAATTTTTCCAAATACATGCTTATACAGTAACTTTAGATTTGTTCATTTAGTGACTTCTAATTTTCATGATATTCCTTAAAATGTCCACCTCAGTGACTCATGTTTTCTTCTTATATACTTATGATTTTGTTTAATAAAACTTAAGCCTTTGATTTAGCTGTTTTAAGAATAAAGTGAATAGCCCTATTTCTGACTTTCCAAGAAGCACACTTATTTCAATATCATCTACAATTCATTTTTCCCTCTGACTTGAAGTGATAATACCTTCTGTGGTCGGCAGAATAATGACTCCCCAAGGATGTCCGCATCTAATCCCCGGAACCTGTGAATAAATTCGGTTTCATGGCAAAGAGGGATTAAGGTTGCAGGTGGAATAAGGTTGCTCATCAGATGAACTTGTTATGTAGAGATTATCCTGCATTATGTAGGTGGACCCAATGTAATCATGAGGGTACTTATGAGCAGAAGAGGGAGAGTCAGAGAGAGATTTGAAGATATTATGTTGGGGGTTTTGAAGATGGAGAAAGGGATCACAAATAATGCAGGCGGCGTCTAGACAATGGAAAAGACAAGGAAGTGTCCTCCAGAGCCTCCAAAAGGAATGCAGTCATGCTAACACCTTGATTTTAGCCCAGTGAGACCCATTTTGGACTTAGACCTCCAGAACTGTAAGATAATAAATTTGTGTTGTTTTAAGCCAGTATGTTTGTCGTAATTTGTTACAGCATAATAAAAAACTAATATGTCATATTTTACTAGCAAGGAAATAGAGAATTAAAGTGACATTAATTTTCTAATTAATGGCACACTTTGGTTAATAGAAAGGGCTCCTTATTTTTAGGCCCTCAAGCTAAACTTCTTATATTTACAAATAATAAAAAGAATTAAAACCCAGGCAAAAACTAGAACTTAAAAATACAGCACAAATAATTGAAAGGTTTATAAATAAAATGAATAAAAATAGGAGGTAACTACTATGCAGTCCAACAGTACTAGGGAGACTTATGGCAGATTACCCTAAGGATGGACAATCAATTCTTTTAACTTTAGAGTATAATTTTTTATGGATGTATGTGACATTTTAGAATTTCTAGAGCCACACAAATGAATGGGCATGATAATGATGCCATAAAATAAAACTTTTACTTATGAGAAACGAGGAAACTTATGAGAAAATTATGCAATGTTATCTTTCTACTCAATGTATGATTTCCTTTCCACATACAGGTTGAACAGACCTCTCATATCAGTGAAAAGTGTCATGTAGGCAGAGAGAATCTGTGTTTTCTTGTCATGCATTTTTCTGGTGTAGAGCAAGCATGAAGTACTAGGCTTTAAAAGAGCGTTTTGTAAATTTTGAGAGATTTACAGACAAGATGACACTGTAAGTTTAGGCTTTTATGTACCCATATAGCACCAAAAATGAATCAATAATACATAAAAACATTAAGAGAGAAAACCAAAAAGACGTAATCAAACTCAAACATGAGATAAGTCTCCATGGATGAGAAACAGAAGAGAAATGCCAGAAGTTCTGCTAGACTCTAAACCCAAAAGTAAGCATTGGTGGTTAGGAGTTTGTTTCTAAAGGGTAACAAGGACCAAAAAAAAATGCCATGCAAGATGGAGAACCGAAACCACATCCACTGATCAAACCAGGGCTTGGAGTGGAACTCACCTCCTAAAAGGAAATGAAAAAACACTGTTGTATCTGCTGCTTTTGTCATAGGATATGTGGAGCTTCAGGCCTAAGCAGAGACAATAGGCACAGCTCCTTGACTGTGAAGAAAAGCAAGCCATTAGGTGATTGATGAATAGATCTGCAGTATTGCCAAATCAACACATACTAAGGACTCCAAACTCTATTATGAAAACGTTTTTGGCCTAGGGATCTAGGCAGAGGCAACCACACAACCACCAGACAAGCAGGGGTGAACACAGAAGTAGAGAGAGCAAGAGAGAAATGCAAAGTAAAATTTCAAAATACATATATTTGTGTGCGTGTGTGTATGTGTATCTAAGAACAACAGCAATAAAACTAACAAACAGGAATCCATCTCAGATGAAATTAATTTTAGAGAAGAGTCTAACAAAGATACTTAAATAAATGTTTAGCATGTTCATTGAATATAAATGAAGACATAGTTTTCTTTAAAAAAAAGAAATTTGAACAAAAGAAGACAAAAATTTAAAAAAAAAACAGATAAATATGAGAATCATAGAACCTGCAGAAATTAAAAATGAAGTTATTGGGATTTTTAAAACTCAATAAATGGAATAAAACTCAAGATAGGATATAATGGATACAAAAAAGAGAATTAGCAAACTTAAAGATAATATTGAGAAATACACCCAAAAAAGTAGAATTAGAAACAAAGAGATTTATTTAAAAAGAAGATAAATAGAGGAGTTAAGAGTTGATATTTATCTAAAAAGAGAGAGCAGGTAAGAGACTGAGACGTGTTACTAAGTGTCTTATAAGTGTTCTAACAGAAGATAATGGAGGGAATGGTAGAGAAACAATTCTTGAAAAAATACCTCAGAATTTCCAAACTCAAGACAGTCATAAGTCTTCAGATCAAGAACACTCTAAAAACCATGTAAAAAATGAAACTAAATTCCTACCCAGGTGTATCCTAATGAATATATAGAACATTAAGAGTAAAGATTGAATGTATGAGCTACATCTACACACTACTAGAATGGCTAAAGGACAAAGAACAGCTAGAACTCGCCTACATTGTTGGTAAGAATGTAAAATTGGAAAACCACCTTCAAAAATATCTTTGCTATTTCTTACAAAATAAAACAAACACTTCTATATGAACCAGAAATCCCATTCCTAAATATTGACCTAAGAGAAATAAAAGCATATGTCTACACAAATTTCTGTAGGAGAATGTTTACAGAAGATCTATTTATAGTAGCCCCCAAACTGGAAACAACTAGAAAGTCATCAACTGATGGATGGTGAGTGGATAAACAAATTGTGGAACGTCCATACAGTGGAATGCAACTTAGCAGTAAAAAACCGCAAAGTACAATACATACAACAACATGAATAAATCTCCAAAGCATTGTACTAACATAGAAATCAAACATAAAATCCATATCATCCCATTTATGTAGCATTCTGGAAAAGGCAAATCCATAGATAGTAATGAGGTCACCGTCAGAAACTGGAGATAGGGAGGGGTTGAATAACAAGGGGCATGAAAGAATTTGGGGGTTGATGGCAATATTCTATTGCCATCTACAGTGAATTTCACTGTGTGTAAAATACACCTCAATAAACCTGAATTTTTAAAAAAGAATAAAGAAAAAAATATTAAAAGCTACCAGAAAGAGAAAAGGAACCCATTTTAACCCACAGCAGGCCTCTCAAGAAATAAAAGGCAACCGAAGGCAATAAAGTAATAGCTTTAAAGCACTGACGGAAAAAAATTACAAACCTGTATTTTATATCCAGTCAAACTACCATGCAAGAATGAGGCAAAATTACATTTTCAGATATACAAAGGCTAAGAGAGATTACTACTTATGGATTCTCACTGAAAGAACTAATAAAAAATGTCTTTCAGCAGGACCTAAGAGAAAACCAGCAGGGATGCATGAGATTTTTTTTAATGGTGTATTAAAAATTAATGAAAATAAATTTAATCAGTACTGAGCTTAAGAAAATTCACTACTTTTATATTTTTAAAAAATCAAGCAATTGTAAGACTGAAGAGGATAATAATGGATAATTGAAACATGCTAAGATCATTTTTATGTATGGAGAAGAATGGAGACACCAAATAACATAAAATCTGTAAAAAAAATCTGTAGTTAAATATTATACAGAAAAACTAAGGATTATAACTAAAAGACAAAACATATAATCAGCAATAAATGACTCAGCAGATGAAAAGTGGAGAGTAGAAAACTTTCGGATCAAGAGACACCAGAAAGAAAAAAAAAGAGAGAAGCCAGGAAAAAAAAATTGTTTTAAACAATCCCAAAAAGGAATGGTAGTCATAAAATATAAAGTAAGTTAGTAAATGTAGGGGCAGATTTCAATTATTAATAATTGAAATTATTAGTTTGGACAAAACAACAAAAGTCTGCTCTCTGCCGCTAACAATCCATTAAAATTAACGACCACACACAACAGCTTAAAAAACATGTAAAAAATAAAATCTATCTTATGCAAATACTAGCCAAAGAAAGTTATTTTAGCAATATAATATTTGAAAAAATCAAATTAAAAAAGAACAATTCTAGGAAATAAGACAAACCACAGATTGGGAGTAAATAAATAAATAAATAAAATCTCAAATAAATAAATAAAATCTTTAAAAACAAAACAAAACAAAGAACTCTTAAAACTCAACAATAAGAAAACATGCGCAAAAGACTTGAACAGACATCTTACCGAAGAAGACATACAGATCACAAATGTGCATATAAAAAGATGCACCATATCATATGCTATTAAGGAATTGCAAATTAAAACAATAATGAGATACTATTACACACCTATTAGAATGGCCAAAATCTAAAACGGTGACAACACCAAATGTTGGAGGGGATGTGAAGCAACCGGAGCTTTCATACATTGCTGGTGGGAATGCAAAATGATACAGCTCTTTGGAAGACTTTGGAAGTTTGGCAACTTCTTACAAAGCTATACATATTCTTAATGACCCAGCCATTGTGCTTTTTGGTTTCTACCCAAAGAAGTTAAAAACAATGACCACACAAAAATCTACACACAGTGTTTATAAAGCTTTATTTATAATTGCCAAACTTTGGAAGCAACAAAGATGGTCTTCAGTAGGTGAACAGATAAATTGTGGGACATCCAGACAATGGCTTATTATTCAGCACTAAAAAGAAATGATCTAGTTATGAAAAAACATGGAGGAATCTTAAATGCATCTTCCTAAGTGAAAGAAAACAATCTGATAAGGTTACATACTGTATGATTACAATTATATGACTTTCTCAAAAAGGCAAAAATATGGAGACAAAAAAACATCCGTGAGCACTCGAAGTCAGAGGAGGCAGAGGTGAATAAGCAGAGCACAGAGAATTTTTAGGGTAATGAAAATACTCTGATTTAAAATGATGAATATGTGTCCATTATACATTATATATTATATATTTGTCCAAACCCACAGAATTTACACCAAGAGTGAAACTTAAGTTAAACTGATGGACTTTGGGTGATTTTGATGTGACACAAAGTTCATCTTTGGCAAAAAATGTATCATTTTGGTGAGTGATTTGATAATGGGGGGGTTATGTATGCGAAAGGGAAAAGAATATGAGAAATCTCTGAACCTTCCTCTCAATTTTGTTATAAACCTGAAACGTCTCTAAAAAAATTAAATCTTGGGGCACATGGGTGGCTCCGTCAGATAAGCGTCTGCCTTGGGCTCGGGTCATGATCCCAGGGTCCTGGGATGGAGCCCCACGTTGGGCTCCCTGCTCAGTGGGGAGTCTGCTTCTTCCTCTGCCTGCCGCTGCACCTGCTTGTGCTCGTGCTCTCTCTCTCTCTAATGAATAAATAAATAAAATTTTAAAATAAATAAATAAAATAAAATAATTAAGTCTTAGGGGGAAAAAAGATGCAATATCTGGGCAGTGGTGTCTTTACAGGACTAGCTTGGCTTTAGACTTCCAACTTAGTTCCTATTTGTGTAGATTCGAAGACTGATTCACCTTTCTTTCCAGAGATTCTGAGAAATATCCAATATTCTTTACTATAGTCCTTTTCTTCTGATGCCTAGCAGAACCGGTTCTATTGCTTACAACTGAAAACCTCAATGGATACAGCTCTGAGGTCCAATCCACCTGGAACATAAAGGAAGAGTTCATCATATTAACTCTGTTGAGAAACAAAGACTGTGCCCCGGGCACAGTGGGCATCGTGGCATAGGTGGGAGTTTGGAGAACCTAAGAGTATGCCCGCTTCCGCTAAAACTCTACTGAAACTGCTCTCCGGGGTCAGCTATGATTTTCTGACTGCTAAACCCAATGGAACCTCTTCTCAAGTTTGATCTTTCTGCTGTATTTGACACTGTGACTACTCCCTCCTCGGGTTCTTATCTCTCGACAGAGTATTTTAAGGGCAGAGATGGAGCAGGATGATCTCTGTATTCCTAGCACATTGCATTTTGCTTGACACATGGCACTCAATGAGATTTCAGCATATTGTATTTTTAACTACAACTAAAGGAGAGAGCCTAATCGAATAAAGCACACAGGAAATTTTAGTTGAATAATGAAAAAATAACAGTACTTCATTTTGAGTGTTCCTGAGCCCATTGTAATTATAGTGATTAATAATGGCATATAAGCAAATTGTAAAGTAATGCAAACATATCCATGGGATTGGTCTATTTGTTAACATACGTTGATTTATCAATTAGAGAGTAAAAAGAAAATGAAGGAGCTACAAAACTGCATGAAGTTGTCAAGATCCCAAGGAACATCAAAAGGTCAGTGGATATTCAGTTAATCGTATAGATCTTTACCTCAACAAAACCCAGAGTACCTTGCTGGTTTAATAGTCCCATCTCAGGGGCGCCTGGGTGGCTCAGTCGTTAAGCGTCTGCCTTCGGCTCAGGGTGTGATCCCAGAGTCCTGGGATCGAGCCCCACATCAGGCTCCTCTGCTGGGAGCCTGCTTCTTCCTCTCCCATTCCCCCTGCTTGTGTTCCCTCTCTCGCTGGCTGTCTCTCTCTCTGTCAAATAAATAAGTAAAATCTTAAAAAACAAACAAACAAACAAATACCATCTCATTTTTTGGATCTTCAAAGATCACAGACTGATGACCACATCTAGATCAAAACCTGAAGATGAAAGTGATTTTTACCTATACAAAAGCAGACCAGCTTGGAGATTTACAGTTAAATAATATTTATACCAAGATCAAATTTGCCTCAACCTACCAGATATCAATCTCATGGACATTGATTGACTAGGAATAAGAGTCAGAAAACTTTAGCCTGTGGACCAAATCTAGCCTCTCATCTGTTTTTGTAAATAAAATTTTATTGGAACACAACTGTGCCCTTTTTAAAATATATTGTCTATGGCTGCTTTTGCTCTGTAATAGCAAAGTTGAGTAGTTAGGTGGAGATAATGTGGCCCACACAGAGCCTAAATTTTTACTATCTGGATCCTTACTGATAGTAAATATTTTGCTGACCCGTGATCAAGAATATATGGAGAAAGCAGAGAGGTCTAATTTCGATTTCTGGACTTGTACAAACGGCCTTGAAAGTGGAGATTCCTTCTATCCTACTGTCAGAACTAAAGTTTCCCCCTCGCTCCCTCCCCTCCCCATCCACCCTTTTCTTATAGTTAGGGCTTACAAACGGGAACAGTTAGTCCTAATTAAAATTTGTGATTAAAAACCTACAGTATATCAGAATTCCATGTCCACTTGTCAACTCACCTAATTCTTTT
Source organism: Ursus americanus (assembly GCF_024610735.1). Lineage (NCBI taxonomy): Eukaryota > Metazoa > Chordata > Mammalia > Carnivora > Ursidae > Ursus > Ursus americanus. The sequence goes on along the minus strand of NC_142134.1, from coordinate 5,867,157 downwards.
TCCTAGGTTCTCACATTGTTCTCACTTGTAAAGAAATAATGGTCTTTTTATCGATAATCCTTCTTCTGACAACTCTTGGTCAATCTATTTCTCTGCTCTTATTTCTGCAAAATTTTATTTTTTAAAGATTTTATTTATTTATTATTTGAGAGAGCGAGAGAGCGTGATAACTAGGAAGAACACTCAAGTACCAGTGTGAATGGAGTCAGGGGGAGGGGCAGAGGGAGGGGGAGAAGCAGGCTCCATACAAAGCAGGGAGCCTGATGCAGGGATCCATCTCAGGACCCTGAGATCATGACCGGAGCCAGAAGGCAGACACTTAACCAACTGAGCCACCCAGGCGTCCCCTTTTGCACAAATATCTTAAATAAAATACTTGCTTATGTACATTTCTTAGCATCATTTTCTTCCAGCTTCACACTTGGTTCGTGCGTCATTTATCTGCCTCCATAACTTTCATCATCATTCTGTACAGCTAGTTCCCTCTCGCTTTGACCTTTCCTTTAAACCTCACACCTGCATTTCCAAATGTGTATCTTCATGCGGGCATGTTGCTTTCCTACTCACACTTGTCTGGTTTGACATCTAAATCATTATCTCTACCCACAAAAACAAATCATAAAATACACACAAAAATAGAGCAGCTATTCATTGTTTACTTTCCCTAACCTGGTTAAATGCTCTCCTACTGGTTGCCAAAGCTAGAAACAAGGGAACCCTCTCAGCCATCTACATCTAACCAAACTTAAAATTCTGAAGATTCTTGAATTTAAAATGTATTTAGAAATTTTCTCCTTCATATCGTTTTTATTACTTGATTTTATATTCTTGTCATTGAATAACTTTAAAATAGTTGCAGCGTGTGTTCCTGTTTTCAGTTGACTATTCCTCTAACTGATCGCTCATATTGTTTCCAGACTTACCGTAGTATGGATCTGATCATGAAACATCTCTGTTCAAAAACCTTCAAGATTCCCCATTAGCCCAAAAGCCAAAGCTTTGGAGTGTCAGTCAAGGCTGACCACGCCTGAGCTGCCTTCTCAGATTTATTCCCACCTAAACCCCATCATAAAACTCAAATCTAATAACATTGGGTTATTTTCTCTTTTCCAAATGTGGTGTAAGAGTTGAGCCATTCTTCCCACCCACGCTCCTTCGAAGACTCTTCTAAGCACTTGAGAAAAAAAAATAGGTGGTCATAGTGTGGCTAACAATTCCATTTTGGTTTGCTACGAACCCTGTGCAAGCTGGCTGAAGAAGAGGGAAGGGTAAAAAGAGGATTGAGGAGATTCTGAAGAAAGAATAAGGCAATTATAAGAAAGAGGAACTTTGCAGAAAGAGCAGGGTTTTAAGTTGTTTTGCTGTATGACTCCTTCCGTTTTCTCATTAAATCTCGAGGAAGTCTATTTTTCTAAGCAATCCTCTACAGTTGGGTTTATTTAAGGGCTAAAACTGAGTGGCCTGGCCTGAAGGAATACATGAGGTGAGTCCAAACTGGCCTTGAATTCTGTCCAACTGTGCATGTGTTTGCTGCCATCTTTATTTTGTAAATTTTCTTGAAGGCATGAATCACATTTTATAGTAACCGATCTCTGTTTATGTGTTTGATTTGAATTCTAGACGTCTCTAACCTGTATTTTTCCTTTGATTTCTATTTTAATACTGTTTCTGTATTCTCTTCTCCTAATCCCATGTAGTATAATCAGATGGACAAATGAATTGACCCCTTTCCACAGTTTTATCTCCTATATTTTGGTATCCCCTGCTTTTCAAAAGTTTGTGTTACTCAACTTGGGTTTTATGAAAGACCTACAATAGTACCTGTTTTCTTTAACCAAAAGAAATAGGAAGAGGATTTTAGCTTTTACCAAAAAAAGGTGAAAGTGATAATAGCGTTCAGCATTTGTTTGCAGGGGGACTTTACCGAGGCAGCAGCCCTCCAGCAGCGCCACCAAGCTTTTCCCCCGGGAACTACACTCACCGTCTCAGCATCAAGAGGCCATAGTTTTGCACTGTGCGTGTGTCTGTGCTTTATCTCAATTCATTTTGTGCATCTGTTAGCAGGATATGTCCTAAGGTATGAAAAAAGCCTAAGAGAGATTATTTTGGCGGGTCTGGAAATGCTCAAAAATTTTTACATCAAAATGGTAATTGCTTCTTCACATTACACCATCTCCGCTCCCAAAAGATTTCATAGAAATGCTCTACTTTCTAATAGTGGGAGGGAAGGACCGTAAAGCTATCACTGTCACCAGCATAGCACATGCTCAGAAGAGCTCCTTAAGGTTATTTATTCATTCCTTGCATCAGAAATCGGAAGCTGTTAAAATTCTTTAGCAAACAGCTGTTCCATTAGACTTCTTTCCCACTACCAAACAACTGTTGTTGGATATGACCCCTTTCCATCAAATAGCATTAGATATGAGACCCTTTTAATGAGACTTATGTTATTCTATCTTTAAAGCTCTCTTTTCCAGTGCACTAAATTAGAGCATGCAATTGGTATTTAAACGAAAATCATGCCAGACACCATTTTAACAGTGCTAATTAACAAAATCCTTGTTCTCATTGTTGCTGCATTCTTGTACAGGAAGAAAACAAACAAATAAATAAAACAAGATGATATCAGACAACAATAAGGCTATGGAGAAAAAACAGTGATGTGATAGAATGACTGATTACTTCAAATTTGTTTGTTTGAGGACTTTAGAGAAGTGAGGCAACCGAGTTACTCTAAGAAATCTGAGCTGTGACCTTAATGACAAAAGAAAGCCGCTATGGAAATATCTGAGGAAAGAGTATTCCTGACTGAAGGAATAGATAGTTCAGTGGCTCTGAGCAGGAATGAACCTGGCATGTTCAGGAAACAAAGGATGGAGAGTTCAAAATAGTGACAAAGATGCACGCATGGGATAGACCACATGAGCCCTTGCAAGCCAGGGTAATGGATCTCCTTCTAAGTGAGACAGGAGGTTTTGAAAGGTTTTAAGCAAGGGAGTGATGGATCTATTTACATTTTATAATGATGACTCTAGCTGCTGTGCAGAGATTAGATTGTAAGGGGGCAAGAGGAAAAGTAGGAGGCTCATAAAGAAGTCTGGGCGTGAGAAGATGGTGGCTTGGACCAGGCTGGTGGAACACAGACAGAAGTGGACAGATGTGAAATGTGTTTTGAAAGAAGGAAGAATCAGATGGATTGGGTCTGGGGCTAGAGGAGGAACAGAGAGAGAAAAGAAAGAATCAGCCAAAGCTTCCATGTTTGTGGTTTAAACAAAATGAGATTGGTAGGGTCTCTCTCTTGCTCTGCACTCTCCCCCTCTCTCAAATAAGTAAATAAAATCTTTTTAAAAATGAGATGGTAAATATTTTAAAAAGAGAAGACTGGGGATGGAAGGACAACCAAACTTTCTTTTTTGGCCATATCAAATTTGAAATGCTTATAAGACGTGCAAGAGGAAATACCGTTGTAGGTAGCTAGATACACAAATCTGGAACTCAGCGTCAAGATCGGAGATGACTTACAGACCTGGGACTAAATGTAGACATTCAGGGAGTGCGTGTAGAGGAGAGAAGGGAAGTGAAGGAGATGTTTAGAGGATATCTCCACTGATATTTAGGGGAGAGCAGAGAAGGGCTCTGTTGTGAGGCCAAGCAGAGCATGAGCTCTTCTTTCTTTCTGAACTCCAGATTCCTACATCCAATGCCTATTTTATAATCATCCCCAAACAACCAACAAGATATCCTTTTCCTCTGTTACTACTTGAAGAAATTCTAGGATTTTTCTGTGAGCCACTGGTCCAATATGCTTGTTTGTCCTAAGAAGACAAATGTTTCCAATGGCTTCCATCTTTCGTCTGATTCTTTTCCTGCTGCAAATCATGCCCCATTCCTTGACTTTAGCATCTGGACGTTCGTGCTTTCCCCTGATGGCATAAGTCCTATTGTGCTTTTTGTTTCAGGGGGAATTTTGTGTTTGGTGTTTAACCATTTCATACCTCATCTTAGTAACTGAAGAGCTTCTTAAGAGAAGTACTTGAGATAGAAAATCTGGCCAATGAGCTTAATCTTCACCACCAACTGTAAGTGTAATCTTCGGTAAATCCCTAAAACTAATTTACCTCACTTCTAAACTATATGCTAAAAGTTATTGAAAAATTATTAAGCGTATATAATTTGTACCTGAAGACTAGGCGTTAGATCAGATCTCTTTGTCATTTAGAGGTCTCGTCAAATACTAACAGTTTTTATTCTCTATGATTTGGTGGTTAAGAATTTTGTATGAGACTGTTGCTGGGAATGCAAGATGGTACAGCCACTCTGGAAAGTATGGGGGTTCCTCAAAAAGTTGAAAATAGAGCTACCCTATAACCCAACAACTGCACTACTAGAGATTTACCCCATAATACAAATGTGGTGATCCAAAAGGGTATCTGCACCCCAATGTTTATAGCAGCAGTGTCGACAAGAGCCAAACTGGAAAGAGCCCAGATGTCTTTCAACAGATGAATGGATAAAGATGTGGTATATATATATATATATATATATATATATATATATATATATATATATATATATATATATTATAATACTACTTAGGCATCACAAAATAAAATAAAATCTTGCCATTTGCAATAATATGGATGCAACTACAGGTTATTATGACAAGCAAAATAAGTCAATCAGAGAAAGACAACTATCACATGATCTCACTTTCATGTGGAATTTAAGAAACAAAACAGAGGATCATAAGGGAAGAGAGGAAAAAATAAAACAAGAAGAAATCAGAGAGGGAGACAAACCATAAGAGACTCTTAATCATAGGAAACAAACTGGGGGTTGCTGGAGGGGAAGGAGTTGGGGGATGGGATTACTGGCTGATGGACATTAAGGATGGCACGTGATGTAATGAGCACTGGGTATTATATAAGACTGATGAATCACTGACCTCTACCTCTGAAACTAGTAATACATTATATGTTAATAAATGGAATTTAAATTTTTTAAAATGAAAAGAAATAAAACTAGAAAAGAATTATGTGTGAGGAAAATAAACTAGCAATACCAATCTCTTCATCCTCTCTCTTACTCTAATTCTCATCTTCCAATGTGAAATTCATTGTTACAACCATTGTCTACATATAGTTGGTGCTTACGAATTGTATTGCAGTGAGACTTTTTGGCACGAAGACTCTACATTACCAAGTGTTGCCAGAAGGAGCAGTAACCCCAGTCAGTTCTACTGTTTTACTTAGGACCATATTGCTAGAACCAAGCACCCATCCTCTTCATCTTACCCAAAGGACATGGTTTCCAAAGTGGGGTGTGCAAAAAAACCATGGGGAGCAAGAATAAAAAGTAAACTTGGCACATATCTATTTTGTGTCTAAAAAATATAAAGGTATTTATACTTTTAGCATTAGCCCTGACTGACACTACTGACCTCAGTGTTCCACAAGTCACACGCTAGCGTGTACAGTAGGCCCAGCAGGGGTTGTCATGGAGGTGCTCAGAATTTGATTGTTTTTCTATGTGTTATACTGTACCAGGATTTATGCACTACACAGAATGTTGTCGGTATGGTTCATTTTTATAAGATTAGATCTTTAAAATAATAATGGAGGTTTTGCATACTTTGTCTAAGACAAGGTCTGACCATGAAAATCTTTTTACCACACCCGGTAGCCAGTTCAATGGTTATCTCTTAGAAAGCCTTGTCCAGCTAAAAGCTGAGGAACACTTATCTTTAAAAAAACTTGACAAGTGTGCCCAATTTGCTGACCTTTTCTATGAATACAAGTGACTGTCGGGTATTTTTGAAAACAAAATAATACTCTTAATCAGTTTCTTCAAGGTAAAGGTGACATATTCAATAATGAAGGAGAAAGTAACTGCTGCTCAAAAGACATTTGTACTACAGAGAGAGCATTTTGAAAATAGTAACTTGGAAATGGTCCATTGTTATGTAATTTTGTTGCTGAAAACATTTAAATGTAAAAATTTTTTTATTTTAATGTTTTTTTTATTATATTATGTTAGTCACCATACAGTACATCCCTGGTTTCTGATGTAAAGTTCGATGCTTCATTAGTTGGATATAACACCCAGTGCACCATGCTATACGTGCCCTCCTTACTACCCATCACCAGTCTATCCCATTCCCCCACCCCCACCCCTCTGAAGCCCTCAGTTTGTTTCTCAAAGTCCATAGTCTCTCATGCTTCATTCCCCCTTCTGATTACCCCCCCTTTCTTTATCCCTTTCTTCCCCTACCAATCTTCCTAGTTCTTATGTTCCATAGATGAGAGAAATCATATGATAATTGTCTTTCTCTGCTTGACTTATTTCACTTAGCATTATCTCCTCCAGTGCCGTCCATGTTGCAGCAAATGTTGAGAACTCGTTCTTTCTGATTGCTGAGTAATATTCCATTGTATATATGGACCACAACTTCTTAATCCAGTCATCTGTTGAAGGGCATCTCGGTTCCTTCCACGATTTAGCTATTGTGGACAATGCTGCTATGAACATTGGGGTGCATATGGCCCTTCTCTTCACTACGTCTGTATCTTTGGGGTAAATACCCAGGAGCGCAATGGCTGGATCACAGGGTAGCTCAATTTTTAACTTTTTAAGGGACCTCCACACTGTTTTCCAGAGTGGCTGTACCAACTTGCATTCCCACCAACAATGTAGGAGGGATCCCCTTTCTCCACATCCTCTCCAGCAATTGTTGTTTCTTGCCTTGTCAATTTTTGCCATTCTAACTGGCGTAAGGTGGTATCTCAGTGTGGTTTTGATTTGAATTTCCCTGATGGCTAATGATTTTGAACATTTTTTCATGTGTCTGTTAGCCATTTGTATGTCATCATTGGAAAAGTGTCTGTTCATATCTTCTGTCCATTTTATGATTTATTTATTTGTTTCTTGCGTATTGAGTTTGAGAAGTTCTTTGTAGATCTTGGATACCAGTCTTTTATCTATAGCATCATTTGCAAATATATTCTCCCATTCCGTGGGCTGCCTCTTAGTTTTTTTTGACTGTTTCCTTGGCTGTGCAGAAGCTTTTTATCTTGATGAAGTCCCACAAGTTCATTTTATCCTTTGCTTCTCTTGCCTTTGGAGATGTGTCATGAAAAAGGTTGCTTTGGCCAATGTCGTAGAGGTTGCTGCCTATGTTCTCCTCTAGGATTATGATGGATTCCTGTCTCACATTGAGGTCCTTCATCCATTTGGAGTTTATCTTTGTATATGGTGTGAGAGAGTGGTCAAGTTTCATTCTTTTGCATGTAGCTGTCCAGTTTTCCCAGCACCATTTATTGAAGAGACTGTCTTTTTTTCACCAGATGTTTTCTCCTGCTTTATCAAAGATTAGTTGCCCAAAGAGCCGAGGGTCCATTTCTGGGTTCTCTATTCTGTTCCATTGGTTTATGTGTCTGTTTTTGTGCCAGTACCATGCTGTCTTTGTGATCACAGCTTTGTAGTACAGCTCGAAATCCGGCATTGTGATGCCCCCGGCTTTGTTTTTCATTTTCAACAGTTTCTTGGTGATTCGGGGCCTTTTCTGGTTCCATACAAATTTAAGGACTATTTGTTCCAGTTCTTTGAAAAATGTCCTCGGTATTTTGATTGGGATAGCATTGAAAGTGTAGATTGCTCTGGGTAGCATGGACATTTTAACTATGTTAATTCTTCCAATCCATGAGCATGGAATATTTTTCCATCTTTTTGTGTCTTCCTCAGTGTCTTTCAAGAGTGATTTATAGTTTCTAGAATATAGGTCCTTTACGTCTCTGTTAATTTAATTCCAAGGTACCGTATGGTTTTTGGTGCTATTGTAAATGGGATGGATTCCCTAATTTCTCTTTCTTCAGTCTCATTATTCGTGCATAGAAATGTAACTGATTTCTGAGCATTGATTTTGTATCCCGCCACATTACTGAATTGCTCTATAACTTCTAATAGTTTGAGAGTGGATTCTTTTGGGTTTTCCATATAGAGTATCATGTCATCTGCAAAGAGAGACATTTTGACTTCTTCTTTGCCAATTTGGTTACTTTTTATCCCTTTTTGTTGTCTGATTGCTGTTGCAAGGACTTCTAGTACTATGTTGAATAATAGTGGTGAGAGTGGGCATCCTTGTCGTGTTCCTGATCTTAAGGGAAAGGCTTCCAGCTTTTCCCCATTGAGAATGATATTTGCTGTAGGCTTTTCATAGATGGTTTTTATGAGATTGAGGAATGTACCCTCTATCCCTACACTCTGAAGGGTTTTAATCAGGAAAGGATGCTGTACTTTGTCAAATGCTTTTTCTGCATCAGTTGAGAGGATTATATGATTTTTGAATTTTTCTTTCTGGATAAAATCTAAGACACTGATAGATTTGTGAATGTTGAACCACCCTTGCATGCCAGGGATGAATCCCACTTGGTCATGATGGATGATCCTTTTAATGTACCGTTGGATTCTATTAGCCAGGATCTTGTTGAGGATTTTGGCGTCCATACTCATTAGGGAAATCGGTCTGTAATTCTCTTGTTTGATGGGTTTGCCTGGTTTGGGGATCAAGGTAATATTGGCCTCATAGAATGAGTTTGGTAGCTTTCCTTCTGTTTCTATTTTTTGAACCAGCTTCTGGAGAATAGGTATTATTTCTTCTTTGAATGTTTGGTAGAATTCCCCAGGAAAACCATCCGGACCTGGAGTTTTGTGTTTTGGAAGGTTGTTTATCATTGACTCATTCTCTTCATAATTAATTGGCCTGTTTAAAAAATCAATTTCTTCCTGTTTCAGTCTTGGTAGTTTATAGGTTTCCAGGAAGGCCTCCAACTCTTCCAGATTGCTTAATTTATTGGCATAAAGCTGTTGATAAAAGTTTCTAATAATCCTTCCAATTTCATTGGTGTTGGTTGTGACCTCTCCTTTTTCATTCACAATTTTATTAATTTGGGTCCTTTCTCTATTCTTTTGGATAAGTCTTGCCAGTGGTCTGTCAATTTTATTAATTCTCTCAAAGAACCAGCTTCTAGTTCTGTTGATCTGCTCTACTGTACTCCTGGTTTCTAATTCATTGATTTCTGCTCTAATCTTGGTCAACTGCTTCCTCGTGCATGGATTAGGCTTGTCCCTCTGTTGCTGTTCCAGCTTCTTGAGGTGAGAATATAAAAACTGCATTTTAGATTTTTCTATTCTTTTGAGTGAGGCTTGGATGGCTATGTATTTCCCCTTAGGAGTGCCTTTGCAGTATCCCATAGATTTTGGACCATTGTGTTTTCATTCTCGTTGGTCTCCATAAATTGTTTAAATTGATTTTGATTTCCTGGTTTATCAAATCATTCCTGAGCAGGATGGTTCTTAGTCTCCAAGTGTTTGAGTTTCTTCCAAATTTTTCCTTGCAGTTGAGTTCCAATTTCAAAGCGTTGTGGTCTGAGAATAGGCAGGGAATAATTTCAGTCTTTTGGTATCAGTTGAGACCTGTTTTGTGACCCAGAACATGGTCTATTCTTGGGAATGTTCCATGGGCATTAGAATAGAATGAGTATTCTTTGGTTCTGGGGTGTAGTGTTCTATATATATATCTATGAGGTCCAACTCGTCGACTATGGCATTCAAAGCCCTTGTTTCTTTGTCGATTTTCTGCATGGGTGCTTTGTCTATTTCTGATAGTGGAGTGTTGAGGTCCCCTACTATTAATGTATTTTTATCTATATGTCTCTTTATTCTGGTTAAGAGTTGGTTTGTGTATCTCGCTGCTCCCCTGTTGGGGGCATATATATTTATAATTGTCATAGCCACTTGTTGGATACATCCTTTAAGAATAATATAGTGCCCTTCTGTGTCTCTAACTATAGTCTTTAGTTTAAAATCCAATCTGTCTGATATGAGAATTGCTACCCCAGCTTTCTTTTGAGGTCCATTGGTGTGAAAGATGGTACTCCATCCCTTTACTTTCAGTCTGAATGTATCTTTAGGTGCAAAATGAGTCTCTTGTAGACAGCAAATGGATGGGTCATGTCTTTTTATCCAACCTGCAACCCTGTGGCACTTTATGGGAGCATTTAGGCCATTTACATTGAGACTGATAATTGAGAGATATGATTTTAATGATGCCATGTTGCCAGTAAAGTCTTTGTTTCTATAGATTGTGACTTTCTGTTCTGTATCACTCTTGGGGCCTTTTTAGTTTTATAGAACCCCCCTTAATATCTCCTGTAGGGCTGGTTTCATGGTTACAAAATTGGTCAATGACTGGCGATTCTGGAAGGTCTTTATTTCTCCATCAATTCTGAATGACAGCCTTGCTGGATAAAGGATCCTTGGCTGCATGTTTTTCTCTGAAAGACCTTTTAAAATGCCCCCCCCCCCAACCCTTTCTCTCATTCCAGGTCTGTGTAGACAGGTCTGATGTAATTCTGATACCTTTGCCTTGGTACCTGAGATATTTCTTTGCCCTGGCCGCTTTCAATACTGTATCCTTGGATCTAATATTTGCGAACTGCACTATGACGTGACGTGGCGTAGGTGTGTCATGGTTGAGCTTGGGAGGAGTCCTCTCTGCCTCTTGGGCACGAATATTTGTTTCCCTTGCTAGATTAGGGAAGTTTTCAGCTACAATTTGTTCAAATATCTCTTCTAGACCTCTGTTTTTCTCCAACCCCTCGGGGATGCGGATGATTCTGACATTGGAACGTTTCATTGAGTCAGTAATCTCCCGTAACCTACATTCTTGAGCGTGGATTTTTTTGAGTCCAGATTCTATTTTAGCTTTCTCTTCTACTAACCCATCCTCCAATTTGCTGATACGTTCTTCTGCCTCATTCACCCTGGCCGTCAGAGCCTCTACTTTTGCCTGCATTTGGCTCATAGAATTTTTAATTTCTGCCAGATTCGCTCTCATTTCCGCCCTTAGAGATTCTATATTCTCATTAACATTTTCGTTAATACTTTTTTCAAGTCTACACATCATCTTGACCATTGTTACTCTGAATTCCATTTCTGATAATTTGGTTATATCCATATACATTAGTTCTATGGCAGACACCACAGACTCATTGTCTTTTCTTTGCTGGGGGTGATTTCTCCTTCTCGTCATTCTGATGAGGAGAGGTTGCGGGGCTGTCCAGAGCCCAAATTATTGACTGGGACCCAGGCCGTGCGCCCTTGTTTTATAGGGATCTTAGGGATGTGGGCTTCTTGAATTTTCAGCCTGCCTTCTGTGGGAGGGGCCTGCCGCGCCGATACCCAGGCAACCCTGTTTGGGTAGAGTCTCCGTGTCCCCTGCAAGGGGGGGATGGGGATGGGCACACTGTGAGCTGGTATTTCCAGGCTTTTGTTCTCTGGTGGCTTTCCCTGGCAGTTTGCTGTGCCTCTTCTGAGAGTCAGAGCAGCAGTGGCTGAATCTCAGCCTTTGTCTCAGAACAGAGGGATCGCGGACCGTTCTCCACTGATGTTCTGGCCACTTTAACTCTGTTTCTGTTGGTGCTGCTCAACCCTGCAGCATCCCGGGATGTGCGCCCCACACCCAGCGTCCCAGCCCTCACTTCCAGGGCCGGCGTGTCTCTGTCCTTTGTGTTTCTAACACCGCCAGCTGCCAGCCGCCCCCGCGCGCTCCGGAGGTCCCGGTCTCAGTCTGGTTCCAGTGAGCACACCGGAGCTCTGAGCTCTGTTTCAATCTGTAGGCGTGCTTTCCCTGGCTCACAGTCTCAGTCTTCTCTCTCTCGGGTGCCGGTCCACGAGTCCACCCGCTCCCCCGTGCAGGTGGCTACCGCTTCCCAGCGCCCGAACGCGGCGGCTCCTTCCCCCTTCCGTTTATCTTCCGATATCTGTGCGTGGTTTCATGGCTTCCCGCTTCATACCTTAATACTCAGCACTGGAGATATTCATTTGTAGAGATCCAGATGTATCTTCCTGTGTCTCAGGCTGATTCCGTGGATGTTCAGGATGGTCTGGTACCTATCCAACTCGACTCAGGGGACCGGCTGAAAAAGGGGTCCCCTACTCCTCTGCCATCTTAACTCCCTCCCCAGCAAGCCCCCGATTCTTGATTTTGGCTGTGGTCATGATCTCAGGGTCCTGGGATGGAACCCTGTGTCAGGCTCCATGCTCAGTGCAGAGTCTGCTTGTCGTCTCTCTCCCCCTCTGCTCCTCTTCCCTCTAAATGTAAAATTTTTAATATCTGCACACTTAAGAACATGGAAATAGAGTTTTTAAAATGGCTTTTAAAAATTTTCCAAGTGAGTAGCTTCGATGGGTTTTGTACCCATTTCTTTTTTTTTTTTTTTAAGATTTTATTTATTTATTTGATAGAGAGAGAGACAGCCAGCAAGAGAGGGAACACAAACAGGGGGAGTGGGAGAGGAAGAAGCAGGCTCCTGGTGGAGGAGCCTGAAGTGGCGCTCGATCCCAAGACCCCAGGATCACGCCCTGAGCCGAAGGCAGACGCATAATGACTGAGCCACCCAGGCGCCCCTGAACCCATTTCTTAAAAATAGAAAAACGCGATAAGTTCTGATTTGTTTCCAAGAACAACTGACTGATAACTGGGGATGATACATGTTTGCTAGCTGAATTTCAATGAAACCCTTTGCATAATTGGGGATGGGATTGAAAAATAAGTATCATGATTTAGCAAACACAACTAATGGTGCACTTCTTCCATCTGGCTGTACTTATTTTTGTGAGATAGCTCCTTCAGCTAAAATAGCCATTAAAACCAGCACGGAATAAACTGAACTTAGAACCAGACCTCTGAGCCACTATATCACGAGGTATTAAACCAAGATTTTTAAAATTGACAATGCATTGTCAACCAAATTTCTCTCACCAGAAAGGGCAAAGAGGTTGTTGGGTTCTGGTTGATAAACAGAATGAAATAGTATGAAAACTATTATTTATTATTAAATAATTAAATAATAATATAACTATTATTATTTAGTTAATCTTTTATCTCATCATTCTTAATTTCTATTTTGTTTGTTCTATAAAGTACATATTATTGTAAACCATTATTAATACATATAATTAATAATTATGTGATTATAATGTATGAGGAATGTTTAACATTTTTTAGTCAGGAGTGAAAAATCGAAAAGAAATCTGGAGATCACTGTTTTAGTAGAACCAATCCCATGATGCCTCAGATTCCTATTTACTTCATTCATCTTTGGAAGTACAAGTGTCTTTATCATCCATTACAACCCGCTCTTCCATTCCCATACTGCTTTGCAGTCTTCTAATCTGACTGAACCCCAGTAGCACCTCGGTCTTTCCACTTGGCCCTTTAAAAAGCCTGGGTCTGGGTCAACAAACATCTTATGGTAGCTAATCTCCATGAATGGCTCCCAATGGATCACATCTTCTGCCATTGTCAATATTGTGAGTTTCCTCCCTGAAATCTGGACTGGCCCCATGACTCACTTTAATCAGTAGAATATAGCAGAAATGATGCTATGCCAGTTCTGGGTCTAAGCCTCAAGAAGTTCTGGCAGTTTCCATGTTTGTGCTTTTGAGAGCTCTGAGCTGCCATGTTAGAAGTCCAGCACTACTGGGAAGTTCATGTGGAGAGACCCTGAGACTACAGAGAAGTGGGGGAACCTAGCTGTCCCTAGCTTTTCAGTCACCACCAGTAAGGCACCAAATATGTGAATGAAGCAACTTGGATTTTCCAGCCAAATCAAATCCCTGGTGACTTCAACCCCATCTGACATCATAAGAATTGGAAGAATCACCCAGCTGGGCCCAGGCAACCTATAGTATCTCAAGAGATAATAAAATTATTACTGTAAGCCACTGAGTTGTGGCATGGTTTATCAAGAAGCATTGATAACAAAATCTCCTGTTACATTCTTAATCTTCTAGAAAATTTCCCTTCAGTCTTTTGACTGACAACTGACTTTCCAGTTGAGGACATTTTACCCTAGAGCCCTCTCAAGTGACATCTGCTTTTCCCCTCACACCCCACCTATGACAGGGCCAATAAACTGAGTAGGTATTCTCCTTGCTCCCCACTGTCCTCCTGCAGAGACCTCTGCTCTCTTGAAGCTTATGCCATCTGGCTATATTCCTCCTAAATCATGCTGCTGCCATCTGCTGATCTCTTGGCCATTCCTTTTACTCAAAGATAAGCTAGCCCCTGGCTCATACTCCATTCCTCCTTTTGTCATTGTGTTCTGTAATTTCAACATCCATGTGAATGACTCAGCCTATAACCTTCCTCTCAGTTCCTTGACTTCTTAAGTGTTCCTCTCCTCCTCTCCAGCCACCTGCTCCCATGGTCATACCCTAGAACTTATAAACTGGACTGCCTGTGAAATATAAATTTCAAATATCTCATCCTTTTACCTCACATGTGCTATTAACTGCACAGAAACAGTTCTTTGGCCACATCAGAATCTCCAATAAACAATGAAATGTTGAAGGAAATAACATAATCAGATTAACATATTTTTTCATTGATAATTACAAACCTCATATGGATATTCAACACTGCCCACAATACTACTTAATTTCTGCTTTAGGTTTGCATTCATAATTTTGAACACAACTCCTTTATGCTGTGTCTTCTCTCCTCAAATCTATCTCCCCTGCCCCTCCCCAAGCCCTCCATTAATGTTGTCCCCTCATGCTTCATAAATAAAATAGAAGTTATTCGATGGAGACTCCCTGTCTTCTCGACATCAAACCTACCAACCCCCATGAATCTGTATCTTCACTTCTGTTACAGAGATTGACTTCAGGTAACTGTCTTTCAGGCCCATCAGCTCACTGAGAGCTCCCGGTCCCATTCCCTCCTGCCTTTCCAAAGGTTTTGCACCTCTAACTATTCTGCCTACATTGCATCACTGAGAGAGCATCCACTTTAGTGTAAAAACAAAATATATTTTTAAATCCCATATCCCCCTTATTATGCCATTTCTCTGCTCATCTCCGCAGAACTTCTTTTAAAAATGCACACAAGCAATCACCTACTGGCCCTTCTTCAAACTCTCAATCTGGCTTCACTTCCCAGTATTCACAAAAATTATTCTTACGGAATCACCCACAGTCTTCTCATTGCCAAATTCAGTGAATATGATTCTCTTGCCTTCTTATTTCTCTCTCAGTTTTCCCCATTTGAATACAAGGCATCACCATCAATTCAGTCACTTAAACCAAAAAGTTCAGCCGTAATTAGCCTTAATTATTTACACTTAATTCTTCCCTGACTCTCTCGCCTGAATTCAAGTCATCAACAGGTCCAGGCTTTCTACCTCTACACCTGTAATTCTTTTACTTTTCTCCTTCCTCACTACAACCAGCCTGGAGCAAGCCACATCATCTCTCACAGATCTCTCACCATCAGCTCTTCATTTTTCACAGCAGCCAAGATGATCTTTCCAAATTGTAAATTGTCCTTAAAATGAAATATAAACTCTGTATCATGACCTATGAGACCCATCTAATGGGATTATAAGGGTGATATTTATCCTTCCCCTCCACTCTGCACAATCCATAGAAAGGAGAGAACCTTCTCTCTGAAGGAAGAAAATTATGGAAATATTCCTGTTCTTTCTCAGCAACTCCCCCCTCCACTCTCATCCTTAGTAAGCCTTCCTTCCCCTGAGAGATAGAGGGAATTATCTCACTCTCACTGAGAATGCGTGGCCACAGATTTCTAGGGTTCTTTCCTTCAGAGGTCTTTATTTATTGGCACCTATTTAAACCCCAAATTCTGCATTATTTGGCTTTTCACTACCTCTGTAACTTCATTTTTTGCCACTCGGTCCCACTTACTATGCTTCACTTATTTGGGTCTTTTTTCACTTCCCAACACACAGCCACAATTTTCCTCCTCGGGATCTTTGCACTTGGAGCAACCCCTGCCTGAAAAGTTTCCTACTCTGGTTTTTTGCATGATCTGCTTCTAATCTTCAGGTCGCAGATTAATTGTTTTGTTCTGAGAGTGGCCTTCCCACACAATGTTACATAGTTACTTCCTCACTGTCATTTTAGTCTGTTACAGCTCCTTATCCCCTTCCCTCACAGTACTTATCACATGTTTATGTTTTATTTAGTTGGTTGTTTGTCCTCCTTACTCAAATGTGCTCAGTGAGGAAACAAGTCTTCATTGTTTTGGGTTATTTATTTATTTGAGAGAGCGCGCCAGACAGAGCATGAGCAGGGGGGAGCGGCAGGCAGAGGGAGAAACAGGTTCTGCACTGAGCAAGGAGCCCAATGGGGGACACATCCCAGGACCCTAGGATCATGACCTGAGCCCAAGGCAGACGCTTAACCGACTGAGCCACCCAGGAGCCCCACAAGTCTTCATTGTTAACTGCTATATCCCCTAGTCTTAGCTTTCAGTAGGCTAGTAATAAGTATTTGTTGAATAAACGAATGACTACATGAAAATAGCAACTTAGAATTAATATCTGGCTTGCTGATCTGATAATTACAAAGTGTTAATTCCAGTAGATTTGAATGTGAATTTTTCATATTCCTATAATTATTTTATTCCCAGAAAACTGGGAATTGGTTTGTTTACCATAAAAATCGGATTTCGAAGGAGCAAATGCCTTAGAGAGATGATTATGTCAAGAACACAGGAGTCAATCGATGATGTTTATTGAGAACTTATACATATTGAAGTATCACTAGGTTCTAGGAAGGAAAAAAAACATTAAAAAGTGGATCTGATTAGTGGATTGGGAAAGACAAAAGTCCATGAAATTATTAAAGCATACACACATAATTAAAAGTCAGAAAAGTCAGTTTTCCAGCATTAGAGAACTAGTTAATAAATTATTAAGTACATTGACATATACATATCACATACGTATCATCTATACATATAGGTTTTGCTAATTTTCATACACTGAAATAACAAAGCAAGTTTAATATTAACTACTGAGGTAAGTAGAATAATGCCCCCCACCCCCGAGATGTCTGTATCTAAGTCCCCAGAACCTGTGAATATGTTATGGTACATGGGAAAAGGGACTTTGCAGGTGTGCTTAAATTAAAGATCATGAGATGGGAAGATTATCCTGGATTATCCTAGTGGGCCCAAGATACTCATGAGGGTCCTTACAAGGGTAAGAGAGAGGCAGGAGAGTAGGAGAAGATGTGATTGCTGGCTGGAAGGAGCTCACAAGCCAAGCAATGTGGGCAGCCTCTAGAAGCTGGAAAAGGCAAGGAAAGAGATCCTCCTCTAGAGCCCCCAGAAAGGAAGGCAGCCCTGGCGACACCTTGATTTTAGCCCAGTGAGCTCTGTTTTGGACTTCTGACCTCAAGAACTATAACGTAATAAATCTGTGTTGTTTGAAGTCAATAATTTTGTGGCAATTTTTTACAGCAGCAATAGGAAACAAATACAAGTACATTCCGCAAACTTTATTCAGTCTTTAATAGTTCAGAATCTTGCAGCCCCTCAGGATCATAGTTATAAGAATCAATTATTAGTGAACTGTAGGTAAATAGAAATGCTGGTTAATGAAGCTTTTCTACTCTAAAGTCTGAATGAGCCACTTTTTATTATAGAAGCTTTAAAACACTAAGAATTACTTAATCGGGGTTGGGGTGAGATTAAATTGGGATATTTCTCCTTAAGGAAGTCTTTAGGTGAATTTTAAAGTGGATAAAAGAGGACCCCTGAAAAGGAAATGATGGAGACTATGAGAGGATCTGGGAAAATCCTGAGAGTAGAGAAAATGGGCAATCACTGGTGATTTGAGCTACACATGAGTATATGACAGAAGAAGGATAATCTAATCAAAACTCCTCTTTTTGAATTACTTTCTTTTTATTTAAAAGGCTACTCTCAAAATGTTTACATATGTTTCACAAGAGGAAAGTATGATTATAAGCCTTTGGCATAGATTACTTCAGATTAGCTTCAGTTAACTCTGAAAAGAAAATTATTCCTAGATAAAAACTAAACCAGACAGGTAATTTTGCCAGTGTAGAGAAGTAGGTAAGATAAAATATAGGGGTTTCTTTCTTATTCAGTGTCATAGTGGAGGTGAGATCAGGGATTAGGAAACAGGTTGAGATGAACTGCCCCAAAAGACAAAATTAACTAGCAGAGACAGAGCTTGTTAGAGGTAGAATGGGACTCAACATTCTTGTATCTTGAGCTCTTTCCCTCTGTGGCATTGTACTCAACCATCAGTTCTCTTGGTGTTCTGAAGCCACCCATTTGTTTTACTTTGGCACAACTTTCTCATTATTGTGAAATGTGGAACATACAATGCGGTGAGGAGACAGGGTAAGGAGCCTGTAAAATGATGAGACCTCATCCTTCTCTAAGCTGAAATCTTGTTAATGAACTCTTTACAGACTGACTTAAATTCAAAGTTTAGAGGAAGGAAAGGAAGCAAAATTTACCCATACTTATTCAATAGTCTAAAAACAGAGAATTATAATAAATCCTTACATATTATGATTTCGAATCCTAGATGCATAGCAAGCTTCTAACCCCCCTTTAAATAGAATGGCAAAGCCAATTGAAATTAAAATAGGCTAAACATCATTTCAAGAATAACTGAGCCTATATCCTAATCAAAAGTAACTGTGTTAAATATTCACAAATAAAATTTTATAGTAATGCAGAGATTCTGTCTTTTATATTTGTAAATTTTAGAGATGCAGGAACAAAAAATACTTTAAAGACAATGAAGTAAAAGACAATCTTCAAATAAAGATATTTTTCAACATACTATTATTTTTTAATTTGATGAAGTCACACAAAGTATAAGGTAATTTCCCTCAACACATTTATGTACATATTATTGCAGTGAGGATTAGAATCAGAGAGGTTTAGATTTTACTTCTGCTTTCTTTATTTACTAGTTAAGCTCCTAAGTTAAATTATTTAACCTTTCTGCACGTTTCATTATCTGTAGAGCTGAGATAATAATACCTCACTCAGAGTGCTGTTATATCATTTAAAATAAGCAACTACACAATACCTAATTGGTCACCAAGCCAATAGCACTTCCTTAGTATTTCTCAAGACTGTCCATTACTGGGGCCCCTGGGTGGCTCAGTCGGTTAAGCATCTGCCTTCGGCTCAGGCCATGATCCCAGGGTCCTGGGATTGAGCCCTGCATTGGGCTCTCTGCTCAGCGGGGAGCCTGCTTCTCCCCCTCCCTTTGTGTGCCACTCTGCCTGATCCCTCTCTTTCAAATAAATAAATAAAATCTTTAAAAAAAAAAAAAAGACTGTCCATTACTCTATCCCCACTGCTTCTGTTTTAGTTCAGCTCATACCTAGAATATTACAACAGTTTCCCAGCCTCCAGTCTCAACCTCATTCTTAGCCACTTTCCACTTTGCAACTATTAAAATATAAATTTAACTATGATATTTTCAAACTTTAAACTTTCAAATCCTTCAATAACTCCCTGCTGCCCTCAGGATAACATCCAATACCTCATCTCAGCCATCAGAGCCCTACAAGATTTGATCCCTCTTGTCTACTTTTGTTCCATGATCTTTTCCCTTTCCCCAAATCTGTCCATACCTCACCCTAGCCATTAATAGCTTGCAGATTCCTCAAAGGTTCCAACTCTCGTTTCCAGGCCCCTGCAATATAAAACCTTCTGTTTGGTTGATTTCTACTCATCTTTCAGGTCTCTGCTGAGATGACATCTTTCCAGGAGCTGTCCATGATAGGGTTAAACATCCTACTTATATTCTTCCACACTACCCATCTTGGTAGTTATAGCACTGTATTTTAAGTATCTACTTGTCTGTTTCTGTACTCTCTCATGGCCCAAACTGTGTCTTATTCACACTTGTGTACCTAATTCCTAGGTAGCGTGGCACATGCTGTCAACAAATATTGCTTTCTTTAACCTATTACTTCTTTTCCTGTCCTTATACCATTCTCATCGTATTATTCCATTTCTCAGAAACCTTCAATGACTTCCTACTTCTTACCTTATCAAGTTTAAATTCCTTTGCTTGGCTTTTTTAACCCCTCATGATCTGTTCCTCATATTAAATTTCTAATCCTATTTCTAACTATGCCCCAATATGTATCCTTTTTTATGGTCTTACAAATATGACATATCTATGCCTTAGCTCATGCTGTTTCTCTCTCTTGGAATAGATGCCTTTCTTCCAACATCTCTCCACAAAAATTCTATCCATCCATATCCTCTCCTTATGAAGACATCTTTGACTCATTTTTTTTTTTTATATATATATGTCAGCACGCACAGACTTAGGAGATTTTCTAACAGGAAGAGATTTTAAAAATGGACTGGTCTCTATTTTTGTTTCACATGATATGTACCTATAGTTATCTCTTATAGCACTTAGCATAGTGCTTAGCTCAGAACGAATGATCTTGCAATGCTTTGTCCCATCTAAAAAATGTATACAATCTAGGGCTATAGTTGTTTGCAATATGTAGATATTAGTGAGTTTGAGGTGACAGACTATGAAAAAGAAAATTTTAGTTTAATAGTAGTTAGAAAATGGTTAACATATTAAGTAAATAAAAGATATGTGGGGGACAGGTAGGGTTACAATGGGCCAGGATTAAGACATTTCTGTTGTTCAAACCTAGACTAGCCTAAGCTCACAGAGGTATTTTGAAAATGAAGAGTTTAGGTAGAAGACTGTTCACTGCCCGCTCATTTTTTATCACTGCAAAGTTCAGTTAACTACTCTAGTGAGATTCCCTTAAATGATATTCAGAATGTCGTGGTAAAGAAGAGGCAATCAGTTCCCTATTATTCTTTTAAAGAACATTCTCTCTCTTTTCTTTCAACTTCCTCTTGCTCTGCCTCTCCCAGTACAGTTCCTTTAAAGAATTTAAATCATTTTTTAACCTCTTTAAGGTTATGTGCATCAATGAGGTAAGTTATGTTATAAACCTTGGCAAAATGTAGAGATTGTGAGCCTTTCTAATAAACATTTTCTTTGATCTCTCTCCCCCATGCTCAACAGCTATCTGCCTAATCGTAAACCAATTTTCAAAAATAACTTGATATACAAATACATTTGTGATACTTAATATATTTTTTAGATAAAATTTGAAAACCTCTGCATCATGCCAGAATGTCCTCCTTTATTTTGCAGCAGGCCTAATGTAATCCTGACTATTGCCTAACCCGGATCATGGACACTAATAGATTTATTTCTGGAAAACTCTGACATCCAGAGAATATTTTCTAGCTATTTATGTAATCAGTGATTAGAGGTACCTTCAAAGCAATTTTTCTAATATGTAAGCTTTTTGAGGGCAGGGGCCATAGTTTATTTTTATCACTAGTGCTTATTATGGTAGGCACTCAATCAATCTCTATTGACTGAGTGAATAATTAGTACAAAGACCAGTCTCCACCCAGCAGAAGACTCATAATTTAAGATAGAAATGACACAGATAGCAGCTGTCATCATCATCATCATTAAAAATATTTATTGAATAACTAATTTTACTTGATAAGGCACTAGAGTTTATAAAAAGAATATTAACATCATTCTTTCTCCCTTTCAGGATAAAAACTCTGAAAGAATGAAAAGACTTTCATTCATACAACAAATTTTTATTGAGCACTTGCTACATACTAGCATTGTACCAGCACTGGGTATACAATGGAAAATAATGCAGACAAAAATCCCTGCCTTTGGGAGCTTAAATTTAAACGGAGGTGAATATCAATAAGCAAAATATCTATTATTTTAGTGATAAGTGCTAAGGAAAAAATTAGTATGGAATTCAGGATATGAAGTGGGAGTGTTGAAGTTTTAGATAAAATGGCTAGTGAAGTCCTCATGCAGGTAACTTTTGAATAAAAAGATGAAGGAAGAAAGTAAAAATACGACACAAGGTGATATTTCTTTTCTTTTTTTTTAAAGATTTTATTTATCTATTTGACAGAGACACAGAGAGAGAGAGGGAACACAGCAGGGGAGTGGGAAAGGAAGAAGCAGGCTCCCAGCGGAGGAGCGGGATGTGGGACTAGATCCCAGAATGCGGGGATCATGCCCTGAGCCAAAGGCAGACACTTAACAACTGCACTACCCAGGCGCCCCACAAGATGATATTTCTAAAACAGGGGAGGAAAGGTGAGGTGAGGAGTACTAGCGTTAACGGTGAAAGGGTAGATGTTACACTGGCCCACTTCCACATGTAGCATTGAGTATTGGGTCTCACTACCATCCTATACCAGTGCTTTGGGACTCATTGTATGCAGTATGCCTAGACAGCCCTGTGGTTTTAATTGGTAGGAGTGCTGAAGGAATTGTTTGTAGATTGAAGCAGAACCAAAAAAGCACTTAAACTAGTGTCACGTGGGAGGTCACAAAGCGCTACTTTGTGCATGCAAACGAAAGATAGAAGATGTTCTTAGGAATTATTGTAATATATAATTAGAAAAGAAAATAGCAGGCAGAATGAAGCAAGTGAATTTAAGAATCTGGAAGAGATTAATGAATGTTAAGTAAAGAGAAAGACAAAAAGGGGAGCAGCAATACAAAGGCCCAATGGTGATCTGGAAAGGTCCAAAACCAATGCAGAACAAGGTAGGGGTGTGTGTGTGTATGTGGTGTAACTTGCATTGGTGTGTTATGGATTGGATCGTTTCCCCTGCAAATTCATATGTTTAAAACCTAACACCCAGTATTCAGAATTTAACCTTATTTGGAAATAGGGTCATTGTGTATATAATTAAATATCAGGTCATACTAGAATTGTTGGGCGCCTAATCTATTGACTGGCATCCTTATAAAAAAGAACACCACATTTGAACAGACATGCCATGTGAAGATTGTGGAGTTATGCCACCACAAGCCAACAACCTATCCGAAGGTAGGAGAGGACTGGAATAGAGATCCTTCCTTAGTGCCTTCAGAGGGAACATGGCCCTGACAACACTTTAATTTCAGACTTCCGGCCCCTGGAATTGTGAGACAATCAATTTCTATTGTTCTAAGCCACACAATTTGTGATACTTAGTTACAGCAGCCCTAGGAAACTCATTTAGCACGTAAGATTATTTTAAGGTAAACACCAAAATCATCCTTGTATCACAGAAAGGGAAAGAGTGCATAAGAGTGATGTGCCTGATTGTCTTAGGGATCAGAAAGGCCTAATAGCTTGGACATCTGTAAATTGCCTTTTCGTGTTTTACCAAACCTCTCTTTTCAATGGTCGTGTTTCATTTTTGTTTTTAGAAAACTCACAAACTGCTCTGCTTAACGAATTTCAAGGCACTTCTGACCTGTGTGCTTGTAGTATCATACAAACGGTAACTGATCTGACCCTAAGAGGGCGTCACGGCTTACGGGAGGGAAAGCACCTTTTCTCAACATTGAATTTAAAGAGTTAAAAGTTGAAAGGGAAAAGCAATCTTGATTCAGCTATGCAACCTCTCTCTTCCACAGGTTGTACTGCTGACTGCGGCCCTCTCCCCTGCAGGAGTGCGGTCGTTGCTGTCTAGGGAGGGTGACCCGACTCCTCACAACTAGGAGGGGTCAGGACGATACAGGGTGAGAAGGAAAGGAAGGTTTCCTTCAGCCTCCCCCCGCAGGGCAGAGGGAAAACCAGCCGCCGCCTGGCGCGCATGCTCAGTCGGGAGGGCGCCGTCCACAGAGCGCGCCCCGGCTCAGGTTTTCCCCGCAGCTGGTGAGGTGCCGGGAACCGGCCGCGGCCAGGCGGAGCGAGGAAACTCTGGCCGGCTGGCTGGGCGGGGCCGCCGCTCACTCAGCCCGACTTTCATTTTCCTGCCTCGGTAACCTTGTTCGCGCCACCGTCAAAGGGAGCAGGGCGGAGCTGTGCACAGCCCGGTAGGGTGGAGCCCGAGGGCACCCTAGTAAACGGTTTTTCAGGCGTCTCCGGGGAACGGAGGGCCGCGCCTGTGTAGGAAGAGCACGCTCCCTGAGAAAATCCTGGGGCGGTCCCTCTTCTCGACTGCCCAGACCTCTGTTTTTAAACTAGGCACATCCAAGACAGCCACTATTGCTCCCGCTAAAATTAAGAGCCCTCCCAGCGACCTCCTTCCTGCTCTGTGCCCAGCGGGCCCACAGGCTGCTTTGAAAACGGGCGTCCTCAGGTATCTTATCTACCAGAGGCGCCGGCTGCATCGCCTATACGTCCATTCCACCTTCGTTTCACGATGTCCGCTCTGCTTCCCCACCACCTTCCCCGGTCTGAGGCGACCCAGCGTGTCCTCCGGGAAATTCCCGCCTGTGCAGCCGGGTTGTCCCGTAATGAACACCGGCCCGTGTTCCGGGTGTGGATTGGCGGGGTCGGAGAGCAAGCCGGGGCAAGCCAGACGGTAGGAGTCGGGACTCAGTACCCCCGCGCTCTGCCTTCTCCAGGCCCACCCACCGCACCTCAGGCGGTAGCCATCAAGCGGCTCCGCGGCGGCTGCAGCTGGTCCGCAAACACGCCCACCCGCACGCTCAGATTCACTTGCCTCGGGAGGTGGGGCGGGGGGAAGGGGTGGTGGCACTGAGCATGCTCCATGGAGAGGGCGGGGCCCTCCCGGGCCACGAGTCGGGGCAGGCGCTCCTCAGGCCGGCTCGGCGTCTCCGCCGCCCGCCCGCTCGGAGCCGCGCCCGCCGCAGGCTGCGCCCGCCCCGCCCCGCCCCGCCCCGCCCCGCCCCCCGCCGCTCGTCCCCGCCGCGGCCGCGCCGCCTGCAGCAGCAGCAGCAGCCGCAGCTGCTCCTCCCCGGCGGCCGCCCCCCGCGGGTCCCTCCCTGGCTGCGGGAGAGACAGAGGTAGAGGGAGGACACAGCGCCGCGCGGCCCGCACCGGAGACCTTCGCTTCGCCCTGTTGGCTCCTCACCCTTTGGGAGAAACATGGGTAAGTCATCCTTCCTCCCCCGTCATCGCCTGACATTTTTCTCTTTCTCGGCGTGTTGCAGGGTGGGAAGCATTTCTCGCGCAAAGTTGCCGGATTTCTCAAATCCACGGGTGTAATACAGTGGCTCTTCCTCCGGGGAGAGTCGGCGCACGCGGAACGCACGCCGGTCCCCGGGCTGGGAGGGTCCCGAGCGCGGGGTGGGGTCGGGCCGCGGGGCCAGACCGCCGCCCGTCTCTCGGGCACCTCGCTGCCGCGCCTCCCCTCCTCCATTCTTCCTGCCCGAGCCGGTGCCCGGGCACCGCGGTGCCTGCCTCGCGGGCTAGCATCCTCTGCCCCATCGGGGTTTCTCCGGAGGCCACCCGCTTCCTTTCTCCGGCGTCTGCTGGTGTGGAGGCTCGGTCGGACCGCGAGAGAGACCACTTCGTGTAACTTCCCTGTCAGGGCGACCTTTCCCCATCTTGGGGACTGTTCATCCCGAGGCGGGGAAGTGCGAGCAAGTAGTTTGTCAGGGCGATTGTACAACCTGCATGGAAATTATTTTTGATGGGGGAGAACGGACAGCCTCATAGGTTGAAAGGATGACTTGTCAGAGGCCACGAGGAACGTGAGGAAGGATGGATAGAACCGCTAGCTGTTGAATTAGTGTTGGGTGACTACAATGTGCAATATTCCTGTGCTCAGCCCATATTTTTGGTTCCTTCTCCTGTCTACTGTACGAGGAAACGCACCATGTAACATGTTACCGAACTTACATGTAGTTATTCTTTCCCAGCTTCCGCTGCCTAAATCTACATAATCTGATTTTAGTTCCTTTGTATGTATGGTTAATCTCAAGAGATTGTTTTGGGTTAGATATTTAAAAGCAAATATATTTTCTAAAACTACATATGATTTATCTTAAAAAATTTTCATAACATATTGCTTTAATGTTAAGTTCAGTAATTACAAAAACGTCTGATGAGTTCTGTAATTAAAAGACGAATTTTTTTTAAATAGTTGCAATTTGGAATACCGTACTTCTACATGTTCGTAGTTTGCTTCCACTCCTATCATGATTTCCTCTTTTTAAAATTTGCTACTTTGGCATCTGTCAACTCGGACTTTTCCCACCCCTTGCGTGCAAGTTATTTTAAGCCTACAATGAATGTGGTTCTTTCATCTGTCAATACAGTACTCAACACGTCTAGAGTTCAGTCATGGCAACTCCGAATCTTCAAGGAAGTATCTAAATCTAGAAATGGTGTCGGTGGAGTTTACTGGAAAACAGATGCTCCAAGCTCTGTTTCAGACCTTTGGCCATATATTGGGAAGAGGCTAGTGTTGCAGGAGGAGGTGGTATGAATGAAAAATGAATCTATGGCCCTGAATTTTATTTTCAGTTCAGTTTTTTTTTTCCCTTTTAATGCACTGTTGGTATGCTGAACAAATTTATGTAAAATTGGGTGACACATATGTACCTAGCTTTTCTCTAGGAGTAGAATTTTAAATAAATGTTAATACAGATTATTGGACATGTGGATTTTCCTTGAACATACAAAAATTTTCTGCTTAATTATAGGCCACAATTTTGGCCTGTAAAATACATTTACCCATGTTTCAAGGTGATCTAAAAAATCCATTTAAATAAAATTTTAACTTACATGTTGAGTCAGAATCTTTTCAGTAGAAAAAAATTCTGTTGCAATACTTATGATTAAAAATACTTAAAACAAATAAAATTATTTATTTAAAAATAATTGGTTTTCAAAATCTTGAATATTATTGCTTGATTTCAAAGAATGATCAGATAGAAACCCATCTCTCATTTGAAGCTTCTTGTATACTCTGATTAAACCAGTCTCTCCTCATAGCACTCTGTACCTTGTTGGAGGCTTTTAGCACTTACATAATCTGTCTTATAATGGAGTTGTTTGTGTGTGTGTGTTGTGCATTTAGTCATGAGTTCCAGAAGATGTAAATTATGTCTTATTAATTTTTGTGTACCCCACAGTGCTTTTCACAGAGTAGATATTCAGTAAATCTTTGGTAAATTCACTGTTGAACTTAAAGCCTATCTATTATTTTCAATTTATGAACTCGAAAGTATGGGTTCTGAACATTCAGGTTGGTAGATATTATGGAGGTTTGGAGGAATTGGGAACAGAGAGGTATAATTATGCTATGAGTATTCTTCTTGCTAAAAAAAAAAAAAAAAAAAAAGAAAGTTGGGTTGTCTCAGTGGTATGGGTTTTGGGATAGCCTCCTGGCAAATCATTTTCTTTTGCACTGCTGTCTTCCATGGTAAGGTGGTTTAGTGTGTGATCAGTAAGTACATGCAATAACGTAAAATTGAAAACTTGTAAAGCAGTTTCATATTCTGAGCCAAGGAAGTTATAACAATTGATACATACATAAGGGGTACCCTGATTGATGGTAGGAAAAAATCACTTTTTAAAGTCTTTCCAAGAAATAAGGTGGTTTGAAAAAAATATTCTCATGGCAGTGATTTTTCTCTGTAAGAAAGTGAAGGAAACTTCCTGTATAGTCTTATGGGCCATGGCTATAATATATATCTTATTATAAATTCAGTATATACTTAATATTTATTAAATATCAACCATGTGCAATGTATTATGGGAGGACCGAGATGAATAAGACATTCATACTTCAAGTCGCATATAACCTTCATAGGAATGATACAATACATACATAGATAGCTATAATAGAAATAAAGTGTAAGTGATATAAAAGACCTTTACATGTATTATAGATTCAGGGCACGGACAGAAGGTTTTAGAAAAATGATGTTATTTGAACCAAAGGTTGGTTGAGCTTCTGAGAGGTAGAAATGAATGGAGACTGTTAATCAGGATGGCGGTTGACAGGAGAGAAATGACACAAATGAAGATATAGAGATAGGGAACAATCAAGGAGTTTCAGGATAATTAAAGAGCCATGTTTGGCTGGAGCAAATGGTAAGGTAAGAGTGAGTGACAGAGAGGAAAAACTATTTATAGGTAAAGACCAGATAATGGAGGACCTTGAATGCCAAGTTGAAGTTTTCAGACTTTGACTTCTCTATTGAGGGACAATGAAACATTTTTATGTAGTTAAGTGATGGATTACATCTGTGGTTTTGAAAAATTAATCTGTTAATTGAGTGAAGGATGGGTTAGATGAGAAAATAGAGAAGTTTGGATGAAAATGTTTACTGACCTGAACTAGGCTGTGGCAATGGGAATAGAATGTTGCAAATAAAGAACAGGATTTACTTGCCAACTAGTTGAATATAGAATCGAGAAAGGAGACATATAGTATCACCTGGGCAATAAAGAGAATGCAGAACTATTAATATATATTTAATCCATTGCAAGAGGAAACATGAATAGTCAATTTCGGACCTGATGAGTTGGACTGTTTAGTTTGTCATTTAGATTCTGTGCTCTTTGTTGATAGGGACTCTCACTAGGTTTTGAATACATTTTTAACAGTGTCTGGCACATAGTAGCCATGCAGTAAACATTTGTTGACTGAAACTAGGTAAAAAATATTTAACAGTTATTTTAACTTTTAAGAGAGGATTTGAACTAAAGATCTGGAAGTTATCCATAAATATCCTGATACGATATTTCAAGTTAGGTAGGAAGTTAAGAGGCAACAGAGAAAATTTGTCCAAGGTTAAGAATCTTGAGGAATGATCCATTGCTAGGGAAGAAGAGTAGAATGATTTGACACTGAAAGAGAAGTAGGTAGGAGTGAAAGACTAGGATTGGCATGTGGCTAGTTTCATTAAAGACTGAATGGTCAATAATGTCCATTGCTTTAGAACAGACTGGTAAGGACTGAGAAAAGGATCCACGTTGATGTGGTTTGATTAGGATATTACCCAGGATATTTTCTAAAAAGCAGCTTTAAAAGGTAGAGTAAATATGGAGGTCAATTGTAGAGGCTAACCGAGTAATGAGTAAGTGGAACTAAGAATTCACTATGTATTCATGCTATATCCCTTGACCTGTTTAAAGATCTGTAAGCATAGGTTTCTTTAAACATTTTTAAAACGTTGCACTTTACATATAATGATACATGCTATTTTCTTGCCTGACAATAATTTGTTATCTCACCATAGTGCTTCATATTTCTTTGACATACCATTTTTTATGCCATTATGTCTTAGTACAGAATACTTTTTATATTTGCAGTATTTGTCATACAGAGTGAGCTTAGAAATGTTTTTGTAATTTTACATGGCATTTTACATAAAATATACTCTTTACTGATGAATGGTTTTATCACTTTTTATTTCCTATTAGTCTTTGTGAATTTGGGATTTCTCCAGTTATATTTATGCCTCTTATTATACCCTTAATTCCTGGAGTTTTGTTTTTCTCTGTAAATATATATTAGCTTATAGAGAAATCTTTTTTTTTTCCCCTCTTGTATTTTTAAGTCCAGGAATGGTTTCACAGATAAATGTAAAAAATAGTACTTTTACTTGTTTTTTTGTGAATTAGAGTGATAGAATTTTTTTTGTAAAGTTGTAATCAGTAAAATTTATTATTTTAAAAGAGCATAGATGACAGATTGACTAGTTCAACAGTTTTTCTTATGTTGGCATTCTATCAACATACATTAGATATAGGTCCCATATACCTATTTTTTTTTTTCATATGGGAAAAGGGTTAAATTCACTATCTTTGGTAGAGTCATTCTGAAGTCTCTAGTACTACTGTATGGAAAGTTATAATAACGTTAATTAATTTTGAGAACTATAGAGTTTTAACTTTCACAGTGGAATGTTGGAGCTTCTTGGTGCCTTTGGGGAAAATAGTGTGGTTTCCCTCTTGAGATTCCAGGTCACCTGAATTTGAACTTGGCATTTCTGACATTATTGGTGGCACCAGCAGTGGCCATAAGAATTACCTAAATTTTTAATACTCAAACATCAGGAGGAGTGGAGAGGGATCCACTCCTTTGAGAACTTTGTGTTAATTTTAGATAATCAGATGTTCAGATAATTTATACTTTCCTAGACATTTAACTTGGCAAATAGTTCTTTCTTGTGGTGAGAAGAGCAATAATAAATGAAGATATCAGTAGGTTATGAAGCCTATTTTGGTTATAAAATTCTATGATTCCTTGGAACTGAGCTTTGAAGTATACTCAGTATCATTGTCTTAAATATGCTATAATCATCCTTATATAATTCATTTTTCTTTAGTGTTCAAAGGGTAATGTCTACTTGAGGCATGTCAGGGTTTGAACAACCAGTTAGCTTTGTCTAACTAGGTGGCCCAAAATACCATTATTCATACTGGCTAAGGTATGAATGCTGAATTCAAATTGCAGAGTAATGTCATTCTGTCAGTGTGTCTATTTATAAAACTTTTGTTGCTAAAACCATTCTAGGAGTTAAAAGTGAGACTTAGGATAGTGAAAAATGGAAGTGGTTAAATTGAGCTGCAGCTTACAAACTCCAAAGTACAAACTTCTAACTTTTTGTACACAAAATGAAATTTTTCCATGTGAGCTCTGTATCTGTCCTCTGCTCTAAAGGCTGTTTTTGCTTTATTTTGTCCATATTTATAACTACTATCTATATGCTATTAGTCTCTACATATGTATGTATATATATTATTAAATATATATGCTTACATATACTATAGGCATACATACATGTAAGCATATATATTTAATAGTATAGGTTATTACATATGTTATATATAATATGTGGGCACTATGTATAATGTATGGGCTATATGTAGGCACTATATATTATACATGTATAGGCTATAATATATGTAGGCACATATATGTATGGGCTATCTTTTTATCTAGGAGATTATTAAATATTTCTACATGCATAGTTAATACAAGTTCATTCAGTTCAAAACCAAATTCATTGTGCAGTTTTTAATAATGATTAACTAGAGGGGTGATGGTTAATGTTTAACCAAAAGCCCTTCTCTCAGAAAGCCCTGATCTGTGGTGGTTGTTGATACCTGTGAATGCATAGTTGGGAAGAGACAAGCTGCAGCACACCATTATATAGTAGATCCACCATATAAATATAATAACCTTATGAGCACAGATAATAGTAAAATGTAGTAAAATAATTAAGTAGTAATGAGTTTTGAATATTAATACCTTTGTTGTAACATAACTTATTTAGGTTTATAAAATTTAACTTTTAGTAATGGCTGTTTTAATAATTGCCTCATAAAATTCCTAAAAATTTAATGATCATGTCTCAGGGGCTGGTACAAGGGAGTTTTACTATACCAATGAATTAATAATTACCATTTATTATCATTTAATAAGAATTATTGATATCAATTATGTTAAGCTTTACATTTTTTCATATTTTTAAAATTTAATTTTAATCTTTTCAACAATTCTATGAAATAGGTGACACTGTCCCCATTTTACTGATTCAAAGAATTAAATAATTTATCCAGGGGGAGAGAACTAAGTCTCTAAAGTCCTGTTTTAGAGCAGTGAGTCTCAAACTCTAGCTTGCTTAAGAATCAAGGATCATTTCTTAAAAAAAAAAACAATTACTAGGCCCACCCTCAGAAATTTTGATTCTGTAGGTGTTGGGTGGGCTGAGAATTTGCATGGTCAAGACACTGACAGATGATGTTGCCCTTTCAATAGCATCGCCATAGAGCCTAGGTATGCAGACTTTTTACGTAAAGGGCCAGATGGTAAGTATTTTAGGCTTTGCAGGCCAAGAGGCAAAATCAAAGATATTACATAGATAAAAGAGAAATACATGATGAGAGAAAACAAATATCCACAAATATTTTGCTGACCATATTCAAAATACAACACTAAGTGAACATAAGTTATTGTAATACAGATCTACTAATGAAAATATTATAATTCTGTTTTTCAGATAGCATTTCACTTAATTGGAATTCAGTTACCCTATCATCAGAATTGATCCGGATGTTAATTTGTTAATGCAGATCTATAATGTGATTTAATGGATTTTGTCTTTGCACCATGTTTTCACACAGATAGATACTGCCAAATACTGTCAGTCATTAGCATATGATTTTGTTAATGAGCATATTCATTTCTATGGGAGGAATTTATAGAATTCTTTTAGATTCTTCTTCTCTTGATATTTGCTATTTAGCATGCCCCACTACAGTGCAGATTAACCACTTCCAACAGAAAGGTAGAAGCTTCTTAGTTGCTTAGTTAAGTGGATTTTGATGTATAGAAGTTTCTTTTGCATTTGAAATGAGGTCTGAAAAACACTGCTGTAACGGTAGCTTGGGCTTGCGAAATATATGTTACAAATTTGTATATGCATGGGGATCTTATTTTAACATATGACCGCACAAGAAGTATATATAACAGATTGATGGTTACTTGTGTTTCCAGCAGTCTTTTCAGAATGACTTAAGGTAGTTTAAGTTTCTCATATAAGCACTATTTCGCCTTGATCTTCAGGTCAAATTTTAGGAAACATCAAATCTGCAGCAAATCTAATTTCCAGAGGCATTCATTGTTTATTGTTTGATAATTGTGGTTAAAGGCATTTCTTTTTTTTTTTTCCTCCTAGAAATTCCATCTAACCTTTGAACTAAAAAATCACAATAAAACTCTACCATTGATTGCTAAGCCATTAAACTGTTGTGTGATGAGGCAAGTCAGGGTATTTGGCTTCTACTTATCAAAGTACACAGAACTGATGATGCTTACTTCTGTGAGGGTGAAATTGATACTACTGGTTCAATAATACATGGTAGTTTAAAATATTTTCTTCATAAAATGGCTGCTGATGAATAATTTAATGAAGAACCATAGGCTTTAAATACCTTATATTTCACAGACTTTGTAAGTTTGTTCAGCTAAGCCTTTTTCTATTCGTCACATTTTTATCACTATCAGTTGTAACACATCTTAGCAGATTCCACTTCAGGTTGTACTGAATTAATTTATGTTCTCAACTTTAAAAAAATCTTGCCTATTACTGCTCTGTGAGACTCTTTGTTGAGGCTAATTCTTCAGTAGTTTCATGCTTGGCATCAGTGTTCCAAAAACAACATTAAGTAGTAGCACTAATGTCTGTCAACTCATCAAAAACCAAGGAAAATCTTTCAAAATCATGTGCCTTGGTTTTTAGTTGAATATTGATATTGCTCCCAGTGTCCTTAACTCTTCAAGTAGCTATCATCATAGAAAGGCTATTCTTTTTTTTTTTTAATTTTTTAAATTTTTAAAAAGATTTTTATTTATTTATTCGACAGAGATAGAGACAGCCAGCAAGAGAGGGAACACAGGCAGGGGGAGTGGGAGAGGAAGAAGCAGGCTCATAGCGGAGGAGCCTGATGTGGGGCTCGATCCCATAACGCAGGGATCACGCCCTGAGCCAAAGGCAGACGCTTAACCGCTGTGCCACCCAAGCGCCCCTAGAAAGGCTATTCTTAAACAGTTGTCACCCCCCTCCCCACCCCCGAAATATTTCTCTGGTTGTTGTAGTCAAAACACAGTTCAGCTCACCATGAGTAAACAGCTTTCTTTGCTTGGTTAATAAGTGAGCCACTCAGAAACTTACTTTGTAGCTGCATTTTCGTTTTTTATTTTTGTAAAGAAATTCGGCTGTGATGAACTACTGTGTTTTATATTTTCTAATTTATCTGACAATTACTTTCCTAAGAATTGTGAATATGATGAATGCTTAGTCTGGTAATATAGGTGTAGTATTTTTCTAGCATAGCTATAGTGTCATTGCATGATACATTGGTTTGCTATCTAATTCAATAACAAAATAATCCACACAGCACTTAAAATGCCTTAAAAGCATACATATGAAGTGTATGTTTCCTGTTTTGACTTAATGATCAAAATTAAGTGTTGTGATATGACAATACACTTGGCATTCGAAACAATGCGCAGCCATAACTTGTGTCACTGTAATTTGTAGTACATCAAACAGCAGTGTAAACTCGTGAAAGTGCTACAGTGGTTTCTATCCACCTACTCAACTCTGCCATCATAACATGAACGCAGCTATAAACACTAAAAGGAGTGAGTTGTGTTCTAGTAAAACTTTGTTTATGGACACTAAAGTTTGAATTTCATATAATTTGCACTTCAAGAAATACATTTCTCTTTTGATTTTATTCAACCATTTACAAATGTAAAACTGTTTTACCCTTACTGCTTATTTCTGCTACAGAGTAATGCTATACTACCTCACCTTTACCCAATACTTTTAAAGCCTGTGAATTCCCTAGCTTGGTGAATAGTATCACCACCCATCCAGTCAATCATTCCTGAAATCTAGTCCTTCTATTTCTAATATCCATTGGGTTCCGTAAATTCTAACAAGTCTACCTCTTCTCTTCTTTCTACTGTAAACATGCCAGTTCCGGGTTTTATCACCCCTTCTTGAGACCATTTCATTCTTCTGTAACAGATGTTCTTTCCACCAGCGTTTCCCCTCTTAACCAGTTTTTACATGCTGCTAGAGTACTCTGTTTAAAAGGTGAATTTGATTATATCGCTTCTTAATTTTTTTTTAATAGCTTCGTAACACGTATAGCAGAGTGCCCAAACTCAAATGAAGAAACTGTTTGATTAAGGAGAGTTAAATGGCAATCTTTTGACACAGGTGCATGCCCCCCCCCCCATATTACATCGAAAAGAATATTTTTTTATTTCCGTAAAGATGTATGCTTTCTCTCATTTTTTTTTTGAAAATTGTCTTTCATTTTCTCACTTTTGGTAAAAGACAAAAGTGAGTAAAGTATTTCTCTACCATAATAAGAACAGCAATGAAAGCATGGGGAATGGCAACTAACACTGGGTCTCAGTGTGGAGATACAACAGGAAATGGTGGGACTATGGCAAACTAGAAGGTATGTGCCTAACCTAAAACGGAGTTCCTTACTCAAATGTAACCATTTTTGCCATGTAGGAATGTGGACCCAGGGAAGCCGGATTTTGGGACTTTTAAAAGAAACCAGAAGTTAGATTTTTATATAGATACGGTTGGTCCTTGAACAACATGAAAGTTAGTGGCATGTACCTCCCACAGAATAAAAAATCCACGTAATGTTTGATTCTCCCAAAAGCTTAACTACTAATAACCTGTTGACTGGAAGCCTTACTGAGAACAATTAACACATATTTTGTATGTATTATATACTCTATTCTTATAAGATAAGCCAGAGAAAATAAAATGTTACTAAGAGAAGCATAAGGAAGAGAAAATGTATTTACAGTGCTGTACTGTATTTACTGAAAAAAATCCGTAAGTGGACCTGTGTGGTTCAAATCTGTGTTGTTCAAAGGTTAACTGGACTTAAGATTATTTATGGTTTTTGTAATTGTAAGATCCAGGGCCTCAAACAATGATATCATGGGTCTGTCGTTTTCTGTCCAGGGTACAGAACACTGGTCAGAACCTCAGGTCAGTGAGGTTAAGAGACATGCCCAAGTTCACACATTGAGTTAGGGGTTGTGTCAGATCTAGAATCTTGATTTCCTAATTTTTTTTTTTTAAAGATTTTATTTATTTAGTTGACAGAGATAGAGACAGCCAGCAAGAGAGGGAACACAAGCAGGGGGTGTGGGAGAGGAAGAAGCAGGCTCATAGCGGAGGAGCCTGATGTGGGGCTCAATCCCACAACGCCAGGATCACACCCTGAGCCGAAGGCAGACGCTTAACGACTGAGCCACCCAGGCGCCCCTTGATTTCCTAATCTTATACTAGTATTCTTTTCATTATACTAGGCCAGCCCCAATTTGTTAATGAAAAAAAAAAGTGCATCTACACTTGCCCACAAATACACATACCTACACACACACACACACACGAACAAACATCAAGGATTCACTCAAGTAAATAAGTTAATGGAAAACTCTTCCTTTTCTAACATTTCTGCTACTAGAGTCTAGGCTCTCATCTCCTCATTCCTGTACTGCTGAGACCATTTCTTGGTTGGCCTCCCTAGACTCTTTGCTCTTCAGTTTTTTCTACATGCTACAACCAGATTAATCTTTTTAAAAAGATAGTGTACCAATTATGTCATTCTCCTCAATAATTTAATACTGCTTCAACTGCCTATCATATTGAGTCTAAACTCTGCTTAGCTTTCAAAATCCATAGAAATCTGCTACCTTTCCTGTATTTCTTACTCTCTGAAATACATCTTCCTTTGATCATCACTGACCCTGAAATATTCTTCATTAGTGACACCAGTCAGTATACCTCTGTTCATGTTAGTCCTTCTTCTAGAATAACTTCTTTTTCCTTCTCTTCTTATTCATTCTCCATAATCTAGCTCATGAAGACTGCTTCTAACCTCTCCTACCAATCTCTCATTTCTCTGGACACCTTTCACTTCTTGGACTCCTGTAACACATTCAGTAATATAATTTTAGTCACTCAGTGTTGATATTTCTTGTTGGCGTTCAGTAATACTTGTTTGTTCATGTCAAACAGACTTAGGTCAATCTTATTTAACAGCATTATCCTATAGTGATTATAGGCATGTTTATAGTAGGGCTTGCAAACCAGCAGTCAGTGGGCCAAATATACTTTGCCAGATAGATTTTGTTAGGGAAGTTTTAGAAATTGAAATTAGTTGTCAACATTTAAATATCAGGAAATTTCTGATAGAAATCTGTTTGTGAAGTTTTCTTGAAAAATTAAAAATTTATGATCCCTGAGGCTGCATTCCTATTGGTGACAGTTAATGATATTTGTTCTTAGGCAGGGTATGAGGTCGCCAGTACCATACTTCTTCCTATTATCATAAATGCTACGAACTTCACTCAGTCCTCTATCTGGCTCTTGAAGGTATTTGTTTATCTGTTTATTTTTATTTTCTACTTTAGGTTTTTTTTATTTGACTATAATTGACACACGATGTTACATTAGCTTTAGGTGTACAACATAGTGATTCAGTTTCTCTATATGTTATGCTGTGCTCATCACAAGTGTAGCTACCATCTGTCACCATACAAAGCTGTTTACAATATCATTGTCTATATTCTATTCTGTGCTTTTTATTCCCATTATTTATTCATCCTGTAACCAGAAGCCTGCATCTCCCACTTCCCTTTACCCATTTTTCCCATACCCCTTTCATCTGGCAACTATCATTTTGTTTTCTGTATTAATAGGTCTGAGTCTGCTTTTTGTTTATTTATCTGTTTTTTTTTTTTTTTAGATTACACATATGAGTGAAATCATACTGTATTTGTCTTTCTCAGTCTGATTTAATTCACTTAGCATAATACCCTCTAGGTCCATCCATGTGGTCGCAAATGGCAAGACCTCTTTTTTTATGGCTGCATAATACTCGTGTGTGTGTGTGTGTGTGTGTACACACACCCCATCTTCCTTATCCATTCATCTATCCATGGACACTTAGGTTGCTTCCATATCTTGACTATTGTAAATACTGCAGTAAACATAGGGGTGTGCATATCTTTTCAAAATAATATTTTTGTGTTCATTTGGTAAATACCTAGCTGTGGAATTACTGGATTTTATGGTATTTCTATTTTTAATTTTTTGAGGAAACTCCTTACTGTTTCCTATAGTGGCTGTCCCAACTTATATTCCCACCAATATTGCACAAAGGTTCCTTTTTCTCCCTATCCTCGTCAACACTAGTTATTTCTTGTGATTTTTTATTTTAGCCATTCTGACAGATATAAGGTGATATTTCACTGTGGTTTTGATATGCATTTCCCTAATGGTTAGTGATGTTGAGCATCTTTTCACGTGTCTGTTGGCCATCTGTATGTCTTTGGAGAAATGTGTGTTTGTGTCTTCTGCCCAGTTTTTAATAAGATTATTTGTTGTTTTTTTTTTTGGTGTTGAGTGTGTAAGTTCTTTATATATTTTGAATATTAAGCCCTTATCATATATATCATTTACAGGTATCTTCTACCATTCAGTAGGCTGTCTTTTTGTTTTGTCGATTGTTTCCTTCACTGTGTAAAAGCTTTTTATTTCGGTGTAGTCCCAATAGCTTATTTTTGCTTTTGTTGCCCTTGGCTTAGGTGACATATCTAGAAAAATGTCGCTGTGGTCAATATCAGAGATATTATTCCTCACGCTCTTCTAGAGCTTTCATGGTTTCAGGTCTCATATTTAGGTCTTTAATCAGTTTTGAGTTTATTTGGGGGTATGTTGTTAGAAAGGTGCTCTAGTTTCATTCCTTTGCATGTAGCTGTCCAGTTTTCCCAGCACTATTTATTGAAAAGACTGTTTTTTCCTTATTGTATGTTCTTTCCTCTTTCGTCATAGAATGACTATATAATATATAACAATATATAACATATAATATTAACTGATCATATTGTGGGTTTATTTCTGGGCTTTCTATTCTTTTCCATTGATCTGTTTTTATGCCAGTACCATACTGTTTTGGTTGGTGCAGCTTTGTAGTGTATCTTGAAATCTGAAATTATGATAACCGCCAGCTTTGTTCTTTCTCAAGATTACTTTGGCTGTTCAGTCTTTTGTTCCATACTAATTTTAGGATTATTTGCTCTAGTTCTCTAAAAAATGCTGTTGATATTTTGATAGGGATTGCATTGAATCTGTAGATTGTTTTGGGTAGTATGGATATTTTAACAATATTAATTCTTCCAATCTATGAGCATGGGTAATCTTTCTATTTGTTTGTATCATCTTCAGTTTCTTCTGTCAGTGCTTTATAATCTTCAGGGTACAGATCTTTCACTTCCTTGGTTAAGTTTATTCCTAAGTATTTTGTTGTTCTTGGTGCAATTGTAAATGGAATTGTTTTCTTAATTTCTGCAACTTCCTTACCTAGTGTATAGAAATGCTACCAGTTTCCGGGTATTAATTTTGTGTTTTGTAACTTATTCGTTTATTACTTCTATTACTTTTTTCATTTATTATTATTACTGAATTTATTACTTCTGTTTATTCATTCTATTATTCATTTTAAAATTTCATTTATTCATTTATTCTTCTATTCATTTATTACTTTTATTATTTTTTTGTGTCTTTAGGTTTTTTATGTATAATATGTCATCTGTGAATACTGACAATTTAATTTCTCCCTTACCAAAATGGATGCTGTTTCTTTTTTTCTTTGTCTGGTTGTTGTGGCTAGGACCTCCAGTACTATGTTGAATAAACGTGGCAAGTATGTATTGATCCTTGTCTCGTTCCTAACTTCAGAGGTAAAGCTCTCAATTTTTCACCATTGGATATAATTTTAACTGTAGGTTTTCATATATGGCCTTTTTTTTTTTTTTAAAGTAGGTGGAGCCCAGTGCAGGGCTTGAACTCAAACTGTGAGATCAAGACCTGAGCTGAGATCGAGTTGGACACTCAACCAACTGAGCCACCGAGGCGCCCCCTATATGGGCATGTTACGTTAAATAATGCAAGCATTGTGTTCTCTCTAACCCCACTTTGTTGAGAGTTTTTATCATGAATGGATGTTGAATTTTGCCAAATGCTTTTTCTGCATCTATTGAGCTGATCATATGATTTTTATCCTTTGTTAATGTGGCATATGGCTCTTACAGATATTTGAATTTGCAATCTCTGATATTTCTGTTAACTCTTTAGTAATTCAGAAGCTATAATTTTATTCAAAATTATGGTAAAATGGAATTTACATTACTTTTTGAAAGTTAATACATTTTTTAAAAATTAATTACTGCAAAAATTAAGTCATGTAAGTAGTCAAGAGCAAAGCTGACTATCTGTGATATATATATTCTCATCAATCAGAATTAAACCAAATCTGTAATTGACCAGAATGATGTAAGAAATCAAAGAGATAGAGAATATAATCTGTCCTCTTTCATAAATTAATTCTGTAGTATAGCCTTTGCAAGTTACTTAAGCTCTTTAAATCCCCATTTCATCTGTATTTTTTTTTTTTAAAGATTTTATTTATTTATTTGACAGAGAGACAGCCAGTGAGAGAGGGAACACAAGCAGGGGGAGTGGGAGAGGGAGAAGCTGGCTCCCAGCGGAGGAGCCTGACGTGGGGCTTGATCCCAGAACACCGGGGTCACGCCTTGAGCCGAAGGCAGACGCCTAACGACTGTACCACCCAGGCGCCCCCCATTTCATCTGTATTCTTAAAATACTATCATTATTATTGAAAAAGAACCAAATAATAGATTTCAAATAAAAATGGATGGGGGCAAAGAGCCAATTTCATAGAGAACTAATACAAATTGTAATATGGAAACCTTCACAGTTACTTAATAAAGACTGACCAGCTCCCAAACCCAGATACCGTATTCCCCCCCCCTTTTTTGGGGGGGGGGGGTGATGCCGCCTTTCTAGGGAAAATGATGGTATGGCATTTTTAAAGAGTCATCAAAGTGCAGTAGGGATGGTAGATTGTTTCTAGAAAACATTATTTGCTTATATATATTAGAAAGCATTTTCTAACATACAAGGATTATATAAAGTTATTTAAAACAATTATATAAAATAAATTACATACAATTCTATAATTTTAAAGTATTTAAAACAAGTTTAATTTTAAATTCTGTGAAAAAGAATTACATAAAATTATATAAAATAATTTCAAATAACTAATAAGTTCTCCTAAATTGTGGGTAGGAGGTTTGTTTTTATAGTCAGAAAAACAACAGCCAGGAATCATTGAACTTTAACAAAAAAATGCTTTCAAAACTGTGAGCTCACACACCATCTAAGATTGTTTTTAACAAGAAATTTGTCAAAAAATGGAAATTATTTCCTTTAGTTCTTATGAAAAATTCTCCATTTTGAAGATTCCTCAAGTAACTCCATTGTAAAAGATGATACTGATCGTTATAAAGAAACAAAACACATTGAAATATTTGTTTTACAGAAATATAAATGTTACTTTATCTTTTAAATTATATAATATAGTTGGCTTCAAAAACCTATTACAATAAAGATAGGAATTTTATATGAGCTCATTAACTTAATTTCCTTTTAGTTACAAGGATGCATTTTTGGGAAGTGGTGTGAAGCTCCAAGAAAGAATAACTGTCCACTGTGTCACATTTTTGGTTTTTATATGGTTTGTAGAAAACATCAGTCAGATCAGAAACATAGGACTATCATATTACGCATTACAGAAAGTGACAATGCAAGCGGTGACAATTTCTGTTTTTGAAAAGCTAAACTTCTAACTGGAAGATAATAACATAAAAGAAATGACTAATAGAAACAGATGAGGGTATAATTTGGATTCTGGAAAGAGAAAACAGAGCCCTAAGAATTTAAATAAGAGAAAACATCTATTTACCGTGTCAGCACCTAGTATGTAACTTCTCAGGAATACACAAGTGCTCATTACTTAAAATGATGTAGAAAATTTTTCTTAGAATTTATTTATCTATTTAAACATTTAATGAAAGTTAGATTATGTAGCCATTGTTGGTACTACCCTTGAGATACGATGACAGAGGCTACCCTGTTACATTTCATTGTGATTTCTGTCTCTTCCCATCCCTACCCTTCCCTTCCCTTTTCTTTTATTTCTTTTGCTGCACACATTCACATACATAGACAGTTGTTAGCTAGTACAACTATCTAATATAGTTGGGTTATGAATCCATTCTTGAAGGGTTTATATCTCTATAAAGCAAGATGTAGGTAGTCCTTGCTTTGCACAGCTCTGATTTTCATGAAATCTGCATGAATTTCATTTAACATGGTACTGTGTGGACTGCCTGTTCAGTGGCAAGAACCTAGACGTTGAAGACACACGCGTCTGGATTTATCCCACCTTTGGCACTTACCTTTCTGGGCAAGTTATTCAGCTTTCAAAATCAACTTTCTCATCCACTAAGATATGGATAATAATAATAACACCTATTTCATAAGGTAGTTGTAAATATTAATAAAATAATAACCATATAAATTTTAATTTCTGTTTCCAAAGCTGAACATACAGTCATTTTTGAGGAAACTGTATCTTGTGTTCAGAGGTAAAACTGTTCAAAGGGTCTAGTGCTGTTGGTTGTATTATTTTAACCAAATCAGTTTAGTGAATATTAAGTTATTATAGCAGATTATTTTTTCCAAAGATGGCCACAATACCTCTTGCCCCCCACATATTCTTCTAGAACTTGCCATTCCCCATTGAGAGTTGGGGAGTTTTCTTACTGTTGAATACGAGCACACTTGTGACTCACTTGTAACCAATAGAATGCACCAGAAGTGCTGTGTCATTTCCTAGGTTTGGTAGTAAAACACAGTGTTGCTTCCACCTTGTTTATGGGAATACTGGCCTGCTTGGAGCCTTGCAAAGTCTGACCCTGTAGCTGCCATTCTGTGAAGAAGCCAGGCCATGTGGAGGGGCCTAAGGTCTCAGGTGTCAGGTTGGCATTCATAACCTTCAGGTCTTTTCAGGCCAATCACCAGAACCATCAGATGATTCAGGTGATGCCAGCCCCTGCTATGTAGTCACTCTTGGAGATACACCCCTATCCTTTGAGACTTTACATTGAGGCCTCAGACCTTGTGGAACAGAGACAAACCATCCTCAGTGTTCCCTTTGTGAATTCCTAGTTCATAGAATTTGTGATAAAATGGCTTTTGCTTTATGTCATTAAGTTTGAGGTGGTTCGTTATGTAACCGTAATAATTGGAACAGTTACAAAACCTGAAAGATGCATTGTTTCGGTAAGAAACAGATTGCTATTAAAACTCATCAAAGTGGGAACTACCTAATGAATAAATGTTTACTGAGTTTTTCTTTTTCATTTCAATGAAAGATAGCTTA
Organism: Ursus americanus; assembly: GCF_024610735.1. Taxonomy (NCBI): domain Eukaryota; kingdom Metazoa; phylum Chordata; class Mammalia; order Carnivora; family Ursidae; genus Ursus; species Ursus americanus. Next base: position 5,824,626 of record NC_142134.1, on the reverse strand, counting down.
ACAGAGAATTTTGTCTAGTAAATAGCATTTCCCTGTGGTTTATTTGTTTTTTACTTGACATTAATTCCCTTAAAGAAATATTTGCCTCCAGAAAAGAAATATGCATGTTTAAACAGTTCAGACGGTTTCGCTATTGCTTTATGGTAAATTTTACCTGTTTGGCTAATAAAAAATGTCAGTCAGTACTCTTAATAAGGGTAGTTACCACTAAAATCTCTGTTTTTTTTTTCAAAACATAATAGCCTAATAAAACCTGATAGGAAAAAGGAATATATTCGTCTCTCCAAATTAAAGTGTAGTTGTTATCTTTGATATTAATTTTAACGTTAATTTTATAATAAGAACCTTATATTAGTATTTTTGGCAAAATTAGTTTGAATCTGTATCTTTCACTTTTTGAGAGACAGTGGGTTTCTAAGTTTGTTACCACTGAATAAAATAATACTTTGTTGTATATTTACCAAGGGATTTCAATTATAGGGTCATTGTTACAATTTTCTAAAATAATAATATAATTTCAGTAATAACAATACTTTTTATTAAGATCATTACCATGGAAAAGGTAATCAGTATTGTAGAATATATGGATTGATTATGTTTTAAAGTTTGTGTGTGTGTTTGTAGATGCAAAAAACTGTGCATATATATATGTGCATATATATATATATATACACACACACAGTGCTTCTAGAAGAATACACAAGGAAATGTTAACATTGATTTCTTCTGGGAGTGAACTGGGACATATGAAGATAATTCCCATAAAAATAAAATTAAAACTAAAAAAAATGTTTTCTATACTGTGAAAACTGTGTAGTATTCATGTCTATATCATTAGCACTTAGTACAGTGTTTCGTGCGTGGTAGGCATATAGTTCATATTGTTGAACAAATAGAAGCTTGAGGTTATCTCCTTAATGTATTATTCACCTGATCCATAGCATTCATGATCTGACAGATTATGATACTTTTCACTGAAAGAGATAATATTCTTAGTCTTCTCTCACATAATTTATCATTTTTCTAAAAAGTCCATTTATATATCTGTATCAGTCTAGGTCCAATCAGAAGACAAACCACATAATGTTAAATTTATAAGTATATATAGATACTCTGACAGGAAACACGAGGTATATAGATCATACAACACAGCTTATTATTCATAGAGCATTTTATTTATTATTATTATTATTTTTAGAGAGAGTGTGCGAGAAGGGGGCAGTGCAGAGGGAGAGGGAGAGACAGAATCTTGAGCAGACTCCCTGCCCAGCGTGGAGCCCAACTCAGGGCTCGATTTTATAACCCTGAGATCAGGACCTGAGCCAAAATCAAGAGTAGGGCACTTAACCGACTGAGCCACCCAGGTGCCTCTCATACAGCATTTTAGTACTGATTACCTGGCACATGTAGCAGGTTTGCACCACAGGAGAAGAACCCCAAAATTATGACACTGAGAACTTCTGTAGGGTTGCTGGCACATCTTTCATCCAAAATAGACACACACACACACAAACCCTATCTTTACTCTGGCATTAAATCATTCCTGGGGAAAGGGAGAAGTATCTCTAGGGTTATTACCCTAAATATAAACTAAAAGCAAATCTTTGGAAAGAAGAGGGGAATTTTTTATGATCCTAGAATGTCTCCAGGAAGGGAGACTTATCTTTATTATAGCTTATCAATTTCCCTTGCTCAGAAGGCCCTAATAGTGCAGGAATGTCAAGAAATCCAAAGAGAATGATCTTCCATTAAGCAGTAATTTAAACAGGAGACATTTAATATAGAAATTATTAAGCAATTGTAGGAAAGTAACTTTAAAGGTAGATAGCAAATCTGAAGGGTAATCTTGGGCTATGGGAGTGAATCCAAGGAAGGACAAACTTCCTTAGAAGGTGAGTTCTCATTAAGATGTAGTTAAGTTCACTGGGTTGCCCAGGCCAGAGCTGGTCCACAGTCACCAGACCTGCAGAAACAACTCTCTGGAGAGCAAGCAAACTGAGGTTGCAGAGTGGGCCTGCAGACAGTTGGGCATGCAGAAGTTGGGGCACCACTGCAGAAACTGAGCTAGAGAGGCCCCTTTCTATGGGAACCCAACACACTTCTTTGTATAATTTGAGCCAGTGGCTCTGAGCATCCAGCCCCACAGGGTGTCCAGCGTGTACACTTCCAGGGCTGAAGAAGCAGTGCAGGAAGCAGTGACCTGGGCTTTGATGCAGATTTGATTGACTGAGGCTCTTGTACGTAGTCCTGCTGCCTGAGTTGAGAGCTGGAGAAAATGGTATGGTGGAAAGAAACTATGACTTGCAGACGGGTGGCACTGAGAAAATTATGAAACCTCCCTCTTCAATGCTATCAATTGTCCTCTGTAGACAAATCTTATATCATGCCATCTGGCAAAGGAAAAATATTTAAAGGACCCAGATTCATTTTTATAGATCGGGCAGTAAGGGTGAATTTTGAGCTAAGAGACCAGTTGATAGCTGACTTAATGTCTCCATTCTCTTGCTTTAATTTTGTTTCTTTCAAATTTTTGGTCCAGCAAAGCTTTAAGTAAGGGTATGGTCGTACTTTCTGTTTAATTCTTATTTAAATTCTCTTTTTTATCCTGACTTTGAATTTTCTTCTTGCTTTCTGTAGCAATATCCTGGGAAAATATTTATATTGTGAGTTCATAAATAATAGTTCAAACAGTATAATTTTTTTAGATTTTTAATATATACTTATGTTAAACTCACCTGTCACATTTATTACTTGTGTAGATACCATTTTTTCCTGTTTGGCATTTTATTATCCAGAAAAATTGACATTGCCTAAAAATTTATAAATTTCAATGTACATTATCTCTTTCTTGTTATTTATTAGGTTACTCAGTGGAACTATTTGCTTTGCATCAATCTTAATGAAATACTTCTTTATATATCTACAGCTAAAGAAAGTTCCTTTTATGCAGGTCTTTTATGTCAGTCTTTAATCTAGTTCTCTGTTCTTACAAAGCATTGTGAAACAGGGACTTTACTTCTTTCTCCATCTTTATGTTTGATTAGTCACAGCTTTAAGTATGTTCTGGTGAAGAATCTTGCTCAGGACTGCTTGTAAGTCTAAATAACACTTAGACTTTATCCTAAACACTTCTTTTTATCTGTCTTATATAGCCTTTAAACATTCCCATACATTTAGCAGAATTTCATCTTATTCGATTTATATTATCTGCTCTTTGTCTGGTCTTCTTTCCCTGTTAGGCATATCCTAGAGTCTAGGGCAGAGCTTGGAGGCATGATATCTTTTACTCTCGAACGTGAGTGCCAGGAGCCAAAGCATTGTAGGCAGACACTTAGGTATTATCCTGGAGAATTAGAAAGTCACAGCTAAAATAGTTAAATCCAAGATTAGTGTACTAATCTAAGGAATCAAATGGAGTATGAGAGCCCAGAGATAAATGGGGACTGAGAAACTAGGGAATACAAGATAATGAACTGATAAAATATTGTTCTGTAAGAATCCTGGTGATGGAATATTGATACTGTAAGAACTCAGGTTGGTTTGCAGGCACATGCTAGGTTATAAGAAGCTGGAGCAGAGCGAGTACATTTCAAGTGGTTATTTTTATGTTTAAAGAGTTTCTCTTCTGTTATGGACTCAATTAGCTTACTGTACAGAAGTGAAGTTTGCAAGTATATAGTTCCACTTTCCAGCATCTTCTGGTGTATAGAGATCTTTCCAACAGTTCTTTTTTTTTTTTTTTTTTTTTTTTTTAAGAGAGAGTGGGTACATGTGCTTGAGCTGAGGTGGGGGCCACAGAGGGAGAGAGAGAATCTTAAGCAGGCTCCACACCCAGCATAGAGCCTGATTCAGGGCTGATCCCACAACCCTGAGATCATGACCTGGGCCAAAATTAAGGAACGGCTGCTTAACTGACTGAGCCACCCAGGCGTCTCTCCAACAGTTCTTCACACAGAAGCTGTTTGTAATGACAGATTGTACATTTTCACCAACATCATTGTGGTATAATTCTTGGGGTTTTTAAAAATTCTTTGACGAATGCCATCAAGCTTTGTTGATGTAGCTACATTGTTTTCTAAGTTGGATTATCATATTTTGGGCATTGACCACTATTTGGTATAATATTTTAAATCTGTCTAGTAGGGGATTATTGAAAAGAAATCACCCTCATTTTCTTCTTGGTCATTTCTGGGACAAAGAATTAAGCCTGCATTTCAGTATAAATCACCATCTAATAAAAAAAAGCCAATGTATTATCTTATTAGCAATTATATCATGTTATATGCTAAAGCTATATTTGATAGCTATAAAACAGTAAAATAATTTTTGAACTCTAAGTGAAAAGGTTTTGGGCATTGTGTGAAATAAAATTTTACAAACTATATTTTGCTTTTATTCGTGATGGTTAATATAGTAGTGAAGATCATCTGTCTGATTCTTGACCCTCTAATCAAATGTGACAAGTTAGACTACAGAGTTTCTGGTTCAAACTAAAATAGACTTTAATACCATTTAAGAATGAATGAATGGTGACTGCTCATAAAGTTTTTTTGTTTTTTTTTTTAAAGATTTTATTTATTTATTTGACAGAGATGGAGACAGCCAGCGAGAGAGGGAACACAGGCAGGGGGAGTGGGAGAGGAAGAAGCAGGCTCCCAGCGGAGGAGCCTGATGTGGGGCTCGATCCCAGAACGCCGGGATCACGCCCTGAGCCGAAGGCAGACGCTTAACGACTGAGCCACCCAGGCGCCCCTGCTCGTAAAGTTTTTATCTGATTTCTGAAATAATTGAATGAGAAAAAAAACTTATAGTGAAATGTCATTGTTTTTAGTATAACCCATCTTAAAGATTAATGTGGCAATTTGTACCCTAATTTACAGTAAAAGATATAAGTAACTCAGAAAGTCAGGTAGATTTTCAGGATTTGGTAAGTTTCCACTATTGAGGGCAGTGTGAGTTTCTTAGAAGTTCCTATTCTACAAGAATTTCTCATCTAACAGTAGAAATAAGCTAAAAGAGTTTTATTTATATTATTTTTTATTTTTTTTAAAGATTTTATTTATTTATTTGACAGAGAGAGAGACAGCCAGCGAGAGAGAGAACACAGGCAGGGGGAGTGGGAGAGGAAGAAGCAGGCTCCCAGCGGATCATGCCCTGAGCCGAAGGCAGACCCTTAAGGACTGAGCCATCCAGGCGCCCCAAGCTAAAAGAGTTTTATGAACCCAGGACTATAAAACTAGCAAAATGAAAAATACAGAAAAGATAAAACCGAGGTCACACTAACATTGAAGGAGTAGAGAGAGAAGACGACAACCAAGAACAAATGTTCAGACACTGGTGTTTTGAAGTCAGTAGAAAGTGTACCAAAAAAGAAAAAAGAGTCTATTGCTGCAAAGATATTGAATAAGAGGATTGAGAAAAATCCACTGGATTTTTCAAGATATCATTTAAGACCTTTGCCAGAGTAATTTTGATAGACTTTAAGAAGACTTGGTTAGGTTGTGGTTTTAGGAGCGATGAAGTGGTTAGAAGTAGGAGATGCATAATTAATGACAAAGTCAACTTTGCTTAACTCTTTAAAAATGTTACATTTTCTTTCACAAGACAAGCTAGACCATCTGCTGTCATTTAGGAAAGAAATTATTCTTTAAAGAAAAAAAATTATTTTGGTTATTAATACTTCTTAGTAGTAGAACCACCTGTGAAAATTATCATTCTTGACTTACTGCTCCCCCGCCACCAGACAGAGCTGAGAAATTTTCCATTAGAACAATTTCAGTGTCTTAATGGTAAGAATTCACTGCTGAGATGTACTGTCATGGTTTGAGGGAGTCCCGAAATAATACCCTCTGTTCCTTACCCAAGTTCAGAATCACTGGAGACCTAAGCAAATGAGTTCTCTGAAGAATTCAAAATAACTGCCTTAAAATTGGTGAAGGACAGGGCTTACTTGTATAGTCACAAAGGGACTGCTAATAGTTTAAGGCTGAATTAGATATATTTGCTAATCTTGTCACTGATGTAGCTGGACAGCCAAAGGTATGGAAGAACAAGGAGTTCTTACCCTTCTAAAAGATCAGGAACCCAGAAGGGACTGAGTTATGTATAGCCGGTTCTTCTTTCTCAACTTATTAGTCAGATACATTACTCCTTTCCTAGAGAGAAAATGGAGGTGGTGGTGGGCAGTTGCCAACGGAGGAGGCAGAAGTCCAGAAGTGTCACTATAGTAGAAATTTCTCCATTAGGAAAGGAAGCTTGAGGCCAGTGGGAAAGCTGTTCTCACCCCATTTTATTCTCCAATATGCTCTTTTAAAATTGAGGTATAATTCACATAAGCTAAAATGCACAGATTTTAAATGGTCAGTTTGATGAACTTTGGAAAATGTATTATATATTCATGTAATCAGTATTCTAATCAACATATGAAACAGTCTAACACTTTATTTTATAAACTGATTAACATTTCTCTCAGTACTAACCAGTTCATTCATTTAAAATGCTTAAAATCATAATAAATTTGTAGTAATTCTGTTTGACAGCTTTGGTTGTCTCTGAATGAAAAATTTAATGAACTTCCCTAAGAAGATCTCACATCATTAATAGGCATGTAATTATTTCCATGGAGAGACTAAATGCTTTTTTACTGATAAGAAATCTTTCAAAAGTGGGATGATCTATGTAATTTTTAGTTATATATTTTATATTACTAAATACTTAAATTGTCTTCATTGACTTCTTCGTATCTTAAAATGTAAGACACTATATTTATACTTTAAATTATATGGAGTACATAGTAGGTGCTGAACAGGTCACATTTACCTTCCCTTTGTTATGGGCACACTTTGGCTCTTAAGTGTGTGATACAAAGGATGGTAACTAGACAGGTTTGTGCAAAGAAGGAACTCATTCCTTTGTTCACGCAGTTAATTTAACAAATATTTACTGGGCACAGTGCAATGACTATAATTAACAAGATGCCCCATAAAATATAGTGGGGGAGCATATATTAACAATTAAACAAAAAATATAATTAAAAATTGTGAATAGTGCTGTGAAGGATGGATGCAGTGATAGAAAATGCTCCTGGGGGGTTAAGGAAGAGGAGACTTAGATGAAATGTTCAAGGATGGTCTCCGGGCTGGTAGCATCCAGACTCAATCAGAAGAGGGTGTCAGGTAAGGAGCTTTGGGGATGGGAGGAAGGGAAGGAAGGAATTTAAAAAGACCCAGATGCCAATATAGGTAGAACTAAATGAGTCTTAACTGCTTTTTTATTACTTGTTGACTGATAGCTTTAATGGATTGCTGTAATTTGACTAACGTAAGTCTTATTTTTTTCCTCAGTGTTGGGATAATTACATTCACTACTTTTAATAATATGAACTTAGATATTATACATTATTCATACTTTATTTCAGGAAAATCAACTTAATATGCACTTAATAAGTTTGAACAAGAATATCTGAGATACCTGAGATGCCCTACAACTTCTTTTTAGCTTACAGAAGAAATACATACAAATATACTTTTTCTTTAGAATAAAAATCAGTTTCTCAAAACTGTTTAGTCCCTCTTAAGCAAGTAAATATTAAACTTGGATGTGAATAGATAACCTGGGATTTTTAACGAAGTATAGGGTTAGGTTTACTAGATTAGTCAGGTTGTGCTAGGTGTCCCTAGAGCATGTTAGTATTATTTAATGTAAAATTTTAAGTCTACTTTTTCCTGTGTTGGATGGAAAGTAATTATCTCTCATTTTATAATAGGGGATTTCATCATATTTTTAGAATTGTCATGACCTCGCAATGTACAGAAATCTATTGAAATGTATACCTTACTTTGAAATAAGAAAATGCCTGAAATTCTAATACTGCAGCAGCAATGCTAGAGGTCCTTGGTATCCCATTGGGGTGTCTGTGAGGTCAGTACTATTTGCATAATACTATCAGGACATTATTTGTCTTTTTTACTCTATTGACATTTGCCCCAACAATGGTACAAAAGCAATTATGGGTAAAAAAAACAAGGGTGCTTTAAGTATGTGTGAATCAGAGCAGTAGTAGTACTAAATTGTACTAGTAGTATTCTTTTTTTTTTTTTTTTTTTAAAGATTTTATTTATTTATGTGAGAGAGAGACAGCCAGCGAGAGAGGGAACACAGCAGGGGAGAGGGAGAGGAAGAAGCAGGCTCCCAGCCGAGGAGCCCGATGTGGGACTCGATCCCACAACGCCAGGATCACGCCCTGAGCCGAAGGCAGACGCTTAAGGACTGCGCTACCCAGGCGCCCCTGTACTAGTAGTATTCTTAACCGTAACGTACTTGAAGTAGAAAAAAATACCAGTTTCATTTAGAATGCCTATGATGAAGCAGAAAAAAAATATTAAAAAAAAATCTCGGGACACCTGGGTGGCTCAGTTGGTTAAGCATCTGTCTTTGGCTCAGGTCCTGATCCCTGGGTCCTGGGATCAAGCCCCACGGCAGGCTCCTTGCTCAGCAGGGAGCCTGCTCCTCCCTCTCTGCCTCTGGCTCCTTCTGCTTGTGCTCTCTCTCTCTTGCTCTCTTTGACAAATAAATAAATTTAAATAACCTTTTTAAAAAAATCTCAGTATCTGTGCACACATTTTAAAAATATGCTTTTTAAGGAAATGGGAGGCACACAGAAAACACTTTCATTGCATTGCAAAGTCTGATGCCTGTTTTGAAGAGGAGCACTTGTGCAGTTGTTTATGAGCTGACCAAGGAACTTTTTTTTTTTTTCATGGAAAAGCATTTTTTATTTGAAAGAATTGACAAACTGTTTTATTTGTATTTGGCAGATATTTTCTCACAAATGAATTAGGTTGATTTATCATTTAAGGAAAACAACTGATAGTATTTGTTGCTGGTAATAAAATTGAAGTTTGTAAGAGAAAATTAGAATTTTGAGAAACTTGTATGCCTTCGGCTTGATATTTCCCCAATACTTACAAAGAGTCTTTTAATAATATTAGTGACGATACTGACGAATGTTATATTTTGAAATAGTACAATGAAATATGTCAGTATTGAAAGATATGCATAACTCCATGACCTAATTTTTTTTTTTTTTTTTTTTTTTTTTTAAGATTTTATTTATTTATTCGACAGAGAGAGACAGCCAGCGAGAGAGGGAACACAAGCAGGGGGAGTGGGAGAGGAAGAAGCAGGCTCACAGCAGAGGAGCCTGATGCGGGGCTCGATCCCGGAACGCCGGGATCACGCCCTGAGCCGAAGGCAGACACTTAACCGCTGTGCCACCCAGGCGCCCCTTTGACCTAATTTTTTTAATGACCAGTGCATTGTTGATAAATATCTTGCATGCATGAACGATTCAAAGTGTAAGAGATCAATGGATATGAATGTGAGAGTTGGAAGGATTTATTAATATTATTTCAGATTTCTTATGGCAACCAACCTTTAAAAAACTACCACTTGTCAAGTTTTGGTATGGTGTCAAAGAATATCCACAATTAATAGCCTATGAAAAGGCTGTTAAAATGCTCTCCTGTTTTTCAACTATGTGTGTAAGTCTGAATTTTCTTCATCTACTTAACCCAAACAACAAATTATAGAAGATTGAGTAGAGAAGCAAGTATGAAAATCCAGTTATTTTCTATTAAGGCAGACATTATGGAGACTTGTAAAAATGTAGAACAATACTATTTTTAATGAGTTTTTTGTTTTTGAAATTTTTTTTTTAAAGATTTTTTTTATTTTTATTTATTCGACAGAGATAGAGGCAGCCAGCGAGAGAGGGAACACAAGCAGGGTGAGTGGGAGAGGAAGAAGCAGGCTCATAGCGGAGGAGCCTGATGTGGGGCTCGATCCCACAACGCCGGGATCACGCCCTGAGCCGAAGGCAGACGCTTAACCGCTGTGCCACCCAGGCGCCCCTGAAATATATTTTTATTAAAATATTACTGTTAAATAATTTTATAACGTAGGGTTAAATGAATTACTAAAATGAATCTTAAAAAGTCTCAGTTTTAATTTTTTGTATTTAAATGTCAATAGAAATAATTGATGTAAATAAAAGTCCTGTGGGCATCTGAATTTTTAATAATGTAAAGAAATTTTGACAATCTATGGAATAGGGCAGTCCACATATAATTGTAATTTAGGATGAGAGCATGGCTTTATAATCTAAAATGTACATGTTTTGGCTTCTAGCACTATTTTGATTTCAGGTGTTTTTCAAATGGCTGTGTTAAAGTAGGTTTTATAGTCATCAGCTTTGTATTATTTTAACTCCTATTATTTTGAAACTTTTCTAAACCTTCATTTTCATTTTATGTCTTTAAAATACAGCAAAGGAAGCCAAAAATGAAACAAAATATTATTTGCAAAGCAATGTAATTTTAGGGGGACATTTAGGTTTTTTTCAATGAATCATGGCTGGTTTCCTGAACAAGCTAAATATGGTGTAAGAATCCTGAAATGATGTTCTGTGACAATCTGTATTATTCCTGAATATTCCTGGTATCTCATGTATACAGAATGAATATTTACTATCTGAGTTAAATAGATACATTTTATTTTAAAAATTTGTAATGGTACAGTCCATTACCATTTTGTAATGTATGTGGAAGTTAATTCACAATAATGAGAGCCCTTTGCCTGTTAGTGGTAACTGTCATGAAACATGATCATATGTTAGTGAGAGTTCTGATTTCTCTTTTTTCTATAAGCAGATAATCTCAGTGATACCTTGAAGAAGTTGAAGATAACAGCTGTTGACAGAACTGAGGATAGTTTAGAAGGATGCTTGGATTGTCTGCTTCAAGCCCTGGCTCAAAATAGTAAGTTTCATTGGATTTGAAATGCCAAACAAAAAAATTATATCAGCAGTCATTCAGAAATTGGTATGTAGTTTAGCACATAACTTGCATTCACATAACTTGAATTCTTTTGAATCCTATCCCAGAATACTGAGGTTGTTTTACATGCTTTACCCTCCCACCCCACCTCCCCACCCCCAAGGTACTGAAAGCCAAGTTGACAGGCAGAAGAAAGGAGGAATTGATTGGCGGTGATGACATTAATACCAGAGAGAGGCCATTATTTCATTCCTAACAGATAAGCACCATAGTTGTTTTCCTTCTTAACACCTACATTTGTTCTTTGAAAAGGACTGCATGTGTATATGTGGGGAGACTAGGGAGGAGAAACAGAGGGGAGCTTAAAACACCTAACATTTTTTTCTGAGATCTTGTGGTCACCTTTTTAATAATTTTACATTAATGTTTATGAAAAATAAATAAAATAATGCTTATGCTTAGATTTAATTGGAAAGAGCCATAAGCAGTCATTCAGAAATCCCTTAAAACTGAGGTAAGACTTAATCTTTGATGCTGTGGTAAATAAGACTAGTGATGAAAATTATACAACTCTTCATTGGCTAACACAATGTATTGTTGCATTTGATCCATCATATTTCCATTTGTTAATTTTTGTATTATCACAGAGAATAGACAGGTAAAAAATGATTTTTATCTGTTCCCTTAGTTCTGCTTTGTTGTGCTATGGTTTGTGCTATACTTGTTTTTAATTATACCATTATCTTATTCTGGGATTAATTATGTAGCTAACAAAGAATTTAGGAGAAAGTATATGTTGTTAGAGTTTTACTTTCAAGCACTCAGATGTGTGTGTTCTTTTTCATTTTATTTTTCATTTCTTAGTGAAATGTGCTTAGAAAATCTAAAATAATTGAATGTGGTACCTTCATCAAAAAGCACTTTTTTAAAACTAGCTTGGAAAATTCTTTTTCAGTAATTCTCTTTGCTTTTGAGATTGTTAACTCTGTCAAGCTATTCAGTCTTACAGATGACAGAGAAGGGGTTTGAAACAAGGAGTTCAGTAACAGCATCTGAATAAGGCTCACCATGGTAAAGAGAAAGAACAGAAAAGGGGAGTATCTAAGGGTGTGCTGTCCATTATAGTAGATATATGTGGCTATTAAATTTAATAATTTAATTTAAGTTCTTTAGTCTTACTTTTCAATAGCCATAGTTGGCTAGTAACTACCTTATTGGGGATCACAGACGTTAAGCCATTTCCATGATCACAGAAAGTTCTTTTGTATAGCATGGGTCTAGAAGACTAGAAAGAACCGTGTGATGACCTGAGTTTTACATGCCTGTATAGGCAGATTTACATAATCATGTAATTAGTCTAAATTGAATAATGTAGTAATTGAATAATTTAGTAAATTGAATATCCCAAATTCATTTTTTTGGTAGAGTTGTTTTAGTATACTCTTGGTTGTAATGGCCTGGTTTTTTTCTCTTTGATAGTAAAAAGAATTTTCTACATGGACCATTTGTTCAGAAACTGTAAGATATGGAGGGAGTGTTCTTGGTTATATGTAGAGGGTAGCTCAGCCCTCTCTTGGAAAGACTGATAGAGAAGTAAAGTTGAAGAAGAGAAATGAAAAAAGGAAGCCAAAATTTATAACTTTTTAAAGAATAGATTTAAGAAGTAGTGAGAAGTATATAATTGTTGGATTACATCTCAGATCCATTGCAGATTTACTCATTGAACCTATTTATGGAAAATAGCCTCGAATTGTGTATTCTAAAGTGTTAAGGCCAAATAGCCACAAGGTGTCAATAAAAACAACAAACTCTACCAATTTAACTATTGATTCCCCAAGAAGGGAGCAAAAGGAATATGTCTTTTTAAGAATCTGGAACAAAATTCATGTGTCCTCATATCTAAGACTATTAACACAAAAGAATTTGAAGAGGGAGTTCATGCAGATGTTCAGTGTTTAATTTAAGAATAATTATCTGTCATTGTTGAGTACTTATTATGTACTCAACACTGGACTTGGGACTATATCTGTTATCTAATTTAAACTTTCCTTTATTCACATGAAGAGGTATTATCATCACCATGTAAAGGAAAAGGAAACAGACACTCTAAGGTTATTTGCCTTGCTCTGGCAGAGTCTAGAGTTTGGATCTGAACTCTTAGTCTACAAAATAAAAAATTACATTCTGAGGAAAGTGTGGCTCTTTGCTAAGTTTATAGGATGTGAAAGTGTTTCTAAAAGATAGGTTTTAATATTGTGTCTTAAATTTTTGCTTTTTCTTTAAAATAGTTTCAAATTATATTATTAAATATGAGAATGATATATAGACCTTTTTCTTGAATTACAGACTTATTTTATAGATATTTTATTGATACTTTTTAAAAAAAAATTAGCACGTGGCTTTTAAACAAGGAAAAGTAAAAAAAAAAATGCTGGTAAGATGTTTATTTTCTACAGTTGTTCTTCCTTGAAATGATTGATCCATTGCTACTTTTACCCTCCCAAGGTAAAATTATAAAACATTTAACTTAAGTGAATCTGTACTGGCTTTTTTGCAGAGACCTTCTAGTGTCATAATTCTTCCTTAGTGTCAGGTGTTTTAGCTAAAAATATCACTGCTTATACCAGAATCGCACCTAATCAAGAAACAATGAGTTCTCCATTCTGTAAAAGTATAAGATGGTAATGTGTGTAATAGAAATCTAAACTTAAAATTTTATTTTACAATCTGCTAACCTGTCACTGGAAAGGACAAATTTGAAAGGAAAGAAATTATGCTTTTTAAAATTTTTACACTGTGGAAATTTAGTATATTTGAATTGCACATCAAAGATTATCATAATCTGAAATTGATGTATGACTTCAGAGTGGTTTTCTTAAATTTTTGGGGGGTAACATTAAATATAGTTTATTTTTTTTATTTTTATTTTTTTCTAAAGATTTTATTTATTTATTTGACAGAGATAGAGACAGCCAGCGAGAGAGGGAACACAAGCAGGGGAAGTGGGAGAGGAAGAAGCAGGCTTACAGTGGAGGAGCCTGATGTGGGGCTCGATCCCATAACGCTGGGATCACGCCCTGAGCCGAAGGCAGACGCTTAACGACTACGCCACCCAGGCGCCCCTAAATGTAGTTTATATGTCAGAATCTTAAGAGACAAGTGGTAGACAATTTTAATACTAGGTTTTATGGAAAACATTTTGCTTAAGCATTTTGTGTAAATCTCTGGTCTGAATAATAGAAGTGTTCATTCATTCATTGATCTAAATACTTTAGATCTCAGTTCTAAAATGTTTTTAGTAAGTATTTGAAAGCTACCCCCTAAGAAATCAGATTCTGTAGAATAGAAGATTCTCTGTAAATGCTTATTGTAATATGGTTACTCTAGTTCATGCTTATTTGAAAACTTAAAACATTAGGCGATAGTTTTATCCCTAAACATTAGGACAGGAATTGTCATTAGAGAATATGACATCTAAATCCCCTTGTAAGGCAAACTACTAGCATAAATCAAAGGCCCAAAGACAAGAAAAATTAACAGTCCATTCATAATAAAAAGTTCTGTTCCATTATAAGAGCATGGGGACCATGTTCTGTTGTTGAGGGAACCACAAAACAATGCCAGCATGATCACCAACACAGCTTTAAATTCTTGTCCTAAAGGATTAGGCCGTTTTCCTCTGTCTGATTGCCTCATGTACCTTTGTGCTTTAATTTTGTGTAATTAACAGCTTAATGACAATTCCTATTTCATACAAGAGTCACAGAATTGTTTATTTTCTGTAGAACAACCCAGTTTACTTTAAAGAAAAAAGTATTTAGTATCTAGTCCACATTCCTAACCTAATATCATACTCATCCACTTGTTGAATTCTTATTTCTTAGCCTTTGTTCTTTTTTTATTCGTTATATTGATTTTTGGCTCCCTTCTGAAGTTATAATCCTAAGCATACTGGATTATGTATATAAACCGCTAATGTAGATTACTCTGAATCTTCTTTAACAGAACTTGCTGTTGTCCTTTGCTTTTAGTCTGTTTTATGCCTTCAGTATTTCTGAATTGACTTTTGGATACCCAAATTATTTCTTAAGTAAGGGACTTTGAAACTTGGTATCAACTGTTTTCAACAGCCCTGTTAAATCTGAAATCACTGGACATGAAAGGTTACTGCTGTTTTAGTAGAAACAAAAAATTATTTTACTTCTTTCATAGTAATATCTTGATTTTACTTTTTACCGTGAGTTATCAAATGCACAAAAGAAGTGATATATTTCTTTTGCAAGTTGAATTCATTATGTTTTCACCTCCTTTATGTATTTTTGTATCATGTGACTCTTCTAGTTACTGTGTCCATTGTCCATGAGAGCTTATTAGTGGTGCTAATCCTAAATTATCAAAAGTTCAGTTTTTACTGAGTACAGATAGCATTTGTAGAATAGAGGAGACTAAAATAGAGAAAATGGTCAACTAAAAAGCCATTGACAATTTTTGATGAATTGAGAATCCTGGATTGCCATTGAAAAATGGCAGCTACCTGAATCTCAGTTTTTCCACACATTCTCTAAAAACTTACACAGATCATCAAAGAGCTAAAGTAAAGCCAATTAATATAACCTGTGTTTAAGCATAACTAGAAGACAGACTAAGACCTTCAAATTATTAGTGAGAGAAATAAATATCAAAATCTAGCCTACTTAGCCTCAGAACCCATGATAGAGTTCATTGAGACTGCAGAAACTACATGGAAAAGATGAGAGGAAAATTGGCTGAACCAGGAGCCCAAGGATACATAGTTAAAATTGCCTTTAGGAAGAAAAAGTCCTAGCCTGGAAAATACTAAGATATGGTCTTAGATTCCATTAGAGTATTTGCTATTGAGAAATCAAAAGGAAGAGACTTAAAAGTACCCAGGACCCTAGGCAATACATCAGATGTGTACCACTTTGGGGGATGATCTTGTGTTGCCTTTCAGACTTGGTGGTGAAGGGAAAGAAGATAGCAAGATAGGGAAATTAAGTGTTCTGGAGAAATAAGAAAACCATAAAATTAGAGGACACACTAATAACCCCTTTTGGTTTAAGTTCAGAAGAGGGAGCTTTTGAACTAGAAATCTAGATATTTATCCCAAATCTTTACCCTTATTGCATAAATTTTTATTGCTCATGAAGGAAGATTAAAAACTATACACTGAATAGAAAATTATGAATGATAAACATACAAATTGCTACAATGAATAAAGCAAAAAATAAGAACCAACATATTAGCTATTAAAAGTTTTCTTCCTAAACCAACAATAAAGCAGTTATCAGTAACAGAACACCATGACCTATCTTAAATATCTTTAAGCCTTTGCATATATGAAAAGAAAAAAATCCTCAAGTAAGAGTTTCAGATACTGGAAACAGAAGTGCGTAAGTACCAGGGTGATGCGAAAGAAGAGTTGACTAGAAGAAATTGAAGAAAAAGAATCATTTTAGAAATTAAAAAACTAGATTACAAGGTAACAGGAAAGAATAGAGGTGACTGAAAATTTATCATGGAGCATTGAGGAAAACAGGCAAAATAATGAAGACAAAACAAAGGATCAGAGAGAAAATGATTGATGTATAAGGCAGATAGATCCAGTATACACACAATTGGAGCCCTAAAGGAGAAAAACAAAACAATGAAACAGCTAATATTTAAAACTAAGACCAAGAAAAGAAAGACCAGTATCTACATGATAAGAAAGAGGCAGCCATGTACTTACAGAAATTGACCTGTAATGGGCAACTCAGAGACTTAAGTCTAATAAAACTTTTACTTATGCATTTATTTGTGTCTAAATGAAAAACAAAAGAACAACTTTTTCTTTCACAAATAAATTCATCACTTGGTGACAATTTTAAAAAAAGTAAAAATAAGTACAAAGGAAATATCCTTAGGGCCGCAATTCAAAAAAGATCTAAGTTATTTAAAAAGGAGAGAAAACCAGACTGACATCAGACTTCTCAACAGCAATATTCAAAGCAATTCAATAATGGAACAATATTTTTAAAAAATTCAAGAAATATGAATTTTATGTTGAGCCAACCTGCTCAGTATCAAGGTTATAAAAAAACCACTGTTAAACATGGAAAAACCCAGGGAACACTATACTCATTAGTCTTCCACGAGAATCTTCTAAACTCATGCTGTCCAGTATTCACTACCTGACATGGCTATTGAACATTTGAAATGAGGCTAGTGTGAATTTAGGCACATTGTAGGTATCAGGGACTTAGTACCAAAACAATACATAAACTGTCTCCTTAACAGTTTTAAAAATATTGATTACGTATTGAATCTCATTTTTAAAATTTTATAAGATATTTCCAAATACTTGATTTCAATTGCAGCTTTACAGGCCATTGTTTCTTGAATTGTGGGTGGTGGCTGATTGAAGTAGGTTTAAGAGTTGGTCCACTATGATATGATGGAAAATGCATGTCATCAATAAAATCCAATTAGGTTATTCAGCATAGGAAAGGACATTTAAAAGAAGACATTTAAAATAGTGAACTTAAGTTCGTTGTTCAAGGGGTTAGAGTCTAAGGAAGAGAAAGCATATAGGTCCCAAGATATGTTCTCTGCATTTAGTCAAAAGCAGAAAGGGACAGTGTATATCCGAATGTATTGGTATCCAGGAGTTTGTAGAAAGGGATCATGGAAAGGCTTGAATCTGATTGGAAGAATGAGAAAGACCATCTTGAAATCTGTCACAGGCATGAGATTAGTAACAGAAGCAAGATATAACTGTGATACTGGTTGCAGTTTGCCCTCTGATGTGCTTTTATGCTATAGTTCGTAAGGAGCGAAAAAGCTTTTGTTGTGTGCAGTCTCCAGGAGATAAGCTTCCATTGGTATTTGTACTTTGTGATTACAACATTGGCAGAGGATCTGGTTTTCTAACATTAGCTATAAATGTTACCATTTTGCTTCTTAAGTTTGCTAAATTTGAAGAACTTCTCATGTTCCTAAGAGGAGTAAAATATGTAAGAGAAATGTGATTTGAAATGATGCTATATGCCAAATATATACTTAAGAAGATCTGTCCTCAATATTTATAGTACCAGTGCTGACTTACTATCACTAAGAACTACACTTTTAAGTTATTATTGAGAGAAGTGATGGGATTTGTGCTGCTATGTTTTCTTGACATTCTTTTTCAGCAGGATAGTGGTGTATGCAACTCTGCCTGGACAGCTAGCTGTGGATTTTCTGTGGCCATATACTTGATTGACGTAACGGGCTTCTGGCTTCTCTTTTTTTTTAAGTTTCTGTTTAAATTCCAGTTAGTTAACATACAGTGTAATGTTAGTTTCAGGTGTACAATAGAGTGATTCCGCACTTCCACACATCACGGGGTGCTCATCACAAGTGCCCTCCTTAATCCCATCACCTATGTAACACATCCTTCCCCACACCTCCCCTCTGGTAACATCAGTTTGTTCTCTATAGTTGAGAGTCTGTTTCTTGGTCCCCCCCCCTTTTTTTCCCCTTTGCTCATTTGTTTTGTGTAACTGGCTTCTTTAATCAATTAAGCACTATCCCAATGTGTTGAATGTGTTAAAGGATATGTGACTTATAAATTGGACTTTTGATTGATACAGTGAATTAGAAATGAATTAATAATACTAGTATCTGATTAAGAATTTTATATTCTCAACAGAAAGATATAGTTTTATATTCAAAGGAAAATAGCTTATAATAATAGATTAATTAATCTGTATTCAGTGCCTTCACTGTGATTATAAATGTTTGAACCTGATATTAAAGGTATGGTCAGTATCATAGTCTTTTTTTACCTCTGTAGAACTTGGTAGCCCATGATGGTTATGTTTCTTCTGGAAAGCTTCCTTACCTGGTTTAAATGCTTTCATTTTTATCTCTTGTAATTCAGATTTCTGGAGTACCCATTTGGCATTGTAAAACAAAGATTAAAGTTTCACCAATATGTGGACACTGAAATCTATAAATGAGACATTTTGTGAAATAATAAAAATTTAATGAATCATCATTTTTCCTAATGGAAGCTTCTTTATAAAAAATACATATTCTTATTATAATTACTTGATTTACTTATGTTTAATAATTTATTTTGATATGTGGTGTAAGGTGAGTGTCTTATTTTTTTCTAAACAATTTTCTCAACACCATGTATTGTTTAATCTCCCTATTGGTTGATGATGCTCTTTTTATCATATAATAACTGCTTAATTTAATGTAATTGGGCCAGCTTTGGCATTTGATTCTGTTCCATTAATCTGTTTGTCTATTGTGTTCTAACCATGCTATTTTAATTATATTAGCTTTATGCAGGAAATTTCTCTTTATAAATCTGTCAAAAAGTTTTATTTTCATGGGCTTAATATATCACAGAAATTGTGGAAATGGATTGTCACATTCCTGAAAATTCCTTTGGGAATTGAGATAAGCTATAAATTAATTTGGAAAGAATTGAAAACTCAGTATTTTGTCAGCCAAAGAACACAGATTATATCTTATTTTAGTCTTTTTGTGTCTCGGTGAGATGTAGTTTGGTTCATGTTTCCCATACATATCTCATTTTAAGTATTCCTACGTATTTTACATTTTTTGTTTGTTGCAAATGGAGTTTTTCCCATTATAACTTCTAGAGATCAGCTTGAAATCTGTGTTGATTTTTATATTTTTATTTGTATTCAGCTACCTTCTGAATCCACTTAGTAGTTAAAATAAAACTTTTAACTAGTTCTTTTGGGTTTTGCAATCAGAACATCTGGGAAGTGACATTTTTGCTTCCTCTTTCCCTTGTAATTATAGCTGACTTACTGTGTTGGCTTGAATTTCCAGCAAAATAGTAAATAGCAATGATGTGAAAGATATCTTACTTTAATTTCTGCTATTAATGGCAGTCCCTCTAATGCTTCATCATTCAGTATAACACCTCTTGATTTAATGCGAAAAGTTTTTTTCATATTAAGAAAATAGTCTTAATTCAAGCATGATTTTTTTAAAAATCAAGAGTGGTTACCTTTAAAGCATAAACCTTTAGTCTAATCAATTAATATTAAAGATAATATCTGTTACGTTTAATATTATAAAGTTTATAATAAAATTATTTGTTGGGAGCATTATTACTAGAGGAAGTTTTTCTTAAGAATGGGAAGTGCAACATAGTTTTATAATCTCAGAATTAAGACCATTTGGTAAACTAGTGAGGTTCAGTATAATTTGTATTTTCCTTTGTATATTCAGGAACAAATACTTACCTAATAAGAATTAGTACCTAAAGAATAATTAAAATTAACAATATGAATTATATATTGTAGAATATGTGATTATTAAATGGTCTGATTAACATTATAGGAAATTTCTCAATTTAGTACTGCCTAGCCCCCCAAGTTTTCAAAACTACAGACAGTAAAGCATTACTTTTTTAAGGGGTGTCTACAATTTTTTTATTAAGTTTTTAAATTTTAATTCCACCGTAGTTAATATACAGTATTATATTAGTTTTGGGTGTACAATATTGCAATTCAAAAATTCTGCACATTACTCAGTACTCATCATGATAAGTGTGCTCTTTAATCCCCATCACCCTATTTCACCGACCTTCCCTTCGGTAACCGTCAGTTCTCTGTAGTTAAGACTCGGTTTCTGTTTCTCTCTCTCTCTCTTATTCTTTGCTCATTTGTTTTGTTTCTTAAATTCCACATACAAGTGAAATCATATGATATTTGTCTTTCTTTGACTTATTTCACTTTAGCATTATGCACTGGCTCCATCCATGTTGTTGCAAATGGCAAGATTTCATTCCTTTTTATGGAGGAATAATATTCCATAGTGTGTGTGTGTGTACCACATCTTCTTTATCCATTCATCTTTTGATGGACATTTGGGCTACTTCCATAATTTGGCTATTGTAAAGGGGTGCATGTATCCCTTTGAATTAGTGTTTTTGTATTTTGGGGGTAACTACCCAGTAGTGCAATTATTTGATTCTAGACTAGTTCTGTTTTTAACTTTTTGAGGAACCTCCATATTGTTTTCCACAGTGGCTGCACCAGTTTGCATTCCCACCAACAGTGCATGAAGATTTCTTTTTCTCCACATCCTTGCCAACACATTGTTTCCGGAGTTTTTAATTTTAGCCATTTTGACATGTGTGAGGTGATACCTCATTATATATATAATATACCTATTTTGATTTGCATTTCCCTGATAGTGAATGATGTTGTGCATCCTTTCATGTGTCTGTTGGCCATCTGTATGTCTTCTTTGAAGAAATTTCTGTTCATGTATTCTGTCCATTTTTTAATTGAATTATTTGGGGGTTTTTTTGTTTTTTGGGGAGTTTTAGTGTTGAGTTGCCTAAGTTCTTGATATATTTTGGCTACTTACCCTTTATCAGATATGTCATTTGCAAATATCTTCTCCCATTCATTAGGTTGTCTCTTAGTTTTGTTGGTTGTTTCCTTTGCTGTGCAGAAGTTCTTATTTTGATGTAGTACCAATAGTTTATTTTTGCTTTTGTTTCCTTTGCCTCAGGAGACATTTTGTAGAAAAATGTTATATGGTCAATGTCAGAGAAATGCATAATGCTGTATTCTAGGGTTCTTATGGTTTCAGGTCACACATTTAGGTCTTTAATCAATTTTGAGTTTATTTTTCGGTATGGTGTAAGAAAGTGGTCCAGTTTCATTCTTTTCAATGTAGATATCCAGCTTGCCCGACACCATTTGTTGAAGATATGTCTCTTTCCCATTGGATATTCTTGCATCTTTTGTCAAAGATTAATTGACCACATAATTGTGGGTTTATTACTGGACTCTGTATTCTGTTCCATTGATCTTTGTGTCTTTTTTTTTCCCCCACCAGTACCATAATGTTTTGATTACTGCAGCTTTATAATATAACTTGAAGTCTGGAATTGTCATACTTCCACTTTTGTTTTTCTTTATCAAGATTGCTTTGGCTGTTCGAAGTCTTTTGTGGTTCCATACAAATTTAAAGATTGTTTATTCCAGTTCTGTGAAAAATACTTTTGGTATTTTGATAGGGATTACATTAAATCTGTAGATTGCTTTGGGTAGTATAGACATTTTAACAATGTTAGTTTTTCCAGTCCATGAGCATAGGATGTTTTTCCATTACTTTGCATTGTCTAGAATTTCTTTCATCTATGTTTTCTAGTTTTCAGAGTGTAAGTCTTTCATCTCTTTAGTTAAGTTTATTCCTAGATATTTTACTGCTTTGGGTGTAATTGTAAATGTGATTATTTTCTTAATTTTACTTTCTTCTGCTTCATTTTTAGTGTAGAGGAATGTAACAGTTTTTTGTACATTGATTCTGTATCCTAAAACTTTACTGAATTTGTTTATTAGTTCTAGTAGTTTTTTGGTGGAGTTTCAGTTAATCTGCAAATAGTGTAAGTTTTACTTCTTCCTTACCAATTTGGATGCTTTTTATTTCTTTATGTTGTCTGTTTGCCGTGGCTAGGACTTCCAATATTATGTTGAATAGAAGTAGTGAGAGTGGACATTCTTATCTTGTTCCTGATCTTAGGGGAAAAGCTCTCTGTTTTTCCACGTTGAGTATGATGTTAGCTGTGAGTTTTTCCTATATGGCCTTTATTATGTTGAGGTATGTTCCTCTAGACCTACCCAGTTGAGTGTTTTTATCCTGAATGGATATTGTACTTTTTCAGTGCTTTTTTCTGTATCTATTGAAGTGATGGTTTTTATTCTTTCTCTTATTGGTGTCTCAGGTAAAGCATTACTTTTAGTACAAGAAAACTGGTTATAATTGCAAGGTTATATCATATCAGCCTTTGAATTATATCCATAGCTATAAATTTAGGTATTCATTTTTGTTTATGTTTAGATTACTCAACCCTGAAAGCGTGAACTTTATTACTTATGATTTTTCTTACTTTAATGTACTTTTACATGAATTCTTCTTAGTGAGTTTTTAATGGTATGTGAAATTTGGTATTTTAATTTAATATGAAATAATGAAATAGGCATGTAAGTTCTTTTATAAATTACAAAAATGTTTTAAATACTTGGCCTTAAAGATTGTTTCTGAAAGTTTCTAACATTTGACCTTAGGAGAAGAAAGAAACACCAGCCAGAAAAGTAGGCAATTGAAGAAAATTCTTCTTTTTGAAGTTTGATTTTATATAAATCTTACTTCACATAAAACTATAGTTTATCCATTATTTTAAAACTGGAAGAGATATCACACCATGGGAATATGTTTTATACCAAGTTAATAAATAAAAGCAAAGTTATTTCATTTTTCATTGTGACTCATTTATTATTTACTGCAGTTTTCATTTTTTGAGTTACGAATGTATGTGAATATTAATGACCAACTGCAAAATTGTTAAATTGCAAAAATAGTGATTACATTAAAGACAAAATAGAGAGTAAAAGATTAACTCTTTGCTTGAAGTAATCAAGGGAAGAATAGCCAGGAAATGGAAAAGATCCCAGATTAAGAAATCCTTTTTAGAAACACATTAAAAAAGAGTGATTCTAGTTGAAGAAATGCATGGTAAGTCAGTAATGTATCTTCTTATCTGAATAAAAGATACTACATTATTTTCTGTTTGCTGTACAACTAGATCTTGATGAGGGCCAAAAGTATTATATGCCATATTTTTAACTGTATGTGGTTTATGGTCATTTTACTCTCTTACAACAAATCACTAACAACTAAGGAAATATGAATATTTTATGTTTTTAGTAAGGAGAGTTTAGGTATAATTTTCTAGTGTAATAGTCGTATAATGGGCTATATAATACAGCAAATCTTTATTCTCTAAGTTTTTTAATAGAAGCTAATAGTATTCAGAGCCTTCTGTTGACAGATACATTCACTTGGAAATTTGGGCTGTTTTACTATCGCTTAAAAAACAAACAACGCATTGTATAACTCTTTGAGATTTATGAAAGCTTAGGTAGAACAAACATTTTTTTTTTCTCTGTAGTTATATAGGGCTGTTGGGGCAGTAGTAGAGAATACTGTGTGACAGTCATGATCCTACACATCGGTGATTCACGTCTTAAGTAAAAGAAGAAGTCCATGTATTGAATGTAGGTGGACCCATTAGAATATTTGTAGAGTATTCGAATATAAAATTCATACTGCCATGATATATCATACTACTTTGGTTAAACATTATTAGTTTAAAGTTAGATTTGGAACATTTTGTACAGTCATGTCATACTTCGACTGCACTCATTTTCAGGTCTCATTCATACATATAGTCAACACTTTTAATTATTATGTTGCAAACATTGTGGTATCTCCTAATAATGGCAGAAATTTAGTCCCTGCCCTCAGAATCTCATTATTTTGTGATAGAGACCGATAAGTAAATGTAAAATTACAGTTTTTCGTAAGTGCTGTAATAGAGGTATGTTCAGTGTCTGGGGGAGTACATCTATTCAGTGACCTTAAAAAAAGTAAAGATAGCTATGTCAGATCAAAAGGGAATAATCATAAAATGAACTAAAGGCAATATTATATGATAATTCAACTTTTAAAAAATATCAGTTCTTCAATTGTTAATTGAATTGGTTTTTGTTTATTTTGTATAAAATAACTACTAGAAGTTATTTTATATGAAACAGAATGAACTCATTTATGCTTTGTTGTGCTGTGAATGTCTCTAATAGTATGCATGCTGATACTTTTGGTTCATTAACCATGCTTTTTCTTTCTTTCTTTTTAAAACTTGATTTACTACCTGATTAAAGCATGGGATTTTAACAGTATACATAAACTTTTTACATAGAAAACTTTACATAGCATTTCATATTATATGATTCTGCTAGTTCTTTAAAAAAATGTATGCATCCATTGGGCAAGGAATACTTTTCATTAAATTATCAATATTAAATGCACTTAATCATCATGTAGATTAAACAAATGTAGCTAACTTTCAGACATTTTAAGTAGGTAAAACATACACTTTGCACATAAAGAAATATTTGGTGGAAATATGCAGATAAAATGTTTAAAAAATTTGAATACTGAAAAAAACTACACCTATGATGAGTGTCTTTTTTTGAGAACAAGGATTTCCAGATACATTCATTCTTTTAAATATTTAGCTTTGGTTTCTTTGTTTCTCAAACTACAAAGCTGCTGATAGCGAAACTCCAGGATTTCACATGAGTTCAGGCTATGTCTACCTTAACACAAATGTTAAAACATACACTATTAAGATCCCAGCTTCTGTGTCAACCAGTTCTAGACTGGGCTATCCATAAAGTAGCTATTGACCCCATGTGACTTTTGAGTACTTGAAAGGGGACTAGTTGAAATTGAGATGATTTATAACCTCAGAGACAGTCCTTTAAAAAAAAGTAAAATGACTCAATTTTTGTATTGATTACATATTGAAATGATAATATTTTATATAAATAAAATGCTTGTTAAGCTTAATTTCGTTTGTTTCTTTTTACCTTTTTTAACGTGGCTGCTAGAAAATTTTTAATTATTTATGTGGCTCACATTTTATTTCCATTGGACATTACTGTTTTATACCGATGTTTCTCAAACTGTAGGTACATAAAAATTATTTGGAAGGATTGTTAGAACACAAGTACTTGGGTTCTATCCTCAGAGATTCTGATTCAGTAGTTTTGTGTGGGGCTCAAAAATTTGCATTTTTAATAAGCTCCCAGTGGATGCCGATGTGCTAATCTATGGATCACATTTTAAGTAACAAGGTTCTAATGTGGACAGTTATCTTTTCAGTGGGGTTGAAATGATGTCTAGGATGAATCAAAGGCCATATCAGTGTTCACCCAATCTGTTACTTGGTATAGTCTATAAATAAGATACTGTCATACCGTGTAGAGAAACTTAAAATTATGAATTTTGTGCTAGACCTTTGAAGAAAAATTTGTGGAATTTTGTCAAAGACTAACTTTTTAAAAATGAGTGTATTTGTTATCGTATAAATAGGAAAATAAAGAGAAAATTAAAAGCAACTGTTTGTCAAATAGGAAAGTAAGATTCAGTCTATCATTTCTAAGACCACAGAATTTACTTACACATCTAAAGAAAGGAGAGGAGGAAATTTAGTAAAAAAACAACAATAACATATAGTTGTAAAGGTATAAAGCTGTGACACAGAGAGACCTTTTATCTGACACAAAGAGCTTTTATCTAAAGTATTTGCTTTCTTCTTGGATATTTTTCCTCATTTCTGTATTTTTTTTATTTTTATTTTTTATTTTAGGGAGAGCAGAAGTGGGAGGGGCAGGGAGAAGGAGAGAGAATCCATGCTAAGCATGGAGCCCTATGTGGGGCTCGACCTCACAACCTGAAGATCACAACCTGAGTGGAGACCAATAGTGAGATGCTCAAACTACTGTACCACCCAGGCACCCCTCATTTCTGTATTCTTAAAAACAGTTAAACAGGGGATGATGAAAGATAAGGTAGAGAGAAGTCAGAGGAGGGGGACAATAGTGGAGGATGGAAGAGAATAGTAAATAATAATAAAAAGCAATGAGGACATAGAAGATTGTATTTAAGGTTGGGAACAATTCCTTAGTGTCTTCTATGATACTTGCAGACTTGTTGGGCTAACTGTTTTCAGGGCCAAGGAAGGATTTATTCATGGTTTTACCTTAGCAAATAGCAATAGCTGGTTTTACCTTAGCATATAGTTACTCAGGCTTAATGAAGAGCCCCAGTCTTTTAAAGAAAATCTGTTTTTTCTTTTCCTTTCTTTTTCTTTTTCTTTTTCTTTTTCTTTTTCTTTTTCTTTTCATTTTCTTTCCCTTCCTTCCTTCCTTCCTTCCTTCCTTCCTTCCTTCCTGATAGCCCTAAGACTAGAAAATACTTTTTAATACTGATCCTTAATCTTTATCCTTGCCATTGCCACTCATTGGTCCTATTTCTAGCTCCTGGATAAACAAACAGTATGTTTCCTCTCTAACAGATCTTCTGTATTTGGGGATAATTGTCATATTTCTTATTTCCTCAGTTGGCCCTTGTATGATGCCAAAGAGACAGTAGTATGTTGATAAAAAGTAGTAGAGCAAAGGTTGAGAATATTTTTTCCTACTATCTGTATGGTGTGTGTGTGTTCTTATTTGGAAGTACTTGTTTAAGAGGATAAGATGATCGTCTTTTCTAGGGGCAGAGGTATATTAGGGTTCTCAAGAGAAATAGAACCAATAGGATGTATGTGTGAGTGTGTATGCCTATACATATATGTGTGTGTGTGTGTGTGCAGGGATGAGCGATACTTATTTTAAGGAATTGGCTCACTTGATTATGGGGCCCGGCAGATCTAAAATCTGCAGGGTGGGCTGGAAGGATGGCAACCCAGAGAAGAGCTGATATTGCTGTTCAAATCTGAAGGTGGTCTGTTGGCAAAATTTCCTCTTGCTGGGGTCGGGGACGTGTGTGGTGGGGGGATGGGGAGAAAGGGTTAAGGAGGTTAGTCTTGTTTTATTCAGGCCTTCATCTGTTTAGATAACCTCTAGCCACATGATAGAGGGCAATTTGCTTTATTCACACTCTATGCGTTTAAATGTTAATCTCATCCAAAAACATCCTCACAGAAACATTCAGAATAATGTTTGAACAAATACCTGGGCACCATGGCCCAGCCAAGTTGACACATAAAAGTAACCATCACAAGTGGAATATATATTCTAAAGTATCAAAATGGATTGTGTGGCAATAATATTATGTTTTTGGGATAACTACTAGTGAGGAATGATGCCATTAGTATTAGAACTTTCCACACAAGAATCTATAATTGATTTTACTGAGCTTTTCCATGACCTATTTTTTAATATTCATTGGGATAAATCCCAAAATGAAGCTCGAGGCAGAGTAATGTTTTTTTTTTTTTTTAAAGACATAGATTCAAAGTCTAGGTTTTAGCACACAGTGTTCTGTGAGGTGAGTTCATTTTAGATGCATGTAATTTTCTCTTCCCATAGTTAAGTATTACACATCTTTTCTATTCATTGTACTAAAGAAGCAAACAGAATGTTTTCATTTGGCTCATAATAACTTAGTTATGGATTGATCATCTTTTCTTTCTGATGTGTGCATGTGGGAAGGATAATATAAAGGCCAGGTAATTTTCTGCAATGCTTTCTGAAGGTTTAAAGAACATTTTTGCATACGTTTGCTTTTGAAAACATGTAACCTAAGGCCCGATTAGCTTAATGCAAAGTGAAAACTTCAAGTCTCTGCATGAGCTAGTGATAGGTAATTCTACAAGAAAACTTCCATTCTTGGTGTGAGAATTCCTAAAATATAAGGCAGTCTCCTTATAAACTCAGTCCTCTTTTCTGTTAAAAGTAATTGCAACTGCTACAACATCAATAAATTTAACCTGGTGCTCCACCTTTACTATTCTTTTTTTTTTTTTAAGATTTTTTAATTTATTTATTTGACAGAGATAGCCAGCGAGAGAGGGAACACAAGCAGGGGAGTGGGAGAGGAAGAAGCAGGCTCCCAGCGGAGGAGCCCGATGTGGAACTCGATCCCGGAACGCCGGGATCACGCCCTGAGCCAAAGGCAGACGCTTAACGACTGCGCTACCCAGGCGTCCCTCCATCTTTAGTATTCTATAACGGTTGTTTATATATCGCTCTGAACTTAGCATATATTGTTTATCCCTTTTTCATTTGTATTCAGCTACAGACTCTTTAAGGGCAGGGCAGTTCTTCAACTAGCATTAATTGGGTACCACCATACATTAGTTGGTACTTTGCCCTGGAGAGTAGATAGATAAGTAGTGGATACATTTTAATACAGTATAATACATTATGTAATAGAGCTGATTCCTAAGTACTGGGGAAACAGAGAGCTAGAGTCAAGTCCTATTGTAAGAGTCTTTCAAAGTGTCACATAGGGACTGACATTTCATCTGGAACTTAATGGATAAATGAGTGTTTTATGGGTGTATACTTCTTGTTCTACTTGCCTCCTCTTCAGACCTTGAATAATACCAACCATCTACCTATTCCACTTCCCAATTCTGGTAGCCTTCCACTGTTGGCAAAAAAATATCACCCAGTGTTATGGATTGTTGTTATTACAACTTAGGGTCTCTAGCCTTAGCTGGTAATACTTTTACATATTCCTCTTTTGTAGAATATATTTTTCTCCTTCTCTGCTTAGAATATGCTTGATTGCCCTTCAAAACTTGGCTCACATGTTACCTTCTTATTGAAAAATTCTATGATCTTTACAGAGCTGTGATTGCTTCTCACTATATAGATTGTACATAACCTCATTGTGGTATCAGTCACATTGAATTGTGGTAATTTATTAACCTCTCTCTTTCTAGACAGCTTTCTGAGAATGTGATTTGTATCCTATTTATCTTTTATTCCCAACATAATAAAGACTCAGTAAGAATAAATTTTTTGGAATGATCTCATCTATTCCCAAGTCTTCAACTACCAAAAAGGTGCTAAGAACTTGGGAAACAGTTACAACATTGTGTGCGAGTATTGGGGGAGAGGTGTGAATTTGACAAGCAGAATCATCATGCTGGATTTTGAAAATACTGTGCACTTACCCAGGTAATATGAGGGCCTAAGGTTTAGGAGAAGAACATCCCAAGCAAAAGAAACACTGTACATAAAATCACAGTGGTAGGAGGAAATGTATAGTTCAATTAGAAACTGAAATGTTTGGTATGGCCAGCAAAAAAAAGGGTACGTTCAGGGAAGGGGCAAGAGATGATAAATGGAAAAGGGAGTAAGGGTTCAACTTATGAAAGGAATTTTATGCCATGTGTTTTTGTCTGCTTAGGCTGCTATAACAAAATACCCCAGACCGGATGGCATTTCTCATAGTTCTGCAGGTTGGAAAGTCCAAGTCAAGGCATTGGCAGATTCAGTGTCTGGTGAGACCTGCTTCCTGATTCATAGACAGCTGTCTTTTTGCTGGAACCTCACATGGTAGAAAAAGCCAGGCATCTTTCTGGAGTCTCTTTTGTAAGGGCACAAATCTTATTTGTGGGAACCAGCCCCCTATGACCTAATCTTGTCCCAAAGGCCCCACCTCCTAACAGCATCACACTGGGGTTAGGTTTCAGAATACGAATGGCAGGGTGGGGAGAGGGGCACAAACATTCCATCTGTAGTACCATGCTAGGGAAACTAGCAAAAGCAAATAAAAATCAGATTTGTGTTTTGAAAAAATCATTGTGGTAGCAGACTAAAAGAGGAGTTGGGGGATAGCCAAGAAGAAAGAGGAGGAGGACGACAGTTTTTCTCAGAAACCAGGAGTTAAGGATAGGTAATGTCATAGAGAAGTTTCAGTGTGAAGGAATGAAATACTTGCACTCTGAATTGTCAGGAAAGGTTATCTGTTGACCATGATGGAGAATATGAGAATATGGCAAATATAGAGAAGAGTAAATGTATGAATTACTGGCTTAGGAAATGTGAAAGGGAAATGACTAGAGATAAATAAAAGGACTACTGAGCAATGTTGAAGGTCCAATTAAGATTGTAAAATGTGAATTTGTGGAGCTAGCTCTATCATATTTAATAACATTTTAAAATTGAAGAGCAGGAAGAATATATGACTGGGTTCATCTAGTGTCAGGGATTGAATGACAAGGTGAAATAGATAAGGTTTTAGGAAACTGAGGTAATACTAGAATTGCTGAAATCATTGATCATTGTATTCAGAGTAGGTAAAATCAGTCATGGAAAGGGCTGATAGGTTGGGAAAAGAAGGAGGAGTTGAATGAATACGTACTAATAAGGAAATAAAATACATGATAAAATAGAAGAATGTGATCAGAAAGTGATTTCCAGATTTAAACTTTCAACTGTGTAGCAGCTCTACGTGATGAAGGGGCTGGTGCCCTGCATTTTATGTGTGGTGGACTGTTAAAGAGCAGTGGAGAATTAGGCCATTTATTGAAGTCAGGGAATGTGAGGCCAAGTTATTAGCCACTTTATGTAGATTCACAGTTATTCAGAACAATGGCAGGAATTGGAGGGAAGAGAGAATTCAAGAATAAAATCCAGTGTTCTTGAAGATTGGAATACTAGTGATGAGAAAAGTGTCACCGGATGGTAGAAGTTGAAAAGATAGAAATTGTTTTTGAGTGAAGCCAGAGGACAAATGGTTTGGAAAAGATATTTTTGAGCTAAGAAAATACCAGCTCAAGCTCCAAGCCCTGAGTCTTGGAGTAGAAGGGGAGGAAAAGAGAGTTGAGGAGTTGTGCTTAAGAGCACTTCAAGGGAAGTCTCCGGAGAAGGATTCCAGCGACAGTGAAGGTAGGGAGGTAGGGTTCTAGGAGGGTCTGGTGTTTGTATACAATAGTTAGGGGATCCAAAGGGCACAGTAAAGAAGGGTCCAGATGAGGTCTGAAGAAGTTTTGGGATGGGAAAGTTTTTTAACTGACCATCTCACAATTATTCTTTTCCCAGTTACCTTGTTCTGTATCACTTGGGAAATTGTCATCCATTTTTCTAATTTTATGATCTTTTTTCAAACTCTCTGCTTAGCAGAGTGAATTCTTCTTTGACTAATATTTCCCCTTTTTTTCTCCTGGATTAGGCACTATTAAAAGACCTCCATCCTATTTTTTTCTCTTACCACTTAGGTAGGACCACCCTGTGGTGCCCTGCTTTCTCTCTTAGGACATTTTGCCTTGACCTTTACCCCTGTTGGTTTGTAGAATTTTTATAATTTGATATTTGTCTTTAGTACTATGGAGACCTAAGCACTTACCTCAGTGGCATGATATCTGGTAAATCTAGGACCAACTGGAAAAACTTTCAGCACTCATTTTAGGGTGCTACATATTACCATTCCCTACAGTCTGCAAAGAGCATTTTTAGTTTTTAGAGCACAAACACCCTTTTCTCCCTCCTTTTCTCATTACACAGAGCTCCTCCTTGAGAGAAGCCATGAAATTTGAGAGAGCTGACCCTCATCTCTACACCCAAGATTATGGCGTCTATTCACTGAAATTGCTTCAGGCCTAAACTGATCAATACATGGCATGGCATCCATCTGGCCAAATAATTAAGTCAGATTGGTTCAGTTCATGTGGGCCTTGGTACTTTTGGTCTTTATTTTGAGATGGGGAGAGAAGAGACTTCTGTGTTGCTGTCCTGTAAAACATGGAACTGGTACAACCATTTTTCCTGCATGATACAAGCTTATCTGATAATGTTAACACACAGAAAGAATTGAGGAGAGCTCAGAGTAATGGAGCAGGAGCAGGAAACCATTCATGAAGCTCACTGTACTTTCGGATTTTACAATTAGCGAATTGTAAGCTAGTACATTCATCTATTGGAATATAATATTGGAGTATACAGTAGTTTCTGTTACTTGTAGTATGTCTTCATATATACAGGTTTAAAATAGATTTTCTGTTTATAAAATAATTCCAGCATATGGTATAGAACTTAAAAATACAGAAAACAGGGACGCCTGGGTAGCTCAGGATTCCTACTGAATCCTACAGATGTTAAATCTCTTTAGCTTTCTTTATGTTTTCACCTAAGGTATTTGACAGTAGGGTGGAGATGGGTCTTGCACTGAAAATATTCCTTCAGTGTGCTTTATATAACCTCATTGTCTTAATTTGTAGTGAAGAAATCCACATTTACTGGACGCCTGGGTGGCTCAATTGGTTAAGCATCTGCCTCCGGCTCAGGTCATGATTCCAGGGTCCTGGGATCGAGTCCTGCATTGGGCTTCTTGCTCATCAGGGAATCTGCTTCTCCCTCTGCCTGCTGCTCCCCCTGTTTGTGCTCTCTCTCTTTCTTTCTGACGAGTAAATAAAGTCTTTAAAAAAAAAATCCACATTTACTATAGGGGCCATATTTTCAGTACTTTCGACTTTTAAGTGAATATTCTGGTTATATACTCAGCTTTTACTACAGTCACTAAAATACTTCCTCCTGGTGTTTACTTTCTCAGTAAATATCTTTATTTTTTAACCACAGAACTCTTAATTTTTTAGCAACTATTTTATGACCTAGTTAGTTGTAATTTTAAAGAAGGTAGTCAAACTAGTAGATCTCCCTGCTTATTCTTGCAGTGATTTCCAAACACATAACTTCTCCCACTCCACAGCTTTCATTATCCCTGGAATTGAAATGACTGCAAGACTATCAAAATCATTTATTGTAATTTTATAAAATGACTGTCACAACTTACTCTTTTAGTAAGACTTGTTTCTGATAGTGAGTCATTGTGTAAATGGGTCTTTGTTCTGCCCTCTTTCTTTTCATGACTGCATACATTTTCTTTCCTGCATCTCATGTTCCTTTTCTTTGCTTAAAATCCTTACTGGAGGAAAAAGGTTCTTACCAGTGAAAGAAATACCATTTTATTTATTTTCTATTCCCTACTTCATATACTTCCATTTGTCAGGCCCTTACTTTAATCTTATACTTAGCATATTCTTCTTACACATTTTAAATCTATTTTAAACCTGCTTCACTTTCTCTATACTTAGTTCCTTTTCTTTCCTTCAGTCACTGCTTCAATTTATGTATCTCAAAATACTACACATTCCCTTATCACTCAGTTGTATTACTTCAGTTCTTACTCTTGCAAAATATCTCAAATAAAAATATTTCTTGCAAAATATCTCAAATAAAAATATTTCTCGCAAAATACCATGGTGAATCTAGTCACGGTATTGTCATCACCACGTATCTTTAAATAAGTTGTGGTAGAAAGAGCACTAGACTGTAGGAACCAGAAAAACTGGATTCTTTTTCCTTTTCCAATATAATCTTGTTGTGCGGCTTTATTTGTAATGTGAAGAAAACATGACCTATAATGCTGTTTCACATGACTTTTTAAAAATGATGAGCTTAAATAAATAAATAAAATGATGAGATTATATGTTTGAAATTGCTTTGAAATTTTAAAAAGTGCTCTCAATATAAATTTAAGGTGGTTATGTTGGTCAGATATCATTAGGAGGATTGAATGGCTTTTAATCAGCTATCTTTAAGTGAGGACAGAGACTCTGAGCAGGAATTACCTAAAGTGAGGGGTGGTGGCATTTCAGAGAGGACACGTGCAGTAGGGAGGTATAAGATAAGATTGATTTGTATTATTACAAGTAATTTAGTGTGGCTAGAGTAGAGGATGTCAGTGGGGGAGCATCAGGAGACAGGTTGGGAAATATGGCAGATGTGCTTGACTTTCATTAAATGTTATAGTGGATCATTTAAAGATTTAAGTAGAGGAGTGACATGAAGTTTACATTTTCAGAGGTTTATTTTGTTATCATTGTAGATGACAGATGGGGGATGGGAGTGGAGTTAGGGAGAGTCTTGAGGAGGCTACTGGATTTAATAAAGGTCAGAACTGAGAACTTTAACATGGTTATAGAAAGGATAGATACAAAAGATGCTAGTGAGATGGAATCTATAGAAGCTGCACTCTGATTAAATGTGGGTGGTAGAAAGGCATTTACTAAAGGCAAGTTTATAATCATTCTAGGGCTTCTGGCTTCGACGGATTCCCTGCCATTCAATAGATAGAGACTAGAATGAATTTGAGGGGAAAAGGGTAAATTTGATTTTGGGAATATTAAATTTGAGATATTTATGGCATATCCAAGTATAAATTCTTTGTTTCCAGTTGGATAAAAGAAGAGAGGATTTGGGACTTGGGTGTACTATGCCCACATTTGATGAAATGATGCCCTGCATTTGGGTTAGATCTCTTAGGCACATGGTCAGGTCTTTTGTTACACCCTATTATAAAAATCCACCCCTTGAGAAGTAATACATAGTTCCCTAGGGAACAAGACACATGGCCCTTTGAGCCATGAGTCATATTCCTGGTCCTTGCAGTCAATCCAAAATCTGAGTCTTTCCCTCATAGTCTGTCATAAGGATCCCTTGGACATGTAATATAAAGACACCAGTTCTTTATTGTTTCTATAACTCTAAGTGAAACTGCAAATACTTTTTATTACTCTAAAACAATACTATCAATCTAATCTAAATACATTTTTAATCTAATAGAGTTATAGTAATAGTCATTTTTGTTTTTCTAACTTGGAGTTTGCTATAAAATGGTTATCAGATGTTTTCCATTAATTTATTCTCAAGTAGCCTATCTGCTGTCATAATAATAACATAAATTCAGCTTATCTTAGTAGCATACCTGAAAACCTCCTTTTGGTGTTTAACTGTAAAACCAGTTATTTTAATGTATTTACTTAGCAGCTTTGTTGTGAACTTTAGCCTTTCTAGAAGGACTTATGGGTTCCTTCTCATTCCACTTACTCTCTTCCACTGGGTTATTTATTGGCCTTGAGAAGTTCTGAGTAGTGCTTTAACTTCTCCTAGATGGCATTGTATGGCATCGGCATTATATGGCATCTTGTTTTACTCTTCTTTCAAGTTTCTCTGACCTGATTGCCCACGTTTCTTGTTCTTTCTTTCAGTGGCAGTTTCATAACTAAGTTGCCACCTTGCCATCAGGAAGTGAGGTGGAATGTGGACATAGGACTGCAGAGACACAATGAGTGCTTGCAAAACTGCAAGGCCACTGTGATGGATATGACTCCTGTAGTCGTGCCCACAATATTATTGTAGAATAGCGATTGTCCTTCATATGTGGGTCCTTCAAAATTCAAGGACTGCCAGCTGCCTATTATTTGTAGGCATACTCAAACATTTTTATGACTGCACCTAAATGTGAAGGGGAAGAAAAGATACTGAATTGATTCCTACAAACATTTAAAAGGAGTGTAGTTAAAATGTCAATAGTAGTCTGGCTAAAGATAATGAAAAGTCTGCCTTTTTTTTTTTTAAAGACTCCTGATCACAGTGCATGATTTCTTTACAAGCAGTCAATCATTTAGATTGCAAATGCTAACCACTGACTACTTCTTAATGTTCTTTTAAAATTATTTCAAGAGTGCTCACAGATATCTGAGAACATCTTTTAGTTCACAGATAGATATACCTTTTGAGATGCAGTAGAATGCCAGTGCAGAAAGTATATATGAAATGAGACTGCAACTTTGTAATTATTTATTGTACAGTGGCATTTTAGTGATAAGCTGTTTTTGGTTATGTTTTTATGCCAAAGGAAAGAAGATAATTCCCGGCTGTTTAATTTTATTTGCAACTTACATAGAAATCCATGTGCTGGCAGGTTAATAGAATTCCTGTTAGATTTTTCTAAATTGTATATCAGATACATGTAAAAAAACAGATTATGATTTTCCCTTTTATTTCTCTAATAATAGGATTAAAAAAATACTGTTCCTAAATCTTCATTTTAGCACAGCTATTTTTCCCAATTCCTTGGATTATAACCTGTGGCAAGTTTCATCAGAATGTAAGGGGTTGGTATTGTTTGTTTTCTTTTTCCCCCCTTACCCCTGGTAGTTCAGCTCTGATGTTAAGTCATTCTTTCAGTTATGGTTAAAATGAGACATGCATGGGTGATTTGCACTTAACTGCTCGCCTCCACACACACAAATGCCTCAGCTTCACATCTAATCATGATTCATGCCTTACGCCAGACTCTTGCTGTCATCCCAGCATCAGCAGATGGTGGGACAAGACCCCTGGGGCAGTCTGCCCCAGCATTCTGGGGTTATACATCTTCTGGTAGCAATGGTCAGAAAAGGAAGAATTTTAACATGGCAAATTGAGTTCAGTTCTTTTTGGCTTCTTGGAGGAAAAAAATCAATTAATGGAAATTTAGTGTCTGATTTTCAGATGGTACCTTAAAAACTTATTTTTTAGTCCAAGAAACAAAAGTAAAATGTCACATTATATTTTATAAATATGCTTGCTGACAGCGTCTGTGTTTAAGTCCCATCATGGGTAGTTTCTGTTTGTAATAATCTGAATTATGAGAAACATAGTAGGAAACTGCCCATAGGAGGACAGGTTTTCTATATTCATGCTTAACTAAGCTTTCTGTTCTTAAAAAAAAAAAAAAATACTGGTGGATGCCAGGTAAACCACATGTCATTTTGTTAGTGATAGAATCTGAAGTTGCTGTTTATGCTCTGTGATTAGTATGATTGGTGACTTTAGACAAGTTTACTTCATCTTTCTGGGCTCTTTCTTCACTTAATAAATAAGTGAAGAATATCCTTCAAAATATCTTTTTTATTTTACTACATAAATATAAGAAACTAAAATAGTATTTGCTATATGAAAATGTACCAGGCTTATGGTAGCAACAGGAAATGCATGGATGGAGTTTCAACATCGGATAATCTTGGTTACTCAAGCTATAGTACTCATGTCTTAGGTGAGCACACACACACATTTAATGAGTTGCAAATAACTTTTTTTAAAGTAATAAATCCACATAAGTATAATTTTCCATATAATTTTCTATTTCTTCAGCCATTTCACAGTTCTAGCTTCTTTTGATGAAGTTAAGGTTCTTTAGCTCAGAATCCTGCATAGTCAAGGGGTGCACAGAACAGTGTTTTTAACTTTTTTGACCAGAACCTATAATTAGAAATGCATTTTACATGGAGTAGTACATGTGCATACACATAGTTCAAACCAAAATTGCACTGTTTTACCGTACTATGGCAGAATATTTTTCTATCCTTTTGTTGTTGTTGCAGATGTTAATTCTGTTTCTCTTTTTAAGAAATTGCTGGTTCTTGTTCACAAAGCCAGAGTTCCTAATGGATTGGGATCCATAATTTGAAAAGTACTGTACTAAAGAATCAGCACTTACTACAAAGAAATACATTCTTGGGGCACCTGGGTGGCACAGCGGTTAAGCGTCTGCCTTCGGCTCAGGGCGTGATCCCGGCGTTCCGGGATCGAGCCCCACATCAGGCTCCTCCGCTATGAGCCTGCTTCTTCCTCTCCCACTCCCCCTGCTTGTGTTCTCTCTCTCGCTGGCTGTCTCTGTCTCTGTCAAATAAATAAATAAAATCTTTAAAAAAAAAAAAAAGAAATACATTCTTTTTGGGGGGTAGTCTCTCAAATTATTAAAAATTATTTTCCTATTCTGTGTTGATCACATCAGCTGCCATTTACTTAACAAGTGGTCTTTAGAGTTCCCTCTTATTTGTATGTACATCCAAAGGCTGTAAAGGATATAGAGGACTGAATTTAAATTGAATGTTTTTGATGTAGCATTCCATGATTCATTGTTTGCATATAAAACCCAGTGCTCCACTACATCGAAAGCTAATGATGTACTGGTGACTAACATATAATAAAAAATAATAATAAAAAAAAATTAAAAAATAAATTGGATGTTTTAATGAGCTCTATAAATCTGTCTTTAAACACATGCCATTCCTCTTCATTGTTTAGAATCAAATAGTAATTTTAAGTTCTATGTCTTTGAGTTTTTTTTACTTCCATCATCATTCCAGTGTTCTTACTGTCTTTAATTGGTCATGCTTTCAATAACAGGTACATGAATGACTTGGTTTCACAGAATTGGTATTTTAACAAAGAAGAGAGAAAGAAGTAGGGGACTCTTACATTTCTGTATCAACAAATAGAATTCTGAATACCGTGGCCTTGTTGCCGCTTACTATTTCTCTTCTCCATTAGTAGTCATTTGAATGAGTTATATGAAAAACATAGTAGTTTTCAAAAGAGAGAGCACAGAGGGGGTTTGAATGAGTTATATGAAAAACATAGTAGTCATTGGAAATATAGTCTCTTTGTATGATTCCATATAAAATGACATAAAGTGAATTTTTTCCTTATTTAATTGTCATTAAAAATTGCTTTAGTACTGTAGGAAACCATAGAAATTATATATATAATGATATGTCATTAAAAATTCAGAAGGGGGGGCGCCTGGGTGGCTCAGTAAGTTAGGCTTCTGCCTGCGGCTCCGGTCATGATCTAGGGGTCCTGGGATCGAGCCCCACATCAAGCTCTCTGCTCGGTGGGGAGTCTGCTTCTCAGTCCCCCTCTGTGCTCTCTCTCTCTCAAATAAATAAAATCCTTTTAAAAAAAAAGAAGAAAAAAAAATTCAGAAGGGAAGTAGATAAAAAGCATTCCTAGTCTGAACAGACCAGGTTGGAACTAACATTGAAAAGTAAATATGGTGTGCAAATGGCATATTCAGAAAAGATTCCTTTATAATCTGACTTTAGATAGACAAAACATTGTATCATAAAGTGTTTTGTGCAAATGAAAACTCAAGATAAAAGCAGCTTGTTGAATGTATATTGAACTAATTTCTGTTATGAATGGTGCAAATTCTTGAAGACTTTATTGTAGATAAAGTTGTCAGTATTAGTGTTGAAGGTTTTCATTTAAGTTCTTTGTATGTATCTCTTTCAGATATGGAAACGAGTGAAAAAATCCAAGGAAGTGGAATACTTCAGCTGTTTGCAAGTCTGTTGATTCCACAGTCTTCCTGCACAGCCAAAGTAGCTAACATCATAGCAGAAGTAGCCAAAAATGGTGAGGTTTTCCTCAAGAACTTTTCTGCTGGGAACATCTTCAGTTTTACACCTCACTTGTCAGTATGTTTTATTAATTTATGTTTTAATTTTGTAGATTAGACATTGTCCATTTCTTTCTGTTTTTCTTTTCTTTGCCTTTTTTCCCATATAATTGTTGCAAATGACTATAATAATAGTCATTCTATTCATACATTTCCATTCCTTCAGAGTAGAGTTAAAGGAAAATAGTGCTAGGTCCTGCTACACCTGTGTCATGTATGACTTTGGTAATAGGATTCTTGAGCTTGCCACTGAGTCATTCATCTTCATTGTCATAGGAGAGCTCACCTTTCTCAGTGTATATGTTGGTTTGTAATATACCCAGATAAACTTCCCCTTTTTTTTCATTGGGTGGGGGTCTGACTTCAGCAGTGCAGCTGGAATAGATGTTTTGTTTTCTGCGCTCACCTACATGGGACACATTTATTTTTTAAGTCTCCATGTAAGAATACTATGGAAAAACAAAATGACAGCAAAACTTAGATTATATAAATAGCTAATCCATCCTTTTAGAGATGGTTTCTATCCAGTGAGAGATTCTTTGGAAGAACTGTATTTTAGCAGAAATATTTGCACATGATTTTAATTCAGTCTGGAGAAAAACACTGACTTCTTAAAGCAGTTTTTAAGCATAAGGGAAGGCCATACTTAATGTAATATCTTTAGTGTGCCTCGATTTTCGAAGTTTGATATTAGTTTTAGGTCTTTTATTTTAGCAATTTGCATATATTATACTTTAAAGAGAAGAAATTTAAAAAATTCTGGCTTCATTTGTGTAATCAGTATGGCAGGTGGCCTTGTAAAGTACCAGTATGTGTTGTTTTTGGCCCAGTAAAACAACTTGTTCGTGTGTGTTACCAAAAAAAATTGCAATGAAATTTTTTCATTTGCTTAGAGATTCTCAAAATGTCTTTCAAATTCCAATGAGGTTCTGTATTGGTAAATCATTTTTTGGTTGTTAAATGAAAACTGGCCACCTATTGTTTGTATGTCTTGTGTAAGCTACTGTAATTATGTAATCATTACGCTGTGCTTTGGATTCAAGCTGGTCATAACTGTTCAGATTCCTAGTGGTATGGGAGTATTTAATGTGCTTCAAGCAAATTTGAACTGCTCTGAGTAGACAGTGATTACCTTGGGATAACCAAGAACTGAAGCAGATCTAGTTTGAGAATGGAACCCCTCTAGACGGTGTTTGTTGCTAGACCAACCACTACCTGAATCTTCTTAGATGCAATACAGCTTGATTTTCAAGATCAGGTGGTTCATTTTTAACTTCATGGGAATTACAGTATAGATTTCCAGAAATCATTTTTTTTTCTTAAAACCTCTTCTCTTAAGAATGAGTCTATGTACTAACTATAACATAGATTCAGAAATTTCAGATAGTAAATTTCTGTGAAGTGAATTGCCATTCCTCTATGGTCTTACTTAATAATATCAGTCCTTATAATACTTTGTCACAGTTTCGTGATAATTCTCCTGCTATAGATTGCTGCTACTAATACTCTAATAGATGACAGCTACATTCTAAAGACATAGTAGAATTTTTAGAATTGATCCTTCTAATCAGGGGCTTGTTAAGGGCATATCATTAACCTCTACTGATTAAAATAAATGGAATACACTTAAATACTTATTTCTTGCTTAGTCACCACATTGTTTTTGTAAGTGATTGCCTGAGAAAGTGAATTAGAATCTTCTTTTAAAAACAAATAATATCTTCAGAAATACAGCACGACCCAACAGAGTACATTGATTGGGCTTGTCTTTCTTCTTGTTAGGAGCTTGACAATGAGAAAAAGATTGTATGAACCAGAATTAAAAAGAGATTGGAAGTTGATTTGTTTGTCGTCACTCTGCTGTGCATTTTATGTAACTACAAAGGAGAAATATTAGCATATACTTCTTAGATTCAGATTAATCTTAAAATGTAATTACGTTTACACTTACACATACAGAAAACCCTCTAAAAACTAACATATCTGACTGTGTACTAATGCTCAAAATCCAGAGGATTAGCAAGAAGTTTCATGGGCAAGTTTAATGTAGGAGCATAGCTATGAGCATAAATTATAGTAAAAGGTTACGATACCTTTAAATAAAGTAATCCCCTGTATAATATACTTAAGACTGATATGAGACAAAGGAAAAATAAGCAAGATAGGAAGTATCTATGAATAGTTCCTCCTTTTCAGAATTATACTCTCAAGGTATAATCATAATAATAATTCCTAAAACTAGGTGCTGCTATTAATATGCCTACATTGTGCCAGGTGTTATGTACATTATTTCAAATTCTTATGATTATTTTATGCACATGAGAAAACAGGGCATATCTTGCCTATCTTTACATAGCTAGTAGGTGGTAAAGCTGGGATTCAAACACTTATGTGATAATAGTTGGAATTTATGCTTCACCTTGTCTTTTCTCCTTTACTTCTCTTCAGTAAATGAGATTTTATGATCAAAGTGAAAAGTGTACTAAGAGTCTGAATGCAGGGATAGCAGCATATGACCTGAAAGATTAGGCTGAAGTAACTGAAGTTAAAATGTATGAAAAGCAAACAAAAGGGTGAACTATGTTGTATCTCTTCCTCCAGTCCTCCAAAACACTAGTTGCCTGCCTTGGACCCATCAGCATCAGAATCACTAGGAACTGATTAGGATACAAATTCTTGGATCCTCCCATTTAGACCTACTGAATCAGGAACTCTAGGACTGGGGCTGCCGTCTGTTTTAACAAATCTTCCAGGTGATTCTCATGCCTATAAAGCTTGAGAACCAAATCGCAGTCTAAAGTAATACAGAATCAGTAATTTGGGTCAACGTTATGTTTTTTTCCCCCTACCTGTGCTTTATAGATTGTAAAAGTGTTTATCAAACTTTTCTCCTTGAATGCTCTGAACAAGAGTTTAAATGTACACCCAGGGTGTACTAGAGAAACCACCACTAGAAACATGGAAGTCTCCAGTTTTGTCTTGTAAATTTATTTGTTTTAATTTTGCCCTCTAATCTATAACAAGTATATGTTTATTTTAGTATTAAATATGTGTGTGCTCTAGAAAAGTTGTTAAATAAAATTGATACCCGTGCCCCCAACCAAAAAGTACACCAGGTTGTCAGGTAGCTTTAAGTATACCTTGATATTGCAGTGTTGGAAGCTTAACCTCAGTCATTTTGTAAGAATTACAGTTACCAG
Organism: Ursus americanus; assembly: GCF_024610735.1. Taxonomy (NCBI): domain Eukaryota; kingdom Metazoa; phylum Chordata; class Mammalia; order Carnivora; family Ursidae; genus Ursus; species Ursus americanus. Next base: position 5,782,112 of record NC_142134.1, on the reverse strand, counting down.
TATTATCTTTTTTTTTTTAACAAAAGGCAATACAAAGTATAATTGAAAAATGTCAATTCAGCAACCTACATATGAAAGTCCCCGGTTCTTATGTATTCATGCCTCATAGTTGTCTTTGTTCTTCTAAAGAAAAACATAAAAAGATAAGAGTTAGTAATTATAGGGAAGTTATGAGAGAAAATTCAAACTCTGAATACACATTACTATTTAGTCTAACACTAAGGTAGACTCTAACACTCAATGTTTTTATTTGGCTTATAGAGTTAAAAAAGTTTTAATAAAATAGATTTGGTTCCTTCAAGCAGCTGAAAATGGGGAAAGTATGTATATGTAAGGCCTTTACTATTTGAGAGTAGATATGTAAAAAGTGGATTTTATGAAAAGAAACTTTATTTTATGATTTTCATCACAGTATTGTACTTTCTGATGATGGTGAATGAAAATGTAATTCAAGTAGGTTTGGGAAAGTAAAAGCAAAAAAGAAATACTGGATTCAGAAAGAAATAGAAATACTCTGTCAAGCATTTATTTAGTGTTTCACTACAATCAAAGGAAAAAATACTCCGCAGTAGAAATCAACTTTATGTTAATAAATTTGGGTTGATATTTGAGATAGAGCAATGCCTATTCCTTAAACCTCTATATTGAATTTTTATATCGAAATCCACACATTATGCAAGAAAACAAAATTAATTTTATCTTGTATAGACACACGTAGAAGCATAGAAATACTTAGTGGTTTCTGCCTTCTATTGCATAATGGCTTCCACTGACTGTGGTTTTTTTCACTCATTGTCATTCTGTAGGTATTTTAGTTTCAGCCTTCCCCTAACAGCCCTTTCCTCACTCCCCAGGAACTTTTTGGTTCTCTGGAGTTCAAGTTACCAAGAGAGGATCTGATTTTTTTTTAGTTCATTGCTATTGTCCTGTTTAGCAGATTTTTTGAACTAGAACATCTGATAGGTTATTGGCCAGCCTGTATATAGTCTGGACTCGAGTCAGAGTCTAACCAGCTATGATCAGGTAACAGCCTCATGTAGTACGAACTAGGAATGTGTGTAGTGGGAATCCCTTTGAACAAGGATGACTGTCACAGCCATTCATTCTGTAGCCTTTATAATATTATATATATTATATATACAAATAAATAATATATAATATAATATCTTAAACATATTCCTTATAAGTTCCTGGTAATTTTCCTGTAATTATTTGTTCTCTATCATTTCAAGAATAACTGGAGCTATTGATTGTACCATCAGAATTTTGAAAGATATGTTGGTATCCTATAGACCATTAGAGCAAAGAAAAATAGTAACTCATCACCTGAAGAATAGCAACAACAGACCAAACAAGCAAAACAATAAAATATAACAACAGGTTCCATTTATGAAATAAGAGTGCAAATCAGACTATTCCTAAATTTCTTATTTTAGTAGTCATTTCATTGTTGGAAACTAGGCATAGGGGAAGGTAGAAAAGATAATGAATATCTATCTTTAAAATGATTAATTTTGGGGGCGCCTGGGTGGCACAGCGGTTAAGCGTCTGCCTTCGGCTCAGGGCGTGATCCCGGCGATCGGGGATCGAGCCCCACATCAGGCTCTTCCGCTATGAGCCTGCTTCTTCCTCTCCCACTCCCCCTGCTTGTGTTCCCTCTCTCGCTGGCTGTCTCTATCTCTGTTGAATAAATAAATAAATAAAATCTTTAAAAAAAAAAAAAATAAAATAAAATGATTAATTTTGAGTTGGTGACATATTTTAAGATTTGAAATATATAAAGATCCTAAAGCAACCGTTAACTTAAGAGATAGACAAGTAGAGTGATGTGTCATCCCCTATAGAAGATGGTCATTGAATTCTTGAAAGTATATATAGCATAACTCTTTTTCCCAATGGGGAGTTTAAAAAAAAAAGAAAAGAAAAATATCAACAGTAGACTTAACGATTAGCTTTAGAAGTAAGAAGTACTTCTTAAATCTTAGAAGTTTAAATTACAGAGAGTTTTCAATAATACAGTGGTAAGTAAATAAGAGATGTAAAAGGAATGCAATCCTTTGTTTAGGCAGAGAGGAATACATCTGTGACTCATAGCTATGTCATGGGGAACAGAAGTTGTTTCAGAGGTAACAGCTCACATAACAGCCCTATATGATGTGCTCTAGGAATTTGAAAATGAAGAGAAAGCGAGGGAAGATTTCTTATGATGATGGTACTTGTGGAACAAACTAAGAAGTGGACCCCCTTGAAAGTAATAGCGAAAAGACAGTGGTTTTTTTTATTTAGTTGGATGAGTTATAGATTGAGGAATTGGGTCTGTGTTGACCTAAGTTCCTTGACTAGTATATCCTTATAGTAAGTCATGATGTCCAAAATGATGGTTCTAACATTGATTATTTGGAGAACTTTCATTAATTGGATATCATTATCATCCTTCAGTTTTGTGGTAGTCCATCATGAGACACTATAAAGTTTATGTCTAATCATCATGACAATGATGGTATCATTGGGAGACAATAAATTTTGAGAATGATTTACTATAGAACTAATGAAAAATGAGTTGAAAGTCTGGAAAGACTTAACATTTGGTACTTGAGACCTATGGATGTGTGGGTATAACAGCAGATGTGAGTGATCCATAAAAATAAAGATTAGGAATTAAGGAATAGATGATTCTACAAGATCTTCCAATTGAAAAGGGCCTGTTATTTGTAATGATACGCTTGAACCTTTTAAAAAAATATTTTGTCTTTTTAGAGAACATATAATGAAAAAAATAAGAGAGAAGATGTGAAAATTTTCACAATTTGATGGCTTAGCTTATAATTGTAGTACTTTAATTACCAGGCTCATGGAAAGAACATTGCCAGTGTTTCCATCATCATATATTGCTTCCCAAGCACATTCATTATTATAAGAAGGTAGTGATCAATTAGGTATAATGAAAGTTAATTAAAAATATTTTTGGTTTAGGACAGAGACTGTCAACAAAGAAAAATATGACCCCACTCATTTTGTGTACTTACTTCACTAAGTATTTAGTAGAGTTATAATGGTACTTTTGAACAGAATATACTCTTCAAATGGTAAGCCGTCTTGAACATTTTAATAGTAGGTAGGTATTTTATTAAAGGACATGATTATGTAATTTGCTAATTTTTAGACTTTTAATTACATATGTCTCTTATTTTCAGAATTTATGCGTATTCCATGTGTGGATGCCGGATTGATTTCACCATTGGTGCAGCTGCTAAATAGCAAAGACCAGGAAGTGCTCCTTCAAACGGGCAGGGCTCTAGGAAACATATGTTACGATAGCCGTAAGTGTTGAAATATCAATGATACACTTAAAAACTTTTTTTAAAGAATTACAGTTTTGAGACTAATTTCACTTTTAGTGTTAGCACTGTCTTTTTTAGTTTAAGACACTAACGTGGGCCATTATGACTTAGCTCTGCTTACTTAGCAGAACCAGTGGAAATTTGGTCCATAGCATTTTTAACTAAGAAGTTAAGGAAATAAATTCTTTTCCTCTGCTATCACAAATAATACTTTTGGAGGAAAGTAAGTCAATTTCTGAGAAATTGGGGCTTTTAGTTTTAGAAAAAATAAGTATTATCTTTTCAGTGATTTTATCAAAGTTCTGTCTCTGAATGAGAATGCTTATGAACAGTTTTTTAAAGTATCTAAGTCTGTCCAAATAAATTTTTAATTACTTGCAATTCAATAAATCCATTCATAAAAACCATCATCTTCTCAAAAGCTAGATTGGCCTACTGCATTTGCATTGACTCCATTCCTATTTGTCATAATGTCACACTGTCATCCTCACCACTTTCTATAATACACTGCTCTGCCAGGTAGAGAGAAAGCAAGAACTTGGGTATGGGTATATTACAAAAATTTTACATTTTCTACTTCTCCTTTCCACATTTATGTAAACAAAATACAAAAAAATCTCGAGTATATTCAGTTTGATTAGCCTTATCCTGGATTTTCCTTAGATTTATATTTTCTGAGCCAAAAACACATATTTTAACATTTACCTTTAAAGTTTCCTAGGAATTTAGTTCTATTTATATAACTAGGATAACTTTTACTGTTTATTTTCCCCATTGATTTCATGCACAAAAGACATAGCCCTTTTTTAATAGGCAGTGCTTCAGAAAGTGATTTGTGCATGTAAGCCAGATAGAAAATAAGGTCATGAACATACCTATTTATGATAAAAGCAAGAAGTAGAAAAAAAGACTGAAACTACAACTTTTGTGTTATAATTTGTAGCATTAATGGTAAGGCTAGCCTCATTTATTCTCCTTTCCTTACTTTTTCTGGAACATTATATATTTTATCTGAGAATGTGCATGTCTTAATATGAATTTTAGCTTATAGCTTCTAGTCCCCAATACTGATTATAAATTTATCTACTGTCCTTCATTCCTGTGCCTTTTATCCTAGGATATTAACTTTATTTATAAAATTCTGATACTTTATGTTTATAACTTTGCATTTTTATATTTAGGATTTTTTTTACACATCATAGCTTATTAGAATATTAGCTTTCAAGAGTGAACCATTTAAGATATAATTTATGTGATTGATTTTAATAATATATACGAAAAAAGCCACTACAGAGTCATAGTCAAAGATGGATGGCATGCATTTGGAGAGCATTGAGCATTACTATATTATTCTTATCCTTCTGTGTACATTACTAGAATTTAAGTCTACCATAAGTATTCTTTAGTCCTTGTTCTGTTCAGCTATCCTTCAGTTATGCATTGTTTAATCATAGGAAATAATGTTTTGAGTACTTTTGTCCTGGACTTTCCCTTAGTTTTGGCATAATAGAAGAAACACTCATAGTGATCTCTTGTCTCATATTGCTGCTATTTTTATGGGCACAGAGTAATTTTCTTCCCTGTGTACTCTAAAGAACCTTGAAGTTAGGGTAATAAATGTGCAGTTAATAAGATTATCATTTTGATGAAACTGAAGTCCATCATTATAGTGTTTATCATATCTATTTGCTCTATTCTTATGAAGTATACAGTATAAAGTCTGTAAATGTGCTTTAGGTTATGAAGTTAAATTTTTTGTTTCATTTATTTATAAATATTTATAACCATTTTCACTTAATTCAATGTAAATTACAGTTAAGTGGGAAATTAAGCATAGCAAATACAGGCTATTTTTTATATTTGTAAACCTTGTTTAAGGAAAATAAAGTTAGTAGTCTTAAGAATGAATGAGTATAAGGAGGGATTTATTACTGTAAATCATATGCAAAAATGTGTCCGTTGTGCCATGCTGCCTTGTGCGTAGAATTTCCGTAAGCCTGTATGCTTTCTTATCCTTTCATTTGAAATTAAATCTCTGTGAACTTCTCAGTGTTTTTTTTCAGAATAATTGTAGGAAAAGTACAGCACTTTTATTTGAACTATAAGAATGATATTTTATATCTGTAAATAATGATGCTGTGTGGTTGATTTGTGAATTTACTTGAAATGCATTTTCATTACCTGACAATTGGGAGTTTGAAAGAAGCCAAAAATTAGATTTCTCTTTTTAAAAAGTGTATTGAATAGCTTTTATTTTAATTAATTAACCTTCTTCTCTCTCAAGAATGTAATGCTTCATTCTTAAAAGGAAGATTGAAAATTACACATGACAGCTTTATAAATATAAGGAATCTTTTTGTTATAAGTAACATATGTTTTAAAATTCACATTGGTGTTTTACCAAACTTTCCTGTCAGACTAATTAGTTTACTTACATTTTATAAATTTACTCCAAATGGATAATTTTCAATGTGGATTTATTCAGAATGATACTAGGCTTACAATAGATAGGAAAGCCAATGTATGCAAAAAGCACCAGAAAGCACTCACTGTTAGACATAAAAATTTGAGAAATATGTGTATATTTTATGGATTTGTATTTTAACCCTTAAAAAGTAAAGCAGTTGCTAGCATATTTCAGTTAATGCAGTTTATTTGAGAGGAGGAGAGCTCCAGCTGTAAAAGAAATTACACTTGCCATAAAATCCATGGAAATCTTTTGAAAAAAGTAGGTCAGATTTCAGTTTTACCGGCTTTGACAGTACCCATTTTAGGAACTCTTCCACATGGAAGGAAGCTCTTACATAACGTCAGGTAGCAGACTGATACAACTGCTAAATGGGATGGAGTGAGGCTTTGTTGCTGATGAACTTTTTGAATCCCAGTCTCTCTCTCTTGCATTTGGAGATGAAAGAATCTCTGGGTAAGAACATTTTTCATTTAAAATGCCTGGTCTTTTTTCTTTTCTTCCAAAGACCCACCAGTGGTACTTACTTCAGTTACGGATTTCTCTTTCGAAGTATCCAAACAGACTTCTGATATAGGCAACATTTTATTTTATTTTATTTTATTTTATTTTATTTTATTTTATTTTATTTTATTTTATTTTATTTTATTTTATTTTATTTTATTTTATTTTATTTTTAATGTTTTTTTATTATGTTAGTCACCATACAGTACATCCCTGGTTTCTGATGTAAAGTTCGATGCTTCATTAGTTGCGTATAACACCCAGTGCACCATGCATTACGTGCCCTCCTTACTACCCATCACCAGTCTATCCCATTCCCCCACCCCTCTCCCCTCTGAAGCCCTCAGTTTGTTTCTCAGACTCCGTAGTCTCTCATGCTTCATTCCCCCTTCTGATTACCCCCCCTTTCTTCATCCCTTTCTTCCCCTACCAATCTTCCTAGTTCTTATGTTCCATAGATGAGAGAAATCATATGATAATTGTCTTTCTCTGCTTGACTTACTTCACTTAGCATTATCTCCTCCAGTGCCGTCCATGTTGCAGCAAATGTTGAGAACTCGTTCTTTCTGATAGCTGAGTAATATTCCATTGTATATATGGACACAACTTCTTAATCCAGTCATCTGTTGAAGGGCATCTCGGTTCCTTCCACGATTTAGCTATTGTGGACAATGCTGCTATGAACATTGGGGTGCATGTGGCCCTTCTCTTCACTACGTCTGTATCTTTGGGGTAAATACCCAGTAGTGCAATGGCTGGGTCATAGGGTAGCTCAATTTTTAACTTTTTAAGGGACCTCCACACTGTTTTCCAGAGTGGCTGTACCAACTTGCATTCCCACCAACAATGTAGGAAAGATCCCCTTTCTCCACATATTCTCCAACAATTGTTGTTTCCTGCCTTGTCAATTTTTGCCATTCTAACTGGCGTAAGGTGGTATCTCAGTGTGGTTTTGATTTGAATTTCCCTGATGGCTAATGATTTTGAACATTTTTTCATGTGTCTGTTAGCCATTTGTATGTCATCATTGGAAAAGTGTCTGTTCATATCTTCTGCCCATTTTATGATTTGTTTATTTGTTTCTCGCGTATTGAGTTTGAGAAGTTCTTTGTAGATCTTGGATACCAGGCTTTTATCTGTAGCATCATTTGCAGATATATTCTCCCATTCCGTGGGCTGCCTCTTAGTTTTTTTTTGACTGTTTCCTTGGCTGTGCAGAAGCTTTTTATCTTGATGAAGTCCCATAAATTCATTTTATCTTTTGTTTCTCTTGCCCTTGGAGATGTGTCATGAAAAAGGTTGCTTTTGTCGTAGAGGTTGCTGCTTATGTTCTCCTCTAGGATTTTGATGGATTCCTGTCTCACATCGAGGTCTTTCATCCATTTGGAGTTTATCTTTGTGTATGGTGTGAGAGAGTGGTCAAGTTTCATTCTTTTGCATGTAGCTGTCCAGTTTTCCCAGCACCATTTATTGAAGAGACTGTCTTTTTTCCACCGGATGTTTTCTCCTGCTTTATCAAAGATTAGTTGCCCAAAGAGCCGAGAGTCCATTTCTGGGTTCTCTATTCTGTTCCATTGGTTTATGTGTCTGTTTTTGTGCCAGTTCCATGCTGTCTTTGTGATCACAGCTTTGTAGTACAGCTCGAAGTCTGGCATTGTGATGCCCCCAGCTTTGTTTTTCCTTTTCAACAGTTCCTTGGCGATTCAGGGCCTTTTCTGGTTCCATTGATATAGGCAGCATTTTAAAATAGCTCTTTTGCCTTGAACTTTGTCAAGTAACCCTTTTTATAAGAAGCTTGACATCCTTTAAATCAAAGATCAGAGAAAAATTGTATTTCAATTTAGAAGGAATCAGCAAAGCTGTGATGGGATACATTGGGGAATGTAATTTTAAATAAAGAGAAGTACTATTAAATTTCAGATTGCATACCTTCAGCCTGTTTCATTATAGATTTCTCTCAAAGGTGATATTAAAAAGAATGAGTTCTTTTTTTCTCCTTATCTGGCCATCTCTGTAGTATTCCCTTCTTTCCGTGATTAGTTTTGTTTTTATAGCCATGCACATTTGAAATTGCTGATGTAGTAGATGATCTTATGGTATTGAGGAGCTTCATGTTAAATTTCCATGCTGTGTTGATAATTTGTAAGGATAAATTGGAGACTGAGTTTTCTCTCTTTGCACGTGTTGCTGCTTGAGGTCAGGAAATAATTGATATTAGATATACTTGTTCAAAGTTATATAGTAGGGGCTAGAAGAAAATGATTAGACAAAATTAAGTATTTGTGCCTTTTTATATACCAGAAAAAGGTTAAATACAATTCAAATTAATACATATTAAAATTAAATACGCTTGTTTACAAAAATAAAATTAATGCTTATTATATAATTAGTACTATATTGGAAAGGTACACACTTAGGGAGCTTATATAATATGCCATCTTACATGATATAAAGAAAATTGGATTCATTCTCACTGATGAATAAATAATATTCAGAACGAGGTGATAATAGGGCTTGCCAAAGCCAGTATTTATGAAGTGAAATAAATATTGTTTATTTCATTGACTTCAAGTGTAATTGGAAAGGATACCAAATATAAGCATGGATCTGTGTATATTGGTGATTATAACTATGCTACACTATTTTTATGTAAAAAATAAAAAATTCATTGTTCTGGTTGCAAATGCTAAAATATACTTAGCAATAATTCTATAATATTTTGTAATGTAAGTTGATTACATAAGTGTGTATTAATGTAATGCAGACATGCTTTGAAATTGCCTAAGTAAGCAAAGTGTATTTGCAGCAGTTATATTTAACAGGGAACTATTTATGTCTGGCATTTAAGATAAATGTTTATTTCAATGGTATAAATTAAGTTAAGTAATTATGTTATTAAAGGGTTTTACTGATCTATTTACCCCATTTCTTTTCAATATTCAGTTTTAGAGTAAAATAGAATTATCAGTCAGTAAGTATAAAAATCAGATTCTTCAACTTTCAGCAGTTAATCTGTTGTGTATGTATGGGTGTATTAAAGTATATCATGTATATAAGAATAAAAAACTATATGCAACTGCTATTTTTAGAGACAGTAATTATGGCTACTATCACATGAAAATACTTTATTATAAAGATATCCTAGGAATGCCTGGGTGGCTTAGTTGGTTAAGCGTCTGCCTTGGGCTCAGGTATGATCCCAGGGTTCTGGGTCAAGTCCCACATAGGGCTTCTTGCCCAGCAGGGAGTCTGCTTTTCCCTCTACCTGTCGCTCCCCCTGCTTGTGCGTGTGCTCCCGTGCTCTCTCTCTCTCTGACATATAAAATCTTTTTTTTTTTTAAAGATTTTATTTATTTATTTGACAGAGATAGAGACGGCCAAGGAGAGAGGGAACACAAGCAGGGGGAGTGGGAGAGGAAGAAGCAGGCTCATAGCGGAGGAGCCTGATGTGGGGCTCGATCCCACAACGCCGGGATCACGCCCTGAGCCGAAGACAGATGCTTAACTGCTGTGCCACCCAGGCGCCCCTCTGACAAATAAAATCTTTAAAAAACAGATATCCTGAGTATATAGTTAGAAGTAGATATTGTTTTGTAACACTCTTATAAGCTCTAAAAAAAATTTCATGCTGTTAAAGACCTCTCTGATTTGCACAATGGAACACAACCTGTTGACAATTAAAGTACACACTAAGTATGTGGTTTTTGGTCAGAATAAAAAAATGATGATAAGAGTAGTAATTGGGAACATATATAGAAAGTAAGCAAATAGTGCATTGCTTATAAAAAATATAGTTTATTTTAAAATTAATGTAATTATAAATAAATGAGATTTTACTATGCCCCCCATGGAAGGCAAATACTGCAGATTGATGGGATTTCCAGTTCTATCATTCACTAAGTTGTCATTTAATTTTTCTGAATTTTAATTTCCTCATTGGTAAAGTGACTTGTATGGATTAAATCAGGTTTATTTATAGATGTATAATATAAATTATGAACTGGTCTCCAAAGGAAATATGTAGCATTTATATATGATTGTTTGTCTTCGTTTGGGCTGCTATAACAAAATACCGTACACTGGGTGGCTTAAACAACCAACGTTTGTTTCTCAGAGCTCTGGAAGCTGAGAAATCCAACCAAGATCAAGGTGCCAGTAGATTTAGTATCTGGTGAGGACACTCTTCCTGGTTTGCCCATAGCTTTCTTCTCATTGTATCCTCACATGGCAGAGAGAGGAAGCAAGCTCTTCTGTCTCTTACAAAGGCACAGATCCCATTATGAGGGTTGTACCTCTATGACCTAATTACTTCCTACTACCATCACATCAGGGGTTAGGATATTAACATATGAGTTTTGGAGGGTCACAGACTCTCAGTCCATACGTTATTGTTTCTAAAAGTGTGCTGTGACATAGTGTAATATGTACATATATACAAGGTGTTTAAAATAAAGATATAAAGGCCAGAAGCCTTATAAAGACAGGCAAAGATAAATCTAAGAATCAAGGATAATATATTTACTATAATGAGCACTAATTTAATTTGAGTTTCTTGGCAGCCAGGGTGAAAAAAAATAACTTGTTATGCTAAGTAATTTTTATTTTATGCTAAGGTGAAATAGTCTAGTTCTTCAATGAAACAAAAACTGTTGAGACAAATACTAAAAGAGATTTATCATCAGGATATCATTAGTTCCCTAGATGATTGTGTACACATCCCTGTTACAATATGCAAAGGATATTGGCTGGCATTAGAGGCAGTATCTTCAACAGAATCCAAGAAATAATGCTGAGTACTTTGTTTTAATTGAGCAATATAGCCCAAATGTGCTGTTTTTTAGTAAACTTCAAGCATACAACTTAAAAATTTGAAAAAGTTTTGACCTGAATATTTATTTTCTAATTTATTTTAAACCAAAATACAGTTCTACTTTGTATTCATTGTATCTGCTCCATTTCTGTGTTGTGTATAATAATGTATCCAAGTTCTATTTTCTCAGATAAAAAATAATGCTTATCTTTTATTTCTAACCCTGTTATCAATTAGGTAAAAATCTGATTTGCATGAAAGTGAATATTTTAAAATACCACATATTGATGATGTTTACATGAGTCCATACATGTGATAAAATTGCTTGGGACCGTACATGCCCATACACGTACACAAATGCAGATGAAAACTGATGAAATCTGAACAAGATCTGTGGGTTGTATCATTGTCAGTTTCCTGGTTGGGATATTGTATTAGAGTTGTGTAAATGTGACCATTAGAGTGAGCTGGATGGAGGGTACATGGGACGTTTACGTAGTACTTTCGTTGCAATTTCCTTGAGCCTCTAATTTTCATTTCAAAATTAAAAGTTTAGAAAACTCCGCTTATCCAGGGGCCATATGTGCCCTCTCTTCTATGGGAAATGACCTTGCTTCTTTCAACCCTACTTGAGAGGTGGGGGGAATATATATATCACATATATATAAATGCACACTTATGTACATAAACACACATAAAATTTTTAAGTATGACCTATAGCAATAATTTTTTTTAACTGGATTTATGCAATTAAAATGGGGGATACAATTTCCTCTGATTTTTTTTTCTCCCTTCAGATTTGACTTTCAGGAAAAAAATTGACAGTCCCAAAATAAGATTTATTAGGGAGAGGGAATTTATACTCTCAGGACTTTGATCAGAACAGGTAATGTGCAAGTAATAACTTTACTAGCTTCCACCTTCTATGCAACCTATAATGATAGGTTAGACGTTAGCATTCCTAGTCTAATGAGAATTTCTATGTTGGTCCACAAGCCTCCACTTCAGGTGAGATTTCTGATAAGTCAGTATCATCATTTAAGTAGTTTATAATTTACCCTTGTTCTAGACAACTAATGCAGATAATGGGGGGGATGCTTTTGCTGATAATCACTTTTGTTTAATTGTCCAAGTGTGTCTCTGATATTTAAAGAAGTTGTAGTGTATCAAGGTAATGAAGCATGTATATCAGTGTTAAAAAACAAGGCACTATTTAACAAATGCTGTAAAAGATTATATAATATAGGTCTAAAAGGGAGCTCATTTGTGTTTGAGCTCTTCCAGTGGTATCCATGAAGAAGAAAGCATTTAATCTGCATAGGATTTGGATCTGTGGAGAGAGGGAAAGGATTTTTCAGGAGCACAGAAAAGCATTTTAAAAGGTAGATAACATAATGGAGAGATGTGTCTGGAGCCCAGATTTGGGAAGGGCTTATATTACGGGGAGCCACTGAAGGTATTTCAGCAAAAGAATGAAATGCTCAAATTGATACCATAGACAAAGTTAATTTGAAAGAGGTGTACATTATAAGATAGGTAGTCATTCTTAACAGAAATATGCATCTGAAACACTTAGGGAACTTTTTCAAAATACATTTTCTTAGCCATATGCTAGAACCAGTAAATCAACATCTGAGGCTAGAATCCAACCTATCATATATATATTATGCAAAAGCTCCCTAAATTATTCTGATGCACATTCTTACTTAAAAAACTTTGGGCAGTGGACTAGATGAAGAATAGCCAGTGAGAAGTCTGTTTTTTCTTTTTAAGCCTGAGGAACAAATGAAAGAAAGAACAGGAAGGAAGAGGGTATGTATGGAACCCAAGAAGATATCAGATAAGAAGAAGGAAGGAGTCTGTGAGTCCAGAATTTGAATCAGGATAACACCAACAATAGAAATAGTGAGATCCCATCTAGGTGGATGTGTTTGGAGGTGTGTTGAACTTGAAGTGGTTTTGTCACATTCAGGTGACAGAGCTTTGGGATTCATGCACTTACGAGTGATCATTGACCCATGAGAATAGAAGAAACATTTAAAGGAAAACAACCACATTTAGGGTGTAGACGAAATGAAGGAGCTTGTGAAGACGCACTGAAAAATTAGAAGAAAAGATGTTTCTTGTCATGGATTCCAAAGAGTTAGGTGGTAAACAGTGTCAAGTACTGCCAAGAAAAAAAATACTGAATTTTGATGATTGGATAAAGAGACATCTATTCATGTTTTAAAAAACATCTTTGAGTCTTGTGGAGAGAGAAGTCAGATTTCGAGGGCTATGGTAAGGAATGAGGAAATGAAGGGAAAGTGTTAACTTTCTAGAAGTTTAATGAGAAAAGAAGAGACAAGTAGTTTGAGGGAAGGGCAGTACTGTGAGAGTGATGTAGAGTAGTGGAGACAGGAGCATTATTTGTTAGGCTAGGACCCTAGACAAGGACAGAGTAAATTTCTTAGAGGGAATAATTGATAGAGAAAGATCATAGATGAAAAAAGAAATGAAATCATGAACCCAAGTAAATGGGGTTGGTATTAGAACAGAAAAGGACATTTCTGCCTTAAAGAAGACTGTCAAAACATAGGTGGAGGTATAAAAAAAGAAATGTTAAGATAGTAAAGAGGACAATCAGAAGAGTGTTTGCTAGCATGGCCTCCCATCTTCCCAATAAGGTAGAAGCCAAACCTATCTGTTAATAAAAGTCAGTGGCAAGGTAATAGGAAACTAGTGTGTGGGGAAGTTCAGAATTGGGGCTTTGGGGCATGTTATCAATAATCATGAAGATAGAATTGTTTAAATAACCAAATGGTAGTGGAGGTTTACTGCGGTTAGAGATCTTGATTTCTGCATCTGTTTGTTAATGTGTGTTGTTCACTTAAGATGTATGTAGGCTAAGTAGTTATTTTATACCTTGATGTGTGGACAGGAAAGAACAACCAAAAATAACTTGGAATTGGTATTCCAGCTTTGTAGAAGCATATACTTTGAATCAGAGTGGGAAGGGAAGTGAGGCAGAGAAGAGGCCATTATAGTAGGCCAGATGCGATGTAGTAAATACTGGAGCAGAGAGAATGAAATTAAAATATGAAGTAAGATTAGATTGTTTATTATCAATTTGTTTGGTTCTAGCAAAGTAGTGCACTAGGTTTAAGAAATGGTTACTTAAGTAACCCTTCAGCTAGCTTACACTTTGAGGAATTACGATCTTTCCATTTTTATACTTGATTGTCAAATTCAAATCCCTCTTGTTTATTAAAATGGTATTTAAAAATCTAAGATGCTATAAATTTTTACCTTAATAAAAATTGTAGGGCAGAGAACACAGTGGATAGCTGCTCTTTTTCCAGTATTTCATTAGTTTCCAACTCCTACGTTATAAAAATGTGACTGTCTTTTTAAAAAGAGATGGAATAATCGTTTTCAAGTAGTTGTTACTAGTTTTATAGATACAAAGGTGGAGACAGCATGTGAGGAAGTGTTGCACATGGCAAAAATATTACATGATTTTTCTTGAGTTCAGTAAGAAGTCATATGGTTCCCAAATTAATTTTTTTTTTTTTGTCCCTTGAATACCAGGTTCCCTCCTAGTCTCCGAGTCAAAGCCTGAATGGCCTTTGGAATTTTCCTTTCCTGAATAACAAGTCTTAGATAGGGAGGGGAAAGTCTAATTTATAAAGTTCTTCAAAAATAAGATTTTTGGGTTTTTTTGCTTAAATCTTTTCCTCCCTTAACTTTTACTACCCTAATTTCACCTGTTAAGATGAAGTTAAATTTTAGCTACATTAAACATAAAATTTTCAGTCTGCTATAGAAGGTCTTCTTAACTGTGGTCTGTTTTAATTTTTCTATTTTTCTTCTTTGTAACTGAGCTGAAGTACTGAGAACTTTCTCTGTTTTTAATCAGTTGTCCCTGCTACATGTTGTGGATATTTCCCTTGGCTGTGAGGGAATATAAAAGATAAATACTATTTGAAGGTGAATAATTCACAGTCTTCTTGCTGGGTGGAATAAATGTTTGTACCTTTTGAGAAACTGTGCTGTTATCAGTTCAAGTTAAATTTTAAATCGTAACTATAAATACATATGTGCACACATACACATACATTTCCATAATCTAGCATAATTACTTTTAAGTATGAAATAGTTTGATACAAAAGCCTTTTTTATATGTAAAATAATTGGAATAAAATTTAATTTTGATCTTGAGCAGTTTGGTCTTATAAAGTGGAACAATAAGTTGTTTACATTGTAACCTGAAGGCTGTTCAGAAGTCATATTATAGAAGTAATAGAGTTTGATAAATTATTTTATTATTTGCTTATAATCTACAGATACGCAGTCTTTTGCTAGTAAAAATAATATAGAAATATAAAAATAAAGGGAGTAATTTCAGCAATTTCTTGAGCAAATGTATGGTGATGTATGGATGCTCTATTATATAAAGGCCTTTTGAAAAAAGAATTATCAAGCAGTTTTGACTAATTTGAGAAATCTTTTGAGCTGTAGAAATTAATACGAGTACCATCAGGCACACCAAAGCTGTGTCCATCAAATACCATGCTGTGACCTAATTTTAAACTGCATCTGTGGAACTAGTGCTTTCCTCCTGATCCTGCATTAAACTTGTAAATATATAAATATATTTGAAATTTTCCTGCGTTTTTAAAGACAAAAGTTTTAAACCTTGAATATAATACTATGCCACAAAATTGCAAGCTTTATGCTTCTTTTTTGATGTATGAGTGTTTAACGGTCATGGTGTTTGTTTCTTCATGACTCATTTTTGTAATTTCACTGATGTAATATTTATAGCTTTTACTTTTATATCTAATCTTTCATGCATTTTACCTACACCTGGTTTATTTATAAGTTGCTTTTTAAATTTCAGAAAAGATATTGATGGGTTCACATTTTTCATTTGAACGTTTAAAACATATTTGAATAAACTAACAAAGATATGACCTGTTGAACCATCCTTTTAATCAGCCTTCTATATGACATAGGAAAAAATTTATCTCTATTAAGCGATATTAGAATTAGAAACATGCCTTTATGTCATTGGAGATATTTATTTTTGTTCCTGCCTGTACAAAGTCTCAGTACCTACACCATGGGTCATAAGATTTCAGTGTTTTTATTAACAGTAGTGATGATGAGTAAATCTCTGGAAATTCTCAGTCTTTGTCTTTGTATTTTTTCATGTATATATATATGCACCAGGTACTTTAAACAACAACTATTGATTGAGCCCAATATTCAGGACACTGTGCCAGTGATGGGAATTATAGGAGAAAATAAGAGCAAGAAGTCCCTATCCCTGTGGGGTTTGCACAGGAGGAAATAAATAATAAGTAAATACCAGAAAAAGAAGATATTTATAGATTGTGGTCATTGATATCAAGGGAATAAATAACACAATGTAATGGAGAGTATCAGAAGGTGAAGAAAGTTGTCTGAGTATTCTGCAAAAACGTGGAAGAAATAAGCAAGACCTAGGTCAAAGAGAACTTCGTGGGTCATTCTAAAGTAATAGGAATTTACAAAAGGGGATCTGATTCAGATTTTAAAAACATCACTCTTGGAGCTGCATGGAAGTGGGTTGAGAAGCATAGAAGTTGGGAATTTAGATGGAAGCATGGAGACCCAATTACAAGACTTCTGTAGTAGTCCAGGCAAGAGATAGTAGTGACTTGGATTAGGGTTATGGTAGTGAAGATGAAGGAGGGCTGCAGAATTCAAGAAGTATTTACAGTGGTGGATGGATCAAGAATGAGAGTAAGAGAAATCAAGAGTAGTTTCTAGATTTGGGGCATGAGTAGCTGGACAGAGGTTACGGCAGTTTACTGATATAGGAAAGAACAGAGATTTTTTTGTTATGTTTTTCTGACTTTTGTTGTTATTGCTGCCTGTTTTACTTTCCTGGGGGCAGGAGTAAGTCTGAGTTCTTTAAATAGAGATACGCAAGAGGAAATGACAGGTGGGCGATTTCTAGATCTTTATAGTTGTATGCATTTGGGGGATAAACACCCAAAAAGTTTAAATAATTTCTTGCGTTTAGCAAAATGTTCAGATTATACTTGGGTAGGTGGTATAAATTCAAGGAACCATGAAAAATTAGAAAGCTTAGGGAATAAAGACACCTGGAATTCATAATTTTTTAAATAGAAGAGACTTTTAGAATTGGTCTTCTAATCCACCCCTTCCAAATTTTACAGATAAGGAAATTGAGGTCTGAGAATTCAAGTGACTTTTCAGGATAGTGCTGAACTAAAATCCATGTTTGTGTAAGTACTATATTTGAGGAAGTTATCACTTTCATAAATACATATTTCATTAAATACATTTATGCTTCAATATTACTGTTTCAGCTCTTAGAACTGCAGATTTAGGAATATGTTCTGAAAATTTTGTGAAAAGGTAATCCTAAACCAACATTTTGTTTAATCTGTTATAAATCACAAAAATAAACTGACTAATTGAAAGAAGATGGAGCAGAACCAAATGATGAAGGAAGAGCTCTTTAGTTTTTCCAAATTTGAAAACATATAAAAAGCATTATGTGTGCATAAACATCCTTTATTATCATACTTGGTCCTTTATTTTTGTCCTTTTCTATAAATGTAGAGGAGTCTGAAATACTGACTACCCTGTTTATTCACTGAGAAATAAAGGACCTTGTGATTTGATCAGGATTCTTAGCAAAACTAAGGAAAGCCAGATAACAATCTGAGAGTTTTATTCTCAATAAACCAGTTAGACAAACATAGGTATACCCTTCAAGTTTTCAGATAAATATCTATTGTGCTGTACTATTTCTTTTGTATACAAGGTATATAGAAGATAAAAATTAAAATTATACTGTCTTCAATGTCTTGAATAAATTCTTCCATTCCTGGGATGAAGAATGATAGAAAGGAATTTATACACATCTTACAGATATTTTTAACAAATATTTTAAATCGTTTTGTCCAGTTTTTACTGATTGATACACCCTTTTAAATTTGTCTAATTTCTTGGCATTTTAAAGTGATCTTTTCCATTTAGTAGCTCACTAGCATAAAATTTTTTTCTGATACTGTGCTTTAAATGAAATAAATTGAGGTTTTAAGCAGCAAAACCTTAGTAATGTGTCAAATAAGCAGCAAAAAAAAGTTCCTCAGTGACCTGGAAAACCTCCTTAAAATAAGCAGTGATAAGAAGATGAAAGAACAGAAACAGGTTCTTTCAGTTGGACAGCTTGTCATTTGAGTGAATACCAGGTGATGGTTGTTTTTTCTCTTTGTTCCACATAATATAGTATAGGTCAGTTAATAAGTATTTAATAAATGCCATTTGTATCACCTAACCTTTATTAGATCAGATCAGTATTATATAGTGCTTTATAATAGAGACAAGAAAGAAATGGAGACATGCCAAGTCATTTTTTCCAGATTGGTATATACAGCAGGAAGCCATAACTAAATGAAAATCATAGGCCATTTTTTAAAAATTAATTTGATGTTAAAATTGATTGACTGACAACCAAGCCTCCAGGTGAAAATATTTAATGACTTCTGAGAGTGGGAGCAATGCTATCATTCTTACATGAAGATCTGATTGTATTTTTCCTCTTCAGATTTCTGAATTGTTATGGCATAATTTCTATCATTTCTAGAGTTTTTTCTTATCAACTCTTACTTCTTTTAACCCTGATTTCTTTTCTCATTTTGTGATATGGATGATTATTTATTGTAAAATTAATTAGAAAACTTATACATTAAAAGCACTTTTGTAGAATGGGGCTGATGCTTCTCTGTAGTCGGCCAAATTGATTTTGGAAAAGGAGAAGCCCTATGCTTACCTAGTTCTGAAGCAGCTAAGGTTTCACTTCAATTTGATGAGCACTTAAAGTGTCTCTTATATGCTCAAGAACACTTAATTGTCTTTTCTTTTAAGATTTTCAGTTTTTACAGTATTTGAAAGTTTCTTAAATAAAACTTTTCAGTGGCACATCACATTCTTCTTTTAAATAATAGTGTTCAATAGTGATACATTCATAAACAAATACCTACCATATGATTTGTTATTCCATTCCTAGGTATTTACCCAAGTATTTGTATGTCAGCATTCAGTACAGCTGTATTCACAGTAACCTCAAACTAGAAACAACCCAGATGTCTATCAGTATAGGTAAATGGAATAAAAAAATAGTGATGTATCCATACAGTGGAATACTCTTTAGCAGTTAAGAGTAAACCACTTACATACCTGACCCTGGATAAATCTCCAAATCATTAGGCAGAGCTAAAAGTGTTAGACATACTGCATTAATCTATATATATAATACACGTATTTTTACCTAATGTAATATATATAATACACACACACACACACACAATGCAAAATAATCTATAGTAACAGAAAACATTGGTTGTCTGGGGTCAGAGGTGGAGGGAGAGATGGCTTGCAAAGAGACTTGAGGAATCTTTTGATTATGATGAAATATTTGATATATTGACTGTATTGGTGGTTTCTAGGGTATAGAGAACTGTCAAAACTCATCAGTTATACATTTTAAATCTGTGTAGTTTCTTTTATATAAATTTTCCTCAATAGAGTTAATAAGGAAGGCAATCAGAATCTAAACACAAAAGTACACTTTTTTTTTTCATTTTATACACGTAATAGATATCTTGAAAGACATTCTGAAAAATATGACCATGGACCTTTTTCTAACCCTTCCATGTAAAACTGATTTCTTTATTTGTACTTCCATTATACTCCAAAAACTTAATTGTGTTTACTGCTTAAGTATTTTCCTTCATACTTTTTTCTCTGTAACTATGAATTAGTTATTTTTGTATTCCCAAAACCTAGCTCAAGTTTATGAAGACTCATAGGTACTCCTCAAAAAGTTTGATAAGGACAGGAGAATTAATGCTAATTTGGTCACAGGTTTTGAAATACCTCAAAAATGATTATGTAATATATGTCATTAGTATTTTAAGAACTGTTACTCCTATTAAATAAGAGTTAGCTTAGATTACAGGTAAGCAGGAGAAAGCACTTCAGTTTTACTGTATAAATCTCATTATGAAGTCATAATTTAAAGTTGACTGTACTTATGTTTATCGTGGACATGAATGTTTAATTTCTGGAATGTGCTAATCTCTAGCTCAGTTTTTATTTTGTAAATATTGAAGGTCTGTTTAGGATTATTGTATGTTCTTAACATTGTATAATGTCCTGCTTTATCCCTGGTTATACTGCTTGTTCTGTGTCTACTATGTCTGACCACATTGACTCAAATTTCCTTTGATTAGTGTTTGCATAATACATCTTATACCATTCCTTCATTTTTAATCTGAGTGCACTTATATTCAAAGTGGATTATTTGTAGATAGCATAGTTGGGTCTTGGTTTTTTATCCAATCTGACT
The DNA here is from genome assembly GCF_024610735.1 of Ursus americanus. Classification (NCBI taxonomy): domain Eukaryota; kingdom Metazoa; phylum Chordata; class Mammalia; order Carnivora; family Ursidae; genus Ursus; species Ursus americanus. Next base: position 5,761,578 of record NC_142134.1, on the reverse strand, counting down.
ATCTCTACCTTTAGTGGAATATGTAGACCATACGTATTTAATTTGTGTGGTATTTGTATTTTGTATGGTTGGCTTGGCTTGAAATCTTACTAGTTGTTTTCTCATTTTTTGAACTCTTCTTTATTCCTTTTCCCATCTTTTTCTGATTTCTTTTGGAAAAATTGGGTAATCTTTATTTTCCCCATGTATTCCCATTATTGGCTTATTAGCTGTACCTCTTTTTAATTTTTTAGTGTTTGCCCTGTGGTTTGCAGTATACATCTTTACCTTATCACAGTTTACCTTCAAATATTATAGCACATCACATATAGTTTAATAACCCTACAACTGTATACTAAGTTCTTCCATCTCATACCTTGTGCTATCATTATCACACATTTTGTTTTTACAGAGGTTAGAAACCCCACAATATATTGTTCTTTTTACTTTAGACAGTTAATTATCGGTAAATACAGGAGGAAAACTTTTTAATATTTACTTTCATTTTCATCACTTTCAGTGTTCTTCATTTCTTTGAGTAGATACAAATTTTTGTTTAGTATTGTACACCTTTTGCCTGAAAAATTTCTGTGAACATTTTTTTGCATAACAGATTTGCTGTCAGTGAATTCTTTCAGCTTCTATTTGTTTGAAAAATTCTTTACTTTACCCTAACTATTGAAAGATATTTTCACTGGATAAAAAATTCTGGGTTGATGGTTTTTAAAAAAAAAAACAAAACAACAACAAAAAAAACATTTTAAAGCACCGTATTAGTATTTTATAGATATCATTCCATTGTCTCCTAGTCTGAATAGTTTAGATGTCTACTGTTTTTCTTATTTTTGCTAGTCTAAAAATAATTTTTGTCTACCCTCCTCCTCTGGCTGCCTTCAGGAGATTCTCTTTTTCTTTGCTTTTTCAGCAACTTGGCTATTTGGTGTGTATTTTTATTGTTTGCTTCGTTTGGGCTTCCTTAAGCCTCATAGATTTGTGGCAGGATGTCTTTCATTGTTTTAGAAATTTCTTAGTCTCCTTAAATATTTCTCCTACCCTGTTTTCTATCTCTTCTGGGATTCCAGTTATACTTACATTAGATTGCTTGCTATTTTCTGCCAGTTCTTAGGTGCTCTGGGTTTTCCCTTCACTCGTTTTGTTTCCTTGTGTTTCATTTTTATAATTTCTCTTGATCTACAGTTACTGAGTCTTTCTTTGGTTTTATTGAGTCTACTGTTCAGCCTCTTGAAATAATTCTTCTTTAATATTGTGTTTTTCATTTGTAGCATCTCCATTTAATGCTAAAGTTCCATTTCTCAGCAAAATTCCAAATTTGTTCATGAATATTATTTACCTTTTCCATTAGATCCTTTAATAAATTAATCATAGTTATTTTAAAGTCCTATCTGATATTTCTAACACGTAGGTCACCTGTGAGTCTCATTATGCTGATTGGTTTATCTTTTGATAGTAGGTTATTTTTTTCCTCTCTTTTTTAATATATCTCTTAATTTTTTATTGAGTGCTGGACATTGTGTATAGAAAAACAGTGGAGACTGAAATTAACAGTATTTAATCCCCAGGAATAAGCACACTTCCTTTTATTTCAGGCAGTTAGTATAGAGTGGAAGTCCCGCCAATCTAGTTAGAAGTTGAGCTGGGTTCACACTTTGCTGTTATTAACTGTACTTCAGTGCAGTAGCATTCAAACTCTCTTAGTAATGGGCTCCTCTTACCTTGTGCTTAAAGTAGGGGTGCTCAGTTTTCTTGCTTTCTCTTCAGCCTTTAGCCATCCATGCATGCCTAAAGGTGGTATGCATATACCATGTGTGGTATGCACATACCATAAAGGGATTCCCTCATATTCCTAGTCCTCTTCCCACAGTAGACTGTGGTTCACAAGCACTGTACAGAGCCTCCATCTCTGTTAGTCCACAGAGTAAAAACCCATTCTAAACATTCTGATGCTAAGTGGAAAAAAAATTCAAAGACAGTAGATTAAGTAATGAGGAAATAACTAATCTTCCTTTCATAGTTTGCACATGTATACTGATTATTAATTAATTAAAATCCTGTATTATGCTTGGAATATATTCTTGTTAGTGATCTGAAAACCATAATTTCTGTGAGATATATAACATCTGAATATTATAGTAAAGGCTTACTTAAATGTCAAATACTTTTTTTTTTGTATAAAGCTTGAATATTCCAGTTGTTTATATGGAAAAGTGTATTAATTTCCTAGGAATGCTATAATAAAATACCACAAACTGGATGGCTTAAAACAACAGAAATTTATTGTATTAAATCAGGGTGTCAGCTGGGCTCTGCTCCCTCTGAAATCTGTATGCAGAGGCCTTTTTTGCCTTTCCTAGCTTCTGGTGTCCTCAGGAGTTTCTTGGCTTGTGGCAGTAAACTCCGTTCTCTTCTTCTGTCTTTACATGCTGCCTTCTCCCTGTGTGTTTTTATATTTTCACATAGCATTCTCCTCTCTGCATCTCTTTCCTCTTAAAGGGATACTAGCCATATTGCATTAAGGACCTGCCCTCCTCTAGCATGACCTCATCTTATCTACTCACATCTGCAGTGACCCTGTTTCCAAATAAGGTCACATTCTGAGGTCCTGGGGGTTAGGACTTGAACATATATTTTGGAGGAACACAATATAACCCATAATAAGCAGGAATAATGTCTGTGTCTCAAAAGCATATTCCTCAATCAGTAATGTTATCTCAAACAGGTAAAGATATTAAACTACTGAATTTGAAGGGCAAGCTAAGAATACACTTATAAGTAAATCTTTGTGTCATGAATTCATTTTAACTTTCTAGGAAGAATTTTGATATTTGATTTCCTTTTCAATTCAGGTAAATTTGGAGAAAAAAAGCGACTAACCTTTTAAAAATCGCATTTAATGAAAATATTTATAAACTGTTCCATTTTCTGCTTATTTGGAGCATTGTTTACATAGAGTTCTGGTAAAATTAGGCAGTTCAATCATTTCCTTAGCTCAGTAATGGGATAGTTTGGGGATTTTCAGTAATATTATTCATTTAGCTTTCTAAGACATCTGAATTTCATAACACATGTGGCTGGCATTCACTGAGAACTAATGGGCTCTTTGAAATTTAAAATCTAGTCTCTAGTTATAGTTTGGTATTGACTAAAAAGACTCAGTAGTACTTGAATCCCTACACTTAAGAGTCCAATTTATGTTGCCCATTGTTTTGAAATCCTTGTTCAGAATGTATTTACTTGTGTTGAGATACTATCAAAATAAAACAGTTGTTCTTAGAGTTTAAAAGGTGGCATAACAGTAGATTCTGAAGAAAAGCAATGCGAAACTTCATTAAAATAAATTTTATCGTGGCACCTTTATAATGCTATTGCTTTTTACAAACTAACAGTAGTAAGGACTTAAGTTATAATTGTTTTGACTTTAAGCATCTACTCTGAATCGCCTTTGTGTTTAGTAAGAAAAGCACTTCAAAAATTATTTCTAAACAGTATAATTTTTCAGAACTCAGCAGGCAAAAAGCCAGGTCTCAGCTTTCCAGCCAAGCTTGTAAAAAGAATGTTTGATTTATTTACCATAAGTCTTTATAGTTTCTAGTAATAGTTACTTGGGGAAAATAAAACTAAGTGCCTGAATTATAATGATTAACGACTGGAAATTAAGATAGCAAGATTTGAGGGTTTTTTAAACACATTTAAAAAACAAAACCAAGCATAGCATACACTAGTACTTCCTGTGTGCACAACACGGAGTAGAAGTAGAAGTTGAAATAGAAATGACTAAGAGAGTGTCAGAGCTAAAGAGAAGCTCAGCAGTTTCCTTTCCTGCTTCCCCCTTTTCCAGAGCAGGAAACACGTAAACAGAGGTTAAGACGCTTCCTTATGGTCAAAATTAACAAAACTTAAAACCTGGAAACCTTATTATAGTTACTTTATAAGTCATTACTTCAGCGATGTTACAGTTTTCCTAATATTAAAAACTTCTACCTTACCTTATTGAAATTCTTAAGTTAATATTTTAAATTTTAGGTAACAAATTCAGATTCCCACTCTCAACAACCAGGACTAGTCCTAGGATTTCATTATTAAATGTTCTTTTCATTCAGCTCCTCGGAGACCTTAGTTTATGACATGTCCACAGCTTTCTTTACTTGAAAAGTTTTACCTTATATTGAAAATAAATCTCGTTTTCTTTTTTTTTCTTTTTTAAGATTTTATTTATTTATTTGACAGAGATAGAGACAGCCAGCGAGAGAGGGAACACAAGCAGGGGGAGTGGGAGAGGAAGAAGCAGGCTCCCAGTGGAGGAGCCTGATGTGGGGCTCGATCCCAGAACGCCGGGATCATGCCCTGAGCCGAAGGCAGACGCTTAACTGCTGTGCCACCCAGGCTCCCCTGTTTTCTTTTCTTTACCCTTACTTAGCTATAACTGAACTTAAATTACAACAGGGGATACTAAAAGTGTTTGGAAAAGGATGCATATGCTTCAGCATCGAACAGTGGAGAGGAGGGTGAAAAAGTGAGGAAGAGTGTTTGCCGTCTTGTGTTCTCTCTGTGGAGCAGGAAGTATGGTTTGTGTTAAGAATGCAGACGTTGAGAAAGGGAGGAGCTTCAGAAAGTTCTGACTGGTTGTGGGTCCCTGTGGGTGATGTGACAGGGACGTGTGAAAAGATACTGCAGCACAGTTTAAGACTTTGTCCATGCTTCTGAGGGTTATAATTTTCAAAGTTTAAGAAAAGATTGTGTAATTTGTTCATTCTTTGAAGTGTTTCTAAATATCGTTATTAAAAGAACATTCTCTAGGAGTTTTATAAATATTGCACTCTCAAAATGGATCTCATTGACTGGATTAGTGACTATGAGTTTTGATATGGCTGTACAACTTGCGTTATTGTACTGTGCCTCTTTAAGCTTTTAACCAATTTTATGTGAAATAGATTTTATCTGTCAACCGCTGTCTGTTTAATGTGCATTTTGGACAGCTGTTGTAGTGTATAGATGAGTCTCAATGTTTGTTAAGTTCATGGATACTCTAAAAAGATTTTCTGGGGGAAAGATACCAGAGAACTTTTTTGAAGTGAATCTCCAAAACTAGATTCTTAATCAATACTGGACAGTGCTGTTGTCGTAATGAAATGAAGGGCAAAAGTATTTCATTATATCTTTTTTGTGTGTTTAATGAGGGAATGTCGAATTAAAATTCAGATTTCCCAAGTTTTAGTTCAGAATGCTGATATTTAATCATCATGATCTCTTTAAGCAAAGTCAGAGTTGCAAAAAGGGAAAAAAGAAATAAGGTTTATAATTTATCTTCTTAATTCACTTATAGTATTATCTCTAAACTACATTTACAATTTAAGTCATTTGTATTTATCTTCTCCATGCCTTAGCTTTCATTTTTGCCATCAGTAACCTTAAAAAGCCTTTATAGCTTTATGCTCTGTTCCACCTTAGATTATACCAAACACTCTAGCACTTACTGTAGTGTTGTGTGCAGCCTATGATGAGCCAGCATCGCTAATTAGCACTTGCAGATCGTATGTATAGGATGCTTTTATAGAAAACAGAGAGGGAGATGGTCACAAACCCATGACCCTTCCGAATGTTGAAGGTGAACTCTTTTTATTTGCTACGATTTCTTTGAAAACATAAAAGCTAATTTATTTAACAGTGTCTCCAAACATACATACTTTTCTCATGTTTCTCAGTAGTAATGTGTAACAAAATTTAGATGAGAGCTTATTAGTATGACCAGCTCCTACTGTTTATTTCTCTCATATCATTTTCTCAGGCATGCATCATAGTCATAACCACAGTAACCATTCGTGATGTCACAAGGGATTATTACTTTTGCTAGGAAGTAAGTTTGAGCAGATGGATGCATAAGGAACCAAGATCCTGTTGTTATACAAATAATTACAAGGTGGGAGGAAACTAATATCCATTATGTATGTAGGCATAATTTTTTAAATAGATTTTTAAATTTGTATTTCATACTGAGAATTTCTGAGAAGAAATATATGAAAAAGGTGATGTTTAAATCACAAAAGTTGAAGCAGCATGAAAATCATAGACTTTTAAATTGTAAAAAATTAATTTTAGATAAAATTTGCTGTTGCAGATTATAGACTTCTTTTACATCCAGCACCATGCTGCCTCCTCAGGTTTTCTCCTTAGTGTTTCCAAAGATTTGAGCTTCTGTCTTCTCTTTTGGAAATCTGGTGGTGATAGAAATGATAAAAAACAGTGTATTTGCTTATGTTATTATAAGGCTTTTCTATAAAGCATGAAAGTTCTAGAATTGTACCTAGTCATATTACATAGGCTTGATAGGCACTTTCTACTAGCTACTTAGCTATCTTTCCAGTTTTTCTTTCAAATTCTAACATCTACGTATCTCTGCATTTATCTGTTTCTTTCCTTTTCTTCTTGAACTGTTGTGGGTTGGGTTTTTTTTTTTTTCATGTACATGTTGTATACACTGGATATCAAAATAATTGCCTTATTTAATGTACAGAGAAGTGGACTGTCAGCAAAGACCTTCTTTTGTATATTCTGGAATAGATTCAGACTTAGTTGCCAGATTGCCTAAACCTTAAAAGTCAAATAATACCCAGGTAGTAGTGGAGGGGTGAAGCAGTGAACTCACATGCTGCTGAAGGGAGTGTACACTGGCTTTGGCAACCTGTTTGTCATTATGGAGAAAGTGGTATGCAAATTGAGTGTACCATCTATGTATTGTAAAGAACAGCCCAAACCTAGGAACAACCCAAGTAACACTCATCAAAGAATAGGCAAATAATTGAGATGTGTTCATACAATGAATATTATACAACAGGAAGCATGTAACAGAATGAATTTCACAAACATAATGTTGAGTATAAGAAGGTAGGTACAAGGGGCGCCTGGGTGGCTCAGTCGTTAAGCATCTGCCTTCGGCTCAGGGCGTGATCCCGGACTTCTGGGATCGAGCCCCACATCAGGCTCCTCCACTGAGAGCCTGCTTCTTCCTCTCCCACTCCCCCTGCTTGTGTTCCCTCTCTCGCTGGCTGTCTCTCTCTGTCAAATAAATAAATAAAATTAAAAAAAAAAAAGAAAAAGAAGGTAGGCACAAAAGAATAAATACAGTATGATTCCATTCAAATAAAGTTCAAAAAACAAGCAAAGCTAAACTGTTCCGTAACCATATTGTGGTGGTTAAAAACAAAAGCAAGTAAATGATTTTCATTCTCAGTCTCTGTTTCTTTCTGACACACACACACATTCACTCACTCACTCACTCACTCACTCACATTCATCCTCTAGGTGAATGATAATTTACCAAAATCTAAGCAAAGGCCCCATTTATTCAGTAAATACTGAGTGTCTACTATGTACTGGGCATTTGTTGCCCAGAACAGAGAGAGAGCCTAGTTGGGGAAACATTCAAGTAAATCTGAAATTAGAATATACTGTAACATGTTACAGTGATTGTATTCAGTGGTTATTTTAGGTTCTTTCCTCAGCCTTATTATATAACTTGGACCTGATAATGGAATATCAACTTGGTAACTTTTTTTGGTAACATTTTTTTCTCGTTTGTGAGACATAATGACCATGACATACAAGTTTGATTGCTTCCTGCTTTTGGCTGCTGAAGAGTAATGGAAGTGCAGGATCTCTTTAGATCTGTAACTCTGCTCTTACCTACTGTGAAGAAATATCATACTTGTGCTGGAAACTTCCTTCATATGACAAGTCATCACTAAGAAATGTAGCAGGGCCTAAAGAGTTGGTGAGCTGTACTTTCACCAGTGTTTGGATACCTCATAATTATGGCAAATTAAGATATAAATTATAGTGACAGTGCAGGATGCTTCACAAGTTAGGAGTTATTTATTATGAGAAGAGTTAAAAGCCTGTATTTCATAGATATGAAAGTTTAGGATAAGGGACCTTTTGTAAATTATTTTTAAGTGAACAGTAATAATACTCAATATTGTAACATAAAACTATAGAGCTACCTTTATTGTGGGAGAACAATTTATAGGGACTTGTGCAATGACAGATCTAATATGTATTGTAAATGATTCATTAGATACCCTTAAAGACCTACTCTTTCACTGGTTTTGGTAGAGTAATAGAATACAGCTTTGTCATTTATTCCTTTGCATCCTCCAATTCTTTAAAATATGTTAATAAAATTATCTTTTAACCTTACTTCCCTGGATGACTTGTCAAAAAAGAAGGGGGTGGCGGGGAGGAAGGAAGGAGCTGTATAAACATTCCTGTAGTGGTGGTGAATACTTTTTTACCTTAGATAACTATCATATGTGCTTTGTTTTTCTTCTCAGATTTGGTATAATGTAATTCTAATACAGAGATTGAGTTTATGTTCTGTAACCAACTGCTGATAATACATGAGTGAAGAGCTATGTTGTAAATAACCCGAACAGGGCAGGGAGGGAGGAAGGGAACTGAAGAAGGAAGAAAAGGAAAAGAAGAAAAACACTGTGACTCAAACATAAATAGGTGGTTTGCCTTCTAATTGTAGTTATGTTCTTATTTATTGCATTATTAAATTTGATGAACAGATTTGTTGAATAAATTTGTATTAAAATTTATTACATAATTGAATAGTTAACTGTTTTTTTTTTTCTTTTAAGATTTCATTCATTTATTAGAAAGAGAGACAACGAGAGCATGAGTTGGGGAAGGGCAGAGGGAGAAGCAGGCTCCCCTCTGAGCAGGGACCCCCCCCCCCATGTGGGGACTCAATCCCAGGACCCCGAGATCATGACCTGAGTCGAAGGCAGAGGTTTGACTGAGCCACCCAGGCGCCCCAGATAGTTAACTGTTGATAGGAAGTCAGCTTAGCTTTTAAAATTTACTGCAAATAGGCTCCACAAAGTTTCTATGTCTTAGTTTCCTAGAACATGAATTTAAGGCTTAGTTTAGCAATTCTCTAAGATTTCTAAGTCCTAAGCCTCTGTGATTTATATTTTGAAAGCCCATATTTGATCAACAATTTGAATCAAAGATATTTAATCTTTGCATTTTAGGGATGGCGTATCCTATATATTTTTATTATTGAAGGTCTGAACATTTAGATTTGTAATCGTAATGTTCACTTTCTCTGACATCATCCCCATACAAATTGCCCAACAATTGAGATAATTTACATTTATGTTATTGTACAGTAAAACCTTGGATGTTAGATTTCTAAATGAGGTATGACCAGTGTTCTTGGCTAGCTTATCTGACTAGTTACCCTGACAATTAGGATTTTTCTGTGATCTTATTAGCTGATGAGCATAGGTTCCTGTTCTGCAACTATGTAACAATACAATAAAGCTAGTGGACAAAAATATGTTATTTCATTTTAGTATGGATTTCCTGAAAAATTTTCAGTTATCAAGCAAGTATTTATGAGGCCCTGCTATATAAGGGGTGTGGGTGTGTGTGTGTGTGTACACCATAAGAACGAATATATATTGTTTCATTGTCTAATATGATTTCAGCAACAATTATAAAGATATGACCCTAGTTTCAGTTTTCTTATTAGAAAAATGAAAATCTTTCATTTATTAACTTAATAGCTATAATGCCCTTGTGAGCCATTTCTTTTACTGACCCTTTATACTATGCTTCTGTAGCTGCCCAGTCTAGTATGGTGGCCATTAGCCAGATTTGGCTATTAAACAATTGTGAAATGTGGCTAGTCTGAATTAACATGTGACCGTAAGTGTAAAGTTCACTCAGATTTCAAAGATTTATCACAAAAAAGACAGTTTAAAATATTTCATTAATAATTTGTATGTTGATTGCATGTTGGGATGGTGTTTTATTGGATTTAATAAAATAGGTTATTAAAATTAATTTTTTACCTGGTAATTTTTTTCATGTGACGACTAGTAAATTTAAATCACATATATGGCTCATACTTATGGCTCTCATATTTCTTTTATATGAGGAAAGTCAGGTTTAAAAAGACAGATACTTTCTTTTCATCTCTTTCCATTCCTACATTCAGGGGTTGGAAAGTATTCTAAAGCTCTTTATATATTCCGACAGTTAAATGATATCTGTTCTATGTAATATAGATATATACATAACAGAAGATATGTCTGACCATCATTTTGACCACTAGTTGTAATGTTGAAGTACATTGGTGTGTTCTAGAATAGAGGGAATAAGGAAAAATGAAACACAAAATAGCAAGAATTGAGAAGAGGAACATGCTTATGGACTATAGACATGCCATTAAAAGGATCCTTACTGTGATCTAGAATTATTATGTGAGTTGGATGGTTTTCTTTGATAATAGCTAACTTTGAAAAACACTGATAGATATGTTTAGTGGTTTCCAAGTTGAGAAAAAAAGGTTCTATAAAATATTAGTTCCTGGTTTTTTCTTTTACACAGAATTGTCATTTGTGAAAGAGGAGGTGAAAATTTTCACATGTGATAGTCATACATTCCTAGAACACAGAGTTCTTTAAGCTCCTGCCAATGAGAATAATCTTTTTTCTCTGAAAAAGTGATTGTCTCTTTTCCCCATCCCACCCCCATTTCCATGTTTACTTGTTTTGGTTTTCCAAAAAGACATATTTAATGCCCTGCCTAGGTTTATTTTCTACTTACTCACTATATAAGGAATAACATTGTTATGTTTTATATTTGAAATTGTAAGGTACATTTCTTTTTTCTTTTATGTTTAATTTAACTCTTTGTTTTACAGATGAGGGCAGAAGTGCAGTTGACCAAGCAGGTGGTGCACAGATTGTAATTGACCATTTAAGGTCACTGTGCAGTATAACAGACCCCGCCAATGAGAAGCTCTTGACTGTCTTTTGTGGCATGCTGATGAACTATAGCAATGAGAATGGTAAACAAAATTGAAAACTTGCTTTATCTCTGGGGGAAAATAAAAAATCATCATTACTATAGTACATAACAAAAATATTTAGAAAAATTATGAGCAAAGAATTCATAAGTGGCATAAAATTAATAAATAGCCAACATTAAATCACAGTGTTCCAAAAATACAGAATGTTCTAATTTATTAAATGGGACAAGTTTTTGAAGGGTTACCCATGTTAATTAATACAAAAAACAAAAACAACATAATGGTATGCTTTAATATTTCTCACTATGCACATGAAAATAAACAGTGTTAAAATAGCTTCCTGTTTATTACTTTATATTAATGCCAGGAGTAGCTTTAAACACAAACACTATATTAGTAAAATTATTTTATCTAGACACTAGATTTATTTGTCAGAATAGAAAAAATCTTTTAATAAAACCTGGCCTTAGACAAATAAAGTTCAGAGTAATTGCATTTTCTCATTTTAGAAATTTAATAAATACCTGTCAATAGAAGTTTCTTTTCTCTGTAAAACATTCTTAGAACCTAGCAACAAATGACATGTCAAAATTTTCAGATAATCTATATGGTTAATTAAATGAATGTAAAAATGGTGATATGAAAGCTTCACTATATTTTTAAATGTCACAAAAAAATGTATCATCTTATAGGAGTTATGGCATGGATCAAACACTCAAAAATTCTAATAGGTTTCTAGACTGTAACACACATAAGGTCTTTTTGTGGTTTGTTTTGTAATGGCATCTTAAGCTGTAGTCTTTGGCAAAGACATATTTTAGTTGCATATTGAACATGTAATAAATTATTTACTTTCATGTGTCCTAGAAACACATGGACCTTTAGGCATATTTTTCATTTTTCACTTTTGGTAGTCATGAGTCCAAAGAAATATTCTCCATAATTAAAAAGAAAAAAGATAAACATTGATGATAAATGGCTACTGACATTTGGCCAGTGACAACCACAAACGGTGGGGACTGTAGCCCTTGTCCCATTGAACAGGGAGAGCCACTACTCTCCTCTAGTCTATAGTTTCTATATGGCAATTTGGTCAAATACTGCCACATCTTTTCATTGGAAGATGGGGGGAAGCTGCAGATCTAGCTTTTCATGTGACATCTGTTTTTTAAATGTTGGATTACGTGTGCGTTTTTAGCACTGTACAAGCTCAGGTCCCATCCTATACAGAGGATACCAGTTTTAACCTCTGAATTAAAATTTCCAATAATATTAATAAATAGTTTTTATTTGTCAAATGGCTAGCCCATTAAACTCAAGCTAGTAACAAATGGTAGTCTTTATCGGGTCAACTACCACTATTTTTTTCCCCTGTGGTGAAATCATTTTTGAAGAGAAAATGAACAGGAGAAACAGACATGAGAGAGTCTGGGTAATCCACAAAATTAATAGCTAGTTCCTAAATAATTGAAACTAGACCATAATGCACACATATCTGAATTGCATTAGGAAATCATTGGCCAGTTGTTCATGTTGCTTTAGTTTCATTTGGGACATCTTGGACACCTATCTTCATTGGGTGTTCATCTTGGACACCTGAGAAAATGGGACAAGATGCTAAGTGGGAGAATGGTTTAGACAGATAAATGAAAGAAACTAGCCATGAAGTTATTAGAGCAGCTTTGGATATAAAAGAATTAGTCCTGTTATGGATTTAAACTCATTGTCATTTGGAAACCGCTGTTCAAAGATCTGTACAAAAGCATATCAAATGGCCAAATGGTCTTTAAAAATATCACTAATTCTAATCCAAAGGAGACTGCAGTTTCCTTTGAGTCCCTATGGTAGGATATCACAATGTGTAGACGTGTGTATTGAGAAGGAAATGATTAACCACATGCAGAGTCCACAGTTGAAATGCATAATATATTTGTTTTGTTTAAGGGTAGGCTTTTTTCCTGGTGTGCAAGTATTCCCAAAAAGTAACTTAGATACTTCAAAAACCTTGATTAACTTTTCTCAGAACATTATTGGAGCAGAAGTGTTTTTGTTCCATTATCCTAAAACTGGTATTGGAATGAAGCTTTCATTGGATAAAATAGAAGTAAAGTTACCTTTAGTATTTTAAACAAAGAGGTGCCAAACATGTAACTATCTTCTTTCTTCTCCTTGCGTTTACATTTGTCTGTCATGGGGATCATAGTTTGTGAAGTGATTCTTTTTCTCCATAATACTCTCTAACTTAAATTACATTCTTTTTCATTTTGCATAATTATTGCATCTTTGTTGTTCTGTTGATTACTTACTCTATTTTTTAAAACGTGTGTTTAAAGACTTGCCTACTTAAATATTAGGTCTTTTTGGCTAACTTAAGAACATTTGATATTGACCATGTACCCCTAGATGAGTCACTGTGAAAAAAAATAGAGCTTTTTGAAATTCAGGAGGCAGTTTTTATTAGCACTGGAAAATGAAGTTCCTTTTTATGTGTATTTACTATTGAATTTCAGTACATAAGGCTCTGCTAGTAACTGAGTAGAATAATTGAGTGATAAATTGTTACTCTACCAGAAAAAGTAACTGTATCCTTAGCCCTAGTAACTTAAGCCTTATTCATAGGGAGTTATTACTTCAGCTTCACAGATATATATTTTTTTACTACAAAGGTAAGAGTGCTGAAAATGGTCACAAATATCCACCAACATAGTTTCTTTGGTGGTAATATTTTCAAATTGTATATTAGTCCTAAAAGTAAATTGACACCAGACTGAGACTTAAGATATCTTGATTCCTATCCATCTGGTTGGTGGACAACTGTGAGCATATCCAATTGTTAAATCCATTAAGTAGGGAATAAAAAAAAAATTCCTAACCACATGCAAGACAGATACATTGCGAAAATACATGTGTCATAAAGGTATTTTTGTACCCTTTGATAAAGTTATATAAAACTCAACGTTCATGAGTTTTAAAATTTTGAACCAGCTCAGGACTGTACACTTTTAAGCTATGAGGTGGATATATCCTTTTGTTCCCCCATTTGTGAAGCAATTAAAATTTTTTATACCCAAACTGGTAAGTGTGGAATATCTGAATAGAGAAATTTATAATTGCTTAGCCAGAAAAGTTGTATCCATAATATCATATAAATAAAATCATGTTTAAATAGAATAAGACAAAACTTTTTTTTTTTTTTCAGTAAAAATCATTTAAAGTTTATCCTTTTGGGGGAAATCATACCTATTTTTCGCATGGCAGAAAAGCACTCTTCAATTCTGTGGCTCTCCCAAGTAGTCTGAGTGTTTGACAGTTGTGGTTAGAGCAAAGCGTGTTGACAATTTGATATTCAGTTTGAGGAAATATGCTGAACTTCCTGTATTTTCTTCATCTGTTTATTAACTTACCCTAAAAACAAGAAACTCAGACCTATTATTATAGATATTTTTATCTCATTAGTTTCTTGGGTATCTTTTCTAGCTTTGGTTACCCAATGCCAAAACATTGCAGTGAAGACTAAAAATTCTGTTCAGATCTATTTTCAAATATAACACCATTTTAGCCTGTAGTAGAAGTCTGGCAAATATTTATTGACTTCTGGATATTTAGTATTGTCTAAAATTTTTTTATTAACAAAATTAATGCTTGGAAGAAAAATGGGTTTTTGGAATGTATTTTCTTTATTAATTTAGAAGCATTATAAACTCTTGCCAACTATATTACTTGATAGTTCCTGAATATTCATGTTCATTGTAGTAGCAGAAAGTGGCATTGGAAACATCCTGATGATGGTGCCAAAAATTTACCATAGGTGATCCACAAACTTAAAAAATCTGCACACTTATACTTGAAAGTTGACTGCAGTTTGAATGGAAACAAACGAGTAATCAAAAGCAGACCACCAGAGTTATTTAACACCTTGTTCAGGGATCTCCTAATAGTCACCATTTTTATTACCTTACATGTAATATGTAATAACCATGATGACCATGATTAATCAGTAAATATCTTTTGGAAAACTTTATAATTGAGAATTTAATTTTTTTCTTAATATACCTATGCTAGAAATATAAAATACAGGGAAAAGTCTAATTCTTAAGAAAATTATTGATGGTAAGCACTAAAGCAAGGACTAAAGTTACTTGTTTTACATAGGCTGTGCCATAAGAGAGAAAAGTAGAAGAAATAAACATGCCATCAAGAAAGGAAAAATCTGTTTCCTTCTAAAATGATTAACATAATATACACAGTTTATGACTGGCTTTTTCATGTAAGCTATATTATATATGTGAAATATGTAAATATGTGATACCAATTTGAGGAATATGATGTATATTGGATATATAGGATCAGTTTGAGGATATATGTGTGTGTATATCATATACATGTGATCTATATTTAATTGTATATATATGATTTTTCAAATAGCTGATTTTTCTCCAATATCTTAATAGCTCCCTATTATTGAAGATTAATTTTTTTTGTGGCTCCTAAAATCTCTCTGGGATACTCTTGTAATAATTCTCACATTTATTTTCTGTATAGACTTATGATAACTGAGCTATGGTTGAAGGGAGGCCATCAGTGTGGTTTAGGAAATGCAGTTCAAATGCATGGGTATGTTACTGGAGCATAACAATTTAAGTATTCAGCCCAGTACATAAATTCAGTTGTTTAAAATAGGCCTGTAAAGTATTTTCTCTTTAACTTAAAGATCACTTAATGTGTAATTAATTTTAGCTGCTACCTTCATTTCAACCAATAGCAACAATTTCACAATTTTAATCATACTATTCATTTTCCTACTGACCTCAGTCTAATAACGTGGCTTATTTTTTCTTCATATTTAAAATGAGAAGAGTAGGGGCGCCTGGGTAGCACAGTCGTTAGGCGTCTGCCTTCGGCTCAGGGCGTGATCCCGGCGTTTCAGGATCGAGTCCCACATCGCGCTTCTCCACTGGGAGCCTGCTTCTTCCTCTCCCACTCCCCTGCTTGTGTTCCCTCTCTCGCTGGCTGTCTCTCTGTCACATAAATAAATAAAATCTTAAAAAAAAAAAAAAAGATTGAAAATGAGAAGAGTAGAAGTTAATAAGGAATAATCCTCATTAAAAACTAAAAAGCACTTTGGCTTGAGCTACTTGTTTATTTTTATGCTTTGGTATTACTTTATTGCAGTTAAGAAAGAATACTTCCTAGATATTAGATGTTTAGGAAATGATTCGCTTTGCATAAGTGAGGAACTGTTTCCACAGTTAATTTACTGTGGGTACAAGCTAATTAATAATTACATATAATTCCTAAATACTAAAAACTTTTTGCCTAACTTTAAGGTAAAAAAAATCAAAATGTAAAATTTTGTCTTTGTAATATATTGTCTTTTTCCCCATAATTATGTTAATTTTCCAATATACCATTTCAGTGTATTTTTCCTTCATTTTTTTTTCCCTTTCCATAAAGGCCTGGGAGATGTGCTCTTAAGTTTGCATCTTTTGAAGCCCAGTTTGTCAAATAAAAATACTCTAGTGTGTTAGAAGACTTTTATTGTGCAGCTGAGAAATTTTTAGGACTTAAGAAAATATATTGTGTAATTCTTTATTTACTGTTTTCTCTTTGTAAAAAATTTCTGAATTTTTACTGTTTGTCTCACAGAGCATTCAGATTTACTCAGGTTGCACTCAAGAAGTTCTGCTACAAATGTCATTTTAAACAAATTGTTTTACTGAACGACAGAACAGTTAGTTGTTCTTGTGCCGCCTGCAATTCGGTCTATTAAATTTGACCTATTAGACTAGCTTAGCTTTTCATCATAATCCTTCTAAAAAATTACTATAATCATGCTGCTATTTAGTGGATAAGCTAAGAACTTGGTTTTTAGAAGTACAAAATGCACATTTTGTTTAATTCCACATGGCCAAATAGTGGCATTAATATTTAGCTTTGACCATTATAGAATGAACTTCTGAATGTAAGAATCTGAAATTTTATCACAAAAAAATGAAATGATTGTTATAGTTTTTTCAGTAATGATTTAAAGTTTGGCATTATATTATAGAAATAATACTTAGCATTTTCAGCTTCCTAGATTTTCTTATAATGGTGTGTATAGTCTTGTGATACGAAATAGATACCAAATTTTAACTGAAGGCAGTAGAGAAACAAAATATGTTGGGGGTTCCTCATTCCCTAACATGCTTTTCTTTATTTCCTTCATGTCTAGATTGAAGATAATTAATCATAGATGTTATTGACTATTATTTTCAATATTTTCTTCATAGTAAACATTTGAGGTGGCAGGGTTGGCTTTCTGATTTGAATTCACCATCACAAGCTATAAAAAATTCCCAATTTTGACTTCTTTTTGAAAGATTCATGGCCTGACTGAAATTAAGTAACTAAAAATTAAAAACAGCTCCTAACATTTATTTTATGTTGTAAATTCTAAAGAGGATAGGTAATCTGATCTCTATTATTCTGCCTTGATTTAATTTTTACATTTGTATAGTTTGTTCACCATCATTAGTTATTGCCACATTTTAAATATTGCAGTATAAATATACATTTACATTGCAGCTGACAGAATTTCAGCATATGAAGCACATAGGGAGATTTTCTCTATACATGGAATCCTTACCTATATTTAAAAATGAGTATTTAGATAGTAACAGTAAAACTGAAAGACTAGGCCTTGTTTTTATTATTGATGTTACTGCACCAGTTGAAACATGATGGTATCAAGCACATGATTATTGACCATGTACAGGTTTGTAGGTGCCAGAAATAACATTGAAGTAAGTATTCAGATGTTTGGCCTTCTAAGAGCTAAGGCCAAAGCCAGAGATGAATAATGGATTTTGGCCACATATCAGTCTACTGATACAGTGGACCACTTGAAATAGTCATTCAGAGAGAAACTCAAGGCAGAGAAGTATCATATGTAAAATCACTTATATAAAAATTAGTAATCCTGTTTTCTAACTACAAGTAAAATCCAGTTAAGACCAAACTACCTATATTTTGTTAAATTGAAAATTTTTAAGTAAATACTGTTTGAAAAATGGGGACTGGCCGGAAATCAGAAATCTTGGTTATGTAGATGTATGTTATTAACATAGTTTGTGTGTTGCAAAGAATGTCTGTGTAAATTTTAAAGTGTAACAACTTAATAGTAATATTCCAGGGTAACTAGTAATACTAGGTTTTTTTTTTTTTTAAGCCAATAAATCCTTCTGTAAAACAAAGAATTTGTATGTTTTTAAACATATATATTTGTAAGGTATACATGTTGTGATGTAAATTAACCTGGCATTGATCTTAATTTGCTATACAAAAATGTAGACTTAACTTTATACCTCTGTGGGTATGGCCTTTCTTTCAGCAATGCCATTTGGGAACAGAGGATATATTTCTCCTACTAAGAGCTGCTTAAGCAACAGCTGGCAGTTGTCCTCTTAAAACAAAACAAACAAAAAAGTTTTAACCTTTAAAAGACCAGTTTCTTTCTGAGATGAAAGCATAGAGTTTCCTTTAATCAGAGTAGACCTATCTGTAGAAATTTCCTTTGTAGCAGTATTCATTACAAGAGTTGATCTGTAGTAGTAATTTAACCTGAAGTGAGCCGAGAGGGAAGAATTATCTACTAGATTAAGACATAATCACTCTAGGTGTTGTTGGATTGAGAACACTATGTGGGTAGGTCTCTTAAGAATAATAAAACATTTTTCCTTTCTCGTGATTTTGCTTTGGGGTTTTTGTTTTTGCTGTTGTTTTACATTATACTCATAATTTTATCATTATCTCTAAAACTTTTATAAAAGGGAGATTTTGCTCTTGTAGAGACTCTTATTTGCAGAATCTTTTAGAAAAAAAGTTTGAATTCTCTTGTTTTTTATTTAACTGTTAGAAAACAAGAATTGTGTAAATGTATTGTTTTAAACCTCCAGTATTCTCAGTGCTAATGAATCTTGATTCTCTTTTTCTTTTTTTCATTGAAATTACCATTTGTCATTGAAATGTATAACCTGGGGCTTAAATTACAGAGATAATCTGGGTGTAGAACACGAAATGCATGTTTTGTTTAAAGAGGGCTTTTAAAATAATTGATTTGAAGTTAATTTTAAACACATGTAAATATTTTTACTTTTCTATGCTCAATACTAGATTTCGAGTAAAAGTTCTCCACTTCCCTGACCAATCAACAAATAGATACAAAGTAATAAGTAATTGAAAACTGTGTCCCTGCACATGTGCATGTATAAAGTTTTTAACTATGTATCATCCTCTTGGTAGCTGTAAAATCAGTTCACTTTTCACTAATTCACTACAACCTGTTTAAACTTAACATTTCTATTCACTGTTTTACATCATTTTTGATTTTTGTATCCTTTTTTGGAAGTATATAGATATGCCATTAGTCAGGGGCAACTTTCTTCAGTCTTTATTATGCCCAAATGGTTTTTATCTAATTTGTAGTATAATTCATCAAGATTTATATTTGCTTGTGTTTATTGCTTCAATTGTATATAATTTACTTGATTGTAGATGGTTTTTTATGCAAGCCTGTAAATAGGAATATTGTACTCCTTATACTATGAATAGTATACATACTATATATACGTACTAATGTAGAGACTATGTTTTTTGAATTGTGTATATCTTATTTTGACACAGTTTCATCATTAAGTCCTATTTACTGATAAGCTTAATCTTATAAGATTGTCTATAAGGGCCTTTTCTTATGAATAAGGTAAACATGTGTTGCAGTCTTCTTAAGAAACTTATTCTTTAATTGATCAACATGACTTCATTTGAGTTACTGGGATTCTTTTCTGGACCTATAATCTATCTATACCAATGTTTTAAACATTAAACTTAAAACTCAGGGGGAAAAAGGTTCTTCAACTTAAGATCTTCTCTCCAGATCTCCATTCTTTGGAGTTTCCATGAGTGTGACCTGAAGAACTTGGAACCATTGAAATTCAAATGTAGGTAGGTAAGTGTTCACACCAGCGCATGCGTTGATTGCCTTATATCTCTTTGTATATGCATCTGTATTGCACCCCCTCAGTGCCTTTCTTCCTCTTCCTCCCATAGATCATGTAGGGCCTGTGTCATCTTGATATTTTGTAATTCTGTATTTTGGTCAGTATTTGTCTGTGATGTGTGTCAGGAGCAATCTTTAAAAGTCTTCAGACATTTATGACATTGTGCTGTCTAAAGACTGTCTTTCACACATAAGTGTTTGCTATGTACGAGCCTGGGTTGCATTTTGTGAATTGTGTTTGTTGAGCTCTGATAAACATTCCCCTGGAGTTGCTGGTGTTCATTGAAGGTTGCAAAAATTCTCAGTCCTGCACTGTTTTACGTTTTCAGTTCTAGAAAATGTGAACTAATTCTGGTTCTAAGAATATCTTCCAGTTTTTGATTTAAAAGTCATACTCCTGATACCATTCATAATAACATGAGTGTCACCTGCCATCCTTTGAAATCCATTCACAAGCTTTCTTTGGGCAATAAGAAAAAGTGATTAAACTTAGTCATTTGCTTCCAGCAATAAGAATTAATACCAGTTTATTCCACACAAACAGGACACCTACTTAACCCCACCCCTCCAAAAAAGACTATTGATAACATACTAAGTTGTAACTGAGATAAGCAAACAGACCCAACCATGGAATATTCTCCGAGGCTTAATTAGAGTTTCTACTCAAATAAGCAAAATAAGATGTTCAGGTGCTTAATGTAAATTTTGCTCAAAATATCCAAACCAAAATCTAGGATTCCTACCATGCTTTTAATTTTTATTTCTTTTCCTGTCTCATCTCATCTGCCAAGCACATCATTGAATTTCAGAATCTCTATTCCATGTTTTGTTTTGTTTTCCATCTCCTATAAAAGTTAGGTAATCCTTTGGCAGTGGTTCTTAAACTTTTGGTCTCAGGACTCTTTTAGACACTTAAAAATTGCTGAAGACCCTATAGAATTTTTGTTTATAAATATGGGCTGTATCTATCAATATTTACCATATTAGAAATTAAAATGGAGACAATTCAAAAATTACTTAATTTTGTATTGAAAAATAACTCACATTATCACGTATTTTTATGAAAAATAACATTTCAAAATTAAAAATATTGCTGGGGTGCCTAACTGGCTCAGTCTATAGAACATGTGACTCCTGATCTCAGGGTCGTGAGTTCAAGCCCCATGTTGGGTGTGAAGCCTACTTAAAAAAAAAAAAAAAAAATTGCTGAGAAGAATAGCATTTATTTTACTGTGAATGTGTGCTGGGGAAGAGTTATGATGACCACCAACAGAATTTGGTGCCACAAACTGGGTTCATGATAAAGCCCCAGCGGTTTTACCCACCGTTTCTGCACCATTGTGTAAATATCAGTACCGTGAAAAAGGCATATAAAATCTTGGTATTTTTATGAAAGTAGTTTTGATTTTGTGATCCTCTGAAAGGGTTTTGGGGACCCCATTTTGAGAACCATGTTCTAGGATGCCTGCTTATCTTGAAATGAAAGTTTGTATTAGTCTGTTTGAGTAAAGTTCTTTTCTTCATCTGGGCCTTCATTATTCAAGGAGAATGACTTGCCTGCAATTGGTATGAACAGACTTTAGAGTTATTTGAGTGTAATTTTTGTTTTAGTTAGCCTCATAGAAGTGGGTATAAAAGAAAGCACCCAAGTGATCAAAAATGAGTATGTCCACTGGATGACCATATAATTTTTCTCTTTACTTGTGTGTGGTATGTGTGTTGTATGTGAGTATACAATTAATTTGGCTCCTGGGTAGCTTTAAAACACATTTTCCCGAAGCAAAGTGATTTTCATGAATTAGGGTGATTCACACCAAATGCCATTGGGCTCTACTTCTTTTTCTCCTGATCTACCACAATTTCAAAAATTACTGCTTCAATTTGTATGCCAAAGATTTTATGAAACTATGCAACATTTCGTATTTTTTTGTCCCTCATTTCTCTGGAACCAAAATTCAAAATACCTTAAAAGCAGTGCAAGAAAGTGGTAGAGATGCCAAGTTAGGAGAATATGAAGAACCTCACCTTCTAAGTGACGTTCTCCTGTTGAGTTATCTCCTTCATAACATTTGTTATTTCTCTGATGTCCCTGGACTGTTGGATTTTTATAGTTTGTACCAACAGTACTGAGGGGGTGTGTGATGCTTACATATATGCAGACATATAGTGGAGTTTGACTCACACTCAATGCATGCGCTAGTGCTCACGCTTACATACCTGGAACTTAATGATTCAGCAGCTCTGCAGTATTTGAAGAGGTAGTCAAAATGAGTAAATAAATAAACGAAAGTTAAAAATACCGCTAAAGAACAAAGATCTGCAAAGGTAATCCAATAATAAGGAACTTCACTGGTAAGTAATCAAAATAATTTTTGACTTGGAAAGCGTATTGGTGCATGATCGTTACAAATACTATAACCATAATACAGGTATTCTGCCAACATAACACATAACACTATACCTTTTAACATAAGTAATTTGCTTATAAGATAATACAGATACTGTGAATCATTCATCAATTGCTGAATTGTAAGGAAAAAATAATATTTAACATTAAAGGCATAAGAACAAATCATTTAGTTGAGCATATTCTTTTATTTCTGTCTCTTTAGAACAAATTTCATAATTCCATTGCAAAATCTGAAATTGTTTTAGACTATTTGAACCCTAAATGTAAACTTCCCTTTTTCCCAGGCCTGTTTTCTTGTTTTGGTAATAGGCCCCCCACAGTTGAGTCAGACAGTATGTATAATTACCCACTCAATCAGTTTTCAGGATGATAAGCCTCTGTTGGCTATCCCTTCATACTTTACTCTGAAAGCAGGAAAAATTACAGAGACCGCCAGGCATATAATCAACTGGAATGTGAGGCAGCTCAACCCGCCTGCTTGTCCTTATCTGATAATCACCCAACCAGCTTCTTATCTATTGGTTAAGAACTAGAAAGAGCGATGAAGAGATTCGTAGGCAAACTATCAAGGGATGCATGCTCTAAGGAAAATGTGTTTGTAATAAACGGATTTTTATCTTTAGATTCCCAGTAGGTAACCTAAAAAGAATTTGGAGAAAATTATTAGCTTGAAAATGGCATATAATTTTTAAAAGAAACAATTTTGAAAGCATTCCTGTATCTTTGGATGAAACAGTTATTAATAGTAATAGTGTTTTGCATAGGCATGTGTGTGTTTATATCTTTCTTAGCTTATTGTGAGAGGCAATACTTTTGATTTTCATTTCGTTTATTTACCTTCAGCTTTGCTACAGGTGTTCTGTCTTAATTTGTTCATGAAGAGCCATTGTGGAAATCCAAGGCCTGTTAAATACTTTAAAACTCATTAGTTTCTTAGAAAATGAAGGCAAGCAATGATGACAAAGCATATTGATCTCATTCTCTTTACCTCTCAAGCCAAATTTTCCTTTCTTTACTAAGATGCTTGTCTCTATTACTAAAACTTTGAAAAGAAAAATATTTAAATAACACATTTTTTCCTTGTAAAAACTACTTTCTTTCCTAGCAGTCATCGAAGAACATTCTGCTGCAAATAATCAAAATGATTTTTGTGTATTATATACATTTCCCACTCTTTATTATGAAGCAGCTGTTTTTAAGGGATTCTAAGGTTCTGTCTTCTCTTGGTCTTTATTAAATTTGTTTTTCAATGCTTTTCATATACTCTGCTTTCCTATAATACAAATATTACTTTGTCTAACCTTTTCACATAATGACCAGCGGTAATGTTTAATTATTTATACATTTTTAAAGCCTACTCTACAAAGGTATAAGACCCTGTTTAAAAAAAAAGGCAAAACAAAACTAATGTTTTGGCATATTATTTGAGTTCTTCTCATTTCTAAATTTCTTTTAATCATTGAAAAGAGTCAAAACTCAACTCTTGTGAACTAATGATTTAAGGTTTTTCAGACAATTGTATGGATAGACTTAATCTTATTTTACTGTAATTGAAATAGTATTGAGTTTGCAGTAGGGAGAATAAGAGGTGCTTTCTTCTTACTAATGTCCATTTGATACATAAACACTTTCACTTGTTTGTTTGTTTTTTACAGATTCCCTGCAAGCTCAGCTTATCAATATGGGTGTTATACCTACCTTAGTGAAATTATTGGGCATCCATTGCCAAAATGCAGCTCTTACAGAAATGTGTCTTGTTGCATTTGGCAACTTAGCAGAACTTGGTAAGTCCTAGTCATGAACCACAAATGTAAATAACTTGTTAATGTACTTACAATAAATTTTCCTTTAGATGTTAACAAACTGGAGATCCGTGTAGATTATATTATTTTTTGAAGAATTGTAGATCTTCCTTCAATGTTTAAAAAAAAAAGTAGGTCCCATTATAGCTTATGATTGTATTGTTTATAATTGGAGCTCCTTTGCTTCCCTCATTGTTTTATTTATTGAGGTTTAAAGTTTTCACTTGAATATTATTTAATAGAGTTGAATATTTAAAATGATCTCCACTTGACTTTAGTATTCTTACATGAGAGATGGTCTTGAAATCAAGTATTGCATTTCCAGAACAAAAATAAAGGATTGTTATTACATTCTATATTAATTGTTTATCAGGTAAAAAGGAACCTAACAGACTGAGGTTTTTCCCCCTCTTTTTAGAAAATCCCTTAAAATGATAGAGGACTTTTCCCTAATAATATATTTGTAACAGCATTAAGAAAAATTACAAGAAATCTTGAAAATCAGAAGGCAAACAGAAGCAGAGCAATACTGGAAGCACAGCCCAGTCATAACAGAGAAGAGGACTGATGACTCCACAACCCCTCTTTTCTCTGTTTTATTCTTCTCTATCATTAATAGTACTCTCTTCTTTCTGACCTTCCTCCTGTGATTCTTAATATAAAATTACGACTCCTGGTCTGACTCTACCCCACAATCATATTCATAACAAATTTTATATTATGGGGACAGTGAAACCAAATGATGTCTTGTCATAACTAGATATAATAGCTAAAACAAACAAATTAATCCCTTTTATAAATAAGTAAACAGAAGCACCAGGACTGTAACCTTGGATCTTCTGAGAGCTCTCTTACATACTACACGTTAAAATCTTGATCTCCGTAGTTTCTTTAGCTTAGACTTTAAGTGCTTCATATTTAAAGGAATGGAGATTATCAGAGCTAATTTTGTAAAAAAACAAAACAAAAAAAAAACCTAATTTTTAAATCTCTCTTTTTTTTTAAAGAACATGAGCTAATTTTTAAATCTTTTTTTTTTTTTTTTAAAGAACAGCAACATGTTTAGATTGAATTTCTTTTCATGAGACGCGAACTTTGGTTTTATTTTGTTTTGTTTTATTTTTAGTATAGTTGATGCACAATGTTAAAAGTCATTCTTATTGAGTGGGTCATCTCCTGGTATTTATGAATGTCCTTGTCTTCTATCCTCTTCTGCTTTTCTTTTTTTTCATACTGTTGTTTTTATTTCCATCATTCACGTAAGACCAAAAATGAAAGAATATTCATTCATTGTTTTACAAGATACTGTTTTCCATTATTAAAATGGATTGTAGGAATTTGTGTTTGGTATACTTTGTAGAAATAAAACAGAAATCATGCTATAATCCCTGATAATGTCCTAATCTTGGTAACAGAAACATAAACACCATTTAATATGAATTGCTTATGTTAAGGCATCAGAATTTCTTTGGGAGAGTGCATTGACCACCTCAATTCAGCCTCCTCTCCCTAGTCTGTATTAAAAGCTGGATATACACCCATTAGGTCCGATTTCATAGTCTATTTCCAGCTGTTACTACCTTTACCCCAATTGGAGGCTGAAAGGATAAAAGAAATATTCCTTTATGTACTAAGACTTCTAGAGTTTGTATCTTGAGTCTGTTATGTCCATGTAACAGCTATGTTACACATCAACACCGAAATTGAACATGTACGGCCCAGAATACTTTTCCTCGTTCCGGTGTATGTTTTATTGCAATAAGTTAAAAAGTATACACAAGGCATTACTATTATTTGACATGGGTAAATATCAAGTTCCCATCACATTTATATTACACACTTCTGAATATGGCGTATCACTGTATGCTAGAGTTACTTTTAGTCAAATTTATTAATAAAAATGTTAAACAGAAATTTTTGTGGTTTTGCTCACAAAAGATATATTTGATAAAGACAAAATATAAAATAATTTAAGTGCAGTCTATTACAGAATTGGGGGCAAAAAGGAAAATGCAGCTCTGCCTTTTTGTTCTCTTTGAGTCGTAGTTTATAGGACTTCCTTTTTATTTGGCTCCAAAATCTTTTATAAAGAAAATTTTCTGCTTAAAATATTAGGATTTGGGGGGTAGAGATGTTAGAATAAAACTTGTACTTAGTTTCACTTCTTTCTGGAAACTAAAACTACAGTAAAGGGATACTTTTTTAAAGGCTTAAATCCACAAGGAAAGGGGAAAAGAAAAAAGGGAGAGGAGATGACACAATATTTTATGACCTGGGAAGAAAGACGAGCAATAACTAATGTAGCAAAACTTTGATATATAAATCCTGGGTTAGAAAGCCAAGAACTAACCAGTTTGCTCTTTGGAATCTTCAAAAGGATCAGAATTTGGTGGTATTAAAATCTCATTCCTTTCCATACTTTTATTTTATTTTATCCAAAATGTGTTTATTGAGATAGTTTCCCACTCATCTGATTCAGGGTGTTTTAGTGTTGCCTCCATCTGCAGGAGCATCGTTCTGTAAGCCTTGCTTTTCCTCCTGTAGGCTGACAGAGGACAGTGGAGCAGCCAACACACAAAACTACCCTTTGTGCATGGCTAAAGACTCGTGATGTTGTAGCATCCTGGGCACTTCACATCCATGAAATAGGAACTGAGGCTCCCCACCAGGCACTTCTTATGCTTCCCCTTCTCCCCTTTCTGGGCAGGTGGAAGAGGTCCTTCGTAAGGGGCATGTTCTTGTAGGGAAGTCATTACTGCCAGAAAGCCCCTTTCCGCACTACCCCTTCCCATGTAAACAAAAGACTGTATTTATTCTCTAGAAAGGCTAAAAATAGAAAATTTGTAATCTGGGGACATCAAACTAACTTGAAGTAACAGGTACCAGAGTACCATTCCAAAAATGGTTTAAGTGAAAATAGATACACTGATGCTAAGAACCCCAATGTTATTATCCCATCTGACTGCTCTTACGGATAATCTTGTAGTTAACAAGATCGCTCAAACTCATAGCTCCGAATCAGTTTTTAAATCCCAATTTTTTTCATTTTATTTATTTTTTATCATGATTGAGTATACTCTTTAATCCTCCTCCCCTATTTCCCCCATCCCCCAGCCCACCTCCCCTCTAGTAACCTTCAGCTTGTTCTCTAGTTAAGAATCTGTTTCTTGGTTTGTCCCTTTTTTTGTTTTATTCCTTTGCTTGTTTGTTTTGTTTCTTAAATTCCACATATGAGTGAGAGCATGTTGTATTTGTCTTTCTCTGACTTCTCTTAGCATAACACTGTCTAGTTCCATCCATGTCATTGCAAATGGCAAGATTTCATTCTGTTCTATGGCTGAATAATAATCCATTATAAATATGTACCACTTCTTTATCCATGCATCTATTGATGGACACATGGGCAGCTTCCATAGTTTGGCTATTGTAAATAAGGTTGCAGTGTATCCTTTTGAATTACTGTTTTTGTATTTTGGGGTTAAATACCCAGTAGTGTGATTCCTGGATTGTAGGGTAGTTCTGTGTTTAATTTTTTTAGGAAACTCCGTCCTGTTTTTCATAATGGCTGCACAAATTTGCATTCCCACGAATAATGCAAGAGCGTTCCCCTTTCTCTGTGTCCTCACCTACACTTGTTTCTTGTGTTTTCCATTTTAGCCTTTCTGATAGGTGTGGGGCAGTATCTTATTGTAGTTTTGATTTGCATTTCTCTGATGATGAGTGAAATTGAGCATCTTACCATGTTGTCTACTTTTTTGGAGAAATACGTGTTTGTGTCTTCTGCCAATTTTTAATTGGATTATTTGTTTTTTGGGTATTAAGTTGTATCAGTTATTTATATATTTTGGATACTAACCCTTTATTGGACATGTCATTTGCAGATATCTTCTTCCGTTTAGTAGGTGGCCTTCTAGTTTTGTTGATTGTTTCCTTTGCTGTGCAGAAGTTTTTTATTTTGATGTAGTCCCAATAGTTTACTTTTGGTTTTATTTCCCTTGCCCAGGAGACATTATCTAGTAAAATGTTGCTACGGCCAATGTCAGAGAGATTACTACCTGTGCTCTTTTCTAGGATTTTTGTGGTTTCAGTCTCACATTTAGGTCTTTCATCCATTTTGTGTTTATTTTTGTGTATGGTGAAAAACAGTGCATGTAGCTGTCCAGTTTTCCCAACATCATTTATTGAAGGAACTGTCTTTTTCCTATTAGATACTCTTTCCTCCTTTGTCGAAGATGAATTGACCATATAATCATGGGTTTACTTCTGGGTTTTCTGTTCTATTCCATTGATCTACTTGTCTATTTTTATGCTAGTACCATACTGTTTTAAATACTATTGCTTTGCAATATAACTTGAAGTCAGAGATTTTGATACCTCCAGTTTTGTTTTTATTTTTCAAGATTGCTTTGGGTATTCAGGGTCTTTCATGGTTCCATACAAATTTAAAGATTGTTTGTTCTAGTTCCATGAAAAATACTTTTGGTGTTTTGATAGGGATTGCGTTAAACCTGTAGGTTGCTTTGAATAGTATAGACATTTTAACGCTATTTGTTTTTCTAATCCATGAACATGGAATGTTTTTCCATTTCTTCGAATTGTCTGGAATTTCTTTCATCAGTGTTCTATAGTTTTCAGAATACAGGTCCTTCACTTAGTTAAGTTTGTTAGATATCCTATTTTTTTCAATGCCACTGTAAATGGGATTATTTTCTTCATTTCATTTTCTCCTGCTTCATTATTAGTGTATAGTAATACAACAGATTTCTGTACATTGATTTTGTGTCCTGCTACTTTACTGAAATCGTTTATCCTCTGATAGTTTTTTGGTGGTGTCTTTGGGGTTTTCTATGTATAGTATTACATCACCTGCAAATACTGAGAGTTTTACTTCTTCCTTACCAATTTGGATGCCTTTATCTCTTTATGTTGTCTAATTGCTGTGGCTAGGACTTCCAGTACTATGTTGAATAGAAGTCTTGAGAGTGGTATCCTTGACTTGTTCCTGACCTTAGGGGAAAAGCTTTCAGTTTTGCACCACTGAGTATGATGTTGGCTGTGGGTGTTTCATATAAGGCCTTCATTATATTGAGATGTGTTCCTTCTAGAACTACTTTGTTGAGCGTTTTTGTAATGAATGGATGTCTTTCTTTGTCAAATGCTTTTTCTGCTTCTATTAAAATGATCATGTGGCTTTTATCCTTTCTTTTATTAATGCGATGTATCACATTGATTGTTTTGCAAATATTGAACCACACTTGCATCCCAGGAATAACCCACTTGCTTGTGGTGTTTGATTTTTTTAATGTATTGTTGGATTCAGTTTGTTAGTATTTTGTGTTGAGAATTTTTGCATCTATATTCATGAGAGATATTTACCTGTAGTTCTCTTTCCTAGTAGTGTCTTTATCTAGTTTTGGTATCAGGTTGATACTGGCCTCCTAAAATGAATTTGGAAGATTTCCTTACTCTTGTATTTGTTGGAATAGTTTGAGAAGAGTGGGTATTAACTCTTCTTTAAATGTTTGGTAGAAATTACCTGTGAAACGTCTGGTCCTGCACTTTTGTTTGTTGGGAGTTTTTCAGTTACTTGATTTAATTTCATTGCCGGTAATTGGTCTGTCCAGATTTTCTATTTCTTCCTCCTTAGTTTTGGTAGGTTACATATTTCTAGGAATTTATCCATTGCTCGTAAGTTGTCCAAGTAATTGGTATTTGGGTGGCCCTCTTTTTTTTTTTTTTTTTTTTTTTTTAATGAGTCTTCCTAGAGGTTTATCAGTTTGGTTGATCTTTTCAGAGAACCACCTCCTGGTTTCATCAATCAGCTCTATGATTTTTTGGTTTCTGTATCATTTATTTCTGATCTTGTCTTTATTATTTCTGCTCTTGTCTTTATTATTTCCTTCCTTTTGTTGAGTTTGGCTTTCATTTGTTCTTTTTCTAGCTCCTTTAGGTGTAAGGTTAGGTTGTTTATTTGAGATTTGTTTTGCTTCTTGAGGTAGTACTGCTATAAACTTCTTAGAACCACTTCTGCTGCATCCCAATGATTTTGGACCATTGTGTTTTCATTTTCTTTTTTTCATGTAATTTTTAATTTCTTCTTTGATTTTTGGCCGGCCCATTCATTTATTTGGTAGCATGTTATTTAACCTCCATGTATTTGTGCTCTTTCCAGATTTCTTCTTGTGATTGAATTCTAATTTCATGGGATTGTGGTCAGAAAAGATGCATGGTGGGGCATCTAGGTGGCTCAGTCAGTTAAGCTTCTACCTTTAGCTCAGGTCATGATCTCAGGGTCCTGGGATTGAGCTCCATGTTGGGCTCCCTACTCAGCAGGGTGTCTGCTGCTCCCTCTCCCTCTTCCCCTCCCCCTGCTCGTGCTCACTCTCTCTTTCTCTCTCAAATAAATAAATAAGATCTTTAAGAGAGAGATGATGATGATATGACTTTGATTTTTTTTTTTAACTAAGACTTGTTTTGTGGCCTAATATGTGATCTCTTCTGAAAGTGTTCTGTGTGCACTTGAATGTATATTCTGCTGTTTTAGGATGGAATGTTCTGAATTTGTCTATTAAATCCAGTGTGTTATTCAAAGCCATAATTTCCTTGTTGATTTTCTGTTTGGATGATCTGTCCATTGATGTAAGTGGGGTATTAAAGTCCCTTGCTATTATTGTATTACTATTGATTTGTTATGAACTTTTTTATGTATTTGGGTACTTCTATGTTGGGTGCATAAATATTTATAGTTATTATATCCTCTTGTTGGATTGTCCCCTTTATTACTATGTAGTATCTTTCTTTGTCCCTTGTTAACAGTCTTTGTTTTAAAGTCTCTTTTGTCCAATATAAGTATTGCTATTCCAGCTTTCTTTTGGCATCCATTGCCTGATAAATGTTTCTCCATCCCTTTACTTTCAATCTGCAGGTGTATTTTGGTCTGAAATGAGTCTCTTGTAAGCAGCATATAGATGGGTCTTGTTTTTTTATCCACTGCTTCACCCTATGAAAACCACTTCTTCAGCCTATGTCTTTTCATTGGAGCCTTAAGCCCTTTGCATTCAAAATAATTATGACAGATATGTATTTACTGCCATTTTGTTACTTGTTTTGTGGTTGTTTCTGTAGATTCTCTCTTTCTTCTCTTCTTCTCTTTCATAGTTTGGTGGCTTTTTTAAGTGCTCTATTCGGATTCCTTTGTTTTTATTTTTTGCATGTCTATTACTGGTTTTTGATTTGTGGTTACCATCAGGTTTGTATATAACGTCTTCTGTGTATAGCAGTCTATAATAAGTTGATGGTTACTTAAGTTTGAGTCCATTCTTTACTTTTCTTCCGCCCATAATTTTAGTATATGGTATCATACTTTACATCTTTTTATTTTATAAATCCCTTGACTGATTTTTACAGAAATACTTACTTTTATTGCTTTTGTGCTTTTTACTTTTCTTACTCTCACTTGCGGTCTTTCCTTTTTCATCCAAAGAGTCTCCCTTAATATTGCTTGTAAGGTTGGTTTGGTGGTCATGAACTCTTCGAGAGACTTTTTATCTCTCTTTCTATTCTGAATGATACCCTTGTTATAGTATTCTTGGCTGCAGATTTTTCCTTACAGCACTTTGAATGTATCATGCCACTCTCCTCTGGCCTGCAAAGTTTCTGCTGAAAAATCCACTGATAGCCTTATGGGGTTTCCCTTGTATGTAACTGTCTTTTTTCTTGCTGCTTTAAAATTTTTTTTCTCTATCACTACCTTTTGCCTTTTTTATTATTATGTGTCTTGGTGTGGACATCCTTAGGTTGAATTTTTGGGGGGAATGTCTGTGCCTCCTTGATCTGGATATCTATTTCCTTCCCCAAATCAGGGAAGTTTTCAGCTATTATTTCTTCAGATTAATTTTCTGCCCTCTTATCTCTCTCTTGTTTTTCTGAGTTCCCTATAATGTAGATGTTGTTATGCTTGATGGAATCACTGAGTTCCCTAAGACTATTCTCAATTTGCATAATTTTCTTTCCTTTGTTCGGCTCAGTTACTGTCCATTACTGTCTTCCAGGCCATTAATTTATTTCTCTGCTTCATCTAACCTGATATTTGTTCCATCAAGTGTATTTTTAATTTCATTTATTGTGTCCTTGATCTCTGATTGGTTCTTTTTCATCTCTGTGTTAAGGGTCTCACTGATGTCCTCCACTCTTTTCTCTAGTCCAGTGAGTATCTTTATGATCATTACTTTAAATTCTCTACCAGGCAGAGTACTTATATCTGTTTTGCTTTGGTCTCTTGCTGTGGTTTGATTGTGTTCTTTTTTGGGAGTTGTTTCTCTGTCTCATTTTGTCTGACTTTCTGTGTCTGTTTCTGTGTGTTAAGAAAGTTAGCTACTTCTCTTGCTCTTAACAGTAGTAGTCTTATGAAGAAGAGGTCCTGTAGTGCCCTGCAATGCAGTGTCCCCTGTTCCCCAGGGCCTGGCACTTCAGGGACCATCTCCCTATGTGTGTTGCATGTGCTGTGCTGTTGAGTCTTGACCTCTTTTTCCTTCAGTGTAATTGTCTGCAGAGGCTCTTGGTCCACTGTATGCAGCAAGGTGTGTGGTGGTCTGCTTGCAAAACTAGACCTGCCCCTGCCAGGACCAAGGTGTCACTAAATGGGCAAGTCAGGAGATATGGTATTGACAAGGTTTGCACTGGTCTTCTGGGGAGGAGGGTGGGGGGCACAGCACTGGGTCTGAGGTGAGCATGACTGGGAAAGGTAGATCTGCCAAAGTGTGGGGAGTGAGGGGTGCTTAATGCAACCAAGTTAGGTAAGGAGTGTGGATACCAGGCTGGTTCCACAGGTGGCCATTCTTTATGCTGTCAGGGGAGGAGGGAAATGCCATCTGCCAGCTCCTTTGTTCCTGGAGGGATCTCTCCATGATCCTTGTCTCACCTAACTGTGCTCTGAGATGAGCAAATTATTCCCCCTCCTGTCTGCTCCCTAGCATTTTTCAAACTGTTGGTTTTATGCTGTATCTGCATGGTCTGTTTGTCGTTCTATCTCTTTAAGGGCAGGAACTCCACTTCCTCATGCCTTCTGGGCTCTTCGAGAGCTGAGTCCCTAATTTTAAAATTCCAGGCTGTAAGTCCCAGTGGTTTTAAGAACTTACAAAATTTGGCCCCTCTCACTATCAGAGGTAAATATTACAGAGATTCTTCCTCCATTTATGGGCTCCTTGTGTGAAAGTCTATTTTCTGCCCTTCTCTACACCATTGGCTCCCTCCTTACCACGGACAGCCAAAGTTTGTTTCGCTTCCAGACCACCTTCTTACCTTCTTTGATGTGACCTCTTCCCTGCCTATAGTTGTAGAGTTTGTTCTGCCAGTCTTCAGGTCATTTCCTGGGTTATTTATGCTGATATGGGTATTATCTGGTTGTATCCATTAGACAGGGCAAGGTTAGGCCTTCTTACTCTACCATCTTCCCCACCAATTTAAATCCCAATTTTTAATCAATATATAGACAATTAGAGAGGTAAGGATAGCTCCTAACATGAAAGGTAATGAAATAAATAGAAAAAACAATTTGGAGGAAATAAAAACGATGCAGGGTGAGGGAAAAAGGGCAAATATACTCAGGTAAATGAGAAAAAAATACTGTGAGTGTGAAACTGTAACAGGATGCTATTTTTAAAGAAACGAACAGAACAAAAAATCTTAAACATTAAAAGCACAATAGCTAAAATGAAAGTTGTTTGGAGAAATAGTTGCAGAAGTAAAGCAAAAAACAAGAGGATAGAAAATACAGGAGAAAATACAGATAGGGAATTAAGCCAAAAGTTTCAGGAATAGATAAACAGGAGACCATTGCTAAATAACTTAAGTATCACAGAACTAAAATACATAATTTTCCATGATTGGAAGGGTCTGTCAGATGCCTAGCCCAGTGGATGAAAATAGACTCAGATCATGGCACATCTGTTTGAAATTTTAAAATGGGACAAAGAACATCTTACAAACTTAGAGGACAGAAAGTTGCACACAAAAGACTGTGAATCTGTAAACATTAGATGTCTCAAAACACTGGCAGCCAGAAGAAAATAAAATGCTGCCTTCAAAAATTGGAGGGAAAATTATTTCCAATATAGAATTCTATACCCAATCAAACTGCCAAACAAGTGTGAAGGTATAATAAAGACATTATCAAACATGAACATCTCAGAAAATTAATATCCTACATAGTTTTCCTCTGGAAGCCACTGGAAGATGTGTTCCACCAAAGCAAGGGATTTAAAGTAAGAAAGAAGACTACATAGGAATCAGGAGACAAGAGATCCAACAGGAGAAGAAGAATTCCTAGTAGGATGGTGACATGAGAGCCCCAAATGGCCTGTTTTCAAAGAGCAACTAGTCCAGATTGGAACAAGTCAGAGGCTGCTAGAGTGGGGGTTGGGGTAATTCTTGGAGGAGATGAAATTGATTGATTACCTAAAGTGAGCTTCATAAGAGAAGATCAGACAGCTGATCAACAGTTTGGAGCTGAATTAATGATAAGTACATGGAAAACTAAGCAAATGAAAAAAAAATCCCAGAGGAACAAAAAATAATTCTAGGGAAGATGAAATACTATATTATTAAAACACTAATTACTGATATAACCAAAATTACAGTATAATTAATATTGAGAAGATGAAGGGTATGGTGGGGGGGGGACAAAATCGCTAAGGCCTAATTGTTTATAATGGAAAGTCAATCAAAAATATTTAAACCAAAAAATCAAAAAGTGCCAATACAAATATGTTATTTAAAAATATGGAGGTAAATACCAATGACTTAGCTAAGAGAACTTTATGTGCTTGGCTTCTGAGAAGGAAAAATGGGAGGAGGAGACTGGATTTTTCTGGTAACATAAGTATTAGAACTAAGTATCTCTTTAAGCTCATGTATAATTTTGATAAAAATAACTTCAGGGGTGCCTGAGCGTTTCAGTTGGTTGAGTGTTTGCCTTCAACTCGGGTCATGATCCCAGTAGTCCCAGGATCAAGACCTGCATCAGGCTCCCTGCTTGGCAGGGAGTCTCCTTCTCCCTCTGACCCTCCCCCCTCTTATGTTTTTTCTCTCTCAGTCTGTATCACTAAAATAAATAAAATCTTAAAAAAAAAAACACTTTACAAAATGAGGGTTCTTGCTAAGGGTGTGTTAAGCATCCATGACATTTGATTCAAATATAATGTCCAAATCATACTTTAATCCTGCCTTTTCTCTGTATCCACCTTCAGGATAAATACAGATCTTGTTCTTTATTTTTTTTTTTTTTAAGATTTTATTTATTTTATTCGACAGAGATAGAGACAGCCAGCGAGAGAGGGAACACAAGCAGGGGGAGTGGGAGAGGAAGAAGCAGGCTCATAGAGGAGGAGCCTGATGTGGGGCTCGATCCCATAACGCCGGGATCACGCCCTGAGCCGAAGGCAGACGCTTAACCGCTGTGCCACCCAGGCGCCCCTCTTGTTCTTTAATATGTATATTAATCATAGTGCATTGTTTCCTTGTGGTGGCAAATGGCCTGAATAACTCAGCAGGAGTGATTTGGTTTTACTTTTTTAATAAGTGTTCGAAGGAGTAGAATATGGATTGGAAAAAAGAACACTAATACTATTATTTTTAAAAAGAATGGGAGCACATACATAAATGTTGATGTCTGTCTACTTCACCTGTGATTTTATGTTCCTGAAATTCTTCCCATTTGAAGAACTGTCTGAAGCAAAGGAGCAGTCAGCAATGCTCAGGACTTTAATCATCCCTATTTATATCAAACTCATTTTATATGGTAAGGTGTGCTGACATTTGTAGAATATGATCTCTGAGGGTTTAGGTAGCTTATTGGAAAAGACACTCCATTCCTACTACTTTTTTATGGCACGAAGGAATCAAAGTTTTGAGGTAGGTTTTCATCATTTTGGCATAGATCTGATGCAGGCACCAAAAGCAGTGTAATAAGAAATGAATCAAAACCATGAAGCCGTGTTAAGATTTGTGTTTCTCCTTTCTCTTTTAGTTGAATTTGCAGTATTTTTTATTTGATACCAGCAGAGGTTTACTTGAAACTGGAGAGCAGAACCTACCACTTGTATTTATTTAATTTTTCATTCAGTCACACAGTCATTCAGTCAAGCATTATTTTGAACACCTACTATGTACTGGGCACTCTACTATACATGGTGTTTGTGGTAGTTAATACACACTGCCCTTGCCCTCAAGGAGCTATGGCCTTGTGGGTGAGATGGAAAAATTTTAAACAAATTTACAAACAGTCATATATATTATGATAATTGTTAGTATGAGAAAGTAATGGAATGAGGTGAGGGACTAATTTAAATTAGAGGCATAAACTCTAGATGGGATAAAGCATTTTCAGACAGTCAAGATTTAAAAATATTTACCTCTTATATGTAGTAGTATAGAAAGTGTATTTGGAAGCTGCTGGAGGATGCTTACAACAAGTGAAAGCAAAAGGATGTAGATAATAGAGTATCTAATACTGGAAAGAAAAGAACGTCTCAAGATATTGATTGAAAGAAATTCTAGGATGTCAGCTGTGCCCCCAAAACAGATGAAAATTCTGGATAAATTATTAGGACATCTGAGGCAGCAAAAGAAATTAAGAAGATACCTGAGAGAAATGGAATGGATTCCAGTTGTATTTGGGAGGCAAATTGGTAGAGTTTGGTAATTCACTGGAGGTAAAGTTGAATGAGAACAAGTGAGCAATGACTGCTAGGTTTCTGCCTACGTAGATGGATAGATGGACTGTTCATTTACCAAGTAAAGGAAGTAAAGGAAGTCTGGAAGAAAAACATTTCAGGTAATACCAGAAGTCCTAATTTTAGACATTGAGTCTGGATACTAGAGGGGGATAATTTATTCAAATGGAGATGTCAGGTGGCAGTTAAGTAAGAGCTTGAAGTACAGAAGAGGGCTAGAGATAAGATTGTATAAGTATCAACATACAGGTGCTGTTTTGTTGCTATGGAAGAGAATTAGATTGTCTGGGATGAGAGTAAGGACCAAAAAGATAAGAAAGAAAATGATCAAGTCCCAAGGAACTGGAATTTATAGAGGTCTGGTAGAAGGGGAGGAGCAGGTGTGCCAAAATTAGTTTGAAACGGGTTTAAAAGCGAATGTGAGTTGAGAAAGTAGAGACAGTGTATGTAGATGGTGCTATCAAGAAACTTGTTTGTGAAAATGAACAGAGATTGGATGGTAGTTGAAGAAAAGTAGTTGTTTTATTTTTATTTTTTTTAAAGATTATTTGAGCACACATCTGTGAGTGGGGGGAGGGGCAGAAGGAGAGAATCTTCATAGACTCCCTGCTGAGCATGGATCCCATTGAGGGGCTCAATCCCATGACCCATGAGATCATGACCTGAGCCCAAACCAAGAGTTGGAGGCTCAACCAACTGAGCCACCCAGGTGCCCCGAGAAATTTTTTAATATTGCTTTTTTGTGTGAGAAATATTAGAGCATATTTAAATGCTGATGATGGGCCTCTACAGCGAGGAGAGATTGGAAATGCTGAAGAGGCAGGAGGGAATGATACCCCACGTACATGTGAAAAATTGACCTTTAATAGCAGGCATGTCAGGACCAGTGCAAGAGCATACCATTTTAATGATCTAAATGTAATGATGATAAGTCATCTTTACTTCAGCCATGTAAAATGTAGTCTGTATGAGCAGTTTTTCTTCTTTGACTAACAGCCTTGAAATTATGAATTTATAACTTAGTAATTTAATTGTTGCTATGGTTACCTATACGTTATGCTAGTGAACATTTTTTATAGTGTTGAATAAAACTGGGTTGGAACGTTTTCTTTAAAGCCGTTTTTCCCTTTCAGCAGCATTTAAAGTGTATCTTATAGTTCCTGTACTTGAAAAGTATTTGTGTTTATCAGTAATTGTACAAAATGAGCATGTATTGCAAGTAATAGAATACAATTTCTGCATTTAATTTTGCGTGTTTACTCTAAGGTTACCTCTCCTGTTTTGCAGAGTCGAGTAAAGAACAGTTTGCCAGTACAAACATTGCTGAAGAGCTGGTAAAACTCTTCAAGAAACAAATAGAACATGATAAAAGGGAAATGATTTTTGAAGTTCTTGCTCCATTGGCAGAAAATGGTGAGAAAATAAATGCATCTCTTGATTTTTTTGTGATGTATGCTTTTTCCAGTTTTCCTAATATTACTTAATTGCCAGCTATTTAACTCAAAAGCCTTCTTTGCTTTATTAATGATGTGATGTTCTATTTTGGGTATCTGTAACTTCAGCTATATTATCTACTCTGTAACTATATCTACATTTGCCAGAGCTACTTTCCAAGTTCCTTTGATTTTAAAGTCTTGGCAAACACATAGTTCTGTAGCTTACACATTTTTATACCCATCTGGAAAAAGCACCTGAGAGGCTGAACTTCACTTATGAAGCCTTGCAGGGCAAAGGGACAGTGTGAACACTGGTAAACTATTCCCATCTTTGGTAAAAAAAAAAAAAAAAAATCTAAAGGGATATACCATAGGAATAAGAGTGAACCAGAGTAAACAAACCATCCCATATAAATAATTTTTCAAATACAGTGTCTAGCACAGAATCAGTAAGGACCAGATACATGAGACAAGACATTGTAAGCAAGAACCAGCACAAAGATCAGTCAACAACAGCAAATCTCCAGATACTGGAATTATTAGACATTGACTCAATATAGGTATGCTTATTATATTCAGAGAGTTAAAGGGAAGCTTGAAAAATTTAGAAGGAAACTAGAAACTATAAAAAGTGACATAGCAGATTTGGAAAAGAAACAATTGGAAATTCCTGAATTGAAAAAAATACAACCCAAAAGAAGAACCTAATGGATGGATTTAGATTAAATACAGTTATCTTAGAGAACCAGTGAACTGGAAGATAGATTGGAAGAAAATCCAGAATGAAGTATAAAGAGAGAAAAAAATAATATACATAAAAAGAGAAGTACAGAGGGCACAGTGAGAAGCTCTCACATACAGTTTTTGGAGTTCCAAAAAGTGGTGGGGGAAGCAGAGTCAATATTTTTTTAAATTTTGACAGAGAATTTTCCAGAAATTATTAATGGAAGATAACAAATATTCCAAAACCCAAATGAGTCTCAGACCTGATAAAAAGAAATCTACATCTAGATACATTATCTTGAAACTACAGGAAACTAATGACAAAAATCTTAAAAACAGCCAGGAAAAAAATAGATTTCATCTTAAAAAGGGTGACAGTTTGGCTGATTGCTTATCTTCCAGAACAACAATGAAATCCACATGACAATGAAACATCTTCTACGTGCTGGAAAAAAAAATGCCAACCTAGAATTCTGAACCCCGTGAAAACATCCTTCAAAACTAAAGGCAAGGGCGCCTGGGTGGCTCAGTCAGTTAAGCGTGTGCCTTCAGCTCAGGTCATGAGCAGGGGAGCCTGCTTCTCCCTCTCCCTCTGCCTGCTGCCCCCCACCCCACTTGTGTTCTCTCTCTTTCTCTGTCAAATAAATAAAATCTTAAAAAAAAAAAACAAAAACTAAAGGCAAAATAAAGATATTTTCAGAGTAAAAACTGAGAAAGTTCACCACCAACTTTTAAGGTGATTACTAAAATAATTTTTAAAAACAGTATGTAACTGCCAAACTAGTGGAAGGATTTTTTTCTCTAAGTATGCCTTCAAAATAACAGAAGAGAGGAGAGAAAAAGGAACATGAAATAGGGGGTACTAATAGGGCATACAAAATACACTAGATTTAAGACACAGTATTTCAGTAATTTTATTAAATACACTTGACCTAAGTCCTTTAATTAAGGGACCAATTGTCAACTGAATTTTTAAAAATCGACTATACTTTTTAAAACAAACAAAACTTGTTAAATATAGGGAGATTTAAAAGGTTGAGAATAAAAGGATTTAAAAAAATAATCACTCAGGGGAGCCTGGTTGGCTCAGTCATTTGAACATCTGGCTCTTGATTTTGGGTCAGGTCATGATCTCGGGTTCTGGGATGAGCCCCGCATCAGGTTCCATGCTCAGTGAGGAGTCCGCTTCTCTCCCTCTGCTCTCCTTTCCTCCCTCCTCTCCCCGATCCTGCTTACATACGCACGCACTCTCTAAAATAAATAAATCTTTATAAATAATCATTCAAACTTAAAAAAGGCTGAGATAGTTATATTTAATATCAGATCAAATAGAATTTAAGATTAAAAGACTCAATACAGATAAGGTGATGAAAGGTCTGATTCATCTGGGAGCTATAAGTATACATTACCCCAAAACACATGAAGCAGAAATACTCAGAATTATGGAGAGAAATAGGCAAATCCATAAATATCATGGGAGCTTTTAATACCTCTTTCAGTAGTTGATACAAGGAGATAAAAAAAAAAACCAAGGTTATAGAAAAGATTAACATGATTAAGAAAATTGATTTAATGGACATATTTTAGAATACTGCACCCAGCTGCGGGGCCCTTTCTTTTCAAGTACACATGAAATATATAAAACATGTATAGTCATGGAAAAGTTTTACATCGACATGGGTGGAACTAGAGGGTATTATGCTGAACAAAATAAGTCAGTCAGAGAAAGATAATTATCATATGGTTTCACTCATATGTGGAATTTAAGAAACCAAACATAGGAGAAGGGAAGGAGAAATAAAATAAGACAAAATCAGAGATGGAGACAAAGCATATGAGACTCTTAACATAGGAAACGGAGGGTTGCAGGAGGAGAGGAGGGTGAGGGGATGGGGTAACTGGGTGATGGGCATTAAGGAGGGCACGTGATGTGATGAGCACTGGGTGTTATATGCAACTGATGAATTATTGAACTCTACCTCTGAAACTAATGATACTCTATATGTTAACTAATTGAATTTTAAAAAGTTAACAAAAAAAGAAAAAGTTTTAACAAATTTCAAAGGATTGTAACCTTATGGAGTATGTGCTCTGACTTAAGTGAATTGTCTAATTAAAAAAAAGATAACTAAGAAATCCCTAGTTTTAATATCTAATATTTAATATCTAAATGTTTGTAAATATTTAGTATTTAGAAATGTTAAATATCTAAATACTTAATATCTAAATATAACTTTAGACAGTAAAAAATACACTTCCAGTACCTCAGAGGTCAAAGAAGAATCATGATGGAAATTAGAAAATTTTCTTCTTTTAAGATTTTATTTATTTGAGAGAGCACATGCAAAAGTGGAGGGAGGGAGAGGGAGAGAATCTCAAACAGGCTCTGCGGTGAGCACAGAGCCTTCTCGGGGCTTGATCTCACAACCCAAAGATCATGACCTGCGCTGAAACCAAGAGTCTCGTGCTCAACCAACTAAGCCACCAAGGTGCCCTGGAAATTAGAAAATTTTCTAATAATGAAAACAATACTGTATCATAAATCTTACATGATATAGGTAAAGCCATACTTAAAGGCAAGGAAATCTAAAGAGCTGAGATTAATAAAATAGAAAATACATAATGCAATGTAAGCATATAATCACCAAAGTCCAAAAGACTAAATA
This sequence comes from Ursus americanus, assembly GCF_024610735.1. Classification (NCBI taxonomy): domain Eukaryota; kingdom Metazoa; phylum Chordata; class Mammalia; order Carnivora; family Ursidae; genus Ursus; species Ursus americanus. The sequence continues at coordinate 5,719,954 of NC_142134.1, read as the reverse complement.
AAACTGGTAAATCACTAATAAGATTAATCAAGAAAAAAACCTTTATTCTGATAAAACTATAATTAAAAACAGTGTGGTATTGGTACAAGGATGGATGAGAAGACCAGTAGAACAGGATACCTGCAAACCAATGGATGCATTAATAGGTGTTTACTTTATTAGGAGAAAAAAACAAGTTGTTACTGCAAAACAGCGTGGAAAGAACAGTCTTCAATAAACAGTGCTGGGAATATGGGAAAAAATACAAGTGAAGACATATATACGCCTCTGCTTCGTACTGTATAAAAGAAGTTTAGATAGATAACCTAAATGGGAAAGTAAAAACCAGAAAGCGTACCTTAAAAATATAAGATAGGAGAATATCGTCGGGGCCTTGGAGTTATAGAGAGTTTTCTTAGGTCACAAAAATCTCTGACCATAAAGGAAAAGATTGATAAATTTGGCTAAAACTTCCTATGAAAATGAAAGAAAGACACCAAAAAACACCATTGAGAGTGAAAAGCAAGACAGTGTGTGAGAGAAGATACTTACAATCAACAGAATGTGTACAATTTATAAAAACTCCCACAAATCATTAAGAAAAATGTAGAAAGCCCAGTGGGAAAATGCATAAAAGATTTAAATAGGCACTTGACAAAAAAAAAAAAAATCCAAATGGCTAATAAACACGTGAAAATACGCTTAATTCATTAATAATTAAGATGCAAAATAAAACACTATATACCCACCGGAAAGTCTATAATACCAAATGTTGATGAGGGTGTGGAGCAGTGGAAACTCATTAAGTTGCTGGTGGGTGTGTAGATTGGTGCAATTTGGAAAATAGGTTCAAGATTGTATTCTGTATGATCCACCAATTTTCCTCTTAGAATATACCCAGAAGCATGTACATGTGCACCAGGAGCAATTACAGAAATGTTCTTAGCTTTATCTATAATAAATGAAAAATTAGAAACAACTCCTATCCATTAACAGAATAAATGGTATATACTCTTAAAATGGAAAAAATTATACTTGTGAAAAGGAATGAAGACAACTCTAACAGCGTAGATAAATCTTACAAATATTGATAGAAAAAAGGCCAACAGTAAAAATATGTATTGTAAGATTCCATTTATTTAAAAATTCCAAAAAAGGTAAAATTAAACTGTAGTTTTCAGGAATGCTTATTTATTTGGTAAAACCATAAGGAAGAGTATGAACGTGAGTACCATAAAAATCAGGGTAGTGATTTGAGAGGAATGGAGGGAGGAATATGTGATAGGAAAAGGGAATGCACAGAGGGCTCCCTGGGATGCTGGCAATGAATTTCTTGATCTAGGTGGAAGTTACATGGTTATTTGCTTCATAGTAATTGATTAAGCTAATACATATATTATGCACTTTTCTGCATTTGTGGCATTTTTTTCACCATTTACAAAAGATTTTAAAATATATATATGTACATAAATGTATAGGTATGTATTTATATGTAATACATATGTATGTATACTTACCTGTATAAGCAAATGGTGGTTGTAACAATAGATGTCCTTGAGCAGAACTGTGTCGATAAATGTGTGCTGGGCTGTCTGCTTTGGCAGACTGCCTTGCTGACCCTCCTTCATAAGGCTACTTAAAGCCTCCCACATATATATGTGATTACAGTCGGACTGTGAGAGGAGAGATCTGTAAATTTTAATCTTGACACATTTTAAATTTTCTCAATGCTTTAGAACTTATTCTTTGGGCAGAAAATTTGGTGGTTTGGCCAAGCGAAATTTTTATTGTGACCTTCAGTCAGTTTTATACCAGAGAATTACCTGTAACCTTTCTTGGAATATGTGTTTTTCTTATATCTGTTTTCTCCTTTACCACCTTCACTTCTGTTTATAATTGTGCAGTGCATTGAATGATACCTTTGAAAACTTATTTCTGTACTATCTTTAGTGTTCATCCTTGGTTTTCCTTGTATGCAAAGGAGACATTAAAATTGGGATTTGTATAATTCAAGGCTTTTAGGAATTTTAAGGCTTTTTCTCATGGCTTTCAGTTCTAGTCACCACACATTTCTAGCCCTAGCATTCTGTAACCAAGGAAACGCCCTACTTTCAGCATGGCACAGTGCAAGTGTACCTTTTAAAAAAATATTCCAGGTTGAGTGTTCTGTGTATTCTGAGATAATATTCTGAGGTAATACTCTAAAGAATATCAGTGGTCCTGGTGTTGGAGGGGGGGACCTAAATTTTTATATCTTAAGATTGCCTAGAAGAAATGTCAAGTATAAAAAAAGGTCTTTTGTTTTTCCTAAATAACCTAAAGCTGCCATTGCTGTAGATGTATACATATAGAGCTTAGGGAAACCAATGACTAAAATAAAATCCAACTAAAAAATAAGATTTAAATTTAATAATTTCTGTATAGCAAATGTTTCAAAGATCAGTTGATCTGCTTTTATCTTAAGTGCTATAAAATAGACCCAAAGCGCTTAGGTAGACAAGTTCAGGTTAAAATACAAAGATGAAAGAGGTATAGTATCTGCTGTAATGGGGGAGACAGATATGGATATGAATATAAAATCTGCAGTGAAATAAATTCTATAATAAATATTTAAGTTATTAAGGATTACAAACAAATGATTTGATAAGAGTAGAGCTTGCTCTGAAGAGAATTTTTAACAATATAATTGGATGTAAATTTTGTTAAAATACCCCCACATTGCTGGTTATCCATCAGAAAGCTCAAAAGTTATTTTTTTCTTTCAACTTTTAGTATGGAAAATTTAAAACCTATGCAAGATGTAGAGGGACTATAGTATAATGAACCACTGTGTATCCATCATCCAGGAAAACTTCAAATTAATGAAAACCTGAAGCCCTTTTAAAAAACATGAGTTTTAAAGTTCAGAAGGTTGTAGATTTTTTAACTGCCTCTGAAAAAAACACATCTGTACAAATATGAATCCAAATATGCTTAAGGTATAGTTTGAAATTTACTAATAGCGCTCTACTTTTCAATAACTTTCTATTCAAACACCATTAGTGGATATATTTTAACTCTATATAACAGGCATATGTGTTTTATTTTAAAAGGTGTGGGTGTTTATAGTATTTTAAACATGAGCATGATATCTAAAATAACAGTGGAGTGCTATTACTTTCCTTCAAAATTGAGAATCAATTTGTTTAGGTGCTGCCAGACATTGTAAAGAGTGACCTAATTTCAAGTAAAAAAATGAAATAAAAGTATATAAGCTGCACTGTCAGTTCGTTTTGAAACTCAAATCTTTGAAGGTGTATTATCTAAATCATGCATTTTCTTTATTATAATTTTTCATAAAGGATTGCTTATAACAGAACTTTTATTTCATCTCAAGTTTTGGTTATTTTGCTCACATATCCTTTAGATGCTATTAAGCTACAGCTGGTTGAAGCAGGCCTGGTAGAATGTCTACTAGAGATCGTTCAGCAGAAAGTGGATAGTGACAAAGAGGATGATATTGCTGAACTCAAAACTGCTTCAGATCTAATGGTTTTACTACTTCTTGGAGGTGAGTTATAATTTAAGTCAATCGAAGAACATGATTGTCAGATTTTAAAAAATATATTGTCTCTTTTGTGAGCACTATATATATTAGGCATTTTCTCACTTTCCTGCCTCATTTAATCCAGTTGATGTGATGATTTTGAAACCTTAAATCCGTCGTGGAGTGAACTAGAGATAATGAACCTGGAAAAGAGGAGTCTTCATTATCTTCCAATATTTGAAGAGTTGTCGTAGGACAGCCGTGGCACCAAAAGACTGAAAGCTAGAGTGTTGTTTGAGACTTAGACTAGAAAAATCCTAAACTCTTTTTCCAGTCTACTAAAAGCTTATTATAAAAAGAGTCATTGCTTTTCCTTCTGTGAATTATCGTTTGTGAAGTCTGTAGTTATCCAGTTGGATATTCACGTGGGAATATGGATTTGTTACTCTTAATTCTTATCCTCTTATCTGTTTCATTTACCTCCAGATGAATCCATGCAGAAATTATTTGAAGGAGGAAAAGGTAATGTGTTTCAAAGGGTGCTGTCCTGGATTCCATCAAATAACCACCAGCTGCAGCTTGCTGGGGCATTGGCAATTGCAAATTTTGCCAGGAACGGTAAGGATGTTATCTCATCCTCTTTAAATCGGATGTTCTCTTTTTTTTTTTATTTTTACTTTGCCATTACATGTAGTAAAACTGGAACAGTTCAGAAGTATATGTAGTGTACCGCTACCTTAATTTTTTTAGACACATGAAATACTTAGCGATTTTTTTTCTTTTTTTCTTTTTCTTTTCTTTTTTTTTTTTTTAATGTAAGCTCTACTTCCCAGCATGGAGCTTGAACTCCCTACCCTGAGACCAAGATTCTCATGCTCTACTAACTGAACCAGCCAGGCCCCTCTGCTCAGTGATTTTTCTAGCAAATTACATATTTTGTGCAATTTAACTAAGTTCTGGTAAAGATAATGAACAGTGATCATGTTAGAGTATTCTGCACTTTATAGATCAATAAATTTGAGTCCCATTCTAATATGTATCTTATCTGGAAGGATATGCTCTCTTGCCTGGTGATTTTTGTTTAATAATCTGAGTATTCTTTGTAGGGTTATTGTGCCTTAATTTATACTTTTATGCCTATAAAACTTAAGTGTGAGTAATCCTCTGGTTTAGGATAGAATATTTGGTTTAATAACATTTCCAAGGCACCAGACCTTCATGTTCATTTCTGAAGTCTGGAACTCCCGCTATTCAGTCTAGAAACTCATTCTTATACTGTGACTAGGAAATATGGGTTATTTTTTGGTTTTCGTTTGGTGTTATTCCCCTGTGAGCTGTGTAACTGTATAATGGATGTTTTATTACATTTTTATTCCCTTATTTTTGAGGATGATCATTCACTCCTTAATGATGTAATTAAGAATAGTAAAATATTGGTAACTATTGAAGCTAAATAGTGGAATAGTGGTTCATTATAATATTCTCTCTGCTTTATAAATGTTTCAAAAATTCTGATATTGAAAAACAATTTAAACATCAACCATGACAGCACTCTATATTTTGTTGTCACTGTAACATTGGCCGAACTCAGGCATAATTCACTATAGGTGAAAAGTGTTCGTAGACATTTTAACCATACGATTTCTACTTACTCATCTTCTAATATATTATTAGGCTGTATGCTAGAGATTTTTCTTGTCGTGACTTCTATAGAAAGAAATCTATAAATCTGATGGGAGAAAGAGTTGGAATTCATTTTATTTTCTTGTAGCTCCATTTTCTCTAATGTAGATAATGGATAGGCATCACTATTATAAAATATTTATAGATATTTGTAAAGAAGAAAGAAAAAAATGCTTTTGTTTCATTCAGATGGAAACTGTATCCACATGGTAGATAATGGAATTGTAGAAAAACTTATGGATTTACTGGACAGACATGTAGAAGATGGAAATGTAACTGTACAGCATGCAGCATTAAGTGCCCTCAGAAATCTGGCCATTCCAGGTAGGACTTAAGAATCGCAGGCAACTCTGTAAGAAATAAGATCTGTTGTTTGGGAGGTATTTATTTTACGTGATTTGTGGACCTATCCTGACCTGTCTATAAGCAGACATAATTCTTAAAAATAGCCTTAACGTGTCTTTGGATTAAAGGCGTCCTGAGCCATGAAATCACATTATCATGGGAAATAACACAGGAGATAGTTAAAGCTATTATTCTGCTTTCTAAAAATAAATTTCTGATTAGGTGAAATAGTATAACTGTATGAAGATACACTATAAGAAATCAATTTGGTTCATATAATAGATTAATAGTTTATTAATATTGTCTAGAACATCTATATTAACACAGTTGGGTCAAGGACAGAGGTAAAAAGAAACATTTACTAAAGTTGAGGAATTATGCTGTTTTGTAAATAAGACAACAACAACGTCAGATTTCCTTTACAGGTTGTTTAAGTATTTTGAGGGTAGGTTTAAAAAGCCAGTATATATGATTTTGTATGTTATGCTCCTATAGATGAACAGGATAATTATGCCCCACCCCCAGTCCTATTAAAATAAAGTAAGATTGTTTTTAAATAGAAAAATAAAACATGGGATCTTAAAAATAGTAAGACAGTAAATATGTATTGAATTGAATGGCTACCATCAAGAATGCTAGCACCATTTTAACCATGGTCTCTCTCTCTCTCTCTAGTTGTAAATAAAGCAAAGATGTTATCAGCTGGAGTCACAGAGGCAGTTTTGAAATTCCTTAAGTCTGAAATGCCTCCGGTTCAATTCAAACTTCTGGGAACATTAAGAATGTTAATAGATGCACAAGGTAAAAGAAATGTTTTCGCAAGGTACATTTTTGGTATGATAGTGTGCCTTAGTTGAAAAGGACTTGTTTTTAGCTTTCAGAATTATGTAATCGTAAAGATAAATGGCAAATAAAAAGCAAAGAGAGATTGGTTTTAGAGCTCCATTCATGAATTTCCATGCTTGTTTTAATTAACTTTAAATGGAAATTATATTGCATCTCTATTGGACATATAATCCTGGTTTTATATTGATTTATTAGCAGTTCTGAAGGGTTTTATGTTTTAGCATTTTATACACATTTTTTTTAAAAAGATTTTATTTATTTGACAGAGGGTGAGAGAGCACAAGCAGGGGGAGCAGCAGAGGGAGAGGAAAAAGCAGGCTCCCCACTGAGCAGGGAGCTCGGTGCAGGGCTTGATCCCAGGACCCTGGGATCATGACCTGAGCTGAAGGCAGACACTTAACCAGCTGAGCCACCCAGGCACCCGGTTTCATACCCATTTTTACCTTGTCTTGGAAATCGTGTTTCAGTACACTGACAGTCAAAATTTTTAAAAATTTATTTTGCAGAGAGATCATTTTTCTGTTTACAGAAAAAATGAAAACTACTCCTTGGAATGAATTGTGTTTATTTACTTATTTCTACATTCTAAACCTTTCTCTGTATTGATTTCTCAGAGTCCTTCTAATACCCTTTGTTACAGTTTGCCACAGTACTAACAGACTACCAGGTTGAGCCATAGAGTATAACATTGTTTTGTATGAAAGTCCACAATGTTGTAGAAAAAGCTAAAATAGTCCATCAGATATGGAGTATTTGCAGTTCTTGCTTAATAAAACCATTGTGTTATGTCATATATATATGTAAATATATATATAAAATTTTTTTTCACACTCCTACATCTTTACCAGTTTTTCAGTTGGTTGCCTATCAGTGATTGTTTCCTTTGTGGTTTGACTTCTTTCCTATAGCAGAAGCTGCTGAACAACTGGGAAAGAATGTTAAATTAGTGGAGCGTTTGGTAGAATGGTGTGAAGCCAAAGATCACGCTGGTGTGATGGGGGAGTCCAACAGACTGCTGTCTGCCCTTATACGACACAGTAAATCAAAAGTAAGTTCCAGAAAAAAACGTTCACTAAAAAACATACAAGTGGTCTTTTGGAAACTCCATATCATAGATCCTATATCATAAGCTTGCATTTTACATATTTATATATAAATACATTACAGATAGACCTCAGAGATGTCATAGTTTCTGTTCCAGACCACTGTGATAAAGCAAAAATTGCAAAAAAAAGTGAGTCAAATGAATTTTTTGGTTTCCTAATGCATATAAAAGTTGTATTTACACTATACTGTAGTCTGTTAAGTGTGCAATAGCATTATGTTTAATTTGTATATTTAATTAAAAAATACTTTATTGCTAAAAAATGCTAACCATTTTCAGTGAGCTTTCAGTGAGTCATCATCATTGATTGCAGATCACCGTAACAAATATAATAATGGAAAAGTTTGAAATTTTGTGAGAATTACCAAAATGTGTTGCAGACATGAAGTGAGCAAATGCTGTTGGGAAAATGGCGCTGACAGACTTACTTGACACAGGGTTGCACAAACCCTCAATTTGTAAAAAAACGCAGTATCTGCGAAACACGGTAAAGTGAAGCACAATAAAATGAGGGATGCCTGTGATCCACAATGCTGAAAAAGTAATTGAAGATTGAGCTTTTGTATTTCTGTTCCATGATAGTTAAGAGTAAGGCTTTGAAATTAAACAGGTGAGTTCAGATTTTATCTCCACTATTTACTTGGTCATCAGGTCTTTCACATCTCAGTATCTGGTATATTAAACCTGGGATATTACCTACCTGAAAGTGTTGTGAGAATGATTCAGTGAGATCACATAGTAAGCACTCAGTAAGATGCTGGTGTTACTATTTTTACCGCTGCCCTCAGTGTCCGACATCTTCTGTAGACCAGGCACTGACCAAGCTAGCTAGTGCTAGTAAGAAATTAAATGATATCAAGATAGTGTGTGATGCTCTAAAAACTCACAAAGTCGGATGGAATCCATTCTCAGAGCAGTGTCCAGCCTCGTGTGTGTCTGACATGTGGCTGCTGACCTCCGTTTGATGAGTGAGTGAATACATGAATGAGCAAGTGAACTATTTTAAAGATCACAGTGGTGGGAATCCAGGACAGCGGGTTAGCAGCTGATTTAGTATCTGTATTATGTACCTTTTATTTTTATATAACCTGTTTTCTAAAGTGAGCCTTTTGGCCATTTCACTTATGTCCATGGGAAAATGCATCACCACTTTTTTTTTTTTTTTTTTTTAAGATTTTATTTATTTATGTGATAGAGAGACAGCCAGCGAGAGAGGGAACACAGCAGGGGAGTGGGAGAGGAAGAAGCAGGCTCCCAGTGGAGGAGCCCAATGTGGAACTCGATCCCGGAACGCTGGGATCACGCCCTGAGCCAAAGGCAGATGCTTAACGACTGCGCTACCCAGGCGCCCTATGCATCACCACTTCTTAACCAAATCTGGGAGCCAAAGCTGTTCAGTTCCTATATTAAATTGAGATTTGAGGGTTTTGAGGCTTTTCTGTTAATATTTATCACAGATTTCCTTGTCCCTCATCTAAACCCCCCACTCCCCCCACCAAAAAAAAAAAAAAAGCTTTCAGGTACCCATTAAGCATCCATCATCATGTAGGTGTTTTGAAAAGATAAGGGAAACAGGGCATTCCACCTTTCTAGGGGTGTGTGTATGTGTAACAAAAAGCATGAATGATAATTGTAACTTCATGGTCACGTTATAACTATGTTTACAGTTCAGTACTGTAGGGTGGGGGGTTTTTTTGTTTTGTTTTGTTTTTGCATATCTTCCCTACAATTAAGTGTATACTGCTGCTAAGCAGCAATAGGAACCTTGATTTGCATACTTTAATGATCAGAACGTAAGGTGTGTTCCTTGTGTGAGCTCCAGATTAGAACTCTTAAATTATTTTTAAATTTCACATTGAAGTGGAATCCGTGATATCTTTTGAGAATCGAAGCATTTCTCAGAATATGTTCCATTGAATAATAACCCTAAAAAATACTCCACAAAGAGAAAAGGTTGTATGATCAGATTAGTTAGGGAAGTAGTTCATTCCCTTTCCTTCCCTTGGAATTCACAGCACACATTAGTACTACTCTAAAAAAATTTCCTTAACTCTCTTTAACCTACTGATTCCCAAACCATCGGACAGTGGGTTTTTGCAGGTTGCATGTATTAAATATGTTCCACTGGACATACTTCAGAAAATGCTGCTCTGGAATAAGCTTTTAAACACTAGGTACAAGTTAGTCACATTCCTGCAGGTCCTTAACCAACTGTTGTGAATTACAGTTCTCTCCCTGTGTTATTTTTAAACTTTGAAGATCCTACTCCTTTTAAAGAAGTCACCCTGGATTCTGTCTCAGAATCCAACCCTCTGGAAGCTTGCACTGACTCACGGGGTTTCACACTCGCTTAGTCATCTCAGCCATATACGGTGTATTCCTGCGCTTATGCCAAGAGGTAAATTCACATCTTCCCTCGAAAGAGTGCCCGAGGCTAGGACACTTGAGCAACTAGCTGACCCTTCTGATTGTAGATATCAGAAACAGAAAAATATGGTTTGCTTCTACACCAGGACTATAAAAATTCACTCCTGTCAAAGGCGTTCTTCTTTATCCTTTAAGAGTAAAACATTCAATTATCAAGCTAAAAACTCAAATTTATTTAGTTATCATACGTCTAACATTTAATTCCTATACTGAGAAGTAGTCTTTGATGATACAAAGTTGAAAAAGAAAATTTTTGTTAGGTGATTCAGTGGCTATGTTACAAATTAATTATCTTAAATTTAATCCTATTTCAGAACATTACATTGAAATCAGTATTATACAGTTTTCAACAAAGTTTGGATCATCCCAACTAACGGCAAATTGACCATAAAAGTTAAATATGTGAGGCTAACATAGGTAATTTGCCTTGGTTGTATATATACCAAAATTTAGCTATCCATAAGGAAACTCCTGAAGAAATAGGATTGCAAAATAATACATCATTTACTTTGTAAAGCATTATGAAATATATCCAAAATTTTTGGAGGTTTTGCAGGTACACCAAGGGTTTGGAAGGATTACCCAGAAAAACGTCTTCCTGTGTATTTTTACAGTTTAGTAAGTGAAATGGTTTCAGAGAAGTTAAACTCCGGATTAATTTTAGATGTGTATTGGTTACAATTATTTGTAATTCTCCAAATGAACCTTGGTCTGTGGAGTGGTACTAATATCCTTTTTTTTTTAATACCTTGAAGTTTAAAATACAACTTTAAAATGCATTCATAGAGCCTCTGCAGAGCACACTGTGACTAGCTGTGATGGCCCTATGATGAATTGAGCACATATACTTGTGCGTAGACCACAAATGGTTAGGAACAAGGAACTGATAGTCAATCTGCCTGGATGTGAATCTTGGCTTTTTACCACTTAATCACTGACTTTGGATAGATTTCATAACTTAATCTGAGCTTTAGTTTCTTCATATATTAACTAGAGATAATACCTAGTTAATGAGATTTTCTGTGAGGATAAGAATATGCTAATACCTATAAACTACCCAGTATAATGTCCAGCGTGTAGTTGTTGCTCCATAGAGGGTAGATGGAGGGGCTCCTGAGTGGCTCAGTCAGTTAAGTGTCTGGCTCTTGATTTTGGCTCGGGCCATGATCTCAGGGTTGTGAGATCAAGGCCCATGTCGGTCTCTGAGATTCTCTCTCTCTCCCTCGCTCAAATAAACATAAAATAAAATAAACATAAAATAAGTGAGATGGTAAAGGAGGTATGCTTGAACTTATAGGGAGCTACTCGCTTCTGATACACAGCTTCCTCCTTCATTCATTACCTGCCCCTCCTTCTAGAGTGGACTCTCCAGGTGAATCACAAAATAAAGGATGAAATGATAGTCCAAGAACCTTCATTAGGTGACTGCATATGTATCTATGAACCTCTTGTGGTCTTCTTTACTCTAAGCTCCTTTGTGATTTTTATAAAATTCTTCACTAATTTTAAGTTTCAGATAAAGTGCCCACCAAGTAAGCAGTATATTGGGAGGCTTTCTTTTTGTTAGAAAAGGCTTTAAAAGACAGTTTCTCACTTACTAAAAGAGGTTAATGGGAAAAGGCTTGTTAAATGCTAGAATACAGCCACCATAAAAACTCAGCACTAGGACTCCATCAATTTAGAATGTTTGATCTCTAAATGCATTTGGGCTCAAAGCAAAGATACTATCTATAAATAGTTTTCTTAAGCATTTATATAAGGTAGAAGCATAGAGGAAACCCTTTTTCAAATATTTTAGCAAATTAATTTGAAAAATATTTCTAATTACAGTTAGTTTTATACTGTCGAAGCTCATGCAGACAGGCTACTTAACATCCAGCACTTAAATTACTGAAAGTAGTGAGAACAAAGAAAATTACTTTAAAAAATTCTGTAATTGAGACTTTCCACCAAATCATATTTAATCCAAGAGTTTTTAGGAAACGAAACTGAGATAACAAAAATGAACACTAGAAATAAATGTGACCATTTTAAAAAATCTAACTTTTGCCTTCTATTCTTATATGTGCTTTTCATGTAATAACTTTGTTAAGTATCAAAAAACCTATGATAGCACATTATCCCAGCATTATAGATAGTCACTGAGATGCAGAGAGGCGCTATAATTTGCTTAGTCAATGTTGGCACTGGGTTTTTTTCAATTTGGAGCCCATTGTCTCCTCTGCCATTGAAGAGGACAGAGCTGTAGGTCCCATGAGAAATGAGAGGGACACTTTTAAGTTCTGCTCAAGTCCCTTGACGTGTAATCCAGTTTTGCCAGATCTGACAAAGGGGTAAAAGCTTGAAAGAAAGAAAAGAAAGGAAGAAAAACAAAAAAACTTTACCTCAGTCATCTGGAGAACAACTACCTGGTGCTATAATAATAATTTGAAAAGAAGAACTTTTTGTTGTTATTCCAAATCTTTTTTTGATCCTGTGGTAAGTCAACATTTAGGGCAGTCACACTTTTATTTTTTTGACTGGTTGCTTCTGGGACTCTCTATTCCTTGCCATGAACTGCAATGGTCTTTTTCACTTAGGTAATTTAAGTTGTCATCTTTTGATGAATTTATTTAAAGCCAAAAGCTTTTTCCTTTTCTTTCGTAAAGAAAAAAATTATGGTTAAATGTAATGATTCATACAGGACACTGTCAGAAAATCACTCAATTTAAAAATGAATTGACTGACTATAATGCAGTTTCTTTGTATTTAAAACTAAAGTTTATAACTGTGATATTTATTTATTACAGGATGTAATTAAAACCATTGTACAGAGTGGTGGCATCAAGCATCTAGTTACCATGGCAACTAGTGAACATGTAATAATGCAGAATGAAGCCCTTGTTGCTTTGGCACTAATAGCAGCTTTAGAGTTGGGTAAGTACCCCAGTGTCAAACTTATTTTCTCCTATTTTTATCTTGGATGAAATGAAGCACATATTGGAATAGAAGTCGACAAAGCCTTGACTAGAAGGATTTTGCCAGCATGTGTCTGCACCTATAGTAAGTATATAGGAAATCACATTCTATAGATTGCCACCTCAGCTTTTGCCCTCGGTAACATTTTTAGGTCAGTGCTTGACTCTTTTTAGAGTTCGAGTCTTAAATGTTATTTCAAGTTATAGGCAGTTGGTAAACACAGAGAATATTTTGAGCAGGCTTCACAGAGAAATGAAACTATGTTTAGAATACAATAGCAAGTTTAGAGTCTGCTACCCTTCTAGTGACCCAGACCTTCTCTTCCATCTCTACTACTGAATCTCTTGCTTATCCCCTCCTATCACCATGGCTTCTATTGCTCTATAGTATTGCCCTCAATCTAAATTCTCACCTTCTGTGTCATTCTTCTGTGTGTTTTACATTCAAAATTCCCCAAAAGCAGAGTTTAATAATTCAGTTGGTGTCTTTCTAGCATATAGCATCCCTGTTGGTCAGAATTGTTCTTGAGAAGCTAGTTCATAGGCATCTAGCTTATGGATAGTAACCTTTGTCCCTGGAACCAATCTCTGATATAGTCAGCTGGGGACAGTCAGTCACAGAGCCTATGGTTAAGGCCTGAGACTGCTTTATGCAAAGGAGGACTATAGACTTAGGTTTGTCCTGTCCAGTTCAAAGTCGTTTAGGTAAACACTGTTAACTGATCACGTCTTAATTCCCACTGATTTAGATCCATAATTCTCACACAGCAGCAACTGGACCCACCAACCCCTATCCCAAGGGAGAAGCCAAAAGATAAATATGGTATATCATTCTCTAGTGTCACATTTACTTAGATTTTAGGTATGAAAGATTCAAATTTTTGTTGTCTTAAAGGGTTTTGAATTTTAGGGGCACCTGGGTGGCACAACGGTTAAGCGTCTGCCTTTGGCTCAGGGCGTGATCCTGGCGTTCTGGGATCGAGCCCCACATCAGGCTCCTCTGCTGTGAGCCTGCTTCTTCCTCTCCCACTCCCCCTGCTTGTGTTCCCTCTCTCGCTGGCTGTCTCTATTTCTGTCGAATAAATAAATAAAATCTTTAAAAAAATAAATAAATAAATAAAGGGTTTTGAATTTTAAAACAGTTTTTAAAAAATCATAGGTATAAGTAGGATATAAAATTTTTTTGAATTTTAAAGATAAAAGGCTTCAAGAAAATGTATGCTTATTCTCAGTGACTTTGGCCTATAGTTACAAATGCTTTGGAGGTCAGTTCAGGTCCCAGATTAGCCATGACTTCACACATGGTTTGAGTAGAGTCAGCCTAGAAGTCCAGCCATTGTGGGGGGTCAGAAGGGGGGACCTATGATAAAGGGGTGGGAGTCGGTGAGGACATTGAATACCAAACTGGGTTCATGGCCTGATTTTAAGTGGCTTAAAGTGATGAAGCAGTTTCAGAATATGCTTGATGACCCAGCCTGGGGTGAATCTGGTTTTGTGCCAATATCTTCCAAACAAGCTATAATTTCATCAGCTTCCTGGTAGTTAAACGTTTGCCTAAATCTGGTCACTTTACCATATAACTATATAAAATGTGATACATACATACATTTTTTTAAATTGTTACCAGGTGTTTCCTAGGCTCCTTGGGCTTAAGATATAAAAATAAGCCCACACTATCTTTTTAATACATAACACACTTTGAAAACCATATTTTTCCAGTCTTGTTTTCTTTTTTCTTTTTTTTTTTTTTTAAAGATTTTATTTATTTATTTGACACAGAGAGAGACAGCCAGCGAGAGAGGGAACACAAGCAGGGAGAGTGGGAGAGGAAGAAGCAGGCTCCTAGCAGAGGAGCCTGATGTGAGACTCGATCCCAGAATGCTGGGATCACGCCCTGAGCCGAAGGCAGACGCTTAACGACTGCGCCACCCAGGCGCCCCAACCAGTCTTGTTTTCTTATATAGACTATTTGATATTATTAAAGGAATTATAAATTTTTTGTATGATAATAGTATTAAAACACCATTTTTAAAGAGTCTTTTTTTTTTTTTAGATAATTGTATATTCACATGCAGTTATAAAAAATAATAGAGATCCCTTGTATACTTTACCCAGTTTCTCCCAGTGGTAACATTTTCAAAACTATAAATAATATTTCATCTATTGATACAACTTACCAGTCTTATTCAGATTTCCCTAGTTTCACTTGTTCTCATTTGTGTGTATGTTAAGTTCTATATAGTTTCAGGACGTGTAGGTTTGTGTATCGACCACCACAGTCAAGATACTGAATAGTTTAACACCACAGGGATCCCTCCATCTATAACCACACTAGTCATCTACCTCCTCCTCCCACCCCTTATCTTGTTCCTCATCCCTGGAAACCACTAATCTGCCCTTCATTTCTAAAATGTTATATATATGGAATCATATAGTATGTGGTCTTTTGGGATTGGCTTCCTTAATTCAACATAATTTCCTAAAGAGTCATTCGATTTGTTTTGCATATCAATTTTTTTTTTTTTATTGCTGAATAGTGTTCCATGGTTTATACATACCACAGTTTGTTTGACCATTCCTGTCAAAAAACATCTGGGCTGATTCCACTTTGGGGCTTTTAAAAATAAATAAATGCTATAAATATTCATGCGTAGGTTTTTATGTGAGCATAAATTTTCATTTCTTTGGATAAATGCCTAGGAGTGCAGTTGCTGGGTTGTATGGTAACTATATGTTTAATTTTGTAAAGAAACTATCAAACTGTTTTCCAGAATGGCTATACCATTTTACATTCTCACCAAAGATTTGGTATTGTCACTTTTATTTTAGCCACTCTGATAGCTGTGTAGAGATATCTCATTATGTTTTTTCCGTTTTTCTAATGGTAAGCATATGAAAAGATGTTCATCATTATTTACCATCTGTATATATTCTTTGGTGAAATACCTATGGATAATTTTTGCTCATTTTCTATTTTTTTTAACTATTGAGTTGAAAATTCTTTATTATTCTAGAAGTTTTATAGTTTTACATTTTACACTTAAGTTTGTAATCCACTTTGAATTAAGATCTGTATAAAGTGTGTGGTTTAGGTCAACTTTTTTTTTTTTTTTTTTTTTGGCCTGTGGAGGTCTAATTGCCAGTACTGTTTGTCGAAGAGGCTATCTTTCCTCCACTAAATTGATTTTGTACCTTTGTGAAAAATCGTTTGAACATATATGTGTGGGTCTGTTTCTGGGGTTCTCTGTTCAGTTCTCTGTCTACCAGTACCACACTCTTGATAACTGTGTTATACAGTGAGCCTTAACATCGGGTAGAAGAATTCCTCCCACTTTCTTTCTTTCTTATCAAGATTATTTACCTGTTCTAGGGCCTGTGGCTTTCCATATAAATTTTAGTATAAACTTACAGATTTTCTGCAGAAAATCCTCTGGGATTTCAATAGGAACTGCCTTAAGAGTCTTCATCTCTTAAAGATACATATTGTAAATACATATGGAAGAAACTATGTCATCTTTAGGATTTGCTCAAAAATAATTTGGGATGGGTAAGAGTAGGTGAATGAAACTAGAGATAGGTGAAACAAGATTGGCCATAATTTTTTAAGATAATAGTAAATAGTGTATCATTATATAATCTTTTCTCCTTTTGTATATGTTTCACCTTTTCCATAATAAAGATTTTTTTAACTGCCTCATAATAAAAGGAATGTTTTTTAAGCTTAAACTACAGTATCTGCTGAAATTTAACTCTACTTTAACAAGGTCTGAATTTAATATTCTATTTCTAGGTCATTGTTATTTATCAATCCCTTTTGGAGGGTTTTATATGGTCAGTTTCTAGAAAAGGAATCAGTGTTTAGCCACATTGCACCAGGCTTATAAACAGTGGACATAACTGATACTTTGTTTCATATTCTAGGCACTGCCGAGAAAGACCTGGAAAGTGCTAAACTTGTACAGATTTTACACAGACTGCTAGCAGATGAAAGAAGTGCTCCTGAAATCAAATATAATTCCATGGTCCTGATTTGTGCTCTCATGGGATCTGGTAAGCATTTCTTCTAAAATTTGAGGTCTATCAATATATGGTTGACATTAAATATAGAATAGTAGTAAATGGTGGCTTTGGGTTTTAAAAGCATTAGAATTAGATTATGGAGGATATAGGATTACTTTTACTTGAAAATATTCCCAAAAGATTCTCACTATGATAATAAAAGTATCAGGGGGCACCTGGGAGGGCTCAGTCAGTTGAGTGTCCGACTCTTGATTTCAGCTCAGGTCATGATCTTCAGGTCATGAGATCGAGCCCTGCATCAGGCTCCATGCTTAGCGGAGAGTCTGCTTGAGATTCTCTCTCTCTTTCTAAAATAAAACTAAAAAAATCTTAAAAAGAATATCATATAGCAAATAGGTAAAAAACAATGTTAAAAAATTAATAACTAAGTTTCATCAACTCTAAAATATTTCCTATAAAGAATAATTTCTGAATTTGTGTATCATGATATTAGCTAAGGAATTTGTTCAAGAAATCACTGGCATATTTCGGTATATGTTCCATGGATACTGAAAAGAATGTGTATTCTATTGTTATTGAGTGAAGTGTTCTTGAAATGTCACTCAGATCCTTTTGGTTGTTGGTAGTGGAATTGAGTTTGCTATATTCTTAGCAAATAGAATATATTGATATTCTAATTGTTTTGTCAGTTGTTGAGAAGGGTATTGAAGTCTCCAACAATAATGGTGGATTTGTCCGTTTCTCCTTTTAGTTCTGTAAGTTTTTGCTTCACATATTTTGCAGCTCTTTTGGTAGATATATACAGCTTTTGGATTGCTATTGTCTTCCTGGTGGATTGACTTTTCTATCATTATGTTCCTCTCTGTTCTGGTAACTTTTTTTCCTCTGAAATCTTTATCTGATATTAATATAGCTGCTTCTACTTTCTTTTGAATAGCATTCTTGGGATCTTTTCCCACCCTTTTAGTCTCAATCTGCTTTATCATTATACTTGATGTGTAGATAGCACCTTGTTATGTCATGTGCTTTAATCCACTCTGTCAGTCTCTTAATTGGTGTATTTAGACCATTTACATTTAATGTAATGACTGATTTTATGGCTTAAGTCTGCAGGTTTTTTTATTTTCTGTTTTTCGTTCCTGACTTATTTTTTTTGAGCATTTATTCCCATTACCCTCCCTCATTTATAATGTCCTCAGATATTTTCTCTATATACATTTAGAACCATATTAGACATCTACAATTTTTGTTTTCAGCCATCTAACATAATTCAGAAAACTCAAAAGAAGGAAAGTCTGTTGTATTTATCTACAACTTTGCTATATGTAGTGTTCTTCCTTCCTGATGTTCCAAGATTCCTTTTTTTAAACATTCCCTTTCTATTTAGAGAACTTACTTTAGCCACTCTTTTGGGTTGGGTCTGCTAGTGACAAATTGTTTTCTGTTATTTTAGAATATCTTGGCTTCCCCTTCATTTGTGAAAAATGTTTTCTCTGGGTATACAATTCTGGGTTGACAGTACTTTTTCTTTCAGCACTTGAAAAATGTGCCATTTTCTTCTGGCCTCCATGGTTTCTTAAGAGAAATCCACAATCTTCCAATTCTTTTTTTTCCCCTCTTGGTGTCATTTCAAGATTTTTTGGGTCTTTAATTTTTAAGCTTGACTGTGTCATGGCATGGATTTCTTTGGGTTTATCCTGTTTCAAGTTTGCTCACCTTCTTGAGTAGGTGGGCTTATGTCTTCTGCTAAATTTGGAAAGTTTTTTTTAACCATATTTCTTCATGTACTTTTTCAGTCCCACCCCGTTTCTCCTCCTTTCAGGTCTCTAATGGCACAGATGTGAGCTCTTTAGTTATATCCCTCAGGCTCCTGAGGTTTTGTTCATTTTTTCCCAGGTTATCTCCTCTCTTGTTCAAATCGGGTAATTTCTATTGTTCTGTCTTAAAGTTCATTGATTTCTTCTGTCCCCTCCATTCTGCTGTTGAGCCTATCCACTGACTATAGTTTTGAGTTCTAAAATTCCCATTTGCTGCTTCTTTATGTCTTCTGTTTCCTGGCTGAGACTGTTATTGAGGCATTTTTTAATGTAAAATATACATAAAATTTACCATTATAACCATTTTTAAATGTACAGTTCAGTGGCAGAGTAGTACATTCACACTGCAGTACAACCATCACCCTATTTCCCCCTCAAACTGAAACTCAGTACTCTTTAAAAAAATAACTCCCCAATCACCCATCCCCCCATCTTTTGGCAACCATCATTCTATCTTCTGTCTCTATGAATTTGACTACTCTAGGTACCTCATATAAGTGGAATCATATAATATTCTTTTTTGTGTGGCTTATTTCACTTACCATAAGGTCTCCAGGGCTCACCCATATAGTAGCCTGTGTCAGAATTTCATTCCTTCTTAAGGCTGAATAATGCCCCACTGTATGTATATTATCACATTTTGTTTATCCATTCATCCATCAATGGATATTTGGCTTATTTTCACCTTTGGATTATTGTAAATAAATAATGCCACTATGAAAATAACGGGTACACAAGTATTTTTTTTAGTTCCTGCTTTTAGTCATTTTGGGTATATACACAGAAGTGGAATTGCTGGATCATACAGTAATGGCTACGTTTAATTTTTTGAGGAATCACCATTCTGTTTTCCATACAGTACACCATATTACATTCCTACCAGCAATATACATGGGTTCCAATTTCTCTACATCCTAACATTTGTTATTTTTTTTCCTATAATAGCCATCCTAATGGGTATAAAGTGGTATCTTACTATGCTTTTGATTTGCATTTCCGTAATGATTAGTGATGTAGGGGATCTTTTCATGTGTTCATTGCCCATTTGTATATCTCCTTTGGGGAATGTCTATTCAAGTCCTTTGCCCATTTTTTAATCAGGTTATTTTGTTGTTGAGTTGAAAGTGTTCCTTATATTTTGGGGATATTAATCCCTTATTGGATATATGATTTATATATATTTTCTCCTATTCTGTGGGTTGCCTTTTCAATCTATTGATAGTAACCTTTGGTATATAGAAGTTTCTAATTTTGATGAAGTCCCATGTATCTGTTTTTCCTTTTGTTATCTGTGTTTTTGATGCATATCCAAGATATAAGTCTAAATCCAATGTCATTAAGTTTTTCCTTTATATTTTAAGATTCTTATAGTTTTAGCTCTTTAATTTTTATACATAAGGGCTTATGGCTCTCCAGTTTTACCAACACCATTTGTTGAAAAAACTGTTCTTCCCTTTTTGAATGGTCTTGACATCTTTGTCAAAAATATTTTGACTGTATATATGAGGGTTTATTTCTGGGCTGTTTTATTCTGTTGATCTATAGATCTGTCTTTATTTCAGCTACACATTGTTTTGATTATTATAGTTTTAGAGTAGGTTTTGAAATTAGAAAGTGTGAGACCAACTTTGTTGTCTTTTGAGGTTTTGACTGTTCAGAGTCTTTTGAGATTCCATCTGAATTTTAGGATGCCTTTTTCTGTTTCTACTAAAAACATTTCTACTTTTAGACCTCACAGTCTTATTAAAGTAAATATATCAATTTGAGGAATGTTGATTGCATTAAACTTATTAGATATCAGTCTTCTCATATAGCAGTCTCCAAGTCTTAAGAGGCTTGTATTTTCCTGTAATTGAGGTTGAAGAGAGCAAGCAAGCCAGAAAGAGGAAGATCGGATACCTAAAAGTGAAGCCTATTGTCACAGAAATTTGTTGAAGGGATATGAAGTATAACCTTTTTCATTTGCCACAGAATTAATTTGAAACAGATCTAAGATTTTTTTGTAAGTTATCGAACTTCATATTTGAACTGATGATAGGGTCAAGGGGTATATAACTGAAACTTGAGATCATATAATGAGCTGTGTTTCATTATAACTCCTTAAACTTAGATTGTAGAAATTGACATTTATCTATATATAAATATGACAAAGTTCCTCTGATTTATTATAACACATCTCTAACAAAAACCTTTCTAGGCTACTGCTGTGTCCAACACTTGTCTTTAAAAGTGTCCTAGCATTTCTAGGCTGCTACGGTTTTTCCAGAATTGTTCCTAGTTTTGAAACTTTGGATCATCCAAATAAACATTTTGGGTATATGTACTGGATAGATTGTATATAAAGATTAGAACATTTTAACAGAAGCATATCTGTTATCTTGTTTTTTTGTCTTCCAGAATCTCTACACAAGGAAGTACAGGATTTGGCCTTTTTAGATGTTGTATCCAAACTTCGCAGTCATGAAAACAAAAGTGTTGCCCAACAGGCCTCTCTCACAGAGCAGAGACTTACTGTGGACAGCTGAGAACAGCCCCTCCCTGATACATGGCATTATCCCACCGCTGATTTCCCCTTTGTCCTCCATCCAGCTGCCTCTTCTGCTTCATTTTCTTCCATATCACTTGTGCATGCGTGTAATGTTCCAGTACCAATTGAAGAACTGCTGTAGGTACCTGCCCAATAAGACTTATAAACCCATAGTTAGTGTGAACATAAATTTGTCAAAAAGAAGTCTCCCCCCATAACTGTTCTCTTGTATTCCTGTTGCTTGAGCTACATTAAGTAGAATGTGCATGTTGTAGTCCTATGATGATGTAAACTTGGTACTACATAATGACTTGCTCCTCACACTTGGTAAACTACATAATAATGTACTGGTAAATTAGAAACAAACAAGAATGCAGCAGGATCTGTCTAGCTTATTAAGGATGGAACTGAATAGTAAAAAAATAGCTCCATTTTTTTGGTGCTTGGGAAGCACAGTGACCAAAAAACTGTATGGCTGCTCATTCATTAGTCTTACCTACTAATGTCAAACCCATGGTACCTAGAGTGAAATAAAATCCAATGCTCTCACTCTTTACCCTATGGTTTCTCCTTCTTCCTAAGTAGACTCCTGAAACTGCCACAGACTTGGCAAGATTTCCCTGAGGTTTTTTAATTTCATATTTAATTGGCTGTCATCATTGAAGCTTAACATTGAAATCATTAGTGTTTTTCAGCATGAAACTAAGGGGTTGAAGAATGTGTGTTACACTAAGTAACATCTTTTTGGGGTTTTTTTTGGCCTGTATTTTAGAATCTATGTACATTTTGACATCAGCATTGTCCAGCACTTGTCTTTAAAAAAGTTCACTTGGCATTTGTTTTCAACTGAGGAAATTGAGTATAGCTCATTGAAGGGTGGGGTTGTTGGGTTTTTGTGTTTTTTTTCTTTTGGCTGTTTTTCATCATTCAGCTTGAAAGCAAGAAGTTTCCTCTGTCATAGTCCTTTTAAATCTTATATTAGAACTAGCAGGACATAGGAAAAAAGATTAAGAAACTAGAACTAACAGGACATAGGAAAAAAGATTAAGAAGTTTGTGTATACTAAAGAAAGGATGCAGGTTATAAAAGCCATAGTAGCCAGTCCAGTTCATTCTGCAGATGGTCTCATACCAGTAGCTGTTAGAGTTTCCCACCTCCACTTGCCATAGAGAACTGCAATAGATCTTAAAGCTACCAGAAAAGGTGACAATGCCAAGACTCCAGAGATGACAAGACCCTCTTGGCAAAACACAGTGTACTCTTCACTGCCACTACCACCACCAAATGGGTTTTTAGAAACACAATCTTTGTAAATTAAAAGATCCCTGTGACCTACATATCTTGTCCCCATGCACAAGTTTACTGGCTGAAAGGTATAATGGGCTCCAATATGGAAGGACTGCAGGACAGTAAAATGGGCTGCCTGGGGTGACAGGAGCTCTTTCCTTTCCAGTGGGAGATGCTGCACATATCTGTGGGGTGATTGAAGTTGGAGTTTTGACTCTGAAACAGCTATAATTCAAGAAAATTAAAACCTCAGTGGAGGTGAAGAAACTTTGCTCCCTTTGATGTCCAGGAAAGGGACTATTACTGTGAGTGCTTATGCTACACTTACTGGAAGGGTGGTCTTGTTTATTGTCTTCTGGGCTGGATAGTGGACTATATTTTATTATAGGTTTTGAAAAACATCTGTAATGTTGAATAGGCTGTCCATATTAATAACTAAATAAATAAATAGTATATCAAACTGTAATGGCATCATTTGGTTTGTTTGTATATTTTCTATTTCCAGCTCCTAGAACAGTGATTGCTCATTGTTGGTGCTATTTGTTGATGAATTCCCACTTTTATAAACTTCCAGAGTCCCTAAACTAATCCTAGATTGATAGAGAAATGAAATTTAGATATTTGTCTGATTTCAGAGAATTTTTTTTTTATAGGATTGGTCCCTATTGAAAATCATCATATAGAAAACCTCAGAACAGAGGTATCCAAAAATTAAAGATTTCAGAGAAGCCATCGTCTGGGCCAGCTACTAGCAATCAATGGATATAGCTAGGAATTCCCATCTCCAACAAAACAAAGTACACTTCTAATCACCACTTTTTTTTTCCGCAGAGAGACCAGAAGGCTATGCCCTTAGGATGACAGAGGTCCACCAAGCTAGGTGATCTCCTGTTCTGCCATGGCGGGAGGTGGGAGTCTACAGACAATACTAAATATCCTACTACTTGATCTGAGTTCTAGAGGCCACCTTTAAATTAGTTTGCTACCCACTAAGAATGCCTTCTGAGGGAGAGAATGGGAGGAACTGTTCAGCATAGCTGTAATTATCAGTATGTGTCAGGGTTAGAACATACCTGACAACCAAAAAAGGCCAAGAATTAGAAGGAAGATGTCTCAGTGAAATGCACTAAAATGTATTCCCTCCCTTCTGGGAAGGAAGCCCATTCAGTCCTTGGGATCTTGCTAACCACGGTGCTCAGAGCAAAACTGACTAAATGCTGGCCCATAATCCAGTGTTTTCAACTTGATAAAACACAGTTTGTGTATATCATCTGATAACCATAGAAATGTAGACAAAATTTTTTAGTTCTAAAATGATTTTGTCTTAGATGGAACAAAATGCATTTCTTAGATATAAAACCATTTGTGTACGAAGTGTTCTGAGAAACGCTGCATGTGAAAATTTTAAAAAGAAATGCTCTTTGGTATCATTAGAAAACTTATCACCTAATTCTGCTGAATACAAGTGATGAAGATATCTATTACTTAGGTAAGTATTCCGCCTTTGTATTCAGCTGTTACTAGAATCAGTAAGCTTTAAAGTCTTCACTCTAGGAAACCAAATATCTGAATTACACAAGTGTCTGTTAAAGAGCACTGAGTGATATTTGGGATGAAGCTTCATAGCTATAACCAGGAAAATTGAGGGTTATTTTCTTCACAGATGCGCTCTCTTAATTTACATACATACAATAATTATATGCCATGTAGCTTCATAGATAGATGTTTTATAGGTATGTCTGACAAATGTGAAAACTTAAGTGCGATTAGTGAAAAGAGTAAGGTCTTTAAATACTGTGTGATCTGTAGTCACATTCTGGTTCTGTTACGTACTGGCTGTGTGACCATCACTGAGTTATTTAACCTCTCTGGCCTGTTTTCTTACCAGTGTGATGAGTTTAATAATACCTGCTTCCCAGATTTTTTGTGGTAACTGAAACTTCTAGAGGTTGAAGGTAAGATTGGATGGAATTGTGATACCTGTGACATCTTATGGCCTATCCCTCTTCCCCTTGGAGGGTCCCAGCTAAAGCAACTCAAAGAACAGCCAAATGGGAGATACTGTCTACAGTTTGAGGAGCACCCAGATATTCTAGTGCAGAATGCATAACCCCTTGCTTCCTCCCCCTGAAACTGTGGTGGCCAGGTCTGCAAAGTAGGCCTTGGATGTAGGTCCCCACTACAGGACTTTCCTCTTCCTGTTCTGACCTCTCTCTAAAGTAGGAATAACAGTAGTAGTGCAATAATCTTAGCTTTTATTAATACTAAGTCAGTATATATAAAGCTGTAATACTATGAGTTTTCCTCACTATAAAAACAAAACAATCCCTCTTCCCGTTTTCAATACTGCCCAACTTATCAGTGTGTATGTATATATATCTTTTTTTTAAAATACATACCTGTTCACGTATGTCTTTTTCTTAAATATAAATGCTGTGTGTTTTGCATGAAAGGTTTTGGTAGCTGTGCTCTGAATCCTGATAGAATCCACTTGTGATGGCCTATTTATCATTATGCTTCTTGACTAGACAGGCAGAGTCCCTTTATGTTGGAGGTTTCCAAGGGTAAGCTGTTCCTTCTATGTCATGAATGGTCAGCTACAGTTTTTGAAGGAAAAAAGTGAGCCTTGCATGGAATTTATGCTTTTTAAATTTAACTAATTTCTTATTCTTTCCTTCTTAGTGGACTTTTTAAAATTCATTATTTATTTCCTTATTCTCACTTTGTTTCTTCCTAGAAAACAAACAAACCAAAACTTTTTGCCAAAATTTTTTAGCTATCAACTCATTCTAATCTAACAACATTTCAAAAATGGACAGTACATACACCCATTGGTAATACTAGATAAATAGAAACTTAGTATGCTGACAATTTATATACTGATGTCAGTGGTTCTCCTGACATTTGTTCTCTCAGTCCCCGATGTCACATTTATCCAAAGAGAGATGTAGAGCCTCCCACTTACTGAGCAAAATGGAGGATCTGGGTGATGTCATGAGCAGTGTGTCCTGTTCTCACAAGCGAACTTCACTGTCGCTTACTCTAGTCCCCAGCATTATCAAGGCAGCTTTCAAGGAGTAAAAACTGGAGCAAGCAAGGTGGCTAGAGCATGGAAATGGGGGCTTAAGGGAGCCTTGATCTCACCTTCACCCCTGACCTCAGAACACGTTCTTACAACTTGTCCGTGGCTCAGAGATCTGCGGTTTCGCTCGCAGGCAGTGTGCAATTTTATTTTATTCTGTTCAGCCCAGTGGAGTTAAAACCACATTCAGGCGGTATGTGGAACTTAGTAGTTTTTTGTTGGTGTTGGTCACATGTAGAGAGAATTTTCTGTTTCAGGATTAGGTTTTCAGAAATTTAGCTAAATTTGTTTATCTTCATAAAGGAAGTATAAAGCCTAATCCTGTCATACTTTGAAACCTGTTAGTTACAGATTTGGTATTTTGTTTTTAAAGGAAATAATTTTAAAGATCTTTGTTAGATCTCTGTTCAAATCAAATTTTAAAAAAGCCTTAATACATACTTCTAGTATACGAGCTTTAAATGTAACAATAGATCTTTTAAAAATATATGTAATCTATTTTCACATTTAATTGAGAGACATTACTTACTATTGCAGTAGTTACTTTGTTATTTATTGATTCCCAGGAATCCTGAAGAATCTTGAAGGAAAGAAACTCTGGCTGTACCTTCAGATTACTGTCAAAAATAAATTCCTCTGTGAATGCTCACTTTGAATTTTATAACCATATCTACTTTAAAATAGGCCTTCCTTCTACCAAAATAGTGTTTTTGTTGGTTGGCTTTTAAGGGACTGCCATATAAATAGAGCCAAGCCTGTAGGGAAGCGGGCTTCATCCCCGCCCTCACAGAGTCCATGCACTCAGATGAAAAACCCCTTCTCCTTTTAGGACATTTCACAGAACTCTTCCAAGGTCAGCATCACCTCATCACCAGGACCAGAGAAAGCGAGCTTTTGACCTTGTCTTCTCTTCAGGGATATTCTGTTCAGCTTCTTGGTCCTTCGTCCCATCCCCATGTCTAGCATAGGCACATCAGATGAATACCTATAATTACACAGAACTTACGAAGGAGCTAAAGGTTGACGTATACTCTAAGATACTATAAATGCATGTAGGTTGCAACCCAACACCCGAAGATAAACAGCTGCCCTGATCAGGGTGAATAATGGGGAGGAAATATTAACCAGAGTAACTTTGATTTCAGACCCATCTCTGAAGGAATCCAAAATCGTCCCTAATTTCAACTGGGGCCAACTATCAGTATAGAATTCCTTTACCCAGCTTCCCTTTTTTTAAGGTTCAGGAATGCAACTCATTCCCCCAGCATGCCTTTCCTACAATAACTTCCTTTTTCTTGCAGGTAAGGAAAGTAAGGGAGGAGGTATTAATGACTCATATTCCACTCTTAACCCACATCACTCAACCCCCAGTGTCCAGAGGTTAGAGGAAATGACACAGCAGAGTGGCCATCGAGCTTCATCATATCACATACAAATCTACGTGTTAAATCCTCGCTTCCCCTGCTCCTGCCTCTTGCCCTCTTGTTCCCCTGTCAGGGCAACTGTGAGATGCAGTGCCTTCCCCTGAACCATGAGAAGTGGGAACAAGGGTGCACTGGCCTAAGAAAAGCATCTGAGGAAAAGTGTTACCCGTACAGGAATGACTATAACCAGGTTTGACAGTCCCTTACTCTCTAAAATGCAGGCTTTGTTAAACCTGGGACCGATGTCTGATACAGGGTTTCGGAATGAGGTTCCGGCACACTGTCCCACAGCAAGCGCCGTGCGTGTGCAGACAGCACAGTTCGAGTGTTCTGCCACATGTAGCTACAGCCTCCCCTTCCCACGGGCATAGTAAGCCTTTGTTCACATTACTAAGAACTCTCTTTCACAAACCTCATTTCAATGACTGCATATTCTTCAATTATATTAGATGTACCATAATTTATTTAACCATTTTCCCACATTTGGGCACTTAAGACATATTTTGATTTTTGAAAAACCAAATGCTAAGTCATGAGCATTTGCAGATGCTAGACTAGTTCCTAAAACTTACCTGACCTGGCAGTCCTTCTACTTTCTGCCTCTGATTCCCCTCACTTTCTTTTTCAGAGGTCCTTGTCAATTGTTCAGTGAGCCTCTTTGTCCCCTGATTCCACTTGTCCTTTCATCACCTCCTGGACACTCTTTGCTCCTGCCTAGCCCTCCCTAATCTCCGAAGGGGACCCGCCGCACAGGGGAAGAGGGGCCACACGAGTGGAGTGGGAGCACCTCCCTCATCCAGGCATTAAGTCAGTTGTACCCACTTGCCACTGACCACCACCCCCTTACCAAATGTATCCGAGTGGGCCTTCTACAAAGAGGCGGCACAGAACTCACCTTCAAGCACCCGCTGGAGCTGGCGTTTAGCTAATTGGAGTCTAATTGCCTCTTAGCACTGTCATCAACCGCTACCAGCACTTTGGCACCTCTTACCAAGTCTGTGAACCACCACTCTGATTTGTTCCAAGCTGATCAACACTCCCCAGACACCACTCACATGGAGAGGGAAGAAAGGGGTGGAGAGCCTCTTCCTCCACAAGAATCCTCATTTAACACTCCTTGGGATTCTATAACCTGGCTACCCATTTCTTCCTGTAGACCAGAGAGGGCAAACTTTGTTTCACATGGAATTTTGAAGAAAAAGAAAGGGGTGGGGGGAATGAGCAGTTTAAACATTTAAAATTTGGATGATTTTGCATTAAAATCTATTTCTGATTTTTTTTGTTAATGGGGAGATCTGAAAACCAGGGACTCTCTATTCCAGGTGAACAGCCCTTTGGATAGGGTGTGCTTCTGGAGCCTGTGAAAGTCCCCACCTGGCTCCCCTGCCCTGTTTCCCCATAACTCCATAGCCCCTGGACGTCCATGTGTCTGTGAGCCTGTGGCGCCCTCATGTGCAGGCTGTCTGCTTCTGGAGCAGGAGAACAGGCAATGAATTTTTAGGGGGAAAGAAGCAGAATGACAGGAAAAGCCATGTCTAATGGAGCTCCCAATATATGACTCAAGGGCATTTTTATGACCTGTGCAAACTTGCATTGTTTTTATTCCCTCAAAGACTTGACGTTTTCAGGGCTAGCAACAGCTGCAGTCTAGACAAGCATTAGACACCTGGAAATACAGCTACAAGCCACACCCAAGCGTGCACCCATTCTGTCCTGCGAACAGGAGGGAGCCAGTGCTGACCTTCCTGTGCCCTCACCGGGCTGGCAGCGCACTGTGGTGACTGCAGAAATTGACAAGTCCCTTCTTAGCTGGGTCAGAAATGCATCCCGTCTCCTGAAGACAAAATTGTCCTAACCATCCCCTTTATCCCATGAGTCAGGGGCTTTTATGCAATAGGGGGACACTGCTAACCCCAAAAGAGAAGTACCTGCTCCTACATGTTTCCTTGACATCATATACCAAAGGGGAGTATGTTCCCCAGATGCCCCCCCCAAGGGCCAGATAATTCTCTGATTCAAACCACCGAGCATCGCACAGACTGAGCTAAGGTATGGCACAGACAGGAACGGTTGTAAACCTTGTTTTCTCTAGAGGTTTCGTCAACCCAGCACCAAAAATACGCCAGAGCTTCCCACATCTCTGCCAGACTGGAAGGTGAAGAGACTATCAGTAAGAGACCCAAACAAACAAAATGTCTTCGGTTTCTGAGAAACTGAGGCAGAGCATGGAAAAGAGGAAGAAGAAATCAGTTGCCACTTGGGACACAGACATGGTTCAAATGTGTACAAAGCCAGGACACATAGGAACAGTGGGCCTGGGCGAGGATCAGACTGGTAGAACCAATTAAGGAAAAAAAAAAGAGAAAAAAAAAATTTTTTTTAAAGACACTTTTATCTTTTAAATAGATATTGTGAGTTATCTACCCAGGATCCAGCTTCTCATTCCTTTTTAACAACTCCCTTTTTGTTCAGAGGGACACTGTGCCAAGTTTAAGACACTCCAGTTTCCCAGCTCTCTAAGCTTCACCTTCTCCTTCCTTTTCCCTGCCTCAAATGATATGGGCTCCCCAAGTACAGCAGCCCTCTTGCAACCATGAGGTACAAACGTGAGGACGAAGGCCCGAACACCGAGGACAACGGAGCAGAAAGGGGCAAAGAGCCTCAATCCTCGGTAGCACCGGTGAACTGGAGAGGCAGCCCTGTACGGAGGACTCTCAGTCATACATGAGACACACACCTGCTGTTTCAACCCCCAGAGCAAGGTTTTCTGTTATTTGGAGCAGAATGAAATTTTGATTAGCAAGGCGAATCATTAAAGCATCAAAACCTCTGAGGACAACTTGTTCTGCTCCTAAGCCACAGCTAGAGAACTCATTAACACAAAGGACAAAGGACTGAAACAACGGGGGCTACCAGCTTTCACTCTCAAAGTTCAGAAAACCTCCAAACAGCCTGACTTGCTGATGTAGCAGCTTTCCTCACTACACAAGACTTTACTGAGCTCTTACTGCATACATCAGGCACCATGCTGGGGTAGAATGAGAAGACAGATATGGTCCACCAGGGGAGAAGGTGAAAACAGTAATCTATTACTGTAAGCAAACAAGTCAGTGTGGTAACCGCATAAACAGTTACAGGGGTCTGCAGGGAGAGGACACTGAGCATCCCACAACAGGATCCATACGAAAGGCTGGAGGCAAGAGATATGGTGGGAAAGAGAAAACCAGAATGGTGGGCGAGGGGGTCTTGGACATTTTAATTTTTTATTATGTCATGGAAAACCAAAGGTGGTTTTGTCTTTTTATTTTTTTAAGACTTTTTGGGAGAGGGAGGTGACGAGATTTTTTTTTTTTTTTTAAGATTTTTTACTTATCTGTCAGAGAGCGAGCACAAGCAGGGGGAGCAGCGGGCTCCCCGCTGAGTAAGGAGCCCCATGTGGGACTCGATCCCAGCATCCTGGGATCATGACCTGAGCCGAAGGCAGATGCTTATCCAACTGAGCCACCCAGACACCCTAAGGGAGAAGGGAATCTTGAGCAGACTCTGTGCTGAGTGCGGAGCCCATCACAGGGCTCGATCTCAGGACCCTGAGATCACTACCTGAGCCGAAACCAAGAGTTGGACGCTTAACCTACTGTACCACCCAGGTCCCCTGAAAGCCTAAAGTTTTTAAATAGAAGATTGGACTATCTGCTTTATGTTTTGTTGTAGAACGAGAACTATTGTTAATTGGACACACACACACACCAGCAGGAAGATTAGTAGGTAATCGTGGTTAAGTTCCTAACGTGGGGAGACAATTCTCCACGGGCAGCTCATGTTGCCATACTCCTGTGAAGAAGAGTCTTACACAGCCGTGTAAGACGGAGATAATTCCTCCCCGGGGTGAGGGGGGTGGTCAAAGTTTGGCCACGATTGCTTGCAGGCCGCTTTATAAGATCAGGGCTTTCCCAAGTGTTCCTTGGTTGAAGCACAAACCTGCTATGCAAGTAGTCACTATCCCTGCGGGCCCAGGGGCTGGAGAAACTTACAGCCCGCAGAGCAGTGAGTAATCAAAACCCTGTGTCTCAGGACCCTCACGCCTCCTCTCCGTGGCGGTGAAACAGCAGGCTAACTTGCTACCCCACCAGGAGGGGAAAGCTCCAGAGTCTTCATAGTTTACGCTTAAACTGGGACTAGATGGACAGAAAAGGGTGGAGTTTGGAAGCAAAGATGATTCTGAAGCGTCTGACTTGGGGACAGTGCAGAAGACGGTGATGATGTTAGTTAACAGAGAGGAAGAACAAAGGAGAAGCAGGTGCCTGTAAGAGAGCAGTGAGTGAGCTGGCTTTGATGCACTGGGTTGGAGGTGCTTAAGGCACCTTGAGGACACATCCAGTGGCAGATCCTTATTCCAGCTAAGCCTTGGCTACAGGAGATGTTCCATAGACAGCTGAGTCCCTCGGCCTGCAGTGTGCCGTTTAGCGCTTCCTAAATACACACATTGCGGTGTTGCATCAGGGTCCCCAAGAGACACCAAAAATACCCCATTAAAAAAAAAAAAGGGGTGTACCTTACCTAAAACTTAGGGAATTAAATCTCTGGATCTGGAGCCTGGGCATCTCAATTTTTAAAGCTCCAAAAGTGATAAAAGTGATTCTTATCTGCAGCTAGAGTGGAAAAGCATTGGTCTTTTAAAACCAAGGGCAATCAAGCTTTCCTTCAAGTCCTCGGAGAGCGCTGGACCTGGCCAACTAAGGGGTCATCATCCTATCCAAACCGGTGGCCATTTACTGCATCAATAACCCAGGATCAGTTTACAACCTTCATCGTTTTTTGAGGCCACTTAAGTTCTGACCCTGGGACCAATTATCACTCGCCACGTAAACCACTGTACTCAGAGCAAGCAGACTTCGGAGCTGTTCCACTCCACATATGGTCTGAGGTAGGTATCCACCAGAATGGCCCGAGACCTTTCTGCCACCACCCTAAACTACCTGGAATAATCTTGACACGTCTTCTGGTGATATCACCTGGATATCTTCAGGTTTGCTCAGTCTTACAACCCCAGATACAGCCACTGTCCACAGCATTCTGTCCCCCATCACCCTCACGGAAAGCTCAGAGATCAGGAGCCTTTAGCTCCTGGAGAAGGCAAAGGGAGAGACTGCAGCCATGATAAACGCACAGCCTTTCTCTTCAACTTTCCATGTGAGGACCCCTGACTTTCTCTTGTCTAGGAAAGGGTGGTTTCACTCCCCCCACCCAGGACACCTGAAGGATAGCCATCTAGTCCAGCACAAATACTCTGTTTGAACCTAAACAAACCCATGAGGATCTCAGTTTCATCTGGCAATCCCACAAGAGTTTTCCTCAGTTTAACATTAATCCCCCTTCCTAGCAACACAGCTATTTCAAAAAATGGTTGGTTCCGAAATCCTTCAAGCCTGGATGAAAATTCATTAGCAAAATAATTTCTCCCAAGGCTTGATCCTCACCCATATCTGCCTTACCTATTCGGTGCTTAAGTAGGATTGGAGGGTTGGGGGAGAGGAGGGGCCCTGGGAGGGTTGAACACAGGCCTGAGCTCATCCAGAGTTGTCTGGAACTTGTCAGGGTCAGTTCATCTGTGAAAAAACCATCGTACAGGAAAGTAGAGATCTATTTTACAGAATAAAAGTCCATCCTTGAGGTGAGCATAT
This sequence comes from Ursus americanus, assembly GCF_024610735.1. Classification (NCBI taxonomy): domain Eukaryota; kingdom Metazoa; phylum Chordata; class Mammalia; order Carnivora; family Ursidae; genus Ursus; species Ursus americanus. Next base: position 5,687,248 of record NC_142134.1, on the reverse strand, counting down.
ACTCTCTACCCAGAAACAAAGTTATTTTCATCGTCTATTGACATGCTCAAAAAAGCAGCCTCATGAGTATCTAGGTGCTTGAGACCTAGAAGTTAACAATACAGGCCAATTGCATGGAAAAAAGACAATGTTCAAAGGCGTTCAAGTGTTAAGAGTTCTTCAAAGGAGAGTGTTATGGAGCAGGTCTTCGTGGAGCAGAGAGAGGGTCCCCGAATTCTGACAGAACCTCCCGAGAAAGCCATTTTTTTAGGTGAGGTCTAGGACACACATAGAGTTTGGGGAAGAAGAGCAGTGGAACCCCTCTCATCCCAATGGTGTAGGGACCACTACCTCCATCTTATACAGGAAGGCACTGAAGGTGGGAGAGAGGTAGTGTGGCTAAGGTCCCCCATGGGCGGTGGCCGAGCTCTAAGCGGCACATACACAGTCTGTGACCTTCTTATGTTACCACAAATGGGTTTCCTTTTTTCTAAAAGCAACCTGAGGAGTTTTCACTGTGTATAGATTGCACAGTATTAAAAAGACAATGGGCCCCAAAATAGAGACACCAAACCAAGACTTAATTAACAGTTTTGGTTTCTCCAAGAAATGAAATCTTAAACCAGTCAACCGGGAATTACCTGATCACACGAGTGAGTTAATGTGCCTGACAGACCCGTGCCATCCCCTAAAGCAAAGTGACCTGCGCACAACCAATCCACTTTTCACTAGTATAACCTCCTTGTTCCCACTCTCTTCTGCCAATAGAAGTCTTTCCTTTTGTACAGCAACTCAGAGCTCCTTTCTATGTGCTAGAAAGATGCTGCCGATTCTTCAACCTGAATCATTGAATAAAGTCAATAAGATCTTAAAATTTATTCAGTTGACTTTTGTTTTTGATTTTTGTTGTTTTTTGACTTTTGTTGTTTCGGTCTTAGCCAGTGACCAGCCTCCCATCCACAGCGAATGAGTCATGAAGGCATATGTTCCAATGCCCAGTTGGACTCCAGCTCTTTCCATGACAGAGTCCAGAAAGGAATCGGCATCTCATAAAGGCTTTGCCTCCGAGTGGAATGAGTAAGCCCTGACTCTTCCTATCCATTTTAATACTCTCTCTTCCCTCTCTCGCCCTAAAATTGAGTACCAACAATTAATATACATGAGGCTCAAAATACACGTGTCGAGAGCCAGCATTAGCAATTGTTCAAGGAAGCAGAGTAACGAAAGCATTAGAAATTAAATTAGGACTTGAAGCCAGAGTCCTGGGATGGTCTTTCCTCAAGGCATGACGTACCCGTGCGGGCCACTGTCTCACCCTGAGCAGGTGGGGGGGGAGGGCAGCGCCGCCCTGCGCTCGGGACATCTCAGTGGCAAGTACCTCCATCACAACAGATCTGGGTGGCGAGGTAACTGGCATTCTAGTATTTTATTAAGGTAACATGACTGCTAATCTGGAAGAGATAAAAAGACCTAGTTTTCTTCTTTTGATTTTGGTGCAAATCCTGACAAATTAATATTTTTCATCTGAAAATTTAAATGTGAATGATAAGGTATTGACTGTGCATAGCTTTAAATAAGGCTTAACTGTGGGTGCCACAAATTAGATGTGCTTAATCCTTCGATAGAGCCCTTCCCCTATTAGGAGTCTATCGATGTGCAAAGCATAAGAAAGGCATAAGAGAGTTGATTCCAACTTCATTTAGTTGGGAAGATCCTAACTTTCCAGGACCGATGGCTGGTTGGTTATAGTTTATCTATACCAGCATTTCTCAAACTTTCTGGTCTCAGGATCCTTTAATACTTAAAAATGGTTGAGGCCCCAAGTAACTCTTTCTTCTGTGGGTTATTTCTATGTAAAAGGGAGAAATATTTAAAACACAAGAATACTAACTAGACACTCCATGAATCGTCAGAGGGCATCATCACGCACGCAGTCTCTGACAATCTCCACTGTGCACTCAGGAAGGATAATAAAAAAGGAAATGTCTAAGTATTATTATGAAATAATGTTGACGTGACGGATTCTTTGAGAGGGTCTTGGGAACCCCCAAAAGTGCCTGGACTTTTGCTTTCGTATTGCCTATTTTGAGGACCCCTGATCTATACAAGAGAATACTATGTGACCATAAAAATGTTTATTGTCTAAAATATTCACTGATCATGAAAATACTCTATTTTGAAAAAAGCAGATTATAAGACAGCATAAACAGTATTAAACAATTTAAAACAAAAGAGTCATGGAAAGACATACACTGATTTGTAGGTCTATATGAGTATAGACCTCTAGTTGTTAAAAATATAAAATGTATGCAAATATATAAAAATATAAAAAATATAAATGTTTTTCTGTTTTCCTGCATTTCCTACATTGAGCAGATTTTTCTTTTGTAACCAGCGTAAGATATATTTAACAAATATACACATATTGCGTATTTACTGTCACCCTGCATTTTCCTTCCCAGACCTGAAAATTCCAACTTGGTACCAAGCTTTAGGAAAAGTGTCCTCGAGAAATGTCAATGATAAGGCATGAATTTTGCACTGCTGTAAATAGGGCCTACCTGTTGATTGTCTTTGCCTCTCAAAGTGTGCTTTACAGATGACAGCAGTGTCATCTGGGACCCGCAGGAGAAACCCTGATAGTGTGGTAGGAATGACCTGGGAGCTTAAAAACGGGGAGTGGGGAAGGGCTGCAGGGTGATGTTTGGGGTTGGTTTCTTGTTTGGGTTTGATGTCGTCTGATGTTCCCAGGTGATTCTAGTGTGCGTCTACTGCTGAGAGCTACTGCTCTCTGGCTTCCACCTTAAAAAGAACAAGACTGTCACCTCCAACCTCCACCTGTTTCAAGGCAATGCCCCCCCCCCCCAGCTGCAACACGTTGGTGCTTACCCTGCCAGCTCGCGGGCCATAGAAATCTCACAGGCACAGTGGAACTGGACAGAGGAAACGGCTGGCTTCCAAAACAAGGAGGAAGTAAGGTACTTGCTGCCGTCCTGCTGAGCTCTAAGGCCATTTGATCTATAAAGTTTCAGTGACTTCATAGGAGGGCATGGGTGTCGTGGCTGTTACTTTATTGGCTTTCCACAAAATACTCAGATAATTCTGGCCGATTTGTGAAATGATTTTTTAAGTATTCTCATCAAAAGCCAGAGTTTTGTACCTGTAGACACTATCCAGCTTTACCAAAAATCCTCCTCCTCATGCAGACACCTCTTCATTCCAGAAGGAGGTGGCAATCACCTCAGTTACCAACGCCCCCCATTCGGCACAGGCCAGGGACCCGGCCACAGTTCCAGGACTCTGTGTGCTTGACTTTCTCACTGCTCATCAGCACTTTTCCGCACTCCTGGGGCCTCCCCACCTCCCCAGCAGCACTCACCTTCTTTCCTCCTGCCCTGGACTGGCTTCCTCTGCCCTGGCTAGGGCCCCGGTCAAGCCTGTCTTCCTCCTTGACACCTCCTTCCACTGCCCTGGGTTCGCCATCTGGGCCAGCACCACCTTGGAAGATAGCAGTTTAAAACTCAGGACAAAGTCTAAATTTTCCACACGGGTGGGGTTTTTCTCTCCTCCAGTTTATGTTTCCTCAAAAACATATGCACAGTGCTTACGGCACTGTGCCTGGAACATAGTAAACTTGGAGTAAATGTCACCTGTCACTTCAAGGGCTGGAGGACGCATTCCCCCGGCACCATGTTAGAGCAGGGTGTCGAGGAACCAGTGGGCTGATTCAGCCACAAAGCAACAAGAGTTAAAGAAAGCACACATCATGGAAATATAGCTATTTTATTTGTAAGGCTTTAATCGCCCTAACAAGTTACATTTAAGGTCATTTACTTAAATACAGACTGCAGGCCCACCATTTTCAATCATAATAAAGCATTCCGTGTGTTAAGATGTCCCACGAAACACGCTGAGACTATTTTTAAGAGCTTAGAGCAGACAGAGCGCAGCCCGTGCCGTGTTCAGGAGCGTCCATTGAAAGCGCGGGGAGCTCTGCCCAGGGCACATACACGCGAGGGTCCTACCGCCGAGAAGCCGCCTACGGACCTCGGAGCGGTGCTCCACGTCCACCCTGAAAGCCAGGGTTTGACTGACCAGGCAAACTCTGTGCTTGTTTCCTGGAGCTGCAGTAACAAAGTAGCACAAAGCAGTGGCTTGAGCCACAGAAATGGTCTCACAACTCCGGAGTGTAAAAAGTCCAAAGGCGGGGGCAGGATGAAGGTGCTGGAAGGTCTGGTTCCTTCTGGAGGCTCTGAGGGAGAATCCGGTCCATGCCTCCCCGCTAGCTTCTGGCGGCTTCCTGGCAGTCTTCGGCGTTCCCTGTTCACACGGCGTTCTTCCTCTGTGTGCATCCAAGTCCAAATTTCCCCCTTTTATAAGACCCATCCTACCTGTAGCAGGACCTCGTCTTAACTAATGACCTCTGCCACAGCTCTGCTTCCAGATAAGGTCACATTCTGCTGTACTGGGATAAGGACTTCAACATATGAATTTTTGGAAGACGGTTCAACCCAGAACAAACTCCTCCAACACCAGTTACAGTGGGTGATCCAGGCCACCCCAACACCCTCGCAATCTTCTGTAAAATCGAAGCTGTGGATTCTCAGATCAAAGCAAACCCCAGGTGATCCACACGGGCGCTTGTAGAGAAAATACCAGGAAGGCCGTACGCTTCGGGAGAACCGCCCGCCTGGCAGAAGAGCAGTTTTAGACAGCCACCGCCGCTTCTACAAACTGCGTCTGAGTCTTGGCAGGAAGGCAGGGCCCAGCTCTGACCGGCTGCCCCAGAGCCCCGGGAAGGCCCAGCAGCAAGGTCAGGACATAGATGGTAAAGGGAGCGAAACACCCTGCTCTCTCACTTTCCGAAACAAGCGAGGTTATTTCCAGGAGCGTGGAAAGGGAATAAAGGACTTGCCCCCCCAACGCACACAAACTACAGCCGTATAACCCTCAAGTTTCTCCAGAGCACAAGTACCTCTGAACAGTGATTTCATTCCCGCAGTAACTATCTCCACTCCAGTCAGTCATTTTACATGGTCACCACTAGGGGGCAGGCCACTAAAACGTTCCCGTCAAACCATTTGCTCTGCAAAAGCTAAAGACTTGAAGCTAAGCTCCAGATTGAAAAGGCAGCCTTCTCCCACCTACAGCGCAATTACACAACCCATGAAAAGCAACAACATGGGACACACTATCTTGCTTGCATGCTGATTTCTTTTTGGGCTATATTTACGGTGTGAAAGCCATACAGTAACCTGCTCTTCCTCTAGCTTGAGAAGTAAAGGAGTAAATTGCACCGGCCAGCACAGGTGGCAAGCAGTTTGGTTTGGGTTCATGGACAGCAGGAGTGGACTAACTCGGGCATCCTGTCCCGGGTGCGAAACTTAAAAGAGAACTACTCAGCATGAACAATCCAAAGGAAGCTGTATATAATTCCCCAAATTCAAGAAGTCCTAAAAATGAGGACTTTTATAATTTTATAAACTCTACCTTTGTCACAAACATCTCCAAAAAAGAGAGAAGGCAAAGGTAAGACTAAAGATGGCTTTGGTCCTTGTTCAGAGTTTGGCTTCTCTCCTCTGCCCCCCACCCCTGCCCAGATACATATGCCTTATCTGTTGTCTTATATTTTATCATGTCACCAGAAGGCCAGAAATAGTACGTTTCCAGGCCAACCCTGCATGTTCCTTCTCAAAGACGAGGCTCCTCACTGCTGAGAGGGCAGCACCTGGAAGCAGCCCCGTGACCTCCCTGGAGAGAGCTGGCCTTGAACCCCCACTGACCAGTGTTTATGGAGAGGTTTCCAGTTCTCCCTTGGAGGTCTAAACAGGATTTCCCCAGAGAAAGAGGGCTTCACCGAATAAATGACAAAGCGAGCTGCGGAGGGCCAGCCAGGTCACGGGGCTCCGGCTCCTCATTGTTCAGTCCCCCGGCTTCCCAGGGCTCCTGTCCAAGCAAGCCGGAAACCGACAGAGACGGACCCCACGGAAGGGCAGAGCTGCCCCACTCCTGCCCCCCCCCCAACGGGCCATGAATGAGAAAACATTCTGCACAATGAGAAAAGGCCAAGAGACACTTTTCAGAATCCCCTGAGAGAAGGATGACTGGGACCTGTAGCAGGAAGAAGGCCGACGGGAAACAAAAAGGTTTATTCCTCGGGAGAAGAAAGGACGGAGAAAAAAGTAAAGGGACTTCTCTTTTAAGTGCTTCATGATGCAAAATTCTGCTTCAATTCCTGTGATCATTTTTAAAAACCGTATTAGGTATTTTTAAATCGTGGAAGCAATGGTGTTTGTTGTAACTAAACAATAGAGATAAAGAGAAACTTAATAACCATCCTCTAAAGTCTACCTCCTAAACAGGGAAGAAACTTCCTGTAAGTTTTGAGTTTTGTCAACAAAAACTCAATTACTTCTGAGCTGTATTTGTTGGCTTTGTTTGCTGTGAGCAAGGAGGGCCAATTACCTCATACAGGTAGATAATCTCTACAGCACAGCTAAGAAAACTCAATAGGTATTATTTATCTCCAATTGCCACTGACAAATTTCCTTAAGGTTAAAATAACATTTTGGTCTCAAATATCCAGGGAAATGAGGTAAAGTGTTTCTCAAGTCCTGGGACATACTGGGTCTGAGAATACTATATGAACCTTCAAATTTTGTTTTCATTTGATCTTTGAAAAAAGCCTTTAATTCACAGTAATAATTCACAATGAAAGGACATTTACGTTGGCACTTCTCAAATGGGTTTTTGAGATTCTTGTTCTCAGGGACTACTAGAAACTGTTGTCTTAGGGGAAAAGTTGTGAATATTACCAAAATAATAGGTCCTGAATCTCACTGTGTATTCAGTTTTTAATGGGAGCTTCTTAAAAGCATAGACTCTGGCTCCCCAACTCCAAAACCGCTATGGGCAAGGTCTGACCATCTGTATCCTACGTTGTATCCTACGTGGTCCCCAGGTGACTGCGACCAGCAGACAGTGACCTCAGGGACAGACATTTCCTACATGCCCAGCTCTCCATCTGCACCCAGCAGCACAAAGGTTCCTTTCCCCCTTAGAGAACTGATCAGAGCGAGGCTTCTCAAACTGTGCCTCCAAGACACACAGCAACAGCATCACCCGCGGACTTGTCCAGAAATGCACATTCTCGCGGCCCACCGCAGACCTACGAAATCAGACATTCTGGGGATGGCGCAAACACAGTAATTGGTTTCAACCAATTACTCCGGTTGATCCCGACGCATGCTCAAGTCTGAGAAGCACCGGATTAGAGAATTTTGTGACTCCCAGACAGGTAATGAAGAAAGACATAACTCCATGTAAGGTAGAACCAGTTTATTAATGACAGCCTTAATTACAACCACTCTCAAGTGTAAAAAATAAAGGGTGATTAATTAAAATTTAGAACTCACTTGGACTTGCCGTTTGGCCTTTCACTGGATGTGCCAAAGGGAGGGAATCTTGCCTGATTCAGATGGAGTTCACGGGAGAATGAGGTAATAAGACAAGAGTGCCAACTGTGAGGCTCAAGTCTTCTCCATGTTGGAATGACATTACAGAATGACAACTGCGTGGGGCAGAGATGACATAGAATCATCTTACAGCCAGAATGTGGAATGAACAACTCTTAACTATACAGAGACACGAGCACACACATGCAGTCATACGCACACCCACACGGAGACAGTTTTCAAAGACTTTCTGTCCCTTCTCTGAGCACATTACCATGTTCATCAGCCGCAGGGATGCAACATGGGGCTGAAGTAGAACACCTTGCTAAGTTTCCATAAAGCATGCTTGCTGGCCGCCCAGTTTTGTGTTGGCAAGTGGGTCATCACTGCAAAATACACCTGTGGTTTCCCAGCATGCCACAGGCTAATATCTGCTCCCAGGAGAGGGACATCCTGGTAGAAACCAGCTGGATTCAAATCTGGGGACAAAATTCATCCCTCCCCACCTTAGTGGGGACAGGGGTGAGTGGCAGCACCTGGAAGGGTTTCCCACGTGGGGTCACAGAACACCTGCCCCATCCATGCACTTCCTTCCCAAGTATTTGTGCTTTGTTACCGTGCTGATGGTTAGTCTGCACTAGGAGAACAGAAGGAGCTCTGGCCATGCACTTGTTTTTTTGCTTTTTGTTTTTGTTTTGTTTTTTAATGAAAGCAAACTAAAACCAGAATAAGGAAAAAAAAAAAAACCAACGACATTTTAAGTCTTTTGATTATGTCAACACTGTTTCGGAATTAGGTTCAATTCCATTCAAAGAGAAGGGGGGGGAGGGACTGCAGACCAGGCCCCGAAGACTGACAGCGTCAAGGGATTGCTGAGTCCATGGAAGCACTGGCAATGGCACGGCTGGCCAGTCCATTCCCAGCCAGGGAGGACACGTCACAGCACTCAAGGCAGTGAACCTATGAAATAAATGCTGACCCAATAACGTTTATAAATGCTTGTAGGAAAGATGGCAGGAAAAGGAGCTGGTACAGTCAGATTCACAGATCATGCAGGAAGAGCATACCAAAAAAATTAATATTCGAGCTGAGCTAAGAAAACACTTTCAGAGAAACTGTATCTTAGTTCTCACTTTTGGGAGACAAACACACACACACACACACACACACACACACACACACACACACAAAAGCAGAACAAAGCCCAGAATATTCCAGTTTCCAAAGAATCCAACAACTAATTTGGTGGGCTGGGGTGAGGGGTGTTAATTAATACCTCTTCATTAACCTCATTTTCTCCTTGAATTCACTGATAAATAAAGCTCAGGCCTACTTAGAACAACGATCTATCCTGCTAAAATTCAGCATCGTGAGGTGTTCCGATGCCCTTACTCCACGCACATGGCATACAGGACTTCCCTGAAAAGAGACACTCCAGGAGAGACCAGGCGCGCCCACCCACATGACTTGTTGAATGCGATCACAATATCTGAACCCAAAGACAAGCTGTTTTCTTCTTGGGATAACAGGTCCCTGAAACGTACAGTGAAGGGATGCAAAAAAACCCAAAAAACAAAAAAACAACAAAAAACAAAAAAACCCACAGCCCTCCCAGGTAAGGGTTGAGTTTTAGAAAAGATGCACTTCTTTAGGCCACGGAACAGAAAGTCCCTTCAAGGTGTGACGAAGAGCAGAAACCGCCTCTCCCAGCCCCCCGATCACTGAAGGAGAGAACAAGACTGTGTGTTCCACAAACTCAAGTACATCCGGGTCCCTCACCCTCCCTTTTTTTCCTTTTTGGTAAGTATCCAACCATCCATAAATTCACGGCTACAGTAGAGATTCACGGCGCAATGACTTTCATACTGGTTATCTTTTTAATTCTGTCAGTGAGCAGCATCTCCCAGCTGTACCCGCCCAAAACCAAGTTCTCGGCAGTTCCATCACGTGGGATCGCAGTGTGGATCGGCTGGGCACGCTGGAGGGTCAGGAAGGCTGGGCTGTCCAGTGTCTTAGAGCAGTGATGCAGGGCTCTACCAGCTAGCCCTGACAGCTTCAATATCACTAACCAGATTCTGAGCCAGGCAGATCCCAAAAATCTGAGAAAGGAAGGGAAAGAGTCAAACAGTGAAACTCAACTTCAGTAGGCTTCTCCCTGGCCAATGAATCACCTTTTCCTTATCTTTCATTTTTTAAATTGATAATTCATACACCATAAAATATGTCCTTTTAAATATTCAGTGATTTTTAGTATACTCTCAAGGATGTACAACTACGACCCACTATCTAAATCCAAAACATTTCATTACGCTGAAAAGAAACTGTACCCGTTAGCAGGCATTCCCATTCCCCCACCCCTGGCAGCCACTAATCTACTTTCTATCTCTAGGACTTGCCTACTCTGGACATTCCATATAAACGGAATCATATAACATGTGGTCTTTTGGGGTCACAGAGCAAAATGTTTTCAAGGTTCATCCATACAGCAGCATGTACCAGTAGCTCAATCCTTTTGATGGCTGGAATAATATTACACTAGATGGATAAAACACATCTTGTTTATCCTTCGTCAGTTGATGGACATTTACACTGTTTCCACTTTTTGGCTATTATGAACGGTGCTGCTATGAGTGTCCCTGTACAACTTTCTGGTGAACAGGTTTTCAATCTTTTGGGGGAGTGGAATTGCTGGGTCTTATGTGAACTCCATTGAAGTTTGAGGAAGCACAAAATCCATTTCCACAGTGACTACTGTTTTCACTCCCTTTAGTAATGTACGAGGGTTCCCATTTCTCCACATTCTTGCCAACATTTGCTACTGTCCTCCTTTTGAATTATATCCATCCTAGTACGTGTGAAGTGCTAGGTCACTGTGGTTTCGATTTGAATTTCTCTAACATCTAATGGTGAGCATCTTTTCATGTGCTTATTGCCTACTTGTACTTTCTTTGGAGATATATCTGATTCAAATTCCGTGGCCATCTTTAAATTGGGTTTGTGTTTTTATTGTTGAGTTTTTCTTTATATATTCTAGACACTACATCCCTTTGATTTGCAAATATTTTCTCTCATTTTGTGGGTTGTCTTTTCTCTTTCTTAATAGTATCCTTTTCAGCACAGAAGTTTAAATGTTGATGAAGGCCAACTTACCTACTCCCTTTGGTTGCTTGTGCTTTTGGTACCATATTAACATATGATGAAAAGGCTGCCTAATCCAAGGTCACAAAGATTTACACGTACACTGTCTTCGAAGAGTTTTTCATAGTTTTAGCTCTGAGGTTTAGGTCCTTGATCTATTTTGAGTTAATTTTTATATATGGTGTGAGGTAGGGGTCCAAATTCATTCTTTTGTCTATAGACAACCAGTTGGTCCAGCACCATTTGTTGAAAAAACTATTCCCAGTGACTTGCCAAAAATCAACTGACCATAGATAGAGGTAGGGCTTCTTTCTGACTTTCAATTCTATTTCACTGATCTCTACGTTCAACCTTATGTACTACCTTGATCACTGCAGCTTTGTAGTAAGTCTGTAATTGGAAAGTGTGAGTTCTCCAATTTTGTTCTTTCTCAAGTTTGTTTTGCTATGCTGGGTCTGTTGCATTTCCACATGGATTTTAGGATGGGCCTTGTCCATTTTTGCAAAAAAGGCAGTTGTACTTTTGATAGGGATTGCATTGAACCTGTAGATCAATTTGAGGAGTACTACCACCTTAACGATAGTAAGTCTACCGATCTATGAATATGGGATGACTTTCCATTTATTTAGGTCTTAATTTCTTTCAACTACTGTGCCCAATTTGTGACCTTCTAAGAAAAGTACTATATCTCTACAAGATAAAAACCCCAGCTCTTGGGGCTCCTTAAGAGGGAAAGTGGGTGCTTCCTTCCCTCACTAACACTTTGACAAGGTGGTCCAGAGAGAGAAAGGGACACAGGATGTCTGCGAAACTCTAAAAAGTCTTAATCTTGCCACTGAGATCTCCTTCCGACCATCCCTGCCTGCCCCGCCTGTCACAAGGCAGTGATTACTTTGCCCATGGAAACACCGGAATGCCAGTAGGCAATTGCTGACCCAATCAATTTCTCCATCTTGAAAAGGAAAAAAGATTTCCTGAAGTATGTCAGGATACAGAATCTAAAATCAGGGCTTTAAATAAAATACAAACCAAACAGCTTACGTCTGTTCCCTAGCCCTCCGATGTGTCTTAAAACCCGTGACATTAAGGTGATTCAGCAGAGCTCCTGTCATGGGGAGGGCTCTCCCAGGGCATCATTTCCCTGTGACATCCATCAAGAAGCCTTGTCTTACCTGTAGCAATGCAATGCCTATGAAAATACCAGCCACGATGGTTAAATTGTCCTGCAACCACTTCTCAAACTGGGGCACACAGCCTTTCGTGTAGATTACAATCTGCTGGTCAACTTCCTTCACAAGGGAAGAGGAGAGCACAGTGTCACCATGCAAGTCCAAAAGCTCCTCCAACACCCTTTGTGCCAAGCGACAAGATGAGATTCCACTTACTGGTTTTTGCCTGGCATCATAGCCACACTGAGTGTTGATGACATCTTCCTGGTGGAGAAAGGAAACAGAAAGGTGAAATTCACTCAACAGCCAGCCCACCTGAGACTTAGCAGAAGATTCCTGTGAAGTGTCATTAATCGAAAGCGTACTTGGGCATGCAAATGTCCTAGGCACCAGGTTAAATAACACTTTGAGACATTATCCCAAGTAATTATCACAACAATCCTCAGAAGCAGGTATTAAAATATGCCCTCTTTCCCAGAAGAAGAAAACGGAGGCTCAGGAAATATATGAATAGCAAGCGCATTACTGACAACCTCCGGAAGCTTAGGGGGTTAGAAAACGGAGACATAGTAAAAGCCATGGGGAAACGGCACAATGACTATCTTCGTTTATGCTCTTTTACGGGAACTTTTACTTCTTAACCTATATACTTCCATATCATTTAAATGGTTTTTCAATGAGAATGCGTTACTTTAATAATTAATAACCAAAACAATGCCCCGACAACATAACACACGGACAGAGCCCCTGACCCCTCACAGGCCCGATCAGAAACATGGGTTCTCCTGTTTCAGGTTTGTTTATTTTCCCCCTCCGCAGGGTATGGGGTGGATTTTATTAGCTCGGCATTTGTGGAATGAGAAATCTCGACCCAGAGTATCTGTAGTTGGAAAGGGAGGCATAATGCCTTCTGACACTTCATAATTCTTCTGGTGGAATGTTAACACGGGGCAGCAGCCGGAGACAGAACAGTTTGTCCCTGCTGGTCAGCGCAAGGCCACCTGAGTGACACCCAGGGCTCTGTGCTGGGCGCTCTCCTGCCTCTCAGCCCTCCTCAGAGGGAAGCAAGACATGAGCCAGTGGGAAAGGTGGGCTTCCTGGCAAGGTCTCAGAGCAGGGGAGCACTGTCCTTTCTGATTCTCAGTCTCTTTCAGACCAAGAGTAACAGCCCAGAGACCCCTCTGAAGCCCTCAGAGAACCACTGTTCCACACCAAGACCATGACCCCTTTTCAAGAGCCCCAAAACATGCTCCACCTTGCATGGGGACACGGCCACTGAACTCACTAGCACCCTGGGCTCCGCTTGATTTCAAGAAGGGCGGTCTGGGGGCGGCTGCCTGGACCGACGGCCTGGGAGACCGAAGTAAGTGGAACGGACACGTGCAGAAGCAAATTCTCGCACTTGTTCTAACGCTCACTCCTGGCTTTTAACTTACAACCAGGCACTTGGCATTTTAAGTCATCCTACACACCAGTCACAGGATGTGACCCAAAACATAACCAAACCCACGGGGAAAGGGTTATGAACAGGTTTATCGCTTTTTCTTTTCTTAAATAAAACACAAACTGCAGTTATTATCATCGTTGCAACCGAGAGCCCAGGCAGCTAGTCTTCCTACCTGGTAGACGAGCCCTATCGCACCTCAGACTCTTCTCCTGTCCCTAATGTTCTCCCAGAAGCAAGCCAGGAAGCAAAGGGTCACTGGCCCCCAGCCAATGCAGACTGCTCCCACCTAGCCCGTCCGCTCATAAGGAAGGAACAGACACTTCAGGCAGGCTTCCTGGGTCCGAAGCTCAGCTCCGTCACCTGCTAGCAAGGTGGACCTGGGAAAGTACTTAACCTCCACGGGCCTTCGTTTCACCCAAAGAGGGAAGATGATGGTGATCCTGGCAGTAGGAACGTTCTGAATTTTATTGAGTCAACTCACAAGAAGGCTGAGAATAAGAACCAGCGTGTGCTATTAAAATAATGTCAGCAAGGATCACTCCTCCTGGGAAGATCTGAACACTATGCCCCCTTTAGGGGCTGCAATTGGGACAAGCAGGTAAGAAGAGGCTTCAAGGAAAAAACCACTCTGCTCAGCCCCCCGCCCGGTGTGAGGCGCAGGGCTGGCCCACAGTCTGCGGGCGCCCACTCACCGCGGGGTCCTTAGTGCAGCAGGAGAAGGGCACGCCGCATCGCTCTCGACTTGCGTTGGAATCTGTGCAATTGAAGTAAATATTTAGGTTCCAATCATCAGCTCCAAAAGCCCCACAGCACTGCCACTAGAGCAAACAGGAGAGAATTAGGACATCTCGACTTGGAGGCGCCTCCACTCCCCACCGCCAAACGACCGCCACCCCGCTTCCGCCAGCTCTAACCTCCTCTTCTGTCTCAGAATTTACTTTTAAACCAAACTAAACCTAAAGGGCCCCTATAAAAGCTTCCCAAATGACTGAGGCTCAAGACGCGTAAGGGTGTGCTGGCAGCTGATTTAAATGACTGAGGAGGCCCACGGGGTCAGGTGTTGGAAGGGAGGACAGGAGTCCTGCAGGAGCCTCAGTCAGAACAAGGTCTGCCTGGTGTGGGTGCCTGGAGGAACATTCTAGAAGGATAAACAGGACACTAAACTGTGGTAGTGTCTGAAGGAGGCTGAGGGTGGGAGAACTACAGGCTTACTTTTTAAAAACTGTGTTCTCTGCAGCCTTAATGGTTTTTTAAAAATCCTTTTTATTGCAGTATAATTGACATACAATAATCTGCACATATTGAAAGGGTACAATCTTTTAAGCTTTGACATATGTATACATTGTGAAACCACCACCACAATCAAGACAGGGAACATACTCATCACCCCCAAAAGTTTTAAGGGCTTACTTTTCATTGTATATCTGTTACTACTCTGCACTTTTTTTTTAAGAACATGCATTTACATTTTCAACTTTAAAAATTCCATCATCTAATTAATATCTATATAAAATGAGCTGTTAAAGTCAGTGAGTCTCAAAAGGGCCTGATTCAAGGACGGGCTGCTCCAGAGGCCCCTTCATTACTCCCCCTACTGACGAGCTCTACTCTCTGTCACGTGAACACCAAGCCTTGACCACTTTCGGGCTTTCAGGACCACAAGCTACTTCCAAACATTACACTCCAGGACAGAAAAATAAAATCACATGAAACAACGGTATTTCCATATGAAGCAGACAGCACTTCAAGAGGACGTGTATACGCATGTTCTCCCAGCTCGTCTGGTCCTCCGAGGGCTGGGCTCGCGCATCTCCAGGTCTGCCTACAAAGCTTCCTCAGATCTGTCATGCAAACCAGTGAGCAATAATACCTGGCAAGGTGTGAGCTTGCATCCATTATGACCTAACAAGACAGTGGGGTCTGCCGAGGTGAACCAGAGCTGAATTTCACACCTGACACGCAGCTCGCTCCTGGGCACTCGGGGCACTTCTGAGTACCCGACAGAGGAGGGCGCTCCCCTCGGGCAAGTGCCCACGCAGCCGTCTCCTCCCTTTATCAGAGGGGACCCCCACCTCCCTCTGGAAAGCTGTCCATCCCAGAAACAGCCACTGGTCCCCTGGGCTTCTGTTTGCCCGCTGGTCCTGCCGCAAACAGTTAGGTCACAGACACCACTGTCTAATTTCTCAGGGCATGCAAATAAAGACCTTCGCACCCGAGGTCAGTAACACTTTGAGCCTCATAGAAAACCACGTACATGTTATTAGAGTGTACTAATATTCGCAGGAGTGAAACAGCCACTGTCATGATTTCTATTTTCCTAGTGGGGAAACAGGGCAAGGTTCCGTGAGCCCACGGCCCCGTCGCTAATTAGACTTTGGCACTAGATCTGTATTTCTGACCATTTTCCATTTTGAGTCACACAGGGCATCTGCGACTTCATTTGCATGACGGGGACGTCACCTGCTAACGTTGGGAAACCTGGGGGCGGGGGAGGTGCTGTGCTTAGCAGGTTTTTCACATGTCAGAAGCCACCAGGGCTTAGAAGTCGCTCAATGTTCGGTCGTGTGGGACTGCGTGTGCTATGACATTTGGATAGGCATGTTTCAGGAACTTTGTGGACAAATACTCTATCGCTGAACGTATTGTTGGGAGCCGCGAAGTGTGGAGGATGCCCAAAAGGGGGCAAGGAACAAGGAAGAATCCACATTAGACACCACGTAACCCGTGACACCTAGAGCGAAGCAATACTCTGCAGGTGTTGACGGGAAACAGTGTGTGTGCTTACAATCTCGTGGCTCGAGAGGTTTTCTCTGTCCCTCGGACTTAGGAGAAATTGAGATCAGTGAAAATAGAACATTTCCACTTAGGGTATAAATCATGGAAGTCATCAAGCAGGTTAGAAAAGAATGAATACACAAGAAAATCAACAACAAAAAAACCCCATGTGGCAAAGTCAGAGGTATGTTCCAGCTGGCGCGGGCAGAAGCCGGGAGTAACGTTCATTCCTCGAGGAGGCTTTCAACTTAAAAATAAACCAAATTTAAACTTACATATTCCTGCGTGAAGTCTATGAGGTTCTGCAAATCAATGTCATCTCTGTACGCTCTGATGTTGTTGTTTATAAAGAAATACAGCTGGTCTTTGATCCAGTCTTTGAAAACAAATGCCAGAACCCCAGCAGTGAGCTCCAGGAAGAAAATAATTCCCAGGAACACAGAAAACTAAGACAAAGGACACACAGAGAACAGTTAAAAGGGCTATTTTGATCATATATAGTTAAATGGTCCCTTCTAAAAAGGTCTGTAATTACATTGGGTTGTTACACGTGTCCAAAGCTTATAATCTTCAGTTTCTTAAGATTCATTAAGAGAATATTACACTCCAAGAAAGGTTTTTAAAAAATCGTTCATAATCACATTTTCGGGGTTCTGATGGTCCGTTTGGTAATTAGACAACAAAGCCTATAAGCAAACATGGATAACAGCAATCTCTCATTAGACCCACATTAAGGCCTAATGAGTTTCTCCGGATTCACGCACTGCCAGACGCTTGAACAATGACCCGCCCCTACCTCTAGTAAGCTCTCGTAATGTTGAGAAACGATCCCAGAATTTTCAGATCAACTGTCATTTGTTACTATGGCCTTGATTCTGTATGCAATACAGTCCTTTTTTGGATTCAGACACTACTTTAAATCCCCTTTGCACCTACTTTACAGGGTCAAAGAGGAACTTTGGGGGGGTGACTAGGACATGAAAATCATTTCCCATCATGAAAAC
This sequence comes from Ursus americanus, assembly GCF_024610735.1. Taxonomy (NCBI): domain Eukaryota; kingdom Metazoa; phylum Chordata; class Mammalia; order Carnivora; family Ursidae; genus Ursus; species Ursus americanus. Next base: position 5,670,282 of record NC_142134.1, on the reverse strand, counting down.
AGAATGAAAACTGAGTTGAAAGCTTTCTTAGGAATGCTAGCTGTGCTCCCCCTTCTTTGTAAATACCAGCGTCGGAAGATTTTAAGTAACATCCCCCTGCAGCTGAAAGCAGACTTCTGGCTGATGTGGACAAGAATTTACACAGGAAGGCTGGGGGCGCCAGGTAGCATGGTGACTGCCCATAAAGCTGGAGAAATTCTCCTTTCATCTCGAAGGCTCAGAAGAGCCTCGACTCAGTCATACCAACGCACTGTTCACACCCACGGTTCCTTCCACTTCCTATCACCCCCACACTCTTACTCTTTCCCAACTTTTTTGCTGAAACAGATTATGAGAAATGAGGCCGTGAAGGACCAGGCAAGCTTCTGGTGACAAGGACAGAAAGGGGGACACTGAGGCCACGGTTGCTCAGCAGAGCCCGTGGCGGCTACAGGACTTGAGTGGCCGAGGAGGCACAGGGGACTAAAGCTGTCCGCTGTTTCTACGCTCAGCAGGCAGACATCAGCAGCCAACCGAGAGGAAAATGTGCTGGAGGAGTGGTGCAAAGAGAGTGCAGTTACTTATTAAAATAAGAAAAAGACAAAAGATGTGAATTCCTCCAGCAAATATCCAAAGGACCCATAATAGATCAGGTCCTGGATTTGGTAGGCTTTGCAGATGCAAGGATGGGTAAGACAGAATCCTGCCTCCAGAGACCCCACAGTCTTAGCTGCCATGGGGGGGGGGGCATAGGGACCGGAGAGGGCAGTGGGGTGGGGCCATTTCGCATCAGATCTCCGTGTATCTGACAGTGTATATCCAGGGCGCCAAGTGCCGTTCTGGGAGGGTGGGCATGAGGGGAGCGGTGGAAGAAAGAAATAAGTGCCTGGCAAAGTCTAGGACTCCAAGGTTTGGCTCTAATTTAGACCCTCCAGAGCTCAGCCCTTGAGGTTCCACAGACCTCCCCCTGGTTATCTGTCCTGGATGGATTCAGTAGAAAGAGCACCTAAACTATCATCAGTGGTACCAATAACTTCAAAGTAAGATTTCCTCCATCTAGAGAAAAGGACGGGAAAAAAACGATCACTTTTATTCAATACCTACCCCATAGCGTAGAACAACTCCCCTCCCTTTATTAGGTACAGAAATACAAACGTTACCATGCTATACCAACGTGAAAACCAGAGCCAGCTCACGTCCACGTGCCCACAAAACAGCGCCGCAGAAGTCACGCGAGATTTCGATTCAGTGTTTGTCCTCACCACCATAAAGGTCAGGCAAGTTCATTTTCCAGCTACCCTGGTAAAGTTTTTCTTAGTGCTATATGATACAGAGATCAAAAATTGACTTCAAATTAAATTCTTATCGACTATTTGGCAGAAACCCGTGTGCTCTGGCCCTGTGACCTCACTTCCCCCATGTCCAAAGGTGCGGAGACTGACTCGCAGACTCCGTCTTAGGGCCTCCGTCGACCGGGAAGCTCCGTTTCCATTTCACATTCTCCTGGCTCTCAGACTTCCCCTCAGCAGACCTCCTCGCCTCGCAGCCTCAGATCTCCGGGGCTGTGAAAGGCATGCTGACATTCACTTCTTACTTATTTCATAGCTCCTGCTCAAAGAATATTCTGGGCCAGTTTTTATTGTTTGTACTAAATAGAGAAGCCATTTTAAATATTACCCGTGATTTTCAAAAGCCAAGAAACAATACAATTTTCTTCATTCCCAACATGGGACTTTACAAATTAAGGTGCTGATTTAGAGAAACGGATCTATTTCTGCCTGTTCACTCTGGTACCTTCAACGACAAACACAACAAATTGTATTGAAGGGACTACGCTTATAAACTAAAATATATTCAAGGAAATCCCATTAAAGGGGATCCCATATTTGGAGGCATGGAGCCTCTAACTGGTAAAATAGTGGCAAATGGTTAAGTATTATCCAGGGCAAATGGTTACGTACCATAGAAAAGCTGAGTGAGGTGAGCCCACACATTTTGAAGGATCTCGTGCCAAGAAGACTGGCAGGTGAGGATCGGGGGCAAAGCTCTCCTGGGGACGCCACAGGTCTCTGATTAGGTGGGCAATGAAGTAAGTGTGTGTGTGTGTGTGTGTGTGTGTGTGTGTGTGTGTGTGTGTGTGTAAAAAGGGAAAATGGGAGATAAGGCCAATGGAGTGTTGGGAAGCCAGCTGCTCCCACCACAGACCAAGGTAAACAGAACAGAGAATCAACTGCTCGCTCAGTTGTATGGAGGCCCAAGTATCCCTCAGTTTCCCTGACAGCAGAGTCATGTAAACTTACAGGTTAAACACATGAACTTCCAGGTGAGATTCGCTAAAACCTCCTCTGTACCACAGCTGCCCAAATTTGAAATGGGCTACCCTGGGTGGGGTATGGTGCGTGCACGCTCCTTAGGGATATTCAAGAAAGAATGCCAGACGACGACGTGGCAGAAGTGCTGGGGAAGAGAAGCGCGCACGGCGTGTGGTGCGGACTAGTGCTAACACAGGCTCTGCTTGTCAGTGAAAATGGCCCTGGACCATGCTGAGCAGGATTCTAGGAACAGGTGACAGGATCCTACTCCTGTCGTCTAGAAATCCCACCATCTTGCCTCACCACACAAAGGAGGATTTTTTTCTTCTTCATCCTTTCCTGTTTTTGGAAAGGGGAGCGGACGCTGTGCAGAGGACATCGACACAGAGCCCGCCACAACGCCAAGCTCCAGAATGACCGGTATCCGGCTAACCTTTGGCCACACTTACCAAACCTGCCTCGGATACGTACGTGGAAGCAGGGCCCGTTCCATCCTCCTCTGGAAGGAATCTCCAAAGGAAAGGCTTTCTCATTCTCTCCTTTTATTACTTATCTGCCCCCTGGTAAAACTCCTCCTCCAAAAATATTCATGCGAACAGTGATCACACCAAACTCCCTGCAAAGGATCTAAAAATGCTGCTGATCATACAAAAGGAGAACTCTGGACCGGCAGAGAAGAAGGAAGACGCGCCTCTACTGTTTCTCCCGCTCACCGAAACCTATGACTTAACAGATTGCATCTGAATAGGCCGCAGCCACTGGGCTTATGCCTGGTTTTTCTAAACCAACCGTATGAACAGCTCCCTACTGACTATGTGCTTAAAAGAGGAGGAAGAAAGCACCTAAAGGAAGAAAACTATACATATACCTACCTCAGTCTAAAGGCATTTGAGGGATTGGAATGCAAAGTCCTGACACAGCCACGCAAAATCTCCACGGATGGCACGGGTTGGGGCTGGTACTTCCATTTTTAAGGAAGCATGGGGGGCGGGGGGGGGGGGGGGCAGTGATCTAGAGAGTTCTCCGGAAGGGAAAGCATTAACTGGGCCATATTGTCACTGTGCCTCTGGCAGAGCCACCTCGCCTATAGAGAGGGTGTCTTCCTGTGATAAGATGGGAGCTTGGCCCTCGGCCGCCGGCAGAACGTGATACTCACGAACTTGAGAAGGAACGTGTTTTCCCGCAGCGCTCCAATGCACCCTGCGAATCCCAAAATGAACATCACTCCTCCCACCACGAGGAAGAGCCAAACCGGGTCAAAGCCGCCGAGATCGGTGATGGAAGAGATGTTGGACAGAACTCCCTGGGGACAGAGAAGCAAACAACAGGGCACTAGGACGCAGGGACAGTTTTTCAACATGGAAAGATTATTACAATTGTCTTTTCTCCTTGCAAAGAAAAACTTCAGAGGTAATCTGATTGTTAGGTGGGATTAATACTCAAGAAACACTGCAAAAAATAAATAAAACCAAACAAACCTACTTTCTTTCCAAGGTGTAGATGGGTTTGTATTTTTGGCAAAACTGTATAAAGCAAAGAAATGACCCCGAGAAACGGTCATCAGACCCTGTATGGAGAAGATGTGATATTACGTTTGTCTTCTACGTCCCAAATGAAAGTGGTCATGGGTAAAAAACAGCGTGCAAGAAAAACACACTGCCCAACACCCAGGAAGAGAAGTCACCTTTCAGTGCCCGGGACAAGCAGGGGTCAGACAAGTGTCTGCTTCAAGCCTGAGGCATTTCTTAGGGAACAAGGGCCGAGCTAGACGCTGCAGGCTGACACAGCGGCCAGTCCCAGCCACAAGGCCCTGAAAGTTTTCCAGGGAAAAACCGTGCCTCAGGATCCCCCTCCTTCCCAGGAGACTCTATCAGGCTCAGATGCCCAAAGCCCACTTGGGCGGTCTGTGCTCACGGCTGTCCCCTCTTGAGTTATTAAGCGTATTCCCTTACCACTGTTTTTTAAGGACTGACACTTAAATGATTCACAAACCAGGAGTTACTCCCTGGCTTTCCACCCTTCTATTCTCCTGCCAAAGGAACCAGAGTGCTTTCATTTCTCTATGAACATGCTATGTTTTTTTTTTTACAAAAATAATTTCTCCCTCAACCATGATACCAGGTCAAATACCACCCAGAACCTATGTTAGAAATTACGAGATTTTTTTTCCCTCTAAAATACAAGGTGCATATTTGCTATTCATTCCTACAGAGACAGACTACTGTTACTTTGAAACTGTGAATGTACAGGAGTCTTAAATACCCAGTATCACCAATATTTTATTTTCTTATCTTATTAAATTTGTTTTGAACTCTCAAAATACCCCAGAGTATCACGGTATAGTTTGCTGTGAAGTCTTAAATCGTTTGTTTCAAAACACTCCCAACAACCTGAAAGAACAGAAATTATTTATCTGATTTTATGTATACTTTAAGGAAAATGGAACCCAGAGAGGCTTGGTGACTTGCTGGAGGTCACACAGCTATTTATTGATTTTCTGAAACCAGAGCAGAACGTCTACTTCAGTGTTCTTTCCCCACCAAGTGGAAGCCATGTATCTGCTTCCCCGCACTTCCCAGTCAGACTGGACCAACACCTGAGTTTAGGAGTTTTAAGTTTTATCCATTTTAATTAAAGCTGTAGGATCATTCGGAAAAAACATCTTTTGTTTGTTGGGTTTTTGTTTCTTTTAGGGGGGGCATTAACTTAAGAGCAATAATAGGATATTAATAATAGAACACATATGAGAAATAAAGAACTGTTAACATGTACAATTTAAACCTTACAGGAAAGGCCAAAGGTTTAAATAAAGTCACAGATGAAGGGTTGAAGGATTAGGGAAGCAGTTAGGAATGTAGGGTGTGTCCACTAACTTCTGAGGAGACGTCACAAACACAACCACACCCTTCGTGAGACTGCTCGGACCAATGGTTTGATCCAGTGCTGTGCTTCTTAGATTTCCAAGCTCTGAATTATGAATACTCCGGGGAGGGGTGGGGGGCACACAGAAATACTGTTACCGAAATTCTCCACCTACACAGATGATACTAAGAAAAACACTGCTGGAGAAGTCACACGAAATCCGGGCAACAGTGGTGAGGAGCCAGTGTTGGAAGGAAATGAACCTCTCCCCCTAGAATGCCTTTGAACACAGGTGTTAATACTTAAAGTCTTAAGGTTTTGGACCCGCTCAGCCAGGGGGAAAGACGATGTTGGAGGGTACATGATAACATTCTTAAAACTTAAAAAGTTAACTTAATTATGAGAGAAGGAGACTCCATTTCCTTGGCACTAAGAAGAGGCAGGAGAGGTGGAAGTGACAGGAGGCGATGTCGGCGGGATCACAAGGAGCCCTTTCTGACAGCAGCAGGTCTCCGGCGATGGATCAGAGAAGGCTTCCACTCATGGGAGAGCCAAAGCCACGAGCCTTTGTCAGTCGTGCGGTAGGACGGATTCCCAAATTGGATGGGACATTGGGACTCAATGACCTTTAGGTTCCTTACAACTTTAAGACCATTCTATGATTTCACCCACTTTTAATGGGCTTTTTGTGACTCACACTCAAGTCTGAGCAAAGATGAGATTGTTCCCAAACACTCTTCCATGAGCTATGGCTGGACACAAAGAGGTCACGGATAAAAAAGGCAATTATCTGGGCAACTCTGGCCAAGCAAGTCAGGCACCACCAGGAACACCAGTGTCTCACACACCGAGCTATACCCCAAAAGGCTACAGAAAAAAATATGATCTACGGGACACCTGGGTGGCTCAGTCAGTTAAGTGTCTGCCTTCAGCTCAGGTCACGATCATCCCAGGGTCCTGGGATCGAGTCCCACATCGGGCTCCTTGCTCGGTGGGGAGCCTGCTTCTCCCTCTGCCTGCTGCTCCCCCCTGCTCGTGTGCACACGCTCTGTCTCTCTCTCTCTGACAAATAAAATCTTAAAAAAAAAAAAAAAAAAAACGATCTCAACTGTCAGTAGATTCCTGGATCATCTGTCCTCTCTGTCCTCCTTTGGAGGAGGAGTATTCGGCTTTGCAGACAAACTTATTTTCATACTTTCACTCTGTCCGGCCTACAGGGCCAGCTTCAATCGAGGGGCCTGCAACCATTTCCATGGAAACAACAATCATTTGGGGGCCTAGCTGGCCTGCAGATTCTACTTTTAATCCTAAATTCTGGCAAAAGGCAGGGCTGGAGACAGATCCTGAGTGCTTGGGGGAAATAATATTCTGCAAAGCATGAAAAAGACTACCGAGAACTTTATTTTTAATGGATTCAGAATATGCCCAGGTCGTTATCAGTTGAAAACTAACTCAAATCTTCAAACCCCAAGTTTTTCCTTCTCCTCGGGATTAGGATTACTTACCTAGACGGAGCTGAACAAAAGACCGCCCTCCTTTCCCCGCGCCAGGTCTCCCGAGAGCCCCTGAAAAGCAGTCTTCCTGCTTCCAACTACACAGAGAGATTACAGAGGCCTGAACACATTCCTGGCAGCAGATTCTGGATTACGAGAGTGACAGGGAGCTGACGGCTCGGCCTTCTGCTGAGAGATGGGGTCTTCTCATTGGACTTTTTAATTTTGTTAAGCTCAATTTGACAAATGAGTAAGAAGTGAGAGAACATGCCTGCTGAAGAATTATTATCATTAAAGCTTGTACTTGACAAGCAGCCGGAAGAAAAACATACAAGCTCTAAGATTACAGTTAAGTCCGCCAAGTGATTTAAAATAGATGTTCCACCCCGTGGTAAATCCCCAGGAATGCACGAGAACACCACCGGCAGACACCAATCTTCTGGGCACCTGTGGGCACCACCCTCTTCTTTGCGGAAGAACACTTTCCCCTTCTTGTGAGGATTCCTGTTCCCCCAAATGCACTCCATGTGCCCCTCGGAGCTGCCGATTCTCATGTGACCCCACGTCCCTTGTGACAATTGAGAGGTCTGATGGCCTTCCTCGGACACCAGGACTTAGAACAGGCGTCTCCCTCTGGTGGCTGAAGCCGTAAAAGGCCCAAATCTGCGGCCACATGCAGTGGGTTTTCACCATGTGGAGAAAGTCAATCCGCAGTGAGAACTAGAAAGCCGGGTTTAGGAATACACAAAGAATAAGGGCCGGGAGGGAAAATCCTGCCAGCACCACAATCCCTGACCCGACAAGGAGTTCCGCGAATCACTCCCAAATCCTTAGAATACACTGCCCTTGACTGCACAAGGGGCTTCTGTGAGGTCTGCGTCTGCGTCTGACGAGTCCTGCACAACCTGACAACAGCTCGGAATAAACCAGGCTTTTAGTGCCGTATGTGTGCGTATACACAGGTGTGTAACACACACACACACACACCCCACCAACACCGGAAGTTCACACTTTATGCTGGAAAAAAGTTCTGGGGGCAGGATGGGGAGCAGAAAAGAGGCAGAGGTAAGTGTTGGACTTAATATGGTCCCTCTACTCAGCGGGCTGATACTTGCAGTCAATGGAGAAATTAAGCCAGTGTAAACAGTCTTCCTTCTTGTTGACTCCCTATCAATTCAGCATCAATGAAATGAGTTCTAGATGGAACTCTTAGGTGCTTTGTCTCCATCACTGACACATAATACATGATTAAAGCTCCAATTCTCCATGTAAACGTCAATGTTCAGTCCTTGGGCTTAAATATCAACTTTTTAGAACTCAAACTTGTCAGGGAAAAAAAAAAAAAAGAAATACAAAATGTCATCTGGCTACTGTCCTCTGTAGCCAGAGCTGCTGCTTATGTGAGAAGTACACACACAGCCTGGTATTTGCATCCCACGAGTACGTGCTCGTACGTCTCCTACAAGGATCCTTCAGGCAGAGCCCTGGGAGCTCCAACTGTTAAGGATCCTGGACTCTGTGCATCAAGTCAGAAAATAGCATCCTAGGAAGTTGAATCTAACTGGAATGGAGACAAATGGATGAGAAGCAGATCCATTAGCCACGTGTACTTCTTCCTTTATCCATTTGCTCGGGTTGACATGAACATGGTATTCTGAACAGCCGCAGTGGAGAAAGAGAGAGTCAGAGTAAGAAAGCCAGAGACAAGATCGCAGGTCACAAGAAAAATATATCAAGTACTGCAGACTCAAGAATATAGGGAGATTTCCTACACATATGTTCTTTGTTATCATTAAGATTATATTAATAAAAACTGGCTTGTGAGAGTTCTTGCCATTCATACTACATAGTCCTGTACCCACAGTCCAATGCCCCGATCTAGAGCTGGTGCCGCAGCAGAGGCAGAAACACGCTGACCACAACGTCAAGTGCCGCTCCGAACACAAAATGATTATCAGCCAATTAAAAAGTTGAAAAGCAGACAAATATATTCAGCAAATTAGCTATTCCACAAATTGGCTTTTGGACAGCTAGCTCTTGGCATACAATCCAGAGCCTTTAAGAGATGGTCCTCCAGTGAAAATAGGACATCTCCATTATCTAGTAGGGACTAAACAGTATCTCTCAGAACTTAGCACGGAGACCTGTATGTGTCTAAAAAGAAATAAGACGTGCTCATGAAACACGACTAAGGCAACATCAGACAGAAGCTTAGAGAGCCAACAAACACAAAATGTACCAGTGTGCATTCACCGTGGTAGAAGGGAGATCTGATATTCCAGTCACTCAGACAAGGCTGCTCTCGAGTGTGGCAGGGAGCATTCATCCTGCACCGGACTCAAGCCCCCCCGGTTCGCCCACAATTTCCCCTGGAATCCTGGAACACAGAAAGAGGGTAGCCTGGACAGTGCTAGGCGCGGGGCAAAGAGACAGGATATGATAATACAGACATCTCGTCCTGAATCCCAGTTCCATGACCTACTTACCTGTGTGACCTTGGGCAAGTCACCAACCCTGCCTAAGTCTCAATTTCCACATCAGTGAAATGGTACCCCACATCATAAGGATGAAGGAAATAATTCAAGTAAATCCAAACACTATGCGAAGTGCTTGGCACAAAATAAGAATTCAATGAAAATTTATCACCATCCTCATTCTCATCACTATCCTAATTAGACCAAGAGGAGACATCAGATGCTACTGAGGCACATAGGAAGGGCATCTAACCCAACTGCCCTAGAGAGGAATCCACCTGGCTCTGGTACTTGTTCTGCGGGGCCCTTTTAATAAGCAAAGCCATGGCCGTATCATGATCATGCCTAATGGAGGTGTCAGTAACTGACCTGCCAATCAGCTCTTCTTTGTTGGGGGATGGAAAGTCACCTAAAGACACTCTAAGTAAAGGCGGAAAAGAGAAGCCATGAGTAAGCAAAAGCCACGAGTAGGCAGAAGTCATGAGTGGGTAGAAGCTAAGAGTACACAGAAGTGGTGCAGTGGCTAAAAGAGCAGCGAGAAGTGAGTCAACGGTGGTGAGCACACTGAGAAGTCAGCAGCCAAGTTACCAAGATGGCGGCACTCTGAACCAGGGAAAGCAGGCCTCTGCTGCCAAGGAGCCAACCGGGTGCACCAGTCGTGGAAGTCACTGCTCCTGAGCGACCTTCCAGATACTTCACAATGTCCTCCTCCCTGTGGGATCGCGTTGTCCAGTGGTTTGATGAACACTATAGGTCTCAGCAGGAATGTGAAAAACTGGCCCACCTCCCCTCCGACCTCCTCCTCCTCAGCACCTCATTCATTCAGCTTTCTTGGAAACTGAAGCAGCTTCTCACCCATGCTTCTGCAATAAAGGAATATGTTCTGAGTATAACTAATTCTTCTTGGAAAAGGCTTCTACACACGTGCAGAAATGAAAAGGCCAACAAAGCTCCAAGGGGTTTCAAACCAATAAACCTCAGGAGTGTCTGTGGTTTTTTTCCACCACCAGCTCAGAGAGTCCTCTGTGTGCCACCTGGCAAGCTTCAGTTTCTTCTCTCTCAACCCACACAGAAAAGAAATGCAAAAATAGCATTAATAAGCCCTAAGGTCTGGGACTCTTCTGCTTCGGCATAATACAAGCACATTCCTTCCAGCTGCTGGATGAGAAACAGAGAGACAGGCATATGGAACGTGCACCCAGCCAGGCCAGATGGACCCCTCTGAGATTTACGGGACTGGGTCCTGATTCACCCCCCCCAAACCAGACCCTACTTGCAGCAGCTTTCTTAGAATAAAAAGGAGAGAAGCATTTCCCTACTTGAGAAAGGGTAACAGGACAAGACATTTCTAAAGCAAATGAGCATGGGGAGGGGGAGGGGGTCCTGGAGAGTTGGAGATGCAGCTTTCAACAGCATCCACAGGAAGCCCAAGCTGCAACCACAAGGCCACAGGGGAACCTGCTCCTTCAACACTCATCAGAGCTCCCCAAAAACATTGCAAGGCAAAGCCACCCTGACAACCCCCGAACAGCCATTTGCCCAGGGAACTGTGGCAGAGTCCAGAAAGAGGACTTGGATGGTGAAGAACCAAGAGATCACTGGGACCTGAACAGTCCGGGGGGGGGGGCGGTGTACAGTTGCAGGGGCAGCAAAACTCGGGGCCTGATGGAGAAGTGCAAGGTTAAAGGGGGGCCAGCTGCCTTAAAGGCATGTGGTTTCCTCCTAGTTTTTCTTGTCAAAAAAAAAAGGTCATCAGTGAGATTTAAGTAATCCCTTCTTACAGATAAAAAATAGCTATGACATCGGGTGCCTGGGTGGCTCAGGAGGTTGAGCGCCAACTCTTGATTTCGGCTCAGGTGGTGATCTCAAGGTCATGAGATCAGCCTGACAGGGCTCTGCGCTCAGCGGGGAGTCGGCTGGAGATTCTCTCTCCCTGTGCTCCTCCCCCTGCTCTTTCTCAAGTGCTCGCTCTCAAAATAAAATCTTCAAAAAAAAAAAAAAAAAGGCCATGACCTGCTTTGGGGAGAGGAAGAGGAGGAGAGACAGTCATCTTTCAGGCCTCCATAAAATCCTGCAATCAAGCAGTGGGTGGGGCGGCTAGCTGTGCCAAGTCGCACCCACTGGTGACACCCACAGGCCAGCAACGCCACCCCATTGCGAGGGACTGCCTCTCTGAACACAGAAACAAAGCCACAGGCAGAAGTGTCACTTTTCCGAATCCAGCCTGTGCCCAGACCATCCCCCAGATGCTTTCAATGCATGTTCTGACGATGGAGTACAAACCCAGAAACGGTCCTAAGTATAGTTTAAACCCAAATATGTGACAGAGGCTCTGATCATGGGGCCCCCCTCCAAACTAAAGTGGGGAGAAAAAAAAAAAGCAAACAGCCTAGTGGTGGGTGATCGCTGTTTTCTAGGGCCCCAGAGACAGAAGTCACTCAAGTTTTTGAGCAAACTCGGGATCCCCTGAGAGCTGCCAGGTGCTCTGCGCGTCCTGGGCATTCAGAGTGAGGGCACAGTGATTCCCTCAGGAGCTAGTCTAGCGGGGAGACAGGGCAGTAGGCTGCTGGGCAGAAGCGGTAGCAGTGGGGGCTGCGGGAGCAGAGAGGAGGGGCAGAAGGCCAGGTCGGCAAGTGCAGAGACAAAGCGGCAGGATCTGGCTCACTGAGGGGTCTGTGCGTGAGGGTCACGAGGGGTGCGCGCAGGCTAACGGGTGGGCGGCTGGAGCGGGGCTGGAACGAGAGGCCATTCTGAGCACGGGAGGCCCCGCGTACTTGCGTGCTAACGGAGCCCACAGCCTGGGCAGCAGGTGGGTGTTGCGGAAGCAGCTGGCCGGCTCTGGGGGGGTCCCGGTGGGCTAGAAAAGGGACCCAAGAGCTGCACCACTGAGCACACTCCCTGCCTGGCACTGGGCTCCCTGGATTAATTCGCCCTCACAATCAGCCTACCACGTAGGACCACTGCGCATGGCAGGAAACGGCTCCCAGACGGAGCAACTGCCAGCTCACCAGGTGAGGAAGTGACAGGGCAGGGACTGCCCACCTACCCCATGACGCTCTGCTGTCTGAGTAAAGCAAGCGGCAGTGGGCAAGAAGACTCTTATGTTCAACAGAACATGGTATATCTGTGTCTAAAATTTTAAGGAAGATACGTAACATGATGTTAGAATGGCATTTTTTGCCCTGGACTTCCCTGATCACTATCTGAAAACCAACGGGAGGAGGGAGACTAAGGCCTCCCCGCCCCACCCCTGCCACCACATCACACACCCCACAGACAAAGAGGAGCTTCTTCCTCTGGCACACCTCAGCAAAATCAAGCACACAGAAAGTGGCTTCGGGGAGAAGTGAGTGAGAGAATTTCCCTTCTCTGGAGAAAGCGGTCGCTGCGCTGTGCTCCCCAGCAGCTTGCTTTTCCCCTTAAACCCAGTGAGGAGTTTCAGGGGGCCTCCAGAGGGAGCTCGGAGACACAGTGATTAGGGCCAGACTGCCCAGGCAGGTGCCTGGGGGCTTGGCTCTGACTCCTGTCCTGGAAATCTAGGGAGACAGGAGGGCTCTAGGGCAGGAGAGGGCTGTTCTTGGTGAAACTGGCCTCACCCCCAGATGAGTGTGTCCAGGGAGAGGCAGCTGGGGGTGACAACAGGAAACCTCAGAAGGCAGAGTGTGCAGGGGAGCGCGGGCTGAGCAAGATGGCCGGGTCTGAGCAGCGGAACCACGCAGCCACCTAGACTAGAGAGAGCCACCAAACTCAAGGGAACCACAGACAGAGGGACTCAGCAGGGCAGCTTCAAAAAGACCACGATATCACCCCCTTCACCATCTGCCAGGTCCCAAGAGCACAGCCCCACCCCCTTCAGCTCCTGGAGGAAGTGGGGAGAGGAGCATCTGGTGAGTGGGGAAGGGGGGACAGGAGGAAGCAGGGGGCAAAGGCCTCACCTTGCCCCCCTCTTCGGGGGCCCAAGCAGATGGGGCTGGGCGAGGGAGAACATTGGAACACAAAGTCCGGGTTGGAGTTCTGAGGACTACCCAACTCGTCCGGGCCTGGACTTGTGCCTCAGAACGAGAGTAAGATGACGGGATCTGAGGGTGAACAACAAAGTCATGGAATTTTTGACCCACCTGAATTTTCATTCCTGAGAAATCCCTTTGAAAAAAGTTTACACAGACACAAAGAAGAAAAAGGTTTTCTATATGTCTCATGTGCTTGTTGGGCATGCTGGTTACAACACATGGGTTCACATGCTAACTTTGTGAGCTAGAGCTGTTCGGTTTTCAGATTTTTGTCTACAACAGAAAACTCAAGAGAATTACTTGGATAAGAGAGAGAGATGCGGACAAACTTACTACATTTCGGTCAATGAAATGCTATCTTCAAAGAAGGATTTTCGGCATCTCAGAAACGTCTCCTTAAAGTAGTTTCAAAGCCAAAGCATGCAGTGTTCTGTTCCAGTTATCTGGGGAACCCCCTCCACCTACGGCCTCCCTCTGGCTATGGAAACTTGACTGACACCGCTATGAATGGCCCGAATCACTGCATCTTCTGGTCTCAGATTTTCCTTCCCGGGAAAATTGGGGCAGTTTTTCCAAGGTGAGTCTTGGGAAACAATCTTGTCTAGGGACAGTGACAAGAAGCAACTGGAAGGTTCTGAAGTGAGAGTCATAGCGAGACAGTGGTCAGGGGAAAGCCTCCAGGACACAGAACCGTCCTTGTCCGTCCCCAGCAAAGCCGCAGAGACAAGCGGTACAGGCCAGAGCCCTTCTAACTCCTGTTCCCCTGCAGACTCGGGACGACCACCGACTTTCCTTCTAGCCCACTCCCTACCGAGCTGGGTGAGGACAAGGGAGGGTGAGGGAAGACGGGGGAAGGGCCCGCGGGGAGAGGCTAGACTTCCAGCATAACCTGTCTGGGCCTGAAAGAACCTCTGAAAGAACAGGTCATCCTTTTCTTAAAGTTTAACCCGAGGGATCCAGAGATCACGGAAGTGAAAACGAAAGCCCTTCAGGAAGAGCTATTTTTTCCTGTGCCGTCTTTCCGGTACATAAAGCTCCCCTGCATGTTCTCATTCATTAGCTCACACGCATCTGGGCATCTGCGGTGTACGCAGCTTGCAGCCTACCGAGTGGGGGCGGGGGAGGGTGCAGAAGACGGGCCTCTGCCTGCAAGGAGTTTTCAGGCCGGACAAGCCGGCCAGGCTGCACCCTCGGCCCAGCTGGCTAGCTGCAGGGCTGGGGGGCAGCAGGAGCCACGGGGCCTGCTCTGAAAAGCACAGTCTCCTGCCGGCCCCCGCCACTTCTGTCGGCAGCACCCCCACCTGCGATCGCTAGTGCCGTAGCACTCTGCCTCTTGCCCCGAGCTGAGCACTAAGTAGTCAGCATACATGTTGGGCAAAATGGAGAAGGAAAGGCACCCCTCATTTCCCCACGAAACAGGACCATCATATATTGATACCCATTTTTATGCTAGAAATAAACAGTTATTTTCTTTCCTGAGATCCCAAATTAATGGCTGCGTTGTTGTTTCCAACACTGTCCCACTATCAGATCGGACGTCAGAACCACGTCGTTCTGCTTGCTCTCGGGCTCTAAGACCTGTCCACACCGCACACCAACGAGAGATCCGACTGAGGCAACTTCACACCTCTCTAGCTGAGCGGAGATCAGAAAGTAAAGAAAAATGCCAAAGTGGATCTCTGGGGGACAGCGTACCAGGTAGGGGAGGAGCGAGGGTGAAGGGCCCAGGCAGGGGGTAGAGGTGGGGGGAGTTACGTTTGAGATTCTGGAGAAACGGTAATGTGGTCAGTGGGGGCTACGGCAGCGGGGAAGGGCACAGGTGGAACGTGAGGTAAGTAACGGGGCAGCATCTACGGCGTGGAGGGAGACGACAAGCTCACGGAGCTCACTGGAAGGTCTGGAGCAGAGATGGGATAAGATCTCCCTTACTTTTTTTTTAAAGTATAGTTGACATAAAATATTATATTAGTTTCAGGTATACAACATAGTGATTCATCGTCTATATACATTACAAAATGATCACCAAAGAAGTCTAGTTACCATCTGTCATCATGCAAAGTTATTACAATATCATTAACAATATTCCTCATGCTGCATTTTCTACCCTGTGACTTACAACTAGAAGTTTGTGCCTCTCAAAGCCCTTCAGCTATCTCACTCACTCCCCCACTGCCACCCCTCTAACCACCGGTTTGTTCTCTGTATTTAGGAGTCTGTTCTATTTTCTTAGATTCCACATGTAAGTGAAATCGTATGGCATCTGTCTCTCTCTTTTTTTTTAAGATTTTATTTATTTATTTGACAGAGAGAGAGAGTTCACAAGCGAGGGGAGCTGTAGAGGGAGAGCGAGAAGCGGGTTCCCCGCGGAACAGGGAGCCCGATGCGGGGCTTGATCCCAGGACCCTGGGATCATGTCCTGAGCCATGCGTAGACGCTCAACAGACTGAGCCACCCAGGCTCCCCTCTCTCTCTGACTTACTTCACTTAGCAGAGTACTCTCTAGGTTCATCCATGTCGCAAATGATAAGACTGCATTCTTTTTTACAGTTGAGTAACGTTCCATTATATAATACACACCACACCTCCTTTACCCTTTCATCTGTCAATGGACACAGGATGCTTCCATACTCTTGATACTGTAAATAATGCTGCAATGAACACGCTGCGTGTGTCTTTTCGAATTAGTGTTTCTGTTTTCTTGGATAAATACCCAGAAGTGGAATTGCTAGGTCACCTGGTATTCCTATTTTTAATTTTTTGAGGAAGCTCCCTACTGTTTCCCACAGTGGCTGCACCAATCTACATTCCCACCGACAAGGCACAAGGGTTCCCTTTCCTCCACATCCTCACCAATATTTGTTATTTCTTGTCTTTTTGATACTGGCCACTCTACCTTACACTTTATTATTTTTTTTTCTCAAGATTTTATTTATTTATTTGACAGAGAGAGAGACAGCCAGCAGAGAGGGAACACAAGTAGGGGGAGTGGGAGAGGAAGAAGCAGGCTCCCAGCAGAGGAGCCTGATGTGGGGCTCGATCCCATAACGCCGGGATCACGCCCTGAGCTGAAGGCAGACACCTAACCGCTGTGCCACCCAGGCGCCCCTCTACCTTACACTTTAGAAGGATCACTCTGGCTGCTTCACAGAGATGTGCCTGGGGTCGGGGTAGGGGAACAAAAGGCGAGGCCAGGGAAACACCTGAAGGCTTCCGCACTAACCAGGAAGATGTGGGGGCAGCTGTGATCAGGCCGTACCAGTGGAGGCGATGAGAAGAAATGAGATTCCCCACACTTTCTCAAGGCAGAGTTGACAGTGTTTGCAAATGGACTGAACGTGGTGGGAGAAGAAAAGAAGGAAGGGTGTCAAGAAAACTTGAGCAAGTGGAAGGAGAGAGCTGCCATTTACTACATTTGGGAAGAACGGGTTTAAGGGGGGGAATCAGAAGTGTTGTTTTAGATTAAGTTTCAGAAGCCACTGGACATTTAAGTGGAGATGTTGGGTAAGCTGATGGCCACACATGTCCGGAGTTCAGATAAGGTCCGCGTCAAAAGACCTGAATTTGGAAGTCATAAGTGACAGATGGCATCTGAAGCCTCAAGCTTGGACAAGATCACCTAGAGCCTGAGTGAAGACAGAGAAGAGGTCTCAGGACTGAGCCTGGGGCAAAGCAGTATGAGGAGGCATTGTCTGTGCGGCAGGAAAACTAGGGATGTGGGATATCTCAGAAGCCAAGCAAGGAAAACATTTCTAGAAGGGGGAAATGATAAACCGTGCCTCAGTCCTTGCTTTACTGACAGAGTTTCTGGGTTCCTGGATGAGAAAAAATGATGTGTTCTGGGACCTAGTGTGGGTTCACTAAGCAAGTACCAGGTTCAACAAAGTTCCTAGGCTGGTTAATTAGAGATAAGATGAAGGATATAGTCTGTCTACAAAAACAAGAAGCAGAAAAACAGTCTGATGCAATGACAAGCAGATGGATTAGTAACTGCTTGACTGATGACACCCAAGGGCACATATAAGTGAATGAGTGTCAACCTCAAAGGAAATTTCCAGTGACATGTCATTGGGCTCTGTCCTTAGCCTCCTCAACATATCGATGGCTTTCATCAGTGATAACTAAACATGACTGCAATCAGAACCATCTAGGAGGCTGGTGAAAATAGAGCATCCCAGTGTCCACCCCAGACCTACTGAATCAAAAATTCCCAGACAGCACTGGAGGACAAGGAGCTAAAGGCCTGAGTTAGAAGAAAGAATTGAGGGAGCAGCTTGACCAAATGTACAGCTAAACCAAGTTCAGTGGAAAGGGGAATGTGCTGGATGACAACCGGGTACATGGAATCTTGCATTTGAGTCTGAAAAAATCCACCAGACATGAGGTGGAAAGGGTACACTCAGCTGGATCTGAGACCAGCTTGGGAATACCCGTGATCGACAGCAGGATCTCAAGCTGCACGGAACACAGATGGGAGGAGAAGGGACATAATCCAGCCATACCCACTCTAGTCTCGAAAGCACCCTCTCAACAGTACAGGGGACACACTAGAGAAAGGTCAGAGGAGCAAGACCAAGATGGTAAAGGGACTGCCCCGCAAAGAGAAGCACATGTTTAGCTGGGAAACTCAGAAGAAACCAGGCCTCCACCCTGAATATCTTAAGGGCCGACATGCAGAAGGACTTGCCCTGCAGGATCCAATAGGGTTGATCTACAATCAATAAGTAAAAACTAGTAGGACAGGATTCTACTTTGGTAGAAGGATTACCCAACACTAAGGGTAATCCAAAGAGACAGAAGTGCTGAATAGTTTTCCACAGAAATTGCTAGACTTATATATACCCCCAAATTAGCATTTATTACCATGTACTAGTTTATGTACGTGTGTATGTATATATACACATATGCACACCCTTCCTACACTGTATATTCCCTGAAGAATTACATCCCCAGAGTCCAGCACAAGCCCTGTCCTGTGCTATGTGCTCAATAAATGCTGTTCGAAAAGTAAGTTGATTATGGATGGATGCTGCCAAGCCTGTTATACAGGTGATTCGTGCTACGAATTGTTAATATTCCTTCTAAAATAGCAGGTCCTATGATTTCTGAAAAACTGCACAAAAACCAGTTTCCCCTGGAGACACAGTCATCCTTTGCATCTGCACAGGCGATTCAGAATTTAGATAAAATGGATTACTTCATTATTATGTCTAAAAGTCAATGGTAGGGACGCCTGGGTGGCTCAGTAGGTTAAGCATCTGCCTTCTGCTCAGGTCATAACCCCGGGGTCCTGGGATCGAGCTCCGCGTCAGACTCCCTGCTCAGCGGAGAACCTGTTTCTCCCAGTCCTCTGCTGCGCCCCTTTCTCTCTCTTGCTCTCTATGTCAAATAAATAAATTCTTTAAAAAACATTAAAAAAATAAAAGTCAATGGTAATATTAGCCCTAGGTTTAAGGCTCAGCCAGGTATTCTGTATGTATTGGGGGGGGGGGTAATAATTTTTGTCTCGAATGTTTCTGTACGCTACATAAAAATGTGTAAAGCCTTGTCTCTACTGAGGAAATCTGATCCTTCCAGCTGTGACCCCATTTGGAGATTTTCCAAATCTAGGCGTTCCCTTGAGTAAGTGTCACCACATCCCTACTGGGGGGAGGAGCGCGGTTTACTGATTCTTGGGCCAGTGTTAGCGGCTCAGGAGGGGCACGCTGCCCATCACCCTTGGCCAAAGTCTGGGTCACCCAGAATTTCACCCTGTCAGAGGCCTGGTCTAGCTGAGAAGTTAACCAAACTGGGTTCCTACATGTCCTCTACCCTCTGCTACCTCCCCTTGGTCCCGGCTCACAGAGCCCTGCTACACAGTAGCTGCGTGACTGGCCGGGAAACTGCCCATTTGCTGGCGGTGGCCTGGACAAAGAGGGGACTGCTGTTCCCCCCCCACCCAAAGACCACAGCACCCCCCTGCTCTGATAATTGTGTGACACTGCCGGCTTTAGAACCTTGTGATTTTATCACAGAAGAGACATTTGGAGCAACTGATGAAACAAGAAGGTAATTATATTTCACAAAGAGAAAAAAAAAAACCTTCAAAATTACCAATGGTCTGTTTATTGCTACCACAGACAATTAGTTCATTTAATGCCTTCCAACATCTTTTCAAATCCGATAGAAATGGACTCTTATTAAAGGAGGATTATAAAAAGCTGTGTTATCCGACATTAACCAATCAGAAGACTTCTAACAGTGACATTTCTGAGACTGCACCAGTACAAACCTACAAGCCCACAAGGGGCCACGCGGAAGCGAGTCATAATCCAAAAGACGACCAGTATTCAACAGAAAAGTTTCTGGAGACGAAATTATGTCTGTTTGGGGAACCTGTCTCTCTTCATCACTGCCCTCCCTGCCTCAGAATATTGCTGGCAAGCAGTTAGTTTTCTGTAAAACATTTTCTATTCTGTAGAAGTATGTTGTAAATGAACAGAGGGTGGTTCACTTTCAAAACTCAGGATTTACTTTGAGTTTTGACACAGTCTGAACATTTTTGTTACTTGCAGAAATTTCTACTGGCATCTGAGGGGCTTTTGTTTGCTGGACTTTCTTAGTTTTGCTCTCCTAATACACAGAACATCTCACAGAAACTCTTGGCTTCAGGCCATGGTCAAGGTCAAAGGAAGAAATACCGAAGGGATAGCAGACAGGTCTTCTGGGAAAACTGAAACTAACCTCTGTGTTTGCGAGTTCTCACCCATTCACACACTCCCTCACTCTTGCGAGGTGAGAGATAAAATGCTCTCAATGATTCCACTCCCAAAGAAGGAAGAAAAAAGGAGTTCATGTTAATTTTTGAATTGTAGTACTTGGCCTCAGTAGAACTTGTCAAGAAACAATTAAAAGGTGCAGATGGGAAGTAAGGCAGAGAAGAGGACACAGGGTGGTGGGGCCATGAGCATGCTGTTTAGAGCATAAACTGTCCAGAACACTGATCTTCACCATAGCCTAGAATATGCTACACCGTATTTCCAGATTATTTCCTAGGAATTTTGCTCATAAATATGTAAATATTGTAATCATACTGTATATTGTATTTGCTCATAAATTTTGAACATTCCTAAATACTTTCAATCAGCAGGCAAGTATTCACATTCTTTAGTACTAACATGAAGTTTATCTGATACTCAAACATGAATTATATCCAGCTTCCTTCATACAACATGCCAATAATAGCTTATTATATAATGCTCACACTGAAAAGAAAATTCATCTTTATGGCCTGAGTAATCTTCCAAAGGGGTAAAAGAGAGAGAGAGAGAAGGCTGCAGGTGGTTTAGTGGTGTTTATAAGCATTACTGAAATTCTCGTGCCAGAGTGAGGAAATGCTCCACAAAAATAGTTATCTCTAACTAACTGATCCAATTTCAACACGTGTTCTGTTACTTTTGTAATTATTCTGATACAATGACTGATTTAGTCTTCATTCCTAAAGAGCTTTTGAAATATGACATTATCTTCCAAGAACATTTTCTTTCCTTAAAGAACCATGTTTCTTTATACTCTGCAGTTGTCAAAGAGGAAAAGGAGACAACAATGTAGTATAATGGGTAGCCTCTAACAACCAAAATGGGTGCATTTCATGATATTCAACTTACTTTTTCATTCCACGCCCACAGTCCAATTCCAAGAAATGCTATTCCCAAAAACTGAAAGAAAAAAAGAAAGAGTGTTAAGTATAAGGGTAAATGCCATGTTTTTACGAATACAAATAAAGTTTTCAACCAATTCCTTTGTCACTTTACCAGACTGAGCAATACTCTTATCTAAAATCTGAGTAACAGGCCCTTAACAGAAAAAGAAATACCATAATTACCTTGATTAAAATTAAGCACTAAGAAGGGTTGAGTAAAGAAACCATGGTATGTATATTCAATGGAATATTATTCAACCTCAGAAAAGAAGGACATCCTGTCATTTGCAACAACATGAATAAACCTGGAGGGCATTATGCA
Source organism: Ursus americanus (assembly GCF_024610735.1). Lineage (NCBI taxonomy): Eukaryota > Metazoa > Chordata > Mammalia > Carnivora > Ursidae > Ursus > Ursus americanus. Next base: position 5,649,152 of record NC_142134.1, on the reverse strand, counting down.
AAGTAAAATAAGCCAGTGGAGATAAATACCACTTAGTATTGCTTACATGTGGAATCTAAATAAATAAATTGAACTCATAGAAACAGGGTAAAAAAGTGGTTGCCAGGGGCCAGGGAAAATAGAAAAAGGTTAGCAAAAGGGTACAAGCTGTAGGATGAATAAGGTCTGAGGGTTTAATTTAAATACGATGACCACAGTTGGTAACACTGCTTTGTAAAACTGAACTTCCACTAAGGAAACGGAAATGACGTCACACACAGGAAGGTAACTATGTGCTGGATGTGTTAACTCAAGGGTGGGGAATTCCCGCACAACCTGCACGCATGCCGAATCATCACGCTGTACTCTTTAACCATCTTATAATTGTATTTGTCAATTCTATCTCAAAGCTGGAAAAAAAATTTTTTTTCAAAAAGAAGGGTTGGGGACACGTAGATGCTTCAAAGTCATTGACATTTTGAAGGACAATAATTAGGGAGAACTTTGAGTAAAACCAAAGTTATTAATACTATTTAATGCTGCCTTTCAGTGTAGGAGAGGGCACAGTTCCTGCCCCCATAAGTCCAAGCCCCCCGGAGTTCACTAGAAAATGGAATACCAGGGACATGAGCGGAAGCGAGCCGGTGATTCTCTCTATACCGTCGTGCCATTGGAAATGGGCCAGGAAGAGGGCACACAGAAGCCCTGAACACACTCTTCATCACTTCTTCAAAAGGTAACATGAATCTGACAAAGCCCAACATGACCCAAAGAAAAGTCCTGGGTTCTTCCATTTTTCAGAAACTTAAATGACTTCTATCGTCCTTGAGAGGGTTTCCACGGCTTGGCCTGGTCTCAACTCGTGCTGTAACTTCGTGTATACCAGGGAGCACTACAAACACACAGTGAGATAAAGGGGCACCAACGCAGAGCTGCCTCTTGCACAGCCACACGCCCCACCCCGGTACTGCCCGCGAGCTGTGCTGAGTGGGGGTGGGGAGCAAGCAGTAACCAGGGGGATCTCTCATTGCAGTTGTCACTTTATTCCATCTGCTGCTCTGAGATACATATTTTTCTCCACATTTTAACATGTCTGAAATCAGGACAGGTCTTAAAATCGATGGTATCTCAGTTTTTTCCCCTTGATTTTACCTAAAATAATAACAGGTCTTGTAATCAGGGTGTCCCATGCTTGATGACACATTGCACAGGGCTGTCCACCCCCTCAGAGCTCAGTGGTCAGGACCAGGTGTAATGGGCCATGAGCAAAGACACATCTTATTCCTCATCTTCATTGCCAAGCGCAACTCTGAATTTCCTTCCCAAACACTGAAGTGAAGAGAGCGCGGGCAGGTTAACGAGCAGTTTCAATCTGATGGCAGCAGCGCACCCTGTTTATTTTACTAACATCTTGATTAAGTTAAATGTCAGGAAAGCTGTCCACGGAGAGGGGTGCACAGAGAAGACGAACGTGAGGGTGGTTGTTCTTTGCTGTTCTGCGGAAATCTGAGAGCTGTCCCCCTGGCAAGGTCTTCATTAGCAGCAGGGGGCTGCTGACGCCATGTGGGCATCGGCTCATCAATCCGAGGGGGGCTGGGGGAAACAGCAGGCGCGGAGGGGAAAGGTGGGACTGAAAAAAAACAGACGGCTGACAGCCCTGAAAATGTGGTTGTGTTTTTAGAAGCAGAATTTCCCAAATGTCCCACCAATTACCGGACTCCACAGTGAAATCGCATCCAGCACCTTCGGACCCCCAGACGCAAAAGCACCAGCTTGTCCCTGATTCGGCAAAGGCAGAGGACCCCTTCTTGCTCCTGCTCTCAGGGGTCTGAAAGCAGAGGACCCCTTCCTTCCTGCTCCTGCTCTCAGAGGTCTGAAAGCAGAGGACCCCTTCCTTCCTGCTCCTGCTCTCCGAGGTCTGAAAAGGGTTTAGAAAGAGTTGTTGTTGTGAACACCCCGACAGAAAACTATGGTTGGTCCCTCTGCGGCCCTGGTCAGAGTGCTGGGTTACATTTTTGGTGGAAAATGACAAACGCACCAGTCCCCAAAATGACTCCAAGGTACCTGGGCCTCTGTAGTACAAAAACAGAGCAATTCGGCACGTTACTTTCATATGTACAGGTCCTAGGCACAACAGGGTACCGAGCGACTAGTGCAGACACAGCATCCAATCGGACCTCGAAATCCGAGTGCTTGACTTCACACCCCAGTGAGATGTCTCACCTTCTCACAACTAAAGCTCTTCATGGACAGATGGCCAAACACCTTCCCTGATGCAGTACTTAATCACCACCCCCACAAGCAACGGATGGGATGGCGTGGCAGAGAACATCACGGTCAGCTGTGCCTCGTGGGGGACATGTCCCTGCAGAGGGCTCCTGGCTAATCGCTAACATCTAATTCTTATTCCCGGACGGGCACTGTGTTTATTAGTGCTTTGTATGCAGTGTTTCTTTTAAGCTTCACAACAACTTAATTGTGGAATAGGCACTGTTACTAGCCCCATTTTAAGAAAGGGAAGAATGAGGCTTACAGAGCTTCATTTGCTTAAGAAGCACGCCGCTACTGAATGAGGCAGCAGAGATGTGACCATGAGAAGACTGACATCGAGTACACGCTCTCACCAGCCTGAACAATTCCCATCTTCCCCCATGGCATAGAAAGTAGAGGCATTTAGGTTAGAATTACACGTGATAGGACGAGGACATCATATATTCCTCCCCCAGCAAGAGGCAAAACAATTAAAACCTTGCCTTCACACAAGGACTGGTTGTAGAACAGAGATTCCCATATGCGTGTCAGCAATGGAATGATCTAGAAGAACAGAGAAATTCAACGGTGGGTCAACTTTCTCCTCTTTGTATGAAGCTCTCCTCTCTTCTGGGCACTTTGAAAACTCCTTTTCCTTCACAGATCATATAAACAGATTGGAAACCAGTGATTTTCCACCAAGAGGAGAAGGGGAGGGGGCATCAGAATTTAAAGAAGACTCACGGACAATTTCCTCTACAATCCTGCTCTAATACTTCCTGCTTTAACTGTGACTCTCCAAACAAGGTTTAAGAATCTGAAGAAAAAACACCGCACGTGAAGTCAAGGAAAGCACTCGATACCCAAGCCCCAAGCGAGCGAGCGGCAGCGCAGGGCCGGGGCCTCAGTGCACATACCTTCGGTGCTACATCACTAGCAAACGTCCTCCCGATTACTCTCAGCCCATATGTTTTGTTTTAAAATCAAGTTGTTCCAGCTTCAAATAATTAAACAGAAAAGAGCCAAAAAACAGAGCCAGGCACGCCGCACTTGAGGCACACTGAGCTTCCCCTTTCCCACCTCCAGAAGAAAAGTCGACCATAAACCACCAAACTGACCTCATTCTGAAACCTTGGGGCCAACTTCCAGGGAAAGGGGAACAACACTTACAGTCAACTCTCCATTCTTTTGGAAAAGGCAGGGGGGTGGGATGGGGGGGGGGACCCAGCAGATCTGAGGCCTCTCCCCATGTGGCCATACAGACAAACATGCAGCACAAATGGGTGACCGCCCAATTTTTGATGTTTTAAAATGGGTAACAATAATTTTGCCAACATTTGTTCAATGCTAAGTATGAACTAGGCACTGTGTTTTATACCAATTCACTAAGACAGCACTGCTTAATACAGCAGCCGCTAGCTACCGGGCATTCAAAATGTGGCTCGTGCACACGGAAATGTGCTAACACGTGTAAGACATGCACCGGATTTTAAAGACTTAATATAGATTAAAAGAATGGAAAATACTCAGTTATTTTATTACTGATTATATGTTGAAATTATAAACTTTGGATTTTTCAAATTAAATAGAATATATTATTTAAATTAATTAATATTATCCCCCCATTTTATAGATAAGGAAACACACCTCAGAAACTTTAAGTCGTGTTGCTCAGGAGATTGGAGTCCTCAGCCCAAGCTCAAAACCGTTTTAGTACTTTCCTGAAACTCTTGTCCTAAGACTCAGAATCGCCCCTGTAGTTTCTACGCACTCCAGGCACAGGTGTGTATTCCTGGCTGGAATAGAAAATGGCGCTAGGGGGAAACTGAGAGGCATGCTGAAGGAAGCCTGCTGGGCGCGGCAGAGTAAAAGCCAGCAGTGCTGACACTCAGGAAAAGCTAGAGGGGAAAATGGCCCTAGGATATGACTAGGGCAACAGAGCATCTCTGCCAGGAGGGACACATCTGCCCCCTTTTGGGGACTGTAAACAGAAGACCTCTTTCTCCATCCGTTGCTTCAGCCCTAGCTGAGCCTCCAACACCTTGGAAGCAGAATGGCGCCCCATCCTAACTGGTATTATAGACAACTTAAGAAGCCACTCATCCATCCATCTGCAACCTTCAGACATTCTTGAGTTCTTACTTTGTGCTGGGTACTACATTTCTCTTGTGAGGAATATAGATACAGTCCTTGCCGCCAGTGAGCATACGGTCCAGTGAGAGATTTTAATCAAAGCATAAAAGACAAAATTGCCCTTGGGGGTGCTATTAAGGAGAAGAAATTAAGGCCAATACAGACTAAAGAGGAAGACCTGACCTAGAGAGCAGTCCAGGAGGGTTTCCCCTATGTCAGGGATGTAGGAACTGGGGTCTGAAAGATGAAAAGATGTTAATAGGCAAAGAGAGAAAGGACGAGTGTTTCAGGCAGTGGGAAGAGAATGTGCAAAGGCCCTGTGGTGAGAGGAAAACAGCAAGTAAAAAGGTCTAAAAGGTGATTGGTGCGACTGGTGCGTGGAGAATGGGAGCCAAGTGGCAGATCTGTCATTAGAGATGTGAGCGTGGACCAGCTCATGCAGGGCCCCATAAGGCACATTAAGGAGTTCAGTCATTATGGTAAGAGTGACAGGAAGCCTTCTAAGGGCCATCTGTGTGTAGTCGGCTGGTGTGGGGCAAGGACACAGGCCTTTATCAGATTTGGGCTGCAGAAAAGGTAAGAGAGAGTCCAGAGTGGACACACAGGGACTGGAAGGAGGTGGCTTTAATCATGCAGACAATACCTGATTGTGTACTGGATGGAAATGTGAAGAAAAAGATGGAACTGAGACTATTTAGAAGTAAAACTGACATTTTCAGTGATGGCTCGATATGGTGAAGGGGGGGGCAAGGGTGAAGGAGAGGGAGGGAGGTGTTAAGGATAATTCCTGTTTCTGGCATCTTCTACATGGAGACTACGGCTCTTCAAAATCCATCTTACGTCCTCTGACAGAAATAAATCTCAGGTGCCAATTTCATAACCAGCTTAATATCGAGTGGTATTTCTGAAGGACAGCTTTCTTTTATGGTATTCTGCCTGCTATCTGAATTCTCTTTATAAAGGAGCATATTTCAGCTTGTATACTTAAAAAAATAAGTTATTTCAAACCTATACACACGTCAACCTCCCCCCACTTTTATTCATAAAAGGAAGCAGTTATGTACAGGTGTACATTAAAGGTCACCGGCAACTCTTAAATAGACATTTTCAATCCTCTTTGCTGAAAAAACAACAATTACGTCAATGGCATCTGCCCAGCATTCCGTGAACAGACTCAAAATAACAATGCAGCAAGGTAAACATGACAGAGGAAAAATAAAGATCAGGTCAATCCTCTCACCTAAATTAGAGCCTCAAAAATATTATCCAAAATAACAGTGGAAGAAACTGTTCTTCCTTCGACATTCTGATGAGGTTTTAAAAAAAAATTTAAGCTCTGCCTGAATAAACAGGAGAGATTCACTGAAAACATTTGGCACTGAGAGAGGAAAGAGTGCCTTTAGGGGGAAAAAATGTATTTTCCCTAAACTACAACACAGGTACTTTTCATTAGATGTTTGCTGACACTTTCCTGTGACCAACACCCCAGTTCTGGCAGGGATGGGGGGGTGGAGCAGTCCACACAAGTGTGTTAAATACTCATGCTCACAAAACACACGCTGTCTTTATAGAGCAAGGGCTGATATTAGGTATAAAAAGCCCCCGGGCGTAATTCTTGCCATGTCAGAGGAGTAAGCCTGGGCCGGGTAGAAAATTCAATACACAGAAAGTCAATCCCAATTTTGCCACCGGGCCCCCGCGTCCCAGCTGGGGCATTCAAACTGTCCGGAATGCTCATGAGAAGATGGCATGACAGATAAAGCTCAAACCTGTAAACAGGACGTTCCCCATCTGAGCCAGGGGTTACCCTGTCTCACGTCATTGCCCCGACAGCCTCCGTGCTGCCTGAACACCTGAACCACGGCACCCGCTGAATGCCACTGCCAGGGCTCCGAGGTCCTGTGATCTCGGGAAAGGCTCTTCGTTCATTAACACGTATCTGAGCATCTCTTAAGAGCTAGGCAGCGGTCCAGGGGTTTTGGATAAATCAGGAAACAAAACAGACAAAAGTGCCTGCTCTCACGGGGCTGACGTTCTAGCTGGGCTGGATGGGGAGGGAAAGGCCATACAAAGAAACATTAATGAGTAGCGTATATAGAATTTTAAAAGGTACGAAGTTCTGTGGGAAGGAAGAACAGCATAAAGGGCCTGAAATGTGGCTCAAGGTGAAGGAGGTGCTGTGATATTAACATAGAGAGGCCAAGGCAAGTCTCCGTGAAGGAAGCGAGGCATAAGGAAAAATAGAGATGGAGGAGTTGGCTGGTAGATATGGGGGGTGGGGGAGTGTTGCAGGCAAAGGAGCAGCCCCGCGGGGCCCCACGGCAGAGGCAACAGGAGCCAGGTGGGGTGAGGCTCTGAAGCCCCAGGGATGCCCGGGAGCTCCTCCGGGAGATAAAGCAGCACTGGAGGGTTTCCTGACTTCCTAGAGCCCCATGGTTCTCCTCTGTCTGGTGGAGATAATAATGGAGGGAATGAGAGCACCTAAGGAAATGCACAAATGACGGGCAGGGTCAGCGTGATCATGCAAGACCGGGTGGCATCCCAGGAGCCCGTGGCAGCCCCTGGTGTGGTCAGTCCTTTGTGCCTATTCGGGCCCTCCCCTTCCTCACGCGTTTCTCTGGCTGCCTCCTCTGCCCAGACGTACAGCGGGTCCAGAGGAAGCCCTGCTTCGAGCCCTGCCTCCTCCGAGTAGGAGAAAACCTCCTGGTTCACAGTGACCCGAAGCGCATCTCTTCTGAACTTCTGCACTACCCGCCGCCTGGACCCTTGATGACATTCACCCACCCAGAGGATCGTAAAGACGTGACACACCTGGACTCAGACCGAAGTGATGCGGGCTGTGCAACCAGAGCGCCTGCGCCCAGCTGAGGGGCAGCAGCACCGCCCTCCAATGAATCGTCTCCCTCTCCTGATAGCAGCCGGAGGATCCTTCCGCTTCTGGGAACAGTGTAGACAAGCACGCCTGAGCGTTTAAAAGAAACTCATAAACTCTAGTCAGAATACAGAGATCATGTTTAATTTAAGATCTTTTCTATTTATCTTAGCAATCTGACTCAGGAATTTCGGGTATGCACGGACCCAGAATTTAAAAACCGACTAATTTTGAAATACCACATTAAAAAAAGTTTCTTCCCATCAGGGCTTCTTGATGCATCTTCCCTCTCCCTAACTTTAGCACTCCTTGTTTTTTGTGTTATATCCTTTGTAAATGGGTTTTAGTTTCATTATGCTTGCTTTAAAAATAGAACTCTTTTGCAAGAATGTGGGATATAAATTATATTGTTGAGGTTGGGGTAGCTTCTCAGTCTACACCCTCCTCCCTTTTTGAAAACTGGCCCGCACCCACAACGATGGACCCCTGCATCCATGTTTGTGAAGGAGGGTCACTCCCCCCTTCCTAGACTGATGAGTTGACCAAGATGGGTGGGACATGTGGCTCAGGAAGAGTCATTCCAGCAAATACTAGGTTGAGACAAGAGTCTCTCTTCCCAGGAATGAGGTATTGGACACAGTGATTTTTGTCAGCCCCAGTCTCCCTGATGCTAGAACAGACCAGGGTGTGGTGGAGAAAGGACCCTTGGCTGCACTTCCTGATCCTGGGTGCCAAGCAGTGCCCTGAGTCCTGAGGATACGCCCCCGCCTCCCATCTTAGCTCAAGCTTCTCTGGGGGCTTTCTGTTACTTGCAACCAAGAGAGTCCTAAGACAACAAATAAGAGACCGGATTAATTTCCTTCACGCTTAGTCCTGTGACAAGCTCCCTGTTAACAATAAAGCCTGCAGAACAGGCATGAGCCCTGGAGACTAATAAAGATCTGGTGGACGGTGTTGCTCCTTTCCAAATGACCGAGTAGGAGCTTTAGTGGTTCTACATAATTCAGCCACACATGCCCGTGAAAGAGAAGAAAGAGCTGCCCTCTTCCTGGTTGTTGAGTTCTGGAAGCCGAAGGATATAGTCAGAGCACAAGAAATGGTCCCAAAGCAAGAGGCTGGAGGAAGGATAAGAGGGAGCAGGAGAAGAGCCTCTTCTGTAGTTCTGTGTTCTCTCCTCCTGTCTTCCCAGAAAGGGCGGAAGGGCTCTCTGCCTTTGAACTTGTACCACACCAAGAGAAGCCAAAGCACCCCCTTGAAGACACGTCTACAACCCAGGCACAATCTTGTTCGGAAATTCCTTTGTTCAAGTTTGGAACTCAGCATCTTGGCAAGAACTAGTAACGTGAGCTGGGAAGGGAGACAAAAGGGGAGGGCTCTGCCGGCAATAAAACCTATATTCTTCTTGGAAATTACGCAGGCAATACAGGCACATAGAAAGGAACGTGAGGGCTTAAGCTATGCAATTCTGGATGGAAACAGGGAGGCTGCAAATTTACAGCCCACTAATCTTTGTCTCGGTAAAAGCAAGGCTTACATTGCCTGGGCTCTTCCATCTGTAACCCTCTGATTAGATAAAACCAAGGCTAAGAACAGACCAGAGAGATGTTCTAAAGGCTGAGGACGACTGAGGGATAACTCAAGGATTTCAAACCATAGGCATGAGAAGTTATCTACAGACAAACATCAGCCTTCGCGGGAATAAGCTCCCGCTGGTTGTGTTAAACAGCCAAGCCAGGCAGCTCCAGCTAATGGCAGCCTGGAAAGCTGAATACTCTCAGATGTGTACTGGCTGGTGTTGAGACAGCTTCAGGTTTTAAAAAACATCTTGGGCAAGATTTAAAGGTTAATGCAAATGAAACTTAAAATAGGATTACTCTTTTTTAAAGCACAAGTAGGATTATATAATTCATTTACTAAGTCTCTTCAGTATACAACACTGGGCACTCTGCTAGGTGCGAGGGATAGAAAGGTGAAAACCGTAAGCGATGATCTCTTTTCTTAAGGAGCTAACTGTTAAGGGGCAGTGGGTGAGAAACAAACAAGTGAAACCACAGCACGCACAGGGAGTGGAGCCTCCAGACACACGTTGCCATAGAAACGCAGGCGCGGCCAGGGGATCACTGCGGGGTCAGAGGAAGCTTCCTAGGAAAGGACACTTGAACCGTGTTCTAGAGGAAAGGAGACAGGAAGACCACCTCCGGCAGAAGGATCGGAGCCTGAAAGAGCAGGTCCCTCAGAGCGGGCAAGTGCTTCCGGAGGTGAAGCAGGAATCGTCTGCCCCAGCCAGCAGTGCTCCTCCACGTGTGGGGCCCGCTCTGGCAGCACCCAGGAACTTGCCAGAAATGCAATTCTCAGGTGGCCCCAGACCTACTGCATCAGGAACTCTGGGGGTGCAGCCCAGCAAGCCCTGTTTTAACAAGCCCCCCAGGTAACGGTGATACATGGTAAAGTCTGAGAACCTTCGGGCTGGAGGTGGCTAAGCAGGGCTTAGTCTCCACAGGCTGTTTGTGTCTTGGGGAAACTGAGGCACCACCAAGCTAGGTGAAGCCAACAAAGGGTTTTACCGAAAGGAGTGACAGAATCAGATTGCATTTTAGACAAATCATTCCAGTACAGCTCGGAGAATGAACCAAACGGAGGTGACACTGCAGGCAGAGACATGAGTCAGGAGGCTACTGTAGTAATTCTGGTGATAAGGACACCAGCCCCACAGGCAGTGGAAGTGGCAAGAGGATGAAGACAGAAGAGGTTAAGGGCAAGACTCCATGGGACATCGTGACAGGAAGCTTAGGATGTAAGGCTAAGACCATGGCTCCTTGAATCAGAATGCCTGGGTTTGAAACCTAAACACGTGACCTTGGGCAAGTCACTTACCCTCCCTGGTCCTCCATGTCCAGATCTAGGAAAGGGAGATGCTCATTTCTGTGAAAACAAGCTCCATGGGAGCAGGGGGCTGTGTCTGTGCAGCTCATCCCGCATCCCCCAAACTTAGCACAAGGTGTGCTTCACAGCAGCACGAAATATCCGTCAAACGAAGGAGGGAATTACTTGCAGGAGATGGGGAAGAGAAGAGAATCTAAGGAAACTTCCAGGTTTTTAGCTTAAGCAACTTGGTAGGCTGCAGCATCGAGTTTGAAGTTAGCAATCCTGGTAAGGGAGCAAGATCAACTTGAGAGCTCACTTTCAAGCACTCAGGTGAAAATGTCCTGGCACAGACACATGCGGACCGAGAGGCTGGTCAGCAAGGTCGCTCCCAAGGCGAACTTAGGTTAGACTTGGACAAATAGTGAACCTCGGTTCTCGGTTTCTTCCTCTATGAAATACAGAGAATCGCAGTATCCATCTCGTAGGGTCCTGCGAAGACTGAATAAGATAATGCACAAAGTGCTGGACATAGGACGTGCGCGGTGAGTGTCGTGGTTATTGTTGAGCCACATAAAGCCTCTGTACAGAAGAGAGCCAAGGCGCTGTCCTAGAGAACACTAAGATTTATGGGGAGCTACACCGACGGGAACTTGAAGGGGAGACTGCAAAGGAGGAGCCAGAGGGGCGGCGGGAATTAAGAAAGAGAGGTGTCACCAAAGCCTACAGAGGGAGCATCCACACCTGTACTTATACGTGAAGTCACGCAGAGGAAGGGGCCAAAACAGCGGAGACTGCTCGTGTTCAATTAAATGGAAAATAAAACTTAGAACAAGAAAACATTACAGAAAGTAACTTCCCTTATTTCAAACTAGTTTCCTGACTCTGGACACCACGGGCACCATCACCAGACAATCCCAGTGCCTGGTGTGCCTGGGCAAGACCCAAGATTGGTTGGGAGGTGTGGCACCAAAAAAAAAGGAACTTGGGACTGGTGTGGGCCCACTTTTCTCATGGCCATTAGGTAATGTCCTCTACCTTGTGTAGGAGACCAAAGGGAAACAGTTATGCAATGCGCTTCAAAGACCACCAGACTGGGTGTCAGGAGACCCCAGGTCTAGTGCCAACCAGGATGTTAACCAGCTGTGTGAATGTGGTCAAGTAACTGAACAAGTCTCCTCAGGCATAAATGGAGAAGACCACCACCTGCCCCGCTACACAGGACTGTGGTGATCCAACATAAAGAAAGACATTTTGAAAAGGACAGGCTATACAGATACTTGATGTGATTAAAAGATCCGATTTTATCCATCTGTTAAAACACCAGGGTAAGTTACACGCTCTAGCCTCCGGCCCTGTCATCCGGCGCACACGCAGCCCGTAAGAATCAGCGCACACTAATCGCTCCTGGAATCTGGGCTTATTTGTTATGTTACCAGAGTATTTTGTTTTAGGAGATCATTTCCTCAAGTTTTTGCTCTTCTTATGGGGGAGGAATTGATTGGAATTACAAGTGAGTCATTTGTTACAGACTATCTTCAAGGAAATTTGTGAAGCAGACAGCCTTGGAAGACAGAGACAGTGTTTCCGTACAGACATCCTGCAAAGGATCAGGCAGGCTTACTGCCAAGTATAAAAGTTTTGGGTTCCCTAAATTCAGGGACCCCCTCCTGTAGCACAGCTCATTCTGTATACAATGGTCAACTGGCCTTCTCTGCATCACCCTAGAGAAACTGGGGCTCAGGAAGAGTATGAAAAATGCTGATACTCTGGCTACTGGTAGTGCCATGATTGATGAAGTCCCATGCCTCCGACTTAGGAGTCTCGTGTCTCTGTCAGCATCCATGGCACTGTGGCAAGGTAACTTGTTAGCTGGCAGGTAGGGCAAAATCTCAGACCCTTCACAGTTCTTGACATTTGGTGTTTCCCTCTCACCCAATAGACTGGTCTCCAGCACCCATATCTTGCTCTGGTCTGCCCTACTGGAAGTCAGCTCCGAGAAGGCAGATGCAACCATACTTTTTTTTTTTTTTTTTCCTATTTAACTCAATGTAAAATATTCTCTGTGTCCACGTATCTGTAAGTTTTAAAATTTTGTTGTTTCTTCTGTCTTGCCAATATAATCTACTTTCTTTTCTAAGAAACATAATGACATCTATACATTTTCTGGGGAAAAAGTGTTACTAAACAGATGTCTTTAGTCAATGTATAATTCTTTCATTTAAGTATTCCCATTTGACCGTAAATATTAAAAACACTCCTAAGAAATAACTGCGTATTTCAGGTACATTTTGGTAAACACTGAACCTTAGTTAGAAATACTTGTTAAAGACACCAGAACGTGACTGCAGTTCTTTCGACATTATATAGAACGAGCAGAATAATAGTGCCCGACCTATCTCCATCTCCATGGTACATGCATGCAAACACACACACACACTCCCCCCCCCCCCCCCCGCGCCATTTAGGCGAAGTCACTAGAGGAAACTATATTCAGAGTATACTACTCCTCGTTAGAATTCAGGATGTTTCTTTAAAATAAAATCTTATTGATAACATTAGTAACACAGGCATCCAAGGAATCATCTTTGAGAACCTCAAGTTCATATTAAAATGAACACTGAATTTTCTCCCAGTGGGCCTTTTGAAATGCTAAAATTTGAGAAACACGCTTCATCCTAGAAATGCCATGTGGCCCTTCTGAATAGCTATCAGAGAAGTTACAATTCTGATCAAGTAGAGCAAGAACACTTTACGTCTCCACACTCATGCTTAAAATCCCCTTAATATTTTTACTGGGCTGACGTCATCTTTTTGATGCTTTATATTCAATCAACACGTAAAACATCTTGAGAGATGAATGCAAGATACATGGAGCACACCCAGGAGATCCGAATCCATTGATTATCATGTGAAAGAAGGCCTAGAGGCAATTAGTCCTTTGTTGTGGATGACAAATAAACCTCCACATAAAATGTTCTATACACTGAGGCATCTTTGATCAGTCTTACTGGCTCAATGACTCACAAAGGATGGGGAGGGGGAATGTCTGAAAACAAAAGGACAGACTGAAGGCACCATTTAGTTATTTATTCTGTATGTTCAGCTCAGTTTTTCCTCTTTCCAACTTTTCATGACACTATAAAAGGAAATGGAATGGATTCTTTTCAACCAAGAACATCAGCACCGCATACTAAGGAGAGAAGTATTGGCTTAACACAGAACCCATATAAACCCCTAAATATCAACCTGTTCTCTCTAGTTAGGTATTTTTAACAAGGGAAGTGGGTTTTGACAAATCACTCTCTTATATAAGAGTTTATTACACCGACTCTTGGAAATTAATTTACATATAAGACAAGCTGCAGCCAAACCATCCTCAGCTTCGGGATGGAAGGCTGGGTTCTCAACAGGCACTGCCTTGGAAACGATCCATGTATGTGCTCTCTGGAATTTTCCTCTTCTATTGGAATTGTCTGGAAGCGTCTCAAGATGAACAACAGCCTGAGTGACTTATGAATAAGCTGTACCTATTTCCTCTGGTTTAAAGATGCCCACAACTTTTTGTTCTCTGAACAAAGGTGCATATTAAAATGATTTGAAGACATAAAACTAGAGATCAATGTGCTTCTAAAATGATTAATTCAGATGAATGTAAAAATCCAATATGGGCCACTGGTATTTTCCTCAAGTTAAAAGGGCAATAGAAAGGCACTTAGCAAAAGTGAGCACGCCCTGTGGCGACAAACCACAGTTCTCTGGGCCCCAGCGTTTACTAGATGTGACCCTAGACAAGTTGACAGGCTCTCAATTTTCTTACCTGTAAATCGAGGCAATAATAGCATCTACACAGGACTGATGTGAGAACTAATGAATTAAGGTCTGTGTTTTATACACAGCATGCACCCAATAAACACACTATTACTGCAATTAAAAAGGTCATGGAAAAAGTCTTCAAGCATCATACAGGCTTGCTTTTCAGGTAACAAAAGGCAATTATCATCTGCGCATTATTCAATTAATCCAGCAGATTTTTATCAGAACCAAAATAGTATATACCATGGGAAGAAAGATTACAAAGAGGATGCTAAATCTTCCTTTATCCCCCCTCTTGCAAGGAACTTCTTTTCATTCTCCATATAAGATTTCACTGAAAGCTGTTTAACTGGAGAGGGTCACCATGGGAAAGTAAACCACTGACAGCATATATTAGGTTCACATTAATTTAGAGGTACCATAATGCTTATGAAAAATAAGCTGGCTAGAAGCCCACGGTTTGCCCTTGAGCCCCACCCAGCAGGGAAGTTTCATGCCATGTGATTAGTGAATGAGGAGACCCTGGGTGATTAATTAGTGCTCCATGCCAATCCTATCAGACGGGCTTTCAGCCAGCAATGCAAAATAAGCCACCTGATTTTAACTTCTTCCTCTCAAAACTGACTTCCACGTGAACATGACTTTGTCAAGCACTTTAAATACTGAAGGAAGTTTTTCTCCAAATCTCCTTTGAGACAAATTCTGCTTCCTTGGACGCACATTTGAGCTCTGCTAAATGGCAGACTGGATGGGAAAGAGTCTAAATAAGGAAGCGTGTCTGCAAATTCTCTGAGCACTGAATTAAGCTAAACTCACTTCGTAAGTCCCCATAACTGTTTGATGCTCAAAAGAGGAAAAAAAATTGCCTATGCATGAACAGATTTTCTTTAGAAACCTAAAGGTCCATCAGTCTCTTTAAAGAGAAAGTCATTATAAAAACTGCACATCAGTAACTTTAACTGGATTTTATTATGCCGTTATCAGTGTTTTCTTAACATCTAATGAAGCAAGCAGTGACGAGTAATTTGTTTTTAAGTCTATGATTTCCCAGATATTTCTGAGATGTATGTTATCCATGTATTCTCCTAAGACCGATGACGCTGTGGCTAGATTTGTTTGTTTACATTACTGCACAAATAGTTCTCTGGTATCTATTGACTATTTCAGTCAAGCTTCTGAAATTAGATTTAAAAGAGAAAGAAATAACTTTCCTATATTAAATCAGTTCCTTTAAATGAGGTCAACCTTTGCGTAGATAATTTGTGTAAACATAAAATGGGTCCTGCACGACTCTAAATCTCATCATTGGTCAGGATCTCCAAACTGGGCTCCAGGTGTGAAAGAGGGGGGTTAGTTAAGATACCACCATGCTCTCCTGGCCTATGAAGTATTTCTTCCTTGCAGAAGAAAGGTTCCACATGAGTAATACCGTGTATAACTCCCCTCACATACAGGTCTACAGAGCAGCGAACACACACGGAAACCTAGCTAAAACTGTCTGGGGTGATAAAACACAGGTCTCCTGGGCTAAACTTGTTATGGGTTCCACGCTGTAAAGACTCAAGGGTTCAAGCTCCCAGGCTGTGCTTCGGCAGGGAGGAGGCGGTCGCTGCCCTGGCTCACCTACTGTCGGAGCTGAAAGCAGCCCCCGAGATCCAGTCATGTCAGGAAAAGGGAAATGGAGACTCTCTATTTAGGAGCTGGAATCACAACCCCAACCTAACAGCATTCCTTTCCAGATACACAAGGAATCCCGAGGCAGCCCAACCGATGAAATGGCCAATCTAGGCAGCAGTCGTGGCAAGCGGCTCCCCACCCCCGCCCCTCCACACACACTGATTTTATGGCTTTCAAAGGTCAGCATAAAGGGAGCGAAGTGTCCAAGACACTACACAGTTTCTTAACAAACCCCTCAGAGGGCTTCAGTGGGGAGGACCCCCTCCCCCACCTGCACAGGTTGATAAACGACCACAGGGACCAAGCCCGATGGCACTTGCCATCTAGTCACAGAAATAAGTTATAAATCAATAATTAACATAAGAGCCAATTTGCAGTAAATGCCATCTATGAGACTGAGAAAAATGATAAGTTCAGAGAAGGTCATGCGATGCCAAGATGAGGGAAGATTTCACAGGAGGGTATGGGTCTCGAGGGAAAGGAAGAATTTCAAGAAATGGAGATGAACAGCCTTTCTAGATCACTGTCTTTCAACCAGGTCTGAAAACCTGCTCAGAGCAATTTAATGGGTCAAAACCAGAATTTCCTTCTTCAATGAAACAGAATAGGATATATTTCATGAGGCAAGATGAAGGACTGCTTCATGAAACTTGTCTCATATGTAAAGTATATGTCAGGACGCCTGGTTGGCCCAGTCAGTTAAGCGTCTGCCTTCGGCTCAGGTCATGATCCCAGGGTCCTGGGACCAAGCCCCACATCAAGCTCCCTGCTCAGCAGGGAGCCTGCTTCTCCCTCTGCCTAGCGCTCCCCCTGCTTTGTGCTCTCTCTCTCTCTTTCTCTGACAAATATATAAATAAAATCTTTAAAAAATAAAGTATATGTCATACTGAGGGTCTTGGTCAAAAGGTTTGAAAACCACTGCTTTATTTTATGGAAAAGAGTGAAGTTATCTATCTGGCTGGAAATGAACAACTCAGTTATTAGGTTATTCCAGGCCAGACTGTGGAGGGTCTAGAACATGGTATCCAAGAATGTGGATTTGGGGGCACCCGGCTGGCCCAGACGGTAAGAGCATGTGACTCTTAATCTCGAGGTCGTGAGTTCAAGTGCTGGGTGTGGAGCCTACTTAAAATTTTTCAAAGAATTAAAAAGAATTTGGATTTTATACTGCAGGGACAGAGAGGTCCTTACAGGTTTTCAGCTTTTGACTTTTTTTAGTTTTATTGACACCTACTGTGCTTACATCCCACACATGATCTCGCTTAATTGTAACAACCACCCTTTGAAGTGGATATTATTATTTCCACTCTAGAGGAGGAAGTGAGAATCAGAGAGATTATATAACCGGCCCATAAAATGAAGCCAGGTCTTTTGACTTCAAAGCTCATAATGTTTAAAAAGAAACAAAACAAAATTTTGAAATGATCAGAGCTGAGCTTTAGGAATATTAATCTTGCACCTTCAAACAGCCAAGCTGAAGAGACTCTAGACAACTACATTATTCGAGGGGCTTCTTTTGATCACTCAATTTCAGAATTGAAGAGCAATTTAAAGACACTCCAAATCCTAGGCAAAAAAAAAAAATCACACCAAAACCAACAGTTAAAACTGCTCTTTCTTAATGACCCTAAAAAGATTTGAGTGAAGGTTCTTATTTCTCAATAGCTACATTAGTATCCCTTTTACTTCATTCTACAGCAATGAAGTTAATGACTGTTATCACTTGCAAAATGCTTTGAAGAAAAAATGAAAATAGGTGCACTTGCCGAAGTCTGCCTAAAGCAGAAATGCTAACATAAAAGGAGTAACCCACTGCTTTCCTCAGACACTCCCTGCAGCCCTCCTGTTCCCACACCCAGATGCTGTCTGATCTTACCTACCTCAGGGAGCCACTGTGAGGCCTAATGGTGTGATCTTTGAAGGGCCCAGAGCTCCCAGAGAAAGCAAGCCTGGAGAAAGCTCAGATATTATCACTGGGGGCTGAGAACATGCCAACAGTAGACTTCCTAATATAAAAATGTGAAAAAGAAACAACGGGAAGATAGAATAATGGTGTGCCTAATTTAAAGGGAAAAAAATAAGAATTTGCAAGTGGCTATGTCTGATGAATAGAAGATGGAAGATAGAACCTAGTGAGCAATGAAAAAGAGAAATCTTCCCCCTTTCTGCTAAAAGCACACGAGAATCAAAGAAGCTCCTCGGCGTAGCCAGAACGACCCAATCACCCACCTAACACTCACAGAAACCAGGAGGGTAAGTGTTCTCTGCCCAGTGTGCGAGCTGGACAGAGAAAGATGCGCTGAGCATCCAGCAAGCTGGAGAAGTCAGCTGGGCACAGGACTCTTCTCCGCACACGCTGAATGACCTAGTCTGGGCTTCTCGACTGACGTATGAACCCTCCTTAAAATAAAATACTCGCAGATCCTCAACGTTGACATACAGTTATTAAAACAGTCTTTAAATGTGCAGAAACAGAAAACCGGTATGAAATCCCAAAGACATTTACAAATCAACTACCAACACGATCAAACCAACAAAACTCAAACTAACCACAATAATTAAATGTAACAGATGATGTTTTTTGCTGCCACTAAAACACTGATGTGGCATCCAGCCTGGTTCTATATTTAATCTGTTTTGGTATTTTGACTTTCACAAATGTTTACACAGAGAACATTTGTTTACGCAAGCATGTGCTACAAAACAGCAAAAAACCTAGAGGCCAGATTGGGATGATCAGACTTCATACTTAACCCGAAGTCAGCCAACCTGATGACGTGTCACTGACGCTGCAACGCTCTCTTCATCGCTTCAGAGGGAGTACTGCAGCGTCCCTGAAATCGGCACTTTTTTTCCAGCTTCACAGAGGCATAATTAACAAATAAACACTGTATATATTTAATGTGTACAGCGTGATGTTTTTAATATAGATACATTGTATTGACTACCACAATCGAGCTAATTAGCATATCCATCACATCACAGGCTTAGCACTGTGGGTGCGTTGAGACTATTAAAGATCTACTCTTAATAATACTTTACGGTGTACTTGAAATTTGCTAACTATAGTCACCACGCTGTATATCTGATCTCCAGGACTCATTCACCCTGCACAACTGAACCTTTGTACCCTCTGAACAACATCTCCCCATTCCCCTCATCCCCCTAGGCCCTGGCAACCACCATTCTACTCTCTGCTTTTAGGAGTTCAACTTTTTTAGATTCTGTGTATAAATGAGATCATGCGTTAAATGGGTGACTAATCCAATCACTGCTCAATGAGAAACAGACTTTTTTTGCATTGTGTATTTACCAGCTATGCTTACTACCAACGAGCGATATTGCGAGGGACACATACGAGGGCTACCCTGCCCACCATCTTGCTGGGACAAGGAGTACAGTACCGACTGCTCCGAGTTTAGTACGACCACACAGCAAATTGCTTCGCACTGATCTCATTCAGTTTTCACAGTGACCCTAGAGGAAAATGTATTTTACCCACATGTTGTAGTAGATGAGGAAACAGCTGAGTTAAGTGACTCGCCCAAGGTCATACAAATTGATAGTGGTGGAGCCAGACCAGCAAAACCAGGAAACCTTCCTCCAGACCCCAAGCTCTAAACCACAAATGCCTCTTGACCACTGTAACCACCACGTGGCCCACATCCGTGCACAGAGAGCACTCACCCAGACGCAGGTCCTGTCCTTACGTCTGAGCACTCACTTATAATGCGGTTGAGGACATGATCCGGAAGATGCTAATATTTTTAACTGCCTACCTCCACTTGGTAATTTTGCATTCAACTAAGACAGGTGCACTCAAAGATCAAAGACATCAAAGACTTCTCCTGCAAACCTACTTTAAATTTGAAAATGATTACAATTACAGGATGCCTGGGTGGCTCAGTTAAGCTACCACTCAGGTCATGATCTAAGGGTCAGGAGATCGAGCCCCATGTCAGGCTCCACACTCATCGTGGAGTCTGCTTGAGACTCTCTCCCTCTGCCCCTCCCCATCACACTCACTCACGCATACTCTCTCTCTCAAATAATCTTAAAAAACATATATGATTGCAATTACTTCTAAAGAGTAAAAAAACTGCCAGATACAAGCAGTGAGTTTAAAAGTAAAAAATAAGAGCTGACATTTATTCGAGTCCTTAAAATAGAGAGGGTGCAGTCAGGCATTTCACTTGTATTTCATTGAGGTCTCACAACAACCCTCAGAGGTGAACACTACTAACTCCATCGCTCTGCAAGTATAGAAACTGAGCTTAAAAGATGTAGGTGACCTGGCCCAGAGCAGGCACCGAGGCATCCAACTCCAGAATCTCAACCCGCCGCTGCGTTACAGATGGGAGATGTGCTGCAAATATCCTCGCCACTTCACTCCTCCAGAACTCGGGACTTCAGCAACCAGTCCAATCTGTAACCTCCTTGTCCTATTTGGTAGGTTGAGAGATCTTACTCTGTCAGAAAAAACCTAGCTCTGTAATAATTCAGGACCTTTTGGCTTTGAGACCAAGTACTACTGTAACCTCAAGAAGAATCACAGTGAAAGATGATTAGGATTTCCAGTATGTTCAAGCAAAGAGATCCGCCCTGCCCTCGGAACACAAAACGCAGCTTTGGTCAGAAAGCCAAACCAACACAGCTTCAGCCTCCACCCTAGACCATTAGCTCCTCAAGGTGGGCACCGCACCTCACACGCGGCAGCTGACTGGCAGAATTGCTGAAAGGCTACGCAAGCCCCAGGCGCGGCCCCCTCCTCGGCTGTTCACCCAGCCAACTCCTCACTAATGGGGCAATATGATGGATGCGTGCTGCCAGGAGGTGACAAGGCCACTGAGACCAAGGCAGAAGAGAGTTCCCTGGTAGACAGGGCTCATGAGCCCAAGAATGAAAGTCCCCCTGACGCCGAGAGACAGCGAGTATAGATACTCCCTTCCAATCACCACCTGGTACCAGGAGCGACAGGTGCCTTCGGTCTAGTAAGAATCCTCATCACCCTGTACAGTAGACAATGCTACCCCCTTCATACAAATGAGGAAACTGAGGCTCAGGGACAACACAGCTCCAGGAAGTAGGCTGAGGCTGGAGCCTCCTAGACGCACAGTTGTCTCCACCTTGAAAGAGGTGCTCTCCACTCCATCCACACTCAGGCTATAGAAGTGGAAACAGCGAGGCAGGATGGGCACTGGACTTGGGAAGAAAGGAATGCGTGCTCATCTGAGCTTAAAAGGATACTTAGAACCAACAAAGATTTTACAGACTATCCAGGTCTTTTCATTTACAGATTAAACTAGAGAGATTAGATTCACACGGGGTTACACAGCTTTAACCAGAATTACTAAACCCTTACTATGTACCAGAAACGGACCTAGTACCTTTAAACACATTACTGAATTTAATCCTCACCACAATCCCATTAGGCAGGTACCCCATTTTACAGGTGAGGAAGCTGAGGCATAAGGAGATATTGACCAAAGGTCTTCCTGCTGCCAAACTCCGTGCTCCCAAAAACTCCCTGCTGGCCCGCCCAGCGAGCTACTGAACAAGCCAAAGTTCAGGTCTCAGTTCTCTCTCTCCCTCCTAGCAGGTGGCAAGAACCGCACACGGAGGTCTGCAACAAGCCTAGCTGTGGCTTCTGCAGTCCGTTGCCCCGGTTTCACTCCATTTTTTCTCTGAGACACTACCCACCATGGACAGATGTCTAAGGCTTACCTTCTGTGCACTGAGCTGGGTTGGCTGGATTCCAGCAGACAAGACTAAGCGGAGTCTGTAAAGGGTTCAGCTCAATGCCCTGAAATCATGTCTCTGTCTGGCAAAACATTTTTTTTTAATATTTTATTTATTCATGAAAGAGAGAGAGAGAGGGAGGGAGGCAGAGGGAGAAGCAGACTCCCCGAAGAGCAGGGAGCCCAACACGGGGCTCGATCCCAGAACGCTGGGATCACGACCTGAGCCAAAGGCAGACACTTAACCGACTGAGAACCCAGGTGCCCCACAACCTCTTCTAAAGCATGAGCAGCAATGGGGGAAACATGCTTATGGGAAAGCTCAGGTTCTCCGCACTCTCGCAGGGGGACACATCTGGACTCTTCCAAGACCACAGACCTCAAGGCCTGAAAGGAAAGATGTAGAAAGGGCTCTGGAGTCAACTGTTCATTATGAAGTTGCTCCATATTCAAAACAATGACTTGGGACACTTCGCCTCTCAGAGTACAACCAAGGAGGAGGAGTTACTTCGTGGCCCGTTCTCCACACTTGACCACCAATCCATCTGGCTTGGGATGAAGAAATGCATGGGTCTCCTATGGTTGAGGGAGGCAGGGCGGAGAGGCCACACCAGTGCATGAATTGGTGCTTTAGTCTGCCAGAGGGCCCCCAAGATGGAGAGGGGGCCGCGGACCGCTTGGCTGACCAGAAACGAAATGGGGACTATTCCTGACACCTTAGGATCACATCCATGTGATCGCTGCAAATTGCAGCTCCAAGCAGCATGAAAACGTCAGCTTCGAGCCACTGTGGGAAAACACTGAGTTTTTCCCCATTGCTTGGCACGCACAAATTACCATTCAATGAAATACTCACTTTCATTGAATGCATGACATAGGAACTCCTTCAAAAATAGTATTTTATGTTATACTTTGTATCAGTTCATGTTGAAACATTTATCAACATGTCTTATGACTGCCTTTGCAGGAATTTATTCAAATTTATTCCATTTTGTTGTTTGTTTTGTGCCAGTTTTTACTGATAAATTTCTTTTGGCTGTATGTACTATAAAAGAATTCATTCAAATTTGAATATTACAATTTGCTTTTGCATTACCATTATTCACCAAAATACCATACAGGTATGTGCTATTTTTTTTTTAAATCTCTGCACGTGCGATGAAGAAATCTCACTTATTCATAAATGTATTATATGACCATGTACCCATGAGTTTTTTATATTATCTGTATGACTTAATACTTGGGAAGGGGCTGTAGAAAATTATTGCTTATCCACATGTCAGGATTTCCTAATAGATCTCAGTATATTGTTTTTGCATAAACAAAATTCTTTCCCCAAAAAAACACTGTTAAATCCCTTTCAATATATTTATGGTTCAAGTATTTATATTTTTTTCATCAAATAATTATTTGTAAAAATTGGAATCTCTCTTATAAATCTCTGCTTCTTACACTGCATCAGACACAGCAGAGTGAAGGGGTCAAGAACCATGTGCCTTCTCCCAAGTTACAGCCTGGACTGAATCCTAAACTCCTCATCCCATCTCATGTTCCCACCACAGCAAATGACCTCAAGACCAAGGTACATCCAGAGATTTCCATCCACTCTTTTGCCATTACTCCCCTCTTCCCCAAACCATACACATGTTGATATGACAGACTTGGAATAAAATCAGGAGGTTCCTCCAGGATTGGGGAAGGGATTTACTAGGGCATTCATCCCTGAATACTATGTTCCCTTCAATTTTTTTTCCTGCTGATCTTCTGTATTTTGTAAACTTCAGTGGGTGGCAGGGGAGGAATATTGGGTAAAAACTTATGTAATTCATCCTAACAAAATTTTAACTTACAGACTATGGGGTGGGGGGAGCCTTTGAGATGGCCTTCAATAATCCCCACTTCCTGGTATTCACACCCTTGTGTAGTCAGTCCTCTCCTATAATATTATACCTGGACTGGTTATGTGACCAGCAGAATTCAACAGGAGTAATGGAATGTCATTTCTTAGACTAGCTTATAAAAGATTCCGGCTCCTATCCTGACAACTCTCTTGTGCAAGTGCTCTCAGATCAACATGGCACTGAAGGAAGCCATGTTGTAAGCAGCCCTATGGAGAGGCTCATACGGTAAGAACTGAAGCCTCCTGCCAACATCCACATGATTAAGTTTAAAAGCAGACCCTCTGGTCCCAATTTCCAAATGACTACAACCTCAACTCACAGCTTGACCTCAGCTTCCTGAGAGAAATACCCAAGCTAGGCCACTCTCAGATTCCAGACTCTCAAAGCACATGAGATAATAAAAGTTTGTTGCTTTAAGCTGCTAAGTTTTGGGGGGTAATTTGTTACACAGCTGTAGATAACTAATATACATAGGTTTTCATATTCTTACATGAGTTTTCTTCAGTTATAAAACATGAATTACTTTTTAATAAACAGAAGAAAAATTTAAAGTGATGTTTTAAGAGGCTTCCTCCTATAAAAGACTGTATGTAAATGTGACTTCCTGGCCAAAGATGAAATGGGCTAACACGGCGAGCTCTCTCGGTCCTACAGCCCTTAATGCTGGAGCTGAAAAACACCCAGCCCAGGCTGAAGATGCTACACGACTGATGTGAGCATGAACAATGGCAAGCTGAAAAGAGTCCTCCTACCCTGAGATTCTACCGACACTCAAACAGCCCCCATCTGTCTTCTTTTCTCCCCTCAGGTAGGCTTAAAAATATCCATCCAAGATGCAATGTCATTCACAAAATGTAAAGATTATCCAAAATGTTATGATCAATTGTTTCTGTTGCTGAGGACTACAGAAGGATATAAAGAGATATTTAAGATTAGCTTTAAGACAAATTAGCCAAACAAACAAAAAAACTATTGTTAACCAACTATGCAGGGTGAACAAGGACCCGGCTCTGTGGGGTGGTGGCATGAGGTGGCACAAAGACCATGGGCCTCAGCTTCAGCAAGATGAGGTCCACACTCAGGTTCCATTTCTTTCTGGCTGTGTGACTTTGGATAAATTACTTGACCTCTCTGAAGCTCAGCTTCCTCATCTGTAAAAGAGTATAGCTATCATCGCCTACCTTGTATGTGCTCAGTTGGCCTCATTCCTTCCTTTTCTAGATAGGATGGATAAAGCCACATCACCAGACCCCTTTCCAACCATGTCTTGTACTGGCTTGAGATAGATGTGGATTCAAGAACACGGAGGTGTTAACATCTACAGACCCTCCTTCTCTCTTGGCAATCTCTGAGAGATCTCATTTCCTGGATAATGTTCAGGAACATTATATCCTGGTGGTGCCTCATTTTCTTCTGAAAGAAAATGTGAGGTAAGCCAGGAAACTAAATCTTATAAAGAATATGCCATTAACTAGCTGGGTGCTTGTAAAGCAAATCATCTCAGCTCTCTGGGCCTTGGTTATCCTGTCAGGATAGGTTATGGAGATCATTTCTACCTCCAAAAACCTAAATTCTAATTTTAGGGTGCTATGGAGAAGGTTTCAGAAGTCTTTATGTGTTAGGATGGGGTTTCCGTTTAAGGGACAGACATCTCCACACAGTTGCGTTCTCGCTTGCTCTCTCTCCCCGCTCTTGATTTACTTCCATGTAAAAGGCTCTCATTCCCTTTGCAAAATACACTGACTAAAGCCTAAGACAGGCTGAATGCTGGCAGCCGCCAGGCTACTCTTAGGCAAATCTCCCCGTGCATTATTTTCCTTGTCTGTGAAAGAAATAATAGTACCTTACCTGACGGGGTACCATGGAGACTAAGTGAGCCAATGCATGTAAAGAGCTAGAACACGTAGCAAGTCCCATATAGGTGTCAGCCTCTGGTGGTCACCGCGCCAGCACACCTGCCCACATTTGTTTCCACCAACAGAGCTGTGTGCTTACGCCAGGTGAGCCGCGCTGCCTTTCAAACATTTTTGTGCCAATTGTATTTACTTCATATTTATACTATCCATGCACCACCACGTCAAAGCAATTAGCTATGAATGCCCAAAAAAGAGCCATTTCTGTAAAAACTAAGTTCAATGCCTTGTAAAGGCTCAGTGAAGGCAAACAGAGAAAAAAGTCTGCTGTTGAATTAGATGTGGGAGAAACAACTATAAAGGCTGTAAAAACTCTGGAAAGATCCTGAACATAGATTACTCTGCAAGTATTGCTAAATTCTAGATCCACCTTAAAGAAAAGTAAATGTCAGTTGTAGCCAATAAATTGTGGCTGAAGTTTATGTAAGATACTTCAGTCAGAGGATCCTTCCTCAAAGAAAAGGGCTGGGGCCAACATCAAGACATCTTTGGTACTCAAAATTTTACAGCAAGAGACAGACGTCTGGCAGAAGAGTATCAGGGTCTCCATATGCACAGCCAGGAAAAAACAAAATGCTAATCAGCTGCTGTTTAAAAATTATGTTTTCATTTAAAATTAAATATCTAAAGCATGTGTGATTTTCATGTATCCTCATCATCTTAACTGAGTTATCAAGATAACTAATCAGTCCCAATTGAATGTGGCAACAGGGCTTCAGCTCTGTGTACACAAGTGTTCTCACGCCATGGATGTGCTTGGTGGGGGTGCAAAGCTCCCATTACATAATGTGTGTAAATCACATCTCTTCCTTGCCTGGTATTTTATATACCTGTGTAACATATGTATACATACAGATACAAATTTGCACGTAAGAACAGGCTTTAAAAAGAGTTTTTAAATTATCTTCAGGCAATTTCCCAATTTTGCCCCAAAACAGTACATACTTTGGGAAGAACTGAATCCATACCTTTGTCTAGATTTCACATTTGGTTTATCCATCCTATACAGTTATAAAATATTAGAACACAATAATGGGCTTAAAAATAAACGAGTATAAAAAATGGCAAAGGACTTGAACACAGATTTCTCCAAAAAGATCTATGAATGGCCAATAAGCATACGAAAAGATGCTCAGCATTGATAATCATCAGGGCAATGCAAATCAAAACTACAATGAGATAGCACCTCATACCCATTAGGAGGTCTACTATCAAAAAATCAGAAAACAAGCATTGGCCAGGATGTGGAGAAACTGAAACACTTGTGCACGGCTGGTAGGAATGTAAAATGGTGCAGCTGCTGTGAAAACAGTGTGGAGGTTCCTCAAAAACTTAGAAATAGAATCACCATATGACCCAGCAATTTCACTTCTGGGTATATACCCAAAAGAACCGAAAGTTGGGTCTCGAAGGGATATTTGTCTGCTCGTGTTTACCACAGCATTATTTACAATCGCTAAAACATGGACGCCAGCTAAGTGTCCAATCATGGATGAATGGATAAGCAAAACACGGCCGACACATACAGTGGAATATCAGGCAGCTTTAAAAAGGAAGGAAAGTCCCGTCACGTGCTACAACATGGATGAACCTTGACGACATTATGCTAAGGGAAGCTAGTCACAAAAAGAGAAACACTATGATTCCCCTTATAGGAGGTACTTAAAATAGTCAGAATCATAAAGACAGAAAGTATAATGGTGGTTGCCAGCGGCTGGGGGGAGGGGAGAATGGGAAGTTGTTGTCTAGTGAGTAGGGAGTGTAGGTTTTACAAGAGAAAAGAGTCATGGGGATGGATGGTCTGCACAAGAATGTAAATTATCTTTAATACCCTTGAACCATACGCTTAAAAACGGTTATGATAAATTGTATGTGTATTTCAATACAATAAAAAAAATAAGGGAGTGCTTACCTTGTTGCTAATTTAATTAGTGGGTGGAAAATACCTTACACATGGTAGATGAAAGGCTCTGGGGTGTGCCCTCAACTCTGCTCGCTCCAGACCCACAATTCTCTTAAACACCCTGACAGACACAACTTCACCATCTGGAGCCCCTACCGAACCCAGAGTGCCCTGTCTCTCTCCCCATCTGTGTGTGTGCGTGCACAAGCACATGTACAGGGAAAGTCCTGGGCTGTCCTGTAACTCAGACACCCAGCCTCATGGAGTCTGATCTTCATTCACAGCCGGAGGATGAAAGGGGAGCTGCATAAGGCAGTTATGACCTTCAAACTGGCCAGACCACAAAATGAAAGGGAGTGACCACGGAGGAGGTGGGGTGTCACAGCTTTGTATCTTATTGTTTAGAATGAAAGCAACAGGTGCTGAAAGCTTGGGAAAGCAAATGGAGAAGGTGGCATCAAATAAGAAAGGACTTTTTTTTTTAAATATTTATTTATAGAGAACGAAAGAGAGCATATGAGGGGTGGGGAGCAGAGGGAGAGGGACAAGCAGACTCCATGCTGAGTGCAGAGCTCCACGCAGCGCTCAGTCCCATGACCCTGTGATCATGACTGAGCTGAAATCAAGAGTCGGATGCTTAACCGATGAGCCACCCAGGTGCCCCAAGAGAAGGAAAGACTTTTGAATGGCAACAAAAAGATGGAGTGACTGAAAACCTTTTTCTTAGCAGTGATCAGAAAAGAAGGTATGGTAGGTCTTCGAACACAGCTACATTGTAAGAGTGAAAACGAGACGTAGTTTGGAATTAAAAATACCTTCTGTTGGATTATTCAAAGACAGTATCTTATGTAGCAAGTTCTATGTTCTGAAAAGGACGGTGGAGGACCACAGTGGATATCAGCTATGACCTCCCTGTGCGGAAGGGGCGACTTCCCCTCTTCCCCCCCAGGGCGTTTGAGTGGGGCTGAGCCCACAGGGTAGGGGACTCCTGCCTCCTTTGGCTCAGCAACTGAGGTGGCAGAGGGTCAGGAAGGAGAACTTGAACCCATCAGAGTCAACGCCTCTCAGATGCAGGACCACGTTAGAACTACCAGAGAAGAGGCTTTCTCTTTCAGCTACTGAGATATGCGACTACAGCAGCTGGTGGCTGTTTCTGCCACTGCTTGGAGCAAGCTTGCCTGCAAATCAGCCAACAGGGAAAGGCAGAGCAAGACATGAAGAGACAGACACTGCTGATACCGTTAGAGCAGCTGGATGTGGCCACCGCCTACAGCAACACCCCTAGACTTTTCCATTATGTGAATCGATAATCTCCTGTTTCTGCTTAAGCCAGTCTGATTGGGGTTTCTGTCCCTTGTCATTGAAATTAGTCCTAATTCAAGGTGTAAATGGCTGCAATATATTGTGCCCGTTTAACCACACTACTTACAATCCACGTTTGGAATACAGAGTTTCTCCCTACACGTAAGCCACAGACTCTTAATGGGCTCAATATGAATTATTACAAGGGCAGAAGGAAAATGCAATCCAACTGGGGATACATGTAAATATTAAGCTACAATATTAACATTAACAGCAATTATTCCTTAAATGTTACTATGTGCTTAATGCTGAACGCTTTATGGGACTCAACCCTCACAACATCTTAAGTATTCTTACGATCTCTATTTTAAAATCTGGAGAAGCCAACTCAGGGAGGTTAAGACTCGCCGAGCACCAGAGACAAATAATGGTGACACAGAGCCAAGAATGAACCAAACACTCTAACTGGAACATTTGCTCTTAACCGCCATGCCCTACTGCCTCCAGAAGATCACAGCGCTACTCGCAACACACAACTTAGTTCTGCTGCCACGTGAAGAGGCTCAGCTGTTCTGGGCGCCCTGAGCCATCCCTCACCACAGTGGGACAAAAGACACTATGCCACACAGTATTCCTTGGAGAGGTGACTTTCCGACCGCAGGTAGCAAACCTTTAGCGGGTCATGAAAACTGATTTAATGAGTGCAGACCAGCAGCCTTTTCCCCCAAGGAACAGAAAATACCAGATTCTACAGCGCGTGTTATAAAGGTACATACTGCTCTGTGAAACCTTTTTAGTTCTCCCTGCGAACACACTGATGCACGTATATACTGGCTCACGATGTCAGATACATCTCACCGTAGAACACTGTTAGTAAAGTTTGAAGGCCACTAATGCAGAGCAAAAAGGCTCTGCGCACGCGGGCTGTGAAATCCCCGAAACCAGGAGTCCGAAGGTCAGGGGCGGAGAGAGGCAGGCGTTAGCACCAAATGGCATCAAGAGTGGAGGGACATTAAAACTGACCCACCCGATACATTTCCAAGAGGCAATCCTTTAAACCAATCCATTTGACTCCCCCAGGAGAACTTTTTTCCTTAATTAAATACTAGGGGCTACAAATCCTTTCACAAAACCCACAATGTCTGATGTTTACGTGGTAATTCAAAACTGAAAACCGTGAAGCCCGTGGTATCGCCACAGAACGCAGGCCACTGAGGCCCACGCGGCCCACGGCAGCGGAGCCCGAGCTCTACGCCGCACCCCAGGAGCCAGGCTCGAGCTGAGACTCACCGGCACGAGCGGGGTCTGGGAGGCCGGGGGACCAAAATGGACGAGTAGAGCTGCAGCCCTGACCCCAGGCCCACGCCCCCTCTGCTCTTCCCGGGCAGCTCCCCGCGCAGAGCGGCAGAGACGCCAACGGGTTCAACGTCGGGCCCTAAACCTCCACCACGGCTTCCTGGCCGCCCCCTCAGCCCGGGAAAGAATACTTCTTAAACTTTTATTAAACTGTTGTCATAAATTGCTTCTGAGAGCGGAGTAACATATTTTATCACTTGCCCTTTATTTCCAATGGCAAGAGGCGAGCCTGTGCCTGCTGCAAAGCGTGGAGCCAGGACCAGCCTGCAGCCCATTCCCGGTCGTCAACCATCGACTGGCAGCGCGCTGGGAGCCCATTTTATCACACGCTCGTCCAGAACAGATTTTGTCTGAAGCTTGTACAGACTAAATTCTTTAACCTGACTTAACCGATTTGTCGTAAAGCTTAAATGCCTTTGTGCCTCCCCAAAGGTGTATGGCTCCTCCTTTTGCTTCTCCCACACATGATACGTGGCTAAAGGCAGCAACCACTTCTTGTCACAAGATATTTTCATCGGTGGTTCTGAACCTTTTGTGGGTTCAGGATTTCCCTTTGAGCATCTAATGAAAGATGGGCCCCCCTCACAAACAGTATGTACAGCTGTACAGATGTGTGCACACACAGGCTCACAGACACAACTCTGCTAGAATTCTAGTGGGTTCACAGACATCGAAAAGGTCCTCCATGGTCTCTTGGAAAGTGTATGAAACCCAGGCTATTATTCTCAGTCCTAAACTCTATCACCTTTTATGGTACTCAACATATTTGGAGCAAAAAAAAACAAAAACAAAAAAAATCTGCTCGCTTATGGAGTTAAGTGTTTTCTTGTAAATACATACCAAAAAATCAAAATTATGAGGTCAACATCGCCTACTTAATTCTAGGACACTTCACAAATGGCCAATCAGTTAAGTATTTAGGGGTCAGTGATTTAGGACCATGCTTAGTGCTAAAAGGGATATAAAAGAAAATGGAAGGCTCAGTCCCTCATCTTAACAAAACTACTATATTGAAGCCATGATGGGAAAAAGAAGGACGTACACACTTATATGCTAAATCCTATGGCCCCAGCTAAAGGCATAATGAGAATTAGACTTGATTGTTCACTGATCTTTATAGTGGATATCCTGGGGCTTTTCTGCTTGTTCAGGGCCCATTTCCCTTCTTCATCTTGATCTTCGTTGGGGCAAAAGGCTGGTGAGAAGGGATGTGACCCGACCTGGTAAGCATCACATTCCACCTACCACCGTGACTGCTGTAGGAATAACACACGCTCAAAGCTAATCCAATGAAACCAGATAGTGAGACGTCTACTTGAGTATTTGTAAAGAGAAACTCTCATTTGCTAGTAATTAAAAAGGTAGGAAAGGTACCAGGAATTGCTGGGAGCTATCTTAAAACCATATGGGGATCCCCTGAGAAGGAAGTCAATCCAAAAGAAAGAAAAGTCAAGAAATGGACAGATCCCTTATGACATGATCTGATCACGGCATATAGCTGTCGCTGAAGCTCTTTTCAAGTGCATGAGCTAATAAACCTCAACTTCACAGACGGCGCTGACTACCACAGTAAGTTCAGGATCTGTACTTCCCTATCCTTTCCAGTAGCTAGTTCACCTCCCAAAGGGTACCTGGAACTTACTATTACTAGGTTGTCATACAGGTGAAAGATTTAAAACGATGACTGACCCATTACTGTTGCTGTACCTGACATCACCATAACAGTGCCACAGTGAGCAAACAATGGCCATTACTTAAGGGCATAGATTTTCATCATTTTATTTAATGTGTATTTATATTTAAAACTTTCTTGTAAGCTAACATCTTAAAATGGAACAGCAAGCAAAACATACTGCTAGATAACATCACTAGTGCAAAACTACCTGATTTGTTGTCCAAATGTATTCGAGTAAATTAAATAAAAGCTAAACCAGTAGGATAGCATTTTGGAACCAACCTAAATCTCCAAGAGAGAGAAAAAAAAATTAAAGTCCAGGCGAAAACACTAAAATGCATCTTAAAGGAAGTGAAAACAATATATTAAGCACCAGACAGTTTAAAAATTATTATCCCTAGGTGGCGGTATTACAGAAAATTAGAAGGAAGAGAATCATGCATCATTCCCAAATTGTCCATCCAGATATTATCTTGATAACGGGGAAAAGAATGAGTTTTTAAAAAGATAACAGGATACAGGTTGAAAATAATATGCTTCTCTTTCAAAATGTTGTAAGAAGGGATTCATTTCATTAGGAAGTTATTCATATGCTCTCAGTGAAAGAACCTTTAAATGGTGAAATAGGCATTTATATGTTTTCGGGGATGTTTCCAGAAAGTTTCTTGAGATCAGCAGATCAGAGGGTCAAAACGACTAACCACCAGTTTGGGCAAGACTACACCAAACCAAATTTCAGACCTCAGCTAGTTCTTCTCCAAAAGTCTCCCAAAGAAAATGTCAAAAGCATTTTTGGTGATGTGTTAAATGCTAACAAGTAACAATGTCTTACAATTAACAAGTTTTTCTCAAAGTGTTAAGTTCAATTCCATTTTATACTCGATCCCTTCAAAAGTAAAATTTTCCTTGCATTATAAAAAGAAACATCTCATCCCAACTCCCCAAAAGGATATAAGATATCTGGTTACATAAGAGCCCCTCAACTTTTTAGCTGTGTTTTTAGAAAATCTGAAACTCATCTTGATTTGAAACATGAGCCTACTGATTCCAAAAGCCCTGCTATGATTTAGTGAAGTTCAGTGTCATACTTTGTGTTCACAGCATGAACCACTATGGAGAAAGCTTATTAAAAAGTTCTCATTTCACATTACAAATCCATAATCTAATGTACTAATTATATTCGTTCAGTTACTGCACGTCCATAAATGCCATTGTACACAATAATCATTAAAATTCACTGTGGAATAATAATTTTAAAATCTCATCTTGAACACAAAGCTATTTGAAATTACTACATTATGTTTAATTTCTAGCTTAAATTTATTTCTAGTTTAACTTTGGGTAAATGGCCCTGCAGGCTTTTTATAAAAGAAGCTAACTATAATGAGGCAACAAACCCTAAAATATTCCATTACCACAGAAAATACAAACTCTATTAACATGCATAAATTCTGAATGAAAACAAAAGTTTCAGTTTGGACCTAAAGGACAGACATATACTATGAGAAAGAATCCTTGAAAGGACAATTCTTGCTTTCTAAAGAAAAGATTTTTGGAAAACAGATACGTGTCCTATTTAAGTAAATAATCCCATATGTATGTTCGTGGTGAGGACTGGAGGTGGAGAGGGGACACAAATTATGAAATCTCACAGAAAAACACCACGTGTGCTGCTAGATGGTTATAAAAGACACAGCCTCTAAAAACGCCAAG
The DNA here is from genome assembly GCF_024610735.1 of Ursus americanus. Classification (NCBI taxonomy): domain Eukaryota; kingdom Metazoa; phylum Chordata; class Mammalia; order Carnivora; family Ursidae; genus Ursus; species Ursus americanus. The sequence continues at coordinate 5,616,062 of NC_142134.1, read as the reverse complement.
CTTTCCCAAAGCAATCCCTGAAATGCGACCACACCACATACGGTAGGACTAACGGTGTGCGTGAGCTACAGCTTCCAGCAGCCCCAAAGCACTGCTTCCCAACGGGACTGGAGATGTGCAGGTTCTTGGCTTTTCAATCTGGACGCTGGTTACCTAACAGGTATGTTCAATTTGTGAAAATCCCCCCACATGAGCAACTCTTCTGTAGGCACATGATGCTCCCTGACGCACGCGAGTCTCCGTGTTCTCCTTCCTACCACCTCTTCGGTTTCACCTCAGGCCATTCCCTGCAGTCATCAAGACTACTTTCTACTCCTTGACCACACCAAGCCATTTCCCACCTCAACCTTCATGCTGACTGAATTTCTTCCTTCTCCTCCATGACAGGATGCGTTATTCTCATCACTCAGGGGCTCACCTCAGATGATACTCCCTCAGAGAAGTCTTTTCTGCCCAGCCTTGCTGGTCTTTACTACACCACCTGATCATTTCCCCCTCCCCCTCACCACATCCTGAAATTCTCTGTTATATCTATAGTTGTCTTCTCAACTGTTTCCCTTACTAGAACGTATGCTGCGTGAGCATGCAGACCACAGACATCTTATCCACCGGTGCTTCCCCGCACAGCACCTGGCACTTAGTCGGTGTTCAGACGCAAACTGGCTGAATGAATAAATGGCACCTCACCTCAAAAAATTTTTTTCCAAGTACTATGCTACACAGGTTTAAAACAAGAAAGTAGTTAAAACTTGGGAAGTATTTGAACGGAGACAGAATCAAACTCTCTTGTCAGACTGCTTTCATGTATCTTGCTTGACTCGCCGCCACCACCAGCAACATCACAGTGCTGATGACAAAACCATAACCCAACAGCTTCTCAGTAATCTCACCTACTCTTTTGAAGAAAAAAGATCTACCACACCATAAGATGTTATTAAGGATAAAAGCGATCTTATTCATTTTTTTATCTTTCTGTGAAAACACTGTAAAATCACTTCAGGCGTGCATGCGCGCACGCACGCACACACGCACACACGCACACACACACACCCGCCCTCTCTAGCAGCAAGAGCTCTCCAGCACTGGCCTGGTGTCTCCACCTACAACCCAACCCACTGGGGACTTCATAATCCTCACACACAGCCTTGGCCTGAGATACAGAGAAATTTCATGCCAAATTTGTGGGTGGGAAAGTCAATTCTATCCTTCCTGCAGAAGGATCTACAGGCAATTATTACACAACTTTAGGATGACCCATGCCTTCCTGTCTCAGGAAGCTCCTGGAGGCTCTCTAATTGCCTCTTATTCATCAGTGCAGTGGGTTTCGAACTGGCTCAGATGATGAAGCACCGGAAAGCTGTGCTGCCCATTAAGGAAAAACATGAAATTCTGAAATACTTATGAACCAGGAACAATTTTTCTGGCAGGAAGGGCAGCATATGAATGCCACGTAAAACCACGGGCTTAACGTGCGTGCTCAGCAAAATAATATCGAGATGGTTCTTGACCTAATCGGTTGTAGGAGTTCTTCTGCTAACAGTCTTTGGCTACCCATTCATTCATTCACGTCTGCTAATACCAGCAGGCATGTGGAAGCTGGTGCCAAAAGCTTCCAAAAAGTTGACAGGATAAAAACTTGAAACTGAAAAATTATTTCTATTAACCCATTTTTTTCTTCTGTGGCTAGGGATAGGCCATTATTCATGTTTAGCAATAAAACTGCTGGGTTGAAGGAGTGTGAATCACTGCCCTAAGGGAAGTCTTCTCCTAAAGTCTAATTATTATCACTCTTGGCCAAAGGTATGGAAAATATATTTTTTCATCTTTTTATGTATACATAAAATCTTTAAAAGTATTTCTAATCTTTTAAAATCTATTATGTATATAAAGAAATAAATTTTATATATATATATATGTGTGTATATATATATATATATATATATATATATATAGGCAAGAAATTTCCAATTCTCACCAAGCTGAAAAACCATAAGAGACGCTTAATCATAGGAAACGAACTGAGGGTTGCTGGAGGGGAGGGGGTTAGGGGGATGGGGTAACTGGGTGATGGACATTAAGGAGGGCACGTGATGTAATGAGCACTGGGTGTTATACACAACTGATGAATCACTGACTCTACCTCTGAAACCAGTAATACATTAAATGTTACTTAATTGAATTAAAATTTACAAAATGAAAAAAACAAGTAACTGAAATAGCTATTTTGAGATAATAAATTTGTTTTAAATTATACCAATATTCTGAAAGAACCAAAAAGCAGAAGGATCCCTACAACCACACAGTATTATAATGTGTACAAATGTTAACTATGAAGTAACCTGAAAGCTGACTGCACAGAAAATCTTGTATGGGGGTGCTGGGGGTGAAGAAGTCAAAGCCAGTCAACAGACATGGAAAGAATGTCTTTGATAGTAATGACCTTAAAATACATAAAGATGTTAAAAGAGTTTTATCATAATAGCACTTTTCTAAACAGGGCACACCCGACGGTAACCTAAACAGTACAAACACATCTGCGGTCTCCAAAAAGGACTGAAGCAGGAAAAAAACACACAAACAGGATTAAATCTTGACACAGAAAAAAGGGCAGCATCTGGAACTTCTGGCATGCTACTAAGAACAAACACTGGCAGGGGTACAAATTCTACGGTCTGATCAAGGCTGGCGGCTTCAATTTGGGAAGCTGACTTTTCCTTTTTAGACTAGAATATCCACTGGAACTAGTTTGTAGGTAACTATAATGAACACGACAGTAACCATTCTACCATCCAAGTAGTTTTTGAAGTCACACACTTAGCAATGTGTTTGAGCATTCCGAATAATATACTCTCCCCTTGATGGGAGAAGGGGCATATAACTCCCCATTCCTTCACTTTGGGCTGTGCATAGTGACCGCCTTCCAAAGACCACAGTGTAGAAAAGCAGGACGGGGAGTGACTTCACAGTGGAGAAACCTGACAGCCCCTCCTCCACTGGCCAGGTGGACAGCCACGCCCAACAGCAACAGTATGTACACACTGATAAGAGTAGGTACCCTTGATACAACGAAAATGGCACTTTACTTCGGGGGTCTTTCCCCCAAAACCAATAACCCTAGTATTATGAGAAAAATATCAGACAAATCCTAATTGAGAAGTGTTGTACAAAGTACTTGAACAGTACTCCTCCAAACTGTCAAGGTCATCAAAAATAAAGTCTGAGAAACTGTCACAGGTAAGGCGGTACCCTGGATGCGAACACGGAATAGAGAAGGGCGCTAGGGGAAAATAAGGAAATGTGAATAAAGTATGGACTTGAGTTAATAATGTACTGATATCAATTCATTAACTGGAACAAATGTACCATAGTAACACCGAAGATGTTAAGAATGGGAAACTGGGTGTGGGTAAAAAGGAACTCTGCACTATCTTCGCAATTTTCTTGTAAATCTAAAACTCTAAAAAAATAAAGGATTCTAATGACTATGATTGAGTTTGATATCTGTTTCCATATACCCACAGACAAGGTAGAAATGTGTCAACAAAAGTTCTGTCCATCTTTAACATCTGTTTTCATTAAAAAAAATAATAATAAAATAAAAATTTTTTCATTGTTGCTCAGATGGTTGAGATTCTAGGTTGAACTGAAACAAAAGACATTCTAACAATATCATCCAAAAAAAGAAGTCTAAGATGCGCTCATTCTTGTCTACACCCCTCTCGGGTAGCAATAGCACCTCTTACACTAATAAACTGGACGAGCATCACCTTACTTCTTGTACAATGTAAATCCAAAGCCCCTCAGAAAACTCCCCAGAGTGTTTTCTGTTGACTGTCGGTTCCACAGAGTCCTTCCAAAGAACCGTCCAGAGTGTGGAGCTAAGCTCTGCGCCATAATCTCTTGGCCAGCTTTGGAAGGCCAAGGGAAAATAGATTCCTTTATGGCTAAACTTCTTAGGATCCTCGAATGTGCCCAGTGAAGAGGATACTTGACATCACTTCCCAAACTTCTCTGACCAGAAGACTCTTGTGGGTGTGGGTGTTGGCGGTACATCTCCAGGGACAGGTTTCATGGCACGATTTTGGGAAACCCAGCTCTTAGTGCAGTGGTCAAGCACCCAGAGGCAGGGGATGTGCCAGGTCCTATGCCAGCTCCTCTGGCAGCCCCCGCCCCCTTCCCCGCAGCACCCAGGACTCTTCTGTGACATCGTGACTCTATTAATCCCAGAGTGTTCACCATTACATACTATGTTAGTTACTGAAACAGACAGATTTCTATCTTTACATTTTTCTCTCTGAGCTTACAATTAAAAAGTGGGGGTGTTATAACATGTGCTCTCATCTGGGAAGAAGAAAAGTTTCCAGAGTATATTTTCTCATTGTTATGCAGCCCCTGCAGATACGATTACAGACTTTAATTTGAAAGGAAGACTTATAGGACTTTGGAGATATTTCTTCAGAAATTGTGAGCCAGTTGCTGCAGATAAGAACAGAATCTTTCCCAGCAGGCAATCAGGACCCACAGTTCCTGTCTAAGCTGATCCTCTTAAGACTTCATAAAAACAGATGAAGAAGTGTGAACAGTGATACGTGGAGAAAACTGAAATTTTTCTATATAAACATTCTTAATTTCTTTACTAAAAAGAATTTTATTTTTTAATGATTTTATTTATTTATTTGAGAGAGAGGGAGAGCACACAAGCAGGGGGAACCACAGGGGAAAAGGGAGAAGCAGGCTCCCTGCTGAGCAAGAAGCCCGACACAGGACTTGATCCCAGGACCCTGGGATCATGACTCAAGCTGAAGGCAGACACTTAACCAACTGAGCCACCCAGGCACCCCTCAACAGAATGATTTTATTTTTAAAAAATCAAGTAGATTGACGTGAGGTTTGCATGGCATTCCAAAATATTAGATTTAATAAATGTTGAAAGGAGTCACCTCCCTTCCCAGCAGTTCCACCATAGTCATGAATAGCAGGTTACACCGTAATGTATCAGTCATCCCACATGGCTAAAGAAGTAAGGGTTTTATTTACCAAAACTTTTCAGTCAGCTACGTCCCTGAGCAGGACACAAGAACCCACCTCGGAATCCTCTTTGGGGTTGGGGCTCTTTTATTGAGCACTCAAATACCAGTTTTAAAACAGAGCAGTTTCAAAGAAGGCTAACAAAAAATAAAAGGTATGTTTGTCTCAAAGAATTGAGCATAAGAAATCTAAAAAAGAGGGGGGCACCTGGGTGGCTCAGTCAGTTAAGTGCCCTACTCTTGATTTTAGCTCAGGTCATGATCTTAGGATTGTGAGATCGAGACCCAAGTTGGGCTCCGCTCTGGGGTGGAGCCTGCTTAAGATTTTCTCTCTCCCTCTCTAAAACACAAAACAAAAACAAAACAAAATGAAACATGAGACAAAAACCTAAAAAAAATTTTTTTCTCTGAACTTTCATGCTGGTAGAATACTATAATTTTTTAAAGCTATTGAAGAAATTAAAAACATTTCAAATTCTACTGGAATATAAGACTAGAAAACTAAAAAGCGTTTTTAAAAAGGCTTAAAAAGTAATCTTCAATGAAATTAGCAGTTAAAACCCCTTTTATGTTGCCCCTGGATCTCAATCTCCTTGCTGGCAAAGTCAGTCCAGACTGAATACCAAACTGAGATTAAAGGGAAGCTTTAAAAGTTGCAGAGAAGGGAGGGTAAGTGGCCTGAGCATTGCAGGGGTGGGGGGTGCGGTAGCAACTTCAGGGATCCATCCACTCCCTCTGCCCGGGCTCCTGATTAACATACGCAGAGTGTTTCTAAGTGCCTTTAAAGGTTTGTTGGGGGTTTTTGTTGGTTTTTTCCCTGTCATCCAAACACTCCAGAAGGCACTTTCTGAATTCTGATATTTAGTTCTAGCTTTTCCTGGCTTCACTTTAGTGCTGGCCCCTGTTCACACTTACTGAGCCTCAGAGAAGAGTGGAGTCAATGGAAACCCAAAGTGGGCAAGCAGACTAGGCTGTGAACTGGCCCGTCTGAGAAACGGCTAGGTCTTTCTGGCTGTCATTCCGCACAAATCGAAAACTTTCAATCCTGTCCTCAGCAGCAGGGTATAAGCAGGGACAAGAGTCCCCACCTGCCCTGCACCGGGTCTCGGTATGTTTTCTCCTTTAATCTCCCGGCACCCTGTGGGGTGGGTCCCGTACATGCCCTCACTAGGATACGGATGACGCAGAACCGACAATGAGAAACAGCTCCCTCAAAGAATAGCAGAGCAGAATTCTAACCCAAGCGTCTTTGCCTCAAAACCTGGTCTCCTTCTGGCTTACGCGTTCCCTGTCCTGAACACAATGCACCAACACACAGATGGAAGAAATCCCTTCGAGAATTCTAACAGCATCAGCAGACAGTTAAGACAATGTCCCTCCTACATTCCCTACAGCAAAAAGGCATCGCTGTTTTGGTACAATTTCTATCAGACTAGGATCTCCCTTCCCCGTCTGTCAAATCTGGAAATCATAAAGAATAACCTTAAACAGAATTATATACAAATGGCAAAACAGGACCAGATCTTCAAAATGAATGTTGCCGGCATTAACAGCTAATAGGGTGATGTTATAATGAGGGGGAAATTTTTTTTATATCTGTCCTTATTTATCTCTGTCTTTAACCAGAAAGGAAGAATAATTTATAAATACGAGTAAAAACAGGATAATAAAGAATTGATGAGTAGGAGTTCACAAGAGAGTTTAGACATTTATATATGCTAACTTATTACATACACACCATTTTCTTGAACACTTTAAGATGTTTTGCCATCATTAGATCCTGATTTTGCTTAAATTACTTTAATAATTACTACTGAGAAATACTTCAAACATTAGAAGTATGTTCCAAAAGCTTTTCTGTGTCTATAAAAAAAAGTACCTACAGACGAACCATCGCTACATTCTTTAGCCCCCGTATCTTCAGACAGAACCTGAACATTCAGGGGCTCTCCAAAATAAGGTTAAATTTGCGCAATTGGTACAAAGTAGAAATTCAAGCCAGCCAACTGCTATAGTCTTCAAAAAAACCAACAAGCAGTTTTGGTTATTTTTTCCTCGATGTAGAATGAGTTGATGGACTGTATTGAGCTGTTTCTGTCCTCCCCCCCACTCCCCACCCTCACTTGTCCTTTCCCTAAAGAACTTCCACCAGCACACAACCAAACCCTTCAAAGACAAGCAGTCCCTTAAAATTAATTTGAATCTTTTCCTAATCCAAAACATCTTAAGGTGGAAAAAGCAATTTTTCTAAACAGAAACATATTTCCATTTGTCTTCAAGTAGAGTCTAAATTCTAATCAGATTTAGTCCAAATGCCACTTAATGACTACATATTCCAACTCAGATAACAAGACATGCTGCTAACTTACCATTTGGTGACAAATGCCTCTTTATTCCAGTGTCCCCCACTGGCGGTATTATTAGCAATGAAGAGAGTAACTTAGAGGCAGACTTTGTCAAAGGCTCAAGCAAAGCAGGGTAGATTTTCATCCAAGTTTTTCCCATCATCTGCAAAAATCTTTCACATTAATTATCACGATCTCCTAAAACTGAATAACATTTTCTACAGGGAGATTTTTTAAGTATGCTGCTAATGAATTTTTTTCCCTCCACAAACATATATTTAAATGAATGAATGAAGCTGCAAGAGATACTGAATAGAATATATGCTCCAGGGAGGCAGGGGCCTATGCCTCGTTCAGCAACGGTCTCCCGGGCCTGCCCAGCACAAGGCACTGCTCTCCAAATTATTTTCTGAAACATGAAAGACAGACGCTTGCCTTCAAGGAGTGCATAATCCTTGAAGTGCCAGGCACTATCCTAGGCTCTGTAGATAGAGCAGCAGGCAAAACCGACCTTGTGTCCTCATAGCACTTATGATGGGGGGGACAGGGAGAGATGAAAAGGTGAGATGGACGGAACAAATGGAAACCACATGGGAGTTACGGGGGGGGGTGTTAGGAGGAAAAAGGAGCGTAATGAGGCAGAGGGGAGTTTTTCTAGATTGGGTGGCCTTACACTCGGAAGACTTCAGAGGAGACTGAGATTTAAATGAAAAGAGGGCGTAGGTCATGGTACCAGTATTTTAGGTCAAAAGTACTCTAAACAAAGAAAACTAATACAGAGGCAACTAATAAGAAGACAATTTGCAACCACTATCATGAGGTATGCTGGCTGGGCTTGCTAGCCGTGTCCCGGAACTGTGCTTCCTCCTGGGCACCCAGCAAGACCACATGTGTCGCTGTCCTTGCAGTTTGGGGTGGCCCTGTGACTTGTCTTTACCAGCAGAAAGTAAAAGACGTGGTATGTGTCACTCCTGACGCCAGGCTTTCAGAAGCAGGCGTGTCTACTCCAGGCTCTCTTTTTCTCCCTTCCACATAAAGTACAATGGGGTCAGCAGAGCCCCACGGGAGTGGCCTGGGTCCCCAAACCCTGCCTGGGGGGCAGCCATCCACTGACCAAGCATCCAGCAAGGCAGGAACAAAATGTTCTCCATTTTCATATCACTACAGCCTGGCACAACTCCTGGCCAACAGCAGGTACTCAGTATTAATTGAATATTAATTGAATAGATGCTACCAGAATAGTGAAGAAAGCAATTAGTTCTGTTAAAAGGTAATCAAGGAAATTAATTAGCAAGCATTCATAATAAGGACATTTTTAAGAACAGAGTGAGTGGCTCACAAGGAATGGCGGGGGTAGGGGTAGATACTGTTGGCAGAGGAAAGAGCATGAGCAAAGAGAGGAATATTAGCGAGAGCAGGGGGACATGAGTCAAAAGTGTCCATACTTGTATACCCTTCATTCAATAAACGTTTATTAAGCAACTACTTATGTGTTGGGCACCATTGAAGGTATCAGGACACAAAGCCCAGGAAGGCCAGGCCCTGCTCGAACTGAAGTTCAGGATGCAAAGAGGACATAAAAAGGAGAGTGGTAACTCCACTGGGGATCGTGACCTTGCAGCTGAGTCCTGAAATTCCAGCAGATGTGGTCCAGGCAGATTAGCCACGGGTGGGCAACCTAGAGGAAGAGGGTGAACAAAGGCTTAAATAGCTCAGTGTTCCAGAGAGGAAGCTCCAGGAGAGCAAGGACTTGGTTTTATTCCTTACTGAATCTCCAGGGCCTGGAACCGGGCCTGCACTCAGACACGCTGGGAGTGCCTGAGGATTTGGGGTAGGGGAAGAGGGTAAGGTTAGAAATAGGGCCACGGAGGAGGCAGGACCCAGAAAGGAGAAGAATTCCGAGCGCCCTGATGGAGACAACATCCGACTGGCATTTTACAAGAGGCCTCTGATTGAAAGGTGCATGAAGGAGGGTGCGCCCAGAGAAAGGGCGTCTTCAGAGATGCTGCAACGGGCCCAGGCCCCAGATGACAGGAGACCCGCACTGAAATAAGGGGGGAGTGCAGGTAAACCAGGAACTACATGGGGAGGACTCAGAGGCTTGTGATTTTATGTATCTAGAAAGAAGGAGAGTCTAAGACGACTCCTGAATACGAAGAAAAGCAGGTTTGGAGAAAACAACCGTAATCCAATTTTGCATATGATACATTGGGGATGCTTGACGGTTTTTCAGGAGGAAATGTCCCAAAGGCAGTTGGATATGCAGGCACGATGCTCCAGAGAAAGTTCTGGTCTAGGGTCCAAAATGGAAGAACCAGCAGCATTTAGACGACAGCCAGTGCTGTGCACTGCACAACTCCCAGAGCTCCCACGGCTCGGAGTCCCACAGTTGGATACAACTACTACAGCACTCCTCTGGCGGATACCTGTAGTGAATCCAGAGGGAAGGACATCTTTTTCTGATTCATCAAAGTCATGGTACAGATGATGGGCAACAGGTTTGGCAAAAGAGCTCCTCCAGCACAAGCAGAGGCGAGAGGAAGGAAAGCGAAGGAACAGGGAGAAGGCAGCTGAGGGAGAAAATGGACAAAGCAAATCTTTCTGTTCTAGGCATCATTTCACAACTCATCTATAAAGATCCTCTGTATCCTCTCCAGTGAAGGTCACAACAGTTTTATCAACCCCTCCATCCTTCCAGGTCTCAACAATCCATTGCTACAGGGACTATCAGGACTTCCCTGCAAACATGCTCCCTCATCGGGATCTCAGGGGGCTGCCTTCCGTCAGGGCTCCATTCTCTTTGCACAATGCTGCTAGAGAGGATGAAAACACCCCGACGCCTACACACGCCAGGACACAGCCAACAGCTCTCCCCGGGCCTTCAAGCCCTAGGAGACAAGGATCAACACCACTTCAGGGTTTTTTCAAACGGCTTCTCCAAAACTCGGAACATACACAAAAACTCAGGACGCTGCTGAGGTCTCTGCCGCCAGGTGCAGTGTGTCAAACAGTGGTTCTGAAACAGGCCTGACGGTGCTTCTCCCCCAGAGGACGTCTGACAATGTGCAGAGACATTTCTGGTTGTCACAACAGGGGGACAGGGAGTTCCGCCGGCATCCATGGCGTAGAGGCCAGGGACGCAGCTAAACGTCTTCCAGGGCACAGGACAGCTCCCGCTACAAAGAACTAGCTGGCCCCACATCTGCTGGTGTCAAGGTTCGGAGAACTAGTATTAACTATCAGCTTTTTGAGGCTTAGGACCAATATATACTTCTTGCCCCCAGGCAGCGGCTCAAAAATGTTTATGACAAAATTAAAAGGAAGACAGTTATCACACCGTACTGAAGCAACAGGCAACAATCTCACTTTTTTTTTTTTCTTCTGCGATCACTGCCTCCCTTCTAGGTTTTTCAAACAACCAGAAAGTCAATAAGAAGTGTTAGAAGCCTGGGGCGCCTGGGTGGCTCAGTCGGTTGAGCAACCACCTCTTGATTTCAGCCTAGGTCATGATCTCATGGTTTGGGGATGGGGCGGCATTGGCCCTGTGCTCAGTGCAGGGTCTGCTGGAGTCCTCTCCCTCTGCTCCCCACCCCCATGCACTCTCTCAAATAAATAAAAGCTTTAAGAAAAAGAAGTGTTAAAAGCCTAAAGATATATACGGCTTAAGTGCTTTTCAAGAAAGCAAGTTCTAGCATTTCTATCAAATTCTTCTTTTCTGCCCCCCAAAGAGAAAATCTTTGAAAAGAATTATCTCCTCCTATGTAAAATGTCATTATTATTTTCCAAGAGCCACATAAATAATAATGGTCTCCTATGAAACGCAAAAACACTTTTTTTTTTAAAGATTTTATTTATTTATGTGACAGAGAGACAGCCAGCGAGAGAGGAAACACAGCAGAGGAGTGGGAGAGGAAGAAGCAAGCTCCCAGCGGAGGAGCCCGATGTGGGACTCGATCCCGGAACGCCGGGATCACGCCCTGAGCATGAAGGCAGACGCTTAACGACTATGCTACCCAGGCGCCCCCACAAAAACACTTCTTGACCATCGTTCTACATATTGAGATATGCAATTCTGGCAGTTTAGATTAATGAAAAAAGCAAACAATGAAACATAAGCAGAAGCTAAATATAGGTCATCTAAGTTAATCTCACTCGGAGTCCTTTGTATCCATTACTAATTACTGCTTCTCACACCTAACCTCAATAGCCAGCCATTCATTTCTTTTCTCAACTAAAGGAGAGTGAAAAAAACATTCACACATTTTGTAAAGGGGCATCTGACTGAACTTCCGCCATTTTGCTTGGATCCTGACACTAACATTGACTGTGTTCCTAATTTTTAAGGTTCTACTTTAATTTCCACTGTAACTAGACGAGAAAGCACAAAAGTTTTTTCTTTTAAAAACCCTAGACAAACATGTTCCTGCCCTTCCTGGAAATGGAGACAGGATATGGCTATCCCAAACCAGCACCCTCAGTAACTGAAGACTTTGTGTCCCCCCGTGTTAAGACAATGGCTCCCTTAAGCGTCAGATGCCCTGGGACTGCTACAACCGCTGAATGCATTTTCATGGAACATAAATCACTTTCCCACTACCTGCCACTTACAAACCTGCTTCTCATGAACCTTGGACCCTGCACAATATGGCTCGTCATGTCCTCTGTGACAGCTCAGAACAAGGGACTGTTTGCATAAGTAGATAAAGGGCATTTTTCCTTTTGACACTTGGGTTTTTTCCTCCCCTTGGGCAATGATTTTTTTTTTAATTAAAATCACAAGAACAACCAATTCCCACATGCCAACTAAATTTAAAAATACTTCCATATTTGCATGTTTCTAATGACTGTTGGGCATTTTAATAGGATTTTAGAGACACAGTTATCTGATCATTTCCTGATATAATCTCCACGCGGATCAGATCTCTTGCTCTTATACTTTTGCATGAGAACTTTTAAGCAGCTTTTTGTCCCATTTTGGGGGTCTTCGAAGATTGAAGTAGACCCCTCGTTTACTGGTTGAGAAACTTCCCCATATATGGATTTCCTAAACTCACTTAATCCTCTTGGAACGGAGCTATTGAAAAGAACAAGGATTAGATAATGTTGTTGAGGTGATGGCATTCATATACATCTTAACCCCACAGCTCTGTGCTAGATTCAGGCTGCTTTAAAGGAGGAAAGTGACACACTTCTTACAGGAGCTGAAGTTGCCTGCTTTTTTTTTTGCAGCCCTTTCCATAAGCAGCGGAGGAGCCCAGGGGCTGTTTGAAAGTCACAGCAGCAACACCTCTGCTGAGTGCATCATAGCTGCCAACAGTCAGCCTGGCTGCTGGTGTTCTCTCCCCTTCCACTGGCCCAGAACACATGCCTCACCTGCGCGCCCAACTCAGACATAAACAGATGCTGTAGGTAAGTGGTCCAATCACAAAAAGCAAGGCTCCTGTGAGCCAGGTCACGCCAGAGGCTCTCTAGGCATGAACTCGTGAAGTCATGTAATACAAGCTTGGATAAAAAGCCAAGCGAGCAGTTTACAAGCCGAAGGGAAACACAAGGGAAAGTCCTCTGGCTGTAGTGAGAAGAGAAAGAAATAGGCAGAGCACATCCTGGACACGTTTGGATGAGAAATGAGAGGAAAGGTGGGGCAACAGCTGTCTGCTAGATCTGTTTCAGGGAAATGGTGGAAGAAGTTTCCCTTACTCTGGCCCCTGAGATTATGAGCGCTCCCAATCCAGGCTCATAATTCTAAACTCTTTCGAGGGTCAGAAGCAAGTGACATTGAACAGAGCTGAAGCAGAACAAGAGTGATGTGTGTGCTGATTGTGCTGAAAACAAAGTGGAGCCCGGCATTCTTCCGGAAGAGGCTGGAAATCAGTCTTTGACTTGGCACGTAAAAGCTGGAAGGGGAAAAGCATCAGCCTAAACAAGTCTCATGGGGAGAAAAAAACCCATCTATTAATCAAAAGACCTCTGCATCAGAAAAAGATGGCAGGAGGGATGTATGCTGACAACCTCGAGAATAATGCCAAAGGCCAGAGCCAAAACATGTGATTCCAATGTCAAGGCTAGCGCCCAGCTGGAGCGGCCATGGGAAAGAAAGATACCAGCTGAAGCCAGCACCGAGTGAAGTGGGTGACAAATTGGCGCTACGGCACCACAAGCGGCAGGCTTGTTTTCTCCCGCCCGCGGGTGTAAGCTGTAAGAGGCTTTCACCCTGTTAGCCTGGGTGCTGGGGAGGCAGGGATGCAGCCGGACTTTGCGGAGGTGCGGTCACGGCCAGCAGGCAGGGAACACATGACCCAAACAGAGATGCTGGCCTCCGGGACAGGTGGGTGCATGGCCCCCAGGCAGAGGCAAAGCACAGGGCAGGAGAGTCAAAATCCAACACAGCACATCCCCCAGGCCAACAAACGTGCCTTGGCCAGGAGAGGAGGAATCAAACACTGCGGCCGATTGTCGCAGAAACAGCTGTGCCGCGGCCGACGCGGCCAAGTGCGCGGAGGCCAGCACGATGTCTTCAAGAGGGTGCCGGCTCCTGGGCGCGGCAGAGACAAAGCTGCCCCTGGGGGCTCGCCGGCCAGTGCCTGCAAAGGGGTACTCAATAAATGATTGTAGAACTGGCTTCACTCTCCTCCTCCTGCCCCCACATGAAAATCCATCAACCAGAACTGACCGAATTTCTCGCAACTTGTTAGGCCAGACAGGATGTAGAAGGATGAAATACTCTCTCTGCCCTCAAGGGGCTTATTGCCATCCAAGCTGAATGGTTTTTTTTCCAAACTGCGTGTAGCCTTCCATAGTGGATAGTCAAAATCAATTAAATAGGTTAAAATCAGCATTGTTTTTATTTATTTATCTGTTTGAGAGAGAGCACGGGAGAGAGCAGAGAGCACAAGCAGGGAGAAGGGGGCAACAGAGGGGCAGAGGGAGAAGAAGCCTCCCTGCTGAGTAGGGAGCCTGATGCAGGACTCGATCCCAGGATCCCAAGATCACAACCTGAGTTGAAGGCAGACGCTTAACCAACTGAGCCACCCAGGAACCCCAAATCAGCATTGTTTTTAACACACACACAGATGGGAGAATAGGAGAGAAAGTTCTTGTGGAACTTCTGAATCAAACATGTACGTTCACTACTATCAAGTCATGATGTTAACACGTATTCCTTACTGTGGGTCAAAGTAAAAATAAGTCTGAAAGTTGCTGATCTATTGAGGAAAACAGGAACACCCTGCCATCTATAAAGAACTTTCACACATACTAGTTTATGGAATCATCCAGAAACACCATGAGGCGACAGTCATTATTATGTCCATTTTTCCAGCGACTCAGAGAGGTTAACTGACTTATTCAAAGCCACACAGCACAGCCTGAATATAACCCCAGAAGGGTCTGACTCTAGTACATCCTCGAGTACCACAGGAGTTCAGGGACACTGATGAGCAGAGAGGGCTGCAGGGGAAAAGAAAAGGAGAGGAGAGGGCATACACCCTGAAAGGGGCCTGGAAAAGTAGGCAGCTCTTGGCTGGGATGAGAGGGCAGAGATGCAGAAATGAGCTGGGCTTCTGTGGGGGTGAGTGGAGACTCCAGCGTGGTGTAGCAGAGGGCACCGAAAGCTGAGAGCCAATTAAAGTTGGACAGACCCTGGCAGCCCTTAACAGACTGGAGACATCAGGCACAAACACTAACCTCTTAGAACATTACTTGCCTCATCCGTAAGATGGGAGTAATAACAGTTATCTACTTCAAAGCAGACCAAGTGAAATAATGCATGCAAAGTGCTTGTGCTCAACATAGGATAGCTTAAAAAAAGTCACCTCCCTCATGCACAGTCTTGCACCAATGAATGAACACACATCATCATCTTATTTGGCCCTGACAACAATCCTTGAGATAGACCACATTTTTTAGGGCTCAGAAAACTTTGGCAGAGACCAAAGAGGACTTAACGCTGGGGCTTCTGCTGTGGGCTGCTTACTCGACAGGAAGAGGGTAGAAAGAAGGCTGGAGAGCTCAGGCAGGCTGACAGAGGACCTCAAAGACTAGGCAGAGAAATTTAGACTTCCATCAGTAAGAGTCTGGGAGCATAAAAGGTTTCTGAAGAGTAGAGCTATGGGCTGGGGAGGCGGGGTGTGAACAGTAAGCCTCTGAAATTAGGAGAATCATACAGCGCTCAGCACTAAATTTGTAAAGACATCCCAGAGAAACAGCTCTAAGACTTACAAAATTGAAAGTGTTAAATCTAGGGGCAAGAATGCCAGTCAGATGGGGCCTGGTGAGACCTGAGAGCAGAGAAAAGTCAAGATTTTAAGGAAGCCACGGCGGCCTGGCCACTGAGAGCAGTAGGGAGAAGGGAGCCACAGGCAACATCCCTGGATCTCCTGGCAAAGTCAGCCCTCTGCGGAGCGGGACGCAGGCAGCCTAAGTCGGTTCCCTTTGCGGGTTCTCACTGGCAAGCATCCTGACCGTGAACTGGACGCCTTGGACTTAACCTGATGCCATCGGACACTTCCCTTCTCTTTGCTTCTATTCCGCACAGGCCAACGAAGCATCTGATACTGATTTGGCTCCCCATGCAGGCCTGGCTACAGGAAGAGAATGTGTGCTAGTTGTTCCCACACTGGAATCCCAGGCCATGCAATGGAAATAGAAACCGTTCCATCCTCAGTGTAAGTCAGTAGGCTGGCAATCTGGCTTTATACATCCACTTCCTGAACCCGGCCAGCACGAGGGAGAGATGAACTCGCTGTGCTCCTCAAATCCGCTTCTGGGCCCACACAGCTGAGGTCCTCAAGGAACCAAGGACAGCCCATGGGATCCGCTGCTCTGTAAAACCTCCTGGGAAACACCCGCTCTGCCATCTGCGGGGTGGCTGGGAAAGCAAGGGGGACTCGTGTCAGCAAAGCTAGCTTCAAAGCCACAGAGGTTAGGGAACCAAAATAGATAAACTAGACGAGAGGCAAGAGGAATGTGGAAGGGGGGGGAAAAAAAGTAAATGACAAGAGAAACAGAAAGGGGCAGATGCAAAGAGGACTCTGAGATTTTCGATTTCGGGGACTCCCCATCTCTAACACACAGGGAGGAGGTTTGTAGAACCCGAATTTGGCTCGAGATGTCCATCTAAGATGACACATAGTAACTACGGGCAAGCCAATGACCGAGTGGGACCAGAAAGGTATTCATTATACTGCCGGGCACCTCGTTCTCGTCACGAAAGTTTACTGAGCATTGACAATGTGCCAGATAGAACTCCGCCAGTCACTGGGAGCCCTGTCTTCAGAGAGCTTAGTCTAGTGGTGTTGACAGGCAGGTTAATTTGTTATTTTAGTAAAAAGAGGTGGTACAATGAGGGTACATACAGAGGACAATGGGGACATCTAAAATAATGAACACCATGAGCGAGAGAACCAAGCTTTTTCAGCCAAAAGAGCCAAATTATTTTTAAAAAGAATCAATGTTATTTTTTCATCTTGTTGATTTTAAATCAAATACCTAACTTTATTTCATTTTTTTTAAAGATTTTATTTATTTGACAGAGAGAGCGTGCGCACAAGAAGGAAGAGCAGCAGGCAGAGGGAGAAGCAGACTCCCCACTGAGCAAGGAGCCCGATACGGGGCTCGATCCCAGGACCCTGAGATCACGACCTGAGCTGAAGGTCGACACTCAACTGACTGGGCCCAGCCAGGCGCCCCACTGTCTTTCATTCTATACGTGGTGAAAATAAATAGTAAGAGGACTAGAAAATGTGCTCTTTGCTGAGAGACTGCAGCAACATGTGTAGAACACTGTCAGTAATAAAATAAAGGCAGATGCCAGCTTGAGGACAGCCCATGGAAAGGCAAACATCTACTATTCAGGCCAAAAACCAAACCCTCACGTAATGCATTGCCTGCCTACGTAAAGACCACACACTCATCTAGTTTCATCATCTGGTACAGAATTCCCAAACTGTAACTCATATTAATTTAATTTTCCACTCACTGAAAATTTAAGAGATCACAAAATCTCAGAGCTGATAAGGCAAAATTAGAAAGCAAAACAATTCCAGGATACTGTTATCTTGCAACTCAACAGACTTTTCCAGAAGAATAATAATCTCAAGTATGTAAACCAAAGAAAACATTTTAGGGCCACTCAAAATTGGAAATCTTGGAAAGACCAAGGATCTTCCTCAATCACCATGACAGGGTCAACAGAGGTACACAGGAAAACACAGAGCTGAGAGCATGAATGGCCGACATAAAAGAAATGCAGAGCTATCAAGAGCAGACACAGAGACAGTCGTGGTTAGGGCTCAAACCTTCTGCCTACGTTTTTTTCCTCCCTCAGCCCCATCCTCCATCCTCGCCTGAGTAAAATGTACTAGCCGTGTTTGCAGAAGAGTAAGACTGGAAAAACGGGGGAACAAATACTTCCATTACACCTTCCATAGAATAGGCCTTCAAAACTACATTTGTCCCTGGTAGTCTGCTCTTATGGTTGTTCCACTAGCCAACACTGAGGAACGTTATAGGAAATTCTTATTTACTGTAGGGGCTTTACTAGGTTCTATGACTTCTCTAAGCAATAGTATGTATTTTGTAACATGAGGCTGACTGTGCTCACTCCTTGCACTGGCTGATAGGAGGCTCAGAAAACATTTGCAGCTCACTTTCAGAAGTTCAACTGCCTACCAGTGTGAAAGCATTACTTTTATCCCTTATTTTCCCCTTACACATTCTCCTAATTAAAAGTAATCAAAGACAAAAATATACGTTAATAGCAAATATTTATTATTAGATATTCCAATGCCATCGTCTATCTATCTATCCTCTAGCTTACATTATGACTCCTTAAACCATGTATTTTTAATATGTATTAAATTGTATATATTTAAAAATTAAATTTTGGTTTTGGAAAAGCTACGGTATGAAGAGATGGGCAGATGGATGAGTAAATTAGTAGATGGGTGGAGAAATAGAGCAGTAGCTCATTTCTGTGGTGGCTTTTCAACCTTATGATGGAGAAGGGGCACAGACAATGGCAAATGGCTGGAGATACACTCGGTAGGACTTGGTTACCCCGAGCTGCAGTCTAGAGACTCCCACGTGAAAGCAATTTTAGCTACGATCTGTGATAGAGCAGCAGAAAAACTAATATTCCCATCGTACACAGGCTACAATCCACTGGAGCAGCTTGTCTGTACCCCTAATTTGCCTGTTTATAAGCACATATAAATCCTGAATGCAAATTTCAGGGTCGGAAGGAAAAAACATGCAGATGAAGAAACACAATACAATGTCCAAACCAGCTGAGAGCCAGGGTAGCTTAGCAGGGGGGCGGTGGGGGGGGGGCACAGAGGGAGAGGAATACAGACAGGGAAGGAGGACACAGCCAGGGAGGGAGGGACACAGACAGAGGGAGAAGGTCTCGAAGAAGCATCCACATGACACCGACTTTCCCCTTGTTCACCCTTGACCAGGTCAATGCATTTTCATCTTCCCCCGCATTTTCTCCTCTCTGCCCCCCTAAGTCCACAAACTTCCTCCCATAGAACCAAGCGAAACTGGCTAGGATGTAGGAAGTACCCGGGTGACAGCTGTCAGTACCTGGAGAGGCCCAAGAATCAGGGCTGCCAGGGCCTACAGCCAGTCACGACAGACCGAACCCCGGGTAGCAGGAGTTCCTACAGCTCACTCGGAGCCCACCTGCCCACTTTTCTCACTCCAACGAGTTCTAGCAGGCTGCATTACCTGGCTTTCAAACCAGAGACTTATGATAGAGCAACAAATTAGAAGTGAGGAAAGGGGCTGGCCCCGGGCCTCAGTGACAAAAGCAAAAGCCGACAGCCCAGGACACCTCACATCCTGAAGGGTAGGTGAAGAAATGGGCCCACCCAGAAGTCTGTGCCACTGACGGAGGGGAGGCAGCAGGCTGCCGAAGTGGGACGATGTGGTGACAGGTGGGCCCGGGGCTGCCAGGGGACAGTGTCTGCAAGGGGCCGGCAAGCCCCCAGGAGCACCAAGAATGGTCACAGACAAGAAGACGTCCCATAGAGTGGGTCAGCTCTTTTCAAATTTATAATGTTAGTATAATTAAAACATTAATAAAAATACTATTACACTTCCAAAAATTGTATAATAAAATTCCATTCTATCAGATAAGCAAAAATACATGTACTATAATGACGGATATGTGTCATTCTACATTTGCCCAAACCCACAGAATAGACAACACCAAGAGTGAACCGTAAGGGAAACTACCGCCTTTGGGCATTATAATGTGTCCGTGCAGGTTCATCCCCGCCACTCTGGTGAGTAATGCTCATAATGGGGGAGGTCATCCGTGTGTAAGAGCAGGACGTACATGTGAAATCTCTGTACCGTCCTCTCAATTTTACCGTAAACCTAAAACTACTCTAAAAAAAATAAAATCTTTAAAAATAAATAAATAAACATTAAAACAAAATAAATCTATCATGTGAGGTTTGGGAAATTTGACAGTTGGGCAGGGGGGCAGTCCTTGTACTTAAAACGGTTAGGAACTACCGAAATATCAGAGACAGGCCTCGAAGTCAGCCATCTGGATTTAAATCATGGCTGCTTCTCTCAATTTGAGCATCTGTAAAATGGGCATGAAACCCTCTATCGCACAGGAGTTTGTGAAGAAAACAGCCCAGGGCAGTGACTATTTCCCTTGGTTGAATTAGTTTGTTCATACATTTAATAAACAAGTACCATTGCACATCACCGGGCACTGTGGACGCAGTGATGACCCCCCAAGATTTCCACCGTTAAGGATGGGATAGTCCAGTGGGGGACACAGAGAAGACAGACCTCACCACCACAGTGGGCCCAACACTAGAACTGGGAGCCCAGGGGCAGTGCACGAGACAGCTGACCAGAATACAAACGAGAGAGCAAAGCCTAGGTTGCAGCACAGTCATGAGAATTAAAGAGTTTTAACTCATCAATTACTTTCTTCAGCAAGTATCTAAATACTGCCACGTGTTGGGGCACCTGGGTGGCTCAGTCGTTAAGCATCTGCCTTCGGCTCAGGGCATGATCCCGGAGATTTGGGATCAAGCCCCACATCAGGCTCTTCCGCTGGGAGCCTGCTTCTTCCTCTCCCACTCCCCCAGCTTGTGTTCCCTCTCTCGCTGTCTCTCTGTCAAATAAATAAAATTTTTAAATAAATACATACATACATACATACTGCCACATGCCCACACTGTTCCAGAGGCCGAGGTCACAGCGGAGGACAGACCAAAGCCCCTGCCTTCGTGAAGCTTACCTTTGGGGAAGGAGATATAATACCATAAGCAAATAGCTGAGTAAAAATTATGTCAGTGTGGGGAAGGAAACTCAAGCCAGGGAGAAGGCAAGGGGAGGCCATGTTAACGCGGGGCTGGGCGAAACGGAGTCCTGAGCTGTCTGCAAACGGGCACTCCAGGAGGACTGGAAAGCGTGGGAAAGCTCTGAGCGGGAAACTGCCCGGCCCGGTCATCTCAGTAGCTTGCTCAGGTTCCCGATGTTATGTTTCCAGAGGGCAAGGAGGACTTCAGAAAGAGGTCCGCTCAAAGCAATTAAAACGGTGATGTTAACAGGGGAAACCCTCAGCCCTCCAGAAAGGCAGCCGCCCCAAATCATGCCGTCTTCCCAGAAGCCACGGCTTTGCCATACCACCTCTTCCAGCCTCTGGCCTCCCTTTCTCGCCTTTAGCCACTAAAATGAATATGGAGATGAAAAGAAATTGTAAATACACTTCCCTCATGTAGCACCTTTTCCCCACTCACCTGGAACATGTTTACCTCATTGACAATAAACAGTCCAGATTGTCTAACTCCTGAGAAAGAGCCATGTCACAATCACAGTGATTTGTTTAAAGAATCTTGCCCACTGCATAATTAGCCCATAGGTCACCATCTGTCTCCAAGTCCTCATAAAACTAACCATATGTTGTTTTCATCAAGGACGGCACTGAAGTAACATACACTCAGCCCCAAGAAAAATGCTACAAACCCGTTTTTCCTACGGTGGAGGGGCTGCGGGGTGTTGGGAACATATACTTCTTTCTCCATTACCACATTTAAAAAAAAATTTTTTTTCCCCACGACCATCGTTTATTATAAAGGTGAACCCTGACCCTCACGATGGGCTGATGGGTAGGATTTCTGGTAGCAAGCACGGGCACCAAGACCTCCAAACTTTGGGGCATTTGCAGTGATGGGGATCAGCTAGCAGCGGGGTCCGGTCATACTGGGTGAGGATGTCTTTGTTCTCCTTGCAAGCCTCATCCACGTATTTCTGGTAATAGGCTACCAGGGCTTCGGAGACAGATTGCATCAATCTGGGCCACAAGACCACCCCCTTCACGCAGACTCAGATGTCCACCCTGGCAAATCACTCCTTGGCCCAGAGCAGAACAGTTCCAGGAGCCTGTGATGCCGCGTGCGCGGCTCATCACCCTGCGGGGCGGCCTGTTCACCCTGATGAGGCCACTGCGCCATGTGTGGCCACCTTCTTGCACCCAAAGACCTGCATGGACCACAGAGGGCCTGTGGACCCCATGGCTGCAGAGCTCCTTACTGCACAGAAACTGCAACCAGAAAAGCACATTTTTTTCTTAATTTACAAAATTTTTATTTGGTTCTGTTCATGCTTTGTGCATGGCTACCAACCCAAGCAACTATAATCATTTCTAGAAATGTCCGAAGGGGTTCTTCCAGGAGACACTGGGTCAACAAGCTCAAAGACCCAGAATTTTAGTTCTTTTCTATGGTCTGATCTGGCGATACAAATGCCCGCGAGCAAATATATATTCTAAACGATTCTTCCTCCCTATTGTCTACTGCATTTTGTAACTCCAAGTCATCAAATACCAACTTTTCAGTCAGAGTAACTGTGCTTTAAAGTAGATAAATGAATCATTTTTTGAAACCATACATGACCAGTCATCTGCGGCGCCTGGGTGGCGCAGTCAGTTAAGCGCCTGACTCTTGGTTTCCGCTCAGGTCACGATCTCAGGGTTGTGAGATCAAGCCCCCGAGCTGGACTCTGCACTGAGCACGGAGTCGGTTTCAGATTCTCTCCCTCTACCTCTGCTCCTCCCCCAGCTCGCTCGCGCACGCTAATAAATAAAAGCTTTTAAAAAGTCATCTAATACTATTTTGATTTGAAAGCAAGAATCCTCAAACTGTTGAGTTCTGCTCCCCTCCTCCTATCACCCACCAATGACTAAACAATCGGAATGAACAGCAGCACAAAATGTTCTAGATTTTAGTCTGGTTTAGCTTATTTTTTTAAGCACAATATGATAAAAATCATCCCAAAAAATGTGCCTACATGTAGTTTAAAATTACATGGCAAGGAACACCAAAGCATTTAGACAACTCAAGAACACTGGAATCTCATGGTGGAAGTGGGTCATTAACACTGCTAAGAAGCAGAGAAACCGCTCTTCATCAACTCACTTCCCTTAGGGCATTATTAAATTAATCTGACCCATGGTTTACAGAGTCAAGAATAAACTATATTTACAAAACTAGCCACAATTTCATCATTTAAAAAAAAGGCCAAGAATTTCCTACAAGACTATCAACTCCATGTGGCCTGGGAAAGTATTTGTTGAACTAAATTGGCACTAGGAGAAATTCTAACTTTCTAGATTGCTTGACTTATTAATCCCTGAGTTAACCCTTGTCACCAAAACCATCAAGCTCTCAAGGTTTAAAGGTTTAGCACTTACAGAACTTGAGCTGCATGTATTTTTTGTAAACTTACCAACTATTAATGATTGGCAGGGTTCCTCCCTCATGGATCAGAAATTTTGTTAAAGGCTATTTTCTATTCTCCACCAAGAGCATTTACTTTACACACATGCATGTCACAGAAGACTAATCCTCATGAGACTTTAAAGTTATTCCTCAGAGATCTCAAGCATTCCCCCAGAGACGTCTTTAACTTAAGGGATTTTAGGACTAGACCTTACCAAGGACTAGGTCTTCCTCAACTTACAATGGGGTTATACACCAGTAAACCCACCATAAGTTGAAAATATTCTAAGCTGAAAACGCATCCGATACACCTAACCTACCAAACGTGCGAGCCTAGCCTATCTTAGACATGCTCAGAATGCTTACAGCAGCCTACAGTTGGCAAAATCATCTAACGGAAAGCCTGTTCTTTTTTTTTTTAAGATTTTATTTATTTATTTGACAGAGATAGAGACAGCCAGCGAGAGAGGGAACACAAGCAGGGGGAGTGGGAGAGGAAGAAGCAGGCTCCCAGCGGAGGAGCCCAATGTGGGGCTCGATCCGGGAACGCCGGGATCATACCCTGAGCCGAAGGCAAACACTTAACGACTGAGCCACCCAGGCGCCCCCGGAAAGCCTGTTCTATAACAAAGTGTTGACGATCTCGTGTAATTTATTGAATACTGTACTGAAAGTGAAAAACAGAGTGGTTTTAAGTATATCGATTGTTCATCCTCGGGATCTCGTGACTGCCTGGGAGGTACAGCTGCTGTCACTGCCCAGCACACGACAGAGTACCTACTGCATATCACTAACCTGGTAAAAGGTCCAAATTCAAAATCTGAAGTATGGGTTCAACTGAACGTGTATTGCTTTTGTCCCATTGTGAAGTCGAAAAATCGTACGTTGAACGATCCTGAACCAAGGGACCATCTGTATTTGCAGTCTCACAGGGACACGGTAGTCGTTAGCACAAGCTGCGCTAGTTCGTCATGTGCCCGACCAAGATTTCTCCCCCTCCCTGCATGGCAATGAGTCACCATGAAAAGAAACAGTAGGTGATCAAAGGACACGGAGACAGACGCAGCTTCCCAACCTGGCTCTGCCTTGTACCTTTCTTTCAGCCTTGGTTTCATCTTTCCTAAAATGAGAAAGCCACCTCCAAGCCACGGTAACTATGAATATTATGGCAAAGCATGAAAGGTGCTTAACAAGGGGCCGGACCCGCAATGGACAAATAAGAACCGTACTGAACAGGTCAGAGATGGCTCTGCCCAACCAAGCCTACTTTTTGTAATCTGGTGAAAACAGTCTTTACCCACTTATCGCTTTATTTAAATCCATCGAAATAAGCAAGACTACGATGAAGACTAAGAGTGAGCTGGTTGAAGCAGGTTGGAGCTGGAGTGTGCAGAGGACTTGAGAGGGGCAAGCAGCAGACACCGGGACACTGAGCGCCAAGTGGCAAGGGACAAATCTGCTCTCCAAAGCCGCAGGGATGCAGAGCTTACAAGTCCCCTTTTCAAAGAGTATCTAGCAACACAGAGGAAAGCTCACTATGGAGTGGTAGATCGGAAAAAAAAAAATGAAGCACAAATATAAATATATTGTACATATACAAGTATTTGGGGGAAAATGTAAAATTATTTTAAAATATATAAATTAGCACAGACAAGCACTATACACACACACACACACACACACACACTCCTCTCACACTCATTTATATACAAGCTTTCTGAATTTGGAGGAATGATTTGAACACATAGTTTATCTATAATGGGGGGGGGGCGGTTAAAGAAGAGCAAGCCCATACTGTCAGTGTCTTTCCCAATGACACAACAGAAATGCTCATCTTTCCCCTCGAAGCTCTTCAGCATTTGTATTTCCTCCTCTATTTACCAGGTTTCGGTGATTACTTACTAGGTGACTACCAGCCAGAGCCACTGGGATTGACCCATGGGCTCCTTTTCTTCAGAATGAAAAGGAGGGTCAGGAAATAATATCCAAGCTCTTCTCCATATCTCAATTAACGGGGGAAAAAAGACTTCTTATGGTTTAAAAATTTTCTAAATAACCAGTACCTCACACAATATTCTATGAGCTTTTCCCTCTTTCATTAGAGACTACAGTACAATATCCTGAATACTATATCCAAAGCCATGCCCATCCAACTTCCTTAAAAGAAAAAAATAGTTATTTCCTTTCTTTGAAGGCCTAGAGTATTCTCTCACCTTCTGGATTTCACATGATTTATAAGAGAAACAGTATTATTTTTTTTCCTCCCTCAGTTTATATGCACACATCTACTTTTCTATCTTACTAAAACTTCAAATTATTGAACTCAAAAATCAATCTGTAATGACACGAATCTTGAAGTTATACTGCCAAGTACACAATATACATATATTTTGCTTTAAAAAAAAAAAAAAAGAGGGACGTCAGTCAAGCATCTGCCTTCAGCTCAGGTCATGATCCCAGGGTTCTGGGATGTAGCCCCATGTTGGGCTCCTTGCTCAGCAAGGAGCCTGCTTCTCCCTCTACCTGCTGCTCCCCCTGCTTGTGCCCACACACAGTGCTCTCTGACAAAATCTTAAAATTTAAAAATTTTTTTAAATTAAAAAAGGAAAAAAACTGCACATCCAACAAATTAGAGTATCTGGATATGTTGATTATCTTTGATTATCTAGACATTTTACTTCAAAAGAGGTTATGACTAATAAAGATTTTTTTCTAGCATAAACTTAGCTCTTGCTTTAATTAAGTCCTCTATCCTGATATTCATGGAGATTAAAAACTGGTTTTATATTCCGCTGTAAGATAAAAACCAAAATCTAAAACTAAATTATAAAACAATTCATCCTCTCTCTCTTATTTCTATGAGAGAAAAGCAGCAGCGTCACCCCACTTATCAACCACAATGCTCGCGCGACACCTCAAAGGGCTGTGATCTACAGTACCTGGCGCTTCTCATCCAAAAGTCACTGATGTACTGAATTTAAAAGGTTTACTGCCCTTAGAATTTTCCGACAGGCGTGCCAACCAGAATCCGTAATTTTCCACTCAAACTCCAAGTGTCTCATCCTCTGGCTTCTCCTACCCAAGCGTCTCTGCTGGTGTAAAATACACACCTTTCCCTCATCGTATTGCTCCAAAATTGACTTCCAAACGCATCAAGGGATCATGACCTATCATTATGCAAGTGATGGGATTTGCCAGCATCTTTAACCCAGGTTTCTATGGTACTTGGGTCCATTTCTTTCAGACCAGAACTGTACCCATTCACACCAGTTCGCATCTGACAAGAGTGTCAGGAGGACAGACAGCAGAAGTGAGAAAGCGCCAAGGAAAACGGGACTACCGGGGAGAAAGAAAAGCAGCAAGGTCTCCCAGCCTTCCGGAGCACTGGTTCCGGAGCCCAACTGTTCCGACTCAAATCCAACTCCACTGTTTACTGGCTGTGTCAACGCGGAGAGACTTCCCCTCTTTGTCAATCAGTCCCCACAGCTAGAAATGGAGATTCTCACAGGGCTAATTCTTAGGGGGTCTGTCATGATAAAAAGACAATCAAAGATGAAGTCCTCAGTTCAATGCCTGGTGCATGGTAAACCATAAATATTAGCTATTTTCAGAGACCTGTTTACCAAATGGGGAACTAAGAAAGCCCTGAGAGATGCAAGATCATTAATTACACCTTAGAGAGGAGCTGCCCACATCACATCAGACCATAAGATTCAACACACATCCTGGTTTTTGGCACTTATTAATTCTGGAGAGCTAATTAGAAAATGAAATTTATTTTAGGAAAGAAGTGCAAACAGCTATGCGGAGTTAATCAATTATGCAAAGCTGTGTGGTCAGGAGGCAGTCCCAAGTCTCACTGACCCCCGCCCCCCGGAATGAACTTGAAACAGGAGCTGAAAACTCCATCACCTTGATCCCTGAAGAGCCAACCCACCTGTGAAAAAGTTCACTCACCATCCCCCTAAATGCTTACCCTGAAAGAGAAAATAATCCCAGAATTAAATTCGGTTTATCTACTCAAGAGATGAATTTCCCTCCCGGCCCTTTCCCAAACAATAACCCCTGGATTTTTCCCTTCTTTCCACCAGTATTTATTAGCATTTATAATATGCCAAACCCTGCGCTGGGGGATAGGATGCAAACAAAACAGTCACAGTCCCTTCCCTTTCTGAAAGCTGAGAATAGTCTGCCCTTTATTTAGAAAAATCACGCCCACTGGATTGGAGACTTGAAATCCACTGCAGAGGAATGTGAAGTTCTGTAGAATAGACAGGACTGTTGAGCTCTAGGATGAAACGAGCACTGAGACAGAGGTCCTCCTGGCATACTGCATCTGAAAGAGTGAACAAAATTATGCATGTGCCCATACCTGAACATCCTTCCAATTCTCGCCTTTGTCCCACCAAACTATAGAAGAAATAGCTAATTACTCTGGTCCCGCTCTCTCAAGACCAGATACAGGTACAGCACAGCTCTCCGCTCCTCTTCCAGTCCTCCTCTGGCCATCCTAGGAGTCCCTTCCTCTACCTCGAGCAGGGCACTGCCTGCAAGGCACACCTCCCCACGCAACACCAGTGGAAGGCTTCTAGACAGAGGAAGGATGGTCTATCTTTCACCCACATACACCCCGTACCATTGACCGTTGTCCTATGTTCTCTAGTACATAATAACTATCCCTGATGTCATTACAAATGTCAAGGACATAGGGAGATGTGCTGGGTGGAGGGGCTGGGCGGGGGAGGGGGGGCAGAGCAGCTGCCGCCCCCAGGTCCTCAGAGGGGGCAAGGTCAGCTGCCACAAAACATCCGTGCCCAGTGAGCCCCGGCCGGCTGGGCTCCCTCCACGCTCCCAGCTCCATCCTGCATCTCCAGCTTCCTCATGCATGTTCCTCTTCCCCCGATCAGAATCACCGCAACCTCAGTCAGAGGAAGAAAAAAAGTTCTCAACCTCCACAAACCTATGCCCCAGCGCAGCATTTCACACGTGAGCCAGGAGCCGCCTGAATCTCTGGAGCCCTAAACCAGTGAATCACCCGAGAGACCGTTAGTAGCACAACCCGTGCAACTCTGCAGAAAGGATCCGTGGTTGTTTTCACAGAGCGAGCCCGCAAGAGCGTGAGCAGAGCCCATGAATGTTCAAGCAAAGGCCAGAGCTCCATTTTCTGTTCAATTTGATTATTTTTTAACACTTCTTTGAAATAACATTGCGATTCGTTTTCCCAGTAAAAGTGTAAGATAACAATAAAGACAGGAAAACTGCATTATGAGAATGTACTTCCACATTAAGCTGCCAAACACAGCTATCACTCTCCATCACCCGTGTCGCTTTTCAAGACTTTCTCTAATCCCAGCCACCTCGTGCAGCACCAAGAAGGCATTTAGGCTTATCTGTGGAAAGCAAAAGCTCCCGGGCTATGTTTATTCAAGTCAGATCTCCATAAACAACATGAAGGACAGGCACAAAAAATTTTTTTTTAATTATTTCATTGCAGTTCTGGGAAATTTTCTGTGAGAGTGTATGTGAAATTTTTCACACACTTGTATTTATATGCCCCATTAGGTTTTTTTAAAAATCTTTTCGATCCAAAAGGATGTTTAAATCATCCTACAAAAGAATTTATATGCATATATGATGACTGCCGAAGATATCTGCTCTGTGACATTTTCATATTACACAACCGCATTTTCTTCCATTAGTGATTTCGTCTAGGAAAAAAAATCTTTCATACCTGTTTGCCTAGAGAAAATAGAAATACTAGGTGCAACATAACTTTCCTCTAAGAAAAATAAGCTCTTGCCCATCACAATTGTAACCATATGCATTTAGATGACGGCTTTACACACAGAGGTCTGAGAAACTACTGGAGGTGGTGACCACCCGTGATGGTCAGCTAGTGCAGATGGGGGCTGACGGAGCCCGCCGCAGAGACCAGCCTATCGACCCCACGAATCAGTCCACGGAAACATCTCCTGACCCAGACTGCCTAGTGAGGCTGAGCTGTCTGGCTGACCTCTCTTACCCTGAGGCAAACTGGAAAGATTTTGAGGATTTAATTACCCCAGGCTCAGACTTCCAGGTAGGCTGGGAGCCCCATCTATATTTGCTTCTTCAACCCTCCTGCACAGAGCCGTGCAGGACAGCACAGCTATGCAACCTGGAGAAGGCTGCCCAGAGAAAAGTCAAGGAGAGGAGGAGGACAGACACCACGAGATGAGGACCATGAGAACCAACATGAGTCACGAATAGCACGGGAGCACAAATAATTAAAAGAAAACCAGAAATCATGTCTAATTCGCTTGTGAACAAATGGAGTTGATTGATTTTGGAGCCAAACCACAGAATTTTTAACAACACGAGAGCCTACTTTTCCATTAAAAATTAGAAACCTGCCGCTTAAGAAGATTTACAACGCCAGCCACGCGCAGACAGGTACAGAAAGACCTTCCTCTCTGCTGCCCCAGCAGGAGCCGTGAAGAAGCGTGTAACCTCGTTCCTGGAAGTTTTTCCAACTGTACTTTCTGTGGAAAACAAGAGACTCCGGCTCAATCTCCACTCTCTCCTCTCTACTGCCTCTTCTCAAATCCCTCCTATGTGGGTCAGAGTTAATGACTTCAATCTGGAAGCCCAGGCTGACCATTAGAAACCCCAGAACCAATAAAAAGGGGCAAGAAAAATTAACTGGAACAATTTGCTGGCCCTGAGAGGCCCACCATGCTCTCCTATAAACACAAGTACTCATTTTGAGGAACTCCTCCTGATTTGGCTCTCATTTTCTAGGATTTGTAGAGAACAAATGAGGACCAAAAAGATATTTTAATAACAAAATAACAAAAACATGTAATTACAGAGATGGGAAAACCTTTCTGAGGACACAGCAAAGCCCAACGGAGCGCTGGTGGCTTGGCTGGAACATCATTCCTCATCCCAAACTGCTTACAGAGAAGAAGGGGGCCCCCTCAGAGCTCCGTCCTTTCTAATGCATCTTACCTGGATGACTCAGCTGAGTCACTAGCAGATGTGGACATGGGGGGGCAGAGTCAGGAAAGCTCAACCTCACCCTCAGGGAGGGCTTCCCAGCTCAGCACTTTCTACACCCCCATCCGACTCCTTTTGTCTCTTTGTGCCTTTATCTCAATATTTGCTGCTAATCCCTCTGTAGGGTATTAATTACTCTGTCCCAATTACATTACTCCACAAACAAGGACAACACGATACAATAAAGTCCAAAACGGATTAACTTTGTATTTATTACATTAACATCTTCATATATTGTAATTACATCATTAACACACACTTTACAGTACATTAAAAAGGAAAAAATTCTTTCCCTTTGCCTTCAGCTCCAACCAACTTTGATTTTTTTTCAAGAGAGCGCTAGAAGTATTTCCAAGGAATCTGTGCAGCCAGTAGTCTGCCTAGAGATGTGGTTTTTGTCTAAGAAACACACAGCGTGACACCGAATGATGCTATTTTTCACAAGACCAAACAGACATTGAGGTCACTTAGGAGCCCAGCAGGGAGAGACTCAGGTGCTGACCAGGAGGAGGGCTGGCCCGGACAGATTACCACTAGTAATCAGGTTCAAATTGGGATGCTGTCTAGAACCAAATTCATGCAAACCTGCAAGGAAAAAAAAAAAAAAATCGAGGCACACCACATATGCAGCAACAGAAAATGCGACGGAAAAGCATGCAGGAGAGATCTGCCTTCAGTTCTTTTTTTTTTTTTTTTTTTTTTTTTTAAGATTTTATTTATTTATTCGACAGAGAGAGAGAGACAAGCAGCGAGAGAGGGAACACAAGCAGGGGCAGTGGGAGAGGAAGAAGCAGGCTCATAGCGGAAGAGCCTGACGTGGGGCTCGATCCCAGAACTCCGGGATCACGCCCTGAGCTGAAGGCAGACGCTTAACCGCTGTGCCACCCAGGCGCCCCTGCCTTCAGTTCTGACAGTAAGTGCAGATGGCATTCACCACACGCTGACTTGCCACACACAGATGTGACCGGAAGCCTCATCGACAAGAAACCCAGAGCGATCTCTACACAAGCTTAAAATCACAAGTCTTGGGTAAACAATTCTGCAGAACAATTTCTTCAGGAGCTCCTCAAGCTCCTTGTAAAGTCCACGATATATTCCCACTAGCTTATCTTCCACATCGCTAAAATTCAAAGATGAATTCACATTACATTCTTTATTAATGCCTTCCTGGCACTAAGACCACTACAGGTGAGTCTCGAACAACACAGGTTTGAACTGCACCGGTCCACTTAGGGGCAGATTTTTTTTTTCCCTAATAAACATTGTCCCAGTACTGTAAATGCATTTTGTCTTCCTTATGATTTTCTTAACATGGTTCTCTAGCAAACTTTATTATAAGAACACAGGATATAACACATGCGTGTGTTACAAAATATGTGTTAATCAGTGATTTATCAGTAAGGCTTCTTGGCTACTAGTCCTTAAGTTTTGGGGGGAGTCAACAGCTATACGTGAATTTTCAACCGCATGGAGGCCAGTGTCCCTAACTCCCATGTTGTTCAAGGGCCAACTGTATATTGTAATTAATGTGTCCCCCTTGTTAAACTGCAAGGTCCCTGAAGGCAGGGATTATACTGGTTTGATCAAATCAAAGCACTAGTAACTGGAATGAAGACAAGGGTGCATGGTAGCATGTACCCACAAGAGACAGAAAATAACTACCACTAGTTATGAATTCCCTGCGCGAGACAAAAACAACACACAGTCCTTGGTATCTACAAAGAGGACCAGATCTACTTAATCTGAACACAAACTGTTGTATTCATCCAGAAGTCACCTACCCTCTTCCTCCACCACCCCCCCAACCCAAACCCAAATCCAACTTGTCAACTGAAATAACACAGGCAAAGTGGGTTGGAAGTCAAGGCTATGTATGTGGCTCCTTTCGTTTCTACTTCATTTTACCAGTTTGGTCCTAGGGTTTCCACCAATATAATTTTCCTTCTTTTTATCTCCACAGAGATGACATTTGAATGGTTAAAAAGGAGGAAGAAAATCAACTCCATGGTCCTGACACACTTTCAACTTCACAGAGTGTTGTGTGAAGGCAAGAGCTGGTGGGGCTCAGAGAGGAGGGAGTCCGGGATTCAGCTCCCTCACATACCCACAGGACCTTGTCCGCGCTGCGGGTCCTCCTGACACCACTGTTCTCATCGGTGATACAGAAACACATAAGCAGACCACCCTCGTGCATTAAGAGGAGTACGTGGGAGAATACATGTAAGGCACCTCCCAAGGAGCCTGGGTCATAGCAGGCATTTTGTAAACTGTACCGCTAGGATTCACGGCTTCACCGTTTCCAGATTCCCAACCAACTTCCACTGAACAGTCAGTAGGTCTTTGTGGTATTTACACACACACACACACACACACACACACACACACACACACACTCTGGAACCTGCCATAGCCGGCCTCGGCTCCCTCTCGACCCCCAGGCCCACCCTCCAATCTCAAAATAACCCCTGAGCCAAAGGCCACGGGACCCACTATACCCTGTGGCAC
Source organism: Ursus americanus (assembly GCF_024610735.1). Classification (NCBI taxonomy): domain Eukaryota; kingdom Metazoa; phylum Chordata; class Mammalia; order Carnivora; family Ursidae; genus Ursus; species Ursus americanus. The sequence goes on along the minus strand of NC_142134.1, from coordinate 5,583,398 downwards.
CCGAGCCTGCTTTGAGGAAAATGAGTTGTGAGACCTTACAGAGACCTCCTAAATTATTCTTACTAATAAGGACACTTGAACTACTGCCATCTTACAAAAAAGTTATTCAGTCCTTAACATTAAATATAAGCAGTCAAAACGCTCATCTCTTTTTATTTAAAAATTTCCAGTTACTGAACAAGCACATATGCCTAAGTATTACTGAGGCCAGAGATTGTGTGTAATACTCAACTCTGCTTCCCAAGCACCTCCGTGCTGCATAAGCACCTAATACAAGCTCGACAACCAGCGAGCAGATGACTGTAATGAACAAATACCCCGCAGGCGGGAAAACGTTTACAAATGAGGAGCGAATACACACAAGTACTTGCAAAGACAGAACCGGTTCCTACTTTTACCTGCAGGCTTTCCAGGTCAAAGGCATGACCAGAATCCTGTACCATACTGAAAAAACTGGCTCCTAATAAAAGTCTCTTTCCAAAAATTCTGCAACTGTCCCATGCTAACTTGTGTCTGTCCCAAGTTTTCAAGAGGAAAAGACTAAAGGACATGTGCCCCTCATGCCACGGGACGATCACCACTGCAAAGCATGATAAACTGGACTCTAGAAAAGATGGAGGTACAGAGAGTCGTGTGAAGGCACACCTTTGACAATTGATTCTCAGAGCACCCAAGGTTCCAGACTCGATCTGCTTCCATTAACAACAAATACCAACAAGAAGCCGTCTAAGATTTGAGGTCACGGTGCTGCCTCCTCCCACAATTTCCCAAGCAAACTGACCGGTGGCCGGCTTCAAGAGAATGGCATTCTCACACTTCCTTCACCTGACCTTTCCTCGGATACAGATCAGAGCAAAAGTGATTTCTTCAGGTCAGGACGGCTGCTGAAAGAGCACTAGACTTAGAGTCAAGAGATCTGAGCGCTTTTAGTCCAGACTGTGCCCCAAACTAGATCTGTGCCTCGGGTGACTTATTTTACTTCTCCGGACACCAGCCTCAGATGTGAGAGGAGGTGCGGCAGAAGATCGTGAAGGTTCCTTGCTGCCCCACAACACGCAGACTACAGATGCAGCTCAGAAGACGAGCCAGTTTTGCTCGCCGGCCGCTGACTAAATCCTATTTTTAAATCCTGTTTCTCAGTCTCCTGAAAATGTTGGCCTGACAAAATAAGACACCACGACACAATCTGGAAGAGCCCGTGCTACTGAACAAAGCAGTGAGCGTCGAGACTCCCTAATGGCACGTTTGGAATCTGATGTCCACTGGCAGCTGACCCCTCTTATGCCAGCACAGCCACATGTACCAGGAAAGTTCTGCTTTAAAGACAGTCTCAAGTTAGAGGAAAGAGGCTGTAGTATTATTTTCTTTTAAAATTGAGGTAAAACTGCTTCCAATTCATTTTAAAGTACTATTCTGGAACTATTACCAAAAGAATAAATCTCCCGTATTTTTTTCCCCTTCTTCTCTCTTTTCTACTAACCACTGAAGACCTTGGAAAAATCCCACATTTCCCCATTAACTGCCTTCTCAGATCTGCAGCAGGCCTCCTGCAATTTCTGAGCCAGGGCATCGTTGCCAAGGTAACAAAGTAAGGGGAGGGAGGGGACACACAGATAGGTCTAACGCATCTAATATGCAGATGAACTAGGTCACTCGGTGGTACTTCACTAATAGGCAAGAAGACAGATTAAAGCCTTCTATTCTTTCTTCTCCATTTTACATTATGAGGAATTTATTTGGGGCTTTTACAACAGACCTAAAGATTCTCCTTTGGCAACGTGGTTTCCAAAACACAAAAGTCCAAAGAGAGCTGGTTGCAGTTAATCAAGCGAAAAGCAGCTCTGTTGAGAAAGTCTAAATGGAGAAAGGAAAGGGGGTCCTGGAGCACTGAATCGAATTCTAGACACTTGTTTTCAGAGTTCCCTGACAGAGAACCAACAATGGCACAGCACATGGCCAGTTGCCAAGTCCTCACACAAGCAGTTAGAACCCCCATTCTGATCTTCCCACCAAGTCAGTCGCACGCACAAGACACTCACAGTTCCCCAGTTGGAGGAGTGACTTTGGCTTCCAAATGGGAAAGGGGAGCCAAGGAGGTGGTGCTGTCCTGCCCCTGGACAAAGGCGGGGAATTGAATGCACTGGCAGTTGGGAGGCAGAGGGGGCCAAAAGCCAAGGGTGAGAGGGGCTGGGGGAGGGCAGCTTTCTCCTTTGACGGATATCCTCCAATGGCCCACATATGGGGCCGCCATCACACACGCCAACAGCTGCTTCCCAGCCGCCCTTCAGGAAAAGTGAAGAAAGCCTCTGAGGGTGGCGGGGATGGGGTTGGGTCCTTTTTGAAGACTGCAGGAACAAAAAGAGATGCTCTGGAGGGTCCCAGGCAGAGATGAAGAAACATTTGTGCGTATCGGCAATCCAATCAGAGAGCCAGGCCGGGCGAGACTCCCCAGAGCTACAGAACCCTGGAGCACCAGGACACCATGATTTCTAGTGTTCTCAGTTGCAAACAAAGACCCATTGTGTTTTCCCAGGCAGCCATGCTGTCAATTTGTCTCACACCTTCCAAAGAGGCCTCATTATTAGTCTCTTCCTCGGTTGTCTGCCTTTTTCTCAGCTCGATGAAGAACAAACATATATTTCGTTACTCTAAAGGAGGTGAGTAGGGGTGGGGGAGAGGCAAGCAAGTCGGAAACAAACTTCCCCCATTCAGACCACGGCGAGGCAAGACATACTTACTTACCACCTCCCCAAAGACAGTGGCACTTGGACCCGTCCACAAAGCCCGACATTTCCAAGTTTTCTAATAATTGGCCCCTTTGGCATTTCTCTGAAGGCATTCCCTACACTTCCCACCCCGTCCTTTGGAGTTCTTAAAGGAGACCCATGACCAGCCGTCCTCCCACCAAGCCCAGGCCTGTGCGGTCTCCTCCACAGACTGGATGTTCTGTGGCCCACTTTTGAGGAGTTCTTTCATTTTCCCATTTTGTAAAAGTGGTTGTGTCTCCGAAAGTTAAAAAGGAATTAATTTTATCACGGTCTGCGGGATGACAAAACAAAATAAAAGAGGCATTAGGCCTCCAAGACTTTTAAATGAGCCAATGGTGCCAACGTCTCATGAACACGGTGACCAGTAACACGGGCTGGAGGGGGTCACAGAAATCTGTTTCTACCATGTCTCACTAAGTAAAGAAAGGGCAGGACTGGGTGTTAACTTCAATTTTTTTTTTTTAAGTTAACAGCTCTTTCCTGTTCCTGAGTCCATCACAGTTCTGAAAAAAAGGGATTTTAAAACTACTGTTGCCTATTTTATAAAGAATCTCTTCTCTTCTCCCGTAGGTCCTTCCACTTATTCTCACAGTTTGTAAAAACTTCCCAGTGTTTCCATTACTCCCCATGCTTGAAAATAAAGGGCAAAGATACGAAGAGGACTAACAGAAAAAGGAAGTCAAAGAAAGTTCAGTTAGGATATTCAGAGAGATAAGCTGGCCCTGGGGCCTATGGATCTGTCCTCACAGAGCCCCACAAAAGGGAAATTTAAGCTTTCCAATCATTTGTGGGCTCCCAGGAGACTGCAAATGTTGTTTCTCTAACAAGAGCACGGAAATAAGGCCACCATGTTTATATTTAATAACCTCTTATATTTGTAGAGTGCTTTGTTTGTTAAGGTGTTTTCAATGACAATGTGTCATTATAAATGTCACATCTATTTTTTGATAAAAACCCTAGAAGGTTGGCTGGAAAACAAGCTACTAATATAGTCTACAGATGACAAAAATGAGGCCCAGAACAGGTACAAGGCCTAGAAAATGATCCGGCCCAAGGGTGGCAGCTCCGGGACTGGACTCCATCCCCCTAGCCCCTCAGGTTGGGCTCGCTCTGCAACACCGCCCCCCTCCATGCTCTCCACAGGGTAAGAACACCCGCCCTGGGCTGGTCCACTGGAAACGAACGGGACCTACGTCCTCCTGAATACCAGACAACGGCAGGCCACCACGTTGTGAATTCCTGCACAGCCAACACCAGTCAGCAATTTGAGGAGGGCATATTTGTGTCTTCTACTATTTCTTATGGGCTAACTAATCCCCCCCAAACGAAGACCAATCCTGGGCAGGGAGTACCACTGAAGCCCCTGCGATGTGGGTGTTTAACAGCCGGATCACTGGCCTGACTTGGAGAAGCAGCCGGAAATATTCCCAGGGCTTTCAGGGAAAGCCTCTGACGGGGGCTCTACCGGACAAAGGAGAGAGAACGAGAGAGAGGGCAATTACCGGGGAATTTAATTCCCTATAAACACCAATTTGGAGTAATTGACAAGAGGGTGAGGGGCGCCTTTCTTTCCTCCTTAGCAGGATTTCTTCCCCTCAGCTGGATAATTGCTTCCGTTCTGCAATTGCCTAGACCCACAACTGGGTACTAGCGTGCCGTCCACATCAGGCTCGGAACCGATGAGGTAATTGAGGTTTCACAAATACTTTGCCATGGCACAAAAATGCCTTACCATGTGTTCGGTGTGTTTTCTCTGACCAAAGTGCAAAATACCTATCTGGTGTTGCGGTGCCAGGAGAGGCGTACCAAGGAAGTGTTGCCACGGCAGGTGGTTGCCTCCCCCCCCCCCCAGCTTCTTTTTCTTTAAGAATCTGCTGAGTTACTTCAATAGCACATCGAGCTGCATTTACACAGTCCCACCTCTCTCCTGCGCTGCCGTCCGGAGTAACAAGACTCTGAGGGCAGCTGGAGTCTCGGTGGCCCAGCCTGCTGTATGCACTTCCAGTCACGCACCGCAGGACAGACCAGGGAAGAAAGGCGCACCACCTCCGTTTCAAAAGGAGCCACGCACGTGGTCAGAAACTCCTCCAGCCTCATTTTCATCAGGGAAGCTTTCTGTAAAATGTGCACGGTGCCGCCGGACACAGAGGCCAATGTAGTGTGGACCACAGCCGGGAAGCTGCCCAGCAAAGGACGAGCTCCTGTTTCCCAAGTGCCCGTTACGGGCCAGGCACGATGCCAAATGCTGCCACTTCTTCCGTCTCACCCAGTTTTCCACAGAACACCATGGACATTCCCGTTTTACAGATGAGGAAACTGAGGCCCAAGAGATGAATTTACTTGCCCGAGGTCACAGTGCTGGCCAGTGTCACAACTCGAACACGAGTCAAACTCCAAGTCTAATGCCATTCCTACTCATTACCTAAACCAGGCCCCTGAAGGGTAAAGTGGTTCCTGTAGCCAGGTTACCAGCATGAAGGAAGAGGAGTGATCTTGACGAAGGCTCTGAACAGGAGAGGAACCCCAGGGGGTCACGAATAGTCTGGCAACTTGGTGAACTTGGTCTTGGACCCCAACATCCCATCAAAGATGAAGAGACCAGCCCCCTTGGAAAGGGGAAAAACCACTTTGATGGTTTGACATGCCAGATACACAAGATACTGATTTCTTCAGACACTTAATTCCCTTTAATGTGGGTTTCATCAAATTTAGGTTTACCTTGACAAGATAATAGCTACGAAATTTTGAGATCTTAAACTAGGAGTTCTTCAAATAGCTGACTTTCCAAGTAAACACCCATCAGTGCGGGAACCTGGGAAGGCAAGAAGGAACACACATTTTGGTAACTCAGTAAACCTCAAATATCTGTGTGGGCCTCGAGGGGAAAATCGGCTTCCCTGGTTTTTTGTTTTGTTTTGTTTGTTTTTGCTTCATAACAGCCCATTAGAAATCAGCAGCTTCGCTCTGTTGGGCTTCCCCTATTTGTTAGGTGTTTTCTCTTAATTTCGGGTATATGGTAGTCTGTTTTGCTAAATTCAAAGGCAGGAGCAACAGGGACTGAAGAGTTATTTGACATAAAACAAACAAAAAACAAAAAAAAGCAAGACAAGATGTGCCAGAAAGTAGCACTATTCTGTTATTTATACTGTTTACTCCTTAAACAATAAGAGCAGTTAAGTTTGCCAAAAATCTACAGGAAAATCCTGTTAAAACATATACTTTAAAAAGTCCCCAAAGCCTTCTGAAATTAGTGCATAATCCAAAATGCCATTTAAAAATAATCAAAATGGACCAACACCAAAGTGCTGATAATCCCTAATTTTGTACAGATTACAGTAAAAAAGTTATTTTTTAATTGGTTTTTTAAACTTGGAAAGGAACATTTTTCTATAGAAACAGGGTCATAATTAGTAGTATTATTTCCAAGAAAAGCCACAAGTGTCTTTACTTTTTTAACAGGAACTTAAAAAAAAATCGACCCTGAGATCTAATTTACTTAAAATATACTCACTTTGAATGTACAGTTAAGTGTGTTTTGACAACTGTATACACATGTAATCATCCCACAATCAAAATGCAAAACATCCCCCACCCCTGCAAAAATTCCCTTAATCTTCCCATGCCAAGCCCCAGAAAACTACTGATCCGCTTTCGGTAACTATTACTAGTTCTGCCTGTCCCCAAACTTCATATAAAGGATTCGTATAGCATGTAATCTTTTGTGTCACACTTCTGACTCAGCACGATGTTTCTGCCATCCGTGCATGTTGTACATACCCACAGTGGGGTCCTTTTTGTTCCGGAGCAGTACTCCTCTGAATAGATGATACCACTGTTGGTTTAACCACTCACCAGGGGATGGACACCTAGGTTGTTTCCAGTTTGACTATTAGCAACAACGCTGGTATAAACACTCACACGCAAGTCTTTTTGTGAATACATCTCAGTTAGCTTTGGTAGCTGCTAAATGGTTTTCCAACACAACTGTACCATTTGACACTGCAATTGATGGTAAAGTTTAGACACTGACCCCCAGATGTCTTTTCAATCTGCTGTTTGCCCAATACTATCACCACCGAGCTGGTGAAAAGGAGGTCTGTGGTTTAAGAAAATCTCCTCCCCAATTCTTCCACTGGCAAAACTAGAAACACTTTGCCCATTTCAAAATTTCTTTCTGACGAAGCCCCATTTACACACCGCTCCCTCTACCCCCATTTCTGTAGACACCCAAGTGCTCACAGCCCTCCTTTCACCCCCTACTCCAAATCCCCAGTGAAGCCACGGAACCCACCCATCTCTCCTCCAAAGTGTGTCAGTCTCCAAAACTACATTCCTCTCCTTTCCTCCCTCTCCCCCTACAAATCAAAACTTCTGTCCCTCTGTTCAGCTGCTTGTGTTTAGGGTTTAGGAAGGCAAGCTGATTAAATGGACCTTTTGTATGAAAGACTGGTAACAACTTTAAACAAAGATGTTCAAACAGAGGTTGAAGAGATAGCAGTCTTTACAATGCGACAATACTGCTCTTATTCCAAACCAAGCCCTAACACGTATGACGTATCACAAGGTAACGAAGTGGAAGAATGAGAGGTGGGTATAGGAGGTAAGGCAGGGGAAGATTTTTCATTTTAGGATAGAAGTTCACTGTTATAGGCTAGACCTGCCGAGTCATATTCTCTGTCCCCCAAAGTTGTTTTTCACAGTTTCTTTCCTTCTTCTATACCTCTGAACTCACAAATTCTGACTCATGTTGTTTTTACATTAGAACCAGAGTCATGGCAGCACAGTGATGGCAAGACAGGTTGTTTGTAAGCAGGACGCCGCTGTCTCTACTAAAAGAAAGATCTTTAGTAGTTTTACTACCGGTTCCTATCGACAGCACCCTACCAGGCACTTAGCTGAAGAATCTCCCAGCCATATTGTCAACATCGCATGCGCTCATGAGGTTGACAAAGGACATTTGCCACGAGCCGAGCCGACTGTAAAAGATCAGGTTTCAGAAACTCACGCATAAAGGCGATGTTGCTCTCAAAACAAGTCTGTTAACAGATTCTAAGCCTAAAACCATTATTAGTCAGCTCACACTAGGGCATGGGAGACAGACAAAAACCAGTGCCTTCGAAACATCAGTGCCATGTGGTTTCTGTCTTCTATCTCCCCTCTCATGAACAGAGTTATCCAGAGAGCTCACGTCTCATCCGGGCAATGGACAAAACCTGACTGGCTTACGCAACCATCTCAGAGTTCTAGTGGAACAAACACTTTCAAGTGGATCAGAAACGTTTCAATTATACAGTATAAAGTTCATGTACGAGAAGAGCCCAATTTGGTTTGGTGGACCGGTCCTATGGCAAGTTACAGACACGGCTCCCCTTCGTGGCGGAAAAGAGAAGTGATGTCCACCCACGTGGCCTCCTCGAGATTTCTTACCCCCTGCGACTTAACTCTGGAGCTCGAGACCAGTACCAGCCATCAGCGATCAGAAAAGCTACCAAACTCCTCTAATCACTGCTGAGTCATACAGACTCTACGACAGCACAATCCTAATTGGCACTTGAGAAACAATTACCTTCTTGAATCTCGGGAATTACTTGGTCATTTGAACTACCACCCTGACGACCCGCCATCTCCTCTTCCCTGTCTGATGCTAACCTAACCTCTGGAGCTGGAGGAAAACAGGCTGAGGCAGGATGACAAAACAGAGTACTCGTGCTTTCGCTCATCCAGCACTGCAGTAAGGCCTTGGTGGTCTGTAGGTCAGGGGTGCTGCGGCAACAGGGAAACCGACTATCATCGCTCCAGAAAAGGAGGCCCAAACTCCACTCATACAATGACTCTCTCCATCGCCAATCGCTCAAGCTTCACGTATGCTCCCTTCTTGAGAACAAACAAACAAACAAAGGTTAGCTTAGTCAATTCCTGGGCTTCGTGAAGACTCCCTTCCACAAATTGGATGCTTTGTAACGCTAAGCAGATGCTTACATGGAAAACTGTTCTAACATCTCCTCATCAAAATGACAGAGTCGCTGCATCTCTGACACCATGCTGTTCTGGAACTGAAGAACTCAGATGAATCAGCAATGAATTGTCTTATAAAATAGCTAACGTGACATGGGATGTATTAATAGGAATAAGGCCTGTAGGGACTAGGAAGTCATCTCCCTGCCATCACCTAAGCAGGACTGGGACTCGTTCTTGAACGCCATATGCAATCTGAGGTTCCAATTTTCAAGATATGTGAACAAACTGGAACCAGCCCAGGAGGCCTCTATTTAGCAAAAGGGATGTTCCCAAATGTGTAAAAAAGGTTTACAACTCTCCCTGAAATCCAAAAGAAGGGAAATGGAAAAGAGGGTATTTACTGAGCACATACTCTGTTCTTAGTATAGTTGACCCTTGAACGACATGGGTTTGAACTGCACGGCTCCACTCATTCAAGGATTCCCCTCCCCCCCCAGAAGTACAGTACAGTACTCTAAATGTATTTTCTCATGACTTTTAATAACATTTTCTTTTCTTTAGCTTACTTTATTGTAAGAATACAATATATAGTACATATAACATACAACATATTTGTTAATTGACCATTTATGTTATCAATAAGGCTTCTGACCAACGGTAGACTATTAGTAGTTAAGTTTTTGGGGAGTCAAAAGTTATATGCAGACTTTTGACTGTGGGAGGGAGTCAGCGCCCAACCCCTACATTGTTCAAGGATCAACTGTACACTTTACAGGACTCTTCACTTAATCTCTAACACAACCCTGGAAACCAGGTTTCATGCCTTTTGTACAAATTTGGAAACCAAGGCTAAAGGATATTAAGCAGCTTGTCCCAGAAACATCCAGCTAGCAGCATTCCTCAACTCTTCTGTCCCCCTTTCTGTGCCCCTTGGTTATTACTTATGCTTCTCTCTGGGGTTCTCTTTGGGGGGGTTTTTTGGGTTTTGGGGGGGTTGACTAAAACAAAGAACTATTTCAGAAAGTCTGGTGGTCTACTGACATCATCATAAACCCTAAGGTTTGAAAGAGTCAAATAAACATTTTAATATAACGTTGAAGCAATAACTGGATTATCAGCGTGTCAGGGAAGAAATATGCTAATTATCAAGCAACCACTTGGCTAAGGTTCAATTGTGGGAGTGCTAATTAATTCAATGAAAAGAATGTTGCACCGCCCTTCTAAAGTTGGTGCCAGGACTGATCTGTGGACAAGGCCACAGACATACAACCGCAGCAGGTGAGAAGAGCAGACACGGACCTCTGGCCCTCCACTGCCTCCCATGCATGGCAGCCACGACTTACTGCGCCCTCCTGCAGGAACTCTCTGGAGTCTTTGACCCCAAGCAAGCCCGGAGGACAGCAAGCATACAATTTTTCAGCAAAATATTGTGCAGAGACTGCAGCTCATTTATAATGCTAATTTAAAATGCCTTGTATTTACACAGCCTTTAATTAGCTCAGCCCCAACCCGTCAATCCCTCAGAAGATTTCTTCGCTGGGAATATCTGTAGGAGGAGCCAATTTTTTAAGGACTTCTAAACAGCCTAAAACTGGAGATCTACGTGTGGCTATTTAAAACTCGCCCACTTTGAGGTATGTGTGTTTTTCGGCTCTATAGCTCAGCTGTCTACCCAGGATTGCTCAGGAAAACCACAGGCCACCGTGCAACACGCATCTCCCGGTGGCGCCTCTCTCCTGTGTGGACTTCACGGACTTGCCCTCAGCAGAAGCAACTGCAACTCTACCCCAGGAATGCAGAGTGCGCCCTGCTTCCCTGCCGCGGGGCCAGGCTGAAACCACCGCTGGTCATCTCCGTCTATGGCACTTTCATGCACACAGCACATTTCTCCCAAAGGGCAGTTAAACAGCATCTCTGTGCACAGCTGCTCTGGGCAATCAGGAGCACCGAAAATTATGCACAGCACAACAGCCTCTATTTGACATCAGGATGTCCTGAACAGGCTCTCTGAATCAAAGGAAAAATCTACTGAACTATTTTCATGTGATGCAGTCACAAGTGGGCCGAAAGCAGTTCCATTTTATTTTTGCAGGTTACCCGTACCCTTGAAACAGTCCTTGTTACATGAAGCAATTCATCACATCCAATTCCAGCTCTACCCCATTTTCTATGGTCCACGCTCGGATTTGCACTTGCAAATAAAATAGGACAAACACCACTTAGACCACAAAACCTTCCAAAGCATTGTTAGACTCTCTTCACAAGCTACTCGAGGAAGATAAGGAAACATCTGTCTGCACCACATACTGTTTCTGGGTAACACTGTAAGGGAGAGAGAGTTTTTAAGAATTCTCTGTATGCCTATGCCAGCATTTAAACATTTTCTACTGCCCAGCTCATTCTCTACCTTTCCCTCCAGATCAAACACTATTATCCAGGAAATCTATTTTGAAGTATTTCTGTATTGGGAGACTTGTTTTTAGTTTTCTAAAACAGCACAATGGCTATTATTAGCAACAGCTCAAGTGGGAAAGTTTACAAAACCATTGAACACATATGAAAGGAAATGAGGAACTGAATAAAAAGTCTTTTCTATTCCCAAATTTTTATGACTATTTTTTTTAATGAAGAACAGAAAATAAAAGCTTGGTAAGGAAATGTAATTTGATTCTAAAGAGGCTTTACTAGGAGTCTCATTCCAAATTAAAAAATACATTTTCACCTTCACGAGGCACTTATGAATAGTCCCGAAGTGAATGTGCTTCTCAAGAAGGTTTAAAAAATAAAAAATAAAAAAACAAAAAACTTCATGAAGCGGCAAGGTGCAGATGGACCACAGCAAAGGGCCTTCCTGCGGCTCAGCTCCCTAAGGCGAGAGGGCCCTCCATCCCAGCAGAAATTTTGCTCAGGATCCTGAATTACCGTAGCAGAAGATCATCACTGATGCAGGGAGTCCCCGAGGAAAGCACACTATCACCCTCCCCGCTCCCCATGTTCTGAGTGTAATCTTGCACTGTGGGCTATCACAGTTCCTGGCAGCTAAAAGACCCAAGTTCTCAGAAAGATGGGGGGAGGAGCTCAGAGAGCCACATGCTGGGATCCCATTAGCTAGGTATCCCACACAAAGACTTCGCCTAAAAAACAACGTTGAAGTAGAAAGTGGTCACAAGAAAAGCATTTCCATATGGGAATCCAGCCACTTAACCTTCCCCTTCCACAGTTTCCTCCTTTATAAATTGGGGATAAAAGTACCTGCTGGAGCTTACTAATAGCAAGTATCACGTGTAGTATCAGTACAAATGCTTGGGAAAGCTGTGTGCATTCCCGGAGGCTGTCTCAAAGGATGCAACTAACTGCAACACACACACCTGTGAAAAGTCCTGCCCCAGAAGGAAACGAGGTTCGAGTTATACCTGAACGCTACTATTTTTGATAAGCTAAAATGCCCGTTCATCAGGGTGATGAAACAGGAAATATTTTAAATATATCAAATGCTTACAAATAAGATTTCTATACACAGACATTCCCATGCCCATTAAAACTAGTAACCACCATAAACCTTAAGCCAGGCTCACCAAAAAAAGGACTCAAACAAAATCAGAAATGAAAGAGGAGACAGAACAATCGACACCACAGCAATACAAAGGATTGTAAGAGAATGTTATGAAAAACTATATGTCAACAAATTGGACAACCTAGAAGAAATGGATAAATTCTTAAAAACAATCTCCCAAAACTGAATCAGGAAGAAATAGAAAATTTGAACAGACTGATTACCAGCGATGAAACGGAATCAGTAATCAAAACACTCCCAACAAACAAAAGTCCAGGACAGAGGGCTGCACAGGTGAGTTCTACCAAACAGTTAAAGAAGAGTCGGTACCTGTTCTTCTCAAACTATTCCAAAACATAGAAGGAAAACTTCCAAATTCGTTCTATGAGGCCAGATTACCCTGATACGACAACCGGACAAAGATACTACCAAAAAAGAGAACTGCAGGCCAGTATCTCTGAGGAACACAGACACAAAAATCCTCAACAAAACATTAGCAAACTGGATCCAACAATACATTAAAAGAAAGAAAGAAAGAAAGAAATCATTCACCACAACCAAGTGGGATTTATTCCTAGGTTGCAAGAGCAGTTCAACATTCACAATTCAACCAACATGATACATCACAACAACAAGAGAAAGGATAAAAACCATATGATCGTTTCAATAGATGCAGAAAAAGCATTTGACAAAATACAACATCCATTCATGACAAAAACCCTCAAAGTAGGTTTAGAGGGAACATACCTCAATATAATAAAGGCCATATATGAAAAACCCACAGCTAACATCATACTCAATAGGGAAAAACTGGGAGCTTTTCCCCTAAGATCAGGAACAAGACAAGGATGTCCAATCTCACCACTTTTATTCAACATAATAGTGGAAGTCCTAGCCACAGCAATCAGACAAGAAATAAGAGGCATCCAAATTAGTAAAGAAGTAGAAAAACTTTCACCTTTTGCAGGGACATTATACTATATACAGAAAACCCTAAAGACTCCTCCAAAACACAAGAACGGATAAATGAGTTCAGTAAGATCACAGGATACAAAACCAACATATAGAAATCTGTTGCATTTCTACACACTAACAATGAAGCAGCAGAAAGAAAAATTAACAATCCCATTTACAACTGCACCAAAAATAAAATACCTAGGAATAAATTTAACCAAGGAGGTAAAAGACCTCCAGTCTGAACACTATCAAACACTGATGAAGGAAACGGAAGACGACAGGAACAAATGGAATGATACGGCAGAACAAATACTGTTAAAGTGTCCGTATTACCCAGAGCCATCTACAGATCTAATGCAATCCCTGTCCGAATACCAACAGCATTTTTCACAGAACGAGAACAAACAATCCTAAAATTTGTATGGAACCACAAAGGACCCCAAATAGCCAAAGCAGTCTTGAGAAAGAACAAAACTGGAGATATCACAATCCCAGATACCAAGATATACTACAAAGCTGCAGTGATCAAAAGAGTAGGATACCAGCACAAAAACAGACACACAGATAATAGAACAGAATAGAGAACCCAGAAAAACCCACGATTATGTGGTCAATCTTCAACAAAGGAAGCAAGAGTAGGCAATAGGAAAAGGTCTCTTCAACAAATGGTGCTGGGAGAACTGGACAGCTACATGCAAAAGAATGAAACTGGACCGCTTGCTTATACCACACACAAAAGTAAATTCAAATTGGATTAAAGACCTAAATACAAGACCCGAAGCCATAAAAATCCTAGAAGACTAACATAATAAAAAAATTTTTTAAATAAATAAAAAATAAAATAAACGCAGGAACTGGGGCGGGGATCCTAGAAGAAAACATAGGCAGTGGGGGCGCCTGGGTGGCTCAGTTGGTTAAGTGTCTGCCTTTAGCTCAGGTCATGATCCTGGGATCAAGTCCTGCATCGGGCTCCTTGCTCAGCAGGGACCCTGCTCTGCCTGCCGCCCCCCCAACCGGTGCACTCTCCTTTGCGTGCACACTCTCTCTCGTTCGCACACTCGCGCGCACTCTCTCTCTCTCTCTCTCTCTCTCGTGTTCTCTGACAAATAAAATCTTTAAAAAAAAAAAAAAGCATAGGCAGTAATTTCTCTGACATTGGCCATAGCAACATTTTTCTAGAAATGTCTCTGAAGGGAAACAAATGCAAAAATAAACTATTGGGACATCAAAATAAAAAGCTTCCATATGGTAAAGAAAACAAAACATACTGAAGGGGAAAAGATATTTACAAATGACATATCCAATAAGGGGTTAATATCCAAGATACATGCAGACAACTCAACACCAAAAATCCAAATAATCCAATTAAAAACGAGAAGACATGAACGGACATTTCTCCAAAGACGACATACAGCTGGCCAGTAGTATGTATACAGCTGAAAAGACGCTCAACATCACTCATCATCAGAGAAATACAAAATCAAAACCACAATGAGGTATCACCTCACACCTGTCAGAATGCCTAAAATCAACACAAGAAACAGCAAGTGTTGGCAAGGACATGGGGGAAAAGGGGGGCGAGAGAGGAGGGAGAGAGGGGAGAGGAGGAAAGAAAGGGGGGGACCAAGAAAGCTGCAAGCAGCAAGCATTACAGAGACAGGTTGGAGGTGAGGGCTTCCAGCCCAGTACTCCAAGCAGCTGACAGCACTGAATGAAAAGGCTAGAAGACAATGGCCAAGCATCAAGGGATTTACAAGAACAATGGTGCATCCTTCAATTACATTCTTTTGCTTAAATGAATCTTTCAGTTTTTGTAGTGTTGGAGTGAAATCCATTTACAACTTCCAAAAAACAAAGCCAGCAGACAACCTGGAATTTGCTTAGTGGACCTAAACAGTGACGCTGTTGTAACTGGCAAGGACCCTTTTGCCTTTAAAGAGACATTTAATTGTGTGCTGATGAATGTTCACTAGATTTCCTGAGGTGATCATTTCACTATGTATCTCAAATCATGTAGTACACCTGAAACTAATGTATGTCAGTTATATCTCAATTTTTTAAGGGCAGCATAAGAGATCCTTGTCACGAAACTGTTCTATACCTTGACTACTGTGGTAGATCCATGAACCCACACATGATAAAACTGCATAGAAATATACTACAGCCACGCGCACACATAATACAGGTGAAATCTGAGTAAGCTTGGAGTGCATCAATGTGAATTTTCTGGTTATGATATTATGCTATAGTCTGGTAACATGTTGCCACTGGAAGAAGCCGGGTGAAGGGTACACAGGATCTCTCTGCATTATTTCTTACAACTGCAGTGAATCTACAATTACCTCAAAATAAAAGTTTAATTAAAATAGCATTAACAGGGGCGCCTGGATGGCACAGCGGCTTAAGTGTCCAACTCTTGATTTCGGGGGCTCAGGTCATGATCTCAGGGTCAGGAGATTGAGCCCCAAGTCGGCTCAGCACAGAATCTGCTTGAGATTCTCCCTCTCCCTCTGCCCCCCCCATCATGCTCCAAATAAAAGCTTTTAAAAAAATTTTTTTTAGTAAAATAGCAACACTAATAAATAAAGCGCAATACAGGCAGGTCACCCGGTGACCACAACGCTAAGAGAATGTAGAACAGACAGAGCAGGATCGCCATCCTCTCTCCAGGAGCACACTCCCTCCAACTCCCCAGGGAGCGGCTTCCCTCTTCAGCGCCTTCCAACACGCTGTCCCCTGCCTGAAACACTCCTGGCCCCTCTCCTCGCTCAGCTAGTCTTCTCCAGCCCTCGGTTTCCAGCAACGGCGGCACTTTCCCAGAGACACCGCGGTCTCCCCGGGATTCTCCCTCAACACTGTGTTTTGTTTCTCTCCCCGCAGCACTCACGTACCGTAAGTTAGGCATTTGTTTCCTAAGGTATTTATGCACTTACTTCCCGGCTCCCTCGTACATGTACAAGCCAAGAAGTCAAGAATCATTTGTTTTGTTCACCGTTTTATACCCAGCTCAATGACAATCACCAAGCTCGGGGTGCACTTACTGAAGGAACTTGGGAGGGTGGAAGAGACCTTACAGTCAAAAGGACAGTGATGGGCCCCGGGCTGGAGACTAAGGCAAACAGCTCCGGGCTGAGCCCAGGCTCCGCACTTTCCTGAGTTCCACAGCTGAGTGAGACATGCAGTGCCCTACGGAGGGCAGTACTAACCTGACGTCATCCTGGCAAAATAACAGACTGAAATACCAAGTCAATCGCTCTATGTGAAAGAAGTCTGAAGAAAAATGTACAGTAGTGCCCAATTTCTGATAAGCAATCTGTCCATAAAGCAGCAGGCTTACAAATGATGCCTGTGCTCTGCTCTCTCATTGTATTTCCAGACACTCTGACGGTACCATAAATGACTGTAATAAAACCTACCCAGGATATGAGAGTTTCTTTTTTTTTTTTTTTTTTTAAAGATTTTATTTATGTGACAGAGAGACAGCTAGCGAGAGAGGGAACACAGCAGGGCGAGTGGGAGAGGAAGAAGCAGGCTCCCAGCGGAGGAGCCCGATGTGGGACTCGATCCCAGAACGCCGGGATCACGCCCTGAGCCGAAGGCAGACGCTTTAATGACTGTGCCACCCAGGCGCCCCAGGATATGAGAGTTTCAACAAGCACATCAAAAAGGAATTTGTGAGTGAATAAGAATCCATACCTACTAAGCTAGTTCAGTAGTTGCAACCATCTCACCCACGATCCTGGGATCTCTAATAATGTAAATGTGGTCTTTGCAAAAACACCAAGGTCCAAAATCTCTTCCTTCATAATACAACAGAGTCCCAGACTGCTCACCTTAAGTCTGTTAACACACCAATCTTTCCCCATACAATATTCTAGTCCCTATTGTAGACAGCAAAGCTTTGGCCAAACACCGAAAAATCTGATGACGGAAGCAACCCAGACCTAAGATCTCTCCAGATGGTAGTTATAGCATAAACTATGACAGGTTGATAATGAGAAACGGGGGAGGGGGTCAGGTGGGAGAGGCAGGTCTATGAACCTAAACTGCCTGGTCACTGTCACTACTCAAGGCCAGTTTTTCACTTCAAAAACCCATGACTCAAGCTGCATTTTCTCGTGGCTTTCCAATGTTATCCCCTCCCTCAGCACAACCGATTATCACTTCCAGCCCTCTCCTCGCTACTAAATGGCCCCTTGCATCTCTTCATCCTCTCCTTATTTCTGGAACTCTTCTTCTCATAGAGCTGTTTGCTCCAAAGTTTTACCACAACAGGTGCCAACTGCCTCAACAATTATTTCATTTTTAAGAAAGCATTTTAGCAGTGGCTGGATATCTCAAAGCACAAATGAGTTCTACGGTGTTTGGTTTTCAAAAGTCGCCTATAGTTTATAAGAGATGCAGAGAACCGAGGAACTGAGCTGCCTAAGACTTGAGGGATCTCAGGACTCAATCAGAGCTCTGCTGTGAGCTCCACTCCTTAGTCCAGACTCTGACGTCCCCGTCTTCAATCCCATCACAAGCCCGCCACATCCGCAGCACTTTCTAAGGAAAAGACCCCGGGCTGATTCCCAGTACCAAGGGGACAGAGTTTTCAAGTGATGGCCCCACTTGCAGGTGACTGGACTAGAAATGAGCCCGTGACCAGGACAGCCAATGCAAAGATGGTTCAGCAGGGCCTCTCAGAGGTCAAGAGAGGCTCGAGCCCCTCTCAGTGTTAACACTCCCAGTTATGTTAATAAAGAATCGACAAGACATTTTAATACGTACATTGAACAAATTAACATTTCTAACACCCAAACACTTATGACTAATTATGCTCTTCATGAGACAGTTACAAGATTTATAAAACATATTAATTCATAGTGCACTACAGGCAGAATATCCGTTAATGAGAAACAAATTTAAATTTGGATGATGAATGCCATCTTCTTTCAATCTTGCCAGTTTGTCTCTGTGACGGGATGTATAGCTCGTGTGCAGATAACACTAAGGGAACCAAAGTGTGGCCCTTCGCGCATATGAGGCCCACGCTAAATGGCCTTGCAGTCAACCTCCTCCAGCAGCCTCCCCGACATCACGCGCACTATGCCCTGCTGGCCAACAACAAAGGACAAGAAAATTTAATTAGAAGTTCTACTTAACAACAATGATGATAATTAGTGAGACCCGTAAGTCATCTGAGCTGCTTTAAAGAAGGAGATGTAGTCACAAACTCCTGCTGGCAACATCCCTGATCTGGAACAACCTTGTCAACATGGTACCTGTGAGGCCCAGCCATGGCACACAGTTTGCATCCTTAGATAGTCCTGAGATTCTCATCTCTCGTCACCTGCAACCTGAACGGTAACCCCTGCTACCATGTTTTTGTGCCTCAGGACCAGCAGAGCCTAGTGTCAAGCTTTCCTGAAAATTCTTGAGAGGCTACCCCTGTGCAAAATTTACCCAAGCCTGAAAACCTCAGGGGGTTAAACAGAATACAGTACTTTCCCACTTCACTTAGCAAATTGCCCCCACCTTTATGGTTTTCATGGCCCTTCCTTTCTAACAGTTTTGCTCTCAACCCCTCAGCTTCTCTCTTCACTAAGAAAGTCCAGCATTTGGGGCGCCTGGGTGGCACAGCAGTTAAGCGTCTGCTTTCGGCTCAGGGCGTGATCCCGGTGTTATGGGATCGAGCCCCATATCAGGCTCCTCCACTGAGAGCCTGCTTCTTCCTCTCCCACTCCCCCTGCTTGTGTTCCCTCTCTCTCTGGCTGTCTCTATCTCTGTCGAATAAATAAATAAAATCTTTAAAAAAAAAAAAAAAAGTCCAGCATTTAATTCATTATTTCCAGATTCTCAGATGCAGAGATTTCTTAACAGTGTTCTTAGGGAAAAGAAAAATACTGCATTAAATATACACATTGATTCTTCGATACACTGGAATTCCAAACATGTTTTTAAAAGTTAACGTCTTAGAGTGAAGAAAATAAGATAAATGTGTCTATTTCAATTAGGAAGAAGCAATGGAATTTGGGCAGAAATGGCCAAACCTGGCTGGTAGCAAAGTCCTAGGAAACATGGCAGCGGGGTAAGAAGAAAGAGAACCAAAAGGAAGCAAGACAAAGATGTGGGAACTCACTTCAGACAATGCACATACAATGTCTAGAGAACGTTGCCAATTTCCCAGAGCTCTGCATTAGAAACTTATCCAAACGCTACGTAGATTTGCAAGGCCCTTCTAGTTGCACTTTTCCCTCACAATGATTTCTATTAACCCAACCCACTCAGCTCTTGCTTCTCTTGCATTCCATCAAATCTGCATCACTTATCAGAATCATACCTCTGCTTCCCTCTTAAAAATTAGAGCCCTCAAAAAAAAAAAAAAATTAGAGCCCTCAGAGAACAAGGAATTGTTGGAGACGAGATAAGAAGAACACTTCCAGGACCTGAGCCCAGCTCCGGAGAAACAACCCAGGTCTACACAGACCATACCAAAGAGGAAACCCAAAGCTCTTGGAGTCTGTTCTACCTTGAAACAATTCTTCCGAATGTGGGTGACTTGGCATTTCAGAACCTAACAAGGTCAGAGGAGAGGCAATGTGAGGCGATCTTTACCTCAGGTCATTCTGACAAATGCTAGTGAAGAAACCAACTGGACCTGATGCCCAAAAGGCAGGAGGGAGGTCACAATGGACAAGAGCACAGCCTCAGCCCTCACTGGGTCTAGCTGCACAGTCTCAGACAAGTGGTAAAACCTTTCTGGGTCTCAGTCTTCTCCTCTTAACCTGAAGGGGTTGAGACAGCCTCTACTGTCACTGCAAGAACATGCTTCTATAACTGTATGCCATGTGTCCTATAGGTCACCTGCCCAACAGTACCTGCAACCAGTATTATCCCAACAACAAATGGGATGACATCATTTCTAGGCTGCAAGAAAAATAAAATCTGGGTCCCTCTCTATATAAAATGATACATACTTTGATTTCCAAATTCTTAAATACTCTATAGGAAAGAGCACCATCTGAATCTTTAAAAAAGAAGAGCAAAAGAAAGGGTTTATGTTTCACTTTAAGAAGTACATTTGTGGGGGCGCCTGGGTGGCTCAGTCGTTAAGCGTCTGCCTTCGGCTCAGGGTGTGATCCCGGCGTTCTGGGATCGAGCCCCACATCAGGTTCCTCCTCTCCCACTCCCCCTGCTTGTGTTCCCTTTCTTGCTGGCTGTCTCTGTCTCTGTCAAATAAATAAATGGAATCTTTAAAAAAAAAAAAAAAGAAGTACATTTATGGGGCCCATTATTCAAAGAAGCAAATACCAAAATATATGAAGATACATACATACTGTAATAGCGATGTAGCGGGACAGATGGCAGCGACCCTTGTGGTGAATCTAGCATAATGTATGAACTTGTCAAATCACTAATTCATCCACCCATAACATAACGTTGTGTGTCAACTAGACTCAAATAAACTGTGCATATATATGAAGATACATAAAATGATTTAATCAGAGTTAGCCGTTAAAGATCATCTCATAACATCATCCAGTCTGGCCCCCTCATAGACAAGAAAAATTAAGCACAGAGAGATTAGTAATTTGCCCAAGGACACCCAGCTAGTGAGAGGCAGGCCAAATACTCGCACCCAGCCAAGAATGATTTAATTATTCCAAAAAGGTATCCGAGGAGGTTAGCAAATTCTGGGATAAGCTTAGGAAGCTAATGTCAAAGAGGACAGCCAAGCCCTCCCACACAGCATTGCTTACTGCTCTCATACCCAAGCCGGAACTCCAGGCTGACCAGTGCGGGAGGCATCGATCATTGGCTCCCATATTCACTCATTTCCATCCGTGGCAATGGTGGCACAAGCCCCACTCCCCTTCCAAACCAGGCCAGCAGCTCCAAAGGGGTTACGACCTCCGATTCCGGGCCAGGTTTCCCACTTCATTGCTGTTACCGTACCACACACAGTCGCCTCACCAAACCATGGGAAGCTGATGCTGCCAGTGCCAGCCCGCCAGCCAAGCAGCAGCAGCTGCCCCAAAGCTATCACCCTGGGACCTCACTTCCTGTTCTGGCAATCGAGCCCACATCCGTGCCAGCTCAGGGTCTGGCCCATCGTTCTCAAAGCTTAGAGCTGGACAGCCCCCAGATATCCAAGAAACCATCTGTTACAAAACCCTCCCTCCTCCAACTTCACTTCACAACAGACAGCAGAGATCTGGTCACACAAGCGGGAACTAGCAAGAGTCCTCTGAACTGAGGGGTCCTCACAGAGGACCCGGGCCATGCTGACCCTTATCCAGAAAGGGGGGAAGCCAGCAGTGTTCAACCAGACAACCTGAAATCAGCACGTCTCTTATTCTGACAGCCTTAACCATATGGTCGAGGTTCGAAAAATGCACAAAAGTACATTCAACTTTCTGAAGTTCTAGAATTTTGAACCATTTCTCCTTTTGAATGTCTATTTATTCTCTAACACTTTTCAAAGCAAAAGTCACCTGTACTAAAGACAAGGCAGGAACAATCACACTAATAACCTACAAATATCCCGAACTTGAAACAACATAAACTTACTTTCCAATTAAGAGCAAAATCAGAATAAGACCAAGTGCTCTGCAAAAGCCATTCCAGTATTACTATATTTAAATTCCAAGTAAACCCCAAGCAGTTACATTTGCATAATAATAGTCCTAATAACTAACACTGATTGCGCATTCACTATGCGCCAGACTGTACTAGGATCTTTATACATCCGATCTCACTGAATTCTTCTAACAGCTATATTATCATCTCCTCACCCCCTTCCTTAAGTAAAGGAGGCATATGGCGGGTAACTAACTTGCCTCAGGTCACAGCAATAAAAAGTGGCAGGGTCAAGGTTCAACACCTAGGGCCATGGGACTCCAAAGCCAGTGTTTTTAACATGACCACACATGGCATGGGGTCTTTGGTGTGTAGAAGCCAAAACTAAATAAAACGGCATTTTAGTTCATTGAACCACATCTCTCTGCATTTTAAGAAGGTCTGTGTAAGTGACTGCCCTGCAAATGTGCAGGCGAGGGAGGGAAACTGGCCCTCATCTGCCAAGTCTGCAGCACAAATGTCAAGCAGCTCCATGGAGCCCGAGGAGCAAGTGAACCGTGTGCCTGGCAAGGTTATATGTGTGTCTGCCTCAGACTCGAAATTTTTCAAAGAAATGAGGAGCCGAGGAGATGGGAAGGAGAATCTCATTCTGAATTCTGCAGAGCATGTTGAATAAATACGACCAGGCCCACACAGCTCGGATAAAGTCAGTCCATCAAAATAAACCAAATCCCTTACTACCTTCCTTTCTTCACCCAACAGGCACTGTAAGCCATGAGCGCGCGCGCGCACACACACACACACACACACACTGACCTTATTAGTATTAGCCTATTTAAACCTTACATTTTTAATTCTGTTTATTCTCTCGTGGGGAATTCATTCGGCAAACATTTGGCTTCACTTATACTTATGTTGCTGTGTTTCAGTGCGGGTGTCAAGAGGGCTTCCTCGTGGGCAGCAGCTCTCAGAGGTCTCCTGCACTACCCACAGTCACGAGGCAGCCGGATTTAGGGCCGAACAACAGAGATCATAAGGATGAAATAACACAGCCGCGGACCACTGAGTGTATTTAGTAGTGGTCGTGCTTGGATCAGCTGCACAAGCTCGAGAGGTTTGAGTAAGTGAATTCCTTTCCTTGCTGTGCCTCTTCTCACTCTTCACGGTCAACTTCCATTTCATAGTCTTACCGAGCACCTAGAATGTACCGGCCACTGTATTAGACGCTGGGAATACCACAGTGAGCAAAGTAAGCTTACTGTCTAGTTGGAAAGACGGAAATTATTCCAATAATGACAAAAAGGCGTGATTTACAGGGGAGCACTCTGAAGGAACACCCACTGAGGAGTATTGTGACAGTTTTTAAACACAGCCACAAATTCTGGTATTCCTCCCATTGAGAGGTGAGGTCTAGGTCCCCCCGTGTGAATCTGGGCGGGCTATGGCAACGTCAACCGTTACAGTATGGGGTGGAAATAAAGCTATGGACTGCCAAAGCTAGGTCATGAGCGGCCATTCAGCTTCTTGCTACTTTTTATTTGCCAGAATACCTACTCTTAGAGCCCTGAACTGTCCTGCAACAAGTCTGCCTCTCCTGAGGCTGCCCTACGATGAGGAAGTCTAAGCCACATCAAGGAACCATGGGTAGGAGTGCCGGTCAACAGTGCCAGCGGAGCCCAGTTTTTCGGTCATCCCAGTCTGCACACCAGACACAGGAGTGGTGACGCTCCCAGGGGATTCCAGCCCGACACTGTGGACCTCTTCCCTGCCAAGGCTCCAGACATCTCAGAGGACAGACAGATCATCTTCAGTGGATCTGAATTCCTGAGCCACAGAATCCAAGAGAATAACAGGTGGGTGCTGTTTAACACCAGGAAGTTTCGGAGTACTCAGTCCCTCCAAAAACATCACAGCGAGAGATGACTGAATCAAGTGTAGTGTACAGAACAGGCAGCCTCATACCGCAAGTCCCGCATGAAAGTAATATTGGAGAGGAGGTCAGAGGGTGGAAAGGCTTCCAACAAATGCAAGGAAGGGGATGGCAGAAAAAAAAAGAAAAGGAATAAAAGCAGCTAGGAGGCACAGGCCCTGTGGTCAGAGGGAGCATGGCTGGCACAGGAAGAAAGCCAGCTGGCCAGGGCCCAGAGTAAAAGAGGAGGAAAAGGCTCAGGAGAGAGGCAAGGGCCAGACTATGTTCAGGGCTTTGGTCTCTTACTTGACAGTAGTCAGAACTTCCCGAAGGGTTTTTTCATTTGGGTTTTTTTTCTAATTGAGGTAAAATTCACATAACACGGAAGTTACTGTTACGGATTGAATTCTGTCCCTGAAAAATTCATATGAAGTCAAAACCAGTACCTCAAAACGTGACTTTATTTGGAAACAGGGTTGTAACAGATGTCATGAGTTATGATAACAAAGGTGGGCCCTAATCCAATAGGACTGTGTCCTTACAAAAAGGGGAAACCTGGACACACACGTCCATAGGAAGAACACCATGGTGAAAGACAAAGGCGGAGCTGGAGTGACGGCCCTATGAACCAAGGAAGGCCAACGATCACCAGCAATCCACCAGAAGCTAGGAGAGAAGCCTGGAACAGATTCTCCCTCCACGTCCTCAGAGGGAAACAACTTTGTCAACACACTGATCTCAGACTTGCAGCCTCCAGAACCATGGGACAAAAAGTTTCTCCATTTTCCGTCACTGAGTTTGTGGGACTTCGTTACAGCAGCCCTCAGAACTAACATAGTTGCCATGTTAAACTGTACAATTTGGCGATTCTTTAGCATCTTCAAAAGAGAGTGCAATGATCACCATGATCTAATTCTAAAACATGCTCATAGATCAAATGGAAATCCTGTTCCCTTCTGCCCCCAGTCCTGGCAACCATTAATCTGCTATGAAGTTGCCTAGGCTGGACCACATAAATGGAACATACGATATGTGGCCTTTTGTGACTTGCTTCTTGGACTTCACATAATGTTTTCAAGGTTCATCCATGTTCTAGAATGTATGAGCACTTCATTCCCCTATATAATAATAGCTGCGTGTATACATTGTATTGTAAGTATACACCATTATCTTTACCCATTCATCACCTGGACATTTGATTTTTTCCAGCCATTCTGAGTATCCTTGCTATTGAACATTCCTGGACATGTTTTACATGAACATCTGTTTCTATCCTCTTGGGCATATGCCTAGGAATTGCTGGGTCGTGTGGTAACTCTAGGTGTAAATTTTTTGAGGAGCCGCCAAAGGGCCTTCCACAGCAGCTGTACCATTTCCATTCCCATCAGCAAGGTCTGAGGGTTCCCTGGAAAGTTTTAAGCAGGTGGGGTAAACGTCAGAATTGTGCTTTGAAAACAATAAGAGGAACCAGCTTTTGTGAAAGAACAGGAGTTCTTTTGGGACTGGTGGGTGTGACATGCCCTTTAAAACATTGGCATGTTTTAGGTGAGTGGAAATACCAGGTGGGAGAGGCTTGGAAAAGCAGCAGGTGGGCTCTGGAGTTAACACTGGACACTGCACAGCCATAGGCATGGCTCAAGAGAAAGTACCGAGTGTAGAAAATGGCAGCTCTGCCCGAATCTTCCAGGAGCTGCAAAAAAATGAACAGTGGGGTCAAGGATAAGGAGTCTGCAAAATGGAGCACCATAAGTAGAATGGAACAAAATAATAAAACTGGTGGGATAAGAAAGAGGAAGGTGACAGAGCCAAGACAAGAGACTCACCAAATTATAAGAAACGGCAATCTGGAAAGGGTCTAAATTCTGACACCTTAACAAAGAAGATAAGCGTCACTTTACTTCTTTCTACACTTTCTTATTTTTCCTTTTTGGAAGGGAGACAGGGTAGGTAGTTCAGGGCAATACTTTTAGGCTCCTCGGTCTTATCTGTAAGAAGTTAAACTCCTCGACCTTTTATGAGAACTGGTGAATAAATGCTTTTCAGTCTGGACATCAAACGTAACTAACTTAAAATAGACCTCGTGAGGGAGCCGCGTGGAAAGAATCTGGTTATGTACTTAACAAGATCCTATTGTTTCATCAAAGCGTCTGAAAGCCAGGGAAGACAGTTGGACACCACTT
The DNA here is from genome assembly GCF_024610735.1 of Ursus americanus. NCBI lineage: Eukaryota > Metazoa > Chordata > Mammalia > Carnivora > Ursidae > Ursus > Ursus americanus. Next base: position 5,557,511 of record NC_142134.1, on the reverse strand, counting down.
CAAAGTATCACTAAGAAATCAACAGCGATTAAAGCAAGGGAATAATCGTCCCCCTATACACCCTCCCTGCTGACAAGCAGGTATTTAATTACAGGGGCAAATCAAAAGAGGAGAAGCCTAAGAATAAACCTATAATAATATCTTCTGTCCCATTTCAAAATTATAGTTTGGATTATTTTGTTCCTCAAAAGCCAGAGTTCCAGAGATTATAAAACTCTTTACATATCAATCAAGAGTGTAGCTAATTCTTTCAGGCCTACATTGCACAGAATTGAATTTTAACTTTGTAATTATGTGAGCAAAAGACTCGGGGTTAAATAAACACTGCCTTTCGTGGAGCATAGAAGGCCAGTCTCACTCAGGTCGAGCCCATCCTGGGATACAGACCCATACCCTTGGTTAGCCCACTCCTTTAAAGACCCACAATTTTAATACAGGATCAGGAAATGAAAAATTGCATTACACTGAATTACTTTATTTGAATATCACACACAATCCCATATTCACTCTATATTCACATCCTTTGAATGAAGTGATTTCGTCAATTGACAGAAGAGGTGTCCTCCCAGAGTAAGCTTGGAAAATCAGATCTTTAAGGTAAGTATATGTCAGGCAGAAATCCAACTGATACTAGGACCCTAAAAGATACCTTCTTTTCCTTTATATGGAAAACTATGAAACTGGTTCCAGTTATATTACCAAATTCAATCATACTGGAAAAATAAAAATCATTGTGAGTATTCACTACAATCAGGCACATATGCTGGTATTTGTGCCTGGTATTTAACATATGTTATTCCAAAGGTATTATTATCCTGGTTTTACGGACAAAGGTCCTGAGGCACGGAAACTTCATATCTTACCTCTAGTGAGACAGAACTGAAATACAAACTTTTTTTCCTTCAAACCACAATGCCAGGACTGCCTCTACCATACTATGCCTTCATAGACTTATTGTGGGAATTTTTAGAACATTATTGCCACGTACAGATGTAACTGCTGCGTAACGATGAGAAAAGTCAAAAATGAAAGATGGCAATCTCCCAGAGGAAAAAAATATTACCCTAATACTTACTTAATAAGTAACATTTTATTACTAAGTTCTACAAGACGTTATTTGGTTTACTTTGGTTTTTTTGTTGTTGGGGAGGGATGAAATTTTTAGATATGGGGAGTAATAAAACAGCAAATGTTCTCAGATGCTATTTTCCACAGTACATAAGAAAAAGTTCTCTCGAAGCCCCTGGTTCAAAGAATCAGTTTGATCATGGTACTTGGAGAGACTCTAAGAGCAGTAACTAATGCTAATTAGTACTTAATGGGGTAGAGCCACAAACATTAACTTATTCATTAATTCTCACCACATGTCCCTGAAGCAAGTATGAGCACCCCTCTTTTACAGAGGGGGGGAAAAGCTAATGTTACGTAACGTGATGGCAATCGACTTCCAAAAAGTGCTGGTCGTAAATAAAAAAGACAAACACTATACTTAAGGCTTTAAACTCTTTGTGTAAACAGGGGCACGAATGAGCATACTTCTAAACATGACCAATAACTATACTCAACCCAGAACAATCACTGAAAATGCATAGTATTCCAGAAAGCAAAATATGGTTTGAAAGTACTGCAATGTAACGGAAATAATAAAAATAGGAGAGGGAGGAGAGAAAAGCCAGGAATTGCTGAATCCTTACAATATGCCAGACCCCATTCTAAGTACCTTGTGGTCATTAATCCTCAGTCTTCACAATGGGCTTGTGAGGTGGGTACTACGATTTCCCTCCTATGTGGTAACTGAAGCAACATGAGTCACACTGATGGTTCAGAGGATTTGAAACCAGGGAGGCTCCCAAGTCCATGCTCTTGCCCACGACATCACACTTAAACAAGGCACAACTCGTCTTCATGTTTAATCCAACATTACCCATGCAAGATGGAACTTATTTCACCAAGGAGAAGAGACAAGTCCCTTAATGCTTCGCACTTTGCCCTGTTTCCAGGAGGACTCCTTCTGACATATGCCCTGTGGACCTCTGGTACAATACAACGTCAAGCCAGATCTAGTCCACTCCAGCTCTAGTCCACTCCAGCTCTAGTCCACTCCAGCTCTAAGATACCCATCTGTATCTAAAATACTCATTCGTATCCTTAATGGCTTCATCCAACCTACTCCTTGAATTCAATTTCCTCTTGAATACACTTAATAGCTTCTTTGTGAATGAATCCTATTAGTACCATTTATTCATTCCTTTCTGAAATCACGTGTTTAGAGGCAGGAAAATAGCATGTCAGTATTATGTTTATTTTACAAAATACACTTCTCTTTTAAAAAAGTATTCTTGCCTAGCGAGATCTTTATGCATTAAGTCAGTTGTAAGAGAAAATTTATACTACCCCGTGAGCTTTAGAAGTTGAATACTATGTTTATAAGAAATAAAGCAAGAAGAGTAGAAAACACTTCATATCTAAGTATCTCTAAAGGATTTTCCACAAACCAATTATTCACTCATTCCAAACTCACTTGTTATTTTATCAACCTGTGCTTCAAGGACCCCCCTCCTGAGACTCCCCAGGGGAGTAGCTGTGAACAATACAGGTGGAGACCTAGTGAATTCAAGTTGCCAAGTAAAGTCTGCATCACTCACAAACGGCCCACATAAGTCTGAGGTACCTGAAGTTTGAGAACCGCTAAGTCCCCACTATGTCCCACCTTACAGAACGAACGACTATGCAAAGGGCTTATTCCCATTCCCTGAACCTGTCTCCCCGCTTCTACCCTTCTTCCTATCCCCAGAGCCCTGCTATTCCCTACATAACGGGGGGTTCCTTTCTCAACCCTAAGTCAGCTCATGTCACTTCTTCGCTCAGAACTCTCCAAAGGCTTCTCATGACCCTCATGGCCACAAGCCCCGATTGACTCCCTGCTTTCCTACCATTCTTTCCTTCCCTACCACTCTCCCTTGGCTCCATCCACAGTGCTGCCTCCCCCCACCCCCAGCCCCTCTGAGGCACAGCCTTTGCACCCTCTAGGCTCCGTCCACCTAGACCGCTCTCCTACCAACACCAGCATGGCCTTTACCTCACTTTCTTGGGAGTCTTGCTCCAGAACCACCCTCATGGGAAGCCTCCGTTGCCCACCCACCCCAAGAACCACCACACCTGTCCCGCTCTCCAGCCCGAGTCTGTGCTCTTTAGCACTTATCACAACCTGACCTACTTGCTAGTTTATTTATCTTGTTAGTGGTCTGTTACCCTCACTAAAATGTAAGCTTCATAAAAGTAAGGATTTTTTTTTAGTCTGTTTTAAAATGTATCCCACTTGGCACACAGAAATCGAACCATATTTTTTTTAATAAATTTTTTTTAAAGATTTTATTTATTCATTCGACAGAGATAGAGACAGCCAGCGAGAGAGGGAACACAAGCAGAGGGAGTGGGAGAGGAAGAGCAGGCTCCCAGCGGAGGAGCCTGATGTGGGGCTCGATCCCAGAACGCCGGGATCACGCCCTGAGCCAAAGGCAGACGCTTAACCGCTGTGCCACCCAGGCGCCCCTCGAACCATATTTCTGACTGAATATCATGAACGCTCAAAGAAAGGTATGAATGGAGTGTTGTAAAAATCTAAAGGAGAGGGCCACCAATTCCTCGTGGGCACAGCCCACCTCTCCTCAGAGACAGTAACACAAGCTGGGGTTTGCAGGAGGAATACAGAACACCCCCTAAGAAAAGAGAGGATATTCTAGGTAACTGGCCTGCAAAATGCCAACATCATGAAAGACAAGAATGAGGAACTCTTCCAGATTGAAGGAGGCTAGAAAGGTGTGAAGGACATAATTGGGACAACTAGAGAAAGTCGAAGGGAGTCCCTCAGTGGAGGTATATAGGAGTTCTTTTCCAGTCTTCTTACAACTTTCCTAGAAGTTTGAAGTTGTTTCAAAAGAAGAAAAAATAGTGGCTCAGAAAACCAAAAAGAAACGGAATCATAGGAGTAAATGTAACACATTAAATAACCCGTAAATGAAAATGCAATGAATACAGTACAGAGGGAAAGGGCTATTTCTCCCAAATGTTTCTATCCCCTTTCTCCCCCACTCCTCCAAGAAAAACTTTGGGCCTATATCATCTTGGCTTAGAGTCAGCCCAAATATGGTCATTTTTCTTTAAGTGTCACACAAATAAACCCCTGGATTACAGTGGAAACACAGCATGCGGCAGGACATTTGTCTGTATCAACTCTTAGCAAATGACATCTCTTTTCTCCCTACAGAGTAGAAGCTTGATCCCCATGAATTGCTGTAACTCAAAGCATACTTTTTACATAAAAATAATGATAGCGTTGGAAATAGAAAAAGTAAATCTTTGGACCGGATTGCTGTTTTGAGCCAAAGAAAAGGACTGAATATAAAACAAGGCAGAAAAAAAATAAAACAGCAACAGCACTAGGTTATAAAGAAACAGATTGACATAGATTTTTTTGAAACTGGAAGATACAGGCAACATGCCTAGAATTTAGATACCAGTATTAAGGACCAAACACTCTTCCAAGCTTCTACAGCTCCCCTGACAGGTCAAATCTCATTACAACAAACACCACAGCCATACGGATATGAGTAACCCAAAGCATGCCTAGCTCATGAACTCCTTAATGCAGGCAATATACAGTATCTAACTGTGTTCCCCATTTTAAACACGGAAGTACAAACACACAAAACAAAATCGCTGAGTGATTACTGGCCGTACAAAGGACTCACATCAGAAGGCCCCTGATGTTCCATAAGGTACAAGGCTCGTTGTAAAATACAACAAAGAAACTAAATGAGCTTACATACAACTTTTCAGGGATACATCTATGTACTGTACAACCAAATAGGCACATGAAAGCAGGAATTTAATGCCACAGCAGGGGAGTCTAAGGACGGATGCAGCACTCCTTCCAAGTCCTCTACGGTCCTTTGTATGTGAGGTCGACCACGCTCCCCAGTTGGTACTGGTTTAAGGTGAATTTTCTTCCAAAGTATTGAAGTTGGGAAATTTTCCATTTGAAGAATATGTTGTGCCAACTGAAAAATGGTTAGATCTGGCAACACAGGGTGCATCTTCTCTGGTCAGCCATCAACTGGAGGAAAGCAGCTCCCTGTACACAGGGCAGAAGCACGGCTGACCCCTACCTCACTCCCTATCACTCCCTACCGCATTCCCACCTCCAGCCTGCAGTGGCTTGTTTTCCTCCCGGTCCCTCGAAGCACAAGCATCTGCAGCCCCGGCTTTGAAAAAACAACAGCAACAACAGAATGGCCAACGTGCTAGGGTACCAAAACTCAGCTACAGTAACACATTCTGCTCTAACAAGACTTCAGAGAGAAAGCACATTAGTACGTATAAATCACATTCATATTTTTCCAAAGGCATTCTCACCAGCATCACTAGTGAAGAGGCAAAGTTTATCAGTTTTAACTGAAACCACTTTCCTTTGGAAACAGGAATGCTTCGGGAGTCTCTTAGCTTATCAAAATGTGACATTATTTGTTTTAGAAGCCCTCTAAATGAGTTCAACACTGATCGTAGTGATGTATATTTTTTCCACAATTAAAAAAAAAAAACAGAAAAAAGCTAGCAATCATAAACATACACAATCTATAATGGAAACAATAAACAGAATTGCCCTAAACCACCAAAAGAATGACTTCTTTCTGAATTTCCCAATCTTCCAGGTACATACTACATGTAATCAGAATATCTTCAATCCCAGAGGAACTACTTGTAAGCACATCACATGCTTCTCTGTGCCTCAATGTCCTCATCAGTGAAGGGTGAAGAATGGCAGCACAGACACCGCGTGTGGTCACTGGGAGGATTAAATTAATTCATTCAAGCACGCAGCACTTAAAACAGTGCCTACCACGTAAGTGTTTCTTTTTAATTTTTACATGGCAATCACTACTGCTGAGCCTTGCATTACTTGAGACACTGACCTACACCGCAGATAAGTTATGTTTTCCTGTCAGAAACATGCTCATCTCTCCCCTGGTCTGCAGAGTGAAACGCTGTCTATCTTACAGTTTTCCATTCAAAGCACATTCCATTACTATTGATGTAAGTCGCTGCCAAATCTCAAAAGTCATTAATAAAAGTGGTGATTTCTCAAACGGTTTATGGTCAACCACTCTAAGAAGTACTTAATAGAAAAGAATTAGCTCTAAGCCAGTATCCGAGAGATAGAGATTTATCAAAAACAATTATAGAGTTTAAAAGAATAAATCCCCAGTGCAGTAAAAATGCAGCATCAAAAAAACTCAGTACAGGGAAAGAGTATTCCCAAAGGTGGAGCCTGCTAATGAATGAATGAATGAAAGAATAAATGAACACCGAACTGATGATATGCTAACCAGACATGTGCTTTCCTAAAAACGAAACCACGAAACAAACAAAACACACCACTGTTTATACCTGAGTCATAGCTAACTGTCTTGTCATACTTATGGAGCAGGTAGTAAGAACATATAAAAATCCTCGGGGTGTGTGGCTGGCTCAGTCGGTTAAGCATCTGCCTTCAGCTCAGGTCACAATCTTGCAGTCCTGGGATCGAGCCCCGCCTCTGGCTCCCTGCTCAGCAGGGAGCCTGCTTCTCCCTCTCCCCTGCTCAGGCTAACCTGCTCTCTCTCAAATAAATAAAAATCTTTAAAATAAAATTAAAAAATAAATAAAAATCCTCACCTAGCCCTCCCTAAACGTTGCTATATGCGCCAGTCACCATTGTGCTTGATGGGGATGGAGTGGTCCCCACCCTCGCGGAGTTTAAAATCGAGTTGAGGAACAAAACAGAGATCAATTAATTGGTAACTTCTGAGTGTCAATCATAGGAGCTCAGGGAGGGGTGCACCCAGGGTAGGCTGTAAGCACCCTGGAAGTGAACGGGAACAGGACAGAGACAAAGGAGAAGGACCCCGGAGAACCAGCGCCGTAGCTACGACAGTCCACAGGGCTAGCCAGCAGAACGCGTTCAGATAGGCTCGGCTCTGCATCCTAGCAGCTTGGAGGAGGGTTTTTTTCCCCTGCTGTTGGGATAAAAAAATACAGCAAGCGTTGTTCTGCTCAGCCAATCCCTGAACCTCCTTCAAAACACACAGCAACACCACCTCCTCGGAAACACCCCCTGACCACTCCAGCCTCGGGCTTACACACCACTTCCGTTCGGCGTATTTATTTATAAGTTTTTCCTCCCCTAGACTGAGAGCTCCTGGAGGCCAAGAATTATCTGACACCATCTTGTACAGTTCCAGGCCCGCATGCTCGGTCAGCGTCCCTGGACTGACTGAGTAAACGGAGGGCCTGGGAGCCAGGGGAAGAACTCTAACTACGGCCCAGGATCCGAGGCCACGCGCCAACTGGAGAAGGCTCGGCCAGGCTTCCCTCCGCACTGGTGCTGCCCGGAGGGAGGGGCAGCCTCTGTCCTCAAGGTCCACTTAGGTCACAGAAAGCATCCTGAGAAAGCACTTCAAGTGCTCCACTAAGGCAGTCATCGATTCCTGGGAATTGGAAGACGTCCTTCCCTTAACATAAGGTACAGTGCTTCTAACGGCCCCGAAGGGCTAAGGCCGTCGGACAAGCACCACTGGCACTCAGCACACATCGGGCACACGAGTTCACCGGGTCACAGCCAGGAAGAGAATGAACTTACTCATCAATCTCAAACGCTCCCTCTTTTGCTCACTGACGGAGAAACTGCCATCTGGAAGGCTTAGCAGACGAAAGGCATTATCATGGTTCTGCTGGAATATTTCTGGTAGGCAGAGAACACAAGATGCCAGAACTTAAGAAAAAAAAATTTTTTTAAAAATCACATAATTGTGATTACCTCATTTCACCTTTCTTAGGAGCCAGTCCGAAGGCGGCCTGTCGGAGACATGTCACTGTTGCAGCAACCTCACAGATGCTTGGCGGATTCACTGGCCGGGCAAAAATCGCCACGAGGCCTGACTCTGTTGCTCTGGCCTAAGCCGACTTGGCAAGCGAAGCGAGCACCCTGTGCACACAACCGTCACACCAGAAGCGGGCAGAGAAGCTAGGAAGGCGGTGCCGAATTCGCAGCGCAGGTCCCGGCCTCCAGGAGCCCCGGCTTTCCCGCGCACGGCCCCTCCCAGACTCCAGCCGCGTGCCCCGCTCTAGGAGACCACACCCCTGCGCTCCGCAGACGCAGCCTGTCGCGCTCTCCTCTCGGGCCGTCTCTCACGACTGCCCGGGGCCTCCCCGCGTCCCCCCTCACCCCCCAGCCCCGCTTCCCGACCCTGAACCCCGCAGGACCCGTGTGAATGGATCCACCGCTTCCAGGCTCCGCGCAACTGTGGCATCGAAGCCAGGCCCCAGACGGGCTTTCCCCGGTGTGGTTTTGAGACCTCAAGCTAAGCGATCTGATAAAAATCCTCTTCAGACTAGTGTCGCGAAAAGCCCTGTTCCCCTGAAGGGACCACCAATGTGAAAGGGCCTTGCAAAGCGTTATTTTTTGCTCCGTTCTTCAGAGCCCTCCCTGAGGCACGCGCACGTAGGCACCAAGTCGGGGAAGAAGAAACGGAGTCGCTGGGGGCCTGTGCCGTCACAGGCCTTCCAAAGCCGGGCCTCCTGCTGCCTGGTAGATTTTCTGTCCGCATCACTTCTTGGAGTGTCTATGGATGGGTAGGGAACCTGCAGCCCAGATTATCTCTGGGCTCCCCCACCAGGTCCCGCCCCAAACACACTGCCAACTGGAGACCAGCTTGCGCTAGAATGAGGACAGCAGGGACTGTGTCTGCTGGCCCAACAAGGTGAAAACATCCTCAACCCCTTCCAATTAAAAGTTTTTCCAGACTCTGACTGGAAGAAGTACCTACTGGTGGCCACCTGTGTTTATTTTCGGTTTCTTTAACAGCCTTGATGCCTCCCACTAGCATATTCTAAAATCCCAGGTGCCCAAGGGAATGTTCTTACCTCTTCAAAATGTTTAAAAAAAAAAAAAAATGTTCATATATGCTGCCAGAGTTTCAAGAATATAAATTATCTTCAGCCAGATGAGACTTTTATCAACGACCCCTTCCCACCCTGCACTAGGAGCCTGAAGATTGAACCATTTACTGGAGTGATTCACCGTCCTTTGGTTTTAAATAGGATCATTACATACACTATTATCCAAAAGGAGTAATTTCCCAAGTGAAAGGGGACTCTATGAGTCAATCAGGACACGGGGACTACAGGTGTAAACCAAAACTGTTGTGGAAAACCAAGCCCTACGAAGCACAGGGGCTGAGGCTGTCATCAATGTCAAATCCAGTGCAGAGACCCTGCCCTCTGGAAGCTGGTGCAGAACACAATCAAATCATCACCCAAATAAACAATAATGATCTAACCTAATTACAATGGGTAGTCAGAAGAAGTCCTGGGTGGTGAGACAGAATATTCCAATGCTTAACCTGATTTGGGGTCCGGGGAACCCCGTGTGCTCTGGGAGTAACATATGTAAAGGGTCTGAAGTAGGAAGGGTTCCAGGGAGAAAAGAAAGGCCAGAGGGCTGGAGTGGGAGAGGAGGAGGAGCAGGGGATAAGGCTGTAAGGTGGGCACTGGAGGAAGAGAAGACAACAGGGAGGATGTCAGGCTTGAGCAAGGACAGCAGGAAGCCGTGGAGGGCACTCACAGCATGGGAGTGTCATGATCAGACAGACAGGAGACAAGACCTCTCTGGCTCAGGGTAGAGTACCGAAAGAGAAGAAGGCAGGGGGGCGCCTGGGTGGCACAGCGGTTAAGCGTCTGCCTTCGGCTCAGGGCGTGATCCCGGCGTTACGGGATCGAGCCCCACATCAGGCTCTTCCGCTATGAGCCTGCTTCTTTCTCTCCCACTCCCCCTGCCTGTGTTCCCTCTCTCGCTGGCTGTCTCTATCTCTGTCAAATAAATAAATAAAATCTTTAAAAAAAAAAAAAAAGAAGGCAGGAGGCAGAGACAGCAGGCGGCCAGTGCCGTCGGGAGGATGAAGGCTCAGGCCAGGGCAGCGGTCATGTAGACAGACTAATGAGGGCAGATGTGAAAGAGAGGGAGAGGTTAACATCCGAAGACGTGGTGATGGGTCAGAAGCTGGGGGGGCGGGGGGGAGTGGAAGTGGGGGGGGGGGCTGAACATAAGACAGCAAAGCCAGTTCCTTGTACAACTCTAAATTGCCCTAAGCTTGCCTTGTAATCCTGTTCACACAGCCTCAAAAATCCCTCGCAACGTAATGTTAAAACGAAATGCAGATGCTAAAACCACCTTGCCACAGTTTTCCCTCACCCACAAATCAATGAATCCTTCAACAACCTAAACAAGGCAGATTCACCTAAACAACTCAATATTCTCAGTGTTTGCCATGACCTCTTTTCAGTTATATCACCCAATAATGCAACTGAAGATGAAGTTATTAGAGTTCTGAGTGATACATTAAGTTTGCCTTTCATCCATAGAGATGGTATTCAAATCTCAAATCCTTTCTAGGATTAAAAATCTGTAAAATCACACCTGATCCCATTTCTTCACTTTGATGAACAGAATTTAAAATGATTATTGGTAGGGGCGCCTGGGTGGCTCAGCTGGGTGTCTGACTCTTGATTTGGACTCAGGGTCATGAGATGGAGCCCTGCATCGGGCTCCATGCTGAGCATGGAGTCTGCTGGAGATTCCTCCCCTCCCTCTCCCCACCCTCTCACATGCACTCTCTCTTTAAAAAAATAAAAAAGTCACCCTTTGAGACAATCTGATCAATAAATTGAAAGGCGTCATTTGGATTACAATGGCTATGCCACCCCATACCACTACCCCCTAAAGATTGGATTTCCATGAAATATACCACACAGAAGAAACAGAACAGTGTCCGGCCTCTTCCATGTCAAGCCAAGAATTCCTGAGCATTTAAGTAAAAATGTTCAATCACAGTAGAAATTATTAACAACTTAAATTTGTATCATACCCTCCAGTTAACAAGGTTTTGACTTTTTTCAGTGACCCTGATAGCACATGCAAGCAAATACTACTCAAGTAGCAAGATTTGTCACAAAAGCTCAAGTGGTGGGGAGTGACAAAGTGACATAGTGCTATCTCTAAAGAGACAGGTACAGGGGCGCCTGAGTGGCTCAGCCGGTTAAGTATCTGCCTTTGGCTCAGGTCAAGATCCCAGGGTCCTGGGATGGAGGCCCGTGTCAGACTCTCTACTCAGCAGGGAGTCTGTTTCTCACTCTCCCTCTGCCACTAGCTCACTCTCAAATACATAAATAAAATCTTTAAAATTAATAAACAAATATAAATAAAGAGATAGGTACAAAGGAACTTCTGCCTTGTCCTACATAAGTCAAAAAGCAAAACTGGGGCCAAAGTCTGGATTATAGGATTATCAGGTTTCACTACCTAAGAATGCCATGTCCTCAGATTTTCTAGAAGTTTCCATTTCAAATATTCAAATAGTCAACTGACATACATATATGTACTTTTTCCTTTGAATAATTTTATTATTTGAAATAAAACCAATTCCTTAAATGTGGTTTAAAGTGTATGCTAAAAACTAATGAATCATCGAGCCTTACATCGGAAACCGGGGATGTACTGTATGGTGACTAACATAATAAAAAATCATTAAAAAAAAAATAAAGTGTATGCTAAAAGTATTTGATATAAAGAAGTCCACAATGGGGGGGGAATCCATTATTAGATGCTTGTCCCAATTTTCAAAGATATATAGTTACCAGCGCCTTACCTGACCGGACATACCCCAACTCACTCAAAAAGTGGCCCCAGAAAATATCCAGGAAACACAAAGGAGGGCTCTGGGAGGAAGGAAGATCCTAGATAAGCAAAATGGTGTCAGAGATAAGGCTCTTCAGATGAAGACCCAAATAGAGGCAGAGAGAATTAAAGGATAAAAGAGATTATAAACCCTAGCTGGAGGGGGTGAGAGAAGAGACAAAAGGTGCCCATTCTTAGAAAAGCCCTCTAGGTCTGAACTAAAACAGAGCCCAGAAGTCAGGACAATAAGCGGCTTAGGACTTCCTCTGAAGCATAGCTTGCTAATAACCCTCCAGGGAGAGAGATGTGAGAGAATGACAGCGCACAGGCAGAGAGAAAGCCAAGTATAGTCATAAGCATTTTCCACCACCCCAAACTGCCACTGCCAGCCCCCCACTCCCGCACTAGCACATCTTTCCACATCAGAGGAGGGGCAGGGAGGATGCCTTCACATTTGGCTAGTGGTTTACAGTTACTAAGCATGCTCACATTTTCTTATTTAGTCATTCATGCATTCAAAACAATTTATGGAATGTCTTCTGGGAGCCAGGCCCTGTCGAGACCTGGGATGAAACCCCATTGTTCAGGGCCTGCCTCACAAGGACCTCACAAACCAGCGGGGAAACGGCCCCTCCCAACTGAAACAGCACCAGAGAAGCCCACGGGGCAAGCGCCCGAGGAAGGTGCAATGCCAATACCGTAATCCCTGCATGAGGGAGGGTTAGTGACTAAGGTCCTTCTCGCCGTTGCTCAAAATGGTTCAAATGGCAGACCTAGCTAGACAGTACAGTCCACAGGATTTGCCAGCTGGTAAAACTCACAATTTCATAGTCAGCTTGTATTTCAACCATTTAAACCCACCTTTGATTTATCCTTTAGAAAACAATTTGCTGTGAATCAGACCGTCAGGTGGAAAATGGGGTGTTAATGGGGGGGGGGGGAGACTATGAAACACATTGCCCAGAGCCACCTGAACTGAAACAGACTGAGTGCCAGGACGCTCCTCTTTAGCTAAGAGCACCCTACAGCCCCGTCTGTAGATGCCATGCAACTGACCAGAAGATGCTAATGCCTTCTTTTCAGGATTATACATTTTGGTGTATTTCTGATGATTTTTTAAAATATTTCTGAAGATCTATACAGAATATATGCTAAAGGACTGAACAGCTAAATGGGGTACACCTAGATGATGGGGTGAGGATAGAGGCAGTTTAGCAGAGCTCCCAAACACTGGCACCAACTTTTTTACATATATATCCTTATTTATTACTTGAGCACGAGCGAGCGCACTGGTAGGGGGAAGGGGGCAGAGGAAGAGAGAGAAAGAATCTCAAGCAGACTCCCTGCTGAGCATGGAGCCCAACGCGGGCTAGATCCCAGGACCCTGAGATCATCACCCGAGCCAAAAATCAAAAGTGGGACGCTTAAGCAACGGAGCCACCCAGGCGCCCCCGGCACCAACTCTTGTAAGAGCAATTTACAGCAGCACCAGAAACAGGTATTAAGGACCTGAGATAAGTGCTTTGCCCTCAGGACCTCTTCATTCTTTACGACTTTCTGTGCTAGATGGTACATCTTGGAAGGTGGACAGAAATGGTAGAAAGGTCATGTAAAGCAGAGGTAAGTGCAAAGTTACAGCCAGGAAACTTGAGTTCCCGATTCACTAGTCCCTAAGCCCCCATTCCCACAGAGGGGTGGGAAGCGGGCCAGGAGACCCCTGCATCCACAGCATATGGCATCACAGAGCAGGGGGAGCTGAACTTGGGAACCTGAATGATTCATGATGACCATCAAGTAGAGCTTCCCCTCCGCTCCATACAGGTATGGCTGGAGAACAGAATATGAATGTGGGAGGGGAGACCTAGGCAAGATCCCTGTGATGGAGCTTGGCTTTAATCCTAATTCAGAGCCAATTAAGTATTTAAAGCAGGGCAATGTGACACAATCAGATTTGCCACTCAAGAAATCTCGCCACAGAATGGGGGGAATACAGTGTTGGGGAAGGAAAGGGGGACTATAATGTTCCCCACGGGAAACAGTAATGACCTGAGCCAAGGCAGAGACAGGTGGCGGAGGGAAGCAGCAGAGCATACAAGCAGACAGGGATCACGCTAAGACTTGCAGTGCTGTGCAGGGTCCATGATTTCCACCTCCCTATAAGCTGAGAAGTGAGCCTACCGCAGTTCCCTGGGTGCTGGCAGGAGACCTGGAACTCCTGGGTCAGAGACAAAGGATGGTTTATTACTCACAGCAGGAGCAGCGGCCACAGTGTCTGCATTTGTGCCCGTTCGGGGCACCACGCACCACAGGACAATGCAAAGAGGGCTCCCACAGTGAACGGGACAAGAGAGGGCCCTTGAACTTCGGAAACCCAGGTATTCTTTTTTTACTTCCCATGGGCATTTAATTTCCAAGGCTTTTCACTATACAAACATCCTTAAAAAGATAGCCCAGAACAAAGGCAGTGAGTGCCTCAGCTCACGAGATGTGCACAAGAAACGTGGGACCTCTATGGAGAACCGTTTCTCAACATACTCACTTTACTGAGGAGGAAACAAAGCCTCAAAAGGCTTAAAATGAGTCAGGGCAACAAAGCTAGAGAATAATAGAAGGACGGTTCAAGTCCTTACCTGATGATGCCAAGTTCCACGGCCTTCCGCTATTTAAAATCCCTTTATAGAAAACATAGTGACTTCTGCTAGGGGAACAGCTTGTGGGAGTGACAGGCAAGTCCTCTAGGCTTTCCTGGAGGTTGTCCGCTCACCTGGGTAGGGAACAAGGAACCCACTGGGGGCTGGTACCTCCACCTAGCTGTAAGGATACTAGGCATTCTCCTTGTGCGACAGGTCCCCAAGCTCGAGTGGCAGAAGAGAACCGGCAGCAGTGTATCTTTATGCCGTGGGGAGAATTCCACTCCCAAGTCTTTTATGAAACTGCATCCAGAACAGCGAAGTTTATGTGTTAATATTTGGTTTTTATTTCCTAAAATTACTTGCAGAGGTATGCAATAAAATCATCTTCCACACAAAAAAAGGATCTCTATTAATCTGCACATTTAAACTAGCAAACACTATACGTGTGTGTATTTGCACACGCATGTGCACACACACACGTAATTTAAAGAAAGTAAAGTAACTGTATTAAACTAAAAAAAAAATTGGTTGGCAGCCTCTTCATTTTGGTAACAAATACCTCTGAATCTTGAATCCAGTGTAAGTACAGACTATCACTTCACAAACAAGGTTAATTACTTTGAACATGAGTGACCAAGCTTATTCACTTATTAACATAAGCAAACAAATGGTTTACTCGGTTTCGAGCGTCCAGTCACAGAGGTTCAGCGACTGCAGCTTTTTTCGTCTCCCTGGGCCCGATGAGGACCAGCTGGACAGTGGACCCTGGTCTGAGGTTTTTTTAGCCCAGTCCACAAGATCCCAAGGCACCTGAGCAGTCCTTGTCGGACTGAGGAACCCTCTCCTTGGCAGGGAGCTCCCAACTCCCCATGAGCAGCCCCCACGCCCCCCACTACCAACATCATCACCACCAGATTCTTCAAGGGCTAAAAGGCACAGGTGGTACTTATCACACTAAGCAGAAATGTCTGAACCCTTCAACTTAAAAGGATCACCCACTTTATATGCCACTTAGTTAAACCTTTGGATGACTGCCCGATGCACACAAAACTACATTATACAACTCTGGGGAACATCATACACATTCCAAGGAGTTGTGCAGTTCACAACCTGTGTAGCCCTATATGGCAGTCCTTGGGGAAGAGGGGGGTCACTCCCACAGATATTTCCCCCATTAAAATCCACTTCTTGATCCATGCACTTTTTACTTAATCCATGAATCCTTAGATTTCGGCAGTCATCATGGATCTCACTTTGATGGCAGCAGACAGTAACTTTCACATATCATTAAACAAATGAAAATATTTAGGATTTAAATGCCAGTAAGATTCACACTAGAAACAGCAGGAGTGGGGTTTCAATATTTTATCTCCTCTTTGAGCCCTGAAAGTCCTTTCTCCATGTAGAATCTTAATATCAGGCCTAATTGCCAAATAAACATATTACTCTTCTCATGGGGGAAAGAGCAAATATATATATTGTGGATAACAAGTAAATACACTTTTACAGATATTTTATGAAGAAAAAATATTGTTCTAAAGAAATATTCTTTACTTGCCTTTCATCAGCTGCATGACTGCTAATTATAAACGCTCTCTAAATTGTCTAAACCAGCGTAGAGGTGATCTCGGGGTTCCTTTCCAGTAGGCTGGTTAACTGCTTGAAAAACAATTCACTCCGCAAACAAATTTTCCTCCCCAGTCCCAGTTCAGCAGAGGCAGGATGTTTCAGAGATGGGCTCTGGCCTGCGGCCTTGACCTGGAATTCCCCATGGGTCTCTCTTCCTGCAGGGCCAAGTATCCTAGGCTCCTAACCTTCTGTGCTCTCCTCCCCCCACCACCAAGACTCCTGGTTCTGTTGCTCTACACTCTCAAGATCGACCTCTTGCCCATGTCAGTTTTACATCTTACCTGACTCAGGATACAACCATTCTTGGCAAAGATGCCTCGGTCTCCCTTGGTTCCCCGGAGACGCACGGGCCAGAGGCATAGATACGAAGTACTCGAGAAGCCCTCATCAGGTCTTAGGAGAAGCTACCGCCACCTTCCTACCACCACCACCTTCCCAACCACACTATTTGTAGGTGATGCCCAGGTCATTAGTTTCTAAAGAGGACACAACAGGTGAATATATTTAACTGGATAAATGTTCAACTACTACACAATACACCTGTGTCTGGCCTTATTTGTTTTCACCCTACTTACAAGGTAACAAATTAACCTGCTACTGTCTCTTGGAAGCTACCAGAACACACGAGACACCTGGGTCAGAGACAAAGGACTATTACAGCACAGCAGAGAGCACGAGCATCGGGTTGGCGTCCGTTCTCCTCATCCCAAAGTCCAAGGTGGGTGGCGCAGAGGGGCCCAGATGGCGGCTGCACGTGTTGCTGTCAGTCTGCGTCACAGCCTAGGAACCGTGCTTTAGGGAACCTGCTGCTTTATAATAAGCAGTAAGTGAGATTGCTCTTTGTTCCAGAGAGAGACATTACCTCATCCTTCAAGACTGCTCGCTGCAAACACCACTCGAAGAAATGGCCCAGATAAAGAGCATTGTTGGCACCCGCAGCGAGACGTGGAGAAGCACAAGAAACGTGTGGATGAGCGTCTCCTGACAACCTGTGAACGTCCCTAAATGTAGAGGATAGTCTTGCTGGGGCTCACAGTCCCAGAGTCTCCACAGGAACCCCCGCTACACTCACGGCATGGATTACAACAGCAGCAGCACAGGCCCCTCACTGGAAAGGAACTCTGAAACACCCCCCAATTTAAGGGCTCAGTTCAATAGCAGTCTGGGAATCCCCCCCAAGCACATGGACAGTGGCCCAACACCACCCTTGCTTCTCTTCCTCCTTTCTTTCACCTCTTCCACCTTTGGAAACTTCTCTATGTTTAGAAATGCACGAGAAATAAATAACGGACATTACAGAAGCTGGTCTCAATCTGCGCAAAACTTCAATTCTAGAAATCTTCATCCCTACAGTTGAAGGAAGAAAAATAACTTATGATAGTTCAGAAAATGAAAACCAGCGAGACGAAATTCCATTTGGCAAATGTTCACACTCTGAAAGGCACTAACTTTGGGAAGGAAGGCAACTTTCTTCTTGCCGGACTTAGACTTTTTACATCCCCAGTGGAAAAGCACAATTTAAAAGGCCAGATTCCTTAAAGTTCAACAGCCCATAAACACCATTTGTACCAAAAATTTGTTAAGTATGTAAATATAAATTCAATTAGAAAATTTGTAATTGCCATCAGAATAAGTTATATATTAATAAATAGGTTCATAAACATACCTACTTGTACCTAACGAATCTTTGCAGACGGCCCAGATGGAGGCTTATTTTGTTCCTAATGAAAATTACTTTAGATTTAATTAATTCATTTCAATTAATAATTATTGGATAGCTGCAATAGGCATTTTTCTAGGCATAAAAAATGTTATGCCTTTAACATGCCTATAACATCTATATGTTATTTTATTGGAACTGTAATGATCTACACATGCTACCATTAAAAAAAAAAAACAGGTCTGTGACCTCAAAATGACCTTCTAGGCACGACATGAGAAATGCTGGCATTTGTGATATAGAAGCAGAGGGCTGAGCAGGTCATGCCAGGAGTGGGCATGCTGGACAGCTGCAGCTAAACAGGAAAGGAAATTAGGGTGCAGGAGAGACGGGACTGGAGCAGCTGTCCTGGCTAGAAACCCTCAGAGAGATCCAGTTGCCAAAGGAAAGCATGGAGGTACAATTGCCCCTGATGGGTGAAAGACAAGAGGAAACAAAGAAAACAAAGAAAACCCTGCCATGAGTGAGAAGTTCTATTGCATAGAGTGTATTTCCCTAACAGGGACAGCTGAGGCTCCTGGACACCACCAACACCTTTCCCAGGTGATAATGAACCAAAAGCCTACACCTGTCCTGAGTTGTCCTCTATTCCACATTTGATGACAAAGTCGCCCCTCTCAGCAGTGCACGCATCATCTCAGTGAACCTGTACAATTACAGGTAGACTCACTTTTTGCCCAGAAGGAACAGTTCAGAGTGATGGAGTATACATTCACAGTCACCCAGCTCAAAGTGTCAAGGCCAGTATTTGAACCCACTCGGTCTCTTCACCACTACCTTAGACAAGGCAGTATTCTCTGCCTAGCATTGGGGTCGGGGAGGAAAAAGTTAAATTACAGAAATAAAGAATTAATGGCCCATTTTTTAGATCATGTGTGACTATTGGGAGCTAAGAGTGCAAAACAAAATAAATTCCATGACTATCTGCATTAGGTATGAAAAAAACCCAAATAGGACCTAAATGAATTCATAGATTAAGGTAATCACCCCAGAATCTTCAAATACCTAAGAGCTTATTTAAATGAAAAATGAACACTATTAGAGATGACAAAGAATTTCAAATAATACCTATACCATCAAGCTTAATATATTCAATATGCAACTTTATGTGCAAATTAATTGAAAGGCTTTGTGTTTCTGCTAACGTAAAAGCCACATATGGAATCCATATGAAGCCAACTTTTTGAGTCTGCTCATTCCAAAGCATAAGAGTAATACATAATAACCTGAATACTTACTTCACATAAACAAGGTT
Organism: Ursus americanus; assembly: GCF_024610735.1. Classification (NCBI taxonomy): domain Eukaryota; kingdom Metazoa; phylum Chordata; class Mammalia; order Carnivora; family Ursidae; genus Ursus; species Ursus americanus. The sequence goes on along the minus strand of NC_142134.1, from coordinate 5,538,504 downwards.
GATGTTAATCAGAATGCCTGCGCCAAAACGGTTCAGAAGAACCAAGTGGAGTCAAAGAACCAGCACTTGGAAATGGGCAAGTCTGCGTGCACACAGCCTATGGACAGCACAAGCCAACGTGGACTTCATCCTAGGTGAATTCATAAATTCTAAACAGATGCCTTCCTCACCATCGTCAGCAAGACGCAAAATCCACAAGGACTCTCCTTGTCCCCTCGGCACACTCTCCCCCTGCATCTTAGCAGAGGCTGGCCAAGCCCACCGAGACGCTAGGCTCCGGGGACCACAGCTGTCCCGTTTTAAAACCTGGGGGCTCTGCGGAAAATCGTGACTGGGGAAGAAAAAAAGAAAGGATTCTACTATAAAGAGGCGGGAAAAGGTGGGGAAGGGAGGTGAAAACTAGAGGCCTAAATGATTTTTAAGGTCCCTTTCAACACAGATGTGCTAAGATGATATAATTCGGACTGCAAAATACCAATGAAAGGATAGTTCCAATACCTGGGTGCTAAAAGACCCACCAAAGAACACCGAATTAATATTTACACAGCCATTCCTGCTGAAAATAATCCCAACCTTCTGTTCTGTCATCAGCAGGTTAACCTTTTTAAGGAGTGAGAAAGAGATTCATTCACGTTCACTGAAAGCAAAAAGCCCTGTCTTCTCTATTCTGAAATTAAATTCACAGAAAGAAGGGGGGCAAGGCAGGGGATAGTCAATCAAAAGCTCACAATTAAAAAACTGCATTTTGAAAGAGTCTTAGCAATAATTAATGATCTGTTGGTGCCCCTAATGAAGATGTAATAATTTTATAGTTCAAAGAGTTCATTTTCTTGTCTTCATCTAAGAACCAAAATATAATCATAACCTTGTTTTCTGTTTATGTCATAGAGACTAAAACTGATCTCTGGGTTTTATTTTTAACTTAAAAAAAATTTCATTTAGTTTGCGTATTTATACTACACTGTCCTAAAAGAAACTTTAATCTTTTATCATAAATAAAATTGGAGGTCATATGGTCATATAGATAGCTTTTCTTTTTCCAAAGAAAGCATATACCTACTTACAAAAAGAAAATCCAAGGATATAGATCAATATGTGTTATTCATGAAGGATATATATTGATAATATTCATATTCATGAAGGATATATATTGATATATACTGTTATCACCTGATATTTTAAAAATCCAAATGTATCAATATTTAAGTGGAATATATGTATTTCACAAAATATAAAATATTTCTATCCTCTTTTCAGTGACACCCATCCTTTCATTCTTAAAATATTGATCTGTATCTTTAAAAAAGGGGAGTAAAACACAATTTTCAAACTTTTACGCAATTGTTTCAAATCCTCACCAGAGACCAACTTTAAAACTCTAAAAGCATACAGGAAGAACATTAGGGATTATTAAATCTTGCAGACTCAGGAAAAAAATGAAAATGCCACATATAATTATATCATCTAGTCATCTCTTCACTCAATTTATTCTTTCCAAAACCAATAGACAAAGCTAAAAGAACTGGTACCAAATAAACACTATTTTCCCTAGGATTCCAGTTATGAGATTTGAAAAAAAGAATGCTAGGTACCGTTTCTCACGTGACTGCCATGTGAGCAGCGGCTGCGCATCTTCCGCACGCAGCCGCCGACAATAAAGCCGGTGCCCAGAAAGTTTTCAGCTATATTTTTCTGTCTACATAAAGGTCATGTTGGAAAACATTTAAAGCTAAGAGCGTGGGTTTGGGGGTTTTGTTTTTTCAGTTACTTAACACTGCAACTCTGTCGTTTAAAAGTACAGGATTTTTCAAATGCCTAAAGCGGATCTATTTTTTTTTTTTTTTTTTGGGTTCTGTGGAATTGATGTTTATTCACAAGGTATTTGTACTGTATGTTGAAACACTTATTCTAAATGTTATCCTGAGGGGGGAAGTGCAGGTAAAGTCAGAAGAAATGCTTAAAAGCTATTGATGGAAAAGCGCATTTTTTTTTTCCTTTACAAAGTAACTGAGGTTTGCTAAATTCAAATCCTTGTAAGTGACTACAGCTGAAACCCTGAAATGTTTGTGTGTTTGTTTGGGGGTGTTGGTTCACTGCTCTCAGAGTATTTGATTAAGAGTCTCCATTTTTAATATAACTGAACCAAAAGAAAGTATGACTGGGATTGTGGTGAATGTCTTTTCCTTCAAAAAATGTACATTAGTGTTGCTGTATTGTTTTTACAGTAGAAAAGCATAAAGAAAGTGCCCTTTTCTTAAAAATGCATCAAGTAAATGGACTCATTCCAAATGGAACATAATCGATAGTAACTTGAAGGAAGAGGAGACAGAGCTGTCGAAGGGACCCACTGAGAGAGAGTACCTCAGTTCTTAAGGTTAACTTCATATTAGCCTGAGATCCAATTTCCCAAAGCATTTTCCTTTTTCTACCTAAGATGTAACTGCTCACTGGGCCCAGAGTTAGCAATTTTCCAGAAGGGAGGGGGGAGCGCTTCCTCTTTTTCCCTGACAGGAAATAGAACCTGGAGTAGGCAAAACTTCCCACGCATCTCCCCAACTGTTGTCCCTCTAGAGATTCACCCATCTCACGAATGGGTTTTAGCTTATAAATGCATGCCTTCCTTCGAATTACTTAAAAGCAGTGCTCCCCGAAGTGAGCGTCCCTGGTGACCTGGGGTGCCAGAGGAGACAATTTTAGAATACCGCATTAAATAATGTTGAATACGAAAGTCATTTTCTTTTCAACTCTCTTTTAATCCTCTGGTCTAGTCAAGAAGAAAGTCTCCATTTGATGCCAGGATGTCGAACACTTTGCACACTTGTTAACCTCCACGGTAACAAAGGAAAATAAGCTTCGGACTCAGGCCTGCCAGCAGGCACCAATCACTACCGAGAAGTTAATAAGCTATATTATTGTCATTGTATGTATTTGAATAGTGATATTTTTCAAGAATTTTTAAAATAAATGTATTTAAGGTTTAAAAATGGAATCAATTTAAAAGAAAAGAATCAGTTTGCAATGGTCTAGATCCTTGCAGCTCAAAATGAGATCAGTGGACCAGCCACAGCGGCCTCACCTGTCAGCTTGTTCAAGTGCCAGATTTTTGGCCTCTCTCACGCCTACTGAATCAGAATCTGCATGCACATGATGTATTCATTCATTCATGAGAGAAAGAGAGAGAAAGCATGCCTGCAAAAGCGAGCAGGGGGAGAGGCAGAGGGGGAGGGAGAGGGACAAGAATACTCAGGGCTGAGCACAGAGCCAGAGGCAGGGTGCAGGGGCTCCATCTCAGGACCCTGAGATCATGACCTGAGCCAAACCAAGAGTCAGAGGCTTAACCGACTGAGCCACCCAGGTGTCCCCAGTATCTGCATTTTAAACAAGATTCCCCATGTGGCTTGTATACACATTACAATTTGAGAAATTCCAAGGTGACACAACAGTTTGCCCAAAACCATGCAGGCAGCTTGCAAATGACTCAACTTTGGGGTTCGCTGTTTGGATTACCAGGTGGCCATCCTCCAGGCCTCATGGAAACTGGCTAGCCTGGGTCAGAAGGACAAAGAGGATAACTTCAGTGACTGCCAATGGGACGTCACAAATCATCCATGGATCGGGAGGTCAATGAGAGAATCTGAATCAATAGCGTTGAGCATGCTGTAGGTAGGCTAAAATTACCTCAAATGTGCTCCTATAACTTCCTGTCATGCTGCACAGATCATTAGTTTTTACCAGTGAATACTATAGTAAAAATTCTATTCACCCTCCCTTCCATCCCTCCTCCTCCCCCTTCAAGGGCTGGGGGATTTCTGTACACCTTCCGCATAAGAATGAGTGACAAGGCTCCTCGCACCTACTAAATTAGCATGCCCCGGCCTTTTCTCCCAGAGTTGAGCCCAATTAGAGAGATTATGCCTGGATCTTGTGTGTCAGGTGACACCACTAGAGGCAAAAGAACACAGCTCCCGGTGCCTCCCCCATCACTGGCCCAGAGAAGAAGCCACAGGGTCACCCGTTCACCAGGATGGGTGGCCCATTTATTTAGTCAATGACCAGGTAGTTTGGGCCGAAATTCTACTTCTGCATCAGTTCTAAGGACACCTTCACAATCTACAGAATTTGTCTGAAATACAGAGCAAAACAATGACCAAAATATGCAGGACTTACGATAACCATAATGTGAACAATATATAGTTGCAGCCATCTAGATAGTTCCACAACATCCGGATTCAACAAATGCTAATAAAATGTTTTGATTTCCACCAGGTGGTAGGCCTAACACCAGAGCTCAACATAAGAAACTCAACTTCCCAGCACAAAACACTAAGACGAGACCGTATGGTTTTGCAAAGAAAATGAAAAGGGAATCTAAATGGGTAAAGAAAAAGGGGAAAATTAACAACAAACAATAGATGCAAATTCATGGTCTGGTATCCATGATAAGAATTACATGCCATTCATTACAATGAAAAGAACACTGTGAATATTGTTAGATCTTTTTTCCCTTTAGTTATTTTGAGAATGCACTTATGTAGGCAGAACATTCAGAGAACAAAAAATATATATTACCGTGTAAGATTACTTTAATGGTTCTGAAAGAAGTTAAGGAAAAAAAAAAACACAGAACAAAAAAAAAAAATGGGTGTTGAGGAAAACAGAGGAATAATTGCTAATACCTATGGAGTATTCCAAGCAGTTCATACCTCTTACCTCCTCTAATCCTCATGACTCCAAGACAGATGTTATACTAGTATTAAAAACATTAATTAATACGATGACTAAGAATGCCATTTTGCAGATGAGGAGGACATTGAACTGCAAGGTCACTAAAATAACCTAAGGTCACAAGTCTGGGAAGAGAGCTGGCTAAAAATCAGACACACTTCAAGTCCGTGCTCCTTAACACCAGACTCTTCCGCCGCATCCCACCCGAACGCGAGAACGCCCGCGTCGCGAGAACGCCCGCGTCGCGAGAACGCCCGCGTCGCGAGAACGCCCGCGTCGCGAGAACGCCCGCGTCGCGAGAACGCCCGCGTCGCGAGAACGCCCGCGTCGCGAGAACGCCCGCGTCGCGAGAACGCCCGCGTCGCGAGAACGCCCGCGTCGCGAGAACGCCCGCGTCGCGAGAACGCCCGCGTCGCGAGAACGCCCGCGTCGCGAGAACGCCCGCGTCGCGAGAACGCCCGCGTCAGGATGCACCTTCATCATCACACTCTAATACGGACACATATAAAGACTTGTTCTAAATTCTAAATTTCTAAATTAACTGATGGAGTCTCCATCAGTGAGAGGGCTAGGCTATTTTCACAGGACTGACTATACCTCAAAACAGGAGAACGAACTTGTGGCATTAAATGCTTCAACAGTGATTAGAACTACTTACTTGGCAGAATTACATTTTAAGGCTGCTTGGGGGGAATATTAAGAGCTGGGGGAAATTTTTGTTGGAAGCAAAACATTATACTTTGAGAAATGCTTAAGTCAAGTATTCCCCTTTTATTAGGACTACTTAATGAAGTACAAAGCATTAAAATAGCTGGCCTGAATATTTATTAGAGCACCAGCTGTTCCCTCCAGATTTTTAGAAATTCAAGACTTAGTGCCAAGTATAACTTAGAAAAAATTTTCAACAAGTAAAAAGAGCCCTATCTCTTAGAATAGTTATCTAAATGGTAAATAGTAGCTGGAAGAGGTACAGAGCATCCTTTTGTCTTTTCAGTGAGGGGAGCCAAAGTGTTTTGCCATCCACTTCCAAAAACTACTTTGTTATTGAGGCTGCTGACTACATTACTTAAAAATTACACCTTGCAGGGCACCTGAGTGGTGCAGTTGGTTACACGTCGACTCTTGGTTTTGGCTCAGGTTGTGAAGTCAGGGTCCCGGGATCGAGCCCCGCATTGGGCTCCATGCTCAGCATGGAGTCGGCCTGAGATTATCTCTCTCCCTCTGCCCCTCTCCCTCTGCCCCTCCCACTTGTGCCGTCTCTCTCTCTCTCTCTCTCTCTCTCTCTCTCTCTCTCTCTCCTTTTCTCTCTCTCTAAAATAAATAAATATCTTTAAAAAAATTATACCTTGCTAACCACAGAGCTTGTATGCCACTCTGGGTCCTTTGTTTATTTATTTATTTTGTTTGTCCTACTTTTTAGGACTGGTGTGATAACTCTGCCCCAGTAAAACATGTCACCGAAATAATTTAAATTTTATTTCCAAATTTTATTTCTTTCAAAAGACTTCCACTTTAGGAGACTCGCCATAATCAAATGCGTAATTTTTTAAAAGGGGGTAGGGGAAAAGAAGGACTCAAAATAATGGGACAATTCATTATGCACACTCTGAATATTCTACATTCAACCTTTTCTTTCTAGAGTAAACTGGCAAATATCAGGTTTGGGTATCCGGTGTTGCTTTACTGTCAGCTTTTTGGGAGAGTGCTGCACATTTGGGTATGAGAGAAGAAATGTCCCCGCCACGGCATGACACGGGTGAAGTCAATGAAGCTGCCACAGAGATACAGAAAGCAATTCTCTTCTCCCCCCACCCCCAAATGAGGGTACTCAGGGCCAGGGACACAGGAGAATGCCCCAAGAAAGGGAGGCTGGAAGGAAGAGCACCTTGGCCAGGGAGGCTGATTTCTGAAGGAGAGACAGGTCACTATGTAGCATCTGGGTTAGACCCAGTCCCCTGCCCTGAAGTGTGCAGGACAGCAAGGGCAAAAGAACAGAATGTCTATTTCTTCATTGTTCCTATCGAGTAAATAACTAGCTTCTCTCTCTATACGATGCTAATTTTTAGCATACTAATTGCAGCACAAGAGGTTCTGTTTAGCAGAGATTTTCTCATTTTGTTTCTAGGACTTTCAGATTTAAAAATAAGCTGGCATTTTTGGATTAATAAAAAATTCCATGAAGGATAAAATAAGGCCACATTATATTTTTCTCATCGGCAATGAACACGAGCTTCATGTGCTGATGAAATCAGTCACTCTGGTCATAGCACTACACTACCCACTCCCAGCTCCCCCAGGTGTCCCCTCCAGACAGCAAGGGAAGAGATGCCACATCTTGCCAAGAACAACAAACCAGAGCTTCTCAAAATCAGCTGGGCATCAGAATCATCTGCAGGGATTTAAAAACACGAAACAAAAACAAAAACAAAAAACAAAACAACAAAGAAACACACACACCACCAGGGCCCCATCCAGGACCTACTGAATCAGATCCCCTGGTGGGAAGACTAAAATTTCCTAACCACTTATGAATTATGCTGCCACATCTATAAAGGGGTAAAATATCAACTCCTCTTACAGAAGTCACTCTAGTTAGTGAGAGGGACTTCCTGGGCATAAAGAGATTCACGCACAGGAGAAGGACCTATACAAGGAATAACTTTGTTAAAACATGCCTTGACCATCAAGATTCAAAAACACCTGAAGGCTAGAATGGTTGTTTTCAAATAGTCTGTTTGAGCAGCGGACCCCTTTTCTTCAAGCCAAATCCTTCATGATATCCCAAAATATTAAACCTACTGGCTCAGTCCTCAGGAGGGAAGACAGGTCACAGATCCTGCCAATGAGGCCCCGGGCACACTTCAAGGAAGCCTGGGGCTGCTGGTAGCACAGTTTAAAAACCACTGGGCCAGAATAAGACATGTAAACGGGATAAATAAATAGTACAAAATCTAAATTCAAATAATCAACTGGAGGTTTAGGGCTTCTGATTAGCACTGAGCCTAGGGAGATGGGTTTAACAGAAGTTCACCTAAAAAGAAGCCAAGGTTTCATTTCACTGAAGATTCACTTTGAGCCAGCAATGTTCTCTGGCTGCCAGGAGAAGCCTGTGCAGTTTAGCTTAAGTTAATAACTCCTATTTGTATGGAGAGATTTACCTTTTCGAAGCACATGCATGCTCTCATTTAATACTGGATAACAACTCTGTGAGATGTTGAATTATTTCCCCATATTTTAGATAAGCAACTGAAGAAATAATCTGTGACAGTAACCTACTCAAAGACAAATCCAGGCGGTAGCAGAGGCTTCTACCTCTAGGTTCAGCATGGCCTAGACACTTAAGAGGAAGTTCAATGGTAACAGCCCACTGCTCTCTGGCTGAGTGAAAGGGTGTGTGAAGAATGTGTTCCGTTGTGGTTGCTACAGTAACGAAAATGTGTTCAAATGGGACCATAGGCAGAGTATTACCACCAGGGCAAAGAACAATCTGGAAATCGTACGTGAAGAATACATGAAGGAACGAAGAGCTTTTAGAGATGAAAAACAGAAGGTTTAGGAATGACATAATACCCTTTTTTAAATAATGAAGGACCACGGAGAAGGGAGATAAGTCTTGTTTTGTTACCTAGGGCCTTCCCCTTCTCCTTCCTGAAAAATTCTATCCTAAAGCCATTAGTGGGGACAAGCAAGGTGGGCCTTTGTACAAGGACAGGTATGGGAAGGGATGTGGAAGCCCAGAGCAGGGTATCAGAGTCCGAGCACAGTGAGAAGGTGTTTGTACTGGGGTGTGGGGTTGTGGCATTCGTGTTGCAACATCAGCAGGTAAGTTGGGAAACCATATGAGGGACAGGAGCAGCTGTGGAAGACTGGCTACATATAAGGAGACTTTATCAAATAACTAAATTGTTAAAAATAATGGGAGCCAGGAATCTCACTGTCAAAGAAGGTATTTCTAAATATAGAAAAGGAAAAACTTAGAATAAACCCTGTGGTATCAAATAGGGATTTGAAGTTATCACTGAACTCATGGTTTCAAAATATAAATAAATATAGAAATGCACATGTAGGTCATTAAGCGTCTGCCTTTGGCTCAGGGCGTGATCCCGGCGTTCTGGGATCGAGCCCCACATCAGGCTCCCCCACCAGGAGCCTGCTTCTTCCTCTCCCACTCCCCCTGCTTGTGTTCCCTCTCTCGCTGGCTGTCTCCCTCTGTCAAATAAATAAATAAAATCTTTAAAAAAAAAAGAAATGCATATGTAATGTATGTATATGCACATATACGTATATACACACACATATTCCATAGTTCTGTCCACTGAGAGTTCCCAGAGACGGTGATACCCTCACAGCCCTGAGCACACTTAGCAACCAGATCTTGGCTTCTAAATACCATTTGCCACTCAAAGGAACCAGGGCTCCTTGGAGAACTGGCTGATACAACAGATCACACCAGTAAATTACAAGATGAGCTTGGAACATCTTGTTCCACCAGAAAGCAAAGAAGTACTCAAAGAATGATGGGAGTTAACGGGCACAGGTGGCAGCATGAAAAGACCATCATTGACCACCAAACCCGGGACCAACTACAACATTCAAGAAAGGAGAACAACAGCTTAACTAAAACACCCTGAGGGGGGAAAAAAGAAACAATAAGTTCTTACTGGTAAATAGATCGAAAATTTGATAAGGACTGGGCTATTTACATTGTTTCAAAGTAACCTGTCACACAATATGTACGAATTACAAAAGGAAAGAGCAGAGCAGCTGGGCAGACAACACTTTAAGCAAGTGACCATCATCAGTAATAGGACAAACAGAAATCAGTGCCATCTGATGGGTACGCAATGAGATGAATGTAGCACCATTTCTGTAATTTTCCTGCCAAAGATGCACAGCCTGAATCTAAGAATGAAAAAATGGAAGACAAACCCAAATTGAGGAACATTATATAAAATAACTGGCTTACAATCTTCAAATGTATCAAGATCTTGACAGAGAAGGACTGAAGGAGATAACTAAATATAATGTGTGTTCTGTACTGGATTCTTTACAAGACATGATTGGAACATCTGGGAAACTTCAAAGAGGTCCAAGGATTCGATGATGGTAACATATCAGTGGTAATCTCCTGGCTTTGATGGCTGTAAGGTGGCTATCTAGGAGAATATCCTAGTTTACGGGAAATATACATTAAAGTGTTGGCGTGACAGCCACCACCCTGGCAACTTTTCCTCAAGTGACTCACGATAAAAACAAGTTATACCGCATGCAATTTTTCTGTGTTTGAGACTGTTTCAAAATAAAAATTAAAAATCAACAACAGTAAATTAGGAGGATGGAAGTTACAGAGAACAGATTACATCAACTTGGAGGACAAATGAAATGTGGTCCAAAAACAAATCCATGCTTAAACGGATTGGCAGGACGTCACAGAGAAAATGTTTCACTAAATAGGAAGTTAGAGGAGATGACGCCTAGGTACTTTCCAACGATTTCGTAATTCATTCATTCAACAAATATCTATTAAACACCTACTATGTCTCAGACAATGTGCTAGACCTTGGGCTTACGAAAACGATGGAAAGACAGTCCCTGCAGTTGAGGCTATTATAATCGAGTGAAGTCTAATGAGTCAGAAGTCAGAAATATAAGACAGTCATCAGTGTTACATATGGAAAGAAGCGTGTGTCTTCAATATTCCATTGTCTTTGTCTTTAATAATCCAATTTTCATTTACAAATTTTCAATAGACTACACATAGTTTATCATACAATCATATTCTTTAACATTTCATCCTAACTCTTTGTGCTAGTGGGTGGTGTTAATTGAGGCATATGCAAAAACTTTATCACTTTTCAATTATGAACAGATGTAAGTGACTTACTTGACGCTTTATTTTAAAATTAAAAGCATCTTCTAAAATAAGTTTCAAAGGAGAAGCTAGGGCTATCGTTACTAGAGGAAACTTAATATTCCAAAAGTGAACCCTGACATGTTCTTCAACAGCTCAAAAGTCACCCCACATCTCTGTGCTCCACTTTTTTCATCTGTCACGAAGATGTCACAATATGCTTGTAAGACATGTTGAGATGCTTAGAAGAAGGAGATCATAATTACAAAGCTTTGTTAAAATACAGGCTGCTTTCACCTTTTGCCAGGACTATTGTTGTGGACATATTAAGACAGAGCACTCCATCTAAATGAGCTCATTTTGGCAATTTGATGGTGGGCGGAACATCATTTGGTTTTCCAGCTTTCCCCTCTTGGCTTCATTTCAGTCTTCCAGCATATCATCAAGTGTGAATACTTCAGTGTCTTCTCACTGACCCAAGTGTGAGCGGCCAGACCAAGCAAGTCCAGTATTCAATTATTTTCCCCACTGAGGTCTCTACACCTTTCTTACACTTTTCCCACATGACACTTTCATAACCATATTTAGCCTTCTTCCTACCATCTCCCTGTAATTCAAAAGGCAATTTAGACTCCCATATGGTTGCCATCGAAGCTAACAGATGTCTAGCAAATTAAAACAAAAATTATGACTTATAAACTGCTGATGTATCGTCATTCCAGAACATCTTCAATTTATAGTGAATCATAAGATAAGGCTTCCTACTTGATGCCCACCCCCCCACACACACCGCCAAGATTCCCTAAATCTCTCTCCTCTCTGAATTTGAGCCCTGTGGAAACAAATTAGATACAACATTCTACCATCAACCCAGGATAAACCTCCACTTAAAGACACAATGTAATATTTGAAAGCACATCAAAGAGAAATTTGGCCTCAAGTATCCAAGGCTATTGTAATCGTTGTACTGGGAGAAGAAGAGAAAAACGAATTCGTTTTCCCAAAACATTCTTTGTTTTCCCAAGTCATTCAAGGTTTCCAATGATCCATGGGGCTTTTTTCTAATAAGTGACAATTAAATTTACTGAATCCACTTGCCTCATCTCCTTAAGGGTATTATGATTATCTGGTAGTAATGATGCCAAAGTACCAGGCTAAAGTATTCTAGAAGTTCTACAGTACAGGATGGAAGCAGTATAAAGTCTAGAGGCAAGAACAATGATAGTCACCGTTTGTTAATTATTGAGACACTGTACTGGGTAATATGTTATCTCACTGAATCCTTGAAACTACAATTCCATTAGATAATGTTATCCTTCCTTTATAAACAAGAAATTATGGCTAGTGCAGCAGAATGTATGTTTCAAATATGGCCGCAACCCACATGACCTTGACATTTGTCCATCAAAAGGTGGAACTTCTCCCCCCCTCCCCGAGCCCCCCCCCCCCCACCAAAACTGAGCAGGCTCTCCGTGTGCTTTAATAAGTAAAATAGATGTAAGTGACACTGGGCCAGTTCTGGGTGTAGCCTAACTGGCTGGAACCTTCTTCAAGTCTCAGAGACAGGAAGAAGCCACATATAGGTGGCTCTGACCAACAGCCCTGGCTGAGCTCTAAGCATCAACTGCCAGTCATGTGAGTACGTCACCTGGGGCATCCTACCCCAGACAACTCCAGCTCCAGCCACATCTCACTGCACTGCCCAAGAAACCCCAAGTGCAATTGCCCAGAGAAGCCTGGTCAAATCTCGTAACTGAGATATAGTAAGAAAGTTCTGTTTTAAACCGCTAAGGGTCAGGGTTGATTGTTACACAGCAACAGATCAACACCAGGATCAGGTCAATTTACTTGCCTACGAACAGTTAAAGACTTAGAACCAAAATCCGAAAGAGTCCGGAACAAAACATCTATTAATGGTGGGTGATGGGATGTGGGGGTTCAGGACCTAAAAGAAGTGACTTTAAAACAAAAGTCCCTTTCTCTCCCTCACCCACCTCAAAGCAGCCTAAGGGTTTTCCAAGAAATGTCCCAGTATGGTGACACCCTCGATAAAATCAATTCCCTTCTGGCTTGAGTTCTTCCAATATTAAATAGGGAAAATGAGATTTTCCCCCACCACCCTGTGATAACTAATGAGAAAGAAATCTGTACAAGATGTTGACTTTGTTACTCAGAATATCACTTACAACTGTTATGTAAAAGGATTCATATTTTACACACAAAACTGTAACTCTAATAATAAAAATATATTTAATGACTCACAGGACTACATTTGAGATTCACAGTGGGGACAGGGAAGAACGCATACTATACCAATAAGTGAACAAGCCAAGAAGAAATTAGGGAAAGATGTGGGGTGTGTGTGTGTGTGTGTGTGTGTGTGTGTGTGCGCGCGCACGCGCGTGTTTTATGAAAAGATCTTTGACGAAAAAAATGAAATTGATCTTCAGACAAGCCTCAGTAACAGAAAAAGTCTATAATTTAGCAAGTGTTGCAATATACACTATTTTCATTATACATAGTGCCTATGTCTTGCATTTTTCTTCCCTAGTCTGTTGGAACTCGACAGACACTTCCTCTGTCAGAACTAGAAAGAACCTTACAACTCGTCCAACTCCTTCATTTTAAAAGCTGAGAAACTGAGGCCCAGGGAAGTTAACTGACTAGCAATGAGTCAAACTACTCATTAGCAAGAGAACCAAAACTCGCAGTGCTGGTGCTACCATATGTTCAATTTTATTTTGCCAGAACTGTACATCCAAGGGTCCTCAATGTATTTCAAATCTCTTCTAGCATCTCACGGTGTGACAATGTAAGATTAGGAAACCATGCTCTCTGTTACCAATCTCTTCTTTGTAACTGTGTAAGAGTAGCATTGAGTCTGCTGTTTCTGGCAGGAACTGGCAGGATGGTGACTCTGTATTAGGCAGAGACGTGCAACTTGATAGAAGCAGGCTGCCAAGTTACTGACCCCAGCTCTTTAGTCACTAACACCTTAGTCTGAATTACTTTAATCTAATGTCATGGTTACCTTCCTGCTGATCATGACTAAAAACCATGGTACTGATAAACTGGGAGATTTAAATATGGGGTGATTTTGAAGCATACAGCAGGACAGGAAAGGTATGGGGGGCATCAAGGTGGAAAGCATTAGGCATAGAGGAGGGAGAAGGCATGTAGAAAGCAGAGTAAGAGAAGGGCCTTGGAACGAAGGCTTCTACTTAACAATTCTACCTGGGGCAGCTTGTTTAGTTCCACAGCCTAGGTCTCCTTTCAGGCTTCCCATAAAACTCCCCACAAGAGATGAAGACTTTCAAAATCAGACAAGATGCAGCTCTATTCCAGAACTCTCTCCGCAAGCATTCCACAATTCTTTAACGCTCTCCACAATTCTAATGGCTGTGCCACAACCTAATCCACAGAAAATACTAAATTTTCCTCTGTACACTGTACAAAATTACACCAAACTGTCAGGGAAACAGGCCCAAATCCCTTTACTTCTTTTCCACCTCCTGCTATGAAACTGCATAGAAAGCCCCTGGGTGCTTTTTGTTGCCTGGTAGCTGAAATGTGCAACTCTTGGAAGTGTTCTAGTAGAACCAAGAGGCCCGGGCTCACCACCTCAACAAAGTCCAGTCCAGGTCAGTAGTCCCCAACTCCCAAAGTCACAAAGTTTCAAGTTCCAATAAAATGAAAACACCTCACTCAAAAATGTGACTCCCCACTACTTTTCAACATTTCCAGCAAAGGTGAAAAAAGAGAAGCAAGGAAAGAAAATAATTTCTTCTTCCTATAATTGTAGCAGTGTTTGACTGCAGGGAGGGGGTGACCACTCACAGGAATCAGGTACAATCTCTGACCAAAAAAAAAAAAAAAAAACCCTGCCTGTGAATGATTAGATATAATACTGATGCATGTTCTCTACCTCCCCCCTATTCTGTTTCAGAGTCTTGAGGACAGATGACATGCTGACACAGAAAGTGGTCTCCAAATCTTTCCATTTTCCTTGCAAAACATGCAAACCAACACAAGCTTGAACAGAAAATAGGGGAAAAAATTAAAACAGCTTGGTAAATGTGTATAGGGAAAAAATTTATAAAAAGCTGTATTGGTAACTATTCTCATAGATGTATATGTTTGCAGGAAATGGCTAAAATTAAAGGAGAATCAAAATAAACACACCCTGTGTTCCCGCTGCTGTCGATTATTACTGATCCCACCGTTGGACGATTGTTTATCTCATACCGAACCTACACTGAATAGCAACTTGGAGAACACCCCCAGACAGCCACCATCTTTACTTTCCACGGGGGGAGGGGGGGAGGTGCCCATTAAGGAAGGGGATGGGATGGGATGGGGGGGTAGGAATAACACAGTGTTTGAACCAACCTTTTCCCCTTGCCCTAGTGAACTCTTTGTCTGGTTGCTGAACACGTTTGTGAGATCAAGGAAAAGAATCCAAACAAAACAAAAGAGTAGGCATCCCAGCCTAATTACAATAGGTGTCCAGCACATTGTGGTGCCAGCAAAGCCAGAGCGTGGTTTGAATCTTGCGTTCAAGCATTTGCTCTCTCCGTACCCCCAATAAAACATGTCTCACACATTCGCTTTGCATTGCTCCAAGGTTTCCCAAAAACGGCCCGCTCTGTCACTCCTTAGAAAAGGAGGCTGTGAGGCACGAACACATTGAAACATGTTGATGGTGACTTGTTATTATCCTGACAATAATATACACATGGAAATAAAACCCTCCACCCCACACGCCCACTGGCCAGTCCATTATGCAAAAGAGCGCTTTCCAGCTGCTGGGGAAGAGCTCGCAGGAAGCGTTATTTACGTGTACATTACAGAACCATATACCACCGCATCTGCATCCTACACAAAGCCCGAGATGGTGCAAGAAGATACACGCTGAGCATGGCACAGACCAGCCGCGGCAACACGGAGCCAAGCCCTCGTCCAATCAGGTCCTTGTTAGAAGGTGGACCTCAGGGTCGGCTCTGCCCGATTAGCCATCCCTATTATGACACCACGCTCTGCCCAACATCCATATCCCACCGGGAGCAAATCTAATTCGTGTGGTTGCTCATTTCTCAAACTGCCGAGCCCTTTCTTTCATCTGCATCCCTGCTATTCGTCCCTTAAAAAGCCACCCCAAGGCCTGGGTGCCCCCTTTCCGCTTCGGTTTTTCTTTTACCTCTTCCCACTCCTAGAAAGGATTAAATGTTTATCTCTCCAACGCGCTAGCTAGAAAGGCGGAAGGCAAATGCCTCTCCAAGCTCGGGCAAGCGCCCGAGGGGCTGCGAAAAGTAAAAGCAGCAAGCAACGTGGGGGGAAATCGTCGCGGATCCATCGGCCACAATAGTTGAAATCCCAGAAGCGCTCCAACTTACCCAAAATATGACATTGAAGCCAAATATGAAATATTTGATGCAACAACTGACTTCAGGACCCTTGTAGTGCTTCCCGGACATCCTCTGGGTTCATGAAGACACTTGCCCCGGCAGCCCGAGTTTGGAGCTCCGGAGCACCGTTGCTCAGAGCAGCCCGGAGGGGAGCAGGGGATCGGGGACGCAGCTCCGGGCCGCGGCGCGGCGGCCGGGGCTGAGCCGCGCGGGGACCGACTGGCGGAGAGCGGCTCCCGCACCTCCAGCCCCTTGCGCGTCGAGGCCGCCGGAGCCGGGGTGGCGATGAGCGGGCGGAGAAGCCGCGCGCTGCAAGCCCCGAGCCTCGCCGAAGCTGGCCCCGAGCCCAAGGCGAGAGCCCGCGTCTGTCCGCCAGGCAATCTGTCCGTCTGTCCGAGCTTCGGGCAAACGCGGCCGCGACAGACGCTGGTGAAGACGCTACTCGCTCGCCCGCCCGCCGGCTCGCGCGCGCCCTCCCACCCTCGCTCCGCCCGCTGCTCGCTCCGCCCGCTCGGCGCGCTGCTCCTCCGCCCGCAGCTCCGCCCGCCGCCCGCCGCCCGCCGCCGGAGCTTCGGTGAGGCGCGCGCGCGCACAGGCTCGGGAGCTCCCGGGCGGCCGCGGTACCACGTAGCCGCACCGCCTCCTCCTGCCGCCGCTCTCCGCTCCTCCCGCTGCCTTTCTCCCCGCCCCTTCTCCGACCAGGCGGGAGCGCCGCCGACCCCCGAGCGCTGCAGCAGGGTAGGTGGGGAGGATGACAGGCGGAAGGGAAGAGGAAGAGCGCCCGGGGAGCACGCGGATTGGGAGCAGCAGCCGGCCGGAGTGAACGGGATTGATGAGCAGAGGGTCCCTCCCCACCACCCGCTGCGGCAGACAGCATCTGGAGGGACGCGGGGGAGAGGGTCGCTCCGGGGAGAGAGGGCTGGGTGAGCGCGGATCCCGCGAGCCTTCCCCCCCCCCCCCACCCCAGCCGAGCCCCCTTCCGGGTGTAACCGCGCTCACGCCCCATCCTCCACCACGGGATAGTGTTGCAAGAGAAAGACGCGGGGCCCCTGAGCCGGAGCGGAAAGGGGTCGTAGACTTTGCTGGGAGCAAAGGGGGAAGGTAGGGTGTTGGGGAAGGGGGAGGAAAAAAAGAGACGGGAAATGGAGGGAGCCGATTGGGAGGGTTGCAAAGGAACGTCTCCAGAATCCAAAGCGTGGCTGCAACCCAACTCCCCACCTGCCGGAAAAACGAGCTTCATCCCAGAAATGCGGACAAGGAAGGAGAGAGAGTTCAAAGGAGTCCCGGCCTGGATAGGATCCTCGTCCTAGGGTCTGTTGCGGTAACAAACCCGGACAGCAAATGCCCCCCGAGACGGAACAGTGCGGAAGACCTTGACTGGTTCCTAACTCTAAGAAGCAATTCAGAGGAAGTTCCAGGAAGTCTTCTGGGAAATCGGAATTAGTATTATAGATCATACACCATTAAGCTTTGACCTCTGGGGGAGGATGGAACGAGTGGCTGGAAACAAATTATTTGAGAGGGCTACCTGAGAAGGTGTGCGCATTGGTTGCACGTCCGACCTCCTCCCGGGGCACTTCGGTATGCTGGAGAGCACGTTCCAGTATTTCACGGAAGAGGAATGCACAGCTCAGAACTGTGTGTAAATGTCTATGGGGAGTTTGTTCTGTTGTTTGTTTGTTGTTTTTTTTTTTCCAGGCTTCAGAAAGCTAGAGAGTTGAGATCAGGAAAATTTTCCAGCACCATCCCTGTAACCTGGTACTGGGCACAGAAATCTGCGTGTTTCCTAAGCTCCCCAGGTGATACTTAGTACGCTTACGTTTGAGAACGTTTTGCATAGGTTTTGTCTGGTTTTCCACCTCTCACTTTTCTCAAAAATAGTTTAACTAGTTGACAACCTACGATCTAGCTTTTGAGGGGCGAAAAGTTTCTTTTTCTTGCAGTAAACCACCACCCATTGAGATAGGCCTGGCCTTGAGAGGGATTGAGACTTTATTGAGGTCACAGGGGACCCACAGAGGTGGGAGAGTCAGGAGATCCTCTCCATTCAATACCACAAGACTGTCATACTGGCTAACAAAGACTTTGGCCCTTTGGATGATAGAACCCTCCCTCTCTCAAAAGTGCCCTCCACGCACCCAAAGCACACAGCCCACTAACCACCAATCTCGTAGACTTCAAAGGTAAGGTCTGCCTTCCGCGGCAGATTCCCTACAGGAAAGCACTGACAAGCTTCACTGAAGCCTATTCCTGCAATACTGTAACTCCTTCTACACAGAAATAGAAGAGTTCCAGCAGATTCCTGGTTAGGTCAGAGGAAAGGTGTGTCTTAAGCAGAGGTGACACAATTCAGAAAAGGACTGGAAATTAGATCCAATTGATGACTGAGTTGATCTTCAAGGCAGGATTTATCTTCAAAATAAAAATCCACAGAGAAAGGAAAGTTCAGATAACTTATCAGTAATGGGGGAGGTGGGGAGGGACTAGTTGAATTCTCATTTCATATGTCAAGAGTAAGTTCTAGGAGGATTTACGAGTCACACATAGTAACAGAAGAAAACTATTTGTTAAACCTCTAGCGAGAAGTATTTCTCAACGTAGAAGCAATAGAAGAAAGTGATACGGATGTGACTGACGGGACCAGTAACCAAAGAAATAGATACTAAAACAAATTAATGATAAAGGTATAAAGATAAGCACTGGCTTCCTCATTCATCGCGGGTGTCATTATGAAGGGATACCATCCATTCGGAAAGACTTTTGGCTCTGTGTCCCAGGTCAGGGTGCGCCTACATATTGACTCCGCAATCCCACTTCTGGGAATCTAGCCAAAGAAATACTCCGAAATGTGGAAAAAGTTACATACTGCAATTTGTACATCATACCATTATTTTTATTGAAGATTTGGCCGCAGCTTAAAGATCCTGGAGTAGGGACTATACATACCCCTGTCCTTGTAGTCACCTGGACGTGGACCACAATATCGCCTCATGTTTCTCTGCCTGTGCAACATGTCATTGCTGTCGCTGCCTGAAGCACTCTCCTTACCCTTTGTCTGCTAGCTGACTCCTCTGACTTATAATCAACACTTTTTTTTTAAACTCCAGTATAGTTCACATATGGTGTTATATTAGTTTCAGGTGTATAATACAGTGATGCAACAATTCCAGACATTACCCAGTGCTCATCACGATAAGTGTGCTCTTAATGCCCTTCACCTTTTCACCTGTCCAGCATTTTCAAGGTTCCTTCTTTTGTTCCCTCAACGCCTCCCACATTCTTGTATTTTGCACTGGGAAACTACCTGTAATTACTTGTTTCCCTGCCTGTCTCCTCCACTCTGCGGTGACTCCTTCAGGGGTGTGGCCCATCTCCTTTTAATCTTAGAATCACTAGCGCCTTGCTAATGTGGCAGGTGCTTGATAAATATTTTTAAACAAATGGATGAATCATTTACTCAAACCTTTTACAACCTTTAAGGATGATGATTATAGAGCGTATGTGGCAATGTGAATACATTATAATGTTAAATTTCAAGGGCACTGTATATGGAATTATCTCAAAGTAATGTTACATGAAAAAAGAAAGGTGCAAAACAGCATGCGAGGTAGGCTACCATTTTGTTTAAAAAAAAGTGTTTTGGCACAGGAGACTGGAAGATTTCTATATACATGTATTTCCTTGTTAATGGGTACGTTATCTATGGAAGAAAATAAAAGAAACTGCTAATAGAGGTTAGGAATGGGACTGGGGAGCAGAATGGAAAACCAAAAGATACAATGGGAAAGAGACTTGTTTTTTTAATACACCCTTTTGTTTGTTTTTGAGATGTGTACAATGTACATGATACAACTGTTTTGAAAAATAAATCACTTTGTGAAATTTTATGCAAGTATATGAAATAAGTTACGAGTTAATTCTCACCAAATAACAGTTGTGGTTGTGGGATTGTGGTGCGTTGTAATTGCTTTTACAATTACAAAGATAAAATTATAAATAAAGACTAAACAACGAAGTAATCATTGTTATTTATTTCATCACAACTTCACATCTCAGTAAATTTTGATCTATCTTAAGGAGAATAGTTTTCTCCCCAGAGACTGCTACGGCCATGTCCTCTATAATTCTGAAGTTGAAAAATGGTTAATAAGTTTAATTACTGAAAAGTTAATCAGCCTTTCAAATGGCAGTGAGAACAGCTAAAGCATGTTCTTCTAATAGTTTCATAGCTGAACAGCAAGATATGACAACAGCATTTTCCCAGATTTAAGACACCAGATTTAATGAGCTTGTCTGTTTTACTCTTCCTGCCCACCTTTCTGCCTCCCTCCTCTCTCTTACTGTCTCTCTGCTCCTCTAGTCCTTTCTTTTCCTTCTATGCAGCCAGCACTGCTGGTTTCCTCTCCTCCCCCTCCCTCCTTCCTCTCAGAACCTGCCTAGCATCCCAGTGTCCCCCCTCTTTTAACATCCAGAGCTCTAGGAAGATCAGCCCCCCCGCCCCGGAAATGGGCTGTGACACAATTCTGGCCAATGAGACAGGAGGAGAATCTGCTGAGGGGTTCCTCACTTCTAAGAGACGGTGTCTTTTTGGCCTTGGCTTTAATTGTGTTTGGATATGACACCTGGATCGCATATAGCCTGACAGTGAAGACCACACAAGGTGAGAAAAACCAAAGAGATCCTAGGCCTTCATGACATTGTTGCATGGCTGACTTCAGCCTACCTCAGGACTTCCTGTCAGAGAAGAGACTTGCTTGGTTTCAGCACTGTGAGAAGGGTTTTCAGTTTCGGGCCGCTCAAAGTACCCCGACTTTAACACTCTCCTCTGAGCTTCTCTCCTGCCCTTTGATTTTCTCTTCTTGAGTCATTTCCAGCCTTTCCACGTTTCCCTCAGTAACACTCATTTTCTATTTTGCCCTCCCCTCTTCTCTCCTTCCCCAACTGTTCCTGTCTCTCTTAAATAATACAGGGCACACCCTTAGCGCACTGTCTGCCCAGCTTACACCCACCCCTCTCTTTCAGCCTTTCTCAACCACAAAGCACTTCCCCACCTCGAGCCATGTTTGTACTTCACAGTGGACAGGACCGTGTAGATCCAGCCTGGCCAGCCTGAGAGTCTGTCTCCTTCAAGGGGATTCAGTAACAAAAAGAATCCTTCATATGGCTGAAATGGCGGTGATGTTTTTAGGAGAGTTGGAGGGCCTGTGTTTCCAGGAGGAAGCCAAGCTCTCTCCTCTCTCTCTCTCTCTCTCTCTCTCTCTCTCTGCAGAAAGAGGAAGGAAGCATTGAGGCTGAGAGAAACAGCAGCAATGTCTGACAGCATGGGCCGTGTGACTGGTTGTGTATTTTGTCCTCTGAAAGGCTTTCAGCCCCGCTGAAGTCTTTTCTACTTCTGGAGTTCTTCAAGTGGACCTTGTCCTTGAGGTTTATGAGACTTTTTAGATAGAATCCTTCCATCTCATCCCATTTTGGCTTAAGCTTCTTAGAAATGGGCTCCTCACATTTGCAAATCAAAGAACCTTGATTAGATAATGGGTCATCCCATCAATGAGGGCAACTTAAAATATTTTTTTAATGAGCCATAATATAAAATTAAACCATATTCTCATTATATTTAATGGATTAACTATTGTGCCTGCTGTTTTTAGTTGAAAACGTTACATTAAACTAAAATGTTATGTTTTTCTGTGAACAATTGCAGCCCAAGGACCAGTACCAGCCCCACACCCTTCTAACCCTATACCCACACATACCATTAAAGAAGATTAGCTTTCAGAGCCCCAGGAAGATGGAAAAAGAAAGTACTTTGTCTCAAAAATATGATTAAATAAGTATATGTAGAACACAATTGTTTCACTTTTTAAAATCAATAACCGCTTGTACAGTAAGCTTCTATCTTCTACAAAATAGGACAGAACAGGCATCAATATGATTCTACTTTCTTTTGCAAATACCATCCCAATTTCCTCCCGCTCCAGAGTCAACTAATCAGGGTGCCAGGCCCTTCCTGCGCCTTCAGAGGGAGCAAGTATGAGCAAGCTACCCTTTGTGATGCTGAACCCCCCGGAGTTCAATGCCAGGAATGGAGGCAGCGCTTCAGACCCTGGGATCCCTGGATCTTTCACCTTCCCTCTGCTCCCATAGCTAATTTCTTTCTTTCCAGTAAATTTTCTTTCTGATTAAATTAGTCAGTGCTCGTTTCTATGGCTTAGACCAAAAAAGTCTTAATACTATGTGAACTCTTAAAACTGAACTTTTCAGAGAAAATGTCAACTTCTGATTTCAAATTAACATATTCTCATTACACAATATTTAGAAAACACAGAAAACATTTTTAAAGAATCACCCATGACAACATTTCCAAGGAAAACTATTGTCAACATTTTGATATCTTTTCTTCATTAACAAATATTTTTATACGATTGATCTCATTCTGCAGAGAAAAAATGCAAACCTATTATATCTTCCATTTCCAGTGCCCAAAAAAGGTGCCAAGAAATCCTCTCTCAGAACCGAGGAGGCCACCTCAATTTCCAGACTGTGGTTATCAGTCAAGATTCTAACCTCATTGCCCTGTATCTCTAGCTCTTGAGTGTTTTCCTTTTCTACCACGTTATCAGTCTGTGTTTCCATTCTTATAAGGCAAACATGCCTGCAAGTTCCCTTACATTCCAAAGTCACTCCCAACTCCAAAGGATCTCAAAAGGCCATTCCCGTCACACAAGCCAACCCCGCCCGTCCATCCATCAGCCGATCAAATTATTTTGCAGTTAAGCATAATTCAACTCCTTATGAAATCTGCACCCATTTAATGCTAGGTATGCATATCCAGTAATTGCCTCTTTCACCATTCAGGTTTTTTTCACTTCTAAAAACTTTGCCTCTATGAGACACCCCTTTCCAGTGAATCTATAATGGGTGGAACATTGAACTTAATGTTCAGAAACAGGGAATATAGATCCTGGCACATTCATCAGATATCTATTTAGGTTTTATTATGCAGAATCAATTGATTCAACCACAAATATTTATGAGCACATTTCCTGTTAAAGTACCTGTGTTCAGGGGCGACTGGGTGGCTCAGCCGTTAAGCGTCTGCCTTTGGCTCAGGTCATGATCCCAGGGTCCTGGGATCAAGCCCCACATCAGGCTCCCTGCTTGGAGGGAAGCCTGCTTCTCCCTCTCCCACTCCCCTTGCTTGTGTTCCCTCTCTCGCTGTGTCTCTCTGTCAACTAAATAAATAAAATCTTAAAACAAAAAAATAAAAAAAATACCTGTGTTCATGGTGCCTGCCCTAAAAGTGCACCTAGAAGAAACAGACAAACAGAGGTGAGAACTCAGGTCAAGGGCGCCTGGGTGGCTCAGATGGTTAAGTGCTTGCCTTCAGCTCAGGTCATGATCCCAGAGTCCAGGCACCGAGTCCTGCATCCAGCTCCCTCTCAGTGGGGATCCTGCTTCTCCCTCTCTCTCTCTCTCTCTCTCTCTCTGCCTGCTCTCTCTCAGTCAAATAAATAAGTAAAATCTTAAAAAGAAAAAAAAAAAGAACTCAGGTCAGAGTGGATTAAGTGCCATAATTCCAACAAAGTGCAATATGCATACAGACCGTGAATACAAGCCTCTTCCAGATCTATTTTTTTTTTCTTTTTCTTTCTTTTCTGGAGTAGTGGCACTTAGTAGTAGTACTAAGATAAAATTGCTAGGAACAAAAACTACTTGTGTTAATCAAGACTGAAATGTCGTATATCCAAATTATTTATTTGAATGAAGTCAAGACTCCGAAAGAATAAGTTTTTAAAGTCATACTCGACCACACGGTACAGCTACTGTGGAAAATAGTTTGGCAGTTCCTCAAAACAGAATTTCCATATAATTCAGCAATTCTACTCTAGGTATATATATACCCAAGAGAGCTGAAAGCAGGAACCCAAACAGATACGTGTATACCAACGCTCATAGCAACCCAATAGCCAAAAGGTAAAAATCAACCAAGTGCCCATCAACAAACAAGTGGGTAAACAAATGTGGTATATACATTCACTGGAATATTATTAAATGTGGTATATACATTCACTGGAATATTATTAAATGTGGTATATACATTCACTGGAATATTATTAAATGTGGTATATACATTCACTGGAATATTATTAAATGTGGTATATACATTCACTGGAATATTATTAAATGTGGTATATACATTCACTGGAATATTATTCAGCCTTAAAAAGGAATAACATTCTGATAGATGCTACAACATGAACGAACCTTGAAAATATTATGCTAAATGAAATGTGCCAGACACAAAAGAGCATGTATTTCCTGATTCCACTTATATGAAGTACGTAGAATGGGCAAATTCATGGAGACAGGAAGTAGAGTAGAGGTTACCAGAATTGAAGGACAGGGGAGTGGGGAGTTATTGTTTAATAGGTAGAGTTTCTGTTTGGGATGATGAAAAAGTTCTGGAAATGGATAGTGGTGATGGTTGCACAGACTTATACTTAATGCCACCAAACTGTACACTTAAAAATGGTTAAAATGGTAAACTCTATGTTATGTATATTTTACCACAACAAAAAAAGTCTACATTTAAATAAACTGAGGAATATTCAAACTATTGAAAGGATAAGTTGCTCTCACAAGTCAAATATGATCAAAATGAAATGTCCAATATATGCATTCTAAGGCTATGAGTTGTATGCCCTCACTTTAGGAAATCTAATAAAAGTGTAAACATATGTTAAGAGACAATTGCATATAAAAGTATCTATTTTACAGAGGGATTTATCCAAGCATTCCTTTAAACAAGGAGCTTCGCTAGTAAACTTGAGATCAGCAACACTCTCCGGAAAGAAGTATCAGGAAGCTGGGGTCCCTCTCTAGTGCACAATCCCAGCCACCTGTACTTCTTCCTTCCAGGGGATCTCTGGCCCCTCTCAAGTCTCCCCTGAGAATCCAATACATGTGAGGTGAGTTGGGGACATGTGGTTCAGAGCACAGCTACCTTGTAAGCTGACAACGTGAGTTTTCATTTCAATAATTCAGCTATCCTTTCTTTTTCTTTTTTTTTTTAAGATTTTATTTATTTATTTGACAGAGATAGAACACAGCCAGTGAGAGAGGGAACACAAGCAGGGGGAGTGGGAGAGGAAGAAGCAGGCTCCCAGCGGAGGAGCCTGATCCCGGAACACACCGGGATCACGCCCTGCGCCAAAGGCAGACGCTTAACCGCTGTGCCACCCAGGCGCCCCAGCTATCTTTACTTTTTAAGGGAGAGAGAGAGCAGATGTGAATGCACGCATGGTGTGGGGAGGAAGGGCAGAGGGAGAAGGAAAGGGAGAGAATCTCAAGTAGACTCCCCAGTGAGCATAGAGCCCCACTTGGTGCTCGACCTCCCAACACTGAGATCATGACCTGAGCCAAAATTCAGAGTCAGAGGCTTAACCGACTGAGCCGCCCCATCAGCTACCTTTTCTATTAAACTATAGGCTTGTTGAAGGCAGGATCAGATTCCTTTGCTGTATGTTACCTGGCTACACATGTGGGCTGCATAATTCTGTTTCCTGAATAAGTAAATGAATGACTTAATAACTGTAGTTAAATGGCCGTGGAATGTCAGACAGAAATAGCTGTAAAGCAGCTCTTAAATTCTAATATGCAGGAGATCTTACGTAAGCCATATAGTTCAAATGAAACATACAATCTTAGAGAAATACTCCTCAAAGCATAAAATGAGAACAATCTGTGTTCAAGTTTATCCTCTCTTCTCCTACAAAGGAGGCATGTTTTCTACTGTGTTTGTAACTCTGCCGTGTACCCAAATGCACCGCATTCACTAGGTTCACAATAAATTCTGTTGACAGAATGAATGACAAGGCAAAAAATAGTTTGCAGTACTTTTCATTTTTTACAAGTGTGGAAAGCATATTAAACCATCTGCTGATTAAAAATATGCGTGTTTTGACTTGCATATGAATCAAATTAACATACATAAATCCAGCATCTTCACATCACTAGATTCACAGCCATAGCCAATGTAATTTTCCATGTTTCTTCAAATTCATCAATTTCAGAGTGACATAATTAAGTTATTAGGCATAAAATACACAGCAATGATATATAACTAAAAGCTAACTTTTGTTTTATTTCAATTCAATGATTGTTTATCCTCTAAAAATAAAAAAGGCATTAGATTCTTGAAAATCTAAAATTTTATGTTCAGATTTGCTCTGCAAATACCTAATATCGCCACAGAAAACTAAAATTTGAGGTACAGAACAGGAACCACGATCCCTCACTATGATGAACTAGGATTAACCAGAGTGCTGTATGTTGAATTCTAGCACCTTGTTGCCTATATAACCCCAGAAACAACTTGCAAACTTCAGTTTCTACCTGCTCCGGCTGGCCCATCCCCACCTTCTTCTCGCCAAGACCCTGTCTGGAACAGGGAAGATGTCCCGTGAAGTAGAGGGACCAGCCTGTACACTGTTACCCTGATGGACCAGGCAACCATCCTGGGAGAAAGAACACAGCCAAACTGCAACCTAGGTCGGACCGAACACCAGGTCTGGGTCAAGACAATTAAGACAGGATCAATCGCTGTGACTAAGAGACACCTATCCCTCTCTCTTAACCCATCAGTCCTTCAGGATTCACCACCATCTGGGTCACCATTCCAGGACCCAGAATGTAGCGCCGGTGAACTCCCAGCACCTTGCTACTGATATACCTCTGGTATATACCACTTTAAACTGCCGCCATATAAACGCCCAGCACCTTGGTCATTGGGTCCTCCCAGGACTGCTTGCCCTGAGCCACCGAGAACAATAGAAGTCTTTCTACAGCAGTGTTCTCTAGCTCTGCCTGGTGATAAGAATCATCTAGGGCTTTTGATGTAGACATCGATGTCCTGGCCATTTCTGCAGACAATCATATTTAGGAGATTCATTCAGGGTCCAGGAATCTGAATTTTTAACAAGTGCCCAGGTGTTGCTCTTCACCAGGGAATTTTGGGAAATACTGAGTTCGGCACATTCAGTACATTCTTCTTGAGTCTCCTAGTTGTCGGGGGGGGGGGGGGCGGGGAGAGGTTGGTGGAGGGCCCGTGTTGCCCTGTATGGGTTCAAGCCTTGTCATCCTTAGGGATAATGAAGGTGGGTGTCCTTTGTACACTGAGAAGTCTTTGTAAATCCAAGGCATGCTATCATTATCATGATTATATACCTTCAGCCACAGCCTCCAGGACAATATACAAAGCTGGGGTAAGCTTCTTCTCAACACAACAGGGCTAAACGACCAGCCACAGTTCCTGAGGTCCCAGACGTTGGAGAGGATGAGGAGTGGTCAAAGGCAGAGGAGAGAGGGAGGAGCAAAGGCTGGAATCCGGAAATTAATACATATGTATTTCAATCCACAGCTGCTTTGGCTACTGATATAAATCAAAGGAAGAAGGAGGGAGATTGAGGGAGAAAATGTAAACAGCATGAATTTTTCAGATATTAAAAACTGAACGTGGTAGCTGAATTATTCATTTATTGAACTTCCAATTTGTTTTTCAGTATTACTATGTGAATGCATGTGAGGTGTGCTCTGAGATGCAACTGGGTACTAAGATAAGCACCTATGATGGGTGGTCATACAAAGTAAGGTGCCTGTGAATTATAGTTATCTACATGAAGTTCCCACAGCTGGGGACAAGACTCCATCCTGTCAGTTTTGCTGCTGACTTACCATAAATTAAAGATGGGTGCAGTTAGAGCACAGTCTCCCCCCTGCACACAAAGCCCAGGTCTTTCCTTACAATACTGAGAGCGAAAATGTGTGATGATGCTAGAAATGAAAGATATGCATATTCTTGCAGGGAGCTAGGAGATAGTTCAGAGACAACAACTATTCTCTTTCTGAGACTTGAACAAGAAGTTGTGAGTTAAGTAGTAGCTTGCAGAATCACATGGCATTAAGAAAAGGAAAATCGTGCTCCAAGTCTCCTTTAAAAGACTAATTTGATCTTCTGTGAGGAATATGTTTCTGCATACTAATGGAGAAATGGACTGGCTTTTCCTGATCCCATCTAAAGGCATGAGTATACAACCAAATCTTAGCAACGCGGCTCAGCAAAGACACATTGTATAAATAAATAGCCTGAATGAGTAGAGCAGTTAAATCTATGGCAATTGTTTGGGAAGAAGCCTTCGAGTTTCTGAATACATTTTAAAAGATACAGGAATTCAAAGCTAACTCTCCTCAGGTCAGAAATGGATCTTAGCCCTTTAGAAGTTGTAGCTCTTTCCATGGCGACAGACATTACCCCAGGAGCTGGGGGGCAGCCAGGAGATGGCTTTGGGGTAATTAGAAAGTATATTTGATGCCAAATATGCCCCCAAAGCAGCCTCTTCTGACAGTCACATAAAATATGTGAAAGACGCTTAACAATTCTCATTTTCAATTACCATTCCTTAGGTCTCATTCCTTTTTCCTCAGATATTTATAAGAAAAAACGTTTGTCCTTGCTCATCCTGCTGATAAAATTTCAATCACTGAAACTTTCCCTTTAAAACTAACAAGACCTTTTATCTCCCTGCGTTAGCCAGATAACGATGGCACAGGCCACTCCGAATCACCGGAGAGAGCTGAAACTGGAGCAGCGCGGATAAATGAGATCCCTGTGGATAAACCGCACAATTCAGGGCAGTCCGGAGGTGCAGCCTCTTCCCTCCCTTAACCTCGCACCAACGCTGCTCTGGGTAATTTGACTCCCTGCGTGCTTTTTCTCTGTTGGAATGGAAGGGGGGCGTGTAGGGAGATGTTAGCCATGGAGGCAACACCCTGGAAAGGAAGGAAAACTGTATAAGGACGTAGGGGATCTACCCTAACGCACCTGCTGCCTTCGCTCAATTACTTGGCTACTGCACCAACCTTGGCTTCCTTACCGGGAAGGGGGGAGGTGAGACTGGACATACGGGATAGACATCTTGAGGTGGAAGAAACTCTCCTTAGTCCCTGCTGGGGGCGAGTGGGAGCGTAAGAGGGTTCCAGGCTGTGGCTGTCCCAAACGCTATTACTTATATCAGTTTACACGTTGGGGTTTCATACGGGATTTCATTTTCTGCAGCGTATTCCCTACTAAAGAAAGTTTGCAACCTGAACAAAAACAACGGTTTCCTTTCAGTTCTCACACCCTTTGATTCTGGAACGTTACATAAGAGGGATACATGCCTGCTAAAGCGATGAGAAGGTCTCAAAGTATTGACTAGATATTGACAGAATCTGCAAAATGAAGAGACACTTGAGGGATGTGAAAGAGGAACTTTAAAGAGAAATCCCGAGGGTCATCTCTCCTCCAGATTAGGAAACAGAGCTACCTCATTCTGTCTTCCTCCGCTCTCACGGCGAACTTTTACCCCTGCCCCAGTGGTTCTCAGTTCTGGCTGCCCAACGGAATGGCCTTGTGCAGCCATTAAATTGTACAGGGCTCTGGGCTTCCTGTCTGAGGATTCTGAGTCAACAGATGCGAGGATGGAGCTTTTTCAGCGATTCCAGTTTTGTCTTGCGTACACGTGCCTGTGCATGCGCGCGTGTGTGCCTGTGCGTGCGCGCGTGTGTGCCTGTGTGTGTGTAAGGATCCATAGGTGACTCTGATGTGTAACTAGGACTGAGACTCTCTGCTTCGCTTCAGTTCTCCAACCTTTCCTAAGACTGCTCTCACGAAAGACATTAACCGCCTCCCCAAACGCAGTTACCATTTCTAGGCAGATGACTGCAAATCAAACTCTCTAGAAACAACCACCTTCCACCTGCCTGTGTCCTCAGCTTTCCGTCCACCAGCCAGCCTTGCCTCCAGTATCACTCCATCTGCGAGGGGCAAAGTCCGTCCTGTGTCTCAGGCTCTCAGGGACCCAAAGGCATCTCTGGGTCGGCCACTCCCCGTGCAGCGAGCACCGTATCTGCACAAACTTAACACACCTACCCCTGTATCTGATCTTAAACCGTGTCCCAGCTTTCCATTCCTACCGCCACGCTTCCAATCAGGATCCCTTTGTTTCTTGTCTATGTTGTTGATAGCCACTTACAGGGGTCTCATTCTTCCATCTTTACCCTCTTTGATCTATACTAATCCGACTTTACTAGCCCCTTGTTTAAATGACTACAAATTTCTAACCTCATAGCCTACCCTTTCAAAACAAAAAACTAAACAAAACAAAAAACCTTTCATCTATCTTTCAGTTTCAACAATAGAAACCCAATCTAAGTTTCCAGCCTGATCTTGGATTACACAGAGGCACAAACAATCCACCAACCAAAGAGCATTGTTCTTTCTTTTGTAAACATGTCCTAGGCTTTCCTAATTATGTACCCTGAGGGCTCTCAGAGTCTACAAGACCCTCCTCCCCCATTCTATACCACCTCCTTCTTCCAGAAGACTCTCCAGAATTCTCCACGTGAATCTGAAGCATAATGAAAAACACCATGCCTGGGGCGCCTGGGTGGCACAATGGTTAAGCGTCTGCCTTCGGCTCAGGGCGTGATCCTGGCGTTATGGGATCGAGCCCCACATCAGGCTCCTCCGCTAGGAGCCTGCTTCTTCCTCTCCCACTCCCCGTGCTTGTGTTCCCTCTCTCGCTGGCTGTCTCTGTCTCGGTTGAATAAATAAATAAAATCTTTAAAAAAAAAAAAAAGAAAAAGAAAAACACCATGCCTGACCTTGTTTCACAGCGATCCTTATATCTCGTCTTGTGGTATGGTTATCTATGGCTGTATCTTATCCCTTTACCCAGCTGTTGCCTCTTCCCAGCCCTGCCCTGTGGGCCTTGTAGTTGTAGAGAAACAGAGTGGACTTTAGAATGAGAAAGGCCTGTATTTAAATCGCAGCTCTGCCTCCCAACAGCTGTTGGAGCTGGTTCAAATTATTTAACCCTTCTCTGCTTTAGTTTCCCAATCTGTAAAATGGGAATATTAATATCCAGTTCCTAGGATTAGTGTGACATGTGAATGAGAATGCATCTAAGGGGGCCGACACAAAAAAGGCTCTCCATGAATGGTGGTTCCCATTAATAAATGGTGAATGGAGCCTCCATGGGCTTTTATCTATAATGGAAGGTGATGTCCTGCTAACCCAGCTTGATGGGAACCTTCCTCTTTGGATATTTGCCACCCGGTCCTTTTTACTCATTAAGAAGATGGCAAGATATTTTCAAGATGAGACTCTGAAACAGAGAAGTAATGGTGTTTTCCCTGTTATCTGTTGGTCAATAATAATAAAGTTTGGCAGTGATAGTGAAATGGCAGGTACACAGGAAAGGGAAGAAAGGGCAGCAAGGAAACCCTGAATTAAAATATCCAGCAATACACAGTGACAGATATAAAATGCCTACAACTTTACAAAACAGATATCTAGTTACATGATGCAGTAATGGAAAAAGCCATAGTCAGGAAGGTAGAAATCATTAAATAATAGGAGAGCTATTAATATCATACACCAAATCATTATGTCAAATACACAAAAAATATAATTGCTTCTATGTACGGTGCATTTGATAAGATTCAACACCAATCCCTAATAACATTATTTTAAGAGTAGAGATATAAAAAATATTTTCTGAATAGAAGAACAAGTATAAGATTAAAACCAATAGGCAGCATTATATTTAATAGTAAAACATTAGTGATATCCCCATTAAAAATATGCACAAAAGAAGGAACATTATTTAATATTTTTCTGAAAGTTATAACCAATGCAATAAGACATGATACAAAATTAAAAGTATATTATTAATAATGAAGACATAAAATGATGTTTATTCTAAAATGAGTCATTACACAACTGTAAGTCCAAAGAAATAATTTAAAAATTGATTAAACACAGGGGATGAATGTAAGATAAACAAACCAGACACAAAAGCCCTCCAATATAATTGAAATAATCAGTCGGAAACTTTTAAAATTCATAATTATATATAGTTATTTTTTTAAGATTTTTAAAATTTATTTGAGAGAGAGTGAGAACGTAAGCAGGGAGGGGGGCGGGGAGCACAAAGGGAGGAGGGAGTACAAGCAGGAGGTAGGAGGAGGAGCAGAGGGAGAGGGAAAAGCAGACTCCCTGCTAAGGACCCTGAGATCATGACCTGAGCTGAAGGCAGCTGCTTAACCCACTAAACCACCCAGTAGTCTTTATTTATATGTAGTTCTAAAAAGGATTTGAGATGGTTGTGAGAAAAAATGAATACAGAAAGCCCATATGCAGTAACAACGAAAAAACATAAAATGTCTTAGAAGTAGCCCTAATGCATAATATCTTTCATCTAGTCAAAGAAAAGAGCAAAATTTTACTGAGATATATTTATCAGAGCTTGAGAAAATGGAAAAATATATTGTGTTCCTGAGCATGAAGACATTGTTCTAAATATTTAAATGTTTTCAAAATAATTTAGGTTTAATCAAAACATTCAAAAAGGATTTATCAAGCATTTACTATATTCCTAGCAAAATTTTAGGTCCTAGAGTTAACCATACAGGGAGCAAATAACGCAAAGATCTGCCCACGTGGTATTTAGATTTTTATGGAGCTGACATATCAAATAAAGCCATACTATAACATAATGTCAAGTAACAATATGTGCACTGAATAAAAATAAAACAGGGCTAAGAGAGAATGAAAGGAGGAGAATGTTGTTTAGAACAGAGTGGTCAGGAAAAACCTTTGAAGAAATAACATATGAACAGAGAATTGAATAAAGTGTAGTAGAGAGCAATGTGGCTGTCTGAAGGAATAGTGTTTCTTGCAGAGGGAATAGCAAATACAAAGACCCAGACATGAAACCACACTTGACATCTACCAGGAACAATAAGTAACTGGGTGCTGTTGAAACATAGCACGCGAAATGAAGACCAGTAGGGGATGAGGACAGAGGTGATGTGGGACAGATCATGTAGGACCTTGTGGGCCATATAAGCTCTGGGTTTTGTCCTAAGTCTGATAGTAGCCACTGGAAAATTTTATCAGGTGAGGATGTGATTTAATTACATTTTTTAAAAATGTTGTCTGGTCTCAGTGCTGAGAATATATAGGGTAGAAATGAGGGGATAATAGTAAGAGCAGTTAGATGGCTATTTCAATAATTCGGGCTGGAAAAAATGGGCTTGAGCTGGTGTGGTAAGGGCAGGGGAATCAGAAGTAGATTCCAGATCTATTTGGAGACAGACAAAAGGTTTGCTGATGGGTTGGTTAAGAGGGGTGAGAGAGAAAGAGAGGGATCAAGGTTGGCCCCTAGGTTTTTGTCTTGAAGCAACTGGTTGGATCAAGTGTGAATTACTGCAATGGCGGAGATGGGGGAAGAAGCAGGAGGTGGGGACTGAAATCAAGAGCTGTGTTTTGAAGATATTAAGTTTGAAATGTCTATCAGACTCCAAGTGGAGATGTTGAACAGGCAGTTGTTATGAATCTGAGACTCAGGCACACTTCTCAGGCCATCAGCAGACAGCAGATAGGTGGACTTAAAGACAGCAGGCTGGATGAGGTCATGGTGGAGACAGTGCACACAGAGACACATCCCAGGCTGCCAACACTTAGAGTTTGGGACAAGGAAGTAAATGCAGCAGAGGAGACTGAAAGGAGGCAGCTAGTAAAATGGGAGAAACTTGCAGAGTTTAGAGTTTCAGAAGCCAAATAAGTAGTTTAATAAAACTCCTATCAAAATACCAGTGATTTGTTTTTATTAACTAACAAAATCATTCTAAAACCTACCAGAAAAGTTTAATGCACACCTAGGATAACGGACCATCCCAACACATACTTCTTTTATAAAAACTGATATAGACATGATATTTTTATGACCTTGTCAATGAAAAGGAACCCCTCTGTATAATCTGTATAACCCCTCCATCTTTATACTGGCATACTTGTTTCAGCTGCCTTCTTGGTGTCCTTGCAGCAAGGTAACAAAATGTGGCCTGTGCTTGAGAAAATCTTGCCTAGGAAATTTTGCAGGTTTTTTGTTGTTGTTGTTGTTATAGAGCCCAACAAGGGGCTTGAACTCACGACCCTGAGATCAAGACTAAAGCTAAGATCAACAGTCGGACACTTAACCGACTAAGCCACCAAGGCACCCCAGAAATTTTGCTTTAGATACTCACAGATTGATCCCATTTCATATAACTACCCATTATGCCATAAGAAAGCATATTAAACCATTGGGCAGTGGTGAATTATTTAATGAATGGTATTGGGACAAGTGTCTAGAAAAAGGAAAACTAAATTGATTTCTTACTTCATTCCACACACCAAAATAAATTCTAGGTTGATTAAAAAATTAAATATTTAGAATTCCAATAATAGAAACATTTAAAGAAAATACAGACATTTATAAAACTTCTATAAGGGGGAAGATTTCCTAAGCTTAGAAATAACAGAAGAAATTATAAAGCAAAAGATTAGCAGATTTGAATCTACAAAACTGACAATTCTATGCATAAAAAGCCACGAGATAAATATTAAAATGGGAAAATGTTTTCAATAAAATATCAAAGTCATTATATTTTCTGCAAAAGCGCTCATGCAAACTAATATGAAAAGATATAGGGCCCCAGTGATAACTGGTCAGTAGAATATTCGTAAAAGAGATCATTACCCAAAAGAGAAAGTCTAGCTGGTAAGCTCATATGCAAGCATGTTGATTCTTGATAACAATCACATAAATAACACAGTAAATTGTTATAATTTTTCAGCAGTACTATTACTAAATGTTTGTTTTTAAAAATCATAGTATACAGTGGTGTCTGGGTGGCTCAGTGGGTTCAGCATCTGCCTTCCGCTCAGGTCATGGTCCCAGGATCCTGGGATGGAGCCTGGCATCGGGCTCCCTGCTCATCCGGGAGCGTGCTTCTGCCTCTCCCTCCACAGCTCCCCCTGCTTATGCTCTCTCTCACTCTCTCTCTCAAATAAATAAACAAAAACTTTTTAAAAATTAAAATTAAAAATAAAAATCATATTATACAGTCAGGAAGAGTTCAGTAAGGAGGGTCTTCTTTTATCCTGATGCTATACATTTATCTGAATTTGTATCAAGATCTTAAAAAAAAAAAAAGGTCCATATTCAATGGGTGACCCAGCATCTCCACTTATAGACTATCTTAAAGAAATAATCCTTATATGGAGAAAAATTGTTATTTAAATAAATAAATAATATGATTATTTATAATGGTCTTTAAATAGAAATACTATAAATGTTTTGCAGAGATAGTGGACTTGAAATAGTTAAATTAGAAAACAGCCTTCCCTGTGACAGCCAGAAATAATTCTTAACGTTACAAAGGAGGCTTCACCGTGTGCATATTTCTGTCCAGTGGGGATCTCTTTGTAGCTCTGACCCCAATCAGTAAGTTACTCTGTCCACTAAAAGGAGAAGAATTTAGCTGCCATCCCTACAACGTGGTCAGGACAGAGAGGCTGCTGACCCAGGAACCCGGGAGCAAAGGACCAGAAAACTTCAGGGTCAGGCAAATAAAAGAGAGGTGCCTCTGATAAGAAATAAGCAGCAGTAGGCATCTTTGCAGAGCTTAGGGAAGGAAAACAAAGCCTCCTTTGTGGTGAAATTGATAAAAACCATTATTTTGGGCAAACTCAAAGCAAAAACAGGCTCTCTGCTGAGAAATGAAGGTCACAATAAAAGAAAATGACATTCTTACAAATACTGATATAGAAGCAGCTGCATGGGCGCCTGGGGGGCTCAGTCGGTCAAGCGTCTGCCTTCAGCTGGGGTTATGATCTCAGGGTCCTGGGATCGAGTTCTGCATCAGGCTCCCTGCTCAGGGGGGGTCTGCTTCTCCCTCTCCCTCTCCTGCTCTCTCTCTCTGTCAAATAAATAAATAAAATCTTTTTTAAAAATAAGAAGAAAGAAAAAGAAGCTGAAGAGCATCAACAGAATTCAGATGACACCGCAAGGAGAGAAATCTAGACCAGAGGAGAGACGGCTCACTTAGTGACATTTCATGCATATTCATTTATTCATGCATTCACTCTTTCACGAATTTATTAGTTGATTCGCTATGTATTTATTGGGCAGTAAATGCATGCCAGGCACGTATTGGAGCAAGTATTGGAGCAAGTATTGGAGGTTACCTTAGTGAAAAAGACAAAGCTCTGCTTTCATAGAACACAAAATAGTAGCAAAGCTAGGATTGAAACAATAATAACACAAATTGTTATTTAAGTTCAAATGTGATAATCACTAACCCCAAAAAAGTTTTGAAATCTGTGAGTAAATGACAGGAGGACCTCACCTAACTCAGAGCGTCGGAAAATCCTGCTTTGGTTTCTATGAGACTTGAAATTGTAAATGAAATTTGAAAGGTGAAAAAGATTTAGCTAGGTAGGGTAAGGATTTTTACCAATTACTTGGTGGAGAAGGACTTGAAACCTTGTTTGGGGTTTAATAAATATATGATACACATATGCTTTCTATACAGTTAAGTATAATTATAGTTTCTGTTCAATTGTATAAATTCCATCATATTCAACAAATTTTATTATTTTTATAAAGATCTAAATTATTCTTTTGGATAGATTTTGAGGCTGGGCAGCCCCTCTCCAACTATTTAGTCAAGATTCTGGTATTTAGCAACCCTTCTGTCTGGGTATTCTAACCATCACTAAACCATAGCCATTTAGTATAGGCATTTCAAGATCACACGTTCATTTAAAACAAGGAGACATGTGTTGAGTGCCTATTACGCACTAAGCTCTATTTTTGTACCTGAAGTTGCTGTGGAGAGGAAGACAGATAAGGTCCTGACCTTATAGAATATACATTTCAGTATTAACTTAGATTTTTTGTTTCTAATGTTCTAGTTAACATTCCCAATAGCAACATATAAGAATGACCACTGTACTGTATTCTTATCAGCACTGGGCGTTATTGTTGCTTGTTTGTATAATGAAGAAAAGTAAAAAAAATAATTAAGACAATGTTATGGATTGAATTGTGTCCCCCCCACCAAATAACATGTTAAAGTCCTTACCGCCACTACCTCAAAATGTGATCTTATTTGGAAGGAGCGTGTTTTGCGGACGTTATTAGTTAAGATGAGGTCATTAAGAGGGCCCTAATCCAGCATAACCCATGCCCTTATAAAAAGGGAAAATTCAGATACAAAGATACACACACATGGGAAGAACACCACACGAACACGAGGTAGGGATCGGGGTTATGCAGCTACAAAAGAAGGAACACCAAGGATTTCCCCCAAATCACCAGGAGCTAGGAGAGGGGCAAGGAAGAGATTGCCCCTCACAGCCCTCAGGGGGAGCTACGCGGCCAACACACTGATGGCAGACATCTATCCTCTAGAACCGTGCAGCAACGTGATTCTGCTGTTTCATCACCCATCCTGTGGAGCTTTCTTATGACAGCCTGGGCAAACCAACACAGGCATGTTTCTTTGGGTTCCCCCGAAAGCAGAGAGTGAGAAAGGGACTTGGGTGGTCATTCATGTTTGACACATGTGCTCAGGATGTGAACCTCGCTCGCAGAAGTATCCCGGTGTTTTGTGAGTTTGTTTTCTCTTATTTTT
Source organism: Ursus americanus (assembly GCF_024610735.1). Taxonomy (NCBI): domain Eukaryota; kingdom Metazoa; phylum Chordata; class Mammalia; order Carnivora; family Ursidae; genus Ursus; species Ursus americanus. Next base: position 5,500,956 of record NC_142134.1, on the reverse strand, counting down.
CCAGTGGGTTTAGGTATAAATGATAGTCAAACAAACCAAAGGCCTTCAGTGAACAAGAAAGGTCTCTGCAGATTGCCAAATTTGGGTGATCGACGATGAGAACTGGGTGCAGGAGTGGATCTAGGTTTGTGGGGTGTGGCGTTTATTTCATCTTCTCCAAGAATAAAATTAGAAACACAAAATTAGGAATAAAGGTATTTTAAAAAGAATAAAAAGAAATTAAAACAAATGATGAATATTAGAGAGATGATAGACACTACAAATGCCCCCTAAATACAGAAATATATAACATTTGGGTTTTTTTTTCATTATCTCACATCACTTTATGACGATTTTTTCCCCTTACATATTTTGGCTGCATATTCTTTGATCACCTCTTCACACCACATCGGTTTTGTAACACAACTTTCTACAGAGAGAAGAGAAAATTAGTTGTCTTCCTCCGGCACGGTTGGTCAAAATTCGTGTTTCATTATTGATAGACGGATGTATAAACCATGTAACTTCACAGATAGATGTGCTCATTGCCACAGGATGGTGAGCCGGAGACGCGGGAATTCTACTAAAATCTATTTTAGATGATTTCCGTAAAAACGTATTTGGAGTTTATAATTGTATATGATGCCTCATCAAGTACATCCCTGACAGGAATTTCTGCCTTGATGAGGCATTGAGGATAACTGAATCCTCTGCTTATGATTTTACACATCTGATGCTTGGAGGAATTTTCCACAGAAATGCTTCTGGCTCTGATCACTGCAAACCTTGTTTCTCTCCACTTCCCACATACTTTCAGTGCAAGGTGTTGCAGGACACGGTCTTATCCTGACATGACCTCTGACCCTGCTCTTTGAAGTCATAATGGCTGATAAATTGGCTCGAGAGCAGGAAGAGCACCCAGGAGTCATTTCTGGAATAGATCAGTCAGTAATAGCCTGACTCTATAAGGAAGCAACTGCACCCTCACACATACACCCCACTTAATCAAAACTTAATGTGCCCCCAGCGCAACCTCCCTTAACCAGATCCCCGCAATGGTGGTGTCCACAGTAACACCATCGACAGTGGAGTGATAGATGGGAAGTCGAAGCAGAAAGAGAGTGGCATAACCAATTACAAGGAAAGTATTTTGCTTTTGCCAAGTGTACAAAAATCTAGAACTGTATGAATGTGTCTGGATCCTTCCCTGAGCCCTAGAAGATGCCTGTCCATGAGGGGACCCCTCCATGAGAGAGGCCTTGAAGCTTAAGTTTCGCCTGCTTCATGGTAAACCCGTCTTTCACAGTGCAAAATGAATGATCTCAGCTTCATCACGGGGATGTTCTTTAGATATGTGATTTTTGATCATTTGTACTTTGGCAGCAGGGAATAAAGTTTAGACACTCTTTCTGGGGCACTGGCGGGCTGTGATAAAATGGAGAGAGAGTGGGCCAATGAGAGAAGAATCATTATAAGAGTTGCAAGTGGTGGTGTGCAAGGAAATAATAAGCTATGAAAGCAAAATATACACCTTTTCTCTTTTATGTCTACCATAAAGGATAGGTGATGCTCTCCAAACACAAGATAATGTCAACCTGATTTATTTAACCGAGGGAGTCAGAGAACTTGATTTTGTTCAATCCAGAAAGGTCTGTGCTATAAAGACCTATCTATCTACTGAAAGTTAATTTGAGCTATTACTTCATATCTTATGTTCATGTGGGCCTCAGACCACATTATTTTAACATGTTTATAATGGAAAAGTATACAAGCTTTGCTTTTAGCAATAGCAGTAATTAATTGGAAAATGGCTAAGTCTGTATTTGTCATAATTATGATAATGAAAATATTAGCTTGTGTGCCCACTGAACTCTGTTTGGTTTGTGTTCTTTGGTCCCAACTGCATCAGTGTTAAGGTGAGAATAGCCCTTGGCTAGTCGGTAGGCTTCTTTATAATAAAGGAAGTGCTCTTTTGATTAATAATTAAATTGTACTACAGATCTTCAGATAAAGGAAAGGCACAAAGAAATAAATTTCAAAGACATTAACATGCAATCTATTTTTTCAGTGAGTATAAAAACAAAGAAACAATCTAATAAATCAATACAGGTAACAAGGACTTTAACAGGTTTTGACTTTGGTCTAAGAAGCTAGAGATTACTTAAATGTTCTTCCTAACCAAGAAATACCCTGCTCCAGGTTTAACCATGGAGCTACCGGGTGGAGAGATGTGCTGACAAAGGAGTCAGGTTCGCTAACTGCCTTGATTTGTTCTCTCCCATATTCATTTTCTCCTGCTGTTGCAACAACCAGCCACTAACCTGTGTCTTTAAATAGCATGGATCGGGGCGCCTGAGTGGCTCAGTCATTAAGCATCTGCCTTTGGCTCAGGGTGTGATCCCGGATCCCTGGGATGGAGCCCTGCAACGGGCTCCTCCGCTGGGAGCCTGCTTCTTCCTCTCCCACTCCCCCTGCTTGTGTTCCCTCTCTTGCTGGCTGTCTCTCTCTCTGCCAAATAAATAAATAAAATCTTAAATAAATAAATAAATAAATAGCACAGATGTGTTATCTCCATACTTCTGTAGGTCAGAAGTCCCATAGGAGTCTCACTGGGCGAAAATCAAGGTGTCAGCAGAGTTGTTTTCCTTTCTGAAGCCTCTAGGGAAGAATTCGTTTCCTCGCCTTTTCCAGATTGTAGGGGCTGCCCACATTCCCTGGCTCATGGCCACGGTCCCCCATCTTTAAGGCCAGCACTGCAACAGTTCTTCCACGGGCACGTGGCTTTCCAACCACGGCTAGCAACGATTCTTTATCTTCAGGGCTCACGTGATCAGATTGCGCCCACCGGGATAACCATTTGTGATCCCATGGATGGACCTAGAGAGTCTCATGCTAAGTGAAGTAAGTCAGACTGAGAAAGACAAATGATTTCACTCGTACATAGCATCTAAAACACAGAACAAGTCAACCAAGAAAAAGTGCAATCCGATTGTAATTACAGAGAACAAACGGATAGTTGCTGGAGGAGAAGGGGGTCAGGGGATGGCACGAATGGGTGAAGGGGAGCAGGAGATACAGGCTTCCACTCATGGAATAAAAGGTACCGCATAGGAAATATCGTCAATGATACTGTAATAGTGGTGTACGGTGACAGACGGTAGCTGCGCAGCCTGAAGCAGAGAGATGTTGAATCCCTGTGTGGTACGCCCGAAACTAATGTAACATCATGCGTCAACTACACTCAAATAAAAAATTAAAAAACAAAAAGAACTCTGAGGGTTGTATTTTGTAGGAGTTGAGTGGCTATCTAGCCTGCACATGAGACCAAGAGATAAAATACTACTTCTTTGGTTACTATTTGTCTTGGCTTGATTTAAACTGCTGATTATACAATAAAGCCAAAGGGCATCAAAGTCCATTTCCAGATTCCCGTGCAGTCCATTTCCCTTCATTGCTACTTTGTCATTTTGTGCTTTCCTGATTTGGCCCAAATATTTGCCGTTTGGGTGGGGACCACAGCTTACCGATCAACCCCAAATTCTTTTACCTATACGCTATTATTCAACTTGCGAGTAAGTAAACTCCGGTCTCACAAAGTTCCTTTGAACTTTACAAATCAAAGAAAACTGACTCCTTTTAGAGGAACATCTAAAGCAGCGGGGCAAGGGCGGAGAGAGACGCCGTCACAGCTGCAAGTTAGAGGTCCCACCGAGACCATCCCGCCGCTGTCGCCTATTGACTAGAGGTCTTTCATTTGGGAAACAGGTTGTTTTTTATATAGATGTTGGCCTCTGCTATGTAATCCTTCCTTTTTAAGCTTTGCCATTAAGACTATTTACAACCAAGACACGGAACCTCTCACTTGTTCTTTGAATCGCTTGGTGAATTGTTCCCCGCCAGGACGATGCTGCAATCCAGGAGGTGCTTTGTACGCTGCAATGACGGCTGGAAAGTGAGTGCAGGAACAAACGAGACGACATTGTGTGGCAGGTGAGCCCAGGCCTATGGCGTCTTGGCTCCGTCACCCTCAGTTTCCTCATCTAGAAAATGTGGATAATAATATCTACCCTGTAAATTTATTGTAGGAATTTGAGATAATATATGTAAAATCCCCAAAACCCAGAAACCGGCAGTAAATCTCTCTCAATAGGAATCATTACCCAGTGTTTTGCTCTTTGGGGATTACAGAACTAACCCTCAATAATCCACATGTGGGTTATTCTCTTTGCAAATTAGCTCCAGCAAAATTTCGAAAGTAAGTAAATTTTCCCACGAACTCCTCATTTACTCTTGGCTGACTTCCCACCACCAATCTCGTGTGTGTTTAGAGAATGCAAACAATTTAATATTAAGCTACGTATTACATTAGTAGAAAGGTAAATCTGCGGCCACAAATGGGATACATTAAAAAACCAAACATTTATGACATTTGGATTCTCTAACTTGCAGTTACTTGCCAAGATTGTTGAACAAGCCAGATGTAAAAATTTTAATTTGATTGTGTTAAATAGGGAGACAGGATAGCTGCCTAAATAATTGTACGGATTTATAAATTAAAAACAATTTTTTTTTACTTAACCGACTCTTCGATCATGTCTATGTATGAACACCAATATTAATTTTCCCCAAACAGCTTTTCTGACATCTAAAATGTTTGCTGTCACTGGCTCAGTTGGGATCATCAGATCAGTCATGTCTGACATCAATCCCCTCCCTGGGCCTCCGGAGAGGAGAACTAATGTAATCATGGCTTCCTGATGAGTTATCAGCCATTCCATGGAGCTGAATCCGTTAGATTAATAATGGAGAGATAGCAAGGTTAAAGCCATGGGGAAAAGGCTGAAATGCAAATACGTGGGGATGGTTAATAACAGTGGTAAAAATTTGAAAATGAGGTTATTAAGTTATAGTATAGAAGGGTAAGACATCACAATTCCAAACCAAATTAAAGATACTGCACTTCCAATACGTTACCAGAGGCTAGTGGAGAAAGATTTGAAAAGAACAGGGAAAAATGACACTTAAGTCTTCCTGGCGTTTATTGAGGAAGAAGAAAAAAATGAATAGAAGGAAAAGAAGCAGAGGCCAAAGAACTTTCACAGGGCAAGAGCCGGCCTGTGCGTCAGCTCTGTGAGCCGAACCCCATGTGCACCCATGTTGGCTGGCTCTAGCACCCAGAGGGGAAGTTCCCTGGCCTGTGCTCTTTTTGCTTTTCTTTTATTCCACAAAAACTTTATTGAGATAAAATTCACATAGTATAAAAGTCACCTATTTAAAGAATACAATGCGGTGTCCGGGTGGCTCAGTTGGTTAAGCAATTGCCTTCGGCTCAGGCCATGAGCCTGGAGTCCGAGATCCAGCCCCGCATCCAGCTCCCTGCTCGTCGGGGAGTCTGCTTCTCCCTCTGACCCTCCCCTCTCTCATGCTTGCTCGCTCTCTCTCATTCTCTCTTTCTCAAACAAACAAATAAAATCTTTAAAAAAAAAAGAATACGAATCAGTGGTTTTTAGTGTATTGACAGGTATGTGCAACTCTCCCCACAGTCGATTTTAAGAACATTTTCATTTCCTCAGAAGGAAGCTTTGCCCCTGGGAGCTATGAGGCCCACCCCCTGCCTTCCTATTCCTCCTCCAGCTCTCAGCAACCACTTACCTCCTTTCGGTCTCTCTAGATTCGCCTACCCTAGACCCTTCATATACATGAAATCACCTACTGTGGTGTTTTGTGTCTGCCTTACTTCACCTAGCATAGCGTTTTCCAGGTGCATGCACACTGTAGCCTGTGTCAGTATCTCATTCCTTTTCATGGGCAAATAATATTCCATTGCTCAGATAGACCCCATGTGCTGACCGTTCGTCCATTGATGGACATTGGGGTTATTTCTAGTTTCTGGCCGTTAGGAATATTACGAGTAAACGTTCACATACAGGTTTTTTGTGTGGACTTGTGCTTTCGTTTCTCTCGTGTACGTACCTAAGAGTGGAATTGCTGGGTCAGACGGTGACTGTCCCTTTGCAGAAATGCCAGGTTGTTTTCCAGAGCGCCTGCACTATTTCACATCCCCCAGCAGCAACTGTACATCCACAGCCTTGCCGGCAGTCTACTCTCGTCATTTGGTTTTAGATAGTTTGTTCTCTGTGACAAAAGAAGTGAAATGAAAACATCAGATTTGCATTTGGGGCACAAGAGCCCACTATTATTAGCATTCTACGAAATGCTTCTTTTCTACTTCACACTTCCACTACAAATGGGAGCTGAATTCCTCAGCACGTACTATCATAATTTGGATGGTGGAGGGAAACTCAAATGCTGCACATGAAATATGTGAAAACATAGTCCCTACATTACCACGTAAATAATAAACAGCCCAAAGTACGCCTCACCCCCCGCCAACCACCAACTGGCAAACTCTTACCCATCGTTTGGATCACTGGGAATCTTCCCCAAGTCGCTGGCCTGAGTTAGGTCACCTTGGGGTGAGGCTCCCATCCATAGCACTTGGGCTTCCTCTGACACAACGTGCATCAGAGTTTATTCTCATTATTAGATAAATACGTCTTGTCCTCTAGTCTATAAAACAGTGGGGCAAAGTCACCTTGGCTACCTTCCCCGCAGTACCCCAGCACCTAGCCTATGTGTGTACTCCCTAAATATTTGCCAAATGAAGAAAAAGGAAAGTTTTACACTAACATTTTCTGTTTCCTAGCTTACTTGCTAACTTTTCCCTGCTTACTCACTTTCCAGTGAGTGTGTATAAATGAGGCTTAACCACGGAATTTGCTTTGTTTGAATATAAAACGTCTCAGCTGCATCTCAGCTTTTTGCCATGCTCCAAAAGCAGCCTTCTTTTGCCAGCAAATTCCTCCCTGAATCAGCTAACATCTAAGGTATGTTCAATATTTGTCTAAAAACTATCCTAATCTTCCCCAACAGAGGCCAGAATGTAGCTGAAACAGCTCTTCTGACATTTGGGAAGCTCTGATTCTGTCAGTCATTTTCTGTTCCTCATCATGTTTTTTTCAAAGGAAAAAGCTGTTTTCCTGTGTGTGACGACATTCTCTCCCATCTAATAATGCTCAATTGTCTTTCTGTTCCATTAGTGTGTGGGAAACCACCTGTCCAACCGAGATCAGAGCTGTGGATGTCAAAGTGTCTCATTTTATATAGACATGCAGCTGTCGGATCAGAGATCAAAGGCTTGCCTTTAGTGAAAACAAGTCATTTTTACCAATATGACTGTAGAATTTATACAAAGACCGTTATCTGGATCAAATGATTGACATTTGTACTTCTCGAGCTCCCACCATTTTATTTCACTTTTTAAAATATTTTTTATTTTTTTGAGCTCCCACCATTTTATCAATGAGTTGGTTTCCCAAATAAAAGGACATAAAAAACATCCTAAACCCTCGCTTCCCTTCCAATCCTGTTCCTTCTACTGTGGTTTCTATAAAGGAGGTTTCACAATGCTGTCTTATGGGTCATGCTTTATGTTTTATGTTTTACTTAACTAATAGCATTAAATTTTTTTAAAATTAATGGCAAGTATTGAAAAGTTGGAAGGTTTCACACAGGGGTTTGACTTTCCAATTTTTCTTGATAAATCAGACACCAGCAATACTGGGTGGTATTCCCACAAGACAAGTATCGTAGTGCAGCCTCTGAGACGGTACCCAGCGCTCCCCCACCTGCTGGTATGCAAGCCCCTGTGTGTGCGCTGGACCTGGGGGCCCACTTGTAATGAGGAGAGTACAGCAACAATGAGGGGCTGTCACTTCTGAGATTAGCGTACAAAAAGACTGACTTCCATCTTGTTCTCTCTCTTTCGTTCTCATTTGCTGTGGAAGGAAGCTGGCTGCCATGTTGTGAGCTGCCCTAAGGAGAGACCCTTGTGGCAAGGAACTGCTGCCCCCAGCCAACAGTGAAGAAGGACGTGAGGCCTTCCAACAGCCACGTCAGGAGTTTGGAAGTGTATCTTCCTCCAGTTGAGCCTTAAGATGAGATCACAGATACCTTGATTGTTGTTTTGTGAGGGACCCTGAGCCAGAGGACCCAGCTAAACCATACCTGGATTCCTGGCCTTATTTCAAGACAACAAGTTTTAGGATATATATATATATATATATACTTGTTTAGGATATATATATATATATATATATATATATATATATATATATATAATATCAAGACAACAAGTTTTAGGGTAACCTATTACATAGCAACAGATAACCAATATATGGTAACTATCAGCAATCTGCCAGAGCTCGGCACAGCTGTGCCCTTTGGAAGTTACACGTTCTCTCTGGTCGGTGCCTGTCCAGCCCGCTCCTGGTCACTGAGACTCAGCTCTACACTGTGGAGTAACTCACCATTCACTCAGTCCTAACCCACCCTTCACATCAGGACCTAGCGTCATCCCTTCATGCACCCAGTTACTAAGCCCTGCAGGATACACCTCTGACTTTCGTTCCCTCCCTCACTCCGCACTCCTTTGTCATGTTCAGAACCACGGTCCATCGTCTTATGTGAGCTTTGGCAACAGTCTTCTGATTCCTCTCTTTGCTTCCTGTCTCACCAGCCTCCAATTCCTGTCTCCACATTGCAGAGAGATGCTCTTTCTAAACTCTCTCCAGGATAAAATCCAAACCTTCCAAGGCCCTCCATGACCAAGCCAGCCTTGCACTCCAGCCCCATCTCTCCCACGCCCTCCCACAACTGCCTGGAACCACATGCTCCGGTCACCCCCAACTCCTCACTAATCCTCAGATGTGTCTGCTATGTCCTATCTCTGTGCCTTTGCCCTCCCTGATCCCTTGTCCCACGCAAATGCCCTTCTCTGCCTTCCCTGCTTAGTGACGACCACCTCCTCCATCACTATCACCTCCTCTGTGAAACCAATATTAAATCACACCCTTTATTAACCATTATTAAATCATTGTTCCTTTCTTGGTGCCCCTGCAGCCCGCAGTTCACGCTACTCTCTTGGTGCCTCAATTACTCAACTGCACTTGCTTTCTTACTGGCCATTCTTCGCTTACTGGGCGTTGAGCTCCTTGAGGGAGGTATAAACACATAGCCGTCTCTGAAGGTGCAATGTCCAGCACGGTGTCTGCACACAGAAAGTACTCAATGCACAACTCAGTTTCTACACGACAACACCAACCAGACTGATTCCATTATTGCCCCTTAGAGCCACCACTTGGCAGTCCTGCTACCTGGACAGAAACCATTCAGTTCTCTCTCTTCTACTTATCCTTCAGGTCACAGCTGAAATGACACTCCCCCGGACCACCCCCTGATCCCTTAGACTACACCGACATCCCCTTTGGTAAGACTCAAACTGTTATAATCATTTACGTAGCATTTACCACATACCAGGCACAATTGTAAGTGAGTTGTATATACATCAGCTCATAGGATCTTCCCACAATTCAATCAGGTTATTCCAGTTTACAGATGAGAAAATGGAGGCATTTGAACCCAAGCAGGCTGACTCAAGGTCCGTGTGCCTAAACAGCCTCTTTGATGTCTATTTATCACTAAGTCCCAACCCCAATCTCCCCCCCCACACCCCCTCCCTACACAAACCATTAGATAACGGGCTTTACGAGGACAGGGTCGCATCTACCTTGTCCTTGCTCTTCCCCAACCCCATGCCCAGCACCTGGCATAGAGTAGCTATACTGATGGATGGACTCTGAGTTCCTGAGAACAGATGGACAAAGGAAATTTTGGAACCAATCATTTATACCTGGGTATAAATGTGTACCTGACCCCCTGGGTCAAGGGATGCAACCCTTGAGCAGCTCACCTTGTGCCGCCTGACAGAGCTTGCCGCATTTCATGCCAGGCCACACTCTGAAGCTGAATAGTGAAAAGGCCTCAGAGCAGGTTGCAACCTCCTCGGGAAGCAGAAGACATCCAAGCTCCATGTCTGGTACCAATGCTCTGGTGTCAGCTCTGACCCTGGCCCCTGAGTGCCAACCAGGAACGACCCTCAAGAACATATCAACTTCTCACAATGAAAGAACTGATGTCTCAAGCTCTCCTGTGGTCTTCCAGAAACTCCCTGCCATGAGTTCGAGTCCTCACAATTCTGCAAGGAAACTTTTCTGTCAAGATCTGAGATGAGGAGGGAACCCTTCATGAGGGCAACATTCTCTAGCGAACTTAGTGGACGAGGACGCCGAGGCTCAGCGAGTTCAGGCGACATACCCGTCGCCACACAGCTGGTCAGTGGTACGGTGGGGAGCTCAGTGGAAGGCTCTCTAGGGCTAAGTCATGCTTTTCTCCCATCCCATACTTAGTCCGTGTAATTCCCATTCCCAAGAAACTGCTCGGCAGCTTTAGGGTCTTGAGGATTCAAGGGTGAGGACCATGACGGACAGGGTCCAAAACACGGCTCTTGAAAGTCATACTTAAGTGGCTTGGGCGGCTGCGGGTACTAGAGAATCTCAGAAGTTCTGCCATCTGGAGAGCAGGTCGGGTCAGAGAAGTGGAGAAACCCTGTTCTGAGGAGCTGGTGACTCCTGTCCCCCATTGTTCCTCAGGCCTGCCTTTTCCCTTCATTGTCACTGTTTGCAAAAAAATACAAAAGTCAGAAAGGCTCTTTTTGCATTCTCTCTTTTTCCTGAACATTCATGTCAGCAGGTTCTCTTCTTTTCCCGAACGTTCATGAGCCACTGATGTCCCCTGTTAAATGCACTGCTTTCAGGGCTGACTTTCAGGCTGGATTAAAAGATATACAGTCCTGTACAAGCATTAACTTGTGGCCGTGCCCTGCATTTTTAAAGGCCCAGAGAGCCGCTGAAGTATGAAATGACATATCTTTTACAAATGACTGACCTCATTTCACTCTAAAAACTCTGGACTCATTATTTATGTGGAGTACCTATCTCCTCATTATAAATCTTGGAGAGAAATTTCCATCCTCACCCTTTCATGTTACATATTTTCGAGATTCTATTTCTGTTACTTGCAAAAAAAAAAACATTAGCAACCAGGGAAAGTATTATGGATTCCCTGAAAAAAGATGAACTACTCCAATGAGTCACGGAACTGATACTATCAGATATGACTGGATCGACCTCCTTGCCTATTATGTCCTTTCTTCTTTGGGGTGTCTGTCTGTGCAGCTGATAATGGGTGTGGAAGCCTGCTAACATCTGATTCGGTTAACCTTGGCTCTCAATTTACAAACTGAAAAATTTGCGGCAGCTCAGTTCAGAAAACAAGTGCCTATGTAAGAAGACGACCGTGTTAGACTTTAATGTTAGTAAGTGAGACAATTGGTCACTTTACAGCCCAATTTGAGGCTCACGGTAAAAACAAACTACTGTTAGGGTCCGATTTGCTACCCTAGCTCATATGCTGTTAATCTGAGAGGTAAGAAATAAAGTAAAATCACATTGACAGTAGACCAGACAGAAGAGACGGTATCCTCAAATGGGGACCGCACAGGATTTAGACTCTCAGCTCTGCCATTATTCACTGTGCGCTCTTTGCCAAATCACTCCCTCTCTGAGCCTCATTTTCCCCGTCTCTGAAATAAGTTTAAGGGTATTCACTTCACAGGTTGTGGCAAGGTGAAATGAGAGGATGTTAGTGAAAGCACGGGTTCCTCCTTCCTACCTCTCATACTGCGGCTGTAAACTCGCCTGAGCCCCCAAGGCTTCCCCTGGTGATGCCGCCAGATCCGTGTCCCACCCTTAGCCCTCCTTGCCTTTCTGTCATCCTTTGGTATTTTACAGTGTGCGGTTCCCTCTTCTCAATATTCTTGAGCGATCTTGTGTTTGCCAGTCAGATCATGGGTAGAGAATGGACACGCGCCGCTGAGGAGTGTAAGTGTAGGGAGGGAGCGGGACGGGCCATCACCATCCGTGGTGCCATATGCACGTGGTAGTGTCCTAAGGCAGCCTCCAACCCACTGAACAGCTTGGGGAGCCTTGACATTTGACCTCTTCAGCATATGGTGAGCCATTAACAAAGAGCCACAGCCTCAGGCCCCCAGCACAGAATTGCACGGATGCGGGATGGATGGCACAGAAGCGAAGGGCTTGGGCTCTGGACTGCCCACTCAGGAATACTGCCCTGTATTCGTCCACCATGGGACCGTGGGCTTTGCCTATGTCTCAGCCACCTCAAAAATGAAGTGGGCATATGAATAATACTTTCTTATTGAGTCATTAGTGTTAATATTTGTTACGGACTAGATGTTTGTGCTCCTCCCCCAAACCATATGTTGAAATGCTAACCCTCAATGTGATGCATTAGGAGGTGGGGCCTTTGGGATGGTTGGGCCATGGAGGTGGAGCCCTCGTGAATGGGATTAGTGAGCTTACAAAGAGACCCCAGAGAGCTCTCTTGCTCCTTCCACTATATGAAGACATCGCCAGAAGACAGCTATGAGCCAGGAAAAAGCCTTCAGCCGGCATTAACTTGGCTAGCACCCTGAGCTTGGACTTCCCAGTCTCTAGAACTACGAGAAACATGCATTTGTGGTTGAAGGCACCCTGTCGGTAGTATTTGTGTTAAAGCAGCTAATATCGGACCATGTTAATATCGGCATTTGTATTATTCTAGCTCTTTGGTCTTGGGAAATGAACTTGCTCAGATCAGATTCTACTGGTTACAAAGAACAGAAACCACTCAAACAAGGTCAAGTACAAGAGGATTTTGAAGACATAGGAGAGAATCCCAGGGAAATGTAGCATGGGAAATTTTGCCAAACTTCATGGGAACTGGAAAGTCCTCTTTCTGTCTCTGCCCCTACACGAGTGCGTGTGCACACACGCACGCATGCATGTGTGTGCACACACACAGACAGAAAGACACAGAGAGGTTTTCTTCGTTGTTTCTCTTTGCCTCTGACCGGTTCTCCACACAGCACAGCAGCTCCCTCTCCTTCCCATGGCTTCTGCTCTCCCATACAACTTCAACTTGAATGTGGCCTTAGCCCGAGACAGGCCAGCTCTGCTCCTGACACTACCGGGCCTCTGGCCATGCAGCCATGGGCACTGCGCTTCCTAGTAAAATTCTAGAAAGGAGATGGCTGAATTTTGGCTCGATTATGGATGGGTTTGGGGTGGTCAGATACGGTGCCCCTGGTGCGTGTGGGTCACCTGATCCTAGAATCACTGTGTCCAAGGTATGTGTGTAGGCTTATTAAGCTGAGGGTGAGTTATGCCATAAACACTTCAGAACACAATCTCACTTCAACTGTAAAAACGGTTACATTTTAATTTTCATAGAAAAAAATTTAATAATACATTACTCATTTTCCCATGTTTTATATTTTTTCTGATAAAAGAAATATATATTTTATAACTTTTACAGAGTATACAAAAAGAATATTAAAAATGAAAATCAACCTCAATCTTCCCACTTCGAAATTAACCTGGTGAAATTTTTATATATTTCTTCTTTTCCTCCCTAGCGCTCTTTCCATGGCTGGGCTTATGTCATAATTATTATTTTTGTAACGTGGTTTTCCTTGGTTTGAGTTCTCCAGGAGCACATTCTGAAATACGGATTTAAGAGCACATACTTCATTTTCAAAGTGACCCCAGGCAATACCAGTAAGGAAGTGAGGAAGAGATAGAGGGATGGGAAAAATGTTCCAGTTACTGTGTAACAAGTTACTCCTTAATGGCGTTAAACAACAACCATTTTGTTTTGCATACAATTTTGTGCCTAGGAATTTGGGGGGCGTGCTGAGCTCTGAGATGTCCGCTGAGCCTGCAGGCATCTGAAGGCCCTGCTGGTCTGGGTGCCAGGTGGCCCGGTCCCACAGCTGGCAGTTGATTCCGAGGTTCTGCCAGGAGCCCAGTGGGGGCAGGTGAGCAGAGCATGTGCGTGTGGACTCTCCAGCGTGGCTGCCTCTGTGTGGTCCGACTTCTTACCTGGTGTCTGGGTTCCCCAACAGTGAGAGCCCAAGAGAACCAGACAGAAGCCGAGGGCCTTTTATGGTCTAGCCTTGGAAATCACGTAGTGTCGATTCTGCCATATTCTTTGAGTCAAGGCTGTCACAAGCCCTCAAGGGAAGGGGACATAGACCTTACCACTTAATGGGAGGAATGCCAAAGAATTTGGGGCCTTTTAAAAATCATCACAGGAAGGAAGTCAATAAATTGTATATAATTAATCCAACTGGCATTGCGTAGCAAGAGAGCTGAGTTTTACTGGGGAACTCTTGGAAACAGTGTAGAAAACATCTCAAAATTGTCCCCAAGGAAGGCTGAGGAAGCTGAAGTATTTAACCATCCACTTCCCGTCAGTAATTGGTTGCGCTGGGAATTTGGGGAGTGAGTAAGAATTCCCCTAGGAATTGACAGGCATTCCCCTAGCACTGACTTCTAGCATGTTCCTTGGGCAGAGGAAAGTCTCTGGCAGAGAGTTTCATGTGACCACAGGAAGCAGCCTTTTCGGAACGGAGATCTGTACAGAGATGAGTGCCCCAGGGTTCTGAGGAAGACACCACCGTATCTCCTCCAGCATAGCTTACACATGTGTCCTTGTCATTAAATATTCTTTGACAACTTCTAATGGTTATTTAGAGAGTTTGTTGTTTAGCATCCTCTCCAGCATAGAGCTGAAGGCTGGGAGGAAAAAATCACACCGCGGTGTCAGTGAAGCCGTATGTGTCCTAACTTGAGACCACTGATTTCTCATCCTTCTGATCTTGTGGGTTGACTCCCTCTCTACACCAGACGTTCACCTCTCTCCTCAGGATCCCTTCCAATTTGCATCCCTTTACTTCCAGCACATGATCTAGTCTGTCTCAATAACAAATGGAAGTCATCAGAGATGACCAGCCTCAACTCTGGACTTCCCATCCACCTGTTTCTCTACATTGCATCCCTTTCTCATTCCGTTTCTTCCAACCTAGAAGGTAAGGAGTCCCTCCTCGAGTTCTAGACCAACCCTCATCCTCCCCTTCCGCATCTGCTTCAACCCCATCTGAGGTCCTCCTGCCTCCTCCTCCATCTTATCTAATTATCTCTCAACCTCTCCTTCACTCTCTGTTCCATCCCGCCTTCCTACAACACACCCAGGCTTTCTTCAGGCTAAACTAACACGCTCTTGCGCCCCTGGTGGCTGTATAATTTCTCTCCTCACTTCCCATTCATTCCACGATCCACTGCATTTGAGCCCCTGCCCCTGGCACTCTCCTCAACCTGTGCTTGCCAAGGTCAACCACCAACTGCCAACTCTGGGGGATGAGTTTTAGTCCCTGGCCCTTAGACCCCTGTGGCACTTGAGTCCACGGATAGCTCTCCTCTTTCTTAAAGCTCTCTGTCCTCCTCGCTCCATGACCCTGCCTTCTCCTGATTAGCCACACCTTACGAACATTTCTTCTCTCTCTCTTTTGTTGCTCACCCTTCTCTTGGCTGGACTGAAATACTACCATTGCCCGTCTGTTGCTTGATTTTGGTGTATGCTTTTTTCCTAGGTGATCTTATCCTCTTTCGTGCTTCTAATTAGAAATCTGCAGTCCCCTATCCGAAACCCTTAAGTCCAAATGGCTTCAGAATCCAGAATTTTTCAGATTTTGGGAGGGTAATAAGGAGCATATACCGAAAATTACATACTGATCCCAGCAGAGTCTGGGACAGCACCTTGTAGTCAAACACATGAATATCTTTGTAGCAGAACACAGAAATATTCACACTAAGTAGGATTTTTAAAGTGGTTATAAATAGTTCTCATGTATGCTCAGGTCAGCTTTTGGTGTCAGAAGAGCACAGATCAGGTCAGATTTTGCCACTAAATGAATTTTTGAAAGACTTTTGGGTTTTGAGGTGTTTTTGTTTTTGTTTCTGTTTTTAGTTTGGAAATTGCACCTAAGGGGCTGTACCATCTATGTACTGCCATAACTCTAGGCCATGGCTCTATCTGGAGCTTCAGGCTTAGCTGACCAAAAACCTGCTAGATATCTCTACCTGGAGGTCTTACAGACAGACCAAGCCGAACTCATCTGAAACTGAGTATTGTCCCTCTGTTGAAGGTCTGGTTCCTTGAGAAATAGACACTGAGACAGCTGTCTGTGGGCAGGAAATTTCTGGGGGAGTGCTCTAGGGACAGCACCTGGAAGTCAGCAGGGGAACGGGATTAGACACAGAGAGAAGTTCAAGTGTGATGTAGACACAACAGAGGCCTCAGCTGATCTTCAGGGAGCGCTGGGGCTGGAATGGCCCTTCAGAGTTTTCCTGAATTGAGAAAAGGGAGCTTTTGTGCCCTTAAATCAACCAGTCTTTGAATGTGGGCTGCCCCTGGCAAGGGGCTGTAACCTTAACCAAAGTAGCTCCCTTGGTCCAGAGAGGACCTGGCTGTGAGCCCTCAGCTGCCATCACTCCTGGAGGCTGCAGGGATGATGGCTTCCGTCTTGAAAACTGTGCGTCATGGTATCCATGGGAAGCTCTCCTCCAGTTTCTGTGTCTGCCATCCGTTCAGGCACCCAAGTTAATAGCTTCTAGTCATCCTGGATTCATCTCCATCCCTTACCACTTCCACATCCTATAACTCATCATGTTCTGCCAATTTAGCCTCCCAAATATATTTTTTAAATCTGCTGCATCTTCTCCACTTTATGTTCAATGTCCTAATTCAGACTCACACCGTCTGTTTCTTGCCTGGTTTACTGCAATTGCCTCTGACCTGTTCTCCTTTCTTCATTCTTTTCCCAATTACATCCATCTTCTGCATATGAAACAGAATGAACTACCCACAACACGTCTGGACAGGGCATTCCTCTCTAGAAATCTTCCATTGGGTCACCATTGCCTAGGGGATATACCCCAAGTTCCTTCGCCTGTTATACAAGATCCTCTGTGATCCAGTCCTCGTCTAGCTTTCCTCAGCCCCTATCCCGAAACTTATTATGCAATGTCCCCTGAACTGCAACTTGTTTTCCTCTTGTCCTCTCTGCCGCTTCTAGTCTCCGTGCTTTTGCTCATGTGGTCCTCTCTGTCTAGACGCCCTCCACCACCTCCCGCGGCTCATCCTTTAATACTTGACTCAGTTATCATTTGCTTTGGGTACCTTCTCTAATTTCCCATCCCCAGTCCTGGTTGAGCGCACCTTCTCTGTGCATTTATAATACAACCTCTACAGCACTAGCACCATCAAAATTTGATCTGTTGCTGCTTTCTGAAAACCAGGAAAGTGGTCTCATCTTTTCACCCCTCTCTACCTGGCACGGAGCCAGGGATGTAATAGGCTCTCATTAAAGCTTGTTGAATGAGGGTGCCTGGGTGGCTCAGTCAGTTAAGCGTCTGCCTTCAGCTCAGGTCATGATCTCAGGGTTGGATGGGATGGAGTCCTGCATCCCGCTCTCTGCTCAGCAGGGAGTCCGGTTCTCCCTCTCCCCCCCACCCCTTCTCCCGCTCGTGCTTTCTCTCTCTCTCTCTCTCCTTCTCTCTCAATAATTAAAAAAAGAAAGAGAGATACCCTTAGTCTCTAAGGAATTCAGAAGCAAGGTTTCCAGGACCTTCAGAGGACTAGCTATTTAAAAAGTAATAATAATAATAAATAAATAAAGCTTGTTGAATGAGTGAATATGAGATTATAATAATTACAATAGCTAATGTTTACTAGCATTTCATGTGTACTAGGCACTGTGGTAAGGGATCCATATACATTTTTTCATTTTATCTTTGAACAATTTTATGCGAAAAGTACCATTATTCCCATTTTCCTGATGAAGAAACTGAGGCTCTGAGGGCTTAAGCTACCTGCTCAAAGTCATACTGTTCGTAGGTGGTAGAGCTAGGATTTGAATCCAACTATGCCTGGCCCCAGAACATGAGTTCTTAACCACCGTGCACATGGCTTCCAGGAGCCCAAGAACATCTTCCTCACACCCCTGAGACTGCAAAGTCTATTGAGAAGACACCTAGTAACTAGAGCTTAGATGTCCGTGTTTAGTCCAAAGTTCAGAAAATGCAATTCTCCCATATTAAACTTCAATGGTCTCCTACCGAACACTGAATAAAATCCCAGATCTGAAAAACGGCTCATAAGGACCTGAACAACAAGGTCCCCGCCTGCCACCATCATCGTGTCCTCCTGCTGCACTGTTCCAGTCACACTGTCATGCCCTCCCCAACGTGAACATCCTAAGGTCTTTCTAGACTCAAGTTCTTCATGCATCCTTTGCCCCTGTCTGTCTGCTCTCTTCTATATTCTTCCCTTCCACTAAGCTATCACCTACATACCGCATTTAAATGTTACTTCTCTATAAAAGGTTTTTAAAGTAGGTCCCCATTATTATCCCCTTCATCTCCTTGTTTCCTTCATAGCATTTATCATGATTTGCAAGTATTTTATTTCAGTTGTTTATTTCTGTCGCTCTTTCCCCTAGAATTAGAAGCTCCATTAGAGTAGGGTCTGCTTGTGGTAATACCAGCAATTAAAGCAGTGAATGATTAAATAGGTGTTAAATAAATATTTGTTCACAGTTGTATACCTGCAGAACAGTTATTATTAAAACAACACCACAGAGAAAATAACAAAAGTTTGTGAGGAGGTGGAGAAATTGGAACTCTTGTGCCCTGCTGGGTGGTAGGGAAGTAAAATGGAATAGCTGCTCTGGAAAACAATACAACAGTTCCTCAAAACATTATAAATAAATACCACATAACCCGGCAATTCCACTTCTGGGTATATATTCAAAAGAGTTGAAAGCAGAGACTTAAAGAGATATTTGGACATCCATCCATATTCAAAGCCATCATTATTTGGAGTAGCCAAAATGGGGAAAGAAACGTAAGCGTCCATACACAGATGAGTGGATAAACAAAATGTGGTATATAAAGTGGAATATTATTCAGCCTTAAAAAGAAAGGAAATTACGAAACATGCTACAACATAGATGGATTTGAGGAAATTATGTTACATGAAGTGAGACCATCAGAAAAAGACAAATTCTGTATGGTTGCACCTACATGAGGTACCTAGAATAGTTGGACACTTGTTCCCAGGAGCTGGAGTTGGGGGCAATAATAGGGAGGTATTGTTTAATTGCCACAAGATTTCAGGTTTGCAAGATGAAAAGAGTTCTGTGGCTGGATGGTGGTGATGTCCGCACAACAGTGTGAAAGTGCTTAATGCCACTGAGCAGGACACTTCAATGTAGGTAAGATGGTGCATTTTATGTTATGTGTATTACCACAATTGAGAGAAAGAGAAAGAAGAAAGAAAGAAAGAAAGAAAGAAAGAAAGAAAGAAAGAAAGAAAGAAAGAAAGAAAGAAAGAAAGAAAGAAAGAAGTTTGTATAGTTGCTAAGTAGTACTCCTGATCTCCTGGCTCGAGGTCCAGTATTCTCTTATTTACATGTACTGGCTCCTGTCAGAGTACATTCTATTAACTAAGCATTTCAGAAGAGAAAAATCTCTTTTCCCAGATGAGAAAATCTTTCTAAGACATATCATAAAGAGATAACCCTTACTTTAGAATTAGAAGAAACTTTAGAGTTTACTAAAATCCATATCTTCGTTATCAGTCAGGGTGAGGATAGGGTTAACAGAGGCAGGCCGCCATTACTGCCCCTGGTGGTTGAGGGTCAGGGGAAGGGAGTAGTCACTGGAATTTTTGAGGGTCAGGGGAAGGGAGTAGTCACTGGAATCTTCATTACACCACACCTCACTCTAAAAGTGAAAGCACTCAGGCTCAAAGAATTAAATGACTTGCCTAAGGTCTCCCACTGATAGATAACAGAACTGTCATGGAATTTATGACCTGCTAAAACTCCTACCCACGCATCAGTAAGGAAGGAGAAAATTAGTCTAAATCTGGAAAAGTCCGCCACAAACAGAACATCTAAAGAAAGTTTTGTTTTAAAAAGAGGGTGGTATGGCCGCTTCCACAGAATTAACATTCATCGGGAGCTTTGTGCTATGAACTTTGCAAGTCTGATTCATCACACGTTACAAAGAAAAGAATTTTAAGATCATGAGTTTTCTTCCTGCTTTTGTCCTAATGATCATCACAGTTTCTGGGACATTTAGAAGCTGAAGCAGAGTAGTAAAGTATAAAGAGGTAGTTAAATAAGATAAGCTAGTTAAAGAAAATTGTTAAAAAGATCCTTAGAATTAGATCCTTAGAATTGCATCCTCAAACAACCATTTTTCACAATTAAGAGACTTCGGGGCAACTTTATAGACTCCTAGAAGTTCGCAAGATGGTACTTCGAAAAATTAAACACAAAATATTGAAACTTTAGGGGAATAAAACAAGAATGGTGCCCTCCCGAAGGGTATAGTGCAGAATAGCACAGTAACTAAGAGTCTAAGTTCAAGAATCCAATTCTTGGGTTTAAACCTGGCCTCATCACTTATTAGCTGTGCAACACTGGGCAACTGACCTCCCCTGTCTTGCTAAGTTCTAAGTGTTCCCATTTGTGGCATGAGAATAACTGTACCTACTTCATCAGATTGTTGTGAGAACTGTGTGAGATAATATATGCAGAACACTTACCACATTGTCTCTCTGGCACAGACTAGGTTGTCAAAAAGTACCAGCTAGTAGTGTTGTGGCATACTTTATTCTTGTTGCCACAGGGGTGGTTAAAGAGCCATATTTAATGACGAATGTCTCCCAGTTGTTCTGACGACATTGATTTATTGATCTGCTGACACCACCCTGAAGTCCGAGTTTTATGACAATGCACAATTATGAAGTCGCATCTCAGGTGAAAAACAGTGAATGGTAATGCTAAATTTGAGAATGGAGGAGGAGGAGGAGGGAAAGGAGAAAGAAAAAGAAGAGAAGGGAATGGAAGGAGAGGAAAGAACCCGAAGGTGGATGTTTTGAGGGGTGAGGAAGACAGGATGTGTCCACCTGCCACCATGATGGTCCCGGGATCCACAGCTAACCACATATGGGACCAAGGAGGGAAAAAAAAACCCAACAGAAACCAGTGTAATTGCTTATTACATATAGATATTATCATACCAAGGGTGCCAACATTCAGGAAAGGATTTCCTTGAGGGCCCAGTTACCACCTCCTGTCTGCAATTGGCAGGTGATGCACACGTATGAGGGGGTGTCTTCCTCTGACTCCCCCTCTTAATTTGATTGCTGCACTTGTTGGACACAACTGTCTGTAGCCATCAGGCGAGGACTGGCCCGGACCTCTAGGAAACCCCTACCTAATTCTACTTTGAATGCCGCTTCCACGGATACCTCACCCATGTGCACAAGCCAGAGACTGAAGGATGTGAAAATAGCACTAGAACAGCCCTGATCCTCAAGGGATTTGCAGCCTTGAGGTGCCTGTGGGATTGTTTACATATTATTAGACATTTGGCAGATTTCTCCCTGGTCAAGTGTATCAACACAAACAGAAGATTAAAAAACAAACCACTCCCATTATTCTTCCCAAAGAAGAAAGTGTACTATTTACATCATTCATGGCAGTAACAGAAAAGCAGGATGAGGAGAACCAAGCCTTTGATGTGTGTGCCCCGGAATTAAAATTAAGTTGTCCTAGTTTGATGTGCCCATCATTAGCTACATTTAGAAAGAGCCTGCATTTTGCTGGCAGTAAAATTGGCTAAGCGTTTCAGTTTCTTATTTGTAAAGCTGGTGACAGCCTTCCTAAGCCCCTTCTGCTTCCCTTTGGGGAGGTGGAAGGAATTTTCCCACTGTTCATGGTTTCCTTTACTTTATTTGAGAAATAAATAAAGGCAAATCTTGCTCATAGCATCAAGTCTCCAGTTTCCTAATTCTTTTGGCTGAGGTTTGAACCAATTCCCTAAGTTCTGTTGCCTTCTTTGCCTCCCCTTTCTGTGCCACCAATGTTGCTGGTTCCAACGGTCTGTTATAATTACGACAGTTTTGTCATCTTTCCTCATAGATTTCTGGTGGTTCTTGAAAGGAAAGCATTCCACACGTAGATCAGCTTGTGTATGTTGCTTACGTGAAACAATTTAATAACCTCCCTTTGAAGAATATCAGATTCAGAAACAAAAACCTAAAAAATCTGAGTTCTAGCATGTTCTGAGGTGGGTGATCTAAGCGGGAATCTATAAACTGTCGGGACAGTACGTGTTTACTTGAGAGATTTTTTTGATAATCTAGAAATTTTTTCAAATTGGAGGATTTGATCATTATCTTAAAAGAATACTACATATAATGAGTGTTTAATATTAGGCTCCACATTGCTTTAAGTTATAGCTTATGTGCCATGTAGCTACTAGTAAAATAAAAGCCAAGTGATTTAGATTAAGTTCGCCATTATTCTATAAAATAAGTTAGAAATATATCCCGAATAATCAGAAGGTCAAGTCTAGTCATATTAGTAATTGACTGAGATAATAAAGATAATAGAGATGTGCTATCATAATAGAGAGAGGTGACCTGAACTCATGTTTTACAGGGGAAGAAGAAGAAAGCAGGTACTCATTAAGTGCTTGCTATATGACCCCCACACTAATGAGTACTTTACCTGTGTTGTGTTATGTGATAATCTCAAACTGCTCTAAGACTTCCAACACCATGACCTGTTTATATAAGAAGAAATGGAGAGGTTCAATCATTTGCCCACAGCTACATGGCTGGAGAGTGATGAAGCTGGGATCCTTACCACTCAGATTCCTAAGTATATCTTTTTGCCACTAATCCATCAGGGACGTAGACACATCAAGTAAATTGGTTTCCCGTATATCAAAACTTGCTTTGCACACCTGTTAGAATGGTCAAAATCTGAACACTGACAACACCAAATACAGGCAAGGATGTGGAGCAAGAGAAACTCGAATGCATTGCTGGTGGGGATCCAAAACAGCCAGGTCACTTTGGGAGACAGTTTGACAGTTTCTTCCACAGCCGAACATGCTCCCACCACATGATCCAGCAACCGTGCTCCTTGGTATTCACTCAAAGGGATTGAAAACTCCGTCCACACAAAAACCTGCACTCCAGATGCTTACAGCAGCTTTCTTCATAATCGCCCAAACTTGGAAGCCACCAAGGTGTCCTTCAGGAGGCAAACAGGTAAATACCCTGTGGAACACCCAGACAATGCAGTATTATTCAGCGCTAATAAGAAAGAAAACCATCAAGCCATGAAAAGACATGGAGGAAACTTAAGTGCATGCTACTAAGTAAAAGAAGCCAATCCGGAAAGGCTACTCCAGGTTCTGGTACCGATTCCAATGTGGGGGTGGGGAGCGTTCTCCACACCAACAAGCGATTCCCCAATACCAGCTGGGTGTCTTACAATTCGACGCAGTTCTGACACTATCTATCTAAACATAGCGTCCGATCCCACGGGGTAAGGGCTCAGTCCTACGAGACTGCTCTCCCCGCCACACACACACACACACACACACACACACACACTTCAGATGCCAGCTAAAAGTCTAGCTTGTCCCCTGTGCTTTCAGCCAACTGGCTGGATGAGAGCTTCCAACACTCCCCTCCTGGGATCTGTTCATTGGCTAGAGCAGCTCACAGAACTCAGAGAAACACTTTCCTTCCTAGATTACTGGTTTATTATAAGAGGATATAACTTGGGAACATCTAGACAGAGAAGATGCACTGGGTAAGGTGTGGGTTAAGGGGGCATAAAGTACGCCCTCAGAATTTGCCACTCTTCCAGCACCTCCACACATTCACCAACCTGGAAGCTCTCCAAACCCCATCCATCTGGGTTTTTATGGAAGTTTCCTTCCTTAGACATAATTGATTAAATCACTGGCCATTGGGGATTGAATTCGATCTCCCCTCCCGTGGGGAGTAAGACTGGAAGTTCCAACTCTGTAATCACAGAGTTGGTTCCCCTGGCAACGAGCCCCCATCCTTAGGTGATGGCCAAAAGTCACCTCGTTAACATAACAAAAGACATCTTTATAGCTCCCATCACTTAGGAAATTCCAAGGGTTTTAAGATCTCTGTGCCAGAAACTGGAGGAATACCAAATATATGTTTCTTATTATAAATCACAGTATCACAACTACATACTGTATCATTCCCACTATATGACATTCTGGAAAATGCGACCTATGGCAACAGTGAAAAGATCTTTGGTTGCCAGGAGCTGGGAGTGGAGAGGGATGAAGAGGTGGAGCACAGGGGATTTTTAGGGCAGTGAAATTACTCTGGGTGATACCACAATGCTGGGTACATGTCACTGTACATTTGTCCAAAGCCATAGAATGTACCACACCAAGAGTGAGCCCTAATGCAAACTATGGACATTGGGTGATGATGTGTCAATGTAGGTTCCTCAGCTGTAACAAATGTACCCCTCTGGTGGGGGATGTTGATAACAGAAGTTATGCTTGTGTAGGGGCAGGAGGGTACATGAGAAATTTCTGTACCTTCACCTTAATTCTGCTATGAACCTAAAACTGCTTTAAAAATTGTCTTAATAAGAAAATTGCTCTGTATTGGATAATGGACAGCTCAATGTCAAAAGGGATAGGTTTTATTACCTTGATGGACAACAGAATTTATTGTAAGATTATGTGATCAGTGTGCATCCAAGTAGAAGAGAAAGCATCTACTGTTTATTCTTCAATGAAGAATTCTAGCCCTGTGCTCTCTATGTAATGGGTGGTTATGAATGAATGAAATCTAAATAGCGTCTCTGTTTAGATTATTATTCCCTGAGCTGAGTGCAAATATATTAAAAGAAATACTAAAATATTTATAGTTGTCATTATTTATGAAGTTTATTGGTCAACTAGGTTTTGAAAATCTCTTTGTAACTCACACTGATGCTTCTTTTTAGAACAGAGCCATGTTAGAGATGGGGTTTGAGGAGCTGCTTCATGCCCATGGAAGCTATGTGACCTTGGAAAAGTCATTTAACATCTCTGAACCTTAGTGTCTTCATTAGTAAAATGGACACAATTCCTTATTACGTAAAGACAAGGAAACTGGGTCGTTTTTTTTATTTTGTCTTTTCATTGTTAAAAACATTTGTTTTGATAAAGTCTATCATAAATATATAAGTCCGTTAAGTTTCTACTCAGGTACAGCTGTGTCGGCTATGATCCCTGTGCCAACCAAGCAGTGAACATCTGATGGAGGAGCTATTTCTTCACCTGGTCAGAGCACACACCTTCCGTGTTGTTCCTATTCATTGATTGCTTCCAAATCCAGATGACCAGATAGTCATTTATCTCCAAAGTAGGCTCAAAACGGTTGGTTCAGGCATTTCAGGATATGTATTCCTCTTAAATTCCAAGGAAATCACAAGAGGAAAGAAGCCCAGCAGAGGGTAAAGCGGTTGCCCTTGCAGGTGCCCTTGAAGAGCTGCTACAGCGTCTGCTTGGCCTCCTAGCTCGCCCTCACCCCGGCAATGGCCAGGATGGCACAGTGGGGCAACAGATGGTTTTTGAGACCCCTCTGGTAGGATCTGTGCTATGAAAGTCCCACCTCGGGAACACGTGATATGGTCCCATCCTACTGTCCAACTTGTTCTCTCGTACACCCCTTTTCTATATATAGTCCAGCCAAACTACGGCTGTGTTCGCTGACCCCCAACCATGCCCAGCATTTCTTCTCCAGGCCTCTCCCACGAGAACGTTCTTTCCACAGCTGCTGGTCAGCTCTCTAAGAGCGCTGTGCTTCCTCGGGGCGGGGGCTGTTCCTTGCCCCACATCTATCACACAACCTGGTCTAGAACAGGAGCTCGACAAATTTTAAGTTTTTTAAAAACTTTATTTGAGAGAGAGCATGAGAGAGAGCAGAGGCAGAGGGAGAAGCAGACTCCCCGCTGAGCAGGGAGCCTGACGCAGGGCTCGATCCCAGGCCTGTGGGATCGTGACCTAAGCCAAAGGCAGACGCTCAACCGACTGAGCCACCCGGGTGCAGTTCAACAAATATTTTTTTAGTAAAACAAAATTAGCAAAAAGAGAAACCTAGCAAATAGAGGAGAAGATGCCAATCTCATCCGCTGGTGCCCAAATGTGCTGCTTGTCTACCTGGTGATGCCAGCACCTTCCACGCATGTTACAAATTGCCTTAAATGTCACCTTATCACTTTCTTCCCCTTTTCAGAGCTACCCTTTCACGCTTTCTCCTAAACTAAAAGCTTAGGAGAAGTCAGGACATAAGTCCAACAGTCACCTAACACTCTCAACCCCAGAGCCCCTTCAGAAGTAGTCTTACTTGAGAATAAAGATAATTATGTGTAATATATGAGGGAAATGACAGAGAAGGGTAATTATTAATGTGGGATAGAATTTAGTTTAAGAAAATCTAGGGTAAAATTACATTTTCTTGGATAGTTATTAAACCAAAGAAGTATCTTGAAATCCTGACTATTCAGAACTCAGTGTCCAAGGAAATTCTTAAGAATGACTTTGCAGGAATACTTGTGCAAGCAGGGCTGCCCCAAGAGTTCAGGCACGGGCCACCAAACCCGCTCGTCTAGAACGTGCGTCTAATCCCAAGTACGCATTTACTGCGCAGTCGCTGTGTGGGGGACACCATCCCAGGCTGCTAGCTACTATATATTGAACCCAGCACAGTGCTAGGGAAATAGTACCATCCCATTTCATCCCTCCTGCAACCCCTGTGAGTAGGCACCACTATCTACATCTTATATCACTAAATTGGGTGTCATAGAAGGTAACTCAGTCGCACAAAATCCCATGTGGTTAAGTGGCGGATCAGGATTCGAGCCCAGGCTTTTCAGACTCCAACTCATCTGCCTTACTTCACGAGGAAGACTTTGCAACATAACTGAAGGAACTGTTCTCGGGAAACAGTCAAGGTCAGGATAATATATGACAAAGTGCTAATTTTAAGCATTGATATAAGTTGTTGATTTCTGATAGCTCACTAAGCAATGACTATGATTAACCCACCCACATCTGAACACAAATGAACAATGAGTACACCGTTAAATGTGTACTTTCAGCCAAATCCTATGCAAGTTGCCTTTAAATACATCAAGCAAACTTGTCTTACGATTATCTGTGAAATAGGTATTATCAATACCTTCAATTTACAGAAAAAGGAAACTGACATTCAGATTAATAATTTATTGTGGGGACCATGTTGCCATGTTTTTCAAAATGTGGTTTGAAATGAACTTTTGTGCTAGACTCCTCCCACCAGGTTCCTACAACAGTAGGACTTTAGTTGGAGCCATGGTGCCCATCATTGCTCTCATGTGGTGACAATGTACCAGAGAATGAAGCCAATATGGTAAAAAGCTTGGTGGAAAGGTAGGGAGGGACTGGCCCCTGGGGATGCTTGAGCCTCTGAATGGAGCTGTGCCTGAAGCTAGGCCTGCTTTTGCGTTTGTTCTGATTTGCTTAATTTGCTATGAACTAGGTTTCCGCCACTTTCAAACGGAACAGTAACTACTGTAACTATTGCATATCAGGGGCCTACTCTGCACCAGGCCTTTCATATTAGGATACGAACCTTGTGCTGCCAGCGCCCTACTTCATTCTTTATCCTCCACACTTGCCACCATCCCCCATACTACATATTTTGTGATTTAACTGGCTCGCGTGTATCCCTACCCCCCATAGAAGGTAAGCCCCCTCTGCATGTCTGTCTCATTCATTCCTCCACGCCTGGCTCTGAGTACAAAGCCTCAGGCATTCTTAGATTGCAGAGGAGAGACCTGACAGGACCTGCTGTTTTGACAAGTTTACTCTGGGGTGAGGAGTAAACGAGGAGGAGCCTGAAGAGAGGGAGAAGGGAAAGCAATTTGGAGGATATGCAATATCCAGACTGAAAGATGGCAGCTTGGACCAGGGTGGTAGCAACGGTGACAGAGAAGAGTGGTCTGATTCTGGATGTATTTAGAAATAGAATCATGAAGATTTGGTGAGAAATTAGATATGGAGACGGGACAAAGGGAAAGATCAAAGATAACTTCGGGGATTTCACTTCATTGTGCAGACGTCTCTGTCTGCTCTATAAATTGATTTAAGGGTAATCGCATCTTCTTTGCCAGTCACTGATTTCGAGATAGGCATGTGCCCCACATTATAGCCAATGGGAAATGACAAGGCAGCTCCTGGGAGCTTCTCCACAAAAGAACAGCCAGAAGAGAGTCACCCTCTTTTCGCTCTGGATGTACTTGCTCCTGGATGCGATGCCTGGAGCAGCTGCCCTGTCTTGATACCAGCCTGCAGATGGAGCCTACAATGGGCAGAGCGGAGAGATGGAAAAACCGGCCTCCTCGGTAATATCAGTGAGCCAGTGAGTCAACCGAGCCTCGCTCTGAACTTCCTCACGATGAGATATTGCGTTGGTATATTATTGAAGACATTGAGGCAGGATTTCTGTTGCTTACAACCTAAGGCACCCTGATCCAAGACCTGCTTTGTAGGTTTTACAGCTTAATCCTCTTTAGAATGAAGTACCAAAGAATTTAGAAATGGTTCCAATGTGTCCAAAACAATATATCCTACATTGTAACACTCTTGGCTAGTGGGAAAAGATATGGTGGGAGGAAAACGGCTGGATAGGAAACCAATCCCACAGCTATAGTAGGAAACAAGTCATGCGTACATTGATTGATGACACGAAAGGAAACGAACCCGTTGAGGAATTGTGAGAGCAAAGCTATGGGGCCCTAGAGCGGCATTTGTCCAGCTGCGGTTTCTGATCTGCTTGCTGGTGGGTCACATAAACAACTTAATGAGTCTAGACTAGCATTTTTAAAAATGCGGTAGAAGAATAGCATGGAATGGAATAGAATGGAATGGAATAGAAAGAATAGAATAGAATAGAACAGAATAGAAAATATCAGAGTACATGCTAAGAATTATTATCTTGTGGAAATTTTGTTTCAGTTATATATTTATATACGTGTCTACTGAGTCATCATGTAAAATGTCTGCCTTGTTGTGGGTCATGGCCCAAAAGATTTGAGCAATACTGTCTAAGAATAAATCAAGACACTCACCAGCCCTCTTTACACACAACACTCTAAACCACTAGAACTGACTGGTCAATTTGCTCTAACTATACAAATGCACCTAACACCTTTTCTAATGAAAAATACTCTCATCTTGTGACTGGAATAAAATGTTCCTTCTCAAATAAATATGGTGCCCCAGGGGTTGCACGGGAGCTGGAGCGCACCCAGGTCCGCCCGGCTGAGCCCCTGTGAGTTCCCTGGGTCTCACGCTGACCCGCTCTGTGGAGCTTACTCTTGTGTTCTCTCCCCAGGGTCTCCCTGAATACCATCTTTCGTTTCTGTCTTATTCTTGCTTCTTCTGCCAACATTGGGGGGAGGAGGGAAAAGAAATTTATTTCCATAGCATTGTTGGTGAAAGTACCCTCAAATTGGTGTAGATTCATATAAAAGCTGATTTTTTTTTAATTCCAAAGAGATTAAAAGTTGCTACCCAAATTTCACTTTGCAGCGCCATTAGAGGTGCCGAGGAGGCCCGTCGTGGAGCATGTATCCCCGCCAAGTGGCCCACTTATTCCAACGGCTCCTATAAGTTGTACCAGTTCACGAGACGGAAGGTTTCATAAGGTAAGGAGCCTGTGCTCCGGGCTGATGGACAAATGCGCTGGCCTCCCGTCCTTCAGGAGACGATCCCAGGAGGAATTCTGTATGCTCCTCAGAGGTCCTTAAATCTCTGAAATTGAATCCACACTGCCTGCAGCTGGGCTTTGATAATACACACTTTTCTGGAATTTTCCTCCTTCCCTGTTCTAGCCTCCCTTTTCCCTCCCTTTTGCTCTTTGGGATAGCCTCCCCATAAGGATACCACACCCAAATCCTTCGGTGGGATTCTGCTTTTAGGGGAACTAAAAGAGAATCTAAACTAAACAGAATCTAAGTGACTTAAGGAAAAACAGAGCTAAAGAAATTATTTCATGAACCCAAACAAAGCCTTTGCAATACGATATTTAGAAATGTTTTTAAAAGAATAGGAAGGGATTAAGTAATAGGGAGTAGTCCTTGAAAGAACAAAAGAAATTGAGTTGGAAACTTAGAAATCAGTGGCCAGATTTAGCGATCTTATAGACGAGGCTAGTCGCTTCTGAACCCATTTCTTATCCACCTGGGAGCTGAAAAAGTCCACAAGGGGATGGGCAGCAGTTGAGCACAATGGAAACGTACACCGGGGTTACCCTCACACCCAACCTTCTCTTCTGAGAGATCCCAGCACATGCTAGCTACCCTCTTATACTACATCCTGTCTCCAGGTTAAACGGGAAACTGAGAATGTGAAAGTCTATTCTGGGGAACCATCTTTCACAAATAAAGATCCAAAAGAAAAAAGAGGGGGAAAATCAGAAAAAT
This sequence comes from Ursus americanus, assembly GCF_024610735.1. Classification (NCBI taxonomy): domain Eukaryota; kingdom Metazoa; phylum Chordata; class Mammalia; order Carnivora; family Ursidae; genus Ursus; species Ursus americanus. Next base: position 5,470,736 of record NC_142134.1, on the reverse strand, counting down.
AAGTGATTTAAAAATTTTTAAACATGACATTGTTTGGCTTTAGAGAAATCTTCACAAATTATAAGAAATTTGCAAGGCAACTGAATTAATAATAATTAATTAATAAAAGCTCTAAGGTACAAAAACGTATTTGAGTGTCAAAACGCAGTATTATTTTCAAATAGTCACAGACATACAATCTGCTTTACAGACCAACGCCTTAAAAAGTTCCTTAGGTAAACTGGCCTGGTAAAGAGTTAAAAACAGCTTATAATGTGTGGTGTTGATTTTTTTTCAGTTAATGAGTGCTTAAAATAATATATTGTTGTAAGCATTTTAGATATCTTCCCGTGCTTCCCTTTACATTATTTGTAAAGCAAAAGATATTTTTTAAGTGGCAAATCCTTGTTCAACCTTCTTTTAGAATATCACGAGTGAGGCTTTAGTGGTGTCTGGATTAATGGCATTCTCCTGCCCTGACATGTACCGACAGACTATGACATACAAAGGCTGAGAACCTACAATTTTTTTCTATATTTAACAGTGGTCAGACCCTTATTAGTGTCGAATCAAGTTTTGGTTTCTAAATATCTGGAGAGCTAGCGGCGTTGGCAAAGGTCCAAAGAGAAGCAACAGAAACCATTAAAAACGATGGAAAAGATGACCTGCGAGAAAAAAATTAAAAACATTGAACTGGCTTCGCCTTGAAAATTGCAGCAAGGACTGATTTAATAACTTTCTTTGAGCACAAGACGGTTTATTTGGAGGTGGACGCTAGCTGGCTTTTCTCCATCTCTATAGAGATGAAAACCAGACAAAATTGGATTAGAATGCAACAAGAGAGTTTTTTTGACCTAAGGCAGAACTCAGCTGCAAAGGTGATTAAACTCTGTCGTTACCATCACTGGAGCATTTTGAAAATATGTTCAACAGCCATTAGCTATAGGTAGTTTAGGCCACTCACTGGAGAAGGAAAAGCCTTTCAACTCTGTGTTTCCATGTATTTGAACTCAAAAAAAAAAAAACAGGTTAAAAGGGTTAGTCAGAGCAGAGGGGAGACCAGATTTCCCACACTTGGGAACAGGATCACCAGAACATATCGTCTTTCATTCTGAAACTAGAAAGACTCAACATCGAATGAATGATATTAGCCATATGTTGAAATAATGCAACTCCAAGAGATGATGTGTGAATTTTATTAATGACACCAGCATTTCCCAAGTTTCGTAAAAGGATTCATGGGAACCGTGTTGAATCAGATCTAAGAGAAACTGTGATTTAATAATATTCACTTCAGGGGCACCTGGGTGGCACAGCGGTTAAGCGTCTGCCTTCGGCTCAGGGCGTGATCCCGGCGTTGTGGGATCGAGCCCCACATCAGGCTCCTCCGCTATGAGCCTGCTTCTTCCTCTCCCACTCCCCCTGCTTGTGTTCCCTCTCTCACTGGCTGTCTCTATCTCTGTCGAATAAATAAATAAAATCTTTAAAAAAAATAATAATAATAATATTCACTTCACATCTATTGAACACCTGCTGTTTCCAGCAGTGTGCCAGGCACTGAGATCGCAAGTCAAAGACGACATGGTCACTGCCCCCTGGGAGTTTACAGTCCGGTGAAGAGAGAGATATGTTACTGGCTAACCCTATATTAGGGAGCGGCACAGTGTGTTGTGGGAGCCCCTGAGTGACACCCCTCAAGGGGTGTTCTGGGAAGGCTTCCGAGAAGAGGCCCTGAGGATGAGCTTTGGAAATGGATTACGTAAAAAACTGGTACAGGAGGAATTTCTTATAGAGAAGAAAATGATGTTAAAGGAGGAATAATAATAGAAGAAGAATACCAAGGATATGCCAGGCCCTGTATCGAGTGCTTGATCAGCATGATTCTACTTAATCATCATGACCTCCCTCATGCATTCATTTGTAGACATCTGAGCACCTGCTGTGTTCCAGGAACTGTGCATACAATGGTGAGTGGAAGAAACACAGATTCTGTTCTCCTAGAGCCTAGCCCAATGCATAATGCTATAATAATCAATCATAGAAGTGTGATGGATGGAAAAGAAAGGAAAGTTGTTAATTACAGTATTTGTAATTTCCTTCACTCTTTCAACCATCAAAGAGAATTCTGCTTTTGTCTTCTAAGCTTCTCCCATCTCACTCCCTCCTCTGCCCCATGCCAACAAGAATTCTTTCTTTGTCAGCTGAGTTCCTGAGTTGTCGTGATGCCAAATCTAATTAATGGGGGAAAGAGCAACTAGACTTTGGAATTAAGACCAAGCAATTTGTGAGAGAGAGAGAGAGAGAGAGAGAGAGAGAGAGAGAAAGAGAAAAGAGGTAGATAGAAATAATTTATTAAAAAATAAAATTAAAATGTTTAAACTATTGCTTTTTATAATTTTTATTGTCTACCTTATTATATTTCAGGAGTAGTTCAATGCACCCTGCCAAACACTGGAGGAAGTACTGACTGTATCCGTACTTTACAAATATGAAAACTGAGGCATAAAGAAGTTCAGTAACCTGCACAAGGTTACAGAGTTCATAAGCGGTTCAGCCAGAGTTCAAGACCAGTGGCCTGACCCCAGAGCGCACACTGGCGGTGGGAGAGAAGGTTCTTGGGGCTGGAATACAAAGTGTGATTGAGAGCAAGAGGAAGGGCACGATGGATGTTCTAAAGTGGAGTGTGGATCCTTAACTGGATCCCCTTGGTATTCTCTGGCTGAATTTAGAAACACATTGAATTGCTTTTAATTACTCACCTTGAGTTCATGTCTCTGAGAGTGACCCTGTGCTGGGACTGGGCCACGTGGGCCAGTTGTAATGTGGGACATAGAGCACAGGACTGCAAACTGTGCTGTGCTGTGAAGGAAAAATACAGAGAACTCTAAGAGCAAAGACAGAGACCCATGATCTGGCCTATGGGGTCAGAGAAGCTCTCCTGCGGAAGTCAAGTTTGAGCCTGATCAGGTGGCTGAGTAATGATTACCTGGGTGAACTCCAGGCAGAGGGAAGAGTGTGTGCAAAGGCACTGAGGCAAGGGTGGAGAAGGACTTTGAAGAACTGAAAGAAGATATGGAGCTGGAGCACTGAGAATAAGGGGGAGACAGGTCTGGTGAGGTAGGTAGGTAGGCAGAGAGGTAGATCACGGTAACAGTCCCTGAGGCAGAGAACACTGAAAGAGGGCCAGGTTTGGGATGTTCATTCAGATTCCTCTGTCATGAATCTGTCTGCAGAGATAAGGATGTTCCTTTCCTCCAGGTATAGGGAGGGTACCTCTCACATGATGGTCTTATGACCTGCTTTGGGAGAAGGTAAGAAAGTCCTTACTACACCTGCCATTTTTCAAATTCCCTCAGCTTGAAATACTCAGTGTGCCAAGAAGCCATATTTAGGGGTATTGTGTCCTGAATTTCATCAATGGGAACATGGATTCCAGAGCCAGGCTGAATCCCAGCTCCATCTCTCATGAGTTATGTGTCTTTGGGAAAGTAACTTACTTCTTTGTGCCTCAGTTTTTCTGATCTAGAAAATAAGTCAATAATACTTAATAATACATATATAGGGTTGTATATGGATCAAATAAGTTAACATATGAATAGTTGCTGTTACTATCACCAGATGAGTTCAGGGATGGACATCTAATTATAAGTAAGATTCTTTTTTTTTCTTTTCCCTTTCCTTTTTTTTTTTAAGTAGTCTCCACACTCAGTGCAGAGCCCCACATGAGGCTCAAACTCACAACTGTGAGATCAAGACCTGAACCAAGATCAAGACTGAGCCACCCAGAAGCCCCAGTATAAGCAAGATTCTATGGTGGGAGAGGTATTTAGGTGGAGGAAGCAGTATTCGAAAAGGATGAACGTGGGTGTGTGGAGGGTGCTCAGAAAACTACTGGTTTCCCAGTTTGGCTGAGACTGAGGGTACATGTTAGGAAAGGAGGCATAGAAGTAAGATTTTTGGGGTGCATTGTATAAGATACCCACCTGAGGAACGTCTACTTAATTCCAAGGACCATCGGGAACTTCTGAAGGTTTTCGAACAGGTACACAATAAGACCAGAGTTGTACTTTGGGAAAAGTAACTGGCAGTCACATAGTGTGAATTATCATGGGAAAGACTGACTTTGCACTCACTGAGAAACCTAGCTGGAAATTTTTTTAAGTAGACTTTCATACTGGGAAGCAAATATATTGAGCAGCAGACAAAATATACTGGTCTATTTGGCAGTCATGCTTCTCGGGGTAAATTAATGTAATCTATGGTTCATAAATCAGTCCATCCATCTATCCAGCAATCGACTTGCTTATTACTTTAAAATGCATTTCCTTTTAGATGGCTCTAAGAACACTTATGAACACACGCAAATACAGCAGTTACATAAATCAGAAATAAAAATAAAAAACTATATAGGGGAAATGGAAAGGTAATTATCTAGAATAAGGATCTAGAATAAGATGGTAAATTCAACTGATCATTACATTAGCGCTAGCTTGCTAAAAGCCCAGGCTTAGCAGTGTAGAAAGAGAGCTGTGTAGTTCATAATGCCTAATAAAAGGAAATTTATTAGTTTTTTTAAGGTAAGACTAGCCTTTTCTTCCTGGAGTCTAACAGAAAATTAGCATATAGTTTCTAATGAAGTCCAGTTTCTAGACAATGAAAAATCAAACCTCACAGTCATTTCTTGTGACGTGTTAGCATCGAGTGGTCCCTCAGAGCCTGGTAATTCCCCTGAACTGGTAGACAGGATTTTCTGAACTTACAAAATCTCAGCCTTGAAAAGAAGTATGTCGTAAGCTTGACATACATATAGATGCCCAGGGTAGAGTAGCAACGGGAAGGCTATGTTTTGTCTGTCACAGAGGATGAAGTCCACAAGGTGTCATCACCATGGAAATGGGCTGGCTAGCTTTCTATTAGAGAAGTAGGCTATTTCCGCTTAATTTTAAAATATGAGCTATTTTAACATATAGGAAAGTACAGAAAATAATAATGAATATCGTTATTTCCACTACCATTATTCAGCAAGTGTTTCTATATTTTCATGTTTGAATCCATTTTTTTTTTTTTTAGAAATAAAGCTTTAGAGAGAGTTGAAGTCTCATTTTCATTCTGATTCCATTTGGCTCCATATTTTGCTAGAGTCAACTAGCATCATGAGTTGGTATCATTTCCATCTGTGTCTTTCTAGTTTCACTACAGAGATATGTATTCATAAACAATATTAATACACAATATTAATTGGAATCAAACTGTAGGAATTATTCTGCAACATTATTACCCATTATTGTGTATTTGAGATTTAGTCATCAATATCTAAATATAGATAAGAGTCCATTCAGTATTCTATTCTGGAAAAAAAAAACCCTATATGCAATGTATACCCAATTAATGTACATACGAGTTGTTTCCAATTTTTCATTGTTGTAAATAATGCTACTCTGAACACCCTCACGCAGGTCTCCTTGAGCACCCGTGCAAACTTCTCTGGGGAATATTCTCTGAAATGGAATTGCTGGATCATGAGGTATGAATATCTTAAAACTTTATTAGATAGGGTCAAATCGCTCTCTGAACCGGCTGAACTGATTTATACCACCAGCCGGAGACCCTCAGAACTCCTATTTTATCCTAACACATGGTATTAGCATATTTTTTTCATAAACAAGATGTATGAAATGTTTTGATTTACAGGATTATCGGTAAATAATCTTATCTCTTCAGATGTTTATCGGCCATTCAGGTATGGTCTTTTGTGAATTGCCTTAACAAATCTTTTACCCAGTTTTATAACTGCTCATTTCTTTTCCTACTGTTTCATATGAGTGCCTTCTTATATATATATTTACAATTTGTATTTGGATTATATAAACTTTAAATATATTCTCCTGCCTGTGACTTGTTTTCCAAAAATATTAGTGGTTAACTTTGGTCAATGGAAGTTTTAAATGATACCACCCTGAAATCTAACAGAAGGTAAAACTCACCAAAATCATGTGTATTTTCCATGTTTTTGTTAGATAAATACAATCCTTCTTTTGCTAATTTCGTTACTCTCTAAAGAATAACTCAAGCTTGGAATGACCCGTAGGATAGGTGAGACAAAAGAAATAACCCTGTCTTCCGGAATATTGTACACACAGCAGCCTGGGGGAGGGGTCTGCAGGGCTAAAGTATATGGGGGCGTAAAGTCCTTTCTGATCATCGTGAAAAGAAATTGCTGACAAATACATCCTCAGACACTGAAGAAGACCTGAAACTTTTTTCAAATTATATTACGCTCTACAGAATACAGAAAAAAAATGCTTCTTTGAAAGCTTATAAACCAAGGATATAAATTTCATTTTTCCTGTGAGCTTGCATTTACCTTTCCTTAATAATAGGATGTGTCATGGACAAGGTGTGTTTATGTCCCTTTGTGACAGTACCCCGGCTCTGTTTATCTTGACTAGTGTCCCTGAATTCACTCCTCTAAGATACTTTTCAACATGATCAGTTAGACATCTTGATAGAAAAAAAATGACCTAAATAATTAAAATTACAACCCCCCCCGAAATAAATTTAGCAAGAAATGTCTAGATGCAATCTATCATAGAAGATAAAAGATTTTAATCACTGGAGAGAAATGCTGTGGTCCTACATGAGGACAGTTATTATTGAAAAGATGTCAAGTGTCCCCAAATTTATCAATATGCTTAACATAATTACCAATAAAATACCAATAAAATGAACTGGTAAGAATATCCCAAAAAACTCTAAAAATAAGAATAATAAATTATAACTGCCTTGCCAGATCTTTAAATGTGCAAAACCGGTGCTAAAATGCAAAGTCCAAAAGCATGTAAAAGAAATTATTAAATGATGCATGGACTTTTGAAATCAGTTTGAAAGGGACAGGCAATTCAGTATATGAGGTGAGTAACCATTCAACCAATATAAAGTCAGATCACTACAGAGGCGCCTGGCTGGCTCAGTCAGCAGAGCACGAGACCCTTGATCTCAGGGTTGTGAGTTTAAGCCCTACACTGGGCATGGAGCCAACATTAGTTAATTAATTAATTAATTAATTAATGTTAGATCACTACTTCACATCATATGCTGGAATAAATTCCAGATGAATTAAAGGGTTAATTGTAAAAAAAAATGATGCCATAAAATTATCAAAAGAACATAGAGATATTTATTTATCTATCCTTGGGAGTGCAGACAGCCTAAGAAAAGCAGAGAACATAACAGGGAAAAAAATCAATAGAAATGATTACAAAGTTTCTTCTTGGTCATGATGATGATGATGATAGAGTTGAAGGGAAAACTGCCATGTATCTTTATCTTTAACATGCAAATAAGCCTTCTGTCTAAGGATGCCTACTGGAACACCTGGGTAGCTCAGTCCATTGAGTGTCTGACTCTTGATTTTGGCTTGGGTCATGATCTCAGGGTCGTGGGATCGAACCCCGAGTCAAGTAGGGCTCCTCACTGGGCATGGAGCCTGCTTAAGATTCTCTCTCTCCCTCTCCCTCTGCCTCCCCCGACATATGCACTCTCTCTCTCTCTCAAAATAAAATAATGCCTACTAAATGTTGACAGAGTTGTAATGTAGGAAGAGGAAGGGAAAAACATTCACTTTTTAATTTGTACATTTTTAAAAAGAAGAAAATGTGGTGGGATTATGGACCATTTTTACTTTTCTTTCTCTGAATTTTCTAGGTTTTAATTTTTCTATAATAAGCACACACTACTACTTTGGTTATCAGGGAAAAACCCTTCTTTTTAAAGTAACTCTAAAGCTTTAAAGTTGGCTAAAGGCTAAAGTAACTCTAAGAAAGAAATACTCTTAAAAAGTCAATTTTAAAAAGCAAGTCATCCCAACTGAAAAATAGGCTAAGGACATGAGTATAATAAGGCAGCTCATAAAAGAAGTAAAAATGGCCAATAGGCATAATAAAATATATTTAATTTCCCTAGTAATCAAAGAAATAGAAATTAAAATAATCCTGAGATTTCACAGTGGTCTGTGAAATTGGCAAAGATTAAAGAGAAAGATAATATTCCGAGCTGGTAAGGGTTTGAAGAAACATGCCCTCAGGCAGTGCTGGTAGGAATACAGATTTGTCCAACGGTTCCAAAATGTGATTTATTGAATAGATCAGAGTCTGAAAAGGTGCGACCTTTCATCCCCAAACTTTGTCTTCAGCAATTTTTTCTGAAGAAATAATCAAACAAGTGCACAAAGACTGTTAAAGCATTGTTTGTCATACTGAAAACTAGAAACTGTTGAAATGTCCTTTACAGGGGAGAGGTTAAGTAAATGACAGCAAGTCTACAAAAATGGAACGCTATGCAATCCTTAACTAGTCATGCAAATCTACATTTCTTCAAATGGAGAGATGTCCACAAAATAGTGGCGAAGGAGATTTTAAACAGAACTTGTAACACAACCGTGTTTTTTAAAAAGTGTGTGTGTGTGCCCGTGCGCGCACAAAAGGGGAGAAAAAACTCTAGAAAGAAATGCCCACCCCTCTGCAATTTGTAAGGTAGTTCTGTCAGGATGGTGGGATTCCAGGTGATATTGGGTTTTTTATTTCTTTCTGCAATTTCCTTTATTCGATTTTTAATTTTTTCGGCAAGCATACATTAGTTTATACTCAGAAAAAAAAGTAATGCTTAAACAAAATATGCCCCACCATCTGTGATGCACATCTGATCCCCTGGGGTGTCCCAGATTCTACTGTTGTTTGCCATACGTGTGTCTATGGTTCTGATTCTGACACACCGGTGATACAATGCAAGCCCCACACTGATGAGCTGAACACCTTTGGTTCAGTCTTAATCTCTCTAATGTTTAATCGACTTCTCTGTGGTTTAGACCTAGGAAAACCGTGTCGAGGCTTTTTAGAGATGGCAGTGAGGTGCTGAAAACACACGGGCTGCCCTAACTTCTGTGGAGCCCAGGGAAGAGTATAAACGGAAGTCCTCGTGTCATATGTGAAATAGAACACACTATTACTCTTCAGAGGAATACCTTCACATAGCAAGGATGCTCTCGCAAGGACAAAATTGAAATTTTGGTATAAAGCCATGGTTTTTGTGTATCCGAAAGTTGACAAATTATCAACCGCTGAATTTAGTTATTATTGTGTATGTGTAGGTGTTCTGATGATGAGTTGGCTATGTTTGTATGAGTAATAGAATAAAAATGCATATAATTGATAAATCATTACATACTTATTCCACAAAATGTTTTTTTCTTGCCTTCATTTCATGCTTATTTCTACAAAAGTGACCACCTCATTCATTGTTGTAAAGCAGGTATTTACCTAACTCGTGTACTATTGATAGTAAATACCTGATGGGTTCAAATTAAAGTATAATTTTATTCAGAGTGTACACAGTCTGCATACATTTTTGTTTTTAAAGTGGATTAATAGAAATTTTTAAAGTTTAAATTATTTTTATACTTTTAAAAAGTTATTTTTCATCTAAGATATTTTAAAGTAGATATTAAATTAAAAGGCAAATACAAATTATAATGACTAACAAACTTGAAAACGTATATAAATGTACCTGAATTTTGAAATTTTTTGTAAATTTAATTCAATCATATTAAATACTTTTATTAAAAAAAAACACATTTGTAATCCTAGTACTAAATATCCATCAAGTTGCCAATGGAAGAATTGGTATCTTACTGAGATAGGAAAACTGAAGGACTCCATAAAAATCTACTTTCGGCTCCTTTTCCTGCTAGGATCTATACCCCCGGGTTACATATGCCTCACAGAACAAATAATGTGTGTCCTCTTTGTAAGGGACATGATTTCTTCAGAGTCTTCTAGCACGACAGATAACCTCTAAGGAAGGACTGGGCGAGAACGCCCCAGGAAGCCGTCATGTACCTATTCCAGACCTCTAGACATCTCAATGCCTAGCCCCTCTGGCTCCAAAGAATAAGTGACTTAAGAAGGACACCTGAACCTTTGTCTTCATTCTAACTGGGTCCTGGATGCCTGAGAGGACACGTACACTAAACCACAATCCTCCATAAAAATCCCAGGCTCTAGGCCAAGATGACACTCTCTCCTTTTCTTTCCCTAGTCTCCCAGACACTCTATCTGTGCCTGCGGCCTCTCCTATCGTCAATAAACCCTGCTCTCACCTCCTGCTAGCTAGTTTGATTTCTGTCCTGTGCTCCTGTAGGACCCCCTCTGGGTCCTCGGACCTGGCCTGCCAGCATCATTACTTTCATTCTCGCTGTACCTATGTTAGGAGTTAGTGAGACGGTTCGGGAGTCACGGGCAGCGTCCCCAACAAGAAAATACGGAGTCAGGGAGCTAAAATAAAACAGCACTAACACCCTGTTTTGCAGCTTACACAGGACCGCACTGGCATTCTGTTTCATAGCCTTGACACAAACGACTTCTGCAAAACGTCCCATAAAGCATCTGTCACCATCACGGGCAAGGGGCAGTTAAGACATAAGCCCCCCACGGGGCGCCTGGGTGGCACAGCGGTTAAGCGTCTGCCTTCGGCTCAGGGCGTGATCCCGGCGTTCTGGGATCGAGCCCCACATCAGGCTCCTCCGCTGTGAGCCTGCTTCTTCCTCTCCCACTCCCCCTGCTTGTGTTCCCTCTCTCACTAGCCGTCTCTATCTCTGTCAAATAAATAAATAAAATCTTAAAAAAAAAAAAAAGACATAAGCCCCCAGATGTCAGCAAAAAAGACATCAGCATGTAGACGTCAACCAATCGGTAGCCGGATGTGAAACCAAAGTCCTGGCTGGCAGACCCAGCACACCCTGATTGCTTAAGATAGTTCCAAAAAAGCTCAGAAAACCGCCTAAACTTAGAACCTCTAGGGGTAACCCTGTGGGCCCCTCCCTCTCAGGGAGCTTTATACTTTTGCTCAATAAACTTTGCTTTGGCTCCCACCACTCTTCCTGTGGTCAACCTCCTCAGTCTTCCGAGCCGGGAGACCAAGACCCTTGGGCACCAAAGGCAGAGGATTCCTGCAGCACCTAGACCACAGGTTCTTCGACTTTTCGGTCTTAAGACTCCTTGAAGCTACTCGAAATTATTGAGGATTCCAAAAAGACTTTGTTTATGTGGGTTACATCTATCGATATTTAAGGGTTAGAATGAACACTCGGAAGTTTTTTCTTCCCCTCCCCTCTCTTCTCCTCTTCTCTCCTCTCCTCAGCCTCCAAACCATTTCTTTCTCCCGACCTGGGGGTGGGGGTCGCTGGGGGCAGAGCGGACAGCACCGTACTGCGGCGGCCGGCGGGGCTCGAGCGGGGCTCGGTGCAGGTGGCGGGGACAGTCGGCCCTCAGGCGAGGGGGGAGCTGTCCCAGCACAGACTGGCCTCCTGGCTGCAGCAGGTGCTAGGCCGGCAGGCCACACAGCCCCCTGCTGTAGGAGCAGTTCTGCACGCCGATGTTGTGGATGCAGCACAGACTGCAGCGCTCCCTCGGCTCCCTCGAGCCCCGGAGGCCTTGAGCGCGCCTGCCACCACGTGCCCCACGATGCATGGGGCCGGCCTGCTGGGGACCTGCGTCATCTGCTGAGTGAGCTGGGAAGGAGCCCGTACTGCAGAGAGGCGAGGGGGCCCTTGATGTTCACCTGGAACATCCGCTTGCTGGAGGAGGACTCCTGGGACTCAGGAGCCCACCCACCCACGCTCGGCAGCAGCCCCGGAACCGACGTTAATACTGGGAAGTTTTTGAAACACAAGAATATATAATCACAGATTCCATCAGCTCTCAGAGCATTACATGTCTTGCAAACTCCAGAAAACTCCGCTGTACACTTGAGAAAGCGAGAACAAAAAAGGCAAATAAAATCTTAGTAGTTTTAAGAAAAAATAGTTGGACCCCACAGACCCTGGAAGAGTCTGTGGGACTTCCAGAGTCCCCAGAACCACATATAACATACTACAAACTGAAGGGTAAAATGTCTAATGTTGCAACATGATCCTTGGTCCTGCTGCCGCTGTTGCAAACCGCGCTACTCTGTGAACACCCTTGCATCCAACCTGTAGAGAAGCCAGAAAAGGGGCACTTAACCATTACTGCCAAAGGACACTTCGTTATGCAAGGATCTATTGCGCGGGAGCTGTCTGACAGAAAGGCTTAGACAAGTTCATTTGTCTCTTCTCTTACTTAAGTTCTTGTCCGCTTGCCCTGGGGGCCCGGTGGCGCTGGTTCCTAGAGCCCTAGAGCGGAGCCAGCCCTCACTGCCACAATCTGAGTGCTCCTGCAGGGGTCCTTTCAGCCCTGGCCAGTGACTTGTCAGTATCTTTTCGCTTGAAATTTAGTCCTATTCACGAGTTTCCCTTCCTGGCGGTGTTTATACCTCGCCTTCTTTCTGATGCCTTTCCTAAACTCCTGAGGGCTAATACGGAATAATGAGAGGGGTCGTTAGAAGAGGAAAGCAGGCTGCTTCAGACTCCTGCTAGAGCAGCGGCCCCAGCCCCCACCCCAGCCAACCCGGGCCCAGCCTTGTTCTTCACCCACACAACCCATGCACCTCGCTCCCGCAAACAGTGAGAGCCCATCTCCACATGGAGGCCCATGCCACTCCCACTCAGCCCCTTGGAGCTAACGATGCCTCCAGGACGGCAGCAGTGACCTTCTCCCATGGCTGGCACGGGCCTCCTACCCCACACTTGCTGCTGCTTAGCCCTTCCTGGGCACTGGAGCATTCCTGGAGCCAACTTGCTCCCCCCTCGTCCCACCCCTCACTTCACTTGCTTCCCTGCAAAATCTTCCAGATTCCTTTCCAGGCTACTTGGATGTCATCAGAAACTTGGCGGCAGCCCCGGCCTTCTGCTGACATCTTCCATGCCACTGTCCTGCTGGCCTTCCGCATACAGCCCTCGAACCTCTGCTACGGTTCATCTCAGCCTACAGGGCCTCGAAGTTCTGTATCGGGGTGGGGGGCAGGGCCGATGAGGTACCCGTTCTGTCTATTCATACCCTGTTTGCACACCAGAGCCCTCAGCGTTTGCCCCCAAAGGATAAGGTTGCTTTTCTCTTTACCTCTCGATTCTGTTCCTTACAAGTGCCCCTTACTTGGCCCCAGAACAAGTTTGCTCCTTACAAGCCGCATGTCTGAGTCTGACGGGAGAGTGGTCCAGGAACTAACGTTCTTATTCCTCATTCACTAGGTTTTATGCTTTTTTCCTTTTCCTTTTCTTCTTCTTCTTTTTTTTAATCTGTAAAGGTAATTTTTTAAACATTCAACTCAGTATTGCTTATTCATGAAGGTTGATCAACAAAGGATCTTTTTCTAGAGGATCCTTTGTGGCTTGGGGCACGGTCAGTGGGGTCACTGTAACTATTCTGCTCCCCCCGGCAGGCCCACGAGGAACAAGGTCCACACAGGTAGGGCTCTCGCACGCAGGGCTGGCTGCAGCCACCTGCTGGGCTATAGGTCTCGTAGCTTTAAGAAGGGCCGCCGTGGCTAAGATTTTAAGCCACCCGTCTCTCCTCCATCCGGTCTCCCCACAATCCATCCTGGCTTCCTCATCCCAGTCACCTCGCAATGGCTCCCAGCCGGGCTTAGCTCCATTCCCTCGGGTTTTTCAAAGGGCATCTTACGTGAGCACTCCTAGCTTTCACACTGAGGATTACTTCAAAGTCTCCGCAGCCCTGGGAAGGGAAGGACAATAAAAGAAGTCCCGACTGGAAAAAGGTTTGCTGTGGCAGCTGCTGGATTGTTCTGTAGGTGGGAGGCGTCTGCCTCAACCTCTGCAGCCCACTTGCTCACAGCCCATCACAGATGTTTTCTTTTGGTCTGGTTTCGTCCTGCCCCTTCTGGGCCTCTGAGCCCCTACTTCTAGCAGGCTTATGTAAATTTCCACAAGGCCTTGGCCCACTCCTGCCTCCCGGGATCCCTTTATCTGTTGCCAACACAAGACTCTCCTAATCTCACCCTGAGCCACACTTGGGAGAGGAGAGCCTCAAACGCTCGGAAGATAGGGCCCTTTGCTGTTTAGTTCCGTGATTTATTTTAAGGCCACTGGGCTTTGTAGGAATGAGTGGCTGAACGAAAAATCCATCAGAAAGCCTGCCCCATCATGTGCTCAGGAAACACATGTGAGCCTCCACCAAAATCCTGGATGTTAGAGGGAGTCTGATTACGGCTTGGCTCAGGGGTTGCCAATATTTTCAAAAATTAAAGCGCCCTGCCGACCAAACCGATCACTGACTCCATTCACCCCACTGATCACCAGCTGAGGAGCCCTAACTAACTTGCCTGGAGTTCTTGACCCTATTGAAATAATTCTGACCCTAGTGAAATAATTCTGACCTTCTCTTGCAATGTTGGTTTATTTTAAATGCTTTTCAAAAGGCCCGAATCAGAAAGCCCAAAAGACAATCTACACATCCTCCAGGACAAGTGTCTGCCTAGAAGTCCACTGGGGTGTCTGTCCTCTGAGTAAACTTGGAGATCTGGCTAAGTTAAATACTGAGTTCTTCTCTTGGGAAGACGGGACCCCAAACCTCCTTGTCTCCCCGCAGGCCATGCAGTAAACAGCTGCCTGGGGGACTCCACTGCTGTCACTACTATCACATGGGTTCTTCGGGTAGTGAAATCTTGGGATACCCATTGTTCTTTCCGTTTCTGTCTGGAGGCTGCTTACCCTCCCAGAAGGAACCCTAGGCTTGCCTGCAAGGGCTGCTGCTTTTTCCCTTTCCCCACTGACTCACTCACACCAGGGGAGGTCAGAGCAGCTCTACAAACACAAGCCCAGGTTAAAGGAACAAAGGCTTTCTCTCCGGCCCCCAGCTTGTTGATGATGAGACATTATTTCCTTAACAGAAAACAATCCCACAGAGCCTAAGTCACCTGCTAAAAAATGCTTGCTGCCTGTCTGATATCATCGGAGAACAAAACTCGGAATACAGCTTTCTGCAGATTGCTCTGAATTGGTTCGGAAGTAAGTTGTTCCAATCTTGTGTTTTGTTCACACTGAACTAACTCAAAAAGTAATAGGGCAATAAATGGGCCATGTGAAGTACTGCCCACGCAGGATTAGATCGGGCCGTGCACTGCTAGGACGACTTCCAAGAGCCCCAGTCTGTTGAGGGTGTGTGTGTGTGTGTGCGCGCGCGCGCGTGTTTTCAAAACAAAACACTAGAAATGTAACGAGAGGGTGAAATTCGTACTCACCGAACTCCTCTGAGGGAAAGTGCTGTATGCGGTTCAAAGGCATCAAGATGGTGTATAGCCACTTGCGCTGCGAATGAGAGCCTCTAAGAGGCATCTCTGAATTAAAGCATTTGGTCAACTACCTACATTCTAAGGGAGATAAGTGCAATTCATTACTAAGCTTTTGTTTTCCTTTGTAAGGTATGATCAGAGCAGAATTGCTGGGTCAACAGAGGAGGTGCTGAGTCCTGCCACCCTTGTCCTTCTACTCTCCCCACCTGCCAGAGCACTTGGCATCCGTCTCAAACACTGAATGGAAAAGTCTAGAGTATTTTTAAACATTAGCTTGAAAGAGTGCCAACATGTTATCTTGCCAGGAAGCCAATACATCTGGCCAAGCGCCTGGACCTCAGGAGTTTGCCGTCTTCAAGACTTGACTGGTTCATCGTGTGGAGATAGTATTGTTCTAGGTGATTCGAGTGTGTTGTGCTTCCAGACCTACCTCTTGGGGAATGGGTGGTAGGTAGGTGGATCCCAAAGCAATTCTGTGCTTTAGGGTTGAAAGAAGAAGCGGGACATCTGTGCTGTCATTCAGACAATTTTTACTAAGCAACAAGTCCAAAGTCATTAAACTCCCTAGTTCTGTTACGGCAGGCATCATCTCATTCTGGCTAAGACCCACCTGACACCAGTGGTTCCACAGAGTCCCTGGGCCCATTCCTGAAGCTCTCCTCTGTAGGAATTAGGAAGGTGGGTAGCTATAGGCAAGGGGACAGTGGGGAGGAGAAAGGGCCTCGAGAATGAGATCCTTTCTCACGGCAGCTGGGCCAGAGGTAAGGTGCTCTGTAGAAAGCTTAAATGGGACTGAGCTCCTCTGTGCCCACTTCTTTGGTTGAGGTCCCTCAACCCACAGAACAGCCCAGAAACCCTACTGAATCTGTGTCTTTACAACACATTCAAGTCAGAACTCATGTCTTCTGCCCCGTGTCATTTGCCATTCCTGCTGCCCAAGCACCTAGCTCTACAGCTGGGATTATTTATGCATCTGTTTTATCTGTTAACACAGATGTGTTGCTTGTTTGCCCTCTCTTCCCAGGACGGGATAAACTTGCTTCTGGAAGTGCAGGCTCAGAACAGCTCCATGCACGATGACAGTGCTAGAAGTTTATGTTCATGACAAACATGGTCTTGTGATTCCCTGCCACCCCGCAGCCAACTCCAGGCCCCTCTGCAATGAAGGACCCGGGTCTTCTTGGGCTTTGCTCAAATTCTTCACTAAAATGAAAAGCAAAGTCGGCATAATAGTGTCGGTCTTTGTTTAGACAAAAGGAAAGATATTTTGCCAAAATTAAAATGGAAACGTTGGAGTCGATCTTAAATATTTTTAGAATGAGGGAGTGTGCATGTGCCGATTCTTGTGTGTGTGTGGTTGGTGCTCAATTAGTGGCACTAATTGCTCAGATGTTCTTGAACACCAAATAAATCTACGAGAAATTATCTGGATTTGATCTGCGTATGGGGTGGGAATTATTCAATCTGGAAAAGTGAGGGACATTAGCCCAAAGAAAGTCACTATTAAGAGAAAGAAAGAAAGAAAGAAAGAAAGAAAGAAAGAAAGAAAGAAAGAAAGAAAGAAAGATTACTGCATGAGAGATTTTTATATTAATAAAAATCATTAAATATTAGAATAGGTTATATCAAGAGAAGATATGGAACCTTTCTAAGGGTCACTAATGCAAAGCTCATCTGTTACTAGACAGTTTAGCACTGGTCCTAATGGAAGAAAGAAGGGATATCATCCCTCCTATTTCTAGCTGAAGAAAAAAATCTCAGGACTGGTTTTGCCAGCTTTAATCTAGTTATCTGCAATGCATTTGTAACCAAATGCAAACTGATTCTACTAGAAGATAATATATTATTTATGAGGAAAACTAGTGTGGACTAGTACAGAAAAAGAATTTCAAAATGTATGTGTCATTTGTATGTAATCATTAAACTGGGATCACATGTTAAAAACCAATCACATCAAAGAAAAAATGGGAGAAAACTACATCTCAGCATCTCTTAGACACTTGAAAGTAACTATCTATATTTTTAAGTTCTCTCTCTTTCATCCCTTCATTTCTAGTCTGTGGCCATGCTCTGCAGAAACAGACGTGGCAGTGATTCCAACCGTTGCCATGTCCTAAAGAGCTCATCTTCTCTACTTCGCCTCTGCATTAAAAACAAAGGACCTAGGGGCGCCTGGGTGGCACAGCGCTTAAGCGCCTGCCTTCGGCTCAGGGCGTGATCCCGGCGTTATGGGATCGAGCCCCACATCAGGCTCCTCCACTATGAGCCTGCTTCTTCCTCTCCCACTCCTCCTGCTTGTGTTCCCCCTCTCTCTGGCTGTCTCTATCTCTGTCAGATAAATAAATAAAATCTTTAAAAAAAATAAAAATAAAAAAAATAAAAAATAAAAAATAAAAACAAAGGCCCATCAGAAAGAGACCTGAGGATTCATAAGTATTTAGTATACAATAAAAGTAGATTGTTCAATAATGATCTTGGGAAAATGGTTTGACTATTTGGGAAAAAAAAAAAAAAGGACATTAGACCCGTACTTCAAAGTATAAACCAAAATAGATTCTAAATGAATTAAATGTCCAAAATAGAACATAACAGATCTGGCTAGTCAGTTTTTGAATAGGGAAACCTATTGTAAACAAAACACCAAGGATGGAAAAATACTATTGAAAAGATTAATAGAGGGGCACCTGGGTGGCTCAGTCAGTCGGTTAAGCATCTGCCTTTGGCTCAGGTCATGATCCCAGAGTTCCGGGATGGAGTCCCACATTGGGCTCCCTGCTCAGTGGGGAGTCTGCTTCTCCTTCTCCCTCTGTCTCTCCTTCTCCCTCTGTCCCTCCTCCCCACTTGTTCTTCTCTCTCTCTCTCAAATAAATAAATAAAATACAAAAAAAGAAAAGATTAATAGAGATTCACAGTGTAAATGTTAAAAATGTTTATTGATTAAACATGTATACACAAAATAAAAGATAAATGATGTGCTGGGAATATCTTTGTTACATATGTAAAACAATGGTTGTTACTGTTAAAATATAACTGGTCTTTCAAATTAATAAGAAAAGGAGGAATTCACCAATAGGAAAATAGACAAAGGACATACAGAACAATTCGGCAAAAAAAAGGCCAAGGATGAAAAAACTGTTCAGCCTCACTATTCGTTTAAAAATAAGAAAGTTTTATAAATAATTCAGTGAGCTACCATTTTCAAACCCAACACATTGACTCATATTAAAAAGAATTTAAAAAGAAAGAAGACGATGACGATGGCAAGAGTCGGGCAAGGTTGGTACTTGTCTATCCAACTGGCGGGAGGGAAAGGGGTTCCTTTCTGGATCACAATTAGATGATATGTACTAACAGCCTTAAAATATACTAATTTGACCCAGAAATTTCACTTCTATGGTTTTATGGTAAGGAAATAAACAAAGATCTTTATCACATCATGTTAAAAATAGGGAAAAATTGGAAATAATCTAAATGCCTAAGAAGAGGGAATTAGTTACATCAATTATTAGATTTCTACAGACTGAAACACTAGTTGTTAAAAATTACATTATGGGGGCGCCTGGGTGGCACAGCGGTTAAGCGTCTGCCTTCGGCTCAGGGCGTGATCCCGGCGTTGTGGGATCGAGCCCCACATCAGGCTCCTCCGCTAGGAGCCTGCTTCTTCCTCTCCCACTCCCCCTGTTTGTGTTCCCTCTCTCGCTGTCTGTCTCTATCTCTGTCAAATAAATAAATAAAATCTTTAAAAAAAAATTACATTATGACACTAGTTGTAAAAAAAAATCTTTCTGCAGAAGAATACTTGTTGGCATGAATAACTGTTCAAACCATTGTTCAGGCTAAATATGAGACGTGAGGTATGACAGCACTCGATCCATTCTTGTGTGTGTAATGAAACATGCACAACAAAAGGTTTTCTTTGAGTGAAACTATGGTTTTCTGTTTCTTTTTATTCTTTTTTACTATTGTTTTCTGAAATTCTGTCTGTCCTTTGCATAGCATACCAGAAAGAAAAGATAGTTTTTAACAGCAGTAAAAAGGAACAAAGTAACCCTAATCTATCAACCACAAGTATACTAGCGACCCCATAATTACCGGGGACTCTAAACGGCAAACAGCTTTGAAATCAAAGGTAAATCCTTGAGGTGACCGCCGTGCTCTGCTCTTGACGCTAAGCTCTGTTCTCTCTGGCACCCTTTCCAGGGGGTGTGGACGACTATCTTACGTTCCAGGGCCAAGTGCGGGGCCAGAAGGAGAGCGGAGGCTCCACCAGTCAGAGACAGGAGGTGCATGGAGACACCGGCACAGCAATGATTGACTGAGCTACGTTAGGCTTTTACATTTTAGAAGCTGCGTGTGTAAAATGTATGCCTGCTTACAGAAACTTCCATACCGTGGCAACTGAGGAATTACGGCGGAGCCAGTTAATTAATAGAATTTGTACAGCCAGTCACAAGAAAAATACCGAATGAGAAACTGTAAATCCACAAAGAAACATTTATTACTTGTAAAGAAACTGTAATTACCCAAACTCAAGATATACATCAACTTTTAGAGGATATTCCTCAGGCAAGAAAGCAAGAAAATATCCCATTCTTTTCCTTCTCTTTTGAAGTGTTGGGTTTTTTTTTTTAGGTTTTCCTAGCAGATATTATTTTTATTTTTATTTATTTAATTTTATTCATGTATTTGAGAGAGAGAGAGAGAGAGAGAACACGAGGAGGGGGGAGGAGTAGAGGGAGAGGGAGAAGCAGATTCCCTGCTGAGTAGGGACATCCCGTGGGGACGGGAGGGATGGGAGGGACAATCCCAACACCCCCCTCCCCACATGGGGCTCAATCCCAGGGCCCTGGGATCATGACCTGAGGTGAAGGCAGACACTTAACCCACTGAGCCACCCAGGTGCCCCCCATCCCCAGCAGACAGTATTTTTAATTAGTAACTTCATCTGACAGACAACACCCATTTTCTTGTTTGTTTGTTACAGTCAGGAGGTTGCCGTTTTCTATTGTATCATCTTGGCAAAAAGAATTACCGAGAGCCTCCTGCAATGATACACTGTTATATGACCTTGATGTGTAGGGCACCAGGGTGCAATGAACAAAGAATAGACACAGGATGTTTTCTTCCCTCTGGATTGTTTCGTGTTAAAATAGCACACTGAGCAACAGCAGCTGGTGCCGCCGGGCTACGCATTCGTGGTGTGCCCCTTTCTCTGGTCTATGAGGAATCTGTGTGCAGCCGAAGGAGGTCTGGACCTGGGTACTCTCCTCTTCGCCAGGTACCAGGGATATCTAAGGCAGAGTCCTGAGGAGTGCTGTAGGGCACTCTGGAGATTAGGGCTAACATTTTCCAGCATACGTTACCAAAAAAAAAAATTAAAAAAAAAAGATTATAGTCACAGTGACAACTTGAATTTGTTTAAGGAGGCAGCATGTGAAAAAAAAGACCAGTTTCTAGAATTAGACTTGGTTCAAACCCTTGCTTTGTGTCTTAGTAGAGGTGTGGCCTTAATCCCAATGCATTTCAGCCTCCTCGGTTATAAAATTGGAATAAAATTATGTATGACAAAATATTCATAAGGTACATAGAGTTTTGCAATGCGTCTTCAAATACATTATCTCATTTGATCTTTGCGATTTTTCCATAAGAAAGATATTATTATCCCTCATTTACAATTGAAACTGGGGCTCAGAAATTGAAATGCCTTGTCCTAAATCACATAGGATAAGGACACGTGTTTTCTGATTCACAGTCCTGTGCTCTCTCCATAAAAACACACCAAATATATTCTAACCGACTAGCCATAGAGAAAGTGGGTTAAAAGGAAGATGGGCAAAATGCAGCCGCTGGTCAGTAGACCAAACCGTGCTCCCTCTGTTGGCTAAAGTCTGTAGGCCCAGTCCGCCTGGCCCATCACTGGTCTCCCCGCCCCAGCTGCAGGGCCCTGCAAAAGGAAGCGACCTCGTATCCCAGGGAAAAGGAGTAGTTAGCTGGCTCTGAATAAGCCCTGGAACTGCTTGACCCCAGCAAGTCAGCCCCGGGGTGAGCTGAGAAAGGGGCAGGATGCTGTCACCTTGTGACCGGGAACGTAGCCAGCCCTCCGTCTACAGATGTGAAAATCTAAACTGGCCGAATCAATGCAGAATGTGACTCTACATATAGGAAGAGGATTCTACACATCAGCACTCATAAAATTGTACGAGTAGAAAACGGTCTCAATTAACTCGTGTTACAAAAACTGGATGTAGCATGAGACTAGGGTTTCAATCTGAGCTACGATGAAACTTTGACAAAGTAAGAGATAATTCTATGAAACTCACTTGGCCTTTTGCACTCCTGGGAAGTTTCACAATGCGAGTCTGGATCATTAGCTCATTTTATTATCTGTGGGGTCTTTTTGCTCTCCACTGGGTCCTTCCCCTGCCAAACTCTGCCTGGTTATCATTTGGGAGCTTTGAGAAACATGAAATTTATGATGTGGGATTTTTCTAGTTATATAATGCAATCCTCTCCATTTCATTAAAAAAAAAAGTGCTTCAAAGTAATTTTAGGGCTCAAATTTTGTGATGTGAGACCACATTAATGTTGAATTCTCCGCAGGGTCAAGTGTCCGTGCCTCAGTCTAAAATTCCCCTTCTAGATACAATTCTGTTCATAGCATCATAATTATCTTAAACTCCAACATAACACAGAACTGGGTTTTAATCTCAACTCTAACTGTGGGATCTCAGATGAATTATTAACTTCTTTACGTTCAGTTCCCTCATCTGTAAAATAGTGGCAATAATTGCACTTACTTCTTAGAACTTGAGGATTTAAACGAAGAAACACAGGCAGCATGCTTCGTAACACCTAGCAAACAGCCGTCATTCGAGAACGTTACTGCTCTCATGACTCATCAAGTATTCAGTCCCCATCATGTACCAGACACTGTGCTCACCCCTGGGGACTGCAGCCAAAGCCAGTGGTTCTTCTCAGGAGGCCAAGTTAATAAGTGTCTGATGCATAGAACCGCTGAAGAGAAGTTAGCTTTCGATAGTATTACGATAAGTCAATGGGAGGAACTACTAGGGAACCCACACAGAAGCAGAAGTCCTCGGCACAAAACAAGCTCCCACCTAGAAAGATCAATTGATTTGGGGCCAGAGCCTCCATTTATAAAAATTTCTCTCTCTTTAATTTTAAAAAGGCCACAAACCAATAGAAAAATGGTCAAAGGCTTTAGACAGAAAATTCACAGAAGGGGCGCCTGGGTGGCACAGCGGTTAAGCGTCTGCCTTCGGCTCAGGGCGTGATCCCGGCATTATGGGATCGAGCCCCACATCGGGCTCCTCTGCTATGAGCCTGCTTCTTCCTCTCCCACTCCACCTGCTTGTGTTCCCTCTCTCACTGGCTGTCTCTGTCTCTGTTAAATAAATAAATAGAATCTTTAAAAAAAAAAAAGAAAGAAAGAAAATTCACAGAAAGAGGGGCCCCTGGCTGGCTCAGTCAGTGGAGCATGCAGTCCTTGGTCTCAGGGTTGTGAGTTCAAGCCCATGTTGGGGGTAGAGATTGCTCAAAAATAAAATCTTTAAAAATAAATAAATAAATAAGAATATTAAAGAAAAAATTCATAGAACTACAAATAATGGGGGAAATGAATGCATAAAGATGATATAAAAATAAGATTCCTGTGCTTTCTATTTTTATGGATTTTCCAAACTTTCTGTGAACGTGTATTACTTTCATAAATATTTTAAACTTGTTTTTATCTTACAAAAGCCTCCATAGAACTAGGACTTAAACTATCTATAAATGAAGCAGATGCTATCTCCCCCCTACAAACCCCAGTTACAAGCGCATGTTGAAACCTTATCATAATCTTGCTACAAAAGAAAAGGCCTAGTGTGGTCATTTCAAAGACTAAGTCTTGGCAGGGCATTCTGTAGGTAAAGAAAATGTTCAATCGTCATTGTTAAAAAAGGAGGAGAAAGAAAAGGTTTGGCTGTTGGTCACAAGACTCTTGACTGATGGTCCTTTACGTGGAGGACAATGACTGGTTCTCAGATTAAGTGTTAATTCCATTAAAGTTTATCAGAAAATTGCTTTCGCATTTTGTCAGGGAATGCATTCGTTTCTTCCCAGAATGAGGTTGTAAATTAAATCAGACCCAGAGTTTGGAGTCATTTTTCGCTTACATCTTCTAGTCCTCCTTTCCTTCCAATAGTTCTTGCTTCTCTGATGAACCCACTTTCCAGGCAGTTACCTGATCCGGAAATGGGGACACCAATCTCTTCCTTGCACTTTTGGTCCAGTCACCGAGTCCTGGGTGCCAGCTCTTAAATACATTTCCCGACACATCCTCTACTTTCCAGTGTCTCTACCACTACCCTAGTTGGGGCTCTGGTTGTTTCACCTGTGGATTCCCCGGATAACTTCCTATTTGTCTCTAAGCATCTGGGTCAAAACTTACTGTTTTGTTTTACTAAGAGATACTGACACTTACGTACTCTCTGACTGCCCAATTACAGGGACTTTTACTTTATATTTTAGTTACATCTGTATTATTTAGTACTATTTTTTTTTAAGATGACTATTATAATCAGGGGAAGAGGTGTTTTAAATTCCGATAGGGACGCCTGCGTGGCTCAGTAGGTTAAGCATCTGCCTTCGGCTCAGGTCATGAGCCCAAGGTTCTGGGATCGAGCCCTGCAGCAGGGTCAGTGGGGAGCCTGCTTCTCCCTCTGCCTGCTGCTCCCCCTACTCATGCTCTCACACTGTTTCTCAAATGAATACATAAAATCTTTATAAAAATTCTGATAAATCAGGATTAAGCTAGAAAAAGATACCAAAGCCCTCAAACCGTGAGTTTGATGTTATTAAACAAAACGTATATATAAGTGCACTGAAAGAACGGTTAGAAATGTAACTGAGGATTACCTGTGCAATTTGGAGTAAAAAGGTAGAGGACTATGTTGGGCCCAAACAGCCTCTCCCACAGAGGTAAGATGACCGTATTTCCTAAATGGCCTCAGAGAGGTCCAGCTTATGCCTGTTGGCCTGGAATAATCATTTTTTTATCCAGCTTGAGCAATAAATGATCTGGTCACTACACCTAGAATGTATATCTCATATAATTTCCCCCTTTTTTTCTGGCAAAAAGAACCTGTCTACTTGGGAAATATCCATTGTATGGGATTCCGGTAGGGCTGAACCCCCACACTGCTGTTCCCCAACCCTTACCCTCTATATAGACATGACACATGCCTCCAGCTTGGTCAATTAGAATACCACATATTGGGGCACCTCGGTGGCTCAGTCAGAGTGTCCGACCCTTGGTTTGGGCTCAGGTCATGATCTCAGGACTGTGAGATCAAGCCCCATCCTGGGCTCTGTGCTCAGCACAGAGTCTTCTTAAGATTCTCTCCCTCTCCTTCTGCCCCTACCCCACTCATGCTCTTTAAATGAACAAACAGACTAATTAATTAATTAAATTAAACAAAAAAGAATACTGCATATCTAGGATCATAGTTTAGAAGCCAATCCGAATTTTTTCTGGGACAGTTTTTCAAAAGCTATCTTGAAAAAATTCTCTTTTATCTGGGTTCGCTCAGCTGGTTAGATATGAGTGTTGGGGTGCCAGTGACTATGTAGCCTGACGTGTGGAGAAAGCCTGTCTCAAAACAAGAGAACCACAGCAATACCACTGAGCCCCTGGATCCAGCTATGCCTGATGTCAGCTGTATTCCCCCGACTCTCCAGCTCAATGAGACAATGGCTTTATTTTGCATTACAATGAAAATAGTCCTCATAATATACCCTCTCTCCAGCTTCCCTTCCAGTGTAAAAGATGAAACCCCCAAAGAAACTGAACGTTATATGGAAGCGCATAAAAGCAGAGGTTTCTAGTCTCAAGATTTCTCTAATGGAAAATAGAATACATATTGGTTAAAGCACTTAATAACGATTACTAACTAAAAGTAAGTCATTGTTACAATGGTAGCTGCTGGGGAGTCACCAGCTCTTGCAAAATACAACGGAACTCTTAGAGAAGGAGCAGCGTGCTTCTTGCATATGAATGGCCCTCCCTGTGCTAGGAGCCCGCAGGGCGCGCACGATTGCTGGCTGCCTGTCGCTCCTCCGCCAGATGTTGCCTAGTTCCCGCCCTGCTGCTGACCCCATTCCCAGCCTCCACCGATTCAGCAGTTGGCACGGGGTGAGCTTCTGCAATGAGGTGAGACGGCTGTTTTGCACATCACTTGGTAATTTTTCAGAGCTGGAAATGTAATTATTTTTAGGCCACCTCAAAATATCCCCCAGCCAAAACACCTGCATCAAAGCAGCGGCTTCAAAGTGCCAGGTATCTGCCGCTCCTTTCCGTCTGGCTTTGCCCCCTTAATTCGGTTTCCATTCAGGCTCTTGAGGCATCTTCATAAGATGAAAATCTGATCTAATCATGGCCTTATTTAAAATCCCTCTGGCTCCTGTTTTCCTTCCTCCCACCCCTTCCCCACATGCCTTCCTAGCTCCCGTCATACTGAGCTCTATGTAGGACCCCGAATGCTCATGCGAGTCATGCCTCTGTGCCTTTGCAAAGCCCTTCCTCTGCCCGGAGCACCCCCCCCTTCGCCCCCAGGCCTGACGCCGGGTGAGCCCCTCATCATCCTGGGCCATCTCCTCCGAGAGCCACTCCCCAGACGGCGCTGGTCAGGCCTCTCCTGCTCTGGGCTTCCTCGGCACTGCACTCCCTGCTGGTCCTCAGAAGGGATGCTTACCCCTTCAGGGGCACTGCTTGGGCACGCATTCGTCTCTCTTGCTCGGCTCTGAGTCCCCCAAGCACAGAGAATGTGTTATCTTTATCTTTGTAGCCTTTGAACTTGGCATAGTACCTCACAGGGCAATCATTCAATGACTGTTTGTTGAACGAGTGAACTATAATTGAATGTGAATGTATGAGGGAATAAATGAATAATAAATTGTGCAAAAGAAGCCAACCGTAATAGGATGATTACACTGGGGTCTCTCTCATAGCCACGCAATTTCCAATTTGTTCATGTGAAATTTGAAGTTGCTAGTTTCCTGCCTTCCCCACAGGGAGAAGGGACGTTTTCTCTGTGCTTCAGGGCTGGGGAATCAGGTTCTGTTCATCTTTAGTTATACTCGAATGGCACGACAGTTAATTTGCCAAAACTTTGGAGGACTCCCATCTGACTCGGGTGAGATGTCAAATTAGATAACACACGTAAAGCACGGTGCATGACACAAATAGGCATTACAAATATGAGCTATTGTCATCATCACCATCAGTATTAAAGAATCACGTTGTTGGATATGTATCCACAGACCACAGAGGTGAGAGAGCACAGCGTGTGAAGTTCAACTCCCTGCCTTGGCATCCTGCTTTCACCACTTACTGCTTGTTGGCCTTGAAAAAGTAACTTGATGATTTCGGAGTCTCAATTTCCTAATCTGTATAATGAGGATGTATTTATTTGAAGTATTGATTAATTAATTGCTTTCTCTGGGCCAAGAACTGTTGTCTGGGATCCACAGTGAATAAACCAAAAATCCCTGCCCACCCAGAGTTCACCCACAGCAAAATAAAATGTATCAGAATAAATTCAGTGTATCAAAAACATTGATGGCGACAAGTGCTGTGACTGTGGGTGAAGCCAGAACTGGCTAGGGTGGAACAGGACTGTGATTCTAAACAGGGAGGCCAGGGAAGGTCACATTAGGGGACAGTTGAAGGAAGACCTGAAAGAGGAAAAGGAACAGGCAGTAGTGAATGAAGAGTGAGGTGGTGAAGCTGGGAGTGTGTGGGCACAGTAAGGAGGCCAGCGTGAAAAAGTCAAGGGGTCTGGGGAGAGTGGAAGGACAGACAGGACAGTCTCAGGGACAGAGCTCATGAAGCTGCTGTAGTAAGGACTCTAACTTTGCTCTGAGTGAAAGCTCACTGGAGGGTTTTGAGCAGAGGTGTGATTTGACCTGACTTCCAGGGTCATGTGGACTAGTGTGCTGACAATGGCTGAATGAGGACAAGGGTAGAAGCAGGAAGGCCATAGTAATAATTCAGTGTAGATGGTGACAAGAACACTGGTGGTCCATAATCATGACATTTTCCTTCAATCTCTCAGAAAATTGTTATTCGTACTTATTCTATTAGAATTGGCAGCTGCTGGAAAATTATCGTACTTAGTACACAATCTATGATGCCTAGAGTGTGAATGGTAACTCCTTGCCTTGTGCAGTGCACAACCTGCACAACTCTATGTGTTGGTCAACAAAGAAAGAGACAGAAATTAAGGATGACTTCCAGGTTTTCAGTGTCAAGAGAAAGGATGAAATTTCCATGAACTAAGAAGGGTGATTCTATGAGGAAGGCATGTGGTAGGGGTAGGCAGGAGATCAGTTTTGAACATGTTAAATTTCTAGTGAGTGATGTTGGGGATAATAATAGAACCTGTCTCAGATTACTGTGAGGATTAAATTAGTTAGTATCTGTTGGGGCGCCTGGGTAGCGCAGTCGATAAGCATCTGCCTTCGGCTCAGGGCGTGATCCCGGCATTCTGGGATCGAGTCCCACATCAGGCTCCTCCGCTGGGAGCCTGCTTCTTCCTCTCCCACTCCCCTGCTTGTGTTCCCTCTCTTGCTGGCTGTTTCTCTGTCACATAAATAAATAAAATCTTTAAAAAAAAATAAATTAGTATCTGTAACCACTAAAAGCAGTTCCTATAAGTAGTTACTCAATAAATGACCTTATTATCATCACTAACTTGAACTTTCAATAGACACATTTAAGTTATATATATATATATATAATCTTATGTCAACATATGTGCATAAAATCATCTTCTAAGTGTTTATTGTTCCAGGCTCACTATTCCCAAATATAATTCTAAAACTTCAACCCAGACTAATCTCCTATCATTAAATTATAAATAAAGAAGTTACTATATATATATATATATACACACACACACACACACACACAATAATATATACATTTTGATTAAACCATGTGAATGCGTATTTTGGGGAGGTTTTGTTTGTTTTGCAAAGTCCCCTCTACTCTTCCCGTGGAGCACATATGGGCTCTTTGTCCTAATAGGGTAATAATAAACAAACATGTGAGAAACCACTTAAGAATAGAATTGATTATTTTTCAGAATATCTTTCTGGTTTTAATCAGACTGACAACTAGTACTGCTCAGATCTAGGTGGTAAAATGAACTCACTTGGGGCGCCTGAGTGGCTCAGTCAGTTAAGTCCCTGCCCAAGGCTCAGGTCATGATCCCAGGGTCCTGGGATCCAGCATCATGTTGGGCTCCCTGCTCAGCGGGGAGCCTGCTTCTGCCTCTGTCCCTCTTCCTGCTTGTGCTCTCTCTCTCTCTGTCAAATAAATATAATCTTAAAAAAAAAAAACTTACATTTTTGTATTTATTACCTGAAATACCATCGAAGCAGAATATTGTGATGTGGCTGTTTAAATGTCAGTGTATAACAACATGCTTATTACAATCAAGCGTGGTGGGTTTCATTCACCCTCCTGTTCTCTCTGGACGACACCAAGATAGACTAATAAGACAGGGTTCAGGGTATTGTTAAGTATAAGAGACTCTTGAAAAAAACAGAACAAAGACTGTAAGTTGGGCTAAGTAGTGCAATCCTGGAAGGCTTTGACAAAGGAGAGAGAAAAGGCCAAGATGCTAACTGGTCCAACATGAAGACATTTGAGTGCTGGACTGTACTGGGCAGAGCTCAGAAGGTTACACAGAACATGTGCCCAGAGTGCATTATCGCCCAGCTCTGAGTTTTAACCAGGTGGCCTGTTTTGCACATTAATAATCCTTAAAGCTATTGAATAGTGAATATTTTTAAGTACATCTACATATGCCTATAGAAATATGCAGTCTATGGATACTTTGCATTTTATATAAACATGTCATATTTTTAGCAACTTATTTAAAATTTTTATAAGGCAGGATTCATTTTAAGAATATATGTTTAATATATATAAATAGCATACAGAAATGAAAGGCCACGACACCCAACTTAAAAAATAAAACAAAACCAATGCTTTTTTTTAAATTTTTTTTTTAAAGATTTTTTATTTATTTATGTGACAGAGAGACAGCCAGCGAGAGAGGGAACACAGCAGGGGAGTGGGAGAGGAAGAAGCAGGCTCCCAGCGGAGGAGCCTGACGTGGGGCTCGATCCCAGGACTCTGGGATCACACCTTGAGCCGAAGGCAGACGCTTAACGACTGTGCCACCCAGGCACCCCAAAACCAATGCTTTTGATGCTCCCAGGTTGCCTCTTCATGATCAAACTGCCTTTCCTCCTCCAAAAGGTAATTATTATCCTGCTATCCTGAAACTAGCATTACATGTTCCCATGCTTATCTTTAGTTTTATCACATATATGTCTAGAAATAGTTTGCAAGTTTTTGACCTTTATACACAGGTAATTGTGCTATGTTTTTTTTTTTTCTGTAATGGGCTTTTTTCATCAACATTATTACATAAAATAAATCCATGTTGAATTTTGTAGCAATCATTCAACTGTCTTCACTACTATATAATATTCCATTGTGTGAATAGATATTGAAAAAGCATTTTTCTTTTCTTCATTCACTGGACATTTTGATGGTTTGCCATCTTTTACAAACAGTGCCGTTGTGAATATTCTGGTCTCCTGGTACACATGTCCAAAGTTTCTTGAACACATACCAAGGGTGGATGTATATCAAGGAGATATACCAAAGATGGAGTCAGCACATTATATGTTGAAGTACTCTCACAGATTGGCACAAATGTCAAGCTTGGACAATGCCAAGTCTTGGCAAGGATGTAAAGCAACTGGAAGAGTTTTATAGCGCTAGGGGGAATATGAGATGGTATAGCTATCAAAAATGGCAGAGGCTCAGTGAAAATAAGCTCTCCAATATATAAATCTTATGCAAATATCATTTTGCTTCCATAGCTGAAAGGATACACTGCTTTTGGTTTTTTTATGTTTTTTCATGCCCAGCATGGAGCCCAGCCCGGGACTTGAACTCACGACCCTGAGATCAAGACCTGAGCTGAGATCAAGAGTGAGACCCTTAACCAGCTGAGCCACCCAGGTGCCCCAAGGATACACTGTTAATAAGAAATTCCAGAGCACATGAAGCTGGGGCTGTCAGTGAGCATCCTATTAGAGTCCTCCTACTCCTTCCGAGAGGCACACTTGGCTGCTGGCAATGGCCTTCAGCTTATCATGAGAACCTCGTGGTTGAGAAAACCGTCTCTCACAAGCCTAGTCCCCTAGACGGAACACCTGGGTTTCTACACCCCCAGCACCATCCTGCCACACACCACAGATGAGACTCAGTGTCAGGGACCAGATGTGGACAAGCAAAAACAATTCCAGGCCTAGAAAGGATGGTGCAAAACACAGTCAGATTTTCTGTAAATACCAAGTTCCTGTCAAAAGTGGTTACACCTTTTAATCCCACTATAGCCTATTAGTATACAGAACACATGTTGCAAATACCTTCCCTGATATTGTAGCCTGTCTCCTTACTTCCTTTATGGTAGCTTTTGATAAACACAAGTTCTCAATTAAAGGCAGTTAGATTTATCAAGGTCGTTAATTTTCTCAATCATGTCCTCTATGATTTGCACCTTGAGGATCTTATTTAAGATATCCTTTCTTACTTTGAGGCAAAAAAAAAATCCAAACCCTTTCCTGGATTTCTTCTAATGTTTTGCCTATCACATTTTTTAAAAGACTATTTATTTATTTGAGAGAGAGACAGCAGAGAGAGAGCGAGCACACCAACGGGGGGGAGGGGCAGAGGGGAGGGAGAAGGAGGCTCCCCACTGAGCAGGGAGCCTGATGTGGGGTTCAATCTCAGGACCCTGGGATCATGACCTGAGCCAAAGGCAGACACTTAACCGACTGAGCCACCCAGTTGCCCTTGCCTATCACATTTTTAACACCTTTATTGAGGTATGTAAGAGTCACCCATTTAAAATTTACAGTGACTTTTAGTGTAATCCCAGAGCTGTACAACAGTACCAGTCTAATTTTAGACCATAGGTCTCACCCCAAAAAGAATTCTTGTGCTCATTCATAGTCACGCCCTTTTCTCCTTAACTGCCCACTTCCAGCACAACCCTAAGCAAGCATTCATCTACTTTTTAAATAGCTTTGCCTTTCTGGATGTTTCATATAAATAAAATTACATAACACGTGGTCTTTTGCGACTGGCGTCTTTCAGTTAGCACCCTGGTCTTGAGGTTTAGTCATGTTATAGCATGTATCAGTACTCAGGCCTTTTTATGACTAACATTCTATTATATGGATATACTATATTTTATTTATCCATTCATCAGGGTCGGACATGTGGATTGTTTCCATTTGTGGCCTATTACCAATCATGCTGCTATAAACATTCATGTGCAAGTTTTTGTGAGGACTTACCTATTTTCATTATTCTTGGATATTTACCGAGGATTATATATGGCACTTTTTGAAAAACTGCCCACCTTTTTTTCACAATGGCTACACCATCTATGCATGAGCATTCCAGGGTCTCAGCATCCTTCCTGATACTCTTTCCATCTTCTTATAGCTGTGCCAGTGTGTTGGAAGTTAAATCCTAGTGTGATTTTAATTTGCATTTCCCTAATGCCAGCTGAGGTTGAGCATTTTTCATGTGACTTATGAGCCACTTGTATATTTTCTTTGAGGAAATTTCTATTTAAATCCATTGCCCATACTCCCTGTTCAGTGGAGGTCTGCTTCTCCCTCTCTCACCCTGTTCATGCTCCCTCTCTCTCACACTCTCTCTCTCTCAAATAAATAAAATCTTAAAAAAAATAAAACAAAAATAAATTTTTTCCATTTTTACATTGAGTTATTTGTTTTCTTGTTATTGACTTTTAAGAGTTCTTTGTATATTCCAGGGGCGCCTGGGTGGCTCAGTCGGTTAAGCATCTGCCTTCAGCTCAGGTCATGATCCCAGGATCCCAGGATCAAGTCCCGCACTGGGCTCCCTGCTCAGTAGAGAGCCTGCTTCTCCCTCTCCCTCTGCTGCTCCCCCTGCTTGTGCTCTCTCTCTCTCTCAAGTAAATAAATAAAATCTTAAAAAAAAAAAGCTGTTTGTATATTCTGGATACACAGCCTCAGTATCTCATAATCTCTCTTTTATATTGTCCATTGTTGGGTATATATGCTACACTCTAGGTAATTTTTCAAATCTATCTTCTAGTTCAGTAATTCTCTCTTCATCCACATCTACTAGACTATTTAAGAGACCTAAAAATATGGCCAGGTAGATGTTAATTCAAAAAACGCTGCTTTGTACTAAAACTATAATAACTGCAATTCAAAACTTAAATTATAGAAATATTCTGCTTCTTTGATATCAATTTCTCAAAACAATTCAAATCTACATTTAAAATCGATTCGTACACTGTATGTAAGTTATATCTCAATTTGGAAAAAAATGATTAAAAACCGAGACTCAAAATCTGGTGCAAAAAATTAAGGGATTAAATAGGGTGATATGGGGACAGTAGAGGCAGGGACTGTAGTAAGTTTGAATCAAGAAAAATGGTCTTTCAATAAATGTACATTGAAGGATCAACAGGTGAATGAAGAAATGGATAGATTAACGAGACTGGTTTCATGTACAGCTTTGCAACACCGGCGTCACTATTTTGTAGTCAGATCTCACAGAGTTCCGCACTTCATCTGCTCCTCGGTTGCTACTGGGGACTAGGATCCCTGTCTGCGTCGCAGAGCTTTCTCCATTCCCGCAATGCTGAGAGCGAGCGTCTAGGCTGCGCGGGCTGTGAAGCGTCACTGTTGTAACCAAGGAAACTCGGGACAGTCACCTTTCCTGACTTATCCAGTCTCCACACTTGAGAACATGGTTTTCTCCGTGCCAAAGCGATATTTTAGCATACACCCAGGAGAAGAACTTTTCAGTCCTGCAATTTTTATGCCTTTCTGGCCAGCAGAGGTCAATATATAGGCCACTAGTGGGCCTTGCCTTCCAGGCGCTGTTCCAAAAGTGTGTCTCAGATCGCTGCTAATCCCCGACCGGTTCAGACGGAAAAGCAGACACACTTTGGTGCAATGTACTTTTCACAAATTTGGAATAAAAGATTGTGATTTTTCACAGAAATGCTGCTATAGTCTTAATAACCAATTCATTCTTAAAACTTGAACTATGCTTTATCAGAAGAATGAGTTCCTATCTAACATTACTACTCATTTTATTATTTAACTGATAGAAAAGGAACAGAGGTTCAAAGTGGCTTTCTGAAGTGAAAAATAATGATAAAAATGTACTATAAATATAAGAACTCATAAAAATAGTACAGTGTGCTTATTTATATAATATATAAATCATATATTTTGCATATATAATTGCTATAACATATGAATGGTGATCAGAAACTCAGTGCAAAATATAGAATGTGAATTTATATGCTCTGGTTCAAGGGGACCTGCAAAGGAGATCATTTCCTACATGCAGCCTAAGAAGAAAATGCAAACAGGAAGTATACAGTAATGAAAAAATTAAATTGACTCTTATTTGACTAATAATTCATTTGTTTATTCTTATTACTTGATGCACTGTTTTGAAGTTTTATCAACCAGTGATATGAAGCCGGCAGAACTTTCCCATAATTTTCAAATAAAGAAGAGTGATCTCTATAGTAAACTAATGAAGTTTTTCCAACACAAGCCCTAAACAACGCATCTCTGGAGGGCACTAATCTATTGTCACTAAAAGCAGAGACCAATATTACTAAGACATTATCGATCATTTTCTCCTCATTGCAGAATTAGACCCAGGCCATACCTCCGCTGAGAGGTTTATAAAGCTTCTGCAGATACAAAAATCCAGTGCTTGAGAGAACACAGAATGAGCCATTCCTCTATCAAGAGGACCCGCTGGATGCCACCTAATGACAGCGACATATAATGCGGAAGTGCAATTACACATTCCTGCTGCGTGTGCGTGCGTGTGCGTGCGTGTGCGTGTGCGTGCGTGTGCGTGCGTGTGCGTGCGTGTGCGTGCATTTCAGCTGGATGCAGCTACGGATACACTGAGCGTGAATCCACGTGGGCGAATGTGCTGTCCATCTATGAAGAAGTATTTGATGTGTTTGTTGCCCTTATTACTGAAATCGCGTGCTCCTGTGAAGAAGAGATTCTCATTCGTTGAAAACTCCCTTGTGGAAAGTGGTAGGGCTCGGGAAAAGGGCACTGGGTCCGTGTCCACGGCTGGGGACAAGCAGGAAGGGCGTTTTCATGTGAGGAAGAGAATTTGCTCCTGAGTACCTGTCTCCACAATACTATATTCTTTTTTTTTTTTTTAACTTTTTTTAAAAAAGATTTTTATTTATTTATTTGAGAAAGAGAGAGAGAGAAAGCATGAGCAGGGGGAAGGAAAGAGGGTGAAGCAGACTCCCCGCTGAGCAGGGATCCCCACTCGGGGCTCGACAGGGGGCTCGACCAGGGCTCCACGTGGGGCACCCCCCCAGGACCCTGGGATCATGGCCCAAACCGAAGGCAGATGCCTAACCACTGAGGCACCCAGGCACCCCCACATTTTCACAGTCTTCACTGGCTTTCAGTGCTGTGATTCCAGATCTTGATTTGGGGTTGAAGGAAATAAGGGCAAGTAGAAATACGACCAAATTACATACACCAGCAATAAAACTGTTTGGCATGCTGTATGGGAGGGAAAAAAATGAGCAGTGACTAAAAACTCCCACTTTTCCATCCTGTTGTGGGGAAAAATCCTCATGTGAGACCACACGTAGAGACTTAATTTTATTGGAAAGTGCTCACGTGAGACTGCACATAGAAATATTTCTACATTACATAACACCATTAATGCCATGAAGGACTAGTGAGCTTGTGTGATTTATTGTCTGATCGAGGACCTTTTGAGGGATGCCTGAGTGGCTCAGTTGGTTAAGCATCAGCTTTTGGCTCAGGTCATGATCCCAGGGTCCAGGGATCAAGCCCTGCATCAGGATTCCCGCTCAACAAGAAGCCTGCTTCTCCCTCTGCCTCTGCCTCTGCCTGCTGCTCCCCCTGCTTGTGCTCTCTCTCCATCTCTCTCTGTGTCAAATAAATAAAATTAATTTTTTTAAAAAGGACACTTCTGAGAGTAAAAGGAGGCATCTTTGATAATTTTATTGGGATAATAGACATAAACTGGGACTGTCCCAGACATGGATGGTTACCCTCATGACGACAATTTCTATGATTTCAAGTGATTTCTTCTGATATTATATATATAATATTATTGACATATGGAATAGCCAGCATAAAACTATCACTTCAGGGCAGAAATTAGAATGATTTTTAATGTTAAGGCTAAGCTATCAATATTTCTTTAAAAGACCGAATTATGGTATAAATGATTTGATTGCTGAGTTTTTTAATATTTTCCACTCCTAGATGATTGTCTTCACTCACTGGAGAAATAAACTGATCCTGCATAATGAACATATTTTTAAATTTTAAGAATGTGCTAAATAAAAAGAAGAAGAAGAAGAAATACTTTCTGAAGCTGAACTTACACAGATTGGATTTAATAATCCATCCATCACTATCTCCCAAGGTGAAACCCCCAACCTTGGATTTCTAGTTCATTGCTGATGGAGTGGAGAAAGTACTTAGTGAGAAGTCTCACCATAAATCTCCCACAAGCCCTTGCAAGCTACCCCAAACACTTGCTGACTATCTCCCAAACCTTTCATTGTAGGGTTGGAATGTTGTAATTCCATAGAACAAAGAGAAATATAAACTAGATGCAAAATCTGGTCAACGGCTCAAAGGATCTGCAGATCTCTTAGTGAAAGATAGTAAACATGTACCATCGTTCTTACTGATAGAAACTATTATTAGTAATAATAAGAGTAAGTTAACATTAGGCTTTAGTTTCATTTCTTTTATTATGATGCGTCTTATGAAAATGTTTATATTTGTGTGATTCGTCGACAAAGTAAATGGTCCACAAATGCTGAAAGTTTTAGAAACTTTTTAAAATAATAGTTTCTTGCCAAAGTGAAGGCTCGCAGCTTTAATCACCGTGCCTAAGACTGAACCAGGACTGC
Organism: Ursus americanus; assembly: GCF_024610735.1. Taxonomy (NCBI): domain Eukaryota; kingdom Metazoa; phylum Chordata; class Mammalia; order Carnivora; family Ursidae; genus Ursus; species Ursus americanus. The sequence continues at coordinate 5,434,422 of NC_142134.1, read as the reverse complement.
AAAGGGTTGAGAAAATGGGTATCATTAAGGCCTGCATTGCTCCAATTTACCACAAGAATCAACTCAGGTGTCATCCTTTACAAACATTTGAATCCTTTCTGTTGGCCAGAGTTACAACCGTGTGCAAAAGCAGCCCCCTTGTCTTCAAGGAACTTCAGAGAATCTGTGAAACCTCATTTAAGTGCCTCAGTAGGGGAAACTTAAGAGGCTTTAAAGATGTACAAGAGAGCACCCACTAAGACTCGGGGGCATTAAATCCGGCAGCTGAGACCAGAAGCCTAAAGGGGTGGTGAAGGAAAACCTTCCTGGCATAGGCAACAGGATTCACACAAAGCTGGGAGGTGAAAAAGAGCATACCACGCTCATAAACCGCAGATCACTCCATGTGGCACAGCACGTAATGTGAAGGGAAGAGAGAGACACCCTGATGCACACGGATTTTATGAGCTGTGTTACAGAGCTTCATCCTGGGCACTGTGGGTAGCCAGTGAAGGATATTAGCAAAAGAGGGACGTGACTAGATTAGTGCCTTAGAAGTATTCTGTCGTGTGGCAAATAAAGTCGAGGGAGCAAGAAGAGGCAGGGAAACTTGTCAGGAGGCTGTAACGGCAATGGGATGATTTTAGAGCAATGACAGCAATAACTAGGGAAATGCAAATGAAGGGGAAATTAAAGGAAGGGAGTGCATTTTGACATTTGATTTGGGTCTTGAAGGATGTGTAGGAGTTTACCAGTCAGGCAAGTAGGTTCGAGACACAGCAAAGACAAAGGAACTGAAAAGAAAAAGATGTTCTTGAGCACTCATGCATAAAATAAATGAGATCTGCGGAGAAAGATGGCTTGGAAACGGGCTGGAATGCCACTTGGTGGTTTGAGCTTTGACATGCTTAGGTCTATGTTTTAGAAAAACGAAAATAGGGTGAAGAATTGGAGATGCCACCCTACCAACGCCTGTAGGATAGCACGTCTGGTCATCCCACAGCACCTCTGGGTCTCCATAGGAGTTCCTTTAATCCCCGTTGAGTAAGGGACAGGCAGGGCTAGGTAGGGAGGGATGGATAGAGGGCTATGGGATCAGGCTCACAAAATCAAAAACTGCCGGAGATGAAAGGAAACCAGAGATAAGGGAACAAACCAGACCATGCTGTCCCAGGTGTTAGAGGTGGTGTCTTATAACAGCTGCTTGTGAGGAACCAAGAATTACTGACCCTAAGAAGGAAGTAAGCCATTAAAGGTGTTGTCACTAGTCCTTACTCAATGGTGCTATCAACAGAGATGTTAAAAGGATTTAAGTTCCTTGGTTAGCTTTCTACAGAAGACCAACCCTAAAGGCCCTCAGTGGCAGCCCTGTTGGGACCCCTCTCACTCCTGAGAGCCTTTTCTGTATCCTCACTTAATAAAACTCCCTTGCTTTACTCACTCTCCTTTGTTTGCGAGATTCATTCTTCGACTCTGTGATGCTCTCCAGCCTCACCAAGAGATTTGACCAGAAGAAGGACAGGCCAGAATTTCCATAATGAAGTACTTCAACAGAAACTTTCAGGACCCAGACCAGTTCCCTAAGTTTCAGGGGTCATGTTGGCTGCAGAGCACTGTAGCTGATGCGGGGGGTTGGTAACCAGTAGTTCCCCTTCTCGTGCCTCTCTGTTGTTCGAGTCACCCCCTCTCCTCAAGTGATTGCATACATCCTGACGGATCTAAGAAGTCTCCATTCCTCCTAGAGTGACTGCTTCACTGGTAACTCATGTGATCCACTTCCACAAATGAGATGAGGGAGGGTCCTCCAGAAGGGTGGGATTCTAGAACACATTTCTCAGCTCTTTGAAAGGGACACAGGAAAAGATGATTCCCTTTTCTGTTTCCATCACGATGTGATGCCTACTGATCCTGCAGCTTTCTAGGGAGAGAGGGGGAGAACTGAAATGCTGAAGACGGCTGAGGAGAAAGATGGAAGCAGTCCCTGTGCTTGGTGTCATCGGTGAGCCTTGGAATTAACCAAGTCCAGAACCACCCTACCTTGGAAATTCCTGTTATGCAAGTTGAGTTTCTCCTTCATCTTGGCTGTTTTGAATTGTACCTTCTGTTACTTGGACCGGATAAAATCCCCTAACCATTCAGAAGTCCTTTGGAAGCAGAGAAAATAAATGGAAGGTTTAGGAGTAGGGAGAGAATGTACTACAACGTTGAGTACATCTCCTCAAGTTCTCCCTCCCCCTCCTCCCCTTCTCCTGATGACTAATAGGAATCAATCCCCTGTTCTAGAGGCTGCTCGCTGGAGTTACACGGAGTGAAAGGGAGAAGCTAAGGAACATTCAGTGACTATGCCAACTCTGCTTCCCACCCCAGAGCGCTCGATTGATTGACACAATGGAAATATCTCTCCTGGCTTTTTAGAGGAGCCCTGTGAGCACCTGTTCTTTGTATGAGATGTGGAAAAGAGTCATCATCTTAACACACGGCCAATTTCTTCAGCAGGAGTGGGGCGAAAATGACACAAAGGGCCCCTGTGAGCAAAGTTTCCCTTAATTGGGTGACATCGCTAATTTCTAGCATCCTACCGGCAAGCAAACTGCACTCCCTCACAAAAAATAAGACAGGAGAGGCTGTGAGTTTCTGACACAGGCTGAGTTATGATTGGGAACAGAGAGAAAAGATGCCACAGAAAATAGTCCCCGGTCTCTGGTACAGCACAGCAGGGACGCCAACAAAGAAAAATGTTTGTCAACTTTTGATTTCTATGACTCATCTTCTTTCACATTTTAATTTTCTGAAATTGGGATGCATCTCACAACTGCGATCTAACACTTAGTGTGGTGTGATTTCTTCTCTCATAAGATGTTCTTAAATAGATGGGTGTCGCCTGATGTGCTAGGAAGGCATGGGCAGATCTGAGGTCCTGGGGGATGACAAAATGCGGGCCAGCCAGGGATCCCTGTAAGAAGAGGCTCATTACATCACAAGCACTTATGGAGCACTTCTCCGTGGGGAAGGGTGCTGCTGAGCTGGGCGGCCTGGGAGGTCTTGATGCCCTTTTTTTAAAATGTTTTTCATGAGGTTTGGTGGCGTCTGGAGCCAACGGCCAAGAAAGAATTCTTGAGATGTCTTGGGCGCAAAATGTGGTTTTATTAAAGCATGGGGACAGGTGGGGGGGGGCAGAAGGAGCTGCTGCCCCCGGATTGTGAGGAGCAACTGAATGTGTACTTTGGGGTTGGGGGAAGTAAAGATAAAGGAAATTCCAAAAGGATTTTCATATGCTAAAGAAGACCCTGAGGAGACCAGAGGTCTGGCTACTGTCAAACCAAGGTTGTTTTTTTCCCACTAGCAAGACATTAACATTAAGACCTTTGCGAGCTTCCTGAAGGAACGTAATTGTCTGCATGCCTCAAGTATTTGTCAGTGTGCTGCAGGTTGTAAGGACATTTAATTTTATCTACATTTCCTTCTGCCGTTGTTTCCCACTCCAGTCTGACATCTGGGTGGGCAGCAGAAGTGCCCCAGTGGCGTGATTGTAAGGTCCCTTACGTGGGAGGGGACCTCCCCTGCATCCTGTTCAACCTGAAATTCCTGCATTATAAAGTCATTATACAGTCTACACTTCTGATAGGACAGTGGGGGGCGGTTTCCAGGAGAGGGGAGGTCAGAGGTGCACATCCTGAGTCACTCTGCCGCGCGGTGTTGGTTCTGGGCCCTCAGAGGAAGCGCCTGCCCCTCGCAGCGTTGGAGCCACCCCAGCCGTCTCCTGGTTCTCCCGCCTCGCCTCTTCCCTGCCCCAGCCGCTGTCATCAGGAGCACGGCCATCTCCTACAGAAGCAACTTCATCTAAATAGAACAAGCAGTCTCCCATGAAGCAAGGTTGTGGGCAAGTTCTAGAAAAGGCAGAATGTTTCCCTGTTTTTCTCTCAGAAACTGTCCTGGGACTGTCTCCCCAGAAACACCTGGTGGGTTCGTTGGATCACGCATTCTTTCTTCCCAAGAACCTGCTCTAAGGTCTTGTGGAATCTGAAAGCCTGGTTGGAATCCATGCCTTTCTGACTCTGTGAGGGGAGCACATTACTTCGCGTGGCGCCAGTGGCCTTTGTTATAAAATGGGATGATACCAGTACTGGCTTACGGCTCTGGGGTGAGGACTCCACAGCTGGAGCACTGAGTGTGTAGTGAGAACTCAGTCGTACACGTACCTCTTGTTACAATACTAGTCACTATCTAGTTTGACCTGTTGAGTCGTTGTTTTTGTGTGTCTCTTAAGAACCTTAACCCTGTTTCTTAATAACCAAAAATATTTTTAAAGACTACGTCTTCCACATTAGATTGGAGAGTAGGGGGTAATCAGGTTGGACTCGACTGCAGACCACTTGTCACAGTAAGGAAGATTTAGCTAAGATCATTCCTTACAGATGTTTTGCTCTAATCCCTGCTGATAGAATCAGCCCAATTCCTGGACACTGTGATCAACCAACTCTCTTCTGTAAATGCACGCTTAGGCAAGGACTTGGTCAGCACAGAGGTCCTTCAGATAATAGAACTACGATAGAACTTCATCATTTTAAGGTTTCGGTCTTCTATTATTCTTGTGCCAGATGCTTCCATTCTTTTTGTTTTTCTCCTCTTACTCTGTTTGTCTTGTTTCCTACCTCCCGAATGTGATAGGACTTCCTTGCCATCTAGAGAAAAAAAGACCAAGACTGCCATATACTTCTCTGCCTTGTTCCAGAACGGTGAGGCTATTCCTGAAAGCTCCCTGCTAAGAGAAAAGCTATTAAATGAATAAAATATTTCTACTACTTCTAATGTGAAGAGGTATAATACATAGGTAACTGAGGTTACCTAAGTAAGTTTGAGAAAAAATATTTCAACTAGACAATGAAAACAGGTTTACAAAAATAATAAGCAACATTTTGAAACAAAGTCAGTTGAGCTTGTTGGTGAGATGTAATGCAATGGCAAGAGAAGACTTGATAGTGGGTGATGGGGGAAGGGGGTCTTTGGAAGGTGCTAGAAAGTCAGATGATTTACTTTCAAGCAAGCAGCCTGTAATATTGTGATGCATGATAAGAAATACATATTTGATCTTCCTTTCATTCCTAGCACAGAGCTCCTAAAACCTTGAATTTCCCAAGCGGTAAGAACAATAAAGCTGTTTTTCCTAATAAGGCCCTTTCAACCACACCTGAGTTTATGTTAATGAAGTGACTTTTGCAAAGCCCCTAAAGATAGGGCTGGTTGTCAGGGGAACAACCCCTGTGATTAGAGGGTTGGAACTTTCAGCCCCACCTCCTCACCTCCCCACCTCCAGGGAGGGGAGAAGGGCTGGAGATGGAGTTCAATCACAATGGCCAATGAGTTCATCAGTCATGCCTATGTAATGAAACCTCCATAGAAATCTCTTAAATTCTGAGAGCCTCAGGTTGGTGAACTTGAGGGGTTGCTGGGAATGTGGCTGAAGAGGGTATGGACCTCCTTGCCCCTTCCCCTATAGCTTGTCCTATGCATCTCTTCTATTTGGCCGTGCCTGAGTTATATCTTTTATAATAAACCAATAATCTAGTAAGTAAAACTTTCCTGAGTTCCATGAACTATTCTACTTATGATTTATAGCCCAAATGACCACTTGTACTTGGGATTGGTGTCTGAAGTTGGGGTGCAGTCTTGTGGGGATGAGCCCTTAAACCGTGGGATCTGCTGCTCTCAAGGTAAATAGTGTCAGAATCAAGTTAAATTTGTAGGACACCCAATTGCTTGGTGTGGGGAAATGTAGCCCCCACCCCCAACACACACACATTTGGTGGCCAGAAAAACCATGTGAGTAGAAGAGAAACAAAGAGTTTTTCCTTTACGCCGTGTCTTTGAGGCTCATGGCTATATTGCATTCAAACTGCACTTAAAGTTATAGACAGAAAAAAGCTAAACATGAGAGCACTCAGAAAACATGGTTTACAGTCACCTCGGTCATACATCTAATTTTCACATATTCATAAGTCTGTTCCTTGACTCCTTATTCTGTTCCTCTGGTCTGTTTACATAGTCATCAATACCACCCATCTGCATTACCGAAGATTTTTAATAAAGTATGTAGTAAAGTGAGCCCCTGAACTTTTATTTTGCCAAAATTTTCTTGGCTCTTCTTGGTCTTTTATGCTTCCAATTACATTTTAGAATTAACCTTTCGGTAAAAGACCGGGGGAATATATTCAATTTTTATTGGAGTCACATAGATTTATTCTACTAGTTTAGGGACGTTTGATAGCTTTAAGATACTGAGTATTCTCTTTCAAAAACATGATGTACGTTTCTACTTAGATTGGCTTTAATTTTTACATTTATAATTATCTCTAAAAGTCCTCTTGCACAATGTTTGAAAGACAGAATCTTAAGTACCGCAGTATTTTTGTTTCTATTTAAAATAGTGTCTTTCAGAGCACCTGGGTGGCTCAGTCAGTTAAGTGTCTGCCTTCAGCTCAGGTCATGATCCCAGGGTCCTGGGATGGAGCCCTCTGTTGGGCTCCTTACTCAGCAGGGGGCCTGCCTCTCCCTCTCCTCCCCACTCATGCCCTCTCTTGCTATCTCTGTCTTTCTCTCTCAAATAAATAAAATCTCTAAAAAAAAATAATAAAATAAAGTAGTATCTTTCTTGGGGTGCCTGGTCATCAGTCAGTTAAGCACCCTACTCTTGGTTTCGGCTCATGTCATGATCTCAGGGTCATGAGATCAATTCCCACATTGGGCTCTGCACTCACAGCAGAGTCCGCTTGAGATTCTCTTTCTCCCTCTGCCCCTCCCCTCCTGCTTGCATATGCACACTCTTTCTCTCTCAAATAAATAAATAAAATCTTTAAAACAGTATCTTCCTTAATTACATCTTTTATGTTTGTTGCTAGTGTGTAGAAACATAACTGATTTTGTATGCACTCATATCCAGTAACCTTGCCAAACTCATTCGTCAGTTCTAATAATCACACTGTAGGTCCCCCTAGACTTGGTGTGGGGTTCTAATAATCACACTGTAGGTCCCCCTAGACTTTCTATGTAGACTATCATATAATTTGAGAACAGTGGCAGTTTTGCTTCTTCCTTGGCAACCTATATATTTTTCACCTTTTTTTAACTTACTGTATTCATGGGATCTCTAATTTATTATAAATTAATATTACATATGTCATATTATATATATTTATATAATATGTATAAATTATATATAAAGTAATATAAAACTGTATTATAAAATAGATATAATGATAGTGGGTATTTTATTTTGTTCTTGATTTGTAATGAAATGCTTTTTATTTTTCATGATTATATATGATGTTATTGGTGAGTTTTGGTAGAAGCTCTTTATCAGGTTAAGCAAGTTTCTTATTTCTTCTTTTATTAGTTTTCTTTCTTTTTGTTAAAAGATTTTATTTATTTATTTGACAGACAGAGAGAGCACAACACAAGCAGAGGGAGAGGGAGAAGCAGGCTCCCCACTGAGCAAGGACCCCGATGTGGGGCTCGATTCCAGGACTCTGTGATCATGACCTGAGCTGAAGGCAGACGTTTAATTGACTAAGCCACCCAGGCGCCCCTTTTTATTAGTTTTCTTAATGATTTTTGTTAGGAAAATTTTTGTTCAATTTTATCTAATGCTTTTTAGATTAGATATTGAAATGATTGTGTGGTTTTTCTTTTATGATATGTTCATGTGGGGATTAAAGCAATAGATATTTATCAAAGTTATACACGAACAGGGTTTAAAGAGTGGAACAGCTCTCTGACAGGCCCCTGATATGCCCACCAGCAACATGTGAGTGTTCCAGTTGCTCCCCATCCTCATCCACACCTGGTATTATCATCAGTGTATTTCACTTGAGCCATTCCACTGGGGTGAAGTGGTATCTCGTCATTTACAAGATTACAAGCTCTGTAGTTCCTGTGGGGAGTAAAGCTAACAAAAATCAAGTGTAGGGTGAGCCACACCAATGTGTTTGTAGGTTGGTAGGTGAACAATTTGCATCACAATAGCTCAATCCCAAATCAACATCCTAACAAGAGATTCCAAAACTAAGTGAATGGCTGCTCCTAAGGCCTTGTGAATCCATTGTCTGGAAACTCTGTCCGTAATAACTTGTGACTTTGTTGTTTGTCAACTAAATTAATAAAATAACTTTATGTGGGTTTGTTTTTTTGGTTTTTTTTTACTTTATAACTGGTATGCTGTGATGGCTAAGAGCTCAGGCCACAGCCTGGGTTTGACTCCTGGCTCTGACCACTCTTGCGTGCGACCGTGGGTAAACCTGAACCTCGGTCTTCGCATTTGTAAGGTGAAAACAGCAGCAGGATCTACAGCATGGAATCAGATAATCCACAAGGAGAGTCCAGCCCAGCGTCGGGCCTGGCATATGTGCTCATTAAAAGACTCGTTCTCAGCAAGTTTGGGTACCAGCTGCTTCACTTGCTGAGAAGGAGTAAAGCTGTCAGGCAAATCCTTAGCAGACACCTGTGAAAACTGGTCGAAATTGAAAACAAAATTTAAAACATCTGAAAAGTATCCCAGAGTAGACAGAAAGCAAAGGAAAGTTTAGGCTCAAGAAGTTGAAGGGGCAGAAACTGTAGAGACCACACTTCTTGACCCCGGGAAGCCGTCCAACACCCATGGCTATGTCTGTGGAAAGTTTTTTTTTAAATTAAGGAAAGCTGTCCCATAACTGAGGGCCTTGGGACCTGTCTAATGACGTTACAATGGTGGTCTTTAGATATATAGAAAAGGGGAGACGGAAAGAAAAATTGCTTGACCAGAATTACCTAAGGACTTCACCCAGAAGACACTACTATAAAGGAATTAGCAAAAAGTATGTCATGCTTGGGCAGTGACCATTCATTCACTCATGTGTTCATTCACCTCCTTGTTTACTTATTCAAAAATTTGTATCAAGCATCTATGATTTTATTACTAAGTGTTAGTAATTTAAAGTGAATTTCTGGATTTCCACCCTTTATTCTCTAGAAACAGTGTTGACCAACTCCGGAAATGATCTTGACGTCTGGCCTCAAAATCCTGTGCCATCTTGGCTTCTACCTGCCTCATATCACCAGCTGCAACAGGAAGAGCATAGCAGCACTTGTCTTTATCTTGAATTTCTACCCACTTCCATACACCTGAGAGGGTCTCTATCCATGATGCTCAACCCTGGCTGCACACCAGAGTCTCCTGGGGAGCTCTAGAAACACTAATGTCCCAGCCGTTTCCCAGATCCATCACATCAGAATTTCTGAGGGAGGAGCCCAGCATCAGAATCCGTAAGTCTTCCTAGGGGGTTCTGGATGCAGCCAGAATAGAAAACTGTGTGTGTGTCTGCGTGAACATCAGCCTGGCTCTGTTGTATCAGAACTTGGGGGAGCTATGGGAAGATCTTCCAGGGACCAGCGGGGGGAACGAGTCCTGCTGCTCCTGATGACCAGACAGGGCAGGACAGGAGCAGGAGGAAGGTTTTATGGTGACTCCCACACCTGCTGCACACTAGTGGGGATTAATACCTACTGGTCTCCCCAAATTCATAGGTTGACATCCTAACCCCCAGCTCCTCAGAAGGTGACTGTGTTTGGTGATAAGGGTCTTTAAAGAGGTGATTAGGGTGAGCCCTTATCCAATATATTGTTGTGCTTGTAAGAAGAGATTAGAGCACAGACGCATAGAGAGGGAAGAACATGTGAAAACACATGGAGGAGACAGCCATCGCCAAGCCAAGGAGAGGGGCCTCAGGAAACCAGCCCTGCTGACTCTGATCTCAGACTCCCAGCTGCCAGAACTGTGAGAAAATACATTTCTGTGGTTTATAGCCACCCAGTATTTGTTATGGCAGCCCTAGCAAACTAATATAGGAAATACAGACACCGTGTTGATGACATGGTTGTCCGAATGTCTTATTATTACTGTTATTATTCATTAAAACATATTTATGGTAAAAAAAAATCATCCTGGGGCACCTGGGTGGCTCAATCAGTTAAGCATCCAACTCTTGATTTTGGCTCAGGTCATGATCTCAAGGTCGTGAGATCAAGCTCCATGTTGGGCTCTGCACTTTGTTTCTCTCTCTCTCTTCCTCCCCTCTCCCTCAGCCCCTCCTCCCAATTGCGTGCATGCGCGCTCTCTCTCTCAGATAAATAAATAGTTTTAAAAAATCATCCAAGGGCACCTGGGTGGCTCAGTCGGTTGGGCATCTGCCTTCGGCTCGGGTCGTGATCCTGGGGTCCTGGGATTGAGTCCTGTGTCAGGCTGCCTGCTCAGTGGGGAGTTTGCATCTCCCTTTGCCCATCCCCCTGCTTGTGCTCCCTCCCTCTCTCTCTCTTTCAAAAAATCAATCAATAAATCATCCGAATAGTAGAAAATTTTTCATTCTGTAGAATGAAATTAATTTCTCTCTTCTCCCCTGAACCCTCTATAATCACTCCCCTGAGGTAAGTACTATTAACAGAGTTTTGTGTTAACGGATATCATGTGAGAGTGTCAGGGTTTACTTATTCACTATTCAGTGAACAGTGACTCCCTCCTGTGTGGCAGACGTCCTGCCGAGGCCCGCATACAAAGAAAGTTATGGTGCTCTCCTATACCTCAGGGCTGACAGTGTGGTGGTGCCTGGCTTCTGTCTTTGGGCTCAGCCCCCCACCCCCAACAGAGGGGAAGCTGATACTGTGGCCAGATTGGAACGCACACAGTTGTTACCTGAAGAGCCAAAAACAATCACAACCAAAGGGCAAGTGCCAATGGGAACTCGAATGTGTGCTTAGTCCTGGAGGAAAGATGCCCAGCCACAGATTAAGGTGAAAGTACCAGGCCATGGAAGGAGGCCAAGGTGGGGAGTCAGGAGCCATGGAGGTCTCCAGCAGGACACTGAGTCAGCACGAACTGCAGAAGAGAAGATTCTTTAGGGCCTAGGCTGTGAACACAGCAGGGCACGGGGTTTGGCCAACTGGCTCCAGGTAAGCCAACAGGCTTTGAGTCTCAGAGCATCACGTGACAAACGCACACGTATGTGGGGAACCAGGCAGGTGCAGTAATGAATAATCATAGCTGTGGGAGAGTCACGCCCAGGGTGCCATGGAACACAGAGAAGGAATTAGGGAAAGGAAGTCAGGGAAGGTGTTGCAGAAGAAGAGAGATCTGAGCCGGGCCTTGAAGAAGAGGCATCTGCCAGATGACAGTGCAGAAGGACGTGACAGGGGATGGAAGCCTAACGCAAAGCCAGGACACCGTGAGGGAGCTGGGTGTGTCTGGGGAACAGAGAGCCGTCTGGTGTGGCAGATGCGTACTGTTTACAGGTGTAGAAGGGTCTGGAAAGGTTCCCAGAGTCAGGCTGGACAGCATGGATTAGAAGCAAGTTTGGGCCTTATCCTGAAGAATTCGGATCGGGGAAGAGATGTGCGGAGTCTGGTTGCAGACTACGTGGCGCTACTCAGGGCAGTGCGAAGAGGGAAGAACACACCAGCAGTGGGGAAACACGTTTCAGTGTCAGCCTTCCGCTCGTCTTCCCTGCAGCTGCAGCAATTTCCTTAGCTCTCTGCAGCTCTTCTTCTCCAAGCAGGTCGCTGCCTGTGACAAAGGCGGCCGTGCGAGCCACGCTCCAGGGCCCTGAGGAGGAATGCCCTGGCGCAGACTGCCCAGCACAAGTCACTCCCAGGCCCTGAAGGCAGGGACAGCTGCAGCCTGGCTCATGCCCGCGAGCACTGTGCCGCGACGGTGAGGCTAGTGTCCCCGGAGCCTCCAGCAGCTGCCCTCACACTCCGTGCACTTCAGACTCTTGTCCAGTGCGTGTGGGTGTGCCTGGAACCCCATGATGTCCTTGAGGTGGGAACCGAGACCCTCCTCTCTCAAGGATTCTGAGAATGGCCATGTGGCTCAGAATTCCCAGCATGTAGGCTAAGCCTCTCCAGGGTTATCTTGGGCCAAGGATCAAACAGCTGCTCCCCACTGTCTCAGCAGAATAAAATGCTTCTGAAGCAAAACTACCACAGTCACACAAAACAGATAAGCCTGCGATCTGGGCTGTGGGAGGCATGGTTATCTGGAATACTCTGCCTTACCCAAGAGAGAAGCCTTTATCTGAGGAGTACCATAACCATGTACTTTCAGAGAACAAAATTTCCCAGGGGATCCCCCATATCAGCAGCGACTCTCCATCCCCTGGACGTAAAAAGAAAAAAAAAATTCAATAGTATTCCTTTTCCTTATATGGCTAAGAGGAAGTGCGTGAGTGTCGGGGAGAGGAGGATTTGAAGGGAGCTTGTTTGCTGCGAGTGCTGGCAAGGGAAAAGCAGCAAAGAGACTGTGGATGAGAACTGCCTCACAGTGGGCAGGCAAACATGAGGTATGGCTTGAGGGCCTCAACAGGCCACTTCCCTGTCCCCTGCTCCCGAAAGGGATCCCTTCCCCAGCGATACTGCCTTCGGTTCCCACATCAGGGACTCTTTTGGGCTAAAGAGGTGGTTTTCAATCTTTCAATCTGGGCTGCACAGAGCTCTCGGGGACCGGGGCAAGCAAGACCAGGAGAGGGCGGTGTTCTACTCTTCCCTCACCCTTTAAATAGGGGTGCTCCCAATTCCTCTGTCGTTGTGTTTTTTAAAGATTTTATTTATTTGACAGAGAGTGAGAGAGAGGGAGAGAGAGAGTGCAAGCACAAGCAGGGGGAGTGAGAGAGGGAGAAGCAGGCTCCCTGCCAAGCAAGGAGCCCAATGTGGGACTCGATTCCAGGACCGCAAGATCATGACCCAAGCTGAAGGCAGAGGCTTAACCGACAGAGCCACTCAGGCGCACTCCAATTCCTCTGGTACATATCCAGCTGCCCTTTGAGACTTTTTTTGAAAAAGGTTTTCCTTTTCTTACAGTAAGTATGATGGTTAATTTTATGTGTCAACTTGCCTAGGCCACTGTACCCAGAGGTGTGGTCAACATCAGTCTAGATGTCACTGTGAAGGTGTTTTTTACATGAGATTAACATTTAAAATCAGTAGACTTGAGTACAGCAAATGAACTTCCCCTACTGTGGGTGGGCCTCACCCAATCAGCTGAAGGCCTTGAGAGAAAAAGACTGAAGTCCTCCAAAGAGGAAGGAATTCTGATTCAAGATGCAACATCAGCTCTTCCCCGAGTCTCTGGCCTGTTCACTTGCCCTGCATATAGTGAGTGTGCCAGTTTCCACAAGCTGTGTGCCAACTACTTTAAATAAGTCCCTCCCTCCTCCCCCCGCCACGTCTCCCCCACATCCTATTTGTTCTGTTTCTCTGGAGAATCCTGACTAATACAGTAGGTTCATTAAATTGAGTGGTATGGGTGAACCAATTTAGAAAATATTTTAGATGTAAAATAGGATTGAGCAAAAAAATAAATGTGCTGATTTTGGGGGGTCTCATGGTGTGAGAAGAGTCATACAAAAACAGAATGGCAAGGCAAAAAAGAACTCTGAGAGAATGGATGGGAATTGGAGGTACTGTGCACACTCTGGATTTCTAGAATGTTATGTGTGTACGTACATACACGTTTATATGCCACGTGTGCATTTTGTGTGTGTATGGGCATGAATAAGTTCACGTAAATACGTCAATGCTTCTGTGTCCTCGTTCTGCCTCCTAAAAGCACCAAGAAGCAAAGAAAGCCCAGCAGCAGCCATGAGGACAGTCAGCGGCCAGAGAATGTTCCCCACAAAGAGGGACCAGGACCACTCAGAAAAACGGCTGGTTCCAAGTCTAGGGCAGGGTGGGTGTAAGATGAGCCTGGAACACGGTAGTGAGCCAGAAAGTAAAGCAGTGCACGTGAAACACAACGGAGTGAGTGACAAGGACTGGGGAGACAGCCCCAAGGCACCCCACGGCCAACGGCGTGCAGCCAGAGCACCCAGTATCAAGTACAATAGTGAACTACTGAAAAATGGGACTATGTCAATCGTATCAATGATTTTTAAAGATATATAAGAGGAGGAAATAGAGGAGAAGCTTATTCTGCTTACAGTAGAAAACTAAGGACCAGCTGACGGGGGCTCAGGGCGTCCTGGGGAGGAAAACCCTCATTTTGCAGCCACAGAGTAAAAATTAGGTCAACAAGAAACACCAACAGACGCTGAATCCAGGGGGAGAGTTTGATGAGAAGACGGACACTCACGTGTCTTCAAGTGTCTCCCCGAAGGCTGCCGAGCAGTGCAGCGAGAAAACAAAAACCTAACAATTATTCAGCAGAGACCGGAATCACTTCTGCTAGTGAACACCGTGTGGCCCCCGACGTGGTGCCCGGCCGAGGACACAACTTCGCCTGTTCCGCGTTATGGCTGGAAAAGCATGAGCCCAATCTCGTCGTGAAGACATGTCAGACAAACACAAAATGAGGACTGTTCTATTTTTAAAAAGAAAGGTGCATGTGTGGGAGGGTGGGACTCTATTTTTCAAAACGTCAATGTCATACAAAAGGCTGTGGAAGGGTTTCAGATGAAAGGAAATTAAAGGAGCACGCAACTAAACGCAATACCCGACCCCAGACAGAATCCCGTGCGAACGAGGTGCCGAGGAGAACATTAGATCAGCTGACAAAGTTGGGAAATGGATGCCAGATTAGATAAAAATATTATATCAATGTAAAGTTATGAAGTTGATAACTGTACTGTGGTTATGTAAGAGAATATTCTATTCTTAGGAAATACACACTGAAGTGTTTAAAGGTAAAGTGCCATAATGTAATTTACCTTTGATTGGTTCAGAAAAAAGAATTCTGTATTCACACACACATATGTACGTGTCTGTACACACACAGATGATAGATAGATAGATGACAGAGAGAGAGAGACAAAGATGGAGATAGAGAGGGAAAGGCAGGTGGGGGGTGGAGGGCTGACAAAGTTCCTTGGGGGAAAAAAAGCACCCTGTGCAGAAGAGACATTTGTTCCCTCTGCCCGTAGAAGCATTCATTCTAGGGCCATGCCCACGTCAAGCTGGACAAACTAGTTCTCCGACCTGAAGAAATGACAAAAATGCATCGGTGAAGAATGAGGTCGTTAGGCCAAGTGAATCAGGTCACTGAGACCACGTGAATACACCTAATGCAGCAGCCCCCTTCGGCGTCCGTGTGTGTCTGTGCTGTGATGCACGTTACGCAATTCCAGCTTGTGCACTGTACCAGCTCGTTTTGCAGTAGGAAACAGATGGCACACCGAAACTCGAGACTGAGGCAGTGCAATAAAGGGCAAAGGCGAGGGACAGAGTTAGAGAAACCAACAAGGGGAGCCACTGTTGCCCATGGAAAGTAACAGTGGGAAGCCAGAACTGTCAGAAAAAATGAAGGGACGGGGCCGTTCCCAGAACCCGAAGCCCAGAGAAGAGCTGTAGGGATACCTGGTATGGCCATCTGATGGGATCTGCTGTCTTTGGTAAAGGGATGCACCCAGCTGTCCAGCCAAGCCCCAGCTACCCAGCACGGAGGGAGCCGGGCGGAGCACGCACCCTGACCGCACTTCCCGTGCACCCTCCGATCTCCTGCCACCATCTCCCAATGGCCAAGTCCACCCGGCAAGCAGGAGGCAAAGGGACCTGTCGGAAGCAGTCTACACAGGTCAGGCCCCCAGGGCACAGAGCAGGGCAGAGAAGAGCAGAAAGTGAATCTGGAAGGGAAAACAGGTTTAGCCACCAGTGAATGTTTAGTTTGTGGAAGCACAGAAGCAGACACTCAGCATCACCCAGCAGAGGAGTGCGGACTGGTGTGTAGATGATTCTTGGAACTGGCGTGGTCAAAGAGTTTGATAAGAAAATTAGAAAACAAAAGTGCTGCTTTCTTGATTATTGGCAATGGGATTTCTGAAAGTCCTTATTTTCTCTAAATAAGTTATTTTCCAAATTGTCCACGACAGCCAGTAGGAAGTAAGTATAGGAGAGTTTGTTAACAACACAGCAGACAGAGAAATTCTCCCATTAACTTTGCCTAGAAGTAGACTACCCGCCAGGTTTGACAAAAGCTGGTACGCTTCCGGAGTGCTCCACCAAACTGTGGTCCAGGATCTGAGGGGTGCTCAGCGGAGGCCTCTGCAGAGGGGCGGGGACAAGGCAGGACGGTGACAGGACAACTGGTTCACAAAGGAAAGTCAAGGGACAAGGTGAAGCTAGCAACTGGAAGATAAAGGACAAAATGAGAGGATGGGAGGTTTGGAGGAAGAGCAGAGGCTCGGTGTACGGCAGGGAGTGGCCGGTGATTCAGGGCCAAGGCTGCGAGAGGCCAGCACTGGCGTGCAGTTAGCTGTTTTGGAGGCAGGACTCACTATAGGGAAGGCGGGGAGGGGAGGGGAGGGGAGGGAAGAGACCTCACTGCAGACCTGTTAAGACCAAAGCTGACTGTACACCAACATTCCTCTGTTGTGAGAAACCACATCAGGCCACAATTTCCCAGAACATCACACCGCATTGATGTTCCAACCTTTCCATGTTTCTGCCTTTCCAACCTTCCCGGCCCCACCTACCACCACTCCCCAACTCATTTCTTGATGTTCCCGTTACAAGATTTCCCTGATCACATCCTGCCACTTCTTATCGCTGTATCTTTGAGCATTGTCTAAGACTCTGGGTGAGGTTGATGTAACAAAGAGAATAAAACAGAGGGCCTTAAGTTAGTTTTTCTCCTGAAGCAGTTCAGAGGTGAGTGGCACAGAGCTGGCAGGACAGCGCTGTCATTCTAGGACCCCGCATTCCCAACACCCTGTTACTTCACCATCCCCTGGGGTATTGCAGTCATCCGCAGGGCTGAAGTGGGCTTACCCTTGTGTCTGACAAAAAAAGAGCCCAGGGTAGTGGATTTGTCCGGAAGGAGATGGCTCAGCGGTTGCACACATAATTTTGCTCACATCCTATTGGCCGGGACCTAGTCACATGGCCGTGCCTGACTGCAAGGGAGCTGGGGAGCATAGTCTCTACCTGGTGGCCCTGTGCTCTACCCAAATATATGGTTTTCTTTCACAAAATGGGGCCCTAAATGGAGCATGTTACAAGAATTCGGGAGACAGCTCAAAAGAGTCCCACTGGCCAAATCAGGTATAATTAGAGTACCAAGATATTAAATATAATAATAAATTATTTAAAAATAATATATTGGGGCACCTGGGTGGCTCAGTGGGTTAAGTGTCTGACTCTTGATTTCAGCTCAGGTCATGATCTCAGGGTCATGAGATTAAGCCCTTCATGGGGCTCTGTGCTGGGCATGGAGTCTGCTTAAGATTCTCTCTCTCAGGGCGCCTGGTGGCTCAGTCGGTTAAGTGTCTGCCTTCAGCTCAGGCCATGATTCCAGAGTCCTGGTATTGAGCCCTGCATCAGGCTCCCTGCTGTGCGGAGAGCCTGCTTCTCCCTCTCCCCTGCTTATGCTCACTCGCTCTCTCTCTTGCTCTCTCACTCAAATAAATAAATAAAATCTTTAAAAAAAAAAGAAGATTCTCTCTCTCCCTCTCCCTCTGCCCCTCTACCCCCTGCTCATGCTCTCTCTCGCTCTTAAAAAAAATTAAAAAATAAAATAAAAAATATCAATCCATACTGATGATTTTCAAAAATAAATAAGTAAGTGGGGAAAGGGGGGGTTCTTGTTTACAGTACCTGTCTGCCACCCCTCTGCTACTTTCTGCACCTGGACCAGATTTGTTCACATTGATCACTTCCCTGAACTTCCCTTTCTGCCCTTTTGTGACTTAGTTAAAAACACACTTTCTCGGGGCACCTGGGTGGCACAGTCGTTAAGCGTCTGCCTTCAGCTCAGGGCATGATCCTGGCATTCTGGGATCGAGCCCCACATCAGGCTCCTCCGCTATGAGCCTGCTTCTTCCTCTCCCACTCCCCCTGTTTGTGTTCCCTCTCTCGCTGGCTGTCTCTATCTCTGTCAAATAAATAAATAAAATCTTAAAAAAAAAAAAAAACTTTCTCTGTTCCCCACTTCCAGAATTTTGCCAACTACTCTGTTATAATTATCTGCATATGACTTAAACTATGAACTGAAGAAGCCATTAGTAAGTTACCAGAATCACTCCTGAAATATAACAATTTTTATAGCATGTTATAAAACCTTCCAGTTAGGCGTGCCTGGGTGGCTCAGTTGGTAAAGCATCTGCCTTCTGCTCAGCTCCTGATCCTGGGGGCCTGGGATCAAGCCCCACATGGGTATCCTGCTCGGTGGGGAGCCTGCTTCTCCCTCTGACCTTCCTCTTCACTCATGCTCTCTCTCTCTCGAAATAAATAAATAAAAAAAATCTTTAAAAACCCCACAAACCTTCCAGTTATTGCAGTCTTCATTTGGTCCCCCTTCGGAACAGTAGGGCTGTGGAAGACAAACCATCTACAGCCCTGATCACACTCTTTTATACACTCCTGAAGTCAAAGATCTTCCCTGGCCTGGAAACGGTCTCTCTTAGGCACTGGCTTTACTATTGTTAGCTGTTGGCCCTTGCCGCAAGTTGAGCCTCACGCTACACTGTCCTACGGGCCCTGCTCAACTTTAGGGACCAGGCATCACCATAATCCTAAGACGCTCTCTCGTCTGTATCACAATAAAATGAAGGCATTGGCCAAAATCTGGCAGCTCATTTATAAACAGTTTGTGATGTAGAGAGCTGAGGTCCTTTGACTAAGGATCACTGACGTAGGCACTCACTGAGGGTTTATTGAATGAATGATTCATTTGTTGAACAAATGAACAAAGAAGTAAATGAAAGAATGAAGTTGGTCAATGTTTGATCAAAAGTTGATTACAAAGAACTTGCTTCTTTCAGTTGCCTTAGTCACCAAATGGCATCTGTGGGTTACGCATCTCCACACAAGCTCTCCATTGATCAAAGCAGATGGTCATATTACATAGACTCTAATCTTGATGAAAGGGTAGTACAGAGTTTTATGCTTCTAGAAATCTTGTAAATTAAAAGGAATAAATCTTGCTGGGCTGTGTGTGTGGAAGGAAATCTAGGTAGAATCTGCTTTGTCAAGCTTCCAGGACAGTCCTGCTCTGGCTCTCCCCCAACCCTTCTGATGGGGCCTCTATGGAAAATGGAGAGGTGACACAGGCCTCTTGTCACTTTGGCTCTCACGCAGGGTTCCTGCATGTGGTTGGAGCCATGAGAGCCATCACAGGTACAGGCTAGCTTCACCCAAAATAGGCTCGCTTGGGCCTGAATGTTTGGAGGACAAGGTAAGTAAGAAAAGTCACCTGATATCAAAGATTTTTATGTAAAAACAAAACAAGTCACTAGCTACACCCTGAGATCCATAAGCAATCAGCCCTGTCGGCATTAATATCCAAAAGATCCTAGAAAGATCACTGGTTCCACAAATGATGTCACTCAGGCTCTGTAAGACCCCAAATCATCCTACATCCCATCACGTTAAGATTCTTCTACTTCCCAAGCATTGGAATATGGGCTTATATTCGTATAAACAAAGGGTCTAATTGAAAAATTCACTTTTACTCTAACCCCTGAGTTTCCTGAGTTAATTCTATGATGAAAGTTGTTTCTTCCTAAACAAAATAGGGTTAAAACCCTACCAAGCTTCCAAACCCCTAATGTAGAGAAACTCCAAACTACTTGGCACCATCTCATTATCAAATCAGATATTTAGTGTTTGTTTTTATTTCCCTGAGAATAATAGGAAACATCCTAAAAAATGTTTTAAAATTTTAAGGCCATCCTAAAAACTGATCACAAAAAACTAAAACACTAATCACAATCGTTGAATACTCCAAAAGTTTCAATTAAATTATAATAATTTATGTCACACTTTGGAGCAGAAAACGTCTTTGCTGAATGTAGCTGGGGAGATTCACATAAATAGAAAGACACTAACATTTAGTCAAAAAGACACTAACATTTAGAGAAAAGTTGGTTGAGGGGAAGGCCTGATGCTCTTGTAATGAGATTTTCGAACAGGTAAAATATGAGGTACTATTACCAGGAACTACAACTCATGTCTGACTTAGGGCCCAAATAGGGTTCAAACACATCTGAATTTCACTGTGGGGTGGTAGGCAGGTCTTGGAGTTAACACAAGAAGGGCTGATTGTGGCTGAAGGCGTAAACAGGGTTTGGGGCACATGAGCCTAGGAGTACGGACCACGAATGGAGGGCCAGCATGATGTCAGTGCCCCGAACAGCTGGTGAGACATCTGTTATTTAGTGAAATGGACATGCTACAGGGAGAAAGCAAAGTTAATATGGAACATCGTGGCCTGGGAGCTGCAAGTCTGAGCTCTAGCCTATCTTCACCCCGACATCCCTTCTCTCGGCTTCTGTTTTCACACGCATTATATAATTGGTCTGGGCTAGATGATTTCTGTGGGCTTTCCAGTTATAACATTCTCTGATTCTAAGGAGAATCAAAGATGCTAAGGTGAGCAAAAAGGAAATTAACATGGTGTGGGATAATATCAAGATAGGTGAATGAATGGGGGAAGAAGGCCATCAAAAAGAAGTAGTGGGGTGTGTCCCCTTCATCGCATGGAAGCAGGACCTGAAGTCCATTTCTTTGGATACAGACAGAGGGCAGCAGAAACAGAAAAGTCATGGATTTCTGTCATGTCTGCATTTCCCAACAAATTTTTGTTTCCATGGGAATGAGGAAACAAGGCTGCTTCCTAACAGGTTCGTGGTTTTTAAATCTCATTCTTTTGAAACTTTCCTTCCATCTGCTTCTGTAGTGCTGAACTCCACTTTAGTAACATAAGATGGAAAGGCAAGTAGCAGCTGAAAGAAAAAGAAATGTCCCCTCCTATTCTGCTAGTCCATTTTATTCAAAAAGGCGAGCAATGGGGAAAAAGAAAACAAAATAAAATGTCGCTGAAAAATTTGAACCCCATTTTGCTTCATATGCCATATGAATTCATAAACCTGTTATAATTGGCTACCAAATCCTTCTTAACAATTTTATCTCTCTCTAATCTCTACTTAGTCCCTATATTTCAGTATACATTTCTTGTAATTCCCCTATCATGCTCTCATTCTCGAAATTCTCTCAATCCCCTACGGCCTGCCAAAAAAACTATGTAGCACGATGGTTATGGGAATGTTATAGATACACAATGAAGGAAAACATCCTCCAAAATATCCCAGTACTACTAAATTGTTATCTGCAGCTGTCTCTTGCTAATGAGAGTCAGGTTGAGAAGGGAGGTGGTGGAGAGAAAGCAAAACATGCTTGCTTCACCCTTCGCTAAGCTACTGTGTATCCCTTATTATGAGACCCAATTAAAAAAAAAAGTAGAGTGAGCAGTCTGTTCTCTGCCATTTCTAGATTGTTTTGCTCTAATGACTGACATGCCCTAAAAGTAAGTGGATGTGGAAGAAGGTTATTACTGTAACTTACTGGTAAGTTATTTGCAGAATTAAATGAAAATAATAGTGATAATCGAGGGTAATGTCATATATTGACTGCACTAATGGACCAATCTCTCAGCCTTCCTATATCCATGTTCCTTTGGTAGTCTCTTCCACACTGACTTTCTGCTTCATTATGTGACTTGCTTTGGTCAACGGGGTTGTAGCAACAAGGATGAAAGCAAGGGCTTCAAAAAGTCCTCACATGGGGGCACCTGGGTGGCTCAGTCGTTAAGCATCTGCCTTCGGCCCAGGGCGTGATCCCAGGGTCCTGGGATCGAGTCCCACATTGGGCTCCCAGCGGGGAGCCTAGACTGATTCTTCCTCTCCCACTCCCCCTGCATGTATTCCCTCTCTCACTGGCTGTGTCTCTCTCTGTCAAATAAATAAATCTTAAAAAAAAAAAATCCTCACATGTTTCCACCTCAACTCTTGCTCTATCATCATCATGAAAGCCAGTCTGCTAGTGGGTAAAATTCATATAGTAGACCCAACCACAGTCTACCATGAAAGCTGAGGCCATCATAATTACATCACAGCCAGGCGATCCTCGCACATGTGAGAGAGCCCAAATGAGCCCAGCTCTCATCAGAAACGCCGCCAGACAGCCCATAGCCTTGTGACACACAATTGTTGTTTTAAGCCACAATTAGTACTTGGGGTGGTTTGTTACAAAGCAATAGCTAACCTGATACAAGTAATAATTTATTCAGTATTCATGATATGCCAGGTGCTCTTTTATTTAGTCATTTGATCCTTGTAACAAATTTGATAAGTATTATTACAAACTCAATTTTTAAATTTAGCATATATAGTCTGAAATATAAATCTTCAAAATGATCTTTCACATACCTTTCAGCATCACAAACACCCTGTGTCATTGACGGGGAAGACATTATTTTCTCCATCTTACAAATGGAAACTAAGACGCAGAGACTAGCTCAAGCTCACAGCAACAGTAAGTGGCAAAACAGTGACGTGAACCAGGATCTTCTGATATAAAGCCTAGTTCTTCTACCCCACACGCTCTACTTCTCAGAGTAGAATGAGTTTGTAGAAGTTTATTTATGACAGAAGAAATATAAGAATTGCATGATTATGATTATGATTATTTACTTTTTGTGTGTGTGTGTGAAGGGTTTTTTTACATCACAGCTCACCTTGACAGAGATGACTGGGAAATTCCTGCTGCCTTCCTCCTCCACTTTGTTCAAAATATGGCAGAAAGAGGCTTCACACACCAAAGGAATCACCTATTCCTGTCACATAATTTCTTGCTCCTTCCAGAAAACTATGTATACCAGGTTTGTAAAGTTTTATTTATTTAAGTAATTTCTACACCCAACGTGGGGCTCAAACTCTTGACCCGAAGATCAAGAGTCACACACTCTTTTGACTGAGCCAGCCAGTGCCCCTGGATATTGATTTTAATAATAAACTTCAGTCCTACATAATCTGTTCATTCAATAATTAAAACAAGAGCATTTATTCTGCTTTTATTCTAGCATTGGATGACTTCTGTTTTTAGCCACGAGGGAATAACTGATATTAAACTTATCTTCCCCCTGTAAACAACCATAAAACTGGACAGAAGATATGAGGCAACTCTTCACAGGCAGGGGGAAGAGGCAGCGAAGAACTGAGATCCATGAGGTAAGGGAACACGTTAAAAGTTAGCATTATTTTCACCTCTATTTTTGTCTAGGGATACTTTCAAAGCAAAGTGTAAGATGATGGCAACCAAGAGAAGAGAAGTGGGCTTGCTGAGGTGAGGAGGCAGAGGTTAAGAGTGCAGAGCTGCCAGTGTGGCTGGAATTCATCAGGCAAGGTACCAGAGAGGGGGGTATGAAAGTCTACGTGGGCATTTGCCTTAGGTTCTTAATTGTGCATGGGCAGCATGAGACTTCTTGAGGCCTAGCAGGGAGTGGCTGCTGGCAATTAAGCTGAACAGGGTTACTATGGGCATAAAGTCCTAGAAGACATTGGAGTCCTGATCTAGCCTGAGAGGAGGGAAACGTACTAGCACCTTGGAAATTTCAGTGAGACCCCAGAAAGGCCACATATTGGGAATAATTACTGTGCGCTAGAGAAAGGGCTACACCTTAGAAATTAGGAAATATCAAAGTAGACACACCTTAACAAAGCCTGAAATCAAGTTTGAAAGGACTTAGAGGGTCTTCCAGTAATTCACCTACCTACCACAACAGAACTCAAATCTTTTCAAAAAGAAATAATTTAAACTTCCTACAAAGCAATATCCATAATGTTTAGCATAAAATATAAAAACTTTAGACATACAAAAAAAAGAAGAAAATATGACCTATAATAAAGAGAAAAGGTAGCCAATAAAAACAGATCTCAAGAAGACCCAATGTTGGACTTACCAGAGAAGTTAAAACAATCAAAATGTTTAAGAATTAAATGAAGAGATATACACAGTGAGTAAACAGATGGGAATCTCAGCAGAGCAATGAAAATACAAAAAAGAAAACAAATGGAAATCCTAGAACTTAGAAAATAAAGCACCTGATATGATAATTTCACTGGATGTGTTTATTTTTTTTTAAGATTTTATTTATTTATTTGAGAGAGAGAGTGAGACAGCCAGCGAGAAAGGGAACACAAGCAGGAGGAGTGGGAGAGGAAGAAGCAGGCTCCCAGCAGAAGAGCCTGACGTGGGGCTCAATCCCAGAACTCTGGGATCACACCCTGAGCCGAAGGCAGACGCTTAACGACTGAACCACCCAGGCGCCCCACTGATAGATGTTACAGAAAAAAGGGTCAGTGAAGTTGAAGACAAATCAATAGAAATGATCCCAACTGGATAACAGAGTGGAGAAAAACTTTTTTTTTTTTTTTAAGATTTTATGTATTTATTCGACAGAGATAGAGACAGCCAGCGAGAGAGGGAACACAAGCAGGGAGAGTGGGAGAGGAAGAAGCAGGCTCATAGCGGAGGAGCCTGATGTGGGGCTCGACCCCATAACGCCGGGATCACGCCCTGAGCCGAAGGCAGACGCTCAACCGCTGTGCCACCCAGGCGCCCCGAGAAAAACTTTTTTTTTTAAAGAATAAAGAGCATCTCAATGGTTTATAACACAATGTCAAGTGGTCTAACATACGTGTGGCTGAAGTCTCAAAGACGACAAAGAGCATACAGTAGAAAAAAAGAAGAAATAATGGCCAAATATTTCTTACATTTTATTTTTTAAAAAATCAACTTATGCAGCAAAGAAGGTCAGCAAATCAAAAGTAGAATAAATACAAAGAAAACCACTTGTTAGCCCACTATAATTAAACTGTCTGAAAATTAAACAAAAAATCTTTAAATCAACTAGAAAAATTAAAAATAAAGTTAAAGAGGAACAACTGTAAGAATGACATCTGACTTCTCATCGGAAACAATGGAGGCCAGGAGACAATAGAAAGACATCTTTAAAGTGCTGGGGGGGCTGGGGGATGTCAATCTTAAATTATATAGAGAGCTAAAATAAACCCCACAGGTGATTGGGTGGCTCAGTTGGTTAAGCATCCAACTCTTGATTTCAGCTCAGGTCATGATCTCAGGGTCATGAGATTGAGTCCCAAGTTGGGCTCCGCTCTAGGCATGGAGCATGCTTGGGATTCTCTCTCTCTGGTCCTCCCTGCCCTTGTACATGCACACACTCTTTCTCTCTCTCAAATGTATAAATAAAGACACATCCCCAAAATAAAGGTGAAATAGATATTGTGAAGTATATGAAAAGTGAATAAAGTTACCAAGAAAACCACTACATGATATGCTAGGGGGAATAGGCTAAATAGAAATGATATCAGATAGAAACTCAGATCTATAGGAAGTAATGAAGAGCACCAGAAACGTAAATAGGTTGATATATATAAAAGGCTATCCCTTTTCCATATTATTAATTACATTGAAAGATAAATGACTCCTTAAAATAAAAAGAATTTGTTTGGGGTTTATCTGTGTCTATGTAAAATATATAACAACAATAATACAAGTGTATAAGCATCTTAGAGGACTTAATTTCTGATTTCTAACATTTGTTTTCATAAAATGCCTATTTACCAAGCTTAAAGTTTGCCATGTGTTATGTCAGTAGCCAAACAGAGGAATAAAAGAAACAGAGGACATGGTCCTTGACCTCAACTTACAAGGATATGAGAAAGCAAAATGCACAACAGTGACACCCCTTAGCAATTATTGCAAAGTAACAAGTGGAAAGTCACAAGAACAGGCAAAATGCCTGTTTTCCTAGGGTTCATAGTACAAAGGAGTGACAGAACTCACTCTAGCTCAACTGTAGACATTTTGTGAAATAGGAAGGGGGGGAAACCAGGTTTCCCCTCATGGCTGATGCCTGCACATCTATGTGTGAGCTGAAATTTCAGCCCCACCAGCCCTCAATGTGCAACTCTGTGTGGTGAAACTGCGTAATTGAACCTCCACAGTGGCTCTATTTGAGTAGAGAGAGAGGTAGCTAGGAAAGACTTCTAGGATCCTGAGCTATGTGTTAAACAAGGAGTTTATGAACATGGATGTCCTCATATCCAAAGGGAAGAAAATAACTCTTGCCTTAATTTTCAGAAATAGCTTCAAAGGATCCCAAGCCTGGTATATTTTTGGAACTTTCCATCCAGCTTGATTAAACTTTGCTTTGCCTTTCTATTTCGAACAATCTTATGGGAATGGTTTATATTTCATCTTTACATTTCATCTTTTTAGGAGAAATTGTGGAGGCAGGTGTTCAAATAAGAGAGAAAATATAAAAGTTTGTACTTGTTAATTAGTATTCAATATTAAATAACCCAAAGAATATTTTTCTAAGCAATAACTCAAAGGAACGATCTTTAAAGGAGTCTTTCCTCCTTCTGCCATTGAACACACTCATGTATGCATGCACACATATTCCATCTGTGCTAGTACAAATATTAATTTAAAATTTGGCAATATGATTACCTTTTAATGAGATAAGTCATCAATTGCCAAATTAGAAGTTAACAGTTCCTGCCATTTAAAACTATCATTAGTTTTTTTGAAGGGTATAGAATTTTTAATTTTTTAAAGATTTTATTTATTTATTTGACAGAGAGAGACAGCCAGTGAGAGAGGGAACACAAGCAGAGGGAGTGGGAGAGGAAGAAGCAGGCTCATAGCGGAGGAGCCTGATGTGGGGCTCGATCCCATAACGCAGGGATCACGCCCTGAGCCGAAGGCAGAGACGCTTAACAACTGTGCCACCCAGGTGCCCCAGAATTTTTAATTTTTAAACCAAAGGGAAATATTGTTTGCATCCTAAAGAAAATAAACACAAATTTAAATTATTTTTTTTAAATATTTTATTTATTTATTTGACAGAGACAGCCAGTGAGAGAGGGAACACAAGCAGGGGGAGTGGGAGAGGAAGAAGCAGGCTCATAGCGGAAGAGCCTGATGTGGGGCTCGATCCCACAATGCCGGGATCACGCCCTGAGCCAAAGGCAGATGCTTAACCACTGTGCTACCCAGGTGCCCCTAAATTAATTTTTTAATTGTGACCTCAAATTTACTAAGTTTGTTAATTATAAAATTATTCACCTATAGTGTACTGTTGTATTTTGGAAATGAAAAGAATTTAAGAAAACTTTAAGATTCACGATCCTCTCACCTAGAAATAAGCAATGCTAACATTTTTGTTTTCCGTCTGGTCTATCTTTCTGCGTGAATGGACACACCTAGACAATAGCATAAAAAGTTATTTTTAACTTTTGGATAAACAGAATTAAGTAAAAGGTTTCAGTCTTTTCTTTCATCTATTATTAAAGACCTTTCAAACACATTATTCTAGGTATCTGCCATGATTATTTATTGTCATTATGGTAGCCAGCCTCCAAGATGGCCCCCAATGATTATTGCTTCCTAGTATTTATGACCTTGACCAGTTCCCTCTCACAATGAATAAAGCTGACCTTAGTTAACTAATGAGATACTCCAAAAATAGAGTGTGACTTCCAAAGATATGTGATAAAAGACATTATAACTTCTACCTTGCTTTTTTTTTTTTTATTATTCACTATAGGAAAAGCCAACTGACATGACATGAGGACTCCAGCATTCCTACAGGGAGGAATTGAGGCCCTCTACCAATAACCAGCACTAATTTGACAGGTATTTGAGTTTGCCACCATAGAAGTAGATCCTTCCACTCAGTCAAGTTCTCAGATGATTTCAACCCTGGCTGACATCTTGAGTGTAACCTCATGAGAGACTCTGAAACAGAACCACCAAACTAATCTGCTCCTGGGTTCCCGACCCACAAAATTGTGCGAGTTAGTAACTATTTACTGTTTGAAATTGGAGTAAGTTGTTGCACATGGATTCATAATGATAATGATGCTGGTGCCAGAAGCGGGGCACTACCATATCAAAAAATCTAAAACATGGGAGTGGCTTCACAACAGCAGGAAGGAAAGACTTTGAGAAGTGAAAGCATAAAATGCACTGAAGAGATTGTTAGCAGAAGCCTGGTGACCTTCGAGGATGTTGCTAGTGACGGCTTGGAGGAAAATCTGACTGGAAACTAGAAGATAAGAGATTCTTGTTAGATGTGACAGAAAATTTAGCAACACTGTCACATGCAAAAAATATCAAAAAAAAAAAAGAAAAGAAAAGAAAAAGAAAATACATCTAATGAACTAAGTGATCTAGCTAAGGAGATTTCCAGACAGAGTGTTGAAAGAGCACTTGATTTCTTCTTGCTGCTTGTAACAATACGCGAGAGAAGAGATAAGCCGAAGGAAAAACTATCAAACAAAAAGGAATTAAGACTTTCTGCTTCTGAAACTTTCCTGATGACAGAAAATGCTAACATTGTAAAATGGCTTCCAGGCAAAGATCAAATCCGGGGCTCTTCCAAGAAAACATGGTCTACAGATGAAGCTGAGGCTGTAACTTGTAACATCCTATTTTAATGCTTAAGAAAAATCGAAGGGAGTATTTCAGAGAACTCCAGGACTTCTAAGAGACTTAAGGGTACTGTCCCTCAGCAATTTCAACAAAAACCTGAGGTAGAAAACGGCTTACTTTGAAGAGATGTAACACTTTTGTCTAATGAAATGAATCCCACCTACCACTCTTTTGCAAATACCTACAAAGTCTTTTCTTTTTTAAGTAATATCAATAGAAATACTACCAGGTTGGACAGAGTGAATGGAAACCATTCAAAATGAAAAGACGACTTCAGACTCCCAAACTTTGATAGGCAGAAAGCAGGCTGAGACTATCTCTCAGCAGCCAAACATGGGTTACCTTTAACGGGACAGGAAGGACGCATCAGAGGGTAGAGCCAAGAGCCATGACAATCACTCCCAGGAGAGAGCAGGCCTGAGTCCGAACTGAGGAACTTCCCACATTTGCCTGACAGGATTTCAGAATTGCTAGGGAGCAGTGGCCCCTGTTGTCCCCGTTTTGAACAGGACTATGGACTGTATTGTCCTGTGCCTGTCCCACCAGTGTGTCAGGAGCGGGCAGGGGCAGGAACATTTTCTCTTTAGCTCACAGCCCGTCAGTTGGAGAGGAGCTACACCTGAACTGTACTTGCAACGATACACAGCAGGAACTGTGCCTAAGAGCTTCCTCCGTCCACCGACCTGGGTTAGGGGGTGAGATTCTAGCCTTGGAACAGAGGCTGTAAGAGGCTAAAACTTTGGCGATCTTGTGAAAGGGTGAGAGGATTTTGCCTCTGTGGGGGACATGAATCGTCGGGGGCCAGGCACGGACTGCGGTAACCTGCCTCCCTGACGACCCCCGATAGCTCTGGCCTCCTTCGTGTCCCTGCTTCGCCCCTACCACAATGAACAGAACCGATCTGTACCGCACAGGATCCTGTGAAGATAAGAGGGTGACTTCATAAAAGACAGTGCAGTTTCCACCTGGCTTTCTCTCGGATCTCTCACTGAGGGAGAAACCAGCTACCAGGCCACGAGGGGACACTCCAGTCCTTTGGGCAGGTCCACGTGCTGAGGACTTGACACCTCCTGCCAGCAATCGCCCTATCTTCTGGGGACTGTGCAGGGAGCCACCTCGGAAGCAGCCCCTGCAGCCCCAGGCAGGCCGCACACCACCACAGCCCAGGCCAAGCTCCTTTTTTTTTTATGTTATTTTTTTTAATGTTATTTATTTATGAGACAGAAAGAGAGCACGCGCCCCCACACACACACAAGGGGGGAGGGGCAGAGGGAGAAGCAGACTCCCCGCTGAGCAGGGAGCCTCATGCGGGGCTCCATCCTGGGACTCTGGGATCCTAACGTGAGCCGAAGGCAGACGCTCAACCCACTGAACCACCCAGGCCAACCTTGGGACTGAAACCTCATGACATATCCTAGGGTGGAACTATCCAGTTAAGCTTCTCCTGGGTTCCTGGCCCACAGAAATGGTGTAAGATAATAAGTATTGTTTGAAGCCACTAAGTTTTGGCGTGCTTTGTTGTGTATTATTAAGGAATGCAGCCTGATTTGATCCTATGGGCGGGTATACCATAATTTGTTCAGCCCTTCCTCAGTGTTGAACATTTAGAACTTCTAAGTTCTCATCATTACAAATACTACTACTATGAAGAAACGGATAACGAACTGTTATTTATTATTCTTAGTATGTTTCTAAATTCTTCCAAGTGGCGTTACTACGTGTGAACGATGTGTGTTTCCAGCTACATTATACAACAGTATGCATTTTTCTGCAGGCTCAGCCATGCTTTTATTTATTTTAAGAAACAACTTACATGCAGACAGAGAGTAAGTTTGCTGTACAGGGCCCGAGTATTACATGTCTAGTGTGTACACATGCACTCACGATCCCCAGCGATTGTGACGGGCGGCTGCTGCTGGTGTGCAAACTACAATTAGCAGGAGGGAAAGAAGGGAGCACATGGTGACCGGAGCAGTTTGTCAGCCTGAACGACCTCATTCCTTACCTCAGTGCCTGTAGCTTCTCGCACCCTTCAGAGAATGTTCTCTGAGACAACCAGCCAGGTCCTCACTGCTAGTATCTCACGTCCTGAGCCCCCGCTGAGTCACTCTCCCACTCTTGGCAAGCTCTTACTTGTGAGAGGTTCTGCTAAGGTGTCGGGTTCCGATCCCGAAGGCTATGGCCTAGAAGCCTAACTAGGTTTCTTCTTGAAGCCTAAATTCACAAGATTGCCTGTTGGCAACTTTCAACTACCCATAGTTTCGGGTCTCAGGAGCACGGGGATCTTGATGCCGAACCACAAACGAGAGTCCGCCTGTGAAATCGACCCTCCTTTACCAAATCAACCAGCAAGCGATAGATTTCATCAAGCCGTGTGGCCTTTGCTCCTTCTGTGCGCATTCCAGGAAGAAGACGTCAGTGATAAGGAAAAGGGATAAAAGTAGGGAAGGGACTAAGGAGAGGGGAAGGGTGGCAGGAGTGGACCGCCAACCTCTGGAGCAGGGGTGGGTCTGCAATCTCATCTGGCACTTCGGGGTCCCCCACCAGGCCAGAGCTCTTGCAGAAATGACCTTCCTGCCAAGCCTAACAAATATTCCTAAGGCTACCGTCTGTTAAAACGTAGGAAGATGTTGGGGTGTTCCTCCCTGCAGTCTTCTCAGACATCAGAGAGCCCAGGGCGCTGGCCCCTGAAAGAGCCTCCCGATGCCCCGCCGGGCCAGGGCGTGGGTGGAGGCCCTGGGTGAAGGAGGGCGAGTCTTGAAATGGCTTTTCCAGCACGCACACAAAGGAGGCAGTTCTCTGTAGGTAAAGACCACAAGTTGCCAGAAGCAAAAATGCAGACTGGCAGTAATCTGTGTGCTTTCTCTGAAGTCAACTACAGAGATCAGACCCTCCAACTTTCCGCCAACGAACGTGGGGCTTGTGAGAATGTCCCATTCTTAGCTTGGAGAAAAGCACATTGAGCACCAGCCATGTTTACTCCTAATAAACTGCACCCTCGGCCTATAGAGAGCAGAGCCACCGAGTTTTAAATGGTTAGAAAGCAAAGAAATACGAGAAAGTCATCCTCAGCATTCAGCCTTCTATGAGGCTATTAAAATATCACATCCTGGAATCTCCAGAGCATAAATTTTCCATCATGGCTTTACAACACCTTACCATCTTTCCATCTCTCCCATGAGATATTAAGTAATTCACGAAACAGATTTACAATTATTTTTATTTCATATGAATATATAGCATATCACATTTGGTGAGTCAGAGAGAGGAAATCTGAAATAAAAATAGGATCTTGTGAACTGAAAAAAAAAAAAGTTGAAAAGCACGGCTCTGTAGATAACTCTGGCATATTAAATGGATATAGAGCAGAAAAACGCATCAATGTCCTTTTTGAAAGTCAGAGATGTTTTAATTCTTTGGGGTTTTAACCGTGATCCATGTTGAATTTCAAAAGCACACATCTCAGACCATGATTCAGTCAGATTCGTCCTCTTCTACGTGCTTGGCACCGAGCTAGGCACCGGTGATCCAGAGAGTAATAACACGTGTGCCAGAGAAGGGACTAGAAGATGACATTCTTGCTATTTCGCTAGCAAGAAGAGACAGTGCAGCACGTTAGCTCAGCAAACATTCTGGAGAGCTCATTTTAAGGTCTTGGGCAAAGCCCCGCGAACCCCCCAAATAGTGCTGAGCAGCAAAGGGCGTTTTAAAGCCATTGTTACCTATTGCTTTGTCATTCATAATGTGTGTCCAGACACAGCAGATTTACTTCCTTAATGATGTTTTGCTTATGCAAATATTAAAATTAGCCTGGACTCCCTGACCACCTCCAGAGGAAGAAGTGGCTCTAGAAGCCTGCTGGGCAGCAAGACAGAAATGGATTCAAAATACCTAAGCCAAGAAAACGTGGCTTCTCCATCCCACCCTCTCTTCCTTCCTCTCCAGGCCTTTTTTTCTTTCATTCTTTCCTTTTCTTTCCCTTTTCTTTTTTCCTAGAAATTATATGTGGCTCCTTAGGAATATGGAAAAATGTTTGTTGCAATCTTTATAAAACCGCAGAAGGAGGAAAAAAAAAAACCACTTTTTAACTTACCGAGGCCCCTACGAAGGGCTAGATCTTGTACTGTTACGTAAAGTCTCTTTTACTCGTCCTGAAAGAGGACTCCCGCTACCTCCATTTTGACCTCAAACTTTCTAATTGATTAAAATCTTCTTTCCAGCTTATCAGGCAAACGACCATGCTGGCGAAGCATCCTGTGACCGGAACCGAAACTACCCCTCAAGCAATAAGGACCACCCTGAGCCAGCAAGACCCCCACCTCCCCCGATCCCGTCCCTGGCCTGCCACTGGCTGCAAGACAGTGACTGACTTGACCTGCACTGTCCACCTATATGTACCCACCAACCTTTGTTCCGCATTTCCTTATGTAAACTTGGAAGTATTTTTGGCACTTTGGAGACAGCCTTTGAAACTCGAGTCCACTGCCTTCGCGGTGTTGGCCTCACCGAGCTGCATTCCTTTCTTGTTTCGCCACCACTCCTCTCTCTGCCTTTGGATTTTGTCAGCAGCCAGTAGCCAAACCTGGTCTGTTTGGGACCCGGGGAGCCAGGGGCTCTTGTACCGCAGCGCCCCGGCTACGCTCCTGGAGCCCTGTGAAGGAGGCACCGGGATGCCCGGTTTAGAGATGAAGAAACCGAAGCCCAAAAGCATTTGCATAACCAGTGAAAGATGGAACCGGAATTTGAGTATTGATCCACCAACCTGAAGACCTATTTCTTTCCACTATCCAATACACTTCAATCTTTAATACCCCGATTTACCCACAGCCCAGGAGAGAAATGTGCAAAGGAGAGGAACCAACAGTGGGCAGAAAAGGCTGTTAAGCATATTTTTTAGGTGTTCATTTATACTCATAATGATGTAGGAAAGACATTAGAGTTCAGAGCCGATGGCCAAGAAAGAATTCTTGCGATGTCTTTGATGCAAAAAGGCGATTTTATTAAAGCACGGGGACAGGACCTGTGGCAGAAAGAGCGGCACTAGGGTCATGAGGAGCGGCAAGGGTCAAGTGTCTCTTGATTTCAGACTCAGACCATGCCCATTATATACTTTCAAGTTGGAAGGGGTTTAGGGTTAGCATAAGTCTCTGAGCAATTTTGGAAGCAAGGTTTCCAGGACCTTGAGGGGGCTAGCTATTGCTGGGAAAGGGTCATTTATTACCATCTAGTAAAACCTTAGTCACGAGACCCTTCAGATGTATATCGGTGGGCCATATGCTTGGGGGATGATGGCCCACATGTATCTTGGGGAGTTAAGAGATAAAGGAAGTTTCCAAAGGAATTTTCATATGCTAAAGTAGACTTACAGGATCCTGGTTGGGGGGGGGGGGCGGTGGTCAGGCTAGGACTGCGTTTTGCCCTTAGCAAAGTATTAACATCGAGGCAGTTGAGTCCCTAGAGGAATGTCACTGCCTGTTTCAAGGACTTGTCAGTCGGCTGTAGGGAGTAAGGAAATTCAATAATTTTTCTTCTGCCTTTGCTTCCCACATCAATAAGAGAAATACACGTTAAAACTTCACTTATCAATGTATCAGAGCAGAAGAACATTTGCTGTCCCCCTGTGGCAGTGACTGCGGGGACAACAGGCTTGCCCATGCACCGCGGACGACAGTGGGGACGGACGCCACTGCTGCAGGGGCCCTTTGAAAACTCCTACCAAATGACTCTTGTTTGACTTTACCCTTCAGGTATACTTGCATTTGTGAAAAATAATGTGTGCCCCAGATTATTCACTGCCACTGTGCTAGTGAAGGACTGAAACAAGCTGATGTTCATTAACAGGAGACTTATAAATTACGGCCCTTCACACAAAGCATTCTATACAACCATTAAAAAAGGATTATTGTTGACATAATTTGCTAAGTGAAAAAAGGAAGATGCAGAACAAGTCCTATGTGCTTCAATTTGTGTGAAAGAGAAAATATATACAAGTCTTTGATTTAACTAGACTATTAAGAAATTATTAACATTGAGGCGCCTGGGTGGCTCAGTTGGTTAAGTGTCTCTTGATTTCAGACTCAGACCATGCCCAACGTGGAGCCTGCTTAAGATTCTCTCTCTCCCTCTCCCTCTGCCCACCCCGCACCCTCTTTCAAAAAAAAAAAAAAGGAAAAGAAAAGAAATGATTAACCTTGGTTGCCTCCAAGAGGGAGCTGGTGGCAGGGAGAATGGCAGATTTATCACTGTACATCGTTTGTGCCATTTGAATTTTGAAATAAGTCAACGTATAACCTATTTTTTAATTTTATTTTTAAGATTTTTATTTATTTATTTGAGATAGAGAGCATGAGCAGGGGGAGGGGCAGAGGGAGAAGCAGACTCCCCACTGAGCAGGGAGCCCCAAAATGGGGCTTGATCCCAGGACCCTGAGATCATGACCTGAGCCGAAGGCAGACGCTTAACCAACTGAGCCACCCAGGCGTCCCATAACTATTTTTTTTAAGTAAAAATTAAAATGGATACAAATTAGTTGTTCTTCAGAACACCATATTTAACTTTGGATAATCGAGGGAAGGCACTGGTACTTAACCAGCTTAAACCTGAAAGTTGTGCAGATTGCTACCAGCTTGCCAGCAGCAGCCTGCTCTCTGGCGGTCTTGTCTTTTGGAGCTCCTCCCTTAAATCACTGTTAAGGCTCTGAGTTGAACACTTTACTTTTCTTTCTTCTCCTTAAAATAATAATGTTATAACAAGGATGAGAACAATTTATGGAAGGGCTGCTCTTTGTAAAACTCTGAGCTGAGAGCTGTGGTTACACCGTCTCATTCAACGTTCACGATATCCCTAGACAGTGGCCGTATCAGCCCCATTTTAAAGGTGACAAAATCCAGATTTGGACACATGAGTCTTCTCTATTTTAGTTGATTTCCAGATAGTATGAAGCAGCTCTTTTCCAATGTGCATGGCTTTAAGAGGAAAAAGGGCTTTAAAAAAAAAGGGCCTTTAAAAATCCACCACGCCACGCAGAAAATAAAGATGCTGCCACCCATTTGTTGCACAGAAATTATTCTAAAGGACTCTTCTCACATTCGAGTGCTACTCAGTAAAAATAGTCTGTGGATTATAGAAGAGATTCTAATGATTTAAAGCAGGAAAAACCCCATAAGCTCCAGCAGCCGGAGACTCTCTTGAGGTGCCCTGGAGTTCTCGGCTGCAATGTGCACAAAGCAAGTGCTCCTCTTTTAACACAAAAAGAATGAAATTCTTTCCTCACCGCACTGTGATAACAAGCACATCGCATTTCCCCTTCACCGTCCCACCATCCCCACTGGCCTCAAGCATCTTCTCACAAGCTCCGGGGTTCAGGATAAAAGCCTGACATACTAAAAGGCACATCAGAAACTTTCCACTAAAATACCCTTGATATTTTGTTATTGAAGTAAAGACAACAGAATCCATCATTCGGCCTTGGGCTTTTCCCCCGTCACTGCACAGGAGGCGTGAACTGAAGTTATGGTGCTTGCAAGCAATGCTTACAAAACCGTCCAGTTCCCTGTTGCCCCAGCTGACTCCTTAATCACCCCACGCTCTCCAACCTCCACACTCAGCCATGAATTGTGTCACACGTCGCCACACGGTCACAGGAGAAGGACTGTTCACACTCAAAGAGAAAGGAGAGTGGAAACAGCTTTCCCATCCAGTTGCTTTGGGGCTCTTGGTGGGTTTTCAGTGTGCTCTGAGGATTGCGTTGGAATCCTAAGGTCTTAATGATAAAAACTCCTAGTTACTGTTGGTGAAATGGAAGGACATGGTGTGTGGAGCACAGACTAAGGACGTCATAAAAACCCTTCTATTTTTCCTTTGGGTTTTGGTGGATATGGATCTTGTTTATTGCTTCCACATGATTCAGTCCGGGGGGACATATTATAAATCACCTATTTACAGCAGGGCATTGTCTTAGGCACGGAGGATGCAGGCAAGTGCAAAACCAAGTCTCTGCCGCCAACGAGGTCAATATTCTACCAGAAGATACAGAAATATACAAGGAATTACACAATAGTTTGTCAGGTAAATGATACATGACATGGACAAAAATTAAAGCAAATAAGGGAGTAGGAACTAACGAGGGGCACATTCTAGTTAGGTATCCAGGGAAGGTGTCTCAGAGGAGGGGCCACCTCCAAACAGATCCGAATGAAGCCTGTAGTTACCCCGGGAAGAGAGTCCAATGCAGAGCGAGCAGCAAGTTCAAGGTCCCAAGACAGGAGTGAGTTTGGCAGAAATAGTGGAGGTCTACATAGGAAGGATGAAGGAGGCAGAGAATGGAAGGAAAGAAAAGGGGTCAGAAAAATAGTTGAGATTCCTGAAGGAATCTATAGGTCATGATAAGGGCTTTGGACATTGGGAAGTCATTCAAAGGTTTTGAGCAGGTGATGTGATCTGATATATATATATATTTGTGTATATATATATATATATATATATATATATATATATATTTAAAGATTTATTTATTTTTATACAAGAGAGAGAAAGGGAGGAGGGGCAGAGGGAGAGAATCCCAAGCAGACTCCCCGCTGAGCACAGAGCCTGACACGGGGCTCAATCCCACAACCCTGAGATCATGACCTGAGCCAAAATCAAGAGTTGGACACTTAACCCACTGAGCCACCCAGGTGCCCCTGATCTATATTTTATTTATACTTTTTAAAGATTTACTTATCTGAGAGGGAGGGAGAGAGAGAGAGAAAGAGCATGAGTGACAGGGGCAGAGGAAGAAGGAGAGAATCTCAAGCAGACTCCGTGCTCAGTGGGGAGTCAGACATGGGACTCGATCTCACAACCCTGAGATCACGACCTGAGCTGAAACCAAGAGTCGCACACTTAACTGAATGCACCACCCAGGAGCCCCTGATTTATATTGTAAATCACACCCTCGGAATTTCTAATTATCTCAAAATAAAAAGTTTTTTTGCCTAGGGGGTACCTGGGTGGCACAGCTGGTTAAGCGTGCAGCTCTTGGTTTTGGCTCAGATTTGATCTCAGGGTCATGAGATCAAGCCTGGTGTCTGGCTCCATGCTGAGCATGGAGTCTGTTTGAGATTCTCTCCCTCTCCCTCTACCCCCCACCCTGCTGCACGTTCTTTCTCTCTCTAAAATAAATAAAACTTTTTAAAAATATATCTCTGTTTGTTGGGTGGAGAGTAGGTGACAGGGGATCTAATAGGCCAACCCCAGAATGGCCCCCACTAATTCCCACCCTTTAGTGGTCCTGCCCCTCTAGATCTTCTTGAATGTAGGCTGCACTTAGTCACTCACCGATAATGAATAAAATATGGTAGAAGTGACAGGTGTCACTTTTGAGATTAGGCTACAACAAGACTATGGTTTCCATCTCGAATATTCTCTCTTACATTTCCTCTCTCCCTGTCTCTCTCTCAGGTCACTTACTCTGGGGGAAGCTAGCTGCCACATTGTAAGCCACCTTATGGAGAGGTCCACAGAATGTGGCAAGGAACTAGGGCCTGCAGTCCAAAGCCCACGAGGAGCCGAAGCCTGTGATAGCCACATGATCTTGGAAGTAGGTCCTTCTGCCCCAGGCAGATCTTGAGATGACAAGTGGTCAGCAACTTTGCAAGAATCTTTGAGCCAGGGGCACCCAGTGAAGCTGCTCTTGGTTTCCTGAGTGTAATAATAACTGCTTATTGTTCTTCAGTCATTATGTTTTGGGATCATCTGTTAGTACAGCAATAGATAACTAAGACAGGGGAATAAGAATAGAAGCGGAAAGACCAGCTAACGGTCATTGCCGTAGTCAAGAACCATGCACAGAATAGGGTTGTAATGGTGGAAGTGGTGAGCAGTGGGCCTGGGAAAGGAAAGACAATGGAAATAAAGAAAGTAACATGCTCTTTGGTGACCGGGAGAAGGAAAGCAAAAGTCATAGCCCTGATTTGCTCTCAGTGGAGAATAACCATCAAGTCTCTCAGTGGAACAGCATGTGTGCAATGACAGATGGAGAGAATGGTTCTAGAAGGATTTTGACACTGGCTCCTACGGAAGGGTATGGGGACAAGAAATCTAAGGAAATGGGCTGAACCGAGCCTTGTCTAGGACTATGTGGCAAGGCTTACGAGCCAACTCAAGGAGCTGGGAAAGTGAAGGCAACAGGACCTGGCATCAGCCTGAATTTGCAGAGCAAACGACCATGGTGACAAATCAAGAACACCTTTGTTTGGTTAAAGTGATCAGAGAAACTCACCTGAATAAATATGTCAGTCCAAGTGGTTAGGATTAAAAATTATTACAAAGCCATAGTCTTAAGTGCTTCCCTATCTGGGACAGGTAAGAACTCACCCGAGCACTGTCCACCCAGCACACAGGGTCAAGCTGTCGCCAGAGGTGCAAACACTGGCCCTTGATGTGGTTTCACCAAGTACGTAAGACCATGGGTTTTGCTGTCCAAAAGTTGGGGTAGGAAGTCTAGCTCCTCTGTTGCTAACCATGTGACCTCAACAAACCTATTTAAATTCCTCATGCTTCCAGTTTTCTGACTACAAAGTAAGGATAATAAAGGTACCCGCTCTCAGGACCTTTAGCGCAACACTGGGTGAGCAGAAGGACTGATAAGATAGCATATGTGTTTTCCTTAGCACAGTGCCTGGAACAGAGCAAGTTCTCAGGAAATGAGCCTTGAGCTGCCACGATGGGAGCTGTCACCTGCCACTGCTATTCTGACACCCTGGAGAAACTTGCACAGCAATTGAAGGAGGAGGCAGCACCCTTTATCTCCAAGCAAAGCGGCACTTCCATGTCAGAGATTAAAAACAGCAAGGTACACACATCCCTGTGTAGTTATTCTTCTAGAAGAAGCTGTGACCAAAGCCCACTTTACCCCATCAGTGGACACACCTGCTGGTTCCCTCTACCTTCTTCTCATTCTTGACATGGGAGCTTTTAACATGCTTTAAAGAAAAGTCCTATGGCTGAGATGAAGGAGGCCCAAAGGGGACCATGGCAGATTCATTGGAAAAACAACAGTCTACTGAGTCACCCTTTCCAAGATTTTTCATGCACACTGGGTCACCATGTCTGCTTCCCTGGCATTCACGGTCTGCTTTATGACTCACTGATATACAATGAGAAAGGCCACAGAATAAGCAGGTCAAGATGTTGGTGGGTCACTGGAGGACAAAGTGCCTACTGAGGCACCCACAAGCTCACGGTCTGTCGTGCGGTAACTATGAGAAACACTCCTGCCTGGAAGGCACACGCCCACACCTCGGTATTTGAGGCCTTGTCAGCAAGAGCTAACGTATGACATTGAGAGGCATACTCAGCATCTGATAGGTTCAGCCCCGAAATATCAACACATAGAGCCACTAACATAACTGCCAAAAAGAGTGGTCACCTTCACGAATGACAATACCATCAGCCAACACCACCATGAATACATCGAACAATGTTACTGACGAGCCAAACCAATATATGCAAGTGTATACAAAAACACATTACATGTTATAATAAAAAATTCAACACAAATTTTTATAACAGGGAAGGACTAGAAAGAGCAAAATGTTTGTTTTATGTATACATCCAAATTCAAATATATCCACCTGACTCCAACAAGATGTTATCAGCTGGGCTTTCTGTGCTAAAACGAAAGACTTCAAAAATCCAAACCCACTTGTAAATCTAATTGCCTTTCTTTTAGGCCTATAATTAAGCCATAACCTCCTGCTAACACCCACAAACAATTTATATGTGGAAACAGAAGTATCAAAAGTTACACCATTTGCTAATTTTCTTAATATTCTTCCCCACTGTGGCTCTTTGCCAGCATTCTGTCATTTCGAATCTACAGCGTCAGTTTGACAGTGAAACCAAACACGAGCCAATGTTTGTGGCAGGAGAAAGTAATCAGCACATCCATTCATTAGTATCCTGCTCACACATTCATTGTCAATTATAAATATTTGCTTGCGCTAACCTCTGCCACCGTCAGCGGAGCCATTACCACCTGTAACTAAGTGATGTATTTGAAGAGTCAAGCTTCTGGCATTTTACAGCTGGGAACTCCAGAATAATCAAAATGTTCATAAACTAACACTTGAGTCCCAGCGGAGTGTCTGGCTCAAGATAACAAATGATTATCCTCGGCACTGCGACTACAAGTCAAACTGATTCACGAGTTTCACGATTATGTTTCTGGGCTCTATCCATTAGCTTTTGTTGAAAACTTCTTCACTTGCTATTTGGGAACATTTTGAGGGGACGTTCAAGTCCACCGTTGGAACTGTCCATTGGCAGATACTGCAGGATTCTTGGGGGAACTCCGGCTCCTACTAAACGCAAGGGAAGCTGTTGGTGCCCGCCCGGATCCCTCTTAGAGGCCGGCGCACCTGTCCCTCAGCTGCTCTAAGCGGTGGCAGCTAACAACCCCCAGCCGGTCCCTTGAGAGAACCACCAAACGGAAGCCTTCTTGACCTGGAAGCTGTGCTCTTCCCCGCCCACCCCCGGCGCGTCACTTACCGCACATGGAGCACGAACGGCGCGCTGCTCCTCTCTAGGAAGGCCGAGCATCTCTGTGACGTGGTTCACGCTCTGCGGCTTCCCCGTGGGGCCAGGCTGAAGCTCATCTCCCGAGGAGACCGCCTTCTTGCTTAGTTTTCCTCCTTTAACCTGTGCTGGTTCTCGGGCTTGTCTGCTCCTGCGAGACTCTGAAAAAAATCCCTTGAAAAGGAACTCCCACCTCAGAGTCTGCTTTTAGGGAGCCCAACCGAAGACACTAAGAACTTCTCTTTGCCCGAAATGGCACTATGCTCTGGCCCAAGCACACCATGAACCGTAAGCCCCACCGCTTAACTCGTCGTGGCCATTTCCCAAACACTTGAAACAGGTGAGTCTTTCCACGTGCGCTATCTAGGGAGAGACTCTCCATCCGGGGACTGCATCCCGCCCACCCCTAGCCCCTGGCACAGTTCTGGCGGAATTCCTCACCTCAACCCTGACCAACAAAATCCTTCTCAGCCTTTCCTAGAAATCATTAGCAAAAGACCCAAAACCCAATAGAAAAATAGGCATAGAGTATTAATAAAAACAGCCCAATAAAATGGAAATGGGGACACAAAACTTAAGAGATGCTCATCCCCACTCATAATAAGTGAAATAGGAAAACTACAAGGAGATACTATTTTCAACCAGTAGACTGGGGAAAATTCAAAATTTAATTTTCACTCTGTCCATATATCCAATTCAGTGATAGCGGGTTCTTCTCCCCTTGTTAAAAATGAATTGTTAGTCCAAGAGACAGCCCCGTGGAGTTCTGCTGTTGGGAAATGAATCTGGTAAAGCTCTGCAAAGCCCTGCACGGCTGTGGGTGAAAGGAGAGTGCAAACCATAATTATGAACCCAAACATCTGCCTCCTCAGAAACGCTCCATGTTGTATTATGTTCCTTCTCCAGGTCTTAAGGACCGTGCTGTTGTCCTTACTTCCCCTGTTTGTCTTACCCAGGCAAGAATCCTTATTGTCACTTTTACCTATTTCTCGCTTTCACTGAGATCCTTCTTTAAGACCACAAAATGGACCACACCCTTCGGTTGGTCATATTTTTCCTACCCGTCTTACTGCGAAGCAGGATTAAGTGGACTCCGCATCTTCCTCTCTCACACCGTGCCTGCTAGTCAGGTGTATACGGTCTGTTTTTTCACAGCTCTAGGCGGTTCAATGCATTATTTTCCCCAGTCAACTTCCTCTCTCTTAAAAGGATTGTGCCTCTTCACTCCAATCATGTCAAGTTTGGTCTCGCAACTCGCATCGGCCAGTGAAATATGAGCACACGTGACACGGCTACTTCCGCTCAGAAGCTGTGAGACCCAGGACGCCCCAGACGGGACGTCCACTCATTTGCATGTGGCTCACACACCGCCATCTTCTTCCTGCCTCTCATCCTTTCCCCTCCTGCAAGGTCATCCCCAGATCAGCACATCCTAAACATGGCTCGTTCCTTCAGCCTGGGTCCTGAAATAAAGATAACACACAACAGAGACACAAAGCACATGAAACGTGAGTGAGAAATCAGTCCCTGTGCTCCTCAGCCCCTGAGGTTTGGGAGTCACCTGTTATTGCTGTAAAACCTAGCCCCGGGGTCTGCTAAGTCTATAAACACCAAAGCATCTTGTTTTCTTCTATATCCCAAACAGCACGCAGCACAATCTTTTGCCTGTAGTACACATTCAACAAAAATTAGCTGACAGAGTTGTTCTCTTTCCCTTCCCTTTCCTTTCTGAACAATTTACTCCAGAAGCCATTATGAGGGTCCATGGAAGGGTGGGGTTTGGGGAAGGCGTGAAGAGACGTGGTGGCCCAGAGCAGGGTGTCAGAGGATAAGCAGGGCGGGAAGATCCAATACGCAAATAGGCTACGGATGACGGGAGTCAGGTTTCTCATTAGCAGAGGGAGGAGTTACAATACGTAAAGGGAGAAAATCAGAACGAGCCCTATATTGTTTTAGAATTAAAGGTATTAACGTGAACACATAGTTCTCAATATATGTCGATAAACAAATATAACTGTAAATGTGCATGTATATATAAATTTCCTAACTGTTCCCTGAAAGGGTGTGGGAGTGGCAACTCCCCAATGGAAATGACCACACCTAACACCCAGTTCTTCATTCTAAATATCATTCTCCACGAGGAGCACCTGGGTGGCTCGGTTAAGTGTCCAACTCTTGATTTCAGCTCAGGTCCTAATCTCAGGTCGTGAGATCAAGCCCTGCATCGGGCTCTGTGCTCAGCACAGAATCTGCTTGAGATTCTCTCTCTCCCTCTGCCTCTCTCCCGACTTGCACACACACAAGTGTGCTCTCTCTAAATAAATACATAAATAAAATCTTCTTTAAATAAATAAATTTCATTCTCCACTAAAGGAATCAGGGATCCTTGGGAAAAGAGCGGATTCCAGAGGTCAGACAGAAAAAGTAAACGATGGGCCTGGAACACCTTGTTCAGCCAAACTAAGGAAGTGCTCAAAAAAAAAAAAAAAAAAAAAAAAGAGGGGCGCATGTCGAAAGGAAAGAGAAGTCAGTTTGAAGAGGCTCCCACTGGCTACCTCTGAGTCAGAGCGTCAAAATAAATAAGGAGGGTGATGAATTAAAACAAAAGAGGAATCCATTATATAAACACATAAATATTTAGCTCGACATATGGAGAAATTGAAGGTTTGATGAGGAACGGAATATTTACATAATCTCTAAGTACTGCCCCCTCAAAACATTCACTAATTACTAAGGGGAACACAGTACGTTTACGCCGGGGAAGGTAGCACACACCTCCGTGACGGAGTGATCCAGGCCAGCAGGACGAGTAAGGAAGCACGGTAGACCGTGGGCGCTGACTGCCAGGAGCCACGGGCCACTTCCACGATCACCGCCCAAGAGACATCACCAAAACCTACGCGTCGGGCCGCATCAGACAGACCCAAATCGAAGGACATTCCATAAGATGACTGGCCTATGGTCTTCCCAATTCTCAAGGCTGTGATAGTCAAGGGAAGATTTAAACACTGTTCCAGATGAGAGGCAGATGAGAAGTGAAAATGCATGTGGCCAGGTAGGCCCGGAGGTGGTGGACTGCAGCCACAAGTTGAGGAAAGCGGGCAGCCACCAGGAGAAGCAGGGAATGGATTGTCGCCTACTGCTTCCTGAGGAAACATGGCCTGCTGACCCGCCTTTGTCTTGTCTTAGCGAAACTGGTTTTGGCCTGTTGGCCTCAAGAACAGTAAGAGGAAA
Organism: Ursus americanus; assembly: GCF_024610735.1. NCBI lineage: Eukaryota > Metazoa > Chordata > Mammalia > Carnivora > Ursidae > Ursus > Ursus americanus. The sequence continues at coordinate 5,390,346 of NC_142134.1, read as the reverse complement.
GACTTCTGTTGTTTTAAACAGCTCATGGTGGGGGGCCTGGGTGGGGCAGTCTGTTAAGCGTCTGACTCTTGGTTTCGGCTCAGGTCATGATCACAGGGTCAGGAGATCAAGCCCCGAGGCGGACTCAGGACTCAGCACTCAGCACCGAGTCTGCTTAAGCCTTTCTCTCCCTCTCCCTCGGCTCCTCCCTCTCTCTCAAATAAATAAGTCTTTAAAAAATAAATAAGTAAAAATAAACAGCTCATGGTAATCTGTTAAAGCAACCCCTGGAAACGAATACGGAAGCAATCCCTAGTACTCAGTGTCTTGCCAGGAAATCGATGGTGCTTTATCTGCTTACTCTTCATTACCAATGAGTTGAAGAGAGACTGGGGATATTCAACATAGTCCGTACCATCATGCTTGAGGACCCAAGCAAAATCACAGCTCCGACCACTATTAATGTGGCTTCATCTTCAAAAAGAAGGTTAACAATAAAATACTTCATAATCCTGAAGAAGTAGATGTTCTTGTTAATAATGAAGGATTATGCTCTCTTTTCATGCACAGCTCTAAATGGTTTTATACAGATTTATTAGATTTATTTTCCAGGGGTAACATGCCCCAGGGGCATCGCTTGATCTAACAATTCAGCTACAGCAGGAGGTAGAAGCCAGGGTTCTCCAGAGAAACAAAAGCAACAGGTTGTAAAGATTGAGATTGAGAGGGAGAGGGAAAGGGTGAGAGAGAGAGATTGAGATTTATTTTAAGGAATTGACTCACATGATTTGGAGGCTTGGCAAGTCCAAAATGTGCAGGGTAAGCCAGCAGTCTGGAGACTCTGGAAGGAACTGCAATTTGAATCCAAAGGCTGTTGCTGGCAGAATTCTTTCTTACTTGGGTAAGTGAGTCTTTTTCTCTTAAGACCTAAACTCTACTGATTTAAATGTTAATCTCACTAAAAGATACCTTCACATAAGCATCTAGAAAAATGTTTGACCAAGTATCTGAGTCCCATGGTCCAGCCAAGTTGACACATTAACTATCACACAGGGAAAAAAGAACCACGGTCATTGTTCTGGGTATATGTGTTGAATAAGGGCTCATCTCTTTGGATTTAAGGTCATTCATTTTGGTCTCATGTCATTCAGTGATGCATATACCTTTTTATTCATGCTGTCTTTTATCTTTAATTAAGTATAAAGACTTCCAATCACATCACACAGAGACCATTTTACCCACTGCCCTGTTTGGCCACCAGTCTCTTGTCTCTCTTTCCAGCAATGGTGAGGCAGATACCCTTTCCACAGGGAAGAGAAAGCCATGGTTTGTTGCCTTTGCCAGGAACAAAAATGTCAGAGAGCTAGGTGGCAAAGCTGTTGCCTTTGGCATCTTTCACGTGAACTACATCACAGAGCCAGGATGTCTCTCTCTGTGGGTGATCACACCGATTCGTCCCAGGTTAGCACCCCAGTCACCACACAGATTCCCGGCGTCAAACTTGATGAAATCAGCCATCTTTCCAGTCTCCAAATCAATCTGACTGGTGTCATTCACTTTGAGAGGGGATCAGGATAGCAGACGGTGCGAGCATGATGGCTCACCAGATGAGGGATTTCTTTTGTCCCCACAAAGATCTTTCTCACTTTGCACAACTTATACTGGGCCTCTCAGGTGTAATCCGATGAACAGCAAAGCAAGCCTGGGTGTCATGGATCAGATGGACATTCTTCTCAGCCCTGTCAGTGCTGATGACATCCATCAAACCAGCAGGTAGGTTATACCAGTCCAGACCTTGCCATCGACCTTAATAAAACACTGCAAACAGGTCTTTTTCACTTCACCCCGTTAGGGCATACTACAGTCTGTTCCTTGGGAAATGATGAGAAGGAGACATTCTCTCTGCTTCTGGGGACCAGTGGACGGACGAGGGCAACACACTGGTCAGTTCATCCAGCACCCAATGCCTTGGAGCTGCTACGTGCTTCAGATGCTCTTGGGACCATGAGCCATCGCTACGCCAGGCACGAAAAGCCAGTGATGCATATACTTTTATTTCATGGCTGCTTTTTTTTTTTTTAATCTGGTTTTCATTTTTAGGAGGAAAAGCAGTCTTGAGAATCATCGAAGTTTGGGCTCTCTTTGCCACAGTGACTAATGTTTTTATAACTACCTCATTAGTATAAAGGTCTGTGGGAAAGTTTCTTCCTACACATTCAAGGAGGAAGAAAATTCAATGTCATCTGCTCATACAGACCTGAATCAAGAATCAAGACAGGCTACTCTCAGGACCAGATCTTATGGGAGCTAGAGAAGACACCTAAAATGTGAAGATGTTTTCACCTAAAAGTTCTCAACTGGTTTTACTTAGGACAGTCTAATCCATTTACTATAGAAAAGAAAGATCAGAGTTCAGCTGTGGCAGAAATAACCGCGAGCTACTCATTCTGTTTCAGAACACGACGCTGTTTCTTCTGCCAGGGACAGAAATGATACTCATATCTTGGATCCAACTCCTAATCATGTGGCCATGAGCAGGAAAAGTGAAGTCAGTCCTCGATGGGGCTGAGAAATCTCTTTGCCCTCATGGCTTTCTGGTTTCTCAGGAATATCAGCTGGGCAAGGATATGAATCTCCAGCAAGAGAATCAAGGGGATAGTGAGCTGAGCCAGCCAATAATCCTAGTCATGATTAATTAAATATCTATTTTGTACCAGATGCTGTTCTGAGTACCAGGGAGACAGGATGACAAAGCATGACTCCTGCTCCTCAGTGGGAGCAACGGGTGAGAGAGCTAGCTGGAAAGAGTTGACGAACACAAAGGAGTGCATGATTGTCGGAGGGTCAGGAAGTGTTTCCGAGAAGAGGTGACTTTTGACCTTCACCTTGGAAGGTGCTTTAGAGCTCAGCAGGAGGAGTAACAGGAAACAGAGGATTCCAGAAACTTGGAGTTTATTTATTAGTTACTCTTTTTAGTACTGATTATTGAAGTACTGAATATTCACTTAGAAAATATGCAAGGTGCCAGAAAATTATAAAGAAGTTAAAAAACAAACACTCCAAAAAATGACCCATAACTCTAATAGCTAGAGGCAATACTCTGGCAGTAATTACTTTGCCATAATTCCTTATTTTCTTTTTCTCTGCATTTTAATATAAAATTGTGTCTACACTGTATTTATGACTTTGTATATTGCTAATTCCCAAAATATATTCTATCACTAAAAACTTGTTAAACCAATATTTGACAGTTTCTTAAAATCTTACTAGATTTACCATAATATATATAAGCATTAATCTATTGTGGATTTTTGTGCTCCATATTTTCACTCATATAAAAGATGTCTTTGTGTGTAAATTTTGTTGTATTTTAGAAGTAGAAATCCTGGATTAAAGTATATGAATGTTATTAGTGCTCTTGATAACTAGCCATATTGTTTTCTAGAAAGTCTGCAATAATTTAAATTATCACTAGCAAAGTATAAAAGTGCCTTTCTTACCAAAGTCCTGTCAACATTGCATAGAATATTTTTAAGTGGATTTCAATAGATTTAGTAAAGTGCACTAATCTTAAATGTATAGCTCAATAGAATAGCATAATTTTTAAATATTTGATAATTAAATAGGAAAAAATATATTTCTTTTATTTCTAGTAAAATTAAATGTTTTATTATGCTTATTAGACTCTTGAATTTCCTCTTTTGTGAACTGCTGGCTCCTGCTATATATCTGTTGAAGTCTGAGTGATTTTGAAAAATCTGAATGTTCTATTTATATTTGCTGTAGATATTTTTCTCAGCTTGCTGTTTTTTTCCATTTTCTCTGTAAGGTTTTTTGACAGTCAAAGCTTTTATTGTTTCTATTGTTTGTGTGGGCAACTTTTTCAATCTTTTCCTTTGTGTTTTCTTTCAAGTAGAATTCAAAATATTTTTTAGATTTCTTTGAGACTTTTTTGTTTTGTTTAAAATCCAGATATTTGGGGGATTTTCCAGGTATCTTTATGTTAGTGATTTCTAGTTTAATTTCATTATTATCTGGGAATATTATTTGTATGATTTCTGTACTTCTAAATTTATTAAGGTGTGTTTTATAACCACAAATGTGGTCTATCTTGGTGAATAATCCATGTAAGTTTGAGAAGAATGTGCATTCTGCTGGTGTTGGATGAAGTATTCTATACATGTCAGTTAGATCCAGTTGACTGACAGCTCTGCTCAGGTTATCTGTAACCTTACTGATTTACTGCTTACTTGATATACTTACTAACAGAGGAACGATGACGTCTCCAACTGTAATGGTGGATTTGTCTATTGCTCTTTTCAGTTCTATCAGTTTTTTGTTGTTATTAAATTTTTATTTATTTGTCAGAGAAAGGGAAAGAGAGAGAGGCAGGCAGAGGGAGCTCCCCACTGAGATAGGAGCCCAATGCTCCTATCCCAGGACCTTGGGATCATGACCTGAGCTGAAGGCAGGTGCTTGACCCACCGAGCCACCCAGGTGTCCCTCAGTTCTATCAGTTTTTGACTCCTGTGTTTTAATGCTCATTGTTAGGTGTATATATGTTTAGGGTTGTTATGTCCTCTTGGAGAATTAAACCCTTTATCATTTATATAATGCCCCATTTTATTCCTGATAACTTTCCTTGCTCATATATTGACTTTGCCTGAAATGAATGTAGATATACTCCAGCTTTCTTTGATTAATGTTAGCATGGTATATCTTTCTCCATCCTTTACTTATAATCTAGCTGAGTGTTTACATATAAAATAGGTTTCCTACAATTGGGTCTAATTTTTTTAATCCACACTGACCATCTCTGTCTTGAAGTGGTGCATTTAGACCATTTGCATTCAGACTTTTAAAGTGAGAACCTGGTAGGGTTCCTGGAGAAAAAGACCACCAAAATGTAGGGGCTCCCCCCAGACTGTGGTCCCCAGGATTTTCCCACTCAGTTCACAATTAAGGCTCTGGAAATTCATTCAAAATTACCATTTAAATCTTTGGTTGCCTGGGTGGCTCAGTTGGTTAAGTGTCTGAACAGCTCAGGTCAAGATCTCAGGGCCCTGGGATTGAGCCCCACGTCAGGACTCCCTGCTTGGTGGGGAGTCTGCTTCACCCTCTCCCTCTGCCCCTACCCCGTTCCTGCACTCTCTCTCTCAAATAAATAAATAAAATCTTTAAAAAAATAAATATATAATTCCTAATTGACCAATGTCAATGGAAATTTAGGCAAGGAGATAGTGACTCAACACATCTAAAAGACCATTTGTTTTCCGGTACACAAACATGGCACAAGCATTCTGTCTAAAACGTATCTGTGAAGCTTCCCTGTAAAATGGGTTTGTTTCTATGGACACTAAGAACATGCTTCCGCTTTACACCTACAGAAGACCTCACAGAGCCAAGCCCTGGGAGCAGAAAGCCAAGCAGAAGTGACTTGAAAGGCAGAGTGGCTAAAGAGAGTGGTCTTTCCTGCAGCCCCTTGGGCTATGCATCTGGGGAGAGCAGCTGGCTCTAAGAGTCCCTCAGAAAACAGCAATCTAAGCATGAATTTTATATCTTATACCCAAAGCACCCTCCCTTTATCCTGCTTATGTCTTTGTCTGTATCTATTTCAAGCTACCGGGTTTACAGATCTGGCCAACGGCACACCGTGTCATGACGTCATAAAGGAATTTCACAGTTCCTGTGTATACCTCCTACCTTCTGACTGTGGCAAGTGACTAAAGGTTCCAGTCCAGTTTGGAGCACAGTAAAAATCGGGGCAGCTCTGAGTGGGGTCACTGAACAGCCTCTCGCAGCTCAACAATAGGGCTAATAAGTGCATTGTCCTGATTGTATTACCACAAGACTTGAGCCACAACAAAACAGCAGTAATCCAGACGGTAAGGTACCGGCTTAATGATGGACATATAGATTAATGGAATAGAACTGAGATCCAGAAATAAACTCTTACATTTTCCATAAGGATGTCACGGCAATTCAATGGGGAAAGAATAGTCTCTCAACAAATAGTGCTGAGACAATTGGATGTTCACATGCGAAAGAATGAAGTTGGACCATTATTTCACAAAATACAAAATATAAAAATTAACACAAAATGGATTAAAGACGTAAATGCAAAAGCTAAAGCTATAAAACTCTTAGAAGAAAACCTAGGCATAAGTCTTCATCACCTTGGGTTAGGCAGTGGTTTCCTACATATGACACCAAAAAGCACAAGTGACAAAAGGAAAACAGACTTTAGAAAAAACTAAAACTTGTGTGTTTCAAAGGATACTATCAAGAAAATGAAAACACAAGGAGTAGAAGAAAATATTTGTAAATCATATATTTATAATTAAGGAATTGCATTTTGAATATATAAAGAAGTCTTAAAACTCAGCAATGAAATAAAAATAATCCTTGAATCTTAGAACCCAAATCTTGGTTTCTAATACTGTTCTTCAAGGGCATCAATGAAAGGAACAGGACTCCCTGGAGAAATGGTTCGTTCTAGGACTGACGCAAGAAATATACAAAATGCGGGGGCACCTGGGTGGCTCAGTTGGTTAAGTGGCTGACTCTTGGTTTAAGCTTGGGACATGATCTCTCTGTCGTGGGATCCAGCCCCGCGTCAAGCTGTGTACTCAGGACAGTCTGCTTCAGGTTCTCGCTTTCTCCCTCCCACTCATTTTCTCTCTCCCAAATAAACAAACAAAAGAAAGAAAGAAAGAAAGAAAGAAAGAAAGAAAGAAAGAAAGAAAAAAAGAAAGAAAGAAGGAAGGAAAAAGAAATACACAAAAGGGGCCTGGAGCATCTTATAGTGCCAGAGAGTAAGGAAGTGCTCACACACACACACACACACACACACACACACACAGACACACACACACTAATGGGGATATGCTGAAGGGACTGAGGAACCAACTGAAAGACTTCCCAATGGCTGAAGTTGGAACATTTGAGCAATAAAACAGATAAAGTAGTATTGGGTTATAAACCAAAATATAAAATAAATATCCATGAGTCTATACGAATACAATAGGTAGATAAATAGATAAGAAGAGACAAATCTTATGCACAGAGAAATTCCAAATAATTTATGTAGATATTCTGTCCTCAGGAGGTGGCTCATAACTCCTACTCCTTAGCTATGGGCTATGCACGGCGACTTCCTTGGAAAGAGTATAGCATGGAAAAGGGAGAGGAAAGAAACTACAAATGCTGTCTCCGCCAGGCGATCTTGATTAGTTAATATTAACAATGAGAAGCCATGTCATAGCACATGATGAAAATGGCACTTCACCTCTGTGGCCTTACCCCTCAAAGCACATTACCCCAGTCTTATCGTGAGAAAAACCTTGGAAAATCCCAATAGAACATTCTCTGAAACACTTGACCAGTATTTCTCAAAACTGTTGAGGTCATCAAAAACAAGGAACATCTGAGAAACTACCACCGACAAGAGGAGCATGAGACATGACAAGTAAATGCAATGTGGTATCCAGGATGGGACCCTGGAATAGAAAAAGGACATTAGGTAAAAACTGAGGAAATCTGAATAAAATATAGATTTTAGTCAATAATAATGCATCAATACTGCTTCACTAATTATAACAAATGTATCATACTAATGTAAGATGTTAATAAAAGGGGAAACTAGGTACAGAGTGTAAGTGAACTCTCTGTACTATCTTCACAATTTTTCTGTAAATCTAAAGCTGTCCTTAAAAAGTTTGTTTTAGGGGCGCCTGGGTGGGTCAGTCATTAAACATCTGCCTTCGGCTCAGGGTGTGATCCCGGGGTCCTGGGATCGAGCCCTGCATCGGGCTCCCTGCTCTGCTGGGAGCCTGCTTCTTCCTCTCCCACTCCCCCTGCTTGTGTTCCCTCTCTCGCTGGCTGTCTCTCTCTGTCAAATAAATAAATAAAATCTTTAAAAAAAAAAGTTTGTTTTAAAAAGACACAATAGGGGCACTTGCGTGGCTCAGTCGGTTAAGCATCTGCCTTTGGCTCAGGTCATGACCTCAGAGTCTGGGATCAAGCCCATGTGGGGTTCCCTGCTCAGCTGGGAGCCTGCTTCTCCCTGTGCCTTTGCCCCTCTCCCCACTTGTGCACGCACTCTCTCTCTCTGTCAAATAAATAAAATCTTTTTTTTTAAATGACGCAATATACAAAGTTTAAAAAAACCACAATTTAAAAATGGGCAAAGATCATGGGACTCCAGGTGGCTCAGTCAGTTAAGCGTCTGCCTTCAACTCAGGTCACGATCCCAGCATCCTGAGATCAAGTCCCACATTGGGCTCCCTGCTCAGCGGGGAGCCTGCTCTCCCTGTGCCCTCCACTCCCCCTGCTTGTGCTCTCTCCTCTCTCTCTCTCTGACAAATAGATAAAATCTTTAAAAAAAAAATAAAAATGGGCAAATATCTGAAAAGACATTTAGCCAAAAGAGATCTCCAAATGACCAATAAGCACGTGAAAAGATGCTCGACACCATTTGCCTATCTATAGGGAAATGCAAATGAAAACCACACTGAGACACCACATCACACCCACTAGGATGACCACCAAAATGGCAGACAGTAACTACAGTTGGAAAGGATGCAAAGGAAACGGAACCCTCAGACGTTGCTGGTAGAAGTTAAAATCCTACAGCATGTTCGGAAAACAGTTGGGCAGCTCCTAAAAAAGTTAAACATAGAGCAACCATATGACCCAGCAATTCCACTCCTAGTTATATAGCCAAGAGAATTTAAACTGTATGTTCATATAAAAACTAATATGTGAATGTTTAGAGCAGTATTACTCATAGTAGCTGAAAAGTGGAAAAACCCAAATATCCATCAATTGATGAATGGGTAAACAAAATGTTGTATGTCAATATAGTGGAATATTAGTCAGCTATAAAAAGGAATGAGGAATTTTTTGTAAATTCCAGTGTGGTCAACCTACAGTGTTATATTAGTTTCAGGTGTACAATATACTGATTCAACAGTTCCATAGATTACTAGTGCTTATCATGATAAGTGCACTCTTAATCCCCTTCACCTGTTTCCCCTGTCCCCCCACCCACCTCCCCTCTGGTAACCATTGCTTTGTTCTCTATAGGTTTGAGTCTATATTTCAGCTTGCCTCTTTTTTCTTTTTTTTTTTTTCTTAAATTCCACATATGGGTGAAGTCATGTGGTATTTGTCTTTATCTGACTTATTCCACTTAGCATTATACCTTCTGGGTCCATCCATGTTGTTGCAAATGACAAAATTTCATTTTTTTCTATGGCTGAATAATATCCAATTTTATACATATACTACTTTTCTTTATCGATCTAAGGATGGACACTTGGGCTGCTTCCATAATTCGGCTATTATAAATAATGTTGCAATAAACATAGGAGTGCATACATCATTTTGAATCAGTGTTTTGTGTTCTTTGGAACACCCAGTAGTGGAATTAGTGGATTAGATGGTAATTCTATTTTTAATTTTTTGAGGAACCTCCACACTGTTTTCCACAGTGGCTGTACCAGTTTGCATTCCTACCAACAGAGCATGAGGGTTCCTTTTTTTCTGCATCCTCGCCAACACTTGTTTCCTGTGGTTTTGATTTTAGCCATTTTAATAGGTATGAGGTGAAATCTCATTGTGGTTTTGATTTGCATTTAAAAGGAATGAAATATTAATATAGGCTAATACATGAATGAACCTTGAAAACATTCTGCTAGGTGAAAGAAGCCAGACACAAAAGGCTATATACCATATGATTGTATTTCTATGAAATGTCCAGAATAGACAAATCCATAGAGACAGAAAGCAGATTAGTGGTTTCCAGAGGCTGGGGGAGTGGGAAATGGGGAATGACTACTAGTGAATTTCTGGAATTCAGTAGTGGCAAAATTTTGTGAATATACTGAAATATACAAAAATCTAAAGTTATATATTTAAAAATAATAAACTAAGAAAGGTAAGATTCCAGCTGTACTATGAACTATTCTCACTATTTTCCTCCAAAGAAAGGAGGAAGACACATGACACTATGATATGCTCTTTATAGAGAAACTAAGGCATCAAGTGGACAGCCGAGCTGCCATCATCTTGATCAGAAATTATCGGGCACCTACTTTCGGTAGGACATGTATGAACCATGTCCTTACAGAAGGTAATGCAGGAAAGAACATTCTCTCCCTTCATTGAGTGGGGGGTTCCAGGATTAACACAGAGGTCATTTCTATTAAAATAACTAATGGAAGCTCAGTTGACTTTGACCACTTATTTAGAAAACTGCAGGCTGGTTATGACTTCTTGTATCAGAATTGGCTCTTAATGCAGCTGAAAACATGAGATCTACTCAGCGCTCACCATTTGTACAGTTCCATAGAGTAGCCCCCATTTCCATGGGCAAATGGAATAAAATTCCAGAAGTCAGACTTGAGCAATGAACACCTACCACAAGTGATGCTTTTTTGTTTGTTTGTCCAGGTCAAAGAACCAATGCTTCAGCATGAGTTTTTTTTTTCACTGGGAAGAGAAGAGAGGCTACCTCGTTTCCCACTCCTGAGGAAAACAATGTTAGATAAGAAGACCAGAAGCATGGCTTGAATCTTCTATTTCTTATTTTATTGATTTTTGAGTGTACAACTTAATAGATGTTATGTATTCACAAAGTTGTGCCCCTATCGAATTCTGGAAATTTTTCATTGCCCCCAAAAGAAACCCTATACCCTGTAACGGTCATTAAAGCAATGAAGAAAATGCACATGGTGTCAGCATGAAGATTCCCTCACAGCACAGCGAGAGACTGTACTATGGCTGACCTGTGTTCGCAGGTGCTGGCAGGGAGAGAGCCGCACCTGAGCCCCACCTGAGGGAACAGCCATGTGTAAGTTGTATCAGTGACTCAAAATCAAATCAAGTGCTTGTCTAATTTGCTTTCCCTGTATGTCTTTTTTCTTCTCTCCTGCTCTCTCCCCATCTCTGCAATTTCTCCTCCTTTGCCACGACCATCTCTCCCACCATACACTCTCTCCTTTCCTCTCTTTTTCATGCTCAGAAATACTGAGACCTCACTGACTCTTCTCCCCATTTCCATCCCCTTCTCTAGGCTCTTCTTCCTCTGCTCATCTCTCAAAATGTTGATGTTTTATGTTCGTGTGTGCATGTAGAAAAAAAGACAGAAGTAAGTGTTAGTCTGCATGACTCCCTGGTTGGCCAAGAACAACAGAAACTACAAATGTCCCTTAAATATTAGTCCCCCCCTCTCCTTAAAATAAAACAGAAGTGCTTCGTGTGAATGAGGAAAGTCAGGTAAGGAGTTACTAACTATTCAGTATCAGAAAAGGAAAACCTCCTTTGTCTCTTTTATGGTTCAAGGCAGAGTTATTCCCTGTGACTCGAGATTAGTTATTCCATATTTCCCATAACTTAGCTGATTTTTAAGCAGGGGGGTGATTTTTTAAAAGATTCATAGATTGAATCTCTGATTAAAACATAATCTCTGATAAAATGTTAAAAAACATAAAAACCAACAAGTGAATGTACTATATATGCTCACTTTCCCAAAAAGAAAAGTCACCAACGGTTTTCAAAGGTGACAGCATGAACTTGGGCGCAGAACATTGTGTGTGACTGTGAACTTCTCCTGCTCCGTGTCCTCTCCGTGCCACCAACGAGCCAGGCCCTCAAAGGTACGAGTGCCCCGGGCTGCTGAGGACACCACACCGCTCCTGCCCTTTCACATGCGGTCAGCATCACAAGCTAAGTTCTTGTGAGTGTTTTAACTCAAAGGTATACTGTTGCGAAGAAAGAGACTAGATTCAGAGGGAAAATTAGAAATGACCAAAGCTGCAAAAGCAAGACAGGAGTGCCTTTGAGCTCGTGGACCAGTAGCCCTTCGTGAGCTCTCTGTGAGGGAAGGGCTCAGCTTCTAAAACGGTGTAACTGTTCAGCTTTAAAATGCCACAAAAATTTAAAACACCCTGTATCTCCAACTTATTCATGTATCTTGTAAGGTGAACAACAACAACGAAAAGTAACTTCAATCCCCCATATCTATCCAGTTTCTTCACCCAAGCTTCTTCTGGTAGAAAATCTGGAAACACTCATCACAAATGCCTTATAATACCACGTTGTCACAATTTTAAAAATAAAGATGAGTGGGGACAATAGACTCTGCCCCCCGGAGCAGACGCTCACAGCAAATCCCAGTAGCTCTGAGCCAGTTTCCCTAACTATGATTTATTTATTTATTTATTTATTTATTTATTTATTTATTTATTTATTTATTTTAGAAGATCTATTTATTTGAGGGGGGTAGGGGCATAGGGAGAGGGAGAGATAAAGTCAAGCAGACTCCTTGCTGAGCATGGAGCCCAAAGCAAGACTCAATCTCATGACTCTGAGATCATGACCTGAGCTAAAACCAAGAGTTGGATGCTCAACCGATTGGGCCACCCAGACTCCCCGCCCAACTATGATTTAGAAGAACTGGACTGGAGGGACACCTGGGTGGCTCAGCTGGTTAAGCGTCTGCCTTTGGCTCAGGTCATGATCCCAGGGTCCTGGAATCAAAGTTCCACATCGGGCTCCTTGCTCAGTGGGGAGCCTGCTTCTCCCTCTGCCTGCTGCTCCCCCTGCTTGTGCTTGTGCTCTCTCTCTCTCCCCCTCTCTCTGACGAATAAATAAATAAAGTCTTTAGAAGAACCGGACTGGAGCATTTCTTTTTCTTCTTTTCTTTTCTTTTTTTTTCCCCTTTGGTGATTTTATTTGAGACGAAGTGGGAGAGGGCACAATGAGATCTATGCATCCATAAAGATAAATGAGGATCTTCTGTAGGTACAATAACAAATGCTTTCCTACAATTTGCTCTCTATTTAGCATTCTACCACTAGTTTTTTTTTAAAGAAGCAGGGGAGAATTTACTTCGGTCTATATCTCTGGGAGAATATGTTGTGGCTGATGGGAAACAAAGAGTGGCAACTGGAATTCAAAATCCGATCTTTATTATCGAGAAAGCTCATATTGAGAAGACAGCTCAGGTATGTGTCAACAGTGGGCTTTCCAATATTGAACCCAGAAGAAAGCAGTTTTGCCCCCCTGAAATGGCCCCCTACAAGCCTCCCCATGTGGGAGCCAACCCTGTGCGTTTTCCAAGATGGAGTTGTAGAGTAAAAAATCTGTTGCTGGAGTCATCTTTGCTCCCAAAAGGAAGGAGAAGGAAAGGACTGAGCTCCGCACACCATTTTTTCTCCCAAACTCATCAGTCATGCAACTCACTCCATTCTGAGGGAAGGAGAAAGGAAGAGAGTTAGGGAAAAAACCTCTTCATGTAAACCCTGTGAGTGAGCAAGCAATGTTCTTCCCATCTGGGCCCTACTAGGGAAGACAAGAGATGGATAACTCTGCAGGCTTCTAGAAACAGGTGCTAGATGATGGCGGAACATGAACTGAAGGAGACCATGAACTGGGTTCCCTATTGCATTTAAAATCTTAAACTATGGGATTATATTCCCCATTCAAATATAAATAAAAATAAGGAAAAATATCTCCATGTGATTCTGTGCAGGTCATTGAGAGCTGCAAGAAACGATAGAAGAAACAAAACCAAATTTATGCATCATTTGCTTCACAACTGGTGAAGGGAATGAAATTTTACCTAATTTGGTATAGTCAGAAAATGTTTCCTCATAACAGTTAGGCTACACAGAAAGGATGACCTCTCTAGCCATGTTTTTGGACCTTGTGCATGAAATGAATTGTTGGCTCATCAAGGGACTGCATCAGGGTTCAAGAGGGCAGGTGCGGACTTGACGTGTGAGGAATCATGGGTCTAGAGAGGGACGCAATACGACCGGGAAACACCTTCCCCACCCCCGTGGCTCATACAGAGTGAACAAATAGCCTTGAGAATGCTCTGGGCGAAGAGCTCGTGTTGCTCAATATTACAACGTTAAGGAATGTTGTTCCCTGCCCTGAGGGGACCCTTCTCCTCACCTTACCAGCTGGGATTGGTCCCATGAAGCCGGGTCGGCCCATGCAAACACAAGTGGACTCGTGCTAGTCCTCATCATGTGCCCCTTGAGACTGACCTCTTCTTGGCTTCTTGGACACTGACCATATGGTGAAATGGAGAAACAGTTCAGGAGCTCTCGCCTTGACTCCGCTATTCGGGACCAGAAAGGTGAAGATTTTAAGACTACTCCTCTATGCTAAAAAATATACATTGAGTTTGTTTATTTTTCTGTTCGTTTTCATACCCTTTTCTACTTATGTTCCCACATTTCTGATAGACTCCGGAGTGCCAAACCAGGCATATTTTTAAAACGGTTGCTATAAATAGGTCATGAGAGGCAACCAAGGAAAATGTCACCAACTCTCAGTGGCACTGAAAGTAATGTTTCAACGAATAATTGACTCCAAATGCTTCCTTGCTGGGCAGGAAAATGCCGAGGCAACAGTGGAAGATGCTTAACGTTCCAAATTCAAAAAGGGCATTTAGGACCACCGTCAAACCCTGCCCTCCCTCCTGTCCTCCGACTTCCTCCCATGGAGAAATCAGGCGTCTGAATTGCTTTGCTGTATTTGAAGGAGTGTCATGTAATTTTGATTCTGAGTTTTCCAGTTAGGATAAAGGAAGCCGGGGAATAAACTGTCAGTGAAGGGGGAAAAAGGAGAAGGAAAGCAGTGGTAAGAGAAAGTGTAAAAGAAATAGAGGGATGTTAACACCAACACACAAAACCCACCTCCTCTCTCTAACACTGCAGGATGAAGTGGCTTTTGAACTAGTGGCTGCAAACCCCTGACTTGGGCACGTAGCTACTGACCAGGATCTCGGCCTCTCCAGCAGGAGCTGCTCCCTGGACCAAAGGAATGTTGTACGGAGGTTTTCCCTTCTCCATGTGATATTATATCCTTTCTAAATTTGTGGGGTTAAAATGTTCTTTCTCTCTCTTTTTTTTTTTTTTTAGTTACCTTTTGGAGATAGTAGATGCTGGTTGCTTTTTTTGTTTGTCTTTTGAGGGTTTTTGCTAGATCTTTTTCAATTTCCAATTTGGAAATACATTATTCGGGGTTTTCTGAACTTGCCTGACTATACAACTCTTTTATTGAAAAGCACTTAATAAAAACTTTTTTTCTATTAATAATTTTTTTTCCTATTTTTCTATTAACCATGTTTGCTAGTTGCTTTTATTTTGCTCCACTTGGCAAAATGAAAAAGTTGGGAAACTCCCCTGGCCAATTTTAGGAATGCATACCTTACTGACCTATGAAATCCAGTAACGTGGGGAACATTTGTTTAAAAATGTCTGCCAAAGGGGTATCACAGGAAGCCAAGTCCAATGTCAATAAAATGTGTTCAAAAGAGGTATGACTGTCAACTGTACTTCAATAATAATTTTTTTTGTAATGACTATAGTTTCCATGATACAAAAAGAAAAAAACCCAGATATCTCAAAACAACAGTGGAGCAGCTTAGAGGTGTAAAAATAATCCTTTTAAACTGCAAATAATGTGCGAACATGTCACTCCTTGAAAAACGAGACAGGAATAGTTAATGAAAAGTCTGTTTGAGGGGTACCCGGTGGCTCAGTCAGTTAAGCATACAACTCTTGCTTTCGGCTCAGGTCATGATCTCAGAGTCATGGGATGGAGCCCGCCTCAGGCTCCGTGCTGAGCGTGGAGCCTGCTTAATATTCTCTCTCCCTCTGCCTCTGCCCCTTCCCCCCATTCATGCTGTCTCTCAAAAAAATAAAAAATTAAATAAATAAATTCTAGTGAGTTAACATAGAATGTAATATTAGTTTCAGGTGTAGAATTTAGTGACCCCTCACTTACATACAAACCCAACACTCATCACAAGTGCCCTCGTCAATACCCACCACCCACTTAATCCATCCGCCCCGCCCACCTCTCCTCCAGTAACCCTCAGTTTGTTCTCTACACTTAAGAGTCTGTTTTCCGATTTGCCTCTTTTTTCCCCTCTATGTTCATCTGTTCTGTTTCTTAAATTCCACATATGAGTGAAATCA
The DNA here is from genome assembly GCF_024610735.1 of Ursus americanus. Lineage (NCBI taxonomy): Eukaryota > Metazoa > Chordata > Mammalia > Carnivora > Ursidae > Ursus > Ursus americanus. The sequence continues at coordinate 5,374,366 of NC_142134.1, read as the reverse complement.
TATGGTATTTGTCTTTCTCTGACTGACTTATTTCGCTTTGCGTAATACACTCTAGCTCCATCCGCATCATTGCAAATGGCAAGATTTCGTTCTTTCTTATGGTTGAGAAAAGTCTAGTTGTGATTAAAGACTGCTGGCTTCATAAATCATTTTCTTGCTTTAATAGTTGTAATAATCACCTATTAAAAAGCCAAAATAGCAATTTTCTTTTATTTCAACAATTTCAGTAAAAAGAGCAAAACATTAATACAGTTTAACACTTTTCTTTCCTGCAGTCAAAAAAACCTATTTTACCCACAAGTGTTAATAACGCAGTAATGGCATTAGTCTCTATACTTTCCTTCTAATATATTTTAGGATTCAAGTCTTCACTACTAACCGTAAACCCAATTACCTGCATGTCTTGCTCCCTGGACAAATTTCTAAGAGAACAGACCTAAAGTCTAATACCAAGATCTGAGTGTAGTCCCCTAAAGGGCTAGAACAATGGTCTGGATATCATTAAAGAACCAGGGTATTGGACAGTAATTCAGAAATTTCTTGGTTCACCATTGCTCAATGGTGTTTCTAGCACATGCTTTTCAATAAAAGAGTTGTATAGTCAGGCAAGTTTAGAGATCCTAAATAATGTAGTTCCCCCTTGGAAATTCACAATATATATCAGCACATTAAAGGTTCTGTGAAGTCCTGTACTAAAGAAACCTCTTTAACTTGGTTTGATCCAATTTTCCCAAATTTTCTTTAGCACTTAGCATTCATGAATGAAACACACTTTGGAAAACAGTGATCTAATACAACTTATTTTAGTGGTTGAAAAACTAGGACCAGAAAAAGGTTAAGAGACTTGCTCAAGGTTACCCAGGTGGGTAGTAGCAGTCAATCCCAGAACCCAGACCTCCTGGATCCAATACAGGGCACTTTCTGTTATGACATGCTCCCTTTCTTCCACCTCATAAAAACTTTGGAAATTATTATGGAAAGTCTGTTATGAAAATGAAACCAAGAAAACCCAAGTGGATACAAAGTATGTTCTTATTGATTTCATGCCTTTCCAGTTGATGTTATCATAACATTTTTTAAAAGCTTGGAGGTGTATAAATAAGGAAGGAGGGATGCTTGTAATTGATAGATGGTGTGGGGAAGTTGCCTTCCCCTCAGGCTGCTGTTATTCAGATTATGTTTATAGCTATGAAAAGTTGAAATAAAGATGTTTGCTTCTAAGTAACAAACTTACGCCCTCTGTACCTCAGGATCGAATTAGAAGGGGCTGGACTGTGTGAACCGGATACTATGTCTCAGAGATTATTTCCGGCATGTGTGTGACAACTGATCCTTAAAATGCAAAATAAACACTGAACAATGTAAGCTCACCACAAAACATGGTCATGCTTAGGTAGTGAACCCTAATACCATGAAATGGAATTTTAGCATTTAGAAACTTCTAAACCTTATATTATTGAACCTTAATTTTAAAAAATACTCTTAAAATGTTTTAGAAATAATGATCATGTAGCATTAGCGTCCCATATCAGGATAGAAATTAGTTACGCACTTCCTATGAGTTTGGAATACTGTGAAATGGTTCATAATAGAGTAGCCAGATGACTTCCATTGGTCCCTTGAAAAAGGCTTTAGTGACCCATTTTGTACCAATGGGTTAAGAAAAAGAAAAACAAACCTACTTCCAATTTGATGATTCTTTTTATCGTGTAGAAGCCACTTTTGAGAGATACCTAAGAAAGCTTTATAAAAGTTTTTAAGATATACATCTCCAAATTATCCCACATAAAAATCTCGTGATGGGGAGGGAATAGAATTTCAGGATGGTCTTCACGTAGTTCATATAATTATTGACAGATGTGGTTAGTGACACTTTGTTCAAAAAATGTGCGATTTTTTTATAAAGATTTATTTTATTAGATGTTTTCAATGCTACTGCTAATATTTTAAATTTCATTTTCTAACTGCTAGTTAATGATATAGGAAAATATAATATGACCTTTATAAACTGCTTATGAACCCAGGAACCTCACCAAACTCTAAGTTCATAATATTAATATCTGTGAATAATGACATTTTTTCCCTACTCCTATGCATTTCTATTTCCAGATTATTGCTCTTTCTAGGACCTCCAATGCAATGTTGAATTGAAGTGGACACCTTTCTCTTGCTCCCATTTGCAAAGGAAAATCTTTTCACTTTTTCTAAACATAAAACCTGTTGTAAATTTTGATAGATTTTGAAGCTTAAGACAACTCCCTGCTATTCCTAATTTACTAACAGTATTTTTTAAATCATGGATGTTGAATTTAATCAAATTCTTTTTCTGCATCATTTGTGACAATCTTACGATTTTTCTTCTTCAATCTACTAATTGGTGAGTTATGCTGATAAATTTTCTGATGTTAAACCAACCTTGAAATCTTCACATAAATCCAAGTTGATGAAGATATATTATCTTTTTTACATTTTGCTGAATTTGTTTTGAAATTATTTTGTTTAGGATATTTGCATTCTTACACTATATGTTGTTGTTTGGGGGGGTGGGGAGGGACAAAAGGAGAGGGAGAGAGAGAGAATCTCAAGCAGGCTCCACACCCAGCACAAAGCCCAACTCGGGGCTGGATCTCCTAATGCTTAGATCATGACCCTGAACCGAAATCAAGAGTCAGATGCTTAACCGACTAAGCCACCCAGGTGCCACCTTACACTATATATTAACTAATTTGAATTTAAATAAAAACTTAAAAAAGAAGGGGAGAAAAGGATATTTGCATCCATGTTAATAATTGAACTAATTTTCTTTTTTTTTTTTTTTAAGATTTTTTATTTATTTATTCGACAGAGATAGAGACAGCCAGCGAGAGAGGGAACACAAGCGGGGGGGGTGGGAGAGGAAGAAGCAGGCTCATAGCGGAGGAGCCTGATGTGGGGCTCGATCCCACAATGCCGGGATCACGCCCTGAGCCAAAGGCAGACGCCCAACCGCTGTGCCACCCAGGCGCCCCCTGAACTAATTTTCTTTTCTCATCTTGTCCTTGTTGGCTTTTTCTAAATTTTGAATTTTTTCAAGATTTTGCTAGACATAAAATAAGTTGGAAAGTTTTACCTCATTTTCTATTTTCTGGAAGAGTTTACAAGATTTGGGTTGTTTCTACCTAAATGTTTAGCAAAATTAATATTTTATAACATCTGGGCCTGGATATTTTTGTGTGATAGGGTTTTTTTTAAAGATTTTATTTATTTAAGAGAGAAAGAGAGCAATAGAAAGAGAGCACAAGCGGAGGGGGAGGGGCAGAGGGAGAGGGAGAAGCAAAATCCCTCCTGAGCAGGGAGCCCAACGCAGGGCTTGTTCCCAGGACCCCGGGATCATGACCTGAGCAGAAGGCAGACGCTTAACCGACTGAGTCACCCAGGTGCCCCTGTGATATGTTTTTAATGATAAATTCAGTCCTTTAGCAGCAATATGACTCTTCAGGTTTCCTTTTTCTTCCACAAGTTTATGAAGTTGCATTTTTATTGGAATTTGTCTATGTCAATCAAATTTTCAATTTTACTGATATAAAGTTGTCAAAAATATCCACTTATCTTTTTCAGTGTTTGTAAGATCGAAAATGATATCCTCCTTTACATTCTTGGTCTTGATTATTTCTGCTTTCTTTTTCAATGAGACTGAACAGATTAAGCTGGTCTGACTGCTTGCCCTGCCCACCAGTAAAAGTCTCTCAGGGGACAAAGAAGGGAGAGAACACTGCGGGTCCAACAGATGGACTGGGGGCAGGCTTCAGGTGTGACTCTGGGCCCCAACCAACTATAAGCCCATGGTGGCCCCAGACTAGCCCCTTACCAGCTCAGAGAACAAAGCCTGCCCGGTATGCCCACCACAGGCCCCAAGCAACTATAAGCCCATGGCGGCCCCAGACTAGCCCCTCACCAGCTCAGAGAACAAAGCCTGCCCGGTATGCCCACCACATGCACAGTGGGCCATTGCAGCCAGCTGGACTAAAGGCAAAAGCTGCTTAGCCGCACCAGTAGAGCACAGGCAACCCCTGGAAGACACCCCTGAAGTGCCTGGTTCTGGTGAACAGGGGACAGACAGCTACAAGACACGACAGGCCCTCTTCTTCATAAGGCCACTACTTTCAAGATCAGGAGATGTAAAGACTCTCCTAATACCTAGAAACACGGAGAGTTACACAAAATGAGGAGACAGAGGAATATGTCCAAAATGAATGAACAGGACAAAGTCACAGCAAAAGAGTTCAATGAGATGGAGATAAGCAGAATGCCTGATGGAGAATTCAGAGTAACTATCATAAGGACACTTACTGGAATTGAGAAAAGAGTGGGGGATCTCAGTAGGACCTTCAACAAAGAGATAGAAAATATTTAAAAAAGGACCATTCAGAGATGAACAACTCAATAACTAAAATTAAAAATATACTTAAGGGAATCAGTAACAGATTAGAGGAGACAGAAGAACAGATCAGTGACCTGGGAGACAGTAATGGAAAGCAACCAAGTTGAACAGAAAAAAAAAAAAAAGAGGAATAATAAAAAATGAGAATAGGTTAAGGAAACTCGGCAACATCATCAAGCATAATAACATTCACACTGTAGGGATCCCAAAAGAAGAGAGAAAAAAGAGGGTAGAAAATTAATTTGAAGAAATAGTAGCTGAAAACTTCCCAAATCTGGGGAGGGAAACAGATATCCAAATCCAAGAGGCACAGAAAGCCCAACAAAATCATCCCAAGGAGGCCCACGTCAAGACAAATAATAACTAAAATGGCAAGATGCAGTGATAAAGAGGGAATTTTAAATGCAGCAAGAGAAAAGATAATTTACATACAAAGGAAATCCCATAAGGATATTAGCTGATTTCTCAGGAAAAGGCCAGAAGGGAGTGGCACGATATATTCAAAGTGCTAAAAGGAAAAAACCTGCAACCAAGAATATTCTAATGGGCAAGGTTCTCATTCCAAATAGAAGGACAGATAGTTTCCCAGACAAACTAAAGGTAAAGGAGTTCATCACCAGTAAACCAGGCTTACCAGAAATGTTAAAGGAAATTCTTTGAGTGGAAAGAAAAGGCCATAATTAGGAGTAAGAAAATTATGAAAGAAAAAAAATGCCACAGGTGACATGCAAACATAATAAAAGCAGTAGATTCATCACTTATAAAACCAGATGGAGGCTGAAGCACAAAAGCAGTAAAATCAGTTATATTTACAAAAATCAGTTGGGGGTGCCTGGGTGGTTTAGTCGGTTAAGTGACGGATTCTTGATTTCAGCTTAAGTCATGATCTCAGGGTTGTGAGATTGAGCCCCACATCAGGCTCCACACTTGGCGGGGGGGGGGGAGTTTGCTTGAGATTCTCTCTCTCTCTGCCCCTCCTTCCACTCATATTCTCTCTCTCCAAAATAAATAAATCTTCTAAAAACTCAGTCAAGGGATTAAAAAATATGAGGATGTAAAGTATGACATCATATACATAAAACATGGGGAGTAAAAATTTAGTGCTTTTAGAATGGAATGGTTCAAGCTTGAGATACCATCAACTAAATATAGACTGCTATGTGCATAAGACAGTATATGTGAACCTAATGGTAATCACAAATCAAAAACCTATAATAGGGGTGCCTGGGTGGCACAGGGGTTAGGCGTCTGCCTTTGGCTCAGGGCGTGATCCTGGCGTTCTGGGATCGAGCCCCACATCAGGCTCCTCCGCTATGAGCCTGCTTCTTCCTCTCCCACTCCCCCTGCTTGTGTTCCCTCTCTCACTGGCTATCTCTATCTCTGTCAAATAAATAAATAAAACCTTAAAAAAAAACTTATAATAGATATGCAAAAAATAAAGAGAAAGGAATCTAAGCATATCACTAAAGAAAGCCATCAATCCAAGGGAAGAGAACAAGAGAAGAAAGAAACAGAGAAGAATTATAAAAACAACCATAAAACAAGTTACAAATTGGTAATAAGTACATACCTATCAATAATAATTTTGAATGTAAATGGACTAAATGCTCAAATCAAAAGACGTAGGGTGACTGAATGGATAAAAAAGCAAAACTCATTTTTATGCTGCCTACGAGAGACTCACTTCAGACCTAAAGACATGTGCAGATTGAAAGTGAGGGAATGGAAGAACATTTATCATGCAAATGGAAGCGAAAAGACGGCTGGGGTAGCAATACCTATAGCCGACAAAATAGACTTTAACACAAAGACTGTCAACTAAGAAATTGGAAGAAAACTGAGAGCTTTTATTCTAAGATCAGGAACAAGACAAGGATGTCCATGCTCACTACTTTTATTCAACCTAGTATCAGAAGTCCTAGCTGTAGCAATCAGACAAGAAAAATACATAAAAGGCATCCAAATTGGTAAGGAAGAAGTAAAACTTTCACAATTTGCAGATGACATGATACTATATATAGAAAATCCTAAAGACTCTACCAAAAATTTATTATGACTGATAAATGAATTCAGTGAAGTCACAGCATACAAAATTAAATACAGAAATCTATTACATTTCTATACACTAATAATGAAGTAGGAGAAAGAGAAATTAAGAAAACAATCCCATTTACAATTGCACCAAAAATAATAAAATACCTTGGAATAAACTTAACTAAGGAGGTGAAACACCTATACTCTAAAAACTATAAAACATTGATGAAAGAAATTGAAGATGACACAAAGAAATGGAAAGACATTCCATGTTCGTTAAATAAAACTTCATCATTCCAAACAGCAAATGCTGAGCTTAAAGACTGCAATAATTGAGAAAGTTCTATGTTAGTAGCCCTGCACTAAAGGAATTATAAAAGATACATAAAAAAGTATCAATCGAATTTTATAATATAACAAACTGGGGGTTGCCAGAGAGAAGCTTGGGGGAGGGAATAGGTGAAATACATAAAGAGCACACTTATCGTGATGAGGACTGAGAAATGTATAGAATTGTTGGAACACTATTGTACACCTGAAATTCATATAACACTGTGTGCTAATTATACTTGAATTATAAATAAATAAATAATCTGAATTTGCAAATATATGGAAATATTTTCAGTGTTTTTATTTCTAGCATACTTGTCATTAAAGAAGATATTCTGTAGGATTTCAGTTCTTCCAAATTCGATTGATACTTTTTTATGTATCTTTTAGAATTCCTTTAGTGCAGGGCTACTAACAGAGAACTTTCTCAAGTATTGCAGTCTTTAAGCTCAGCATTTGCTGTTTGGAATGATGAAGTTTTGTTACTAAGCGAGAAGGAAAGAATGACCTTGAATAGGCAGAGAAAACAGTATTTGAATAATGAATGGTTTTGGCCTCAGGTAGCAACAGAGCTACATGCCGTACGTGCACGATGTCATATGGTCGGGACACCGACACGGAGGGTCACAGCAGGGAAGTTTCTCTCTACACTCTGCCATAATGAGTAAGTAGGGAGGGGTACTCGGGAGGAAACAGCAGATAGCTCATGGCCTGGTTTTGGAGCCATTTATACAAAAACCTACCCACCTATTTTCAGTTTATAGACTTCCTTTCTTTGAAAGGTCATAGTGGATACTCTCTGTGTGTAGTTCACTCTATCTTATTTTTTTTTTATTTCAAGCATCAAGAAAAACAGTAGCCAGAATAGGAGTCCTGCTTAGTTTTAAAGAGTCAGTTATGCTCCTATTGGAATAATCTCTTAATTTTTCTAGATCCCATAAGGAACAACTTGGATAAAACTCTAAGTTGAAGAGAAGGCTAATTTCATTCCAGTCTCCTGTAGGAAAGCTTTGGGGCACAGGCAGGTTGCTAAGCTTATTTTTATCATCTTCCTGTGCTTTTCTACTCAGAATAAGTTATAATACTGACCTGATTACAGACAAGGAAGAGTAACCTATTTAACCAGCATGGAAGAGGCCATCATGACAATACCCATCTTGGCAGTGGATCTTCCGATCCCAGTGAAATTTTCAGCCAACATTTTGCCTACCACTTCGTGAGACGTCCTAAGCTAAACCATCCAGCTAAGCTACTCCTTTACTCCTGACCCACAGAAACTGCACAATGGTTGTTAAGTCACTAAGTTTGGGGTTTGTTTTTAACTTAGTAGATAGAGAATACACCAAGTTTTGTATACTTTTCTTCTAACAGAATTGCTGAGAGATACGTCTCCAAAACCTCTCTCCATAATGGATCTTGTCTCATTATTTTAACCATAACATTGTTGCCTCTCACTCCGACTCTGAAAGAGTCTGAATGAAGGTCTGCCCTCACTATCTGCCTGAAAACTTTTTTCCTAAATGATGCCCACATAGCAGGAAAAGCCTGACACCCCCCCCAAATCATCCAGAAATCTAAATCTTAGAATACCTAACCCATTAGCATTAGCATCAAAAAAATCTAATAAAATAGATCTAGGAGCGCCTGGGTGGCTCATTCGGTTGAGCAACCAACTCTTGATTTCAGCTCAGGTCATGATATCAGGGTCTTGGGATCGAGCCCCGGGTCAGGCTCCCTGCTGGGGAGTCTGCTTGTCTCTCTCTCCCTCTGCCCCTCCCCCAACTTGTGCACATGTTCTTTCTCTAAAATGAATAAATAAATCTTTAAAAAAATAGATCTAATTTTCAAAATGTGAAAGTGTTTGTTTGTTTTTGAGAAAGAGAGAGAGTGCATGGAGATGGGGGAGGGGCAGAGGGCAAGAGAGAATCTTAAATAGGCTCCACACCCAGCACAGAGCCCAAAACACTGAGATCATGACCTGAGCTGAAATCAAGAGTCAGACACTTAACCAACTGAGCCACCCAGGTGCCCCAAAGTGCAAAAAAAATTTTATGCAGAAGCCTAAAAACACTACTGGGAAATTTTAACAGATTAAATAAGTGGGGAGATATATTACATTCATGGAATGGAAGACCCAATACTGTAAACAGCTGTCAATGCACCCAAATTGCTCCCTAGGTCTGTATATTTGATGTGACCATAATCAAAATGGAAACAGAAAGTGGGTGTGCAAACTGACAACCTGGTTTAAATTGATAAGGATATAAAAGACTGAGAAGAGATTAGACACTTATGAAGAATATCCCAAATATGATAGCCAGCCTCTAAAATGACCCCCAATGATCCCTGCCTCCTGGTATTCAAGACCGTGGGTAGACCCCTCCCTTATTGAACAGCCATAGGATATTGCAAAACTAATAGAGTGATTTCTGAGTCTAATTCATAAAAGACGTTGCAACATCTACCGTGCTCTCTCGGACCACTTGTTCTGGGGGCTGCCAGCTGCCATGCTGTAAGGTCATGCAAGCAGCCCTAAGTAAAGGCTTATGCAGTGAGAAACTAATGCCTCCTGCGAAGAGCCACGTGGAGGATCCTGCATGAGGGTCTGCCCTCACAAAGAAATGAAGAGCTTTTGCAGTGTTTTGAATGGAGGCTTTGAATTTTTTGTATTTATTTGTCAGAGAGAGATAGAGCATGAACACAAGAAGGGGGAGCAGCAGGCAGAGGGAGAAGCAGGCTCCCCGACAAGCAAGGAGCCTGATGCAGGACTCGATCCCAGGAGCCTGGGATCATGACCTGAACTGAAGGCAGCCATTTAACCAACTGAGCCACCCAGGTGTCCCAAGGCATTGCATTTTTAAGGGATCTTTTTGCTGTTTGTAGAGCAAGGATGGAAAGAGGGAGACAAGTTAAGAGACAGGCTAAGCCTTACTGAAGTAACTTTAAGCAAAAATTGAAATAAAGAAATTGGATATGATGAATAAACAGAAGCATTTTGAGCTTTTCTGAAAAGGGAAACAAATTATTCAAGAAAAGCTTTTATTTTTTAAGATGGTAGACGTAACAGTGTACCTATATGCTGAAAGAAATGACTCAGGAGAGAGGAAACTTGGAACTTGGAATCTAAACTCCAAAAGAGACAAGAAACCAGTGAAAGAGAGGGAGGGAATGACCAGAAAAGATATAAGGAGTTATTGAAAAACAAGTTATGGAGAAGACTTTTATGTAGATACTAACATCATATTGTAGTCGCCAAAAAACCATTCCCCTGTGGAAAGTTTGAGAGTAGGGCGGCATATCTCCATCCTCTTCCACATGGTAAATGCTACAATTATGTGTCAGGAAAGAATGGTTTCCCACAGAAAAGAGAGATAGTTTGTCAGCCTTTTCTCTAATCTCCGTGGGGAAGGTGCTGTTGACCCCCTAACTCACATTACCACCATTTCCTCCTTCAGCTCTTGCTTTTATTCTCTGGTAAACTGGATGTGGTTTATGGAATCCCACCTCTCCACCCCCCATGCCATATTCACTCAGCAAGGTCATGCTGGCTGTTCTCTTTATTCTGCAAGGACCATAGCGGGATAAATGGGGGGGTTACTTGCCTGATGATCTGATCTTTCAGTGAGAGAAAAACGTAATCATCTAGATCAGGGTTCTTAATCTCTGCAGTAGGATGTGGGCTGGATAATCTCTGCAGTAGGACGTGGGCTGGATAATCTCTGCAGTAGGATGTCGGGGCTGGATAATCTCTGCAGTAGGACGTCGGGGCGGGATAATTTGTTGCTGTCGTTGAGTGTCGTCTGGTGCGTCCTAGCGTGTTGAGCAACATTTCTGGCCCTTACTCACTAGAAGTCAGTAGGACCTTCCTCTTCCTTCGTCCTCCTGCCCAAGTTGTGGACCCCCCCCAAAAAAAATCTCCAGACATTGTGTAAAAATGCCCCCAGTTGTGAACCACTGGTGAAAATGTAAAATTCCTCAATATATTATTAATAGATCCTGGTAGTGTCAGTGATAATACATAGGATAAAGCTGAGGATTTGTTACCTATATATCTTTATTCTGTGCTTTTAAAATAGATATCATTCTGAACATTATGTATCTGTATAATGCAATAACTTCACCCTCACTGTAAAAGCTGCTACCTTTCTGTACATGATTGGACTGGACAGAATGAAGGAATGAGAATAGGTGGACTATGGAAATTTAAAATACTGTTGGTGAGATTTGCCACCTGAAACTTCTCAAAATATTTACCTCAAGCATCATGTATTTTTTCTATCAACTGATCGCTGATAATCTAAAATTGGTCTTATTGGCATTGGGTCCATAAATATATATTACTTTGGCTTTGATGTATGAAGAAATAAGACCAGAAGGGTCCAATCAAGCTTGAAAAAGAACATATTTGAATTTAAGATTTACTGCAAAGTTACAGTAACAACAGTGTGTGATTGGCACAAGGACATACAAATAGACCAATGGAACAGAATAGTCAGAAAAAGACTCAGTTTATGACAGATATCGATGCAAGTCTGTAAGGGAATGAATGGTTTTTCAATAATTGGTATTGGAACATTTGGATATTTTATGGAGCAAAATGAAACTTGACCCCTATCAAACATTAACAAAATTTAATGTGGGATAGACCATAGATCTAAATGTGTAAAACAATAAAGCTTTTAAAATAAAACAGAAAAGTTTCTTCAAGACAGTCTTAAGTAGAACACAAAAGATACTAAACATAAAAGACTGACTTCATTAAAATTAAGAACTATACTCTTCAAAAAAACACAAACAAGTAAAAAGGCAAATCACAGAATGAGAGATTTTCATGATATACATATCCAACAAAGGATTCATATCTAAATCTGTAAGAAAATAACAAATAATTTTTTTAATGGGCATAAGACCTGAATGGGTCTGTCACAAAAGAGGCTATTCAAATGAACAGTAAGCATATGAAAAGCTATTTAATATAAGTATTTGTCACAGAAATAATTAAAATATAATAACACACCTACCAGAATGGCTAAAATTAAAAAGATTATCAATATCAATTGTTACTGAGGATCTGAAGCAATAGTTGGGACTCTCATATATCACTTATGGGAAGGTAAATTAGTCCAACCATTTTGGAAAACCGTTTGGCAATATGAAAACTGATGGCACCATGTACTAAAATGAAATGTACCTACCCTCTAATCCAGGATTTCTTCTCCTGGATATATACCCCAGAGAAATATGTGCACGGGTCTTCCAAAATATGTTTTTATCTTTATTTTTTTTAAAGATTTTATTTATTTATTAGAGGGAGAGAGACAGAGAGAGAGAGCACAAGCAGGGGGAGTAGTAGGCAGAGGGAGAGAGAGAAGCAGGGAGACCGCTGCGGGGCTCAATCCCAGGACTACGGGATCATGACCCAAGCCAAAGGCAGACGCCTAACCAACTGAGCCACCCAGGCACCACACAAAAATATGTTTTTAAAATGGCCACAGCAGCATTATCCATAATAGTCAAAAACTAGGAGCCGCCCAAATGTCCAGAAGAATGAATGAATTATGGTATGGTCTCACCATGGAATACTCGACGGTAATTTCTTTAAACTATTGATACTTGCAACAGATAGATGCATATTACAGACATCATATTAAGTGAAAGCAGTCACAGTGGTACATACTGATGATGCATTTATATGAAGTTTAAGATCAGACAAAACTAGTGAATAGTAACAGAAATCATAATAGTGATTACGTTTCGAGGGTGGTATTACTAGGAAGCGGCATGAGGAAAACTTCTGGAGAGGTAGAATGTTCTACAAATTTATATGGATGGTGGGTTCAAGGATCCTATAGAGAGGACAAGTAACTCTTTTGAGTTTTGCTGCAAAGCAGAGAATTAGGGCCGTAGCTGGTAGAGAAAGTGGGAGAAGTTTCCTAGAGAATAGACAACATATTTATATACTGGTAGGAATACTAAAGTAGTGAGACAACTGATGATGACAGAGCGAGGGAACGATGGAGCAACGTCCCTGAGCAGCATGGGAGGGCATGAACCGTTCTGCCTCTGTGGAAGACAGGGAGCTTCTGTAGAAGCAGATAAGCCAAAATACATGCAGTTGTACAGGTGGGTAGATATCATGGGAGGAGCCTAAAAAGTTCTTTTCTGATTGTTTCCATTTTCCCAGGGAATTAGGAAGCAAAACCATCGCAGGATAGAGAAAGTGACTTGGAAGTGTGAGAAAAGGGAAGTGTGAAATAATCAAGAGTAGCACAGTGATTGGAGCAGGTGGCTATTACCACATACAGGAGGTAGCGCTGATGCCCACTTAAGGTTAGTGATGAATTAAGTTGGTCTGGTTGAGTTTTTCTGCAGTTACCCGAGAGGTGGAGGGTTCTTTTCAGCCAGCTTTGCAGTTTTAGAGTGTTAGTGCAGATTTTGTGAGAGAGATCATATATACCTGGGAATCCTAATTTTAATAGTTGGTGCATCAATAGCTCTAGGCTCTTTCCATGGGCAAAATTAGGAAATACTTCAATATTTCTAAATTACTTCATATTAATATTTAAAATCCATATTTACTATTATAAAAGTATTTCTGAACTTCAGGTTTTACAGGTTTTTTTCTGGCAGTGAAAATCTTGGGGCCTGATAATTCTAACACCAATATTACTATCAGCAATAAAATTATCTAGTTTAAAGATTTCTCTGCAGTTCTTGGGGCATCTGAGTGGCTCAGTCAATTAAGCCTCCAACTCTTGATTTTGTTTCATGTTGTGATCTCAGGGCTGTGAGATTGAGCCCTGTGTTTGGCTCCATGCTGGGGGTGAAGCCTGCTTGATTCTCTCTCTCCCTCTCCCTCTGCCTCTCCCCCCCAAAAAGATTTCTTTGCAGTTCTTTTTGTTCTTAGAATACATCCCAGTAAGGATGTACAGATGGAATATTATATTCAACGTTCACTTGGAATAATTATTTTTCTGTATGGATCTTACTAATATAAAAATAAAAATAGTCTTTTTAATTGTTGGAGTTAAATTTGAAGATTATTTTTTTGCGAGAGACAGAGTGCACACATACGTGAGCGCAGGGAGGGGCAGAGGGGGAGGGAGAGGAGAGACAGAATCTCAAGAAGACTCCCTGCTGAGTGCAGAGCCCAACTACAGGCTCAATCCCATTACCCTGCAATCGGGACCTGAGCCAAAATCAAGAGTCGGATGCTCAACCGACCGAGCCACCCAGGTGCCCCTTGTTGGGAGTTAAATTTTGTTTGCATTTTACACTCCATCTAATATTTTTTCAAGTTTATAAAACACATTGGTAGAAGAATATCAAAGTCCTATAAAAGTCATGCTTCCATCCTTCTCCTCTCCCCATGGCCTCTTCATCCCTTATAGGTAATCATTTCTTTACTCTGTAAAGGAAAGAATTAAACTTTCATCCTGCCTTTGGGGAAGAACTAGAATTTATCTCCTGTTGATGAGGGAAATTTCTTCTTTATAGAAGAAGTCAGCTGATAAACATAGAAGGAATTATTTAATTAAAAAACCTTTCTGCAAATCTTAATGAAGTAATTAATTCAGACAAGGATGTTAAAACCATTGGGTAAAAGGTTGTTGAAGATGATGATACTGGCATAGGACCAATGTATCACCCCACAGATAACTTGCTTACTGCAAAGGAGAAACATATCTTGCAATTGAGAGCTCTGGTGTCATCATCTTAGCCAAGTAATCAAACTTGACATTATGTGCTCACTGATGGGATGCAATAAGAAATACACAGCAGTACCACGAAGCACTCTTGCCAAAAAAGTTTAAGATTGTTCTAGCCAAACCTTTAGGCTAAATTTCCAGTTAATGGGAATATCAAAGATAAAAGAACAGGTTAAACACTCAGACAAATCCAGACTATGGGCCATCCTACAAGATCTGATTTCTTCTAATAGGCAACAAAAGTCAAGGGGGAAAAGTGGCAGAGACTTGGTTAGGTTAAAAGAGACTAAATGAAACTAGATTTTAAAAAGACAGAATGACACAAATAGCCAAGTATTCACATCGAGTGCACAAAGTACAACTCTTCATGATATGAAAAGCAGTTCATTATTACTCATATTTGTGTGTAGTTATCAAGTTAACATGTGTGAAATGTGTTACTGGTTCTCTTTACATTGGCAACAAGATGGACATTGAACATTAGAATTGCAAAGAGCTTTATTTATATAAACCATTTAATAACACTTCATTAAACTTCCAAAAAATTAAGTTTTTAATTTTTATTTAAAATTGAGACATTAATTATATTTGTATTCTGCCTTTTAGTTTTTATAAATAATTCTGAATATCTTAAGACAACTTTTTGAAAACAAAAATAATTTTTAGTATTTAATTTCCATTTTTGATGAAATATATTTAAATATTATATACTTGGAATACATTTTTTATACTTTATACTACTGCCAACAGAAATTATAAGAGAATTCTTATTATAAGAATGTAATTAGTGATTTTGCTGGAATGAAGGCAAGACAAATGAGCTCTTCAGAATAAAGATTTGAAAAAGACAAGAAAAGAGAAAAACAATGGAAGAATAGCCAAATACATAGAGAACAGAATCAAAATAGTGTTCCTGAAGTGGCCTGAACAAAAGAAACAGAAACATTAATCAAAGACAAAGGTCTTTATCACTCACGCAAACATTGCTGTCGAAAACCCAGACACGTGCAATAATTAAATTAAGTCATCTTCGACATTTTGTTTTTCATCATATAAAAACCATAATGTTACACATCTTTTTCAATTTTATTTAATGAAAATTTATTTGCCAAGGTGAGAGAACAGAATATAAGTTTGTTGGCTTGACTCAAACATTTTAAATCTTTAGATATATTGTATGTGGTGCTCCATTTGAACTCTTGCCTTGGGTCCGGTGAACATTAGGGATGGAAAGAGAAAACCCTATAACCCTAAAATGTTAAGCCGTTTATACCCCTTCAAGCTTCCTTTAAATGTAAAAAAAGGAACAAAAAGATCATTTTAGATAGACAAAGTCTGAGAAAATACACCATCCAGGAATCCTTCTTGCACAAGTTACATAAAGATGTCTAACACATGACCCAAAATTAAAAGCTCAACACTGGAAGATTCTGAGACGACAGCAGTGTGAAGGCATTCCTACTGCTTAGCTTTCTCAACTCCAGACCAAATACCAACTACTTCCCTTGAGCACGCCGACAGCATGTATAAGCTAAACTTCCGAGTGTGCCCAGATCTCTCCTAAGAGAGTGAACTCAGGACCTTCCCCTTCCAGGTCAGATGGAAACAATGCGATCCTGTGAAAGAGCAGGAGTCCTGGGATGAGGGCTGAAAGTCACTGATATGTGATCATACTAATCTCATGACTTCTTCCTTTTCACATCTCTGGCCCTGGAGGGTAAGTGAGGGGAACTGATCACCTGACTGAATCCCTCCTGCCTCGGAATCTGAGGAGCCAAGGGAGCAGACCACTCTCAGTAGGGGACAGACAGCCTTCTGGTGGGAATACCAGCTAGACTACTGCTAGAATACGAGCAGGGTGCAAGACAGGAAATGCCAGTGCCTCTCAGAACTGTTGGAGTTACACGGGAGGTACACCACTAGCAGGACTTGAGCCCCGAGCACAGGTGGAGCCCTGTGGAGGCAAAGGCCAACAGCACAGCCCCTAGCCAAGCAGCCAGGGTGAGAAAGAGCACGCAAAACACCCAGACCTGAGATTACCTCCTGAAGGGTAAAGTCACCTTAAATGTATACAATCAGCGTGTTTAAGGAAATCTGACTACAAACCACAAAGCATGGATTAAAAAATTTTAAATTCAGTAGATAAAACAGGAAGTGCACTATTTAGACCTTCAATTAATTAAAGGTCAAGTTAGGAGGCCTATCTCAAAACAGTCAGCAGGCATGCAAAAGAATGTGACTTGAGAGAAAAGATGACAACTGACCTGGACAGATCCAAAGGCGTCTCCCATAAAAAATCACGGGGGCTCCAGGAGAAGTTAATAAAACACAGATGTTGGAAAGGTAATAATGAAACAAATTAATGAAAGAAAATGTGCAAGTCTGCAGATTGAAGAGGTTAGGAGCCCAGCTGGGACTGTTTGGGAAAACAGACATACCTGATTAGCTTTATAAAACTCTCTATTTCAAAGATAAAATCATCCAGCCTTCTGGACTAAAAGAAAAAAACAGAACAAGAATCATTTCCTTTCTCCCTGCTCACTCCCCCTCCCAAAAAAGATCAGTACTGGACTTTTTATCTCTAACAGTACAAGGTAAAATCAGTCTAGCTTCTTTCTAAATCAAGTTTGAGTACTTTCTTGAGTATTTTGCTAAGATGGTGTAGGTGGCTGGTATAGTCTCTGAATATTTCCCTATCTGGGACTATTGTCTTCACTCAGCAATGATATCATGGCTAGGTAACAGAAACTTATATAATCCGTAGTATGCCAGGCACTGTTCTAAGTACTTTAGAAATACTAACTCATTTAATCTTCATAACCCCATGAGTTAGATGCTGTTATAATCCCTGGTTTACAGATGAGGAATAGAAGTACAGAGAGATTGAAAAATTTGCCCAAAACCACAAGCTGGTAAGTGGCAAGACCTTTTCTTTCTGCTAATATCAGCCAGTGCTCAATATAATTTTAAAAGCCATAGCAAAATAAAGAGGCATTATATAGAAAGTAGCAATTCGTGCAGAATACAATGGTCATAAATCTATAGCACTAACAGCATATGTAAATAGGTCTGACTTCAAAAAAATTCAATTTGTGGATGAGAAAACACAACTCAGGTTATTAAATGATATACTTGCACAAGTATGTATAATGTGAAACAAATAACTCTTAGAAAACAACAGTAAAGAGCAACTTGACAGAAACATGGACTAAGGGTATAAATATGCAGAAGAGTAAAAAGTAAGAGGTAGGAGAGTAAATCCAAACACATATATGAAAATATTTTCAAAACACTACAGAGAAAAATGAAGTACCAATGACATTATCACTTTACATCCATCGGATTATCAAGAATTAAGAGTCTCAGCACTTTACCAAATTTCTTACCATGGCTGACAAGGTAATTGTAACCTAGCCCTAGACCACCCCTTCTGACATCATTTCTTTCTTTTCTTCCCCTATCATTCTGCCCCAGCTACACTGTCCAGCTAGTGATCTTCAAACAAAAACACTGTCCCATCTGCCTGAAATATTCCCTCCTTAGATATTACTATGGCTTGCTCCTGCACTTAAATCATGTGTTTGCCCAAAAACCAACTGTTCAGAAATTTTCCCTCATCTCCCTAAGAGATCATCTCCCACAATGCTCTGCCTGCTTATCCTACTTTATTTCCCTTTATAGCACTTAGCAGTTATCTAGTGTAATGACTGCCTTATTGTATGCGTACAATATTCATTTTATTAGATTGCATTCATTACGTGTTTATTGTCTGTCTTCCTCAATAGATTGTAAACTCCATGAGGGCAGAACTTTTTCGCCGTAGTGCCTGGAATAGTGCCAGAGACATGGCTGAAATAAGTATTTGCTGACTGAATGAACAAACGTACAATGAGCAAACACCTACCACTAGTAAAAGTACAAATAAATTGAAACTCTTCTACACTTGTGGAGGATATGTGAATTTATAACAGCATTTCTGAATTTCTGTATAACAACATTCCCTTCAACACAGCAATGGATTCACCATCCTCATAATCTAAATAAAGCTCCAAAATATAAGCACAGGAAAGATGTGTTTAATAGCAATACCTGCAGAGGAAAAACCTAGTAACATGCATGAACGTTCACCAATAAGGATATGGTTGAATAAAATGTGTTAGGGATACAGCACAGATTATCCAGGGTTTAAAATAACTGAAATTAGGGGCACCTGGGTGGCTCAGTCAATTAAGCATCCAACTTTTGATTTTGGCTCAGGTCATGATCTCAGGGTCATGAGATCAAGCCCCACATGGGGCTCGACACTGGGTATGGAGCCTGTTTAGGATTCTCTCTCTCGCCCTCTGCCCCTCCCCCCACCAGCACACACACACACACACACACACACACACACACACACACACACTCTCTCTCTCTCTCTCTCTCTCAAAAAAAATTAACTGAAATTAGACCTATGCCTATCGACTTAGGAGTATTTGTACTATACAGTAAGCAAGAAAAGGAAGATTCAGATAAATGTATATAACGTGAGCCCACTTTAGAAAACAATGACTAAACCTCCACTCTACACCTGGGTGCATTTATAAACATAGTGAAATGTGAGCTAATAGATTTGTAGTAATAGGTATATGGGTTTGGATACGGTAAGAAAAAAAAGAATTCACTTTTAAAAATTGTCCACACCAAAATAAACACAATATACGTCACCACTGTGTACTATTGCACACGTGACAAACACTGTAGGTTGTCTAACAGTCATTCCCTACCATTCTTCTTTGCTATCAAAGTCTACCTGTCGATCTATAAACAGAACATGCCAGAAGCACTCTTCACCAGACTCACTTGCAGCTGAGGCATAACCATGTAACCTGACGAATGGAAAGTAAACACTTGCTAGGGTCTTCTAGGAAAGATTTCTTTTTTCCTTAAAAAAGAGACACAAGGAAAAGTAGCTTATTTCCTTGCTTCCTGCTTTTGAACACAATCATCTGCGGAAGCCATGCTGGAACTGTGAGAGCCATCTTGTGACTAAGAGAGGAAAGCCAAGAAAATCAAGAGAAGCCAATCCAAAGCCCTAACTTTGCTAAGCTGCTGTAAACCCTATAAACTGTCACCTGATAGCCTTATTATGTTAGGTATTTAATTAATAACCCTCTATTGTTGATATTGCTTTTCATCAAATATTTGGGTCAATTATAGCTCAGCATCTAAACTAGCCCTGGGTTTATGTGGATATTGTGAACGCATGAAAATGTGATGCCAAAATATTAACGGTAGTCCTCATACTTTTATAAATTGTTTGAATTTTTGATGAGCAAATATCAGACCAAAATAATGAAGCTGATTTCATTATTTCAAAAAATGATGACTTCAGGGTCAGATAGTAAATAAAAACTAGAGATAACTTTTAACACTGTAAATGTGTCCATAAAACAGTACAAAAAAACCCTGAGAATTTTAAGAATTGAAGTATTTTCTTAAACAAAAGGGCTAAAAATATTATGTCATGGAATGGTTAATACTAACAAAGAACACAAGCTAAAGAATGCTTTGAAAACTTAAAATATCCACTACAAGAACCAAAAATAAAATACGCCTTTTAGGAAGACAAAAGCAAAGAAAATAGTTTAAACCAATACACTGAAAAAAGGAGCAATCAAGCATTTAAGAAAAACTAAAGAGGGGGGACCTGGGTAGCGCAGTCGTTAAAGCTCGTTAAAGCGTCTGCCTTCGGCTCAGGGCGTGATCCCGGCATACCGGGATCGAGTCCCATATCGGGCTGCTCCGCTATGAGCCTGCTTCTTCCTCTCCCACTCCCCCTGCTGTGTTCCCTCTCTCGCTGGCTGTCTGTCACATAAATAAAAAAATCTTTAAAAAAAAAAAAAAAAGAAAGAAAAACTAAAGAGATGACTGTCCTCAAACACATTAATTATACGAATAAGCTGATCTTCTGTATTGAAGACAGATGAGGCGCCTGGCTGGCTCAGTCAGTACAGCATGCTCCTCTTTACCTTGGGGTTGTGAGTTCAAGCCCCACGTTGGGTGTAGAGATTACTTAAAAAAAATAAAAATGAAAAAAGACAGATTATCTCAGAAAAGGTTAAAAATGACCAAAATCTGGTTTCCAATAGAAAATAATAGGCTGAGGATAAATTTACCTCCCTTCCTTCCCATAATCATAATGAAACAACAATGAAGAAGAATAAGGACTTCTTATGCAAAACAGCTAGAAACCAGCATCTTTCCCTTCTCTTCTTGGAAATTGTACAAAAATAAGAATATAGGGAGAAAGGAAACCTTGTGGCCTCTCCCAATGAAACATAGGAAAAGTATAACCTGCAGACACCAAAACATAGATAAGTACTGCCAAAAGTGCCTGAGACCGCACAGACGTGAACACAAACAGTCCAGCGGTGGCAGATCTCAAAGAGCACGAGAAAAAAGGCACTTGCACCCTAAAATGCATGGCGTTCTTTACAACAACCAGCACAAGAACTAAAATGAGGGTTGTCACAAAGGGGAGTGAAAAGCTTAGACAGTATCAAAAAGGCCCAGCAACAGAAAATATGAGAAATGTGAGAAATACCAGTAAAGTGCAGTTAAATTTTGTAATTTACTAAGTAACTTTTTTAAATGGACACATCAAAGATACTATCAGAAATAAAACAATGGCGCCTGGGGGGCTCAGTACGCTAAGTGTCTCCCTTTAGCTCAGGTCATGATCCCTGGGTCCTGGAATTGAACCCAGTTAAGCTCATCAAGCTCCCCACTCAGTGAGGAATCTGCTTTTCCCTCTCCCTCTGCGCCCCACCCCATGCTCTCTCAAATAAATAATAAATCTTTAAAGAAAGAAAAAGAAAAAGACAACAAAACTGACCAACAGATGAATATTCCTCCACAGAATATGAAAAATTATTGTAAAAAAAGAACAAAATGGTTTTCTAGGCTATTCTGGTAGCAACTGAAATCCAATGAACTTAAGTAAAAGGCAAGGGGATTAATTTGAACACTGATGCAGAAATTATTGGACAACAAATAGAAAGAGCAAGGAAATATATGGGCTTCAGGAACAACTGGAACCAGGAACCCCAACCACCAGTTCCCACACTATCCTTATTGATGCTAGGGTACCCATGCATGTGCGTGTGGGTCCGCACCGCGCACTCACACGCGCGCACACACACACACACACTCTCACATCTGGGGAAAGGAGTATAAATGTAGCAAAAGTGGAGAAGTTTTATAAGAACAGAGCAGGAATTTTCAGTCCTGGCTGCACAGTTGATTACCTGGTGACTACCTGAGGGGCTGTTAAAAATACCAGAAAAATTGTAAATAAAAGACAAGAACAATTTTCAAAAACACACAAACTCAGCCCTTGAAATATATCCAACATCACTCAAAGTAAAACAACATTAAAACTATACCAAAACACCATTTCTCCACTTTCCACTGGCAAATATTCAAATATTAACAACATGCTCAGTTGGTGAAGTCATGGGAAAACAGGCACTCTCACATACCGCCGGCTGCAATGTACGTTGACGCAAACTTTAAGGAACCAACAAAAACCACATACTTATCTTTTAATCAAACAATCCTGTTTCTAGGAGTTTAACCTGAAGATCCGTAAAGATTGAACTGCACAAGAACATTCACTGCAGCCTTGCTTGTAACCGCATGTATCGGAACACACACAGTCACATGTAGGACAGCGGCTGAATAGGCTAGGGGACAGAGGAGAGCACTCTGTGGCCGTAAGAATAAGATCGCCATGAATTGATGTGAAACAATTTCCAGGATAAACTGTCAGGTGAAATAAGCAAAGTACAAAAGATATCTGTAGTATATCACCCTTTGTGTGAGAAATAAGAGGACGTAAAATATATAGGTACCTACTCCTTTGTGCAAAAATAAAGGAAACGTAATACAGAGAATCATGAATTTAGTTACCCACAGGAGGTGGGTTGAAATGGGGTAGAAAGGACAAAAGAATGAGGGGGAAGAGGAGGATGTCATTCTTCTGAGCACACCTTCATAAACCATTCTGCCTTTTGGAATCATGTTAATGTATTACACATTCAAGGAAGACAAAAGGAAAGAAGGGAAGGGGGAGAGGGGAGGAAGAAAAAAGGAGAGAAAGGAAAAAGCAAGGGAAGGGACAAGAGAGAAACAAGAAGTGATGGGGCAAGGGAGCCTAAAATGGAGCACAACCAGAAACCAACGAACAAAATGGCATTTCAAATGATAACATAGCCACGCTGAAGAAAGGGATGGGTAGGAGGGGGAACTGAAGTTTTGAACACAGTGTTTGAACTAAATGCCCTACATCAAAAGATCAAACGAACTATCTTGAATTCTTAGATTTCTTTTTTTTTTTTTTTGTAAAGACAAAGGCTAGCAATTATGAAACTATTTTCTATTCCAGGATTGAACAAATAAGTAAATATATTGGGGATGATGTCTTGTTTTCTCACTGCACACAGAAAAGAATCACACATATGAAGAGAGACAATACAAAGACCCCATGTGATGTTGGGCTGGAATTAGAAATATCAGTGTAAACTCATTGATTTAAGGTGTGTGTGTGTGTGTGATTATAGAAAGACACGTACGTAAATACACACATACTTTTATTTCCTAGCTTTGTCTACTGTGAGAACTTTTAAGCAATGACACCTTGGTACCAATGAGTATATTAAATGTCCAGACCTCGGTTATAAATTCCATTCTCCACTGAAGGATCAGGGCTCCATGGAGAAATCACCAATTTCAGAGCTGAAGTAGAGAAAGTACATGAGTCAAGAAAAGTCTCGAACATTCTTTTGTACCCAAAAGTAAATTCCACTCAAAGAATGATAAGAACATGTCAAAAGGACAAGGAGCCAGGTTGAAGGAGCTCCCACTGGCCAAATCTGGGGCAATATGAACACCAAAATGATGATAAAGGATTATTATCAAACAGAAACCATGAGTCTGCACTTAAATAAGAGAAAGCTCTAACAACAGGAAACCAACTAATAAACATAGGAGGATGATGAAGTAGAAAAATTACCATTTGTCAATCATCATAACTGAAGACAAGACCATAGCTGGGTACTAAAACTTTGTGGGTAAAATTTGTGAAGAACCAGAAAGTTCCACAATGAGATACTTATTAACTACAAAGGGAAAATTAGTTAAGTTTACAATGGAGAAACTCACAGAAATTACCTTACTGAAGTGATCAAAATTAATATCACCAGTAATGGAACAAATTGGCATCCTGTGTTCCTGGTAGGACGCCCTGAGAAAAGCACATAACTTCTGTCGTATACTGGTCAAAAGTCATAATCTCATCCTAATCACGAGGCAACATTATTCAAACCCAAACTGAGAAATATACTACAAAAGAGCTGGCATCTTCTCTTCAAAGATGTTACTGTCATTAAGCCAAAGGAGGGCTGAGAACCTGTTCCAGATTAAAGGAGACTAAAGGGATATGACACCTGAATGCAACATAAACTGGTTTTCAGTTGCTATCATGGAAATTATTGGGACAGATAGTACCTGAATAATATCTATAGATTATACCATTTTATCAATGCTAATTTCCTGATTTTGATCATTGCATTATGCTTAGGTAAGAAAATGTCCTGGTTTTAGGAAATACGCAGTAAATATTTTAAGAAACACACTGAAGTATTTAGGGCAAAGGAGGATATCAGCTATTCTCAAGAGGTTCAGAAAAAAACTTTTAGAATAAAGTAAATGTGGTAAAATGCTAATATTGATGAATCTGGGTGAAGGTATATAGAAATTCTTTGTATTATTACAATTTTTCTGTAACTCTGACATTATGCCAAGATGAAAAATTTTTAAAATATTTTCTGGAGTTCACACATAGGTAACTAATTATTGCTCTGGAATAAACAACCTATTTAAGATTCTAACCTACACTAAAGCCGTAAGAACTTCAGGAAGTAGGGAGTAGAGGAGGGGGGTTCAGGGTAAGTAATATCAATGATTATCTACTGCAATGGAGAAACATTAGCCGTGTCTCTGTACCATAAAGCATACAATTAACAATGAAATTTCATCTGTTAGCATCACATAACTTTGCATTGAATTGATAAGGCAAAAACTTTCACAAAGGGAAAATGAACATGTCTACAAATTAGAAAAAGATTAAGTGAGAGATTTTTGTTCTGCTTTGTTGTTAGTATAAACTACCCTGGCATATAGTAACCATTTAATAAATGTATTTTCATTTACATTATGTAAATTTAAATTATAATCATCATGGTGGGGGGAACCATATCCTCTTTTGTTCATCATTGTCTATTCAAGACTTAGCAATGCCTGGCATATAATAGGCCCTCAATATTTGTTGAATGACTACATACTGAGCCTGCTCATTAATACTTGTGGGAGATTAAGTACTAAGAAACATCTTTAATAGATCAGAATTCCAGTGGGATAAAGTTAATATGCATATTCCCTGCACCTTCTTTTTAATTTTTAACTTAGTAAGTTGATACCACACTTAGATGATAAATACAGGCTCTTTCGTTATACAAAGTATTCAGGTTACTGCAGATGATCCAGGTTTACTGTCATAACTGTGACCTTAAATAGGCCAGCTTGCAATACAATTATTGCTCCCCCCCCCAAAAAAAAACCATTCCGCAGACTACCTATATAAACCAGCATTACTGGGGCATCTGAGTGGCTCAGCTAGTTAAGCATCCAACTCTTTTTTTTTTTAAAAAGATTTTATTTATTTATTTGACAGAGATAGAGACAGCCAGCGAGAGAGGGAACACAAGCAGGGGGAGTGGGAGAGGAAGAAGCAGGCTCATAGCAGAGGAGCCTGACGTGGGACTCAATCCCACAACGCCGGGATCACGCCCTTAGCCGAAGGCAGACGCTTAACTGCTGTGCCACCCAGGCGCCCCAAGCATCCAACTCTTGATCAGCTCAGGTCATGATTTCAGGGTTGTGAGATCAAGCCCTGCTTTACATTCCTCACTGGGCGTGGAGCCTGCTTGAGATTCTCTCTCCCTCTGCCCTTGTCCCCTCCCCGCCAACCTACCTGCACTCTCTCCAAAAAAATAAATAAAATAAAAAAATTAACCCAGCATTATCAGTTCTTACAATGTTATAACTATTTCAACTGATTAAGACTTAACGGTGCCCACTCATTTACCTAGGAATATATTTTGTATTTATGTTAGAGTCTAATTAAAAGTTAAAAGAACTCAGAACTTAATAGCAAAAAAAAATCCTAAAACAATCCTACTAAAAAATGGGCAGAGTCCAAATACACATTTTTTCCAAAGAAGACATACAGATGGCCAACAGACACATCAAAGATGTTCAACATCATTATCGGGGAAATGAAAAACAAAATCACAATGAGACATCATTTCACATCAGTTAGAATGCCTTGTATCAAAAAGATAAGAAATAACAAGTGTTGGTGAGGATGTAGAGAAAAAGGGTCCCTTGTGCACTGCTGGTGGGAATATAAGTTGGTACAGCCACTATGGAAAACAGTATGGAGGTTCCTCAATAAATTAAAAATAGAACTACCACATGATCCACTTATCCCACTTCTGGATATTTATCCAAAGAAAACAAAAACATTAATTCAAAAAGATATATGCACCCCATTATGTTCATTGCAGCATTATTTACAATAGCCAAGACACGAAAACAACCTAAGAGTCCATCAATGGATGCATGAATTAAAATGTGGTATACACATACAATGCAATACTACTGAGGCATTAAAAAAAAAAAAAAAAAGACATCTCGCCATTTGAGACATGGATGGACCTTAAACATATTAGGCTAAGTGAAAGAAGCCGGAGAAAGACAACATATGATTTCACTTACATGTGGAATTTAAAAGACAAACTAACTCTGATACAGAGAACAGACTGATTGCTATCAGAGGAACAAAGATTGGGGGGTGAGCGAAATGAGTGAAGAAGCCAACTGTATGGTGACGATGGTAACTAGACTTACTGTGGTGGTCACCTTGTACTGTATACAAATACTGAATTATGTCAAACACTTCAAACTAATATTATATACTAATTTTACTTCAATTTTTAAAAAAGTAAAACCAGGGGCACCTGGCTGGCTCACTCAGAAGTACATGCAACTCTTGATCTCAGGGTTCTAAATTCCAGCCCCACATTGGGTGTAGAGATTACGTAAATAAAACTAAAAAAAAAAAAAAAAAAAAAAAAGTCAAGCTAACCAAGTATAAACAAACAATGAAGGCTTTATAAATAATATTCCATGGTCAATGTGGCCAAATGGTATAAACTGCTTTATAATTTTAGGGTGGTGCAGTCAGTAAAGCATTGGACACTTGAGTTCAGCTCAGATTGTGATTTCAGGGTCATGAGATTGAGCCCTGAGTAGGGCTCTGTGCTCAGCATGGAGTCAGCTTGGAACTCTCCCTCTCTCAGATAAATAAAGCTTAAAACAAAACAAACCTGCTTTATAATTTTAATATAACAGGGATATTTCCTATGGTATTTTTCAAACTGCAAATTGTGACTAGACAAAGATCAAGACCAACATAAAAAAAAAGAGAGACTAGCATAGAAAAATCTTAGAATGGGTCCCTTATGGTAAAGTTGAGTACAGCTTAGTGAAACTTTTGTTTTGGGATAAACTGAGTCACAATATAAAGTGTATTTCTTACTGTAGGTTGTAGTAAGAAAGATTTTGAAAAATGCTGTTTTATGCTTCAGAACTCCTTCAGTACAATCTAGATCCATCTCTGCAGATTTGGTGACGTTCCATTCAGGATCACGTCTTTACCAAGTTCAACGTTCACAAAAAGAATGGCAATCTTATTCCAAACACTGCTCCTAAAGCGTATGATCACAAACATACTAGTTCCTCAGATAAATGTCCAAAAGTAAAACTGTTATTTGAAACCTATCGAAAGATCACTTGAGAAACAGTATTTGCCACAGCTCCCTAAGAGAACTTTTTGCAATGAAAGAAAAACGTACCCTTTTGGACAGTGCAGATATACAGCTTTATGCCTTCAAGTATGGTCCATGGATCACAGTAATCATCCGAATCACTTGGAAACTTCTTAGAAATGCACAATTATAGGTTTGATTCCAGGTATAATGAACAGAACGACCAGCTGATTCGTGTGCAGAATGAAAACACTCTAAAGGACTGGTTGTCAAGGGCCCAGTACCACTGAGCACTACCATACCAGTGGAAACTGATGGGGTACTTTGGTTGTAGCAATTACAGGTGCAGTAATGCTGGCATTACAGATAAAGCAATACATAAACAGATCTACACACCTAAGGACTAGTATCTTGAACAACATTCAAACATCCTACCAGACATTCACATAACCTTTTAAAAAATCTATTTGTAATAGATTTTGAATTGAAATTCTGAATTTAACTATATTATATAATGTCATCTAACCAATTTTTGCACAATCTTAACATAATCTGAATTTTCTAGAAATACCATATGTAAATTGAAAAAAGACAATTTTAGTCCAGAATTTACTGAATATTGTTCACCATTTCAGAGTAACTTAATAGCTTACATTCAGGACTGTCACATTCCTACTGATACTAGGTAGAAGTTCAATTATCAGACTTCGTTATGTAGTTATACTTGAGCTAAAATAATTTTACTAAAAACTACTTCCCTCTAATTTCCCTTCTCTTATTATTCTATTATTATCTCTATTATTCTCTAGTTAGGTTATTTGTTAATTTTTCTTTAAAATGTGGATAAGCAAGTTATATCACCCATGAATTTCACACTTCAGGGTAAGAATGTGCAATGATACATTTCCTTTTACATACGGAGTGCTATGTCTGACAGATTTAAGAACTACTGATTTGAAGATTTATGCACATTACCATCCCCCTAGATCAGAAGCCCTTAATTTGGTGATACAAGGACTTTCAGGCTAATTAATCCATGGAGTGGCTTTAGGAAGTCAACAGAACTCCCAAATACTACATACAATTTGATACATATGCATAGCCACCCTGGAGGGGATAACACACAACTCCGCTCCATCAAAAACTGTTAGATTAGGAACCATTACATCATACCCTGAGAATCTATGTACTGGATTGGATTATAAACTTGGATCTCAAAAGGTAGTTGAACTCCCTACCCAGTTAAATTTATGCATCACTTCATCAGCTTACACTGACATTTTCTAAAACCCCGTAAAAGAATTACTATAGAATGTCGGGCACTGCATTATGTACACATTAGTACAGGTGTTCTAGTACACTACAGTGTTTTACGAAGACCCATGAAGATGATTAATATTCATTACACATTCACAGCAGATCAGGCACTGCACTATACTCTGTACACACAACCTCAATTAAGTCTCACAACTGCCCTCTGATGTATCACTCGTTTCACAGATGAGAAAATTGACTTAGAGAGCTCAATGAATTTGACTAAGTTCGTATATCTAATAGATGGCAGAACTAGAATCTGAACTCAGGCTGTCAAGACTCCAAATCATGTGTGTGTGCTTTTCTGGAGCAGGTCACTGCTTTTTCCTTTGATCTTTCTATGGAATATCGACTGGATCCTGTCTTCCTTTGACATAGCCTGTTAGACTACTTACAGCAAAAATTGTGGCCACAGATGGCAGTTGACTAAGCATTTCAGAATTGCCTAAGCATTCTCTGAATTACTTGCTTCTCCCTTTTATTTCGTTACTAGATCGACTTCATGGAATGAATGCATTTTTCATGCTAACATTACTTCTGGCTTAATCTTTTCTCACATTTCCCCTTTCTTCATTTTTCTACTCCCTATAACAAAACAAGGAACAAATAAACGCATACCACATGCTGCTTTACGTAATACAGTAAATATATTAGTAAGAGTCCTACAGAGTGAGTACAAGCTTTCCGGGATAATTCAAAAGCCATTTTGCAATCGTTTTTATAATTAAAAACACCAACTATCACTTTGGTAACAAGTACATAAGCTCCAGTATTTTCCAGTTTGCGAAAACGCTGGTTACTTTGCTTTCAAAAGAGCAGTAAAAGAAATCTTAACATGCAGATAAAACAATAAGCATTTGAGGACATGAGCAAAAAGGAGGGAATTCAGTTGGGGATGTCTTTTAGCATAAAAACCCAGACACTAAAAGGGACAATTAGGAGAAACTGTGGTGGACTCAAAGATACTGTGTCAGTGAAAGGTGAAAGGAAAAAATAACAATGCACATCATACTTAAATGACTGTATTGATAATAAAGCCATCATGTGGGAATGGGGCTAGGGGTATGCTAGAAGTGAAAAAAAAAAATGGGAAGAGGATAAGATATTTGGCTTTTGCCAGTAACACCATCGCTACAAAACATTTAGAGTAAGGATCAGACTTAAAAAAAGAAAAAAGGATCAGCCCTTTTTCTATTAAGGGTCAGATAGTTAAGTATCTTAGGCTTTGCAGGCCACAGTCTCTATCACAACTAGCCAACTCTGCCACTGTAGCACAAAACAGCCACAGACATATGTAAATAAATGGATGAGGCTGTTTTAATAAAACTTTACAGAACAGGGGCACCTGGGTGGCGCAGCAGTTAAGCGTCTGCCTTCGGCTCAGGGCGTGATCCCGGCGTTATGGGATCGAGCCCCACATCAGGCTCCTCCGCTCTGAGCCTGCTTCTTCCTCTCCCACTCCCCCTGCTTGTGTTCCCTCTCTCGCTGGCTGTCTCTATCTCTGTCAAATAAATAAATAAAATCTTAAAAAAAAAAAAAAACTTTACAGAACAGAATGCTGATCAAATGTAGTCTATGAGTTGGTAGTTTGCTAACCCCTGACGTAAGAGATACAACGGTCAGCGAGAAACAAATCTGAAGCACAAGAGGAAGGTCATAGATAAGGCCAAATATTTGGAAGTCACTGTCACAAATAAAGTGACAGAATGGATAACCTAAGAATAGCAGAAATGGAAAATATGAATATTTAAAGATAGAAACTTTATGAAGAACAGCGCTTTATAAAAAGCACGAGGAGGAGGTAATAATGGTTTCCTGAAAGTAGAAAAAGCATGTGAAATGAAAACTCGGATTCCCTTAAATGTCATTCTGGCTCAATTACAAATCCCTTACGCTTGAGGAAGTGCAGGACGCTGCAATATTTAACCATGGTCATTTATCTGGAAGGCAGAGGCAGAACACAGAAAAGCCCCCAATGTGTATGTAATACGCTTAAGGCCTTGACATGAGACAACGCAAGGCAGGGTCAAATTGGAACAAAATCCTACACCCCACATATTTTATAGAGTATCCTATACAAAAACAAAATCCACAGGCATTTTACAGAAACTATTTACACAAAATTGAGTCAAAGGTTGAAAACAAAAATAAAGCAAAAACAGAATACGCTTAAAAACAAAACCAAATGCCAAGGGAAATGGTTTTGACAATATATAGATGTGTCTGGGAAATGCTCTCTTTTTAAAAATTATGAAGTTAAATTCATTACACTGCTTAAAAATAAAACAGGGTCCAATATCAATGTATTTGATTCAAGCTTTTTCAATGTTTACAGGCCTAAAGTAACGACAGGTCTTACTGCTTATCTTAAATAGCAAAGAAACTATTTATGACTTGTATTTATAACAATGTTGGCTCATTAGAAGTAAAGCAATTAAAAACCAATCAAAAAATATCACAAGGCACAAAACTGCAAAACTTGCAAAGAAGCACTGTAGGAAACAGTTACAAAATTGAAGATGATTCATGTATGTGTCTTCGAACAGTCTGGATGGGGAAGGGGTAGAGAAAAAGTGTCACTGCTAAAGAATAGAAAACTATTTCCTTTACACATACCAAAAAACTCCAGTATACAAAGATAAGACTACAATTTACACTGGGGACTATAAAGGCAAAAATGACAAGGAAAGCAGGCAGGCAGTCCTCCAATAAGGCATACATTCATACACTGGATCACTACACAATGAACAAAAATAATGTCCTATGTGCACAATGACAGGTCAAAATGTCCAAAATTATTAAATGAGAAAACGCCAGCAAAATGATCTGTGTCCATAGAAAAGTTACCCACACATGCACACACATGTATCTGGCGTGTGCACAGAAAATTCAGACATTTATGATAGATGTGAGTGGTACCTTGAAAAACAGTGGGACTGAACGAATCAGGAAATTTTCACCTTCTACCTTTCTGTAGTGAAAATAAAATAAGCATGCATTATGTTTAGTCAAATATTAAAGGAAAAAACACTATCGGTATTTTGGGAAGGTAGCTAGAGGACTGCTGCCTATAAAACCACATCAATGTAGACACAATCACATTTAAAATGCTTCACCATACTCAGTATGTTAAATCAAAGCTGTAATTTTTGAAAAGTACAATCACAAAACCAAAAAAAAACAAAAAAGAACTACCAAATTTCTATTGACAATCTTACAGACTTCAGTAATATAAAGTAAAAATTACGTCTTGCAAGTGTGAGGGTTTAGTCCAGTCTTCCTATATAGTGTGACCTGTTTACTCAGTGTTAAACAACCTCATTTTATATGTATCTCCAGACTACCAATTCCGTAATAGAGACACAAGGAGTTCTATTTCAATCACAAAAACTGTTGGTAGAACTTTATGGAGAGATTTATTTTTAAGACAGGTCTGCTTTTAAAAGTTTACAGCAGGGGGCCAGTTCACTCTGTTTTCTGCTGTATGCCCATTACCTAGAACATAATAAATAGAAGTACTGAATACATATTTTTTTTGGGGGGTAGGAAAGGTAGGAACAGAACCTCTGTGAAACTATGAGGCATACAAGTTCTGAATTAAAAGAAAACGGGACAAGATCAAAATGTGAAAACTGGTTCCTCAATTAAAAAAAAAATTAAAACAACAACAACAACATAGTACCACATGTGACTGCATGCCTGCAATTTCATTTCTGGCTTCTAGCAATGGAATAGTGACAGCAACATTAAAGTCTAAACTACTTAAAGTACTAGGAAGGCTGCCTGATGTCTACTTTGGAATTCATAGTAAGCACTGTACCACCCAGTATTATTTAATGATGTTACAGATTAGGACTGAAATTCTGACACCAAGTCCAATAGCTGTGAGGAGATGAGGCACAGAGAAATAACAAACCTAGTTGTTTCAGGGAAGGATGGGCAAATGAGCTGGCCTTGACTCCTGAGGAAAACCACCTAAGAGCAGTGTTTCTCAAATTATATGTGAAGGACCAGTTTTAACCCCTAAATTGCACTGTCAAAAGCATACTTTTATAAAATATGTTTTCAAAAATTACTTACTAGAAAAATGATCATATACTTTAAAGTGACAGTAATATCAAACTGCTGTAGAATGAGACATTCTCAATTTCTACACTGGTCCACAGAGACACTGGATAACAATGACCTAGGATTTTGTTTCCTAATGTCAATCTCACCTAAAATCTCACATTTGTCTAGTCTGACTCTGAGAAAATTTAGTTGTTTTCCCCCGCAGTAAATAATAAAGACAATCCATAACAACTAGAGATAAAATGTGGCACAAAGACTTGTCACTAACTTGTTTTAATTTTAAAATGTAAAACACTCCATTATCATACTACCTTAGAAAATTAAAATTATCCTTTAAAATGCTACAGAACTTAAGAATGTTGACTCCTATCAACTTGAAAATTTTGCTTTATTTAGTTTAGAAGATAACAGGGTATAGACACTTAAAGTTGTATATGAAAATATTTGCTTAACTTATGTAACTATATAGCTCATGTATCTGTAAAGTCCTGTTATCTTTGTCTCCGTGTTCTCAAAACTCCCCCAAATGATTAGTTGACTAACAGGGTGAGCCTAGGGAGCCTATTTTAAATTCCATTACCAAAGGTAGGAAAATGAAAGTAAAATGCCTGGCCTATAAAATGACTACAATCTGATGTGATTTACTATAGCCTGGTAAGATAGGCTCTACACTATTGAGAATATAATGTGATTTATAGGGTCTCTGGAACCAAATTCATTTTGCAGCTTACAAGCTATAAAGTGACTTATATCCTCATTGCTTCTGTTTCATCTATAAAATGGGGATAACAGCACCTACATCAAAGGATAATTGTGCAGGTTAAAGTGCATGTAAAGTGCTGGGAACACTGCCTGGCACATAATAAGTACTATATAAGTATTGTAATAATTTAATTCTTACACAGTATGTCTCAAATCCTTCTCTAGAACTGGATTAACAATTAAATTGGTTAAATATGTCACATCCCTACAATTAATTACAATTCTTCTGTTAAAAGAGTTTAATTCTCTATTATGAAAATATATTTATTTATAATCTCCTATTGGACAGGGAGAAAAAAGATAGAAAATCATGTACAGTCTAATCTTATATTTAGAGAAGATGCTAATGAAGTTATGAAAAGTTGCAAGTCACTGTAATACTTATGTGGCATCTGCCAAAAGTGACTCAGTAATTTATCATCCTCCCCACCCACTGGGAAAAGACTTAAAATAAAACTGATTATGATTCTAAAATGGTAATAATAAGGATGATCAAATGCATATTATAAATCAGGTTTTTAAAAAAATTTAGAAATGTATACATTTAATTTCATTATTCCTCCTCTACTCCTGAAAGCTGATGCTTCTTAAAATGGACTAGGTCTTAGAATTAAGGAAATAGAGCACTGATCTTAACAGATATACTCTAATCCCACCCACTGCCAACACACCACCACCACCACCATCACAACTACACATATCAACAATAAATCACCTTATCCAGTCACCCAAGCTTAAGCAGCAAATATTAGGTACAGTCTAATGAGATTATAAACACAAAAGACTCAGTATTTCTAGAATACTGAAGGTGTTTGTGGTATTGAGAGTACTCAGATGGTAGACTCTGGTACCCTTTAAACTGTTTTAGAATTCTTCAATGAAATCAATACTATTAATTTCATGTTTACTTTATATAGGATTTTTGTCAAACTTATCAGTTTTTAAATTAATTCATAATCACCATTTTAAGACAAATTTTCTTCTTACCTAATGCTTTTCATCCTAAGTTCAGCTTACCCTTTTGTCTATAATAGCCATATTTCATTTCATCTCATCTGAAATACACAATTATCTATTATATACAAAGATTTTCACATGTGCTTTCAAATGCCTAGAAAGAGATCAAGTTTTCAAATTTACATAAAACCATACTACACCAATTTACCAATATAAATATAAGTCGTCATACCTATTTATTCCATTCTATTTAGACAGCAACACTAACAAAATTCCTAATGTATATGCCCCCACCACCTGTACTCTTCCCCTATGTTATCATGTTGACACTTAACAAAAGAACATCTCAATTCAGCAACCAAGTTTTACAACTACCATTCCTACCAGTCAAATGTAATGCACCAAGGTAACAATTCTCTTGAGTTTTAACACATTAAGAGTACATTATTTACCTAAGACCGAAGGACTGTGCCTTCCTGTATAAAAAACAAAGATAACCACATCAATTTAATTCCATATATATGATGCTACCTATTCAATTTATTAAAAATTGTAATAAGCATAATAATCAAACTAGTGCTCCAAACTTATGCTGTTCACGTGGAAGACACTACAAGAAGACACAATAGAGACTGCCTGGCAATAAGAGGTACAATTCCTTGGAGAAATAAAAGGACAAATCTAGTTGTCTAAAAGACAATTCACTGTACACAGTTTATTTACAGTTTTGTACACTGTCTTAATATGAATGGGACCGCTTTTCTACTTGAGCCATTTTTTAACCAAAGCAAAACAACCTAAGTAATACAAAGTGTTAAAATACAGCATAAAGATACAAAAACAGACATACTAATTCTAATTAGGAATGTAATTATGATGTTACATTTTTTATAATCCACAATTATGTTTAGGAAATCACACAAACATAGATCACTGATTTGAATGAAATGCATAAATTTGTAGCAAAGCTTTGTAGTTACAAAAAAACAAAAAAATTACCAAAGAATGCACAAAATTAATGTTTATTCCGCCTTTGTGTCATATTCCTGGATCCTTCACCAATGTTACATGAGGAAAAAACAAAAGCAAAACAAATGAAAAACTGAAATCAGAATCACTAATGTTATCAAGTAGGGAAACAATAAATTAAAATCTAGCAGCCATCAGCAAGAGTACAGCAAAGACAATGCTGTAAAAAGAAACAAAGAAAATTGCTAGAAAACTGTATGCATCATACTCTTTCAAACCAGCAAAATATGCTCCTGCATACAATGGAACATAAACAGAATTTTTTTCCTGTTAAGGTATAGAAATGCAAGTTCTTTTTTGAATATTGTGGATGGGTAAAATGTGTTTGTAATGGTAATTCTACTAAGCTATTACAGAGTGGGCCAGGAACACATTTATGGATTCTGGGGATGATGTGTACTGTAATTCTTTGATTGGGATAGTGGACACTCTAGCCAAAATTAAAAAAAAAAAAATATGAACACAGAAGTACAAGACAAAGGCGAATGAGACTTCTCTTATATCTTAGCAACATTTAGATGGAAATCAAATTTAAATGCAGTCCACTCTGCTTTTGAAGAGGCTTTGGTTCAGCTCCCAAATCTCGATTGCTTGACGCAGTCTCCTATGAGAATACTCAGAAGGTGTCTTCTTAAACAACAAACCTATTTTTAGTGGTGGAGCCGCTCTTAGTAGCTGTGTCTGCATGGGACTGATAACCAATCACTATCTTTGGAGGAAGTCCTAACCTTTCCTTGTATACCCTCCTAGAAGAAGAGAAAGAAAAACAGCAGCCATTAATTTTTATTTGCACGCACGAAATCTGATATCACCATTCTTTACATTAAAAAAAAAGTCCAGGGCATGATATAGGAAACTGCACACCCTTTTCCTTTTAGCGAAATTTACTATTTTCACAATAATCTCGGTTAATCAACCGATATTTGAGACTCTCCTATGTTATCAGATACTGTGTTATTCCTAATAAATCAATAATAAGCAAAGCCTGGACAGTCCTTGGGTGATGACAGTATCTGATTTAATTACAAACAAATAGGGGCGCCTGGGTGGCACAGCGGTTAAGTGTCTGCCTTCGGCTCAGGGCGTGATCCCGGCGTTACGGGATCGAGCCCCACATCAGGCTCCTCTGCTATGAGCCTGCTTCTTCCTCTCCCACTCCCCCTGCTTGTGTTCCCCCTCTCGCTGGCTGTCTCTATCTCTGTCAGATAAATAAATAAAATCTTTAAAAAAAAAAAATAATTACAAACAAATAATCACAAATACTACAGTGAAGCTGTATCACATGCATAACTCATTTATACAAAATTAACTGCCTACATGTCTACTTTAATTCTCTGATATAAAATGCTACGATTATATTTTACATATAAACCATAATAAATATCATATATTACTGCAAATTACATTTACATACCTACTTTATGATATTTTCAGGGTAATTTAGAACATACATGATTTCTGCCTTATATACTAACTCTGTAACCTAATTTTCAAATAACATGTGACTCTATTTTAAGAACAAACTATGATGAGTGCCAAAGTGGGTAAGTATAGGGGCTGTGATATTGTATAACAAGGATGATCTAATCTTGTCTGTGAAATTAGAGAAATCTCCCCTTTAGAAGTCATGAGGTTAAAAGTAAAATGCTGAGAGAAAGAAGCACATCTGAAGGCTGGGGAACAAAATAAGGCTGTGCGGCTACAGCCCATAAGGAAAGGGAGTATGAGCAAAAAGGGTGACAAAGTAGAACTGGGGCCAGATCATAGAAAGCATCACAGGTAAAGTTAGGAATCCGGACATTTATTCCCAAGAAAAAATAGCAACACTTCAAAAATAAACATCGGAGTAAAGAGATATGTATTTATACATATTGGAGCTAAATTCTCCAATATGATACTAGGACAGTTTTATCCATACTCCACCTTCCAGAATATTCTACTACCTTCCTCCAAATAAAATTTCTAAAAATAATTTTATAACTAAAATTATAACTATTATCAGATTTATATTAGATACAATGTATTCCCTTCCATTATACTTAATCATTAAAAATGCCAGAAAGCCAGAGCACTGAGCCATGTAACTTGGAAGGGGTAAGGGGAAAAAAAAAAACCAACTCCCTTGAAAAACTGAAGTCAAATATTTCACAAAGATTTCAAATTATACTAACACATACAAGATTTTCAGAGGAAAGAAATTCATACTTATTTTTAAGCTATTTTCAAATACGAAATCCCCACAACTAATAAGTTTTGATGCTGACAGAAATATTAAGAATATGACGACAAGCCAACAGTTAACTTCTCTTTTAGAGAAAACCTCTGTAGAATGAAACCTGGAAAATCTCCATATCTTTTAATCCAGAGAATTCATAATGTTTGGAAAAAAATCACAAAGGGCTAACGAAACATTTTGTGACCTATAACCAAT
This sequence comes from Ursus americanus, assembly GCF_024610735.1. Lineage (NCBI taxonomy): Eukaryota > Metazoa > Chordata > Mammalia > Carnivora > Ursidae > Ursus > Ursus americanus. The sequence continues at coordinate 5,336,377 of NC_142134.1, read as the reverse complement.
ACTTAATTTTAACATAAAATTCAAAGTCAAATTTTACTAATTCAAATATAATTTAAAAAAAAAAGATCCCAGTTAACAATGACCAATGTTTGGGATGGGGTGGCAATTTTTGCAAGGAATAATATTCACATATGAAGAAATTAAAAACATACACATGTGGGTTTTAAAAATATGGACAGAACTAAGATACTATCACTTAAATCACTGAAAATTTTATGTACAGTATACACACATGCACAGAATACACATATACTCACTAAATTACTTGAGTATTACAATATTAATGTTATGATTTTAAAGTAGAAAAAAGACTAAATATTGTCATACGATAAATGAAAAAAATGCTACATGCCAAAATAGAGTGCTCTGGTGATTGATTATATACCCCATTGTGAGGAAAAAGAAATTTTACAGAAATTAAAAAAAAAATGAACAAGAAAATGAAAACCAACAGAGCAGTTTAAAATTATAAGTTTTCATGAAAATATTACAAGGAAAATAATGATCTACGAATCCAGGTATTTTTAAAACTATAAATAACTACTTCTGCTTTTAGTTATTTTAATATTTTAAAGGACATAAACAGTAAAACTTACCCTATATGTGTAACAGCCTCTCTGTTTTCACATTCAGTAGTCCATATTGCTATCTTATCACCTTTAGCTCTAACATTAACAACGGCTCCACATACATCATCACTGTAGTCATCAAAAGATTCTCCAATAAGGCACAGCAGCTTTAAAAACAAATTCAATCAAAATTACATGAAATAAATTATACACTGCTTACTGAACTACAAATGTCTCTTATATTTGTATATATACAAAACTCAAACAGTTTTTAAATCAAAAGTTGACTTTTTGAATGTATATAGTTCTTTGTCCTGACTTTTTAAAATTCATTTGTTTCTTTGTTTAATATCAAGAACATTAACAGTGGTTTAAACTTTTCTAGCAAATGGGGCAACTGATGACAGAGCAAATATAAAAGGCAAATTAGCTTAATATTCATTTGCTCTGCTGCTGCTTCTACTTGCCACCAAACAAATATTAATGGAATAACTGAATAGTTGCTCATGCTGCCTCTTGTTCTTGCTGTTTTTCATGAACACACATTTTTTTTTATTGTGGAAAATACATATAAAATTTACCCATTTTGACCATTTAAAAAATTTTTTTAATTTGAGTATAGATGACACATGACATTAAATCACTTTAACCATTTTTAAGGGTATGATTCAGTGGCATTAGGTATACTGACAACATCGTATAGCTATCACAACCATCCATCTCCAGAACTTTTGTCATCTTACAAAACTGAAATGACTTTTTAAAGTGGAATTCTAAAATGGATTTACTGACAATCTCCCCCAAAAGCAAAATTAAGTCTCTTCATTAAAAAAAAAAAAACCAAATAAACATTCATTCAAATACTAACTGCTTAACTTAGTGCTAACTATAAATGAGACACTGGGACAAGCGCTAAGAATCCAAAAGAGACTATTATCCTTACTTCTGATAGCCTGGAGTTTAGAACTTCTCACTAGAGAAAATGGCAATTATCTCATATTTAATATATGTCTTATAAAGTCAAAAGTTCCAGGTTATATCACAATATATAAGGTAAATAAGATCAAGCTACAATTTCACTGTTTGCTCCACTGATCTAAAGAATTTAGTACACAAAGTTATACTCTAAGAGGGCTGTAAAAACTTGTATCATACAAAATGTGAGGTTCTATAATTTTAAAGCTAATGAAACGACCAGGATGAGCTTACTATGGAAGGTGAGAGTCAACTGCCAATCACTTTATATCTGATTTGTGAAATGGTATGGGGTTTTCACTGTACCAGTATGTAAAATATACAGTATTCACATATAGAACAAAATTAATTGCTGGCTTCGATTTTATAGGGTGGGCATCCTTATCTCTTCAATTAAGTAACCGATGTAAAATGTAATCCAAATTAAGTTTTAGTATTCCAAAACTGTTTTATAATTTTAAAACCTTACTGTCTCTAGCCAAAAGCGATCCAGGTCACTTCGTCTCTGCTGCTTGTTCAATGTAATTAGCCATCGTCCTCCTCGTTTGTTTTTCTCATCTTCCCACATAGGCTCAATACCATCCTATAAGGTTAGTAGGTAACAATATTAGAAAAAATTGTTACTTTAATTGAGGAGATCACTAGAATGAGGAAGCAAACTCTGTCAACTTCTTACTTTTTTCTCCATAGAGCTGTTATTGATGTAGTGGGGGAAAAAGCAGGCAGGACTTAAAGCCAGAGACATGGGACTGCAGAATTAGAGTCCTGACACAGATACTTATTAGCTCTCAGACCCTGGGTTTCTTTTAATTTGAGGTTCTTAAACACTGAGAAAAAGATACCCCTGAGAAGCTACATACATTTCTATATCTAGAAAATATATGTAAAAATTATGCAATTTCAGAGTTAATGAATGCTCCACCCCCTACCACTTGACAAAACCCACTTAAAAATATAAATATCCCAAAGACCAATCATCCCTGGTTAAGAATTCCCGACAAACTCTAGACTTCAGTCTACTCAAATGTATAAGAGACACTGGCCTGGATGACTAAAGCTCTCTTCAAAAATCAATCACAGTGTGTGCCCATAGAGTAAGACTCTCGATTTCAATTATTTACAGCAATAGGGCAAAATTTGTTTATGCTAAAGCCCAGTAAAACTAGTCTAATTATTCCCCAAACCTCAGAGAACTGACTATTCCTAAGTTTCTGACAAGCTTTCTTAATGAGTAACTGAACGGTTCCGTCTTATAATAAATATATGAAATCACCAGTTAAGCGTACCTTAAAAAGTGAGTAGTCACAGCCAGGCATTAAGTTACTAGACAACTGGATGTGGTTGTACAGACTAGGTTAAAAAAAAAAAAAAAAGGACAATTATAAACATAGAACATGTAATCATTTAGAGGATATGATAAAAATAAAAAGATAAAAGTTTACGTTTACTTGTTATTCTACCAAGTCAATTTCTGTAATGGACCAAACAGGTATCTTAATGATGGTCAGTTCAAGAATCAGCAGTTGATGATTTTCAAGAAAATAATTGTAATGACTTTATTCTGACAAAAGTGTATTTTGATATATTAGCTAACTCAGTGCATACATATGTATATATATATATATATATGAAACAAAGAACAGGAGTATGAGGCAGCTTTTAAGTACCTGAAAGAATTCATGAGGCTCAGGAGCAGTTTTAAACACACAAATAAACAAATCAAGGGAAAGCAAGACAAAGTTCCTGACTATCAGGACTGCATGACTAAAAGAAGACAACACTATTATCCTTGGAGGTATTCTAGAACAGACCAATGGGTATCAAATACTGCAGTCATTACTAGTCAGTTTCCATCGTTTGGAAAGCTTTGGAAAAAAACGAACAAACAAGCAAACAAAAACCACCCAGGCCCTACTCCTTGTGATTTTAATAATCCCTTTAATATAGGGTAGAACGCTGGAATCTGTATCTCTGAACTTTTCCTCAAATATCAACGTAACAGAGTAACACTTGAGATGACTTAGATATTCACTACCCTGAAGGTAGAAGGCTAACTCATTTGATCTCCTAAAGTTTCTTCCCGCAAAATTATTATAAAATTGGCAACAGAATCAGAATGCTTTGCCTGTCTCCAATATTAGATGCCGAAACATGATCTTTACTACATCTGCAGACCATGGACAATGCTATTTTCCTTAGTCAGATTCTCTTGATGCTATTTTAACCCAGTCTAGAAATATTTCAAGTAGAGTTTTAACAAAGATTCTGGCATCCTCTGGATCACATTCCACAGGATAACATACAAATCCAATCTGGGGAAAGGCAGCCTAAGGCTGAAAAAGATCTGTAGAGTTACGCAATGGTCACTCTTCCCAAACTACCTTATCACTGGCAGCTTCCACTAGGCAACAAAAGAGGCCTGGAGAGTAACAGTAACTATAGAATTAGCACCACCACTTTAGGTAATTAATGGACAGGGTGGAAGTGCTTTCTTCAATGGCATTCAAGGTAGAAATGACCAATGCTTCTTTATGCCGTCTCCTTTCTCCTTCATGATGCTCTAAGGTCTCTTTTAAGTTTATAGTAATGAGAATTTGTAATGATACACTTAAACAGAATCAGAGCACTACAGACAAGATGGATAAATCCCAAAGGGGTCAACAGCTGTCTACCACTAAATCTGCCAGGAAAAAAAGTGAGAAATTAAGAAGTGCTTAGGTATTTACAGAAAGCTAAAGAATTCCTTCATATGTCTAAGTGTAAAAGTCCACTCGCAACGACACTGCTTACACGTAACTAAAGTATGGGGCCATGCTCTAATTAGAGGCCCACTTAGAAACCCAATTATGTACACTGAAAAGCCAAACCAACCAGGTAAATGCGGATCTGCTTCAGTGGGGGGAATGGTTCAAGACTGTTGCTCTTCCTCCTCCAGAGGAGACTAGAGACTTTTTGGTTTAGAGGACTCAAATAAATAGAATCAAAGAAGAAAATCACTTATGTTTTGATGAAAGATAAAACACAGTAACATTGGTTTAACTAGACAACTAAACCTATGAATTACTGGGGATTTAAATATAGTTCCATTACTTAAAAAAAAAAAGATGATTTCAGTATAGAGTGACCACTCTTTAAAGTGCACAGCTCAAAATTTAAGAGTTTTCTCTAATTATTCTATGATTTTTTTTTCAATGATTCGAATGCATACTAAATGCCTATTATGGGCAAAGCACTGCAGATACAGAAGAATACTGTTTCTGCCCTGGAGGAAGTATACATATATGAATCTTCTGACAATCTGTTTTTTTGTGTGGGCAAACTACACTCAGGGGGTTATGTTAATACACAAGAGTTGCATCACTGATTCAACATACATAGGATCCAAAAATAAACTAGATTTACAAATTAGAATTTTTAGATGATGTACAAAGTAAGAGTTTTTAGATAACTGCTAATTAATTTACACCTCTTAAAATGTTTTAACAAGTTTTATCTTTGAAATGAAAATTATTTTTCAAATAAATTACATACTAAATTAACTTTGCTTTTAGAGAACACCACAAAACTTCTTGAAAAGACTTTACAATTTTAAGTTTTACGTTGAAGTCAAGCAAAGTTTTGACCCCCAAATCTTAATGTTTTGCTAAATCTGAAACAAAATCTCCAAGATATTTCAACTATTCTTCTTGAAGTTGATCAACTACCATCACAGATACTTGGACAAACCTTTCAGCCTTTGAAAAATCTCAGGATCCCTCTCACGGGAAATCCCAGGTATTATACAAAAAAGAATTTGCACAAATGGGAAACTAACAGAGTTCTGGAATATGGGGCAAATGTATCTAGGCAACCAAGAAAGGGGATAGGTTCCAACAAATTGTCAAAAGTTCTAGAAGCAACAAAGGACTCTCAAGGGAAGGATCTCCTAGGGGACAAGGAATAGAGAATATACACAGGGCTAGGGCTAAAGGATGACAAGACTGAAGCTTTCTAAATGATGAGATATAATCACCAATTCAAACAGTTGTGAGGAGACAGACAAAAAGGTAGGTCTATAGATGAACATTTATTGTTTACCTTATCCTTCATTTTGTGAATGTGACTTAAAATGAAAAATTACACAATTAATAAAACAAACATCCTAAAATGGTTACTTACGCCCAAAAGTCTTCAACAGTATCAAACTTAGAGATCAGCCGAAGGTTTGCTTGCCAAGTTTTGCTTTTATCATTTTTAAAAAACCAGAGTGCCCATCTAAAAGTAAAAAGTCAGTGTCAAACACGGTAGTTTATATATTCACATTCCTAGCGCATTCTTCACAACAGCCAGAGGGAGGAAGCAGCCCAAGTGTCCACTGACAGATGAAAAGATAAACAAAATGTGCTTTAAACATACAGTGGGATATATGTCAGACTTAAAAAAGAAAGTCTGAGGATGAACCTTAAGGACATTATGTTAAGTGAAATAAGCCAATCAAAAAAGACAAACAGTACAATTCTACTTATATGAGGTATCGAAAGTAACCAAATTCATAGAGACAGAGAGTAAAATGGCAGGGGCTAGAAGGAAACGGAATGGACAACTGTTTAATGGGTACAGAGTTTTAGTTTTGCAAGATGAAAAGAGTTCTGGAGACTGGTTGCACAACAGTATGGATGTACTTAACACTACTGAACCATACAGTTAAAAAATAGCTAAAATGGTAAATTTTATGGTATATTTTACAATTAAAAATTCATTTTAATTCAAAAATAATTTTAAATGGTAGATGCTATTACAGTGGCAAATAATGAGTAGTTCTCGCTCTTTCATTTAAAAAGTATGTATTCTGGGGCGCCTGGGTGGCACAGTCCTTAAGTGTCTGCCTTCGGCTCAGGGCGTGATCCCGGCGTTCTGGGATCGAGCCCCATATCAGGCTCTTCTGCTATGAGCCTGCTTCTTCCTCTCCCACTCCCCCTGCTTGTGTTCCCTCTCTCGCTGGCTGTCTCTATCTCTGTTAAATAAATAAATAAAATCTTAAAAAAAAAAAAAAGTATGTATTTTGTACCTACTTCTTAAAAGATTCTCTGCTATACTTTAGAAACCCACTGAGGCTCATCCCTCAAAGTAATTCACAGAAATGTAACAGAGAGACAATTACAGTGTGCTAACGTGCTATGATAGAGATAGTCAAGCAGTTACTTAAGAAAAACAGCAGAAGCACTTAACCAGAAAAGAAAGCAGGGAGCAAGAGAGCTGAATTTTCAGAGAAATGAAAAGGTATTCGCCAAGAGTGGGAAATAAGAGACTCCTAAAAAGGGGGGGGGGGAGGGAACGACGACTATGAAATGCAATTATCTGTTTACTCAAGCACACAACAAATGGGAAAATAACAAAATAAAGGGATTCGTTCAGTAAAGGTATCACAGATGTGTTCTGAAATAATGTATACCAGTTTCTACATATTTATATGTAACTGTTAAAAAAGGTTTTATTCTAATACCTGGAAGATAAACTCATGTCACATCAAAGTTATCTTAAATATCCCAAGATAACATCTTCGGTACAATTATATTAACTGAATTACAATACCAAAGGTAACTCAAAAGGGAAATTTCATTTTCTCATTGAGAATAATGTCTGAAGATAGGTTTCCAAATGGATATATACGTTTCATAACTCATGATTAATGCTTGAATAATATGACATAAAAATGAGATGCATTTCAACATCCACTTTATAATGTGAATTTGCCAAGACGCTATCAAGGACAAAAAAGAAAAAAGCAAAGGTATAGAAATTATTAAACACACATGTAATAAGGTCAAGTACTATACTCTGGTCTTCCAAAATTAATTAAATCTTTCCTCGAAAAATTAAAAATAGTACCATATCGTCCAGCAATCCTACTTCTGGGTATTTACCTGAAGAAAATGAACGCACTCACTCAAAAAGATCTATGCACCACCCTCATGTTCATGCAGCATTATTTACAATAGCCAAGATGTGGAAACAGGTAACCTCAGTGACCCTCAATGAATGAATGGATAAAGAAAATGTTGTATGTAGACAATGGAATATTATTCACCCACAAAAAAAGAGAAGAAATCTGTCACTTTAGACATTGGATGGACCTTGAGGGCGTATGCTAACTGCCGTAAGTCAAAGAAAGACAAATACCGTATGTTCTCATTTATATGGGGAATCTTAAAACAAAAACAAACTAAAAAACCAAGGTCATAAACACAGAAAACAGACTGGAGGTTGCCAGAGGTAGCTGTTGGGTGAAAAGGGGTGAAGAGGGTCAAAAGGTACAAACTTCCAGTTATAAATAAGTCATTAACAATATACAACATGGTGACTACAGTTAACGATAATGTATTATGTATATGAAAGTTGCTAAGAGAGTAAATCTTAAAAGAAATTATTACAAGGAAAAAAAACCTTTGTAACTATACATGGTGGTAGGTATTAAGTACACTTAGTATAGTGATCATTTCACGACATACACAAATACTGAGTCACGTTTCACATCTAAAACTAATGTTATATGTCAATTATACCTCAAATAAAAATGGTAATAATTTTTTTTCCTTTTTTTACTGCATCCAGCTATTGAACATATAAAAATTTATCCTAAGAAAATAATTAGATGATTAGGTAAAAATGTTTGTACAAGAATGTTCTTAATGTTGGAAAATTTGGAAACATCCTATGTGCTTTCAACAAGAGATCACTTAAATCTAGTTATCAAAATGTGGTTTGCAAAAGCTTAGGGGACTCCAGGACCCTTTCAGGAGCTCTGATAAGAACTACTTTCATAATAATGCTAAGACATTATTTTATTTTTCAATGTATTGACATTTGTAGTAATGGTGCAAAAGCAATGGTGGGATAAATCTGCTGATGTCTCAGCAAGTTCCATACAATGGCACCAAACTGTACCAGCAGTCACTGTATCCTTTATCTTCACCTCTCACAGAAACAACATCAGTTGCAATTAAGAATGCCACTGATGAAGCAATAATTATTGGTTTCATTAAATTTCAATCTATGTATATCTTTTTCATATTCTGCAAAAAATCAAAAACAAAAAAACATTTCTGCATACCAAAGTAAAATCAATGCTGAGGAATTGAACTGTGAAGTGACCTAGCCACTTTTTTCAGAGAACTCCATTTTAACCACGACTGACAGACAAACCATGGTTATTCCTTGAAAATGAACAGAGTATGCCTGATGTGAGCTTTCAAGAGAAAATCAGAATTTTGGAAAGCCTGCATGTGCCACTGTGACAAATTTACTAAAACTTAAAGATATTTCTAAAGAGTTTAGTAGTGATATTAATGAATGTTACTGATTTCATACTGTATAATGAGAAGTATCAATATCCAGAAGATCTGCAGAACTCACTGAATCAATGTTTTCCAAATGACCACTGGTGTTGCAAAATCATGCATGGGTAAAAGATCCATGCCAAGTGCAAGATAGGCCAAGAGATATTAATGTAACAGAGGAGGAAAGGTTCTTGGATATGGTTTCAGATTCTACATTGCAGCTGACATATAAAAAAAACTATTATCAAAGGAGAATATCTATACTTAACTTACAAGGCTATTAAAAATCCTCCTTTTCCAACCATGTACTTGTATGAGGTCATACATTCTTATACTTCCTATGAAACAACTTATCCCCTTCACAGACTGAATGCAGAAGCAGCTATGAAATACATACCACTAATTTCTGTTAAGTCAGGCACTTAAAAGAGATTTATAAAAATGCAAAAATGCTGTTCTTCCCACTATATTATTTTTTCATAAAAAATATTTATGTTAACATGCAATGGATTTTCTAAATGAATATATAATTTTACATTTTCTCAGGTTTATTTTCTAATATACTAAATGGAAATAGATAAAAATCTACATAACCAAAGCTCTCTGGGTCCTCAATAAAAAGGTCATGAGATCAAAAATTTGAGAACTGCTGACTTAGTAAAATACACATCCATAAAATAGACCACTACGCAGCTATTAAGTAGAATAATTATGTGGATAGTTATTCCTAAGATGAGCATGAAACCCAGATGCCATGAAGGAAAGGTGATACTGGACTACATAAAAATAAAAAACCTGTAAAAACATAATCCCACAGACAATGTTAAAAGACAAATGACTTGAAAAATTCATTTTCAACCTAATGTTCTACATGGGTAAGTTAGCATCCCTAATTACAATGTTTGGAAATAAACTTTTTTTTTTTTAAGATTTATTTATTTTAGAAAGACGGGGGGGGGGATCTCAAGCAGACTCCCCGCTGAGCACAGAGCCCAATGCAGGGTTTGATCTCACAACCCTGAGATCATGACCTGAGTAGAAATCAGGAGAGGGACGCTTAACCAACTGAGCCATCCAGGCACCGTGGAAATAAACTTTAAACAATACCTACCTACTCCTCACCCCTAGACAAAAGAACTGAGTAGACTGTCCACAGATAAAAACAAAAATGTTCAATATATATGAAACAGCTTTGCAACATCAATAAAAGAAATGCAAATTTAAAACGAGAAGACATTGTTTTTAAAAAATCAAACTAGGACCAACCAATTTGCAAAGATGTAGAAACCAGGAACTCTCAAACTGCTAAGAGCCTAAGCTGATAAAGGAGGATAATTTGACAATTATCTATTAAGGTTGTTAAAGCATAGTCTTTCACCTAAGAAATCTGAAATTTTGGGCCTCCTGGGTGGCTCAGTCAGTTAAGCGTCTGCCTTTGGCTTTGGTCATGATCTCGGGGTCCTGGGACTAAGCCCCACATCAGGCTCCCTCCTCAGCAGGGAACCTGCTTCTCCCTCTCCCTCTGCTCCTCCCCACTGTTCTTTCTCTCAAATAAAATCTATTTTTAAAAATCTAAAATTTTATCCTATAAATATATTCACACAAGTGCACAAAAAACATACAGGAATGCATACACTACAACACTGTAAACGGGGAAGAAAAAAGTCTATATACCCATTAATATAAGCCTGACAAAATACATGACTATTCATTAAAGCAGTTTACAATAACGAGGCAAAGTCTGCACAAACAAAAATGTCAACAGTACTGTCACCAGTATAAAAAAAAAAAAAAAAGATAGATATGCACACTGAAAAGCTCTGGAAGACTACAATCCAAATTTAATACTGAATACTCCAAAGAGTGAAGAAAAGTAAATTGGGAAGGAGAATATCTGAGGAAAACAGAGAACTTTTACTTTATATACTTGTACCCTGATGATCTACTCTTGTAATTATTATACATCTTTTAATAATGCATAATAAATTACGCAATATTTGCAAAAAGTAAATAAAGAGGAAACTACAAAACTCTGAACATAAAACGTCTTGGAATATTTTTCTAAATGATATTATTTTACATAATGATATTATTATTGAAGTAGAATTCATAGAGAAATTGAAATCCTCAGAGACTTCATTTTAGAGTTAATCAGTTTATCTACTAATGACATTTTTCAGGCTCTTCTCAAATTTTGTTCAAGCTGTGAAGGATATATGCCTTGCTCCCAACAATAGTAATACCAAAAACTGGGTTCACAGACAGAAGGCATACATAGTTAGCTTTTTGTAAGATAACACTAAAAACATGAAAAAAAATAGGGGTGCCTAAGTAGGGTGGCTCAGTCGGCTGAGCTTCCAACTTTTAGTGGGGAGTCTGCTTCAGAGTCTCTCCCTCCGCCCCTTCCCCTACTTGTGCATGCACGCTCTCTCTCTAAAATGAATAAATTAAAAAAAAAAAGATTAAAAAAATACCTTAAGGGTTTTGGTGCTACTCTCATGTTCAATTATATGAAATTGCCACTAATCAACTGTTCAATTTTGGTACAATGTTTTCCTGAGGAAGGATTTTACCCTTTATGGACTATTTAACCTTTGATGGCTCACTCATTAGCTGACAAGCTCCACTGTGTAGAGAATTAATTTCTTCCTCACTACAGGATATGCTGAACCACAGGTCTCTTATGAAAAAACACATAAAGCATGTCTGGACTTTTATTTCAATAAGTATACCATGGCAATGAAGAAATGATAAAAAAAAATATTCAGGCCATAAAAGGAAAATGTACTTCTTGGATAAGTGAAATGATAGGTACACTTCAGAGATATTGCAGATGCAGCTCCAAACCACCATAATCAAGCAAGTATTACAAAAAAGTCAGTCAGACTATTGAAGTTTTTGGTTTCCCAATGCACATAAAAGTTATGTTTACACTATACTTACTCTAGTAAGGGTGCAACATCATTGTCTAAAAAACTCATGTATATACCTTAATTTAAAAATACATTATAGCTAAAAATCACCATCTAAGCTTTTAGTGAGTCACAATCCTTTTGCTGGTGGAAGGTCCTGTTCTGATGATGCTGGCTGCTGACTGATCAGGGGGTGGATACTGAAGGGTGGGAGAGCTGCGGTAAGACAGAGAACTGTGAAGTCTGCCACATTAATTGACTCTTCCTTTCACAAAGGATTTATCTGTAGCACGCAGCGCTGTTTGGATATTTTATCTGCAGAGCTTCTTGCAAAATTGGAGTCAATCCTCTCAAACTTTGCTGCTGCTTTATCAACTAACTTTATGTAATATTCTAAATCCTTTGCTGTCATTTCAACAATCTTCACAGCATCTTCACCAGGAGTAGGTTCCATCTCAAGAAACCATTTTCTTTGCTCATCCGTAACAAGCAGCTCCTCATCCATTCAAGTTTTATTATGAGTTGTAGCAATTCAGTCACATCTTCAGGCTTCAACTTTAATTCTAGTTCTTTGCTATTTTTACCACATCTGCAGTTACTTCCTCCACCAAAGTCTTGAAGCCCTCAAAATCATCCAGAAGGGCTGGAATCAACTTCTTCCAAACACCTGTCCATACTGATATTTTGACCTCTACCCATAAATTACAAATGTTTTTACTGGCATCTTGGAATGGTGAATCCTTTCCAGATGGTCTTCAGTATACTTTGTCCAGATCTATCAGAGGAATCCCCTATCTATGGCAGCTACAACAGTCTTACAAAATGTATTCCTTAAATAGTAATACTTCAAGGCAAAACTACTCCTTTATCCAGATGTTGGATAAACTGCAAAACAGATGTATTAGCAGGCATGAAAACAACATGCATCTTGTACATCAGAACTCTTGGGTGACCAAGTACATTGTTCAATGAGCGGTAGTATTTTGAAAAGAATTTTTTGTTCTGAGCAGGTTTGAACAGTAGGCTTAAAATATTCAGTAAACCATTTTGTAAACAGAAGTACTGTTATCCAGACTTTACTGTTTCATTTATAAAGCACAGGAGATTAGATTAAGCATAATTCTTTAGGATCCTAGGGTTTTCAGGATGGTAAATAAGCGTTGGCTTCAACCTAAAGTCACCAGCTATATTAGACCCTAACAGGAGTCAGCCTGTCCTTGGAAGCCAGGCATGAACTTCTCCTCTCTAGCCATGCAAGTCCATCCAGATGGCACCTTCTTCCACTAGAAGGCTGCTTCATCTACATTGAAAACCAACTGCTCAGTGTAGGCAGCTTCAGAATGATCTTGGCTAAATCTTCCGGATAACTTGCTGTAGCCTCTACAACAGCTCTTGTTGCTTCACCCTGTACTTTGATGTTACAGAGACAGCTTCTTTCCTTAAACCTCACGAACCAAACCTGTGTCAGCTTTAAATTTTTCTTCTGCAGCTTCCTCATCTCATCTCTCTCAGCCTTCACAGGACTGAAGAGAATTAGGTCCTTCCTCTGGATTAGGTTTTGGCTTAAGGGAATGTTGTGGCCAGTCTGATCTTCTATCCAGACCACTTAAGCTTTCTCCAGAGTAGCAGTAAGGCTGTTTCACCTTCTTATTATTCATGTGCTTACTGGAGTCGCACTTTTAATTTCTTTCAACAACTTTTCCTTTGCATTCACAAGTTGGCTGTTAGTGCAAGAGGCTTAGTTTTTGGCCCATCTTGGCTTTCAACATGCCTTCCTCACTAAGCTTAATCATTTCTAGTTTTTGATTTAAAGTGAGATGTATAGACTCTTTCACTTGAACATTTACAGGTCCCTACAGGGTTATTAACTGGCCTTATTTCAATATTGTTGTATCTCAGGGAACAGAGAGACCCAATGAAAGGGAGAGAGACGGGGAACAACTAGTGAATAAAGCAATTAGAACAACACACAATATTTATTAAGTTTGTCGTCTTATATGGGCACAGTTCATGGTGCCCCAAAACAATTATAATAGTTACATCAAAGATCACAGATTTCAGATCACTATAACAAACATAATGAAAAAGTTTGAGATATTGCAAGAATTGCCAAATTTGTCACAGAAACACAAAATGAGCAGATGCTGTTGGAAAAATGGTACCAACAGACTTGCTTAAAGCAAGATCACCACGAACCTTCAATTTTTAAAAAATGACGTATCTGCAAAATGCAATAAAACAAGGGATGCCTGTGAAACATACATTATGGGATTTTTAAAGGAGAGAGGGTAAAAAAGTCCTGGGGTGGGGGATGAAAGGAACTGAAATACTTAAACATCCTCAAATTCTAATTTACTTTCTTCCAGATTCTTACATATTTCCACATTGCCTTTTTCTTCCCACCATCAGCTCTGAGAGCATTCATGTTAATTTTCATCATATAAACCATAAAAACACAAACATACTGGGAAGGGGTGGGGTGGAACTGGGAAAACTATATAATGAGCTACTACTCAACTACTACACTATAACTATGAAACTTAACTCAATTTTTTTTTAAGTAGGCTCCACACCCAACATGGAGCTTGAACTCACGACCCCTGAGATCAACAGTTGCATGTTCTACCAATTGAGCCAGCTAGGCACCCTGAAACTCAATTCATCTTAACCTGTCCTCTTCCTCTGCTAACTTGTCTTAAAAAGAAACCAACCAACCTCCAGACTTCACATTCCCCAGCTTTTTCTCCTTCACAGCCCTACTTCAAGTTGCTTATTCTTGCTCTGTAATACATTTGTATTCACTATACAAACTACTCCAATCTTTTTCCATCAGCTACATTCTACTAAACTTTCTCCTACATTAGCAAGGACTTTATCATTTAATCCAATGGCCATTTGAGTGTTTTTAAAACTGTTAAATCCAATGGATATTTGACCTTTTTGTGAAACATATGCTATTGACCACCTGTCCTTAAAACAAATCATTTTGTTTCCCTGACCACCACTTTGTCCTAATTTATACAGTTTATATGTCTAAACCCTTCATAGACATTATCCCTCCAAAAATAATCCCTTATAAGCTGGTATCCCAAGCCTGTCTTGAGTCAAGTTCACTTTAAAGAGAATTCATTTACTACTATAGTATCACTTACCACCTATTACTGATGAATTTCAAACCCAATGTCTCAACCAGTTCTCTTTTCTGAGCTCAAGACTCACATATAAAACTACTTGCTAGAAACAGGTTATCCAAATGAAATGTAATCCTCAACCTAATGTAACTAAAACTAGTCTCACCTAATTGTTCCCCCCAAACCTATCCTATTTTACCATTCACCTCAAGTCAGAAGAATCTGTGTGTCAGAGGGCTTACCTGTTCTGTAAAGGATGTTTAATATAGTGTTCTGGGTTAGCAACCTCCTGATTAGATTCTGTTTTCTCTTCTTCTGTAGGCGGGGGATTAGGAGTAGGGGTGGTTTCCTAATGGAAAATAACAAAACATTATTTTAAATTTATTAACATAACTATGATAACAATACTCTAAATCAAATACTGCCAATATTCTTTAAGAAGAATTATAAAAGCATTTCATAAAATAGACCACAGACCAAGCACTAAGAAAACTATCAGATTCTCCATTCTAGCATCTCTTCACTAAGAGCAAAAGGTTCTCAATAAAAATACGGTAACAATACTATATAGTTACCTGTCACACATTTTGGTATCAGAAAGATCGTTGGACACAATGCAACAAAGTTAAGAAAAATCAGCTGTTTTTCCTAACATACCATTAAAGTACTATGTATGGCTTGGAGGGTGGCAGAAGTATGACTAAAGTTTAGAGAGTATAACAACTATATTACAAAGACAAAAGAAAGCTTCATAAACTGATCAAGCCAATACTACACAGGTCCTTCCTTCCTGTCACACTATTATATGGTATCTTAGAAGTTCAGCAACTGGGGGCGCCTGGATGGCACAGCGGTTAAGCGTCTGCCTTCGGCTCAGGGCGTGGTCCCGGCATTATGGGATCGAGCCCCACATCAGGCTCCTCCGCTATGAGCCTGCTTCTTCCTCTCCCACTCCCCCTGCTTGTGTTCCCTCTCTCGCTGGCTGTCTCTATCTCTGTCGAATAAATAAATAAAATCTTAAAAAAAAAAAAAAAAGAAGTTCAGCAACTTCTGTCATTTTCAAATGGCACCAGGCAAAAAAGCTCAATGTTGGCTTGAACCTAAATCTTCTTCTAGGTTAGACATAATACTGTCATCTAAAAATGTAAGGAAAAGGGGCGCCTGGGTGGCTCAGTCAGTTAAGCATCTGCCTTCAGCTCAGGTCATGATCCCAGGGTCCTGGGATCGAGCTCCACATCGTGCTCCCTCCTCAGTGGGGAGCCTGCTTCTCCCTCTGCCTGCCAGTCCCCCTGCTTGTGCTCTCTTTCTCTGTCAAATAAATAAATAAAATCTTTTAAAAAAATCCTTTAAAAATGGAAAAAAAGGAGCTTGGGGATAATCTGTGTTCTTCACATTGCTCCATGTAGCTCTTCACCCAATTATAAACTATTGTCAACAAAAGTGAATGCCAAGGAAAGGTACCAGAAGCTAAAACGAAAGCTGATTTTTTTTCAAAAAGGGCACCACATCAAGAGTCTGGGGATCAAATTTAAATTGAACCAGCAAAACAATAGAGATGTATGCTCACATTAATAGGATGATGCAAATCAGAGATGTAGGATCTAAAAGATATCTTAGTGGATAGGTGGTAAATATTTATTTTACAAAATACATTTTTCTTAATAACATGACATGTCTAGGAGCTAATTTCTACTAGCCTACGAAGTCGCTCATAACAGAGGCTAGGCCTTGATTTTGCTCACAATTTAATGCCAATGAGCAAAGTGCTACACTCAATAGGAACTTACTGGCTTGATTACTTAAGTAATAAATGTAAATGTTTACAAAGCCATTAAGACCCTAAAATTTACATAGAGTAGTCAATGCCCTAAAATCACCACTTTTTACCAGCACTTTTCCATTGCAGTCTATTTACATCTTCGTATAGATAATTATAAAATGCCATTCTCCTTACCCCACTAGCTTAAAATTAATGATAGTTTTCAGACAGAGGCAGTCTCAATGGCTCAAGAAAACAGGGAACAGATGGGGACTAAGTGGGCCTAGAGAGACAGGGTACTAGAGAAAAGTGGGCTACAGAGGTATAAGCCTCAAAACTCTATGTAAAAGTCTCTCAGAGGTCCTTGGCTAGTTCCTAAGCTGTGATGTTCCCAGTACAGCTCTGGGTAGTCTAGCAGAGAACAGCTGAGCCAAGACTTCAAGAGGATGAATACCCTTAGGAACACTTGGTTCAGACCCACCCAGAGGGGGTGGGTGAAAATCCGCAGCTTTCAGATGAAATCCTAGAAAGGCCATACCCTAGGAATCAGGTGAAATATGACTGCCTAACAAATCCTAAAACTAGTCTTTGACAGGATCAAGGTAATCTACCTATAAATTAAGTGCCTCCAAAAACCAAACTCTACATTCTTCAGAAGAAGAAAACATAATTCTGTGTCTCTATAAATGTTATTTACAATACTCTACCAAACAACCAAGCATTACTAGACATGCAAAGAATTCTTTAAGATTTTATTTATTTTAAATAAATAAATTAAAATCTTAAGAGAGTGAGAGAGCAGAAGGAGGGGGGAAGCAGCAGAGGGAGAGGGAGAAGCAGGCTTCCTGCTAATAAGCAAGGAGCCCGATAAAGGGCTTGATTCCAGGACCCTGACATCATGACCTGAGCCAAAGGCAGATGCTTAACCGACTGGGCCACCCAGGTGCCCCTGCAAAGAATTTTTTTAAAAGTCACTAATGATTGCATGGTGCACTGGGTGTTATACACAACTAATGAATCATCGAGCCTTACATCGGAAACCGGGGATGTACTGTATGGTGACTAACATAATATAATAAAAAATCATTAAAAAAAATAAAAATAAAAAAAAATAAAAGTCACTAATGATCAAGAGACTAACCTATCCACAGAAAGCCATCCAGACATGACCCAGGTAACGGAGTTAATAATTATGATTACTATTGTAAAACAGCAAAGACATAATAACCAAGATTATTATACTAAAATAGAAGAAAAGATAGGGGAAAGGATGAAAAAAAAGGGGAGTATTTGAAAAGAAAACCGAAATCTATTTTTAAAAAGAACCAAAGATACATTATAGAATTGCCAAGCCCAATATCTGAAATTAAGAGTTCACTGAATGGGGGCAGCAGGCTGGCAGAGTCAGTTAACCATTGTGTTTCAGCTCAGGTCGTGACCTCATGGTCATGAATCTGAACCCCATATGGGGCTCCACACCCAGTGTGGAGTCTGCTTGAGATTCCCTCTCCCTCTGCCCCTCCCCCTGCTCATGCTCTCTCGCTCTCAAATACAGAAGTAAAGCTTAAAAGAGTTCACTTGAGTGATTAACAACATTCAACTCTGCAGGATGTGAGATTGGTGAACTCAAACATAGGTCAACAGAAGATATCAAATAAATACAGAGAGAGAGAGAGAGAAATATGTGGTAGAGAAACATTGTGGAAGATGGTTAAAAAGTTTAAGGACAAGGTGGGAGAATGGGACAAAATCAATATACCAACAATGACCAAAATTTACCAAATCTCATCAGAAACTCAAGTCATGGATTCAAAAAGCTCCAGGAACTCCAAGCAGTAAAATGCAAACAAAACTATACCTGGGTATATCAGATTCAAACTACTCAAAACTTAAAGAAATCACATTAAAAGCAGTTAGGAAAGGGGACACACATGGATGGACATACACACACCCACACACCTTTCACAAGAATAATAAGATTAACAGCTAACTTCCCAACAGAAACTATGGAAGCCATCAAGACAACAGAATGACATCTCCACACTGAAAGAAAAAAGTGTCAACCTAGAATTCAGTGCTTAGGAAAAATATCCTTCAGAACTGGATAAATACACAGATGCACACAGACCCCAACGCAAACACACAGGTCCAAAATAAAGAGGAACAAACACCAAAGGAAAAGTCTTCAGGCTGAAGGGGAAAAAAAAAGAGCCCAAGTAGGAACATGAAAATGCAAAAAAGAATGAAAAGCACTGGAAAATGTAAATAGATGGATCAATTTGTTAAAGACTATAAACAGTTTAAAGGAACAATAATAATGATATCTTATGGAGTTTAAAATAATAATGATGGTTCTAGCAATTGGGGATATATAAATTTGTAAGGCTGGGTGTGCAGCACATGCCTCCTCCAGAAGTTAAGTACTATAAATTCTCTTATTAATCTAAATTAAAAGACAAGTAAAATTTACTCATAAGTTCCAAATCCTCAATACAAACCAACTTTCACAACATTTAAACAGTGTATGTCAGCAGCACATAAAAACAATAAATTAATTATAGTATGAATGATTACAAGTTTCACGAGACCCAAAATGTCACCTGCTAACTCAGGATCTTCCTTTCTTTTCGGTTACTCAACTCTTTTCACAACGAGGAGAATGATGAAAGACTTAGATGGTATCAAAAATCTCTGGACACAAAGGAACTAAAAGCAGGTAATAACTCAGGAAAAAGTATATTAAGTTCCCAGAATTTAAAAGTTTCTTTTGAATTAAAAGTCCTACCTTAATTGATGTTTTAGTCTTTACATTAAGAATCTATAATTTTGAATTATCCTTATAACTAAAATTAAAATAACTACTCAACTTTAAATAAATGTGTATGGATGTTTAAAAATGTAAAATCTTCCAGCCTTCACTTTTAATATTATACAAATATGCTAGATGTTAAGACAAATACTCTAAAACACTCCAAAAAAATATTTATTAAACACAATCATCTTTTCAGTATTTAAAACATTTTCACCCAAAGATTTTATTTATTTATTTGACAGAGACAGAGACAGAGCAAGAGAGCACAAGGAGGGAAGGCAGCAAAGGAGCAAGAGCCTGACTCGGGGCTCAATCTCAGGACCCTGGGATCATGACCTGAGCAGAAGGCAGATGCTTAACTGACTGAACGACCCAGGCATCCTCCCCCTCTTTTCTAAAGACTTTATAAAACTTTTCTTAAAATGTAAGCAGTGAACTGACGTTTCTTTTATTTAGCCTTTTAAGTCACCATCTGCAGTTTGACGTCTCATGTTCAAATTTTTTTTAAGATTTTATGAATTTGAAAGAGTGCATGCCTGCGTGGAGGGAGGAGCAGAGGGAGAGAGAGCCTTAAGCAAGGCTCCATCTCATGATCCCAAGATCACAACCCAAGGCAAAACCAAGAGTCAGACACTCAACCGACTGCGCCACCCAGGCACCCCTCATGTTCAAATATTTAACTTAAGAAATTCTCACTCTTTTAATAAAGCAACAATGGTTTTTTAATAGCCAATTATTTCCAAGACAGAATATAAAATACTCAAATATTCTATGAAAATACTCATTAACATGACATAACCCAAATCTAATAAAACCCAAAATCCAAGATCTAATAAACCTTATAAAAACATTAATATTAAAAACCACATATAAGAGGGCACATTAAAAAAAGAAAAGTCATATTTTCTTGGCATACATTTTCTTATTTAGGCCATATTTTGTTATGACCATCTACTTATCTCACCAATTCATTCTTAATCAGCAGAAATTGAAACCAAAATCTAAACCAAAAACTTATCAACCACTTACCCTTTAAGTTTCTTACAACTATATTGTAAATTATTGCAAAGAAAAAAAACTTGTTTGAGACTGTTGAGACATGCCTCTCTGTTAATTTCTTTAAACTTATTATTTTATTGTTATAAAACCTCTCTCAACTTTGATTCAAATAATCAGGATGTTTTTATCAATGTAGGAGGTTATTTAAGGCTTCCAGGCTAATTCTGTGAGGGTAGTCCTCTATGGAGAAAGTCCAATTCCTATATAAACTTTTGAATCTGTAAGCAACAAACACACTGATAAACGATGTCCAGAATGATGGCCATACTCTACTGAATTCTTGGATCAAAAAAAAAGATTTAAAAAAAATGATTTATGAGCATGTGCCAAATCAGAAGAAATATTTTTTAAAAAGAACTGGAACAAAAATGATTTCAGTTCACTCATCAGTTGAGCATAAGCCTCTAACTATAACGAATCTCCAAATTATCCATTTTTTGCTCTCATTTACTAAGTACTTCTAATATCAACTGAATTTAAAAATAAAATTATCTTGGAATTTTCTCTCTTCTTAAAATTATTTGGAAAGCTATCTGAGACTTCAGATTACCATGAAATAGGTAGTACAGGAAGACTACGTGATACTTGTTAACACCAACTTCACAAAATTCTCCCTGAAAACTCCACAGCAGGTGTTTTCATGGTATGTTTAACAACCGAGTTACTATTTTTAAATTTGTAAGATCACCAAAGTAGCAAGTAAAGCAAACAAGATTATTGTACGATCTGTATAAGAACTAAAAAATGTATTCTGTAACTTGTCATTTTAATGGTTGCTTTGTATACAGACAATATAAGTTTTAAATACAAAATTCTTTACTGCAAAGTTCCACAACATCCCTCTACCTACTCTCTAAGCTCCTCCGTAAGTAGATTTCATTGAGAATTACATCTTAAATATCCATGTTTTACCAGTATTTCTAAATTTAAAAATTATGCAAATAAAACACAAAAGGCTAATTTAACAGATTATTGTACTCTCAAAGTAATCAAATGCATTTTTTTCTTTCCAAGTTTTTATTTAAATTCCAGTTAGTTAACATACAGTGTAATATCAGTTTCAGGTGTAGAAGTTAGTGATTCAACACTCACATGCAACACCCAGTGCTCTGTGCACTTCTCTGTGTCACAAGTGCACTCCTTAATCCCTATCACCTATGTAACCCATGGACCCACCCACCTCCCCTCCAGTAACCCGGTTTGTTGTCTATAGTTAACAGTCAGCGTCTTGGTTTGCTTCTTTTATTTACCCCTGTATTCATTTGTTTTGGTTCTTAAATTCCCCATATGAGTGAAATCATATAGTATTTGTCCTTCTCCGACTGACTAGTTTAGCATAATACTCTTTAGCTCCATCCATGTCGTTGCAAATGGCAAGATTTCATTCTTTTTGATAGCTGAGTAATATTGCATTGTGTGTGTGTGTGTGTGTGTGTATGTGTGTGCGCATGTTTATCACATTTTCTTTACCCATTTATCAGTCAACGGGCACTTAGGCTCTTTCCATAATTTGGCTATTGTTGATAATGCTGCTATAAACATGGGGCTGCATGTATCCCTTCAAATTAGTATTTTTGTATCTTTTGGGTAAATACCTAGCAGTGCAATTGCTGGATCATAGGGTAGTTCTGTTTTTAACTTTTTGAGGCACCTCCATACTGTTCTCCAGAGCGGTTGCACCAGCTTTCATTCCCACCAACAGTGCAAAAGGGTTCCCCTTTCTCCACTTCCTCACCAACACCTGTTGTTTCCTGTGTTAATTTTAGTCTAAGTTGTCAAATACATTTTTAACCTAAAAGACAAAATATACTTGAAAAACTCTTGTATAACCTATTTCAGGTGGGTAGAATGGACAGCACAAAGCTATGAGATGGTACAGGGCTTAACTAGAAGATGGTAAGGAGTGAGACTGAAAGAGAGGGCTCCATGAAACCACAGACAGACTAAAATGGTGGGCTGAAGGGAGACCAAAAGGCCTCAAAGGTCAAGCTAAAAGTACACCTTTCATCTTGTGAGCAATGGAAGCCATTCATTGACAGATCAAAGTGATTAAATACTGATGACAAGTAAGAGAATAGAAAAGACAACCAGTTTAAGTGGAAAATATAAAACACGGTTGTGGATTTGCTGAGTTTATAAGATTCAAATAAAAATGAAGTCTTATAATTTAGTGGTCCCAGAGCTCAGTAACTGTCATAAAAAGAGAAGTTGAAAAAAAAGGTAGAGCAAGGGTGGGGCAAGTCTAACAATCTCAGGCAGCTTTTGAATGTTGCTACATCTCAGAATGCAGTAAGATTCTGCAAAAACCAGCACGTTTCAAACACCATATTAACTTTGTTGGACAATCCTAATATTATAAAGCTAAATACTTTCCAGATATAGTATCATTCCCCTAATCCGACTAAAGTTTGGATTCTTCCTTCCAGGCAAGTTCAAATCTACAGTGCTTAAATTCCAAAACCATGGTGTGCTTTTCCATGGTTGTGAATACTCAAGATTTTCCATTAAATCTCAACTCAAGCATATTTACAAACTATCTCTTCTAGAAATAACAATGAGCCTTCCCCTCAGGACACTCAATTAGTGTCCTCTGTTACTTCATTGAACAAGTATTACTACTAAGAACTACAGGGTCCCCCCTCATCCACACACACCTTTAGGACATCACCTAAATCTTTTTTTTTTTTTTTTAAGATTTTATTTATTTATTTGACAGAGATAGAGACAGCCAGCGAGAGAGGGAACACAAGCAAGGGGGAGTGGGAGAGGAAGAAGCAGGCTCATAGCGGAGGAGCCTGATGTGGGGCTCCATCCCATAACGCCAGGATCACGCCCTGAGGCAGACGCTTAACCACTGTGCCACCCAGGTGCCCCAGGACATCACCTAAATCTTAATTTGAAGTAAGCAAAAAGCAATAGTTCCCCTGGCACTAATAAGGGTTAAAGCAGTTAACTCAAAATGCAGTCCACAGATTTCTGCTGGTTACAGTCTACAACCGGGGTAGGTATAGAAACAGCAAGTAAGAACTTAGAAAACTTAACAATCTGACAGTATTTTTGTACCCGCCGAAACTAGTAATAGCAAATTCAGGCTTATATTTTTGTGCATTTTTTTTTCATTTTTCTTTATCCTATTTTTATGATTTACAAAAACATTACATGAGAAATTGTTAAAAAACAAAATAAAAGGGGTGCCTAGCTGGCTCAGTCAGTAGAGCATGTGACTCTTGATCTTGGGGCTCTAAGTTCAAGTCCCACACTGGGTGTATTGATTACTTAAAAAAATAAAGTTTTAAAAATAAGTAAGTAAAAAAATAAGTAAATACCTTACTTTCTACCAGAGTGTAAGAGACACTGGTTTAGATCACATACTCTGGAGCCAGGCTACCCAGGTTGGAATCCCAGCTCTGCCATTCACAGTCACGTAATTTCAGGCAAGTTCAACAGAGCACTGAATAATGGATAATAATATCCGATTTTCAGCAGCACTTCCTTATACACACCCCCTTCCTTGCTTCACTGTGTTTCAGTTGAGTTAGAAAAGACCATTTGTGGCCTTAAAGAAAAATGTAAATGCTATTATGGCAAAGATAGTTGCAAAATTATCTCTACAAGTTACTCACCCAATATTTCAGTAAACTGAAGGCACTATATAAATTAAATAAAGATATGAAGTAATGAGAAGAGTAAGCAAATAAGAACAGAAAAGAACGGTGCTTTGCAACTTTTAAAGTGGTAACACCCACCCTCACACTTCATCCAAATTGAGTTTTTGATAGGTAACATTTACGAAGCAGTTACTATCAAATAATGTGCTACATACTTTTATATACATTATTTCAATATTCATATAATCTCAGTATATTCAATCTTCACAATACTGTGAAACTACCAATGCTCTCTGCTCTTCAAATTTAAACGGTGGAAGTTAACGTGGCCTAGCTGTATTCTACATTCGAATCCAAGACTATCAGGATTCACAGCTAAGGATACCGTATGTCCTGGTTTTACCTGTTTATTGTTTCGGTGTATCAGGAGAACCTTTGTTCACTCCCAAAAGTGCCCAGAGTTGAATAATAAATTATAGAAGGTTATAGAGGTACTCTTTCCAAGCCGCATAACCCTACAGTATGTACTATGTCTCGTGCCACAGCCTCAGACTCAATACCTTCACTATCTTGCAAATGCATGCCACTGCCAATAAGCCAGAAAAAAGGCATGAATGGTACACCTCACTCGCAACACATCCACAAAATCCCACTAGGAAAAAAAAGCAAGTAAATGCCAATGATCAATTACAGTGAGTTTATATTATTATGTAAGACAACATACTAAATGCCTATATGGTCAATTATCTCAGAAATACAAGCAATTGTAACAAATCCTCTCTTTATGGATACAAATAACTGGAAGGAGAAAATCATTTCATATAAGATAGTGAACAGACTTCAAGATACATTACTCTTCCTTTTAGTCTCTGAACATTCAGTTCCCAGGTCTCTTTTTAGCAAACAATGCACTTCCCCCAGCACCCTCCATATGTAAATTAGTATAATTAATTAACTAGTTCCTAAGAACAAGTAGTCTTACCACTTGCCTTGTAAGGAATAAAAAAATTGGTGTAAACACTGAAAAGTACCACAAATAATTAAATCAATTGTTTTGGTTGTTAAAGTAATATCAGCTAATCTGGCATCACTCATCACAAAAGTGGAGGCTGTCGATTTTGCAGATCTTCTTCCTTGTCTGTAATAAAGAATCAAAATAGTGACCTGCACGCTCTAAACCAAAATGCTGAAGTATAAAAACAACATGTGCAGATTTAGCAAAATACAAACCTTTTAAGCTTAAAGCACTGCTTAAACGGAGAAATTTTTTTCATGTAAAGGACTCTGAGACCCTATATATCAATTCTGATTCAAAAGACAGTACTTTTAAATATTCTTTTCGACTGATGTAAAATGGCATCTACACAACAAAAAATACTGGAAGCTGAGGTACAGAAAGGAAAAGCTGTGATGATCTGTACAAATTGTATCATATCTATAAGTACTGCAAAGTTAATAACTGTTCAATCTACTTAAGTAACAATAACCTAATTACCTGACTAAAATTAATGACTAGCAAATAAACTTTTCAGTGAACAGAGCTGATTAAGTTCACTGCTCTATAGCTAAAAATGGTTCTTTCTGGACAGACAGCAAGATATACTTAACCACATTTTACTAATATTGAAAAAAAAAAAAAATCCCTAGAGGCCACACTTGAATTTCTGAGGTTCTGGAATACAATTTTTAAACTTGGATGCATATCCCTTTAACTCTTTACTAGAAAGACCTGTAGGCATCTTGTTTCATTTGAAATCTGTCAACCGAATTACTCCGCACATCTTATGTAGCTTAGGAGAAGATCCCAAATTCAGAAAGGAAAATGTATTAGAGACTTAAGAAACATACATGTGTGATCTAGAATGATAACAAGGCTAATGATAAAATTTAAATGGCGATGCTACTTAAACCAAAGATTACCAAAAGACTCATATTTTATAACAACTAAGGAATTTTATATAAGTTAAACTTTATACAAATTTAAGAGTGCTCCAAATAACATTAAAATGAAGTTAGGACAAGCATTTTCACTGCACAAAATTACACTGGTTCCAGTAGCATGGCAATTTCTATTTCAATTATTCTTTAAAACTTCATAATTACAATTTGAAAGGCAAACATTTTAAAGAATTTAACTGCTGCCTAAGTTTATTCCTTTTAAAATTATAAATAAAATTTAATGACACCGATTGAAATCTTTACAGTCCAGTTATACAAGTAAGCACCTGCTTTTTTTTAACAGCTGAATTCTTTCTAAATTCTACATGCTTTTTAAAAGTTCTACAATGTTAAAAGTTAAAGATTAAAATTGTGATATAAACTATAGTTTTGGTTTTTTTTTAAGTAATCTCTACACCCAATGTGGGGCTCAATGTGGGGCTCAAACTCATGACTCCGAGACGAAGAGTTGCATGCTTTACCAACTGAGCCAGCCAGGAACCCCAAAATAATAATTTTAATAAGAAAATCAGAGTTGTCCTTTCATACTTCAAATATTTAAATTATCTTCCAGAAGAAATCAACCTATATTTCTTTAAAAAATTGGAAAACTAGGGACAGTCACAGTTTCAAATGTCCCCAGGTTTATAGAGTAGGTTATGTCCTTCCACTTACTGGGCTTAAGTTAATGAACTACAAGCTTCCAAATATAAAAAGAGCTATATTCTTTAACTCAGTAATTATACTTCTAAGAGATTTCTTCAAAGAAAGTATCAGGACACTAACAGTTTTGTGTATTTTATGTTAGTTAATAAAAAGTACAGTCAACATGTATCAAAAGATACAACCAAAAAGTAAAAGATATATTATGGTGTTCACAATATAGGCACTAAATGTGATGCTTAGAAAATTATTTTAAAATGCTAATGTGGGAAAAGGTAGATCACAGAACTGTACAAACAAGGAGCATTTTACTTTTCTGGTGGAGGGGAAGCACTTTTTAACAAGTCCTAAATGAACTATGGTATATCCATACAATGTAATATTATTCTGCACAAAAAGAAATAAGATATCAAACCATGAAAAGACACGGAGGAACAATAAATGTATATTACCAAGTGAAACAAGTCAATCTGAAAAGACTACACGCTGTATGATTCCAACTATATGACATTCTGGAAAAGGCAAAACGATGGGGGCAGTAAAAAGAATAGTGGTTTCCAGGGGTTAGAAGGGAGGGATGAGTAAGCAGAAAACAGAGGATTTTAGGCAGTGAAACTCCTTCTGTATGATACTACAATGGTAAATACATGTAATTATTTATTTGTCAAAACCCAAAGACTGTACAACACCAAGAGTGAACCCTAATGTAAACTAGAGACTTGAGATGACAATGACATGTCAATGTACGTTCATTTGGTATAACGAATGTTCCACTCTGGTAAGGGATGTTGACATTGGCGGGGGGGGGCACCTGTGCATACAGGAACAGGAAATATACCAGAATCCTCTCTACCTTCCTCTCAATTTTGTAGTGAATCTAAAACTGCTCTAAAAAATACTCTTATTTAAAAGCAAAAGAGGTGTCTGAGGGGCGCAGTCTGTTAAGTCTCCAATTCTTGGTTTCAGCTCAGGTCAGGATCCCAGGGTCCTGAGATGCAGCCCCACTTCGGGCTCTGGGCTCAGTGTGGAGTCTGCGTGAGATTCTCTCTCTCTCTCTCCCTCCCTCTGCCCCTCCCATTCATGCATGCCCGCTCTCCCTCTCTCTCTCAAATAAATAATCATTTAAAAAAAAAAAAAAAAAGGAAAAGGAAAAGGGTACAAAGAAGAGATGAGGTAAGAAAGAAGAGTCCACAAACAAGTAAACCAAAATATTACCAAAGAAAACCTAGTTGTCGGGATTACAGATGACTTTTATTTTCAGTTCCCCATTCCACTACAAAGATTTTGGTATTTTGATTCAGTATATATTGAATTAAAGCATTAAATTCAGGAAAAATTAACATCTTTCCAGTATCAAATCTTTCCCAAAAGCAAATTATGACTTTGTTTATTAAAGCCCTCCACTGTATTCCTCAGTAGAATTGTATAGCTTTCATTTTTGAATCCTGCAAATTACTTACTAGGTTTATAATTTCGGGGCACTTAAACACTGGCACCTGGGTACATGAAAGTGGCAAATTACTTGCTAGCTTTATTATTCCTGGCACTTTTTGCCTACTTACAGAAAAACTAATACTGTGTTCTATAATCAGAATGCAACAGGTTACTTTTTAAATGTCAGCTAAGTGTTATTTCTCTCTCTCTCTTTTTTTTTTTTTTTTTTTTGCTATTCAGTAATTCAGCAACTTTAAGCTCCAAGGAGAGCTGGGTTAAACACTCAGAAATGTCTAGCACATGACAGGTACTCAAATGTTTGAATAAATGAATGATTTTAATTTTGTTCCCTCTCAAAATCGCACTAAAACTATAACGGAATTTTTTTCTAAGTCCACAACTATGAGAAGAGCAGGGAAAAAAAGAAGAGAGCTGGAACATAGATGGATAATTGGTCACTAATCAATATACACAGCTAGATCCTAAAAGTCTCAAAAGCTGGCAGCACCTTTAGAACCGAGAGTGAAAGAAAGAGGTAAATTAAAGAGAATATGGTGAAAGCTATTTGAAAAATAACTAGATCCCTCAATTTCCTCCAGAGGGAGGAAATCCTTCACAGGATTGCTGCCATGAGTTCAAAAATAAAAAAGAAAATAAGCAACTTGGAGGGAAGAGGCAGGGAAAAGTAAATGCCTTCAAAAATATGTACCTATATATATCCTCAAAAGGTTAAAGTGTTGCATCACAATTACAGGAAGCTATAAAGTGAATATTCAGAAGAGGAGAGGAGAGTGAGAGGAGAGGAGAGAGAGAAGATATCTGGAAATTAAAATTATGACAGAAAAGGTTGGAAAATAAAATTTCCCAGAAAATAAAACAGAAAATGAAAGTAAGATTTGAACTTAAAAAAAAAAAATCAGGTAACCATGCTAGGAGATGTAGTATCTGAATAACTGTTTCAAAGAGGGGAAAGAAAAAGAGGAAAATCACAAGTAAATCTAAAGTGATGAACAGGAGTTGCCACATTAAGAAAGTGCAATAAGTATCTCGCACACTGGAGAATGTCATTGTGAAATGGGGACAAGAAAAATTTATGGGTTGAAGTAGGAGACTGGTCACACAAAAAAAGAGAAGGGCAGAGAGGAGAGGAGAGAAGTAAAAGAAGTAGCCATCGGAACATATGACTTTGAATAGCCACAACAGAAGATGACCTGAAATAATGACTTAAAAATTCTGAAAAGAATTCTACACCCAGCCAAACTACAGATATGACATTGT
Organism: Ursus americanus; assembly: GCF_024610735.1. Taxonomy (NCBI): domain Eukaryota; kingdom Metazoa; phylum Chordata; class Mammalia; order Carnivora; family Ursidae; genus Ursus; species Ursus americanus. Next base: position 5,306,923 of record NC_142134.1, on the reverse strand, counting down.
TTAATAGGCAAGGTCTCAAAATCTTTAACTCTCACGTATTTTTTTCTCAAAAAATACTGGAGATGCGATCTACTGAAACGAAACAAGAAACCAAATAAGACAACAAGGGACACCAAGGAAGTCAGATGAGAGGGAATCACGAGCGTCGTCAAAGACAGGTGTGCACCAGATATAGAGAGCAACATTCAGATTGGAGCAATGTGATTCAGGCTACATTCTTCAACTGATGGCTATAATGATCAAGATGCTTATTATCTACCCTTAAAACAAAACAAAACACAACAAATCACTGATTGCCAGTGTTTGTCTGGCCTAGGCTTTTATCTATATTTAACTCAGCTTAACCCTGCGTTTTTAACAAAGCTCCTTTTCTCTCCTTTGTGCCCTTCCCCCGAAACAGCTCTAAGTTTCACACCAAGTGAGTTCAGCTTTAACCTACACTTCAAACAACACACAAAGCATTTTACTACCACAAACCACTCTCCTAACTGAAGGTTCTTTGCCTGGCCCACACAACCTGCCAGGTAACAACTGTGCAGTCCTATGTTTCCCAAAACAAGTTCATGATCTTGCCGACTGGTTTCTCCTAGTGGGACTTCAGTAGAGATTCGAGGAAGCTGAAGCCACCATGAGACATGATGACGTCTTAGGTGATGAGTACATAAGCCATCAGTTTATTACTCTAAAACTTATGCACATATGTATCTTTTATGTTTTTTACATATAAATTGTTCACAATTAGAAAAGGCATAGTTCTAAAAAAAATTATAGCCTGATAGCCAACTACAGTCACAAAGTGTTTTATCTAACCAGTAGTTTTTAAATTTTCAATGTATAGCCAACATTTACCTTACAGCCATACTACCTCATGTACGGACTATTAGCAGAAGGCTATTCACCATAAACTGAATTAGCAAATGGCTGGAAATAAACCAAATGTATAGAAATACAATATGGAACTATGTTTAAGACCAAATCATGCAAGACATACTACCAGAAAAAAAAGTGAAAGCTTTATGTGCTGATATGCAATGCTCTAAAACACCTATTATTAAGTGAAAAACATAATGTGCCAGGTTAGTATATACAATTGACTACCACTCTTTTAAAAAGAATATATATCCTATTTCCTTGTATATATACAAATCGCTATGAAAGATAGAAGTGACAATGCTGGCTGTCTCTAGAAGTGATCTACCTGAATGAGATCAGCTTGAGGCACAGACTTTACTATATATAGTCTTTTGTACAAAATCTGAATTTCAAACAACATGAAGTACTACCTACTCACAAATTTTTTTAAACAGCACAAAAAAGGCTATAGGACAATTTTAATTATCCATACAAGAGCAAATAATTGCCTTTGAAAGTTTAAAATAGAGAGAAAAGTTTCCCTAGGATAAAATTAGATAATTTCTCCAACCAAACTGGTTATATTCAACTGTACCTTACGAAGTTAAGCCAAATACAATATGCATATGTTCACACCAGATAGGTCTAGATTCCACAGCTACACTGTCCAATTCGGTAGCCACTAGCAACACATGAAATTAAATTTCAAGTAATTAAAATGACATTTAAATTAAAGTTAAATGAAGTTTAAAATTCACTTCCTTGGTTGAATCAGTCACAATTCAAGTGCTCAAAAGCCATGGGGAGGGGGCGGCTGGTGGCTACTGTACTGAACAGCACAAATACAGAACATTTCTACCATCACAGAAAAATTCGGCTGGACAGCCCTTATCTAAAAGAATCCTCAAAACACTGGTTAACAGTGTGCACGTGTTGGAGAAGGGAACTAGGCAGCTGGAAAGATAGATAGGAAATAGGTTTTTCACAATAAAAAGGACTGGGGCACCTAAGTGGCTTGGTCAGTTGAGCATCCAACTCTTGGTTTCAGCTCAGGTCATTAGATCTGCCCATTTTAGGCTTTGCACTCAGCAGGGAGTCTGCTTGAGATTCTCTCTCCCTCTCCCTCTGGCCCTCCTGCTCATGTGCTCCCTACAGCGCACTCCCTCCCTCCCTCCCTCCACAAAAAAATAACCACATTCTTTAAAAAAGAAAAAAAAAAAAAAAAAAAAGACAGGACTGAGCCTGTGCCAGGCAGCATCCTTAATGTTTGATGTTAACTTAGTTAATCCTTACTGTACTTCAATATAGTTTCCTTTGTAATCCTAAGTATTTTACTTAATGCATTTAAAAACATTATTCTGACAACAGAGCCATAGACTTCACTGCTAAAGGGATCCATCTGAATTTTGGCCCATGAGCATGTATTACTAATTCAAGAAAAAAGTCATAAGAACATAAAAGCTAAATGGTGATTATCTATAAACCAAAACCCAAGAGATTTTACAATCCTGAACATTATTTAAAAAATACAGTATACAAGTTCAAATGAATGGAAAAAAAAAAAAAAAAGAAAAGAAAAACCCATCTTGCTCCATGCCACAACCCATAAATCATCTGGTACATCCTGGTTTTTTTTTAAAAGATTTATTTGAGAGAGAGAGAGCATGCACGCACACACACAGGGGAAGGGGCAGAGGGAGAGAGAGAGAAGCAGACTTCCCACTGAGCATGGAGCTTGATCCTGGGCTTAAGCCCAGGACCCTGAGATCATGACCTGAGCCAAAATCAGGAGCCTGCCACTTAACCAACTGAGCCACCCAGGTGCCCCTTAAAAGATAGGATCTTATATTTATTTGTGCATAATGGTGATCTATGCAGCAATTTTATGCTTAAGGTAAGAGTTTAACTGAAAATAAGGAGTTGGACTTTTTAGTCTTGAATTTCAGTTCCTTTTTTTTGAACAGAACAGTAACACAGCTTGGGGCCAGAGCCTGGGTTTGAGTTCTAAGGTTGGCAGGAAAAAAAAAATTACTTGGAATATGAATTTCCCACCTATTATTTATCTCAAAATATGAGGAGAATTAGGGGGAAAAAACTACAAGAAAAAGATGTTTGTTTCATCTTTCCATTAAATATTAAATTTTCTTTCCTTAGTTAATACTTGGAAGTTCAGACTGTGGCTGCATAAACTGTTGCCCTAAGATAACCACATAAAACCCCATAAAAATTCTTCATAGGAACACTAACATTGGATGCCCGGGTGGCTCAGTCAATTAAGTGTCTGACTCTTGATTTCGGCTCAGGTCATGATCTCAGGGTCCTGGGATCAACCCCCCATGAGGCCCCATGCTTAGCACAGAGTCTGCTTGAGATTCTCTCTCCCTCTACCTCAGTACCTCTCCCCGCTTGCGCTCTCTCTAAATAAATGAACTCTTAAAAAAAACACACTAACAGTGGTTCACATAAATATAAAAATCTTACCGGCTGTCACTATAAGCACAGAAAGATTATAATTTCTGTACAGCATTTTACAGTAACAAGTTTAAAACATAGCTAAAAACATGCAAATATACACTTTAGCTCTAACAATTACTGCAAAGCCTTGAGTTTCAGGGAATCGGTCTTACTACTATCTTCCTCAAACAATTGAGCTTTTAAGACTAGCAACATTAGGGGCACCTGGGTGCCTCAGTTGGTTAAGCAACTGACTCCTGATTTAGGCTCAGGTCATGATCTCAGGACATCAAGCCCCATCTGGAACTGCACTTAGTGGGGAATCGGCTGGAGATTCTCTCTCCCTCCTTCCACCCCTCCCGCGCATGCACTTACACACAGGCGGGGCTCTCTTTCTCACCTGCTCTCCAAAATAAATAAATAAATCTGTTAAAAAAAAAAAGAAAAAGAAAAAGACTAGAAATATTATACTGAAACTTTTTCAAAACAACCACTCAACTCTTAGACCTTTCACCAAAATTACTAAGAGTACAAAGGTAATTATGAGTAAATTCTATAATTACAAATTTTTAAAAACTTACTGCACTGTTTTTTTACTAGCAAAATATTTGAACTGGCAAATCATTTGATTTGACAAGGTCCAAAAATCAAATGAGAAGGGGGAGAAGGGAAGTGACCATTTGCTATCTTCAGAAATCTATCCAAAATGTTCTGGACCAGTTTCTAAAATATAACCTTATGTGTAACAACTTGTTTAGTTCTTGAATTTAGACACCACAGTGCTATTTTCTTACTGTACTTTGGTTATCAGTTATCAAACACATTTTCTTTTAGAGCTGCAGCAGAATCTCTAGTCAGTTTATCAAATTAATCTTCCCAAATCACATAAGGAAAACATATTACATGGCTATTGGAAAGACAGTGTCATGGTTAAGAACACATACTCTGGAATTTGGCTGCTTTAGTTAGAACTCCACCCCACCATTTATTAGCTGTGTGATCTTCAGCAAGTTAGTCACACAGTTACTTAAGCTCTTCGTGCCTTGGTTTCCTCATCTGAATTAAGGATAGTAATACCTACTTTCATAGGGCTGCTGTAGGATTAAATGAATTAATATATGTAAAGTACTTAGTGTGTGCCTAACACACATAAGTGCTATATGTTAATTATTAAAAAGTAAAGATCTGCCTATATTAAAAATCACTGTTACAAATAGGTTGTGCTTAAAGGTCACTTTTTTAAAAGATTTTATTTATTTGACAGAGATATAGAGCCAGAGAGCACAACTGGGGGGGGGGGGTTGGCAGAGGGAAGATGAGGAGCAGGCAGGAGCCCCAAGCTGGGCTGGATCCCAGGACCCCAGGACTATGACCTGAGCCAAAGGCAGACGCTTAACTGGCTAAGCCATACAGGCACCTCTCAAAGGTCATTTTTAAGGCAGTTGCTTAGAACTCTAAATCCATATCCCTGGAAATTTAATGCTGGTTAGATTTGTCCTAATGCCACAGAAATTTACTGAACAATGTGACTAGATTACAGCTTCCTACTGTTTCTATGGAATAATGTATCAAAAGTTCCAACTGGGAAGAAAGAAGAACTTTTTTTCTGACCACATTCTCAGATACCTGAAAGTCAAAAGTGATCCTTTCTTTTTTCTCCAGACACAGACAGGAACTTTTGAAGGAATACTAGTGATTTTTATAATAGGGATAGGAGTTGGAAGAGTATCTGAGGATTGTAGAGCAAAAGCTTTCCATTTCTTGCCAATGACAAGATTGATAATCAAAATGCAGCTATGTGACTTTCTTAGCAAAGAGAGGAAAAGGTGAGTATACATATACATGAATACAAATGCATGCAACACATTTATGGGCTATTGGTATACCTAGCTCTTCATAACTGACAAACTGTTATCTCTGAATACTGAATCTGAAAATCAAAATTACTGTAAGACATCTTATTCCCACTTTCAAAGCTAGACTTAGAAATTTCAGTCAAGGTCACACAGATATTAAAATTAGATTATATACCCCATGCTCTTTTCCACTTCTCTAAAAAGTCTCTATAACAAAGATGGAAAAACTCACAGTACCAGAAGGCCAAGAAATTTCCAGTAGTAGAGAGAAGGAAAAGTAGAAATTACCATTGCTAGAATAACCATTTCACAAGTTTCTTGTTACATCCAGGTACTCCACTACATTTTTAACCTTATATAAATTAAACAACATATTTTAAATATTGCCTAGAATTTGCTGTCCAAATTGGATTAAGCTTACCTAATTCATTTAACACTGTATTCTCTGCAACTTCAGGGTATAAACTAGGACTGCTTTCTAAATTGGATTTCTCTAAGTCAAATAATTATGCATAATATTAATTCAAAGCATAAAATGAAGTGAAATTTGAAATATAAAACACCAGAACCAAATTTATTTGGTTTATGAACTTTGATACATGTACTGGGTTCTTTCATTAAGGCAAAAACATGATATTAATTTGCAAAGTCTGCTTGTCAATCAACAGTCTTTGATTAACCAAAAACATTGAATTATATACAACATGTCTGTCAATATATACGTAAGCCTTATTTTAATAAGCTCTTTGCAGTACAAAACATGTTTCTAAAGGGTAAAAATGGAAACTTTAGATTAGACAAGTCAATTCCAGTTACACAATTACGTAGTTTTAAAAATCCAAGAGATACGATGTAAAAACAAGTAAACTGTATACCTTCAGTTTAACCAAACAAAAACAAAACAAACAAACAAACAAAACACCTCTTACCTTAAAAAGAACTACAAGTAAAAAAACAGCCCAATAATGAAGAATGCACAATGAAGATAAAGCTACAAAGAAACGTAAGCCACTGGAAGCAAGATGGCCTGGGGAAACTGACTTGCCATCTTCACTACTAATAAATATTAAGTCTAATTTTGATCTAGCCACAAAGTCTAATTTTGACCTAGCCACACAGTTCAAATGCCAAGAGACCCCCCCGATGTTCAAAATTTTGCCATATTACCTATAAAGAGGTAAAATGCTCCCTTTAATTTGCCCTATCAAGTTTCTCAACAAATTTAGTATCTGTAAGCTACATTTTAATGTAACTGATGGCTTACACACACTTGAAAAAAATAAAATATCAAACTGAAAATGACTGCTGTTTTACATAATTTCCATAGATAAAAATTCCCCAAATACCTATGAAAGGTGGGACAAGCAGGAAAAACCCATGACTCTTTAAATGCTTATGATTATGCCCAACAGAAAAGCAATAAGGAAACTCACAAGGTAGCTGAAATAGCAATGAACAAATATAAATATGGTTTCTATAGGCTTCAGCAGGAATACCTCAACCACAATCAATACTCATCAGCTGCTGTTAACACAAAACTCCCAGTATTTAAAATCGTCAAAGAATTCTAAAAGAAAAGGGTGCATTAAAAATGCAAAAAAATTGCCATTCTCACTAAAAATGAACACGTCAATGTATTTTACATACATCCTCAAACTACTACTGGCCTTCCACTTTCACACACTTTAGGTTTTTAGGTTCCCTACTCTCCAGATTTAAATCCAGTATCCAAGTTTCCCTGGGTCAGCACTAGAATGAATACTATACCGTATCACCCACCACATCACTGGGAATTAAGCTCCTTAAGAGTTTACACTGAACAAAGTATAGAATCACATTTTGTATAACTTTGTATCCTAAAGAACATTTGGTATAACCTCCTAAACAAGAGGCTATAAATATTTACGGACTCAAAACAGTCCTTCAACACTTTGTAGTTCTGTTCTGTGCTACTGAAAGAAAACCGCACAGCTTTGCAAAATCCAAAGGACCTAAATGTTACTGAAACTTCACAAAATACATAATTATTTCACAGCTTAGAGGTTTTAGCTTTGCCCCTATTACCCGCTGTAATGCTTTTTGAAGATACTGGTACAAGCAGGTAGGAGAGCAGACCCAGTAAAAAGTGGACATGGGAACTTGTTAAAAGGGAGTATTTTCATAGTCATCCTTTACCTTTTTATTTATGTAACATTAATGTTCAAAAGTCAGTTAACTGTATCAGCAAATTAAGAGACAGTTTTGCAGAACATAAGTGAAAACTGGTACCAATAAAAAGTAACCAAAGAGAAGAGGTGCCTTAAATTCTGGTAACAAGGTAAGGATAGTTCACACCAATATAATGAAAAATACATCTTTCTGTATTCTATAAGCCTTCCATGACTAATTTTTGAGCTAGCAAAAAGTCTCTAAAAAGTCAAAACAGAGTCTCTAAGAAGTCAAAACAAATTGGTTAAGTCATTATGAAAAGCACAAACTATCATTAAAAATACACAGAAATATCCGGCAACCAAGGTCTAGAACTGGTTCGAGTGTCAAAGGTCCTCTAGTTGTTAAAATACTCCATTATGCCTCTAAAACAATTTCACTTAGATGTGACATTCCTAAAACAGCAACACAGGCCTGTAAGTTTCAGTGAGCCAGTGCCGGCAAACCCAAACTATGACAAAGATATCCTCTCCTTTGGGCGGTAACTACCAAATTACTGTTCTGGGATCGGCTTGCTTCAACCAAGTTTAAGATGGTGCCTAAACTGAAAGGAAAACGGCAGAACGGGTAAAGAAAAAATAAATAGAAAACTAATTTTAAAAGTTAAGTCCCTACTTCCAATAAACAATGTCTTAGAAATCTTTCAGACGATAAAGGCTCGGAAGAACAGATGGATCAAGACCCATCCGCATTCTCTCGAGACGTGCGCACTGAGCGGAAAAGGATGAATGAATGGAAGACAGGCGCGTGTGAAATGCAGCAGGTCCGGCCGGCAACCAGACCAGCAGCAGCGATCAGTAGGCCTCGCTCCTCCCCCTTCCCTCCTCCATGACAGCCCAGTATCAAGCATGGAGGGGAGAGGACAATGTGATCCCCCTTTCTCACCACCACCACCCTTCATCCTACTCTGAGAGCTCTACCGCGCAACACGAGGTTCTCCTCCCCACCCCAAACCTTTCTCGCCTCCCCTGCCGCCAACCCCAGCAACTCTCGGGCGCGCTGGAGTAACATGCGCTTGCCCCTCTCGGCTCCCCTCGGCGAGGTCGAAGCTTCTCCGCGCGTGCCGCGGCACCACTCCCGCCCAACCCACCCTCCGGCAACGCGCGCCCACCGGTTCCCTGGCCCACCGGTCTAAAGAAGACCCGCGCGTGCCTCGCACACGAACCCCCCAGGCTGGAGCTCGGGAGAGAAGGAGGGACGGAAAGGCTACCCCGGGGCTCCCTCCTCCATCTCATTCCAGGCCGGCTCGCCGCCCACCCTCCCTGCGGATCCCGGCGCCCGCTCGGAGCCAGTCCTGCGCCCTTCTATCCCGAAGACACAAACCCCACACACCTAGCCCAGAGCTCCGATCACCCTCCACCCTAGCAGACCACCTCGGGAATAGGCAGGAGGCGCCGTGCTGCCCCTCCCCCACCCCTCTCCCCCAGCTCTCAGGCCCCCACCAGAACGTGTGCGCTACACGCCGCCGCGGCCAGTCTCCGGGGCGCCCCCAGTTGCCCACGGAGAGGTCAGGCCCAAGAAGAGGGGGAGGGGGCGGCAGGGGGTAGCGTGCGCGCCGGGAACGCCGTCCCGCGGGGTCCCCCAGTCCGAAGGGAGACGGAGCGCGGGGACCGGTGGGGGTGGGGGCCAAAGGCAATACTCACCGGTTCCACAGTCGCCATCTTAGATCGATCTGATCGCACAACCGCTCCTGAAGGGGGGGTGAGAGGAAAAAAATGAGATTCAAACCGGATTGGCCGGCTACTGTCCACGTGACGGACGTGTCCGTTTGGCCCGGCGGCGCCTGCGCAAGACTGCGGCTGCGTGGATGACAAGAGGCTTCTGGGAAGTGGAGTCTCTCTCGCTCACACTCTTTCTCTCTCTCTCTCTCTCCCTCTTTTTTTAAGGGCAAAGAAGTTTAAAAAAAAAAAAAAGGACTGGTCGCGTGGTTGGTGGATAGGGTGCGCGGTTCTCGGCGGCGGACCCTAGCGTGGCGGAGGGTGGTTTTCAGTCCTGTGCTCTTCCGCCTGGATAGCTGCTGTCGCGTTTACTGCCAGGCATGCCTGCTGCGCCCTTTGTTGCCCTGTCCTCCCATCTTCCCGGGAAAGTTGGGAACTGTAGGCTCAGCACGCACAATGAGGCTTCATTTGCTTAGTTGAGGTCCTAGGACAAGTTGTCTGTTTATTTAAATTTTGTTTGACTTCCCACCATTTTCTCTTGCTTTCAGAAAGAGGCGGCGATGGAGAGTCGTCGTTTAAAGCAATCAACCCTCCCTCGTCCCGCGGCTCTGCTCTGCTAACGCTGGTGGTCACTCATTGCCATCACTGCGAAAGGGGGTGGCGGAACCGCCCGCAGTACCCACTTGCCACAGGTTGGGGGAGGGGGAGTACACCCGACAGCTTTTCCTGTCCCGAATCCTGAGATTAAGACCTCAGGGCTAAATCTTGAGTAGAAGTAAAAATTATTTGAGAGTTCTGTCCTCTCGGTTCCACTACTGTACTTAACGAGAACGGAAATAGGCTAAGTCCAGGTGCCAGCCAGGGAAGCCACTCCGGGCCCCGCTGACTAAGCCCTGGACTGATCGTCAGAAGTTAGGTCGGTCAACGATGACTCTTGACGTTGACTCATTCTCCTTGGGCGAGTGACTTAATCATTCAGTGCCGCAGCTTTTTCATTTATGAACCACAGATGATAATACACTTACCTCACAAGGGTGTGCTGTGGTAATGATTGTAACCAGCTTTGAAAATGCATCGGACTCTGTAAGTGCTTAATAATAAGGCAACCTCGTGCCTCCCTAAGGATAAACTGCTTCCTCTAATGTTTTTTTAAACAGTGTTTTAATCATGTACACCAAGGAATTTAAAATTTAAAGTCAAGACGACTTTTTTCTTTATTACAGTAGTTACCTTCAATAGAGGCTTTATGTTCAGGAATATATTGTTATATTCACAACAATCAATGGCAGAAATTTATCCCCACACTGGCATCCTACCATTTCCTTTTCCTCTAAGATACTCTTTTGTCATTTCTTAAGACCGTGGTGTTCTGCACACTCTGGTTGCTAATAAAACAAATGGAGGTAAATCTAACAGACCACTACTATGAAGTTCTAATGAGAAAGACATATCTTTACTATTTTCCATACTTAAGAATGTTAACCCTAGAAACATCAGTATAAGCAGGCTGCCTGTGCCTGCCCTGCCTATGGTGTTGCTGATGTCCAGAGCTGTGTCATACCTATTATTGAGTACATAATGGTTGCTTGAGTTGACTAACACATAATTGAGGCTGTATATACAAAACCATTGCCTTTTCATATGTCTTGGTTTCCCTGGACGTCAGAGGTGAATAATGAAAGCTTTTTTCCAGTTAGCTCTAGTAGGCTTAAAGTTGATGGAATTCTGAATAAATAAAGAAATGGATTTCTACTTACAGAGACTATCTACTGTTACTTAAACTATCCAAAGTAATTACAGTCGATCTCAGGGATATCTTCTGTAGTATCTGGTTATCTTCTTTGAGGAGATAGCTTTCACAGTGCTGCTATATAGTAGCAAAGAATTGAGGAAATTCAGCCCCCATATGAGACTGAAAGCCAGTGATGGCCTTAAAACCTTTTTTTAATTATAGCTTCCATTTTATTAACTTTTCTCGATTAAAAAACTCCTCCCTTTTGGGGCGCCTGGGTAGCGCAGTCGTTAAGCGTCTGCCTTTGGCTCAGGGCGTGATCTCGGAGTCCCGGGATCGAGTCCCACATTGGGCTCCTCTGCTGAGAGCCTGCTTCTTCTTCTCCCACTCCCCTGCTGTGTTCCCTCTCGGGCTGGCTGTCTGTCAAATAAATAAAATCTTAAAAAAAAAAAAAAAAAAACTCCCCACTTTTGTTAGTCATTCCAGTACTTCTGTAATATTTACATCTGCTCCTATTCTTTGTAGCTTAATTTATCTCCATTTTGTATACACTTTGTTGCATGTGTTTTATGGCACATTCATGTGTCTTTGCCTAATATCACCATTAGATTCTACCATGTCAAAGATTTAGTGATTAGATTTTATCTATGTGTTTATGTGGTTGTATTGTTTTTGTCAGTCTGAATTATGCAGAGTAGAAATGTTTCACTTTATTTTTCTATTAATATACAATTACATTTGTTACTAACATATTCATGCTTATACTTAAGGAAAGGAAGGGCAATAAAGAGATCGATGAAATGGGATATGGTATTGAAAACTATCCTACTTCATCAAGTTAGTTAATACATAACTAATGGCCCAGCGTAGTATCATGGTAACCGTTACTTGTAAGCCTGGGATGACTGGTTATCATTTAGCATGTATAAATAGTCATGATCTTTTCCCTACTAAATATTCCTCAAGCTGTTATATTCCTAGCCTTTATAGATTTAACTCATGGTAAAAGATTTTAAATAATTTGATAGAATACATCAGTTTTTATCATTTATTTACCTCTTTGTCATTGGAATTTTATTTAGGTTTTCTAGATAATCAAAGTCATTGTTTTGCTGGGCATTGTTTAACTATGGTTCAAACTAATCACATCTGTTACAATCAGTCGCTCAAAAATATTATTGCTACAACCTCTGGGATTTTTTTTTAAGGCCTTGGAATTTTAGACAATCTGTTCTTATTAAATGCCTTTCTTAGTCTTTTTAGTCTCTGATCAGTATTAAGCAACCATTTTTCTTAAAATGAGTAGATCTTCAGATGGAAGATATGAAATTGCATAATAAAGTAAATGATCCTTGGGATGCCTGGGTGGCTCAGTCGGTTAAGTGTCTGCCTTAGGCTCAAGTCATGATGTCAGGGTCCTGGGATCAAGTCCCACATTAGGCTCACTGCTCAGCGGGATGTCTGCTTCTCCCTCTGCCCCTCCCCTGCTCTTGCTCTCTCTCTCTTAAATAAATAAATAAATAAATAAATAAATAAATAAATAAATAAATAAATAAAATCTTTAAAAAAAAAAGTAAATGATCCTTAATATTACCGTGTTGGCTATTAACTTTATTTTTTTTTTAAGATTTTATTTATTTATTCGACAGGATAGAGACAGCCAGCTAGAGAGGGAACACAAGCAGGGGGAGTGGGAGAGGAAGAAGCAGGCTCATAGCAGAGGAGCCTGATGTGGGGCTCGATCCCACAATGCCGGGATCACGCCCTGAGCCGAAGGCAGACGCTTAACCGCTGTGCCACCCAGGCGCCCCGGCTATTAACTTTAGATGTAATCTAAAGCAACCTCTAAGATTGAGGTTGGGTTTTTTCAAAACCTTATTCACTCTCTTTCTAAACTTGGTCATACTTTAAGCTCTATTTTTTTGTTACTGTCACTTTCTACAGTGATGTTCCTTAAAGAAAGATCTAAGGTGGTGGCTTCAGACAGGGTAAGTAATCTTTTAAATTACAATTGCATAGTTTAAGAACAAGCTGTGGTGTCAAATTATCAGTTTGTAATCCCAATCCTACCACTTAGTATTTGACTGCATGCAGATTTTTCATCTCTTTGTGCCTCGTTTTTAATTTTTTTTTTTAAGTAGACTCCACACCCAACATGGGGCTTGAACTCACAACCCTGAGATTAAGAGTTGCATGCTCTGCTGACTGAGCCAGCCAGGAGCCCCATCTTTGTGCCTCATTTTTGTCGTGAGTTAGAGAGAATAATAGTACTTGTATGGTTAGTGTGAGAAATAAATGATTTAATCCATTTAAGGTTCTTAGAATAGTTCTTAGAACATAGTGAGCACTCAATGTTAACTATCATTATCATGATGTGATATCGTAGTAACATAAATTTCTTATTTCTACTTTTTAGTTTAGTCTAATATGCTTAAGTATTCTTTTATGCAGAGAATCAACCCCAGCCCATTATCTTTAAGGATACTCTAGGCTTTCAAACTCAAGTAACATTTATCAATCAATTTCCTATAACATACCAAATATTTTTCATATCAATTACTTTGTTTGACCTGTACAACGATTATGTGAATTAAGCATTAGCATCCCCATTTTACAGATAAAGAACAAATGCGTTAAAGTTAGGGGACATAAGCAAATCCACACAGCCAATGGTGAGCTGGAATTCAAACTCAGTTCTCTTGACTCAAGATTCTTTCCTCCATACCACAGCGACTTTCCTCTGATAGGTTCTTCCAAATGCCTGTTCCTTTTCAAAGGACTTCTAATACTGAGTACATTTACAGAACTGACAAACCATTCAAGAAGTACTAAGTCAGTAATGGGAAATGTGTGATCACTGGCAGATATTTAAAGCACATGGAAAGCCCAGGCACTTCCTTCCTGGACTGTAAAATCTGCTTGGCATCCTAAGTCATAGAAATATAAATAGTTCAGTACCCATATAAAGAAGTGTGACTAAGAACCAAAAGGATGCAGCTAACAAACACCCTAACAAGCACTCATTCATCTAATGAATGAGAGAGTCACATAGTTCCTTCCCTTGTTTCACCCAGGTCTCTGTTCTAATGCCACCTCCTCAGGGAAGACTTCCTTGACCACCCTACCTACGTTAGCATGCTCATTACTCTTTATCTCCTTACTTTATTTTTCTTCAGACAACTTCATTACCCTAGCTCTACACCCAAGAGTATATTAAACATTGTTTAATTAATTGTAGGTTGTCTCCACTATTAAAATATTAGCTTCTTGATGATTTGTAAACAAATATTTGGGAAAATTCAAATATAATTTTAAAAACCACGTAAAATTTCTAGACTGAAAACCAATAATGTAAGTAATAGAAAAATTATTATATGTCAAGCATGATGTTATGCAGTTTACTTGCCATGGTAATAACCTCATTTAATCTTTAAAATAACATTCTGAGATAGATAAGGAAACTGAAGTTAAATAACTTTCCCTAAAACACAGTCTGGTTTTCAGGGCTCTTAACACTACATAATATTGACTGGATTGTGACTGGACCACCTAGTATGTGAGATCATTGTCTGAAATAATGAGAAAGAAATAATCTGTAAAGAGTACGTGAAAAATTCATATAAGTAGTATGTTGGGCAACAATAAGATAGCTCCCAAAGTGATTTATCTTAATTTACCTTTTAAAACTGAAATTAAGAAAAACGTAAACATATGCGAGGAGGTCAATAGTATTTAGAAATAATCTGCAAGATTGTAAACACCCAAAATTCAGAGATTTAAGTGAACTCCCAGGGAGGCATGACTGAATTTTCATTGCCACATATGTGAGTATGCCTGCATTGAATTTGTCTAAAGACAGAAATGTATTAATGGGTGGCAGATGGCCTGCTTGCTATCTATAAAAGAGAAATCTAGAATGACAATATTTGGTGATCCGTCACTAGCACTGTTCCTCATTGGAGATGGTTTCTTGAGGACACCAACCATACAGCTGATTTACCTTGCTTTGATTCCAGGTTCACAATCATATGGTAAACGTATCTTCCCATATTGATTTGTACAAATGTCGGGCTGATATGGAAACAGTAATATCCAGATCCATAATAGTTATATTGCTGAGTCCATTTTCAAAAAGTTTTTTTTTAAGTAAGCTCTATATCCAACATGGGGCTTGAACTCATGACCCTGAGAGCAAGAATAACATATTCTAGCAACTGAGCCAGTCAGGCACCCCAGAGTCTCCCCCCCCCTTTTTTTTAAGTACTAAGTTATTTAGTTTTTCATAATTATGGTCTCTGAGCTTGGAAAACAGCTACCCCTGCAGATTGGATTTTCTCTGTGTCCTCAGATTGTAATGATTCTCTGAAGAAATGTCAATCTGTAGGAATTGTCTGGTTGGCTAATCAGCCTTCTTTAGGACTTGCCACGTGCCTTTCTATTCCAACTGCATCTTTAGAGACCTGTGAATTAGGAACTTTTGACTTACCTGCGTCTAAAATCTTTAATTTCAGAGTTTGAGAGATAACAACCCTCATTCAGGAAGTTTCTTACAAACATGAGATGTACTTTTTAGTACATTCCAATATGATCCTATGTGTTTCAAGTAGCTAGTGGAAAACCATGATTATCGTTTTATTAATATAAATCATAAAATGTTGTTTATACTCAAAGAGAGCCACTTGTATCTTGAAAAAAATGAGAAATCACTATTAAATTCACGCTATCTGGGGAGAACTTTTGCCAGCTCTACAGATGCATTTAGTACGAGTTAACCAAGAGCATCAGAGCTCTGAAATGGAAATCAGGAAACAAGGGTCTATACTTTATCATATCAGTACCTGAGGTTATCAGGTTTTAAGATGGGGGAAGGGTTTGATCCAGATATGGGTATTAGCAGACTGGATATATTTCACTTGTAAAACCTGACTTCTGGGAAATGACAAAAGAGCATTTTCAGCAGACTTCTGAAACTGTTAGTTTAATTGCCAGGCAATTTATGGAAATGGCACCTCAAAAAAATAATCCCACTTTGTTTAAAAGTTCTTCCTTATATTCCTATATGCTTCCTCCCAACCACCCCTGCTAAGTTGAGAGAATTAATTCAGATGAAAGTTAAATGTGGTAACTATTTCATCTTACAATAAAGTAAGATGGTGAGGGGAGTAAACACAATCTTATCATTTTATTAGAGCTTAATTTTTACATTCTGAAAGAGACTTTTGGCAATCTATAGGAAAATATCAGCAGCTGTTGTTAAAATTGAAAAGCGAAGGGGACAATATTATGTTTTGTTAACTACAAAAAATTGGATAAATGTAATATTTGAAAGGCAGAGCAATCAACGGTACTTGACTGAAAATATTTGAGTATTTCTAGTCTTTTGAGTATTTTAAGTATTTAGACTTCTTACTTTTATTTTTTGTCCTAAAAAGCAATGTTAAATTCTATGTCAACTATACCACAATAAAGCTGTTTGTTTGTTTGTTTGTTTGTTTGTTTGTTTGTTTGTTTTTTAAGCTGAAAAGGATCCCTGGGATCCATGACCCTGAGATCACAACCTGAGCCAAAACCTAGAGATGGATGCTCAACCGACTGAGTCACCCAGGCGCCCCAGTATATCCAACATGCCAACATTTTATGCTTTTACAATTGTAGGGCACATGCAATTTCGAAGTTGGCATTTTTTTCATGGTATTTTATTGCAAATATTGCATATTGAACATCGGTTACAGACTGGATAACATTTTTAAACATTTTATTTTGAAAAATAATCAAACTTACAGAATCGTTTTAACAGTAAACTCTCAAAAATGTTTCTAAATTCACCAATCATTAAAATGTTGCCTTGTCTCTCAATCTCTCTCTCATTATTTCTAAGTCATTCAAGAGCAAGTTGCAGACATAATGACCTCTAAATAGTTCAGCATATTCCTAAATATAAAGACATTTTCCTATAGAGCCGTACAATTAATGAAATCAGGAAATGTTATGTTAATTCAATACTTTTATCGAAAACATATAATCAACATTTGAATTTTGCCAATTCCAATAATTACTTTCGTAGAATTTTTTTTTCCCAGTCCGGGATCATGCATTGCATTGGTTGTCAGGTCCCTTCAGTTTCTTTTAATATGGAACAATTTCCAGTTTTTCTTTGTTTTTTTTGAAATATTGACACTCTGAGGAATAAAGAACAGTTGTTTTGAAGAATATCCCTTACTTTTGGTTTACCCGATTGTTTCCTTACCACTGTTTGACATTCGGTGCTAATAGGGTTATTGTGATCTTGTTATGCTGATACAACATTGTTGGAGTGTGTATTTTTGGCAGAAATACTACATAAGTACTATCGTGTCCCCCCAGTTACATTGTTACATTGGTAACATTAGTAGCTTCAGAATATTCCACTGATTAGGTATATTACAATTCTCTTATCCAATTCCCCACAGTTATATATTCAGGTTATTTCCACTTTCTTCTATTATGAATAATGCTCCAATACATACATTCATGAGAAAAAAATTTTCATATTTTATTTTATTTTTTTAAAGATTTTATTTATTTATTGACAGAGAGAGACAGCCAGTGAGAGAGGGAACACAGCAGGGGAGTGGGAGAGGAAGAAGCAGGCTCCCAGCGGAGGAGCCTGATGTGGGGCTCGATCCTGGAATGCTGGGATCACGCCCTGAGCTGAAGGCAGATGCTTAATGACTGCGCCACCCAGGCGCCCCATTTTTTTCATATTTTAGATGATTCCTTCAGAATGAATTTTCAGCAATGGAATTAAACAGTTTATGAGATATAAACAAAATGTTCACTCTTTATACATATTGGAATTCACACTGCTCTCTAAAAATGTTATATTAATATAACAGGTCACAGAAACTCATCAGCATTGGGTGTTAAAAAGAATTAAGTGAATATTTTCTTAATTTTTATTACCAGTTTCTTCATTTACTTATTCATAGGCTTTACCTTTGTTCCCCTCCTTTTTATTTTGGAAATTTTTAAATCTACAAAATGTTGAAACAGTATAATAAACACTTGTAAATTCTTCATCTAGATTCTCTGGTTGGTAATCTTTGAATTAATAAAGATTGATAGGAATACTTGTGGTAATTAAAAAGTGAATAGAAGCCAATGGGGCCTGTTCCTTAGAATTATGGAAATAGTTAAGAGGACATGAAATCTGTAGGTGCAGAATAGATGGGCAGCCAACAAGAAAACTATTTGATTTGTACTATCAAAAAATTATGATGAATGATAAGAAGGCCAAAGGCAGTCATATCAATAAAACAATTCTTAAAATTCAATTATGATTAACATACAGTATTATATTAGTTTCAGGTGTACAACATAATGATTCAATAATTCTACACATTTCTCAGTGCTCATCAGGATAAATGTACTCATCACAATCTTTTGTCCAATTCCTGGACCTGAGCCAGTTTTCAGACCCAAAATCCATTGACTAAAGGAGCTGGGTGCCCAAGAGAAAGGAATCATGGCCAGTAATGGGGAAATGATTTTCCCAGTCCTTTCTCAAAAGGATTTATGGCCATTTATTTGGGTAACTGCACATCTTGGAGAAGGGAATACCTAAATATTTCTAATATTGTTGGACTCGGGTCTAACTTTACATTGATACCCAGAGCCCTGAAAAATCATCCTGGTTCTCCCTCTCAGAATGAGGACATATGGAATTCAAGTAATAAATGGAATGCCAGTTAGTATCTAGTGCACAGTAAATCTGCTATATCAAGAAACCCACCCCTGAGTATGTAACTGGATTAGTCATACTTCGTAGGTGGGACCTTGGCCCTTGGGAGAAAAGGTTTCATAGTGGTAAAGGACAAGCGAAAACCACTGACTCCAGTTAAGACAATAAGCCAAAAGCAGTATATTTCTGGGAACAATGGTAGTACCATTCGTAAAACTCAAAAAGATGCAGGGATGGCAGTCCTCATCATATCTTGATTTAATCCACAAGTCCTACCCATTTAAAAACTAGATAGATCCCAAATATAACACTAGATCTTTGAAACTCAAATAAGTGGAAACACAAATTGCTGCTACTATACCAGATGTGGTATCTTTGCTATAGCAGATTAACATGGCCTCGATACGTTGTATATATCCTTTAGTTTGGTGAAAATTTTTTCCCATCCTTATCCAAAATGTGGATTAAAAAGACTGCATTTACATAGACGGAACATATACATTTATAATTTTGCCCTCAGCTCATGTTATAATACAGTATAATATATGCTTCTGTCATAATATAGTTCCATGAGGTTTTGAATGTCTGGACATCTTGTAGAACACCACATTTACCTGCCGTAAAACAGCAAAGAGCCCTGCCCTTTGGACCATATGAACCAGAAGACCTATGATGTCAGAGGTGTCAGTGGTCGTAAAAGATGCCATGTAGAATGTTTGGCAAGCCGCAGTTGGATAATCACGATGTAAGTCTCTGGGGTTCCAGAGCAATGGCATTTGAAGCAGAGAATTTTACTCCTTTTGAAAAACAATTTTCTGGCATGCTGTTAGACCCTGATAGAAGGGAAATACTTGCCCACGGGACATCAAGTGACCATATGGTTGCAACTACCCATGATGAGCTGGGTTCTATCAAACCCATTCCACGAAGTCACAAGGCTAGGCAGCCTAGCAATGATTCATTATGAGATGAAAGTTGTACACTGGAATCTAGCATAAGCAGGAGGGCACAAGCAAGTCGCATCAGCACATCTCCTTCATCTTACATTGTGGCTATATGGAGAATTATTCAAGATCACCTGGTGGAGGAAGAGAGGTCAAGGTTGAATCATGGCAGAGTCCACTCAATAAGTGGGTGCAAGCTGAAAATAGAAGTTCACTGTAGCTCCACATGGGTACGGCCTTAAAAAACACTGGTGAGAGCCAAAGACAATGAGATACCTAGGAATAAACCTAACCAAAGAGGTGAAAGACCTGTACTCTGAAAACTATAAAACGTTGATGAAAGAAATCGAAAGATGATACAAAGAAATAGAAAGACATTCCATGCTCATGGATTAGAAGAACAAATATTGTTAAAATGTCTATCTTACCCAAAGCATTCTATGCATTTAATGCAATTCCTATCAAAATACCAACAGCAGGGGTGCCCGGCTGGCTCAGTTGGAAGAGCGTGTGACTCTTGATCTCAGGTCGTGAGTTTGAGCCCCACTTTGGGTATAGAGATTACTTAAATATATTTAAAAAAACTTTAGAAGAAAATACCAACAGCATTTTTCACAGAACTAGAACAAAAAATCCTAAAATCTATATGGAACTACGAAGACCCCAAATAGCCAAAGCAATCTTGAAAAAGGAAAGCAAAGCTGGAGGCATCATAATTCTGAACTTCAAGTTACATTACAAAACTATAGTAATCAAAACAGTATGTTATTGACACCAAAAAACACATAGATTGATAGAATAGAATAGAAAATCTAGAAACAAATCCACAATTATACGGTCAATTAATCTTCAACAAAGCAGGAAAGAATATCCATTGGGAAAAAGACAGTCTCTTCAACAAATGGTGTTAGGTTTTCCCAACTGGACAGCAACATGCAAAAGAATGAAACTGTATCAAACATAAAATAAATTCAAAATGGATTAAAGACCTATGTGAGACTTGAAATGATAAAAATCCTAAAGGAGAGCACAAACAGTAATTTCTCTAATATTAGCTGTAGGAACTTTTTTCTAGATTTGTCTCCTGAAGCAAGGAAAACAAAAGCAAGGATAAACTATTGGGACTACATCGAAATAAAAAGCTCTGCACAGCAAAGGAAACCATCAACAAAACTAAAGGCAACCTACGGAATGGGAGAAGATATTTGCAACTGACATAGCTGATAAATGGTTAGTATCCAAAATATATAAAGAACTGATGCAGTTCAACACCCAAAAAGCAAATAATTCAATTAAACAATGGGCAGAAGACATGAACAGACATTTCTCCAAAGACATACAGCTGGCCAACAGACACATGAAAAGATGCTCATGATCACTTATCATCAGGTTAATGCATATGAAAACTACAGTGAGATATCACCTCACACCTGTCAGAATGGCTAAAATCAACAACACAAGAAACAACAGGTGTTGGTAAGGATGTGGAGAAAAAGGAAACTCTTGCACTATTGGTGGGAACGCAAACTGGTGCGGCAACTGTGGAAGATAGTATGGAGGTTCCTCAAAAAGGTAAAAATAGAGGGGCACCTGGGTGGCACAGCAGTTAAGCATCTGCCTTCAGCTCAGGGCGTGATCCCGGCATTATAGGATCGAGTCCCACATCAGGCTCCTCCGCTATGAGCTTGCTTCTTCCTCTCCCACTCCCCCTGCTTGTGTTCCCTCTCTCGCTGGCTGTCTCGCTCTGTCAAATAAATAAATACAATCTTAAAAAAAAAAAAAAGGTAAAAATAGAACTATTTTATGATACAGCAATCATACTACTGGGGTATTTACCCAAAGAATACAAAAACACTAGAGTGCTTAGTTGGCTCAGTTGATACAACATATGGGTCTTGATCTCAGGGTCATGAGTGCAAGCCCCATGTTGGGTGTGGAGCCTACTTACAAAAAAAAAAAAAAAAAAAAGGGAAAAAAAAGAATACAAAAATATTAATTCAAAGGGATACATGCACCCCCATGTTTATAGCACAGCATTATTTACAATAGCCAAGATATGGAAGCAGCCCAAGTGTCCATCAATAGATGAATGGATAAAGAAGATGTGATATATATATATATATATATATATATATATATATATATATATATATATATATATACACACACACACATATATACACACACATATATACATATACATTTATATATGTATTTTATATATATGGAATATTATTCAGCCATAAAAAATGAAATCTTGCCATTTCCAATGGCATGGATGGAGCTAGAGAGTATAATGCTGAGTGAAATAAGTCAGTCAGAGAAAGACAAATACCATTTTATTTCACTCACATGTGGAATTTAAGGAACAAAACAAACAGGCAAAAGGAAAAAATAAAAGAGTGAGAGAAACAAACCAAGAAACAGACTCTTAACTATAGAGAACAAACTGATGGTTCCCAGAGGGGAGAGGGTGGAGGATGGGTGAGATAGATGATCGGGATTAAGGAGTGTGCTGAGCACCAGGTTATTAAAATAAAAACTTAAAAAAAATCACTGGGGAGTGAAATTCCTCCAAATGAGCACACCGTGCACTGGATTCTCCACTTTGCATGGAAAGATAAGTGGCCTACTGTTAGAATGTATAAAAACCCACGTCAGTGGTGAATGGCTCAGCCAGCTACAAAGAGGCCTGAAAGAAGAAATATCAGAAGATTAGAGCCAAGCAGATCTGGGGTAGAACATGTGGATAAACATATGTGATACAAGTATGAAGATCCGTGTGTCACATGTTCATGTCCACCAGAGAGCATCTATCATGGAAGAGTCTCTAAACGACCAAGAAAACAAAATGACTTGGCCACTCGACATTACCAGCCTCTGTCATCAGCCACCTCAGTGCTCGCACCATGGGTACATGGACAGAATACCCATGGGGACAGTGAACGGAGGCCACACGAGGCCCCCAAAAATGAACTCACCAAGGCTGATGTAGCTACTGCCACTGGGAAGCTCCAACATGGCGGACAAAGGAGGACTCATTGTTCCGTCAGAAGTCATTGACCCCGCGGATCAGGATGGGGTAGAGCTGCTGGTAAGCAGTGGGGCAGGGAGGATACGCTCGGTGCCCAGGAGATCCACCCGGGGGCCTCCCGGTACTTCCTCGCCTAATTTTAAAGGCAAATGGACAAAGAAGGGCATAGCACCCTGGGAATCAGACCAGGGTGAGGACCTGCGCCAAACCATGGGCAAACTATTGAGACCAGCACAGGTGCTTTCTGAGGGTGAGGAGCCTCTGGAGTGGCTAGTGGAGGAGGGAGAGGAGGAGGCTCAGCCACAGCCCCGACAGCAGCTGCTGGCGTGGAGTCTGTAATTCCTCCCACTCATCTTCCACTTCCAAATTTCCCTTGGAAACCAGGCCCACTGTGACCTGGTTCAGACTCTTCCAGAATATATGTGATGCAGTGGATCTGCACACCTGAAACTAATGCAATACCGTGTGTCAACTGTACTTCAATAAAGAAATAAATTAAACTTGAAAAAACAGGAGCGGATGTGAGCAGCACAGGGTTTAAACTATCGTCGATGCGATGGTGACCCACCAAGATCTGCCTTTAATAATGACTCGTTGCCCCAAGCTCTGCGTCAGAGTGTAGAACGAGCAAAAACCAGTTACGTGATACTTTGTTTGGAGCAGGTATAATTAGATATATAGGTGTAGAAGAACATCTATATTTAGTACATTTTAAATGAAATATTTTTAAAAATATGTACCAACAATTGAATAGGCCTAGAGAAATTCGTGATTGAATCATAATTTATGAATAAATTAGAAAATATACAATGCATAATTGTCATAAAACCCTGAGTACATAAACTGAGCTGAATATGTAAATCAGAGTGAAAAATATTAAATTGCAATGTGACACATCTGGCTACTTAAGCTGTGATTTCCGGATTTTTTTTCGAAATTGCTATATAAAGAATTCATATGTTCTGACTCAAAGGATTATTATTGCTTTTTAGGGTAATACAGTTTGAGAATGTGGCTAATATTATTATACTTAGATGGGTGGCTTACTCATTTCTATATTTGGAAATGCTAAAATCCTGAAACTATACTTTATGTTATTTATAATGTTCCTGCTATTTTTTTTGGATTGAGAACAGGTAAAAATTCATTTAGACATGCTGACCCCATAGTCTCTAATCCTCACAACTAAATTCTAACTCAGGCTGCTAGGACAAGACCTTCCCAGTAAGTGATCTTATGTGAATATATTAGGGTTCTCCAGAGAACCCTAACCAAACAGAATAATATCCTGCTATAGGACATATATGTATCTCCTATATAAATGACTTATAGGAATTGGCTTATGCATTTACAGAGGCTAGGAAGACTCGCAATCTGTTGTCTACAGGCTGGAGAACCAGGAAAGCCAGCGGGAGGATTCAGTCTGTGTCTGAAGGTCCGAGAACCAGGAGAGCCAATTGTGTAAGCCCTAGTGCAAGTGCAAAGGCTGGAGAACCAGGAACACTGATGTCCAAGGGCAGGAGAAGATAGATGTCCCAGCTCAAGCAGAGAAAAAATTCACCCTTTCTCCACCTTTTTATTCTGGTTTGGATGTTGCCCACCCACACTGGTGAGGGCATTCTTAGTCTACCAGTCGATTGCTAGTGTCTTCCAGATGCATCCACACAGATACACACAGAAAAAATGATTTGCCAGCTATTTGGGCATCTCCTAGCCCAGTCAAGCTGACTCATAACATTAACAAGCACAGTGACACTGAAGTAGCTAAAAATAGTATCTGGAACTCACCAGCTTAAAGTAGAATTGGAGTCTTATTAACCAGCCTCCTCCAATGTTGACCAGATGTTTTATTTTTAAAATAAAGTGTTGCAGGGGTGCCTAAGTGGCTCAGTTGGTTAAGCAGCTGACTCTTGATTTTGGCTCAGATATTGATTTCAGGGTCGTAAGATCAAGCTTGGCGCTGAATGTGGAGCCTGCCTCAGATTCCCTCTGCCCCTCCCCTACCCCACAACCCCCCCAATTGCAGGCACATGCTCTATCTCAGAAAAATTTTAATAAATGAATGAATGAATGAATGAATGAATGAAGTGTTGCAGGGGCACTTGGCTGGCTCATTCAGTAGAGAGTGTGACTCTTGATCTTGGGGTCATGAGTTTGAGTCCCATGTTGGGCATAGAAATTACTTAATAAAAAAAAATTTTTTTTAAGTGTTGCAGGTATTGTTGCAACCCCTTTTGTATTCCTCCTACATCACACTTCCCTCCAACCCTCCCAAATAGTCCTAGAGCATCCTTCCTAAAGACTCAACCTCTAAAAATCCTTTTATATATTGTTGGTCATATGTAACTTATAAGGGTTAGTAATCTTTCCTGATTTAAAATGATTGCTGTTTACCAGCCTCAAGAAAATTTTCAAGAAATTAATATTAAGATACTTTGTCGGAACCTGCCAAATGGAATTCCTAGTTTGAATACTAGTAATTAATATGACATGTAATTCATCAAGAGATTGTGAATAGAATTGATGAAAAATGTGCTTTTAACTATGAAAATTATGGTTGTATAAGATGACAGAGTATGTTTATGTGACTCTTACATCAGTCTTGGTGATTTCTTTTTTTTTTAAGATTTTATTTTTAAGCAATCTCTACACCCAACATGGGGCTTGGACTCACAACCCCAAGATCAAGAGTCCCACGCACATTCCACCAACTGAGCCAGCCAGGCGCCCCAGTCTTAGCGATTTCTGACTCAAAGAACATGATATGATCCTGATTGTGTGTTTGCTCACTGCATGTTTTCTTTTCTTTTTTTTTAAAGATTTTTTTTTTATTTATCTGAGAGAGAGACAGAGATAGTGACAGGGAGCATGAGCCTGAGAAGAGAGCGTGACACAGGGATCAATCCCAGGACCCTGGAATCATGATCTGAGCCAAAGGCAGATGCTTAACTGACTGAGCCACGCATGTGCTCCTCACTGCACGTTTTCATCCATGCACTGGCAACAAGGAAAAAGTACTGATAGTCTGATCCAGGTGATTCTACATGAGTGGTCCTTGAAGAAATAGCATCCTATATTCACAACTTTTGAGGATCCTATTAGTGAAAATAAAGTTCAAAACACCCTGTGTACCCCTTAATGACATATCTCGAAATGTCTTGTTTTGTTGAAACAAAGACAAGAATGAACTAACTCTCAGGAACAAGGAATTTGAACGACTTCAAAACCTCCTCTGTCTGTTATTTGCGCTGTGCAAGTCTGCTTCATTCTTTCTCACTGCAAACTGTCTCGAAATTGTAGGAAACACGGCTGCCCAAAACTCTCAACTTCATTGTCATACTATAGGACTTGCCACCATTCTGGTACTGACTCCCACGGTCCTGTGCTAAACTGATCGCAGGGAAGGAAGGGTTCTAAGTCATGGGCCCACATCTAGACCACAGCCGATGAAGTCCGGCAAGGGTGGGCTGTTATGATTGGCCTGACAGGTTACATACCCCTCTTGGACCAGTCAATTCTGCCTGGGAAAGAGGTAGCATTTGTAACAATGTAGAAACTTCTGTGGGAGTCAGAGAGCTGGAGGAGACGAAAGAGTAGGTTACAGAAAGGTGAATGGAGTGATGTGTTGCCAAGAAAAGAGTGTAAATTTAGTATCGAAGAAAAACCAAGACAAAGCCTTCATTAAAATCATACACGGGGCGCCTGGCTGACTGAGTCAACTGAGCGTCAGACGCCTTCGGCCCAGGTCATGATCCCGGAGTCCTGGGATTGAGCCCCGCATCAGGCTCCCTCTTCAGCAGGAAGCCTGCTTCTCCTTCTCTTCTCCACTTGTGCTCTCTCTCGCTGTCTCTGTCTCTTGCTCTCAAACAAATAAAAATCTAAAAAAAAAAAAAAAAGGTCATACATGGATGAATAATTAACCTGCTCGACCAACCTAGATATTATAAGATAAATAATCTCTAACAATAGAGTAAAAACCAAGCATATTTTGAAAGAACAATAATATGAAAAGATCCAGAGGAATACATATCCATATATTAGCAATGGTAATTTCTGGAGAATGTGTGGGGGGAAGGGTCGTGCAGAGACTTCCATGTTTTACACATCCATAGTGTGACATTTTTATGATTATATGTACATTTGTAGTGTACCAAACTTGTGAAGAAACAGCAAACAAAGACAGAAGACCCAAGAGTCCTTAACAGTCTGTTAAGCAACAACAATAGAGGACTGTTACGTACTGGGAAACCACAAGAAGTGTCATGTGGGATGAAAAACACACCAGAACCTAAAAAATGCAACAGTCACTGATTCTGTGAATCTGAAATGAAGAGAGGGAACGGTTCTTTTGCTCTCTGGGAGAAGAGTATCTGCAAAAGAAATAACAGCCAGGCTCATGAAATGGGTAAGATACTGACTTGAGGTCACAAAATGCATTGGAGGCTAGATAGATAAAAAAAGAAAAATAAGTGATTAGAGGAATCTGAAGCAGGAGAAAGAGAGTTAGGGATAGTTCAAAGATTTCTAAGGCCTAGGTTGTCGAGGTAACCCGTAACCAATACCCCCCAAAGGAGGTAGAGAGTAAATTTCGTTGGTTCAAGAAGCTAAAAGCACGGTATGACACAAAGTGATCAGTGCACTTCCCCAGTGAGAATGGAACTCTGGAGTGTAATGTGCTGTCTGTTCAGGGAGAACTTGACATTTGTGGTAACAAATTTAAAAATTGCCAGGCACTACTCTAAGCAGAGACAGAATTTCAGTTTAGAGCAGATTTTTTTGAGGCTGGGGGAATAGAATCACCAGAGTGGCTGCTTTTGGTTACATAAATGTAAGAACACAGGCATCCCAAACCCTTTATTTTGTCTTGACAAAGGCTGCCCTTCCACATGCTTCTTTTTTTTTTTTTTTTAAAGATTTTATTTATTTGACAGATATAGAGACAGCCAGCGAGAGAGGGAACACAAGCAGGGGGAGTGGGAGAGGAAGAGGCAGGCTCATAGCGGAAGAGCCTGATGTGGGGCTCGAACCCAGATCGCCGGGATCACGCCCTGAGCTGAAGGCAGACGCCTAACCGCTGTGCCACCCAGGCGCCCCCCACATGCTTCTTGATATGCAAATTTTCATAGAAACCAGGGAGCCTCCTGGGTGGAAAGGAACTAAGACCTTGACCTCTTCTCTTCTGATATTCCAATATATTACAATCTATTTAATAGATTGAGATGGTCTCAAATGATGCCCTCTGGCAGTAAAGGACACTGAAGGTACGAGGAATTAGCCATGAAGAAAGGGGGCATCTGGGGACAGGGACAAATCCCTATGTCTCATAGCATTTGGCTCACAAGTAAGCTTTTCTCCTTTTTTTTTTTTTAAAGATTTTATTTATTTATTTATTTGACAGAATGAGAGAGAGAGAGAGGGCACGCACACAAGCAGGCAGAGAAGCAGGCAGATGGAGAGGGAGAAGCAGACTCCTCCCTGAGCAAGGAGCCCCATGTGGGGCACCATCCCAGGCCCCCAGGATCATGACCTGAGCCAAAGGCAGATGTTTAACTGACTGAGCCACCCAGGTGCCCTGCTTTTCTCCTTTCTACCTCACAACTTACTTGTCTTGGAGAGTGTGTTCTTTAATATGTTAAAATGCTATAATTTTGGGGGTGCAAACCTACAATGACCTGTGCCCCATTTGGACCAGCGAGGTATTATTGTATTAGTAAACAGAATCATAACCTCAAACTAGAGCTGTTGGTGGACTGGTATGCTTCTCCAATTCTCTTTTCTGTAGCTAAGCAGTTTAGGATTAGAACAGGCCTTCTTGGACTGAGTAAGTTTCCAGGCTTTTTAATAATTCAGGGGTTAATGCCAAAACACAGCATCCTCCTCCAGTAATGAGTGGACAATAACAAAATTCAATAAAGATGTCCTAGGTATAAATTTAGAGAAGCACAACTGGATTGTGATTTTAACCAAGAAACTGAAATGAAGTGGTCACAGTATATTCTGGCTGAACAATTGTGCTTTAACAAGGGAGAGGGAGTTGGTGGTAGGTAGTCTCCCTGTCATATCTAAAAGGAAAGTTGAGAAAGATAATTTTGGCTGTTCTGCCTGCGTATTCAGGGCCTCGGAACACAAATATGGTAGCTGACCTGTGAGCCAGGAATCTCTCCCTATTCTAGACTGACAAAGTTGGTGACACTTGTTGTTTTTAAATAGGACATAAAACTTAAAGGTAACCCTATAAAATTAATCTTAAAAATGGCTTCCAGATGAATGCTAATGAAAATAAGTGGAATCCAAAACATTACTAATCTCTCTTCTACCTAACCAACATTTTTCTTTTCCTGAATTCTTTATCCTGGTTAATGATAAAAATCACCTTCTAGTCCCTCTTTTTTCTACAAATCTTGTCATCAGACCTCCACTGACTATCTCTCTCATCTTCCATATCTAGAAAATCATCAGGAATACACAATTCTTTTAACCTTCCGAAACATCCCCTCATCTCTTCATTCTCACTACCTTACTGTAGTGGACATCTTTTGGTCCCATAGCTCAGCTTTCCCCTTCCTCTGGTAACAGTGATTCTCTTCTTCGGGTGACCTACTCCTCTCCCACTCTAACCCTGTGGTCCTCCTGGGGTCCCTCTCAGAGATCTCCTTACTCCAGCCACAAGTGGGGCACAGGACCCAGGGGAGGAAATTAAAAGGGGAGGCAAACTTGAAAGGATGTGCTTCAGAAACTTCACCTTCTGCAAGTCAAGGTTACTGTGGTGGTCTTGGGAGATGACTCCCCAGCAGTGGTCTCTCCCCAGACGATTAGCCGAAGTCAGTAAGTCCCCACACTATTGACATTTGCAGTCAGCTAATTCTTGGTTGTGGGGGCTGTTTGGCACATTCTAGGAGGTTTAGTGGTATTCTTGGTTTTTACCTCTTAGATGCCAGTAGCACCCTTCCCCGAAGTTGTGACCAGAAAGCCTCCAGATATTGCCAGATGCCCCCTGGAAGGCAAAATCACCTCAGGTTGAAAACTACTGGTCTAAGCTATTTACAGTAATTCTCCTACTTATTCCAGTGGTGGATGTAGGACTGGGTGGGTATCCCAAACCGGGCCCCTGTGTTATTAAGGAATTGCCCACTAGAGGGCTTCTAGGAAGAGTTCCTCACTCCTAGGAAGAGTTCCTCACTCCTAGGAAAGTGAACCTGAAAAGAGACACGCTTGCCAGAAGTTGTGTCTGCATGTAGGTACTTAAACTGCCGCAGCTCTCTCGTAATCACAGAAGAACAAGCTCCAGGATGAAGCCAATATGGAGGGAGAAATGGAGAAATGTAGGAATGTAGAGAAATACAAGAAATGGGCATCCTTAAGTACTGACCTGATGATTTCCTTGCATGTTCCTATACACAATCTTATTTCTGGAATACCACTTATTTGTGGCTGTATATACACAAATGTAGTCATTCGGTGCATATATATAT
Source organism: Ursus americanus (assembly GCF_024610735.1). NCBI lineage: Eukaryota > Metazoa > Chordata > Mammalia > Carnivora > Ursidae > Ursus > Ursus americanus. The sequence goes on along the minus strand of NC_142134.1, from coordinate 5,276,993 downwards.
ATATATATATATATATATATATATATATATATGATAAACAGCAGTATATATAGTGTAATCCACTTGGATGTGCATATATTTTTGAGTGTATATACACTTTTTTTCATATATAGATAATATTTTCACATAATACTTGTAGGCGATCCTTCCATATAAGTATATATAGAAATAATTCCTTCTTTTCATTGACTGTAAATGATTCTATTTTATAGATGAAGGGTGATTTATTTAGCCAGTATCCTGGAGGCTTTTATGTGTTTTCTTAAACATTTTTTAAGGCAAAGAATGGTTCGACAAATTTCCATATACATAAGGAATTTCACATGTGAGTATGTGTATGGAAGAGAATCCAAAAGAGGGATCACTAGGTAAAAGTGTATGTGCATATGTGATTCTGACAGATAATTGTAAAATGTCCTGGACAGATAATAAAATACGTAATACTCATTAGCAACACATGACAGCGCCTACTGACTCATAGCCTCACGAAAAAGTGATCAAGCTTTGTGTACTTTAGTAATTTCATGAAGTATGGTATTGCAATGCTGTAGTTTGAATGTCTCTTCTAATGAATGAAATTGAGTGTTTCTCCCTATATTTAAGAACCATGTGTAGGGGCACCTGGGTAGCGCAGTTGTTAAAGCATCTGCCTTTGGCTCAGGGTGTGATCCCAGCGTACCGGGATCGAGTCCCACATCGAGCTCCTCCGCTATGAGCCTGCTTCTTCCTCTCCCACTCCCCCTGCTGTGTTCCGTCTCTCGCTGGCTGTCTCTCTGTCACATAAATAAATAAAATCTTTAAAAAAAAAAAAAAGAACCATGTGTAATTTCTAGTTTTGTGAAATGTCTTTTCGTATCTTTGCCCATTTTTCTATTGAGTTGTGAAGTCATCTTATTATTGATTTTAAGGATCCCTTTATGTAGTAAGGAAATTTTCTCTTTGTGATATGAATTGCAAATATTTTTTCCCGGTTTATAGTTTGTCACTTTTCTTAATTGTTGATGAGTGTTCCCATTCAAGAATTTAAAAAATTGTTTTATGTGATTCATTTTATCAGTTTCATGTTTGACGGCTTGTGGGTTTATTTCATACTTAGGATACTCTATCTTATTTTAAGAGCATGGTTTTTGGTTTGTTGTTTTAAGTAGGCTCTGTGCCCATCATGGGGCTTGAACTCACGACCCCGAGATCAAGAGTTGAGAGCTCCACCGACTGAGCCAGCCAGAAGCCCCTCTAAGATTTTTTTTAATCTCTTTTATGTAGTTTTATATTTTTATTTTTACATCTAAGTTTAAATCTGTGAATTACTTATATTTTTTAGTGGAATGTGTTGTGTAAGAATCCAACTTTATTTTTCTAAACTATCAACCAGTTGTACCATATGTTCTTTTCTTTCTTTCAGTTCGTACATTTATTTATTACTGCAGGGTTTTTCTTCGTAGTTGCATCTACGAGCAATTCTATCCAAGTCTGTGTTTTTGTCCAAAAAATATTATTGATGAATTCTCCTTGGTTGCTCAGTATCTCTCTACCTGGGAACTGTTAGACTGTCCTATAATATTAGGGATGGGTACATTCTCTTTGTTATAACAACCAATATCCCTTATTGTGATACGTAATATGTACAAACCCAGCTTCTGGAGCCAGAATGTTGCATTGTGTCTGTTGTTTACTAGCCGTATGCCCTTGAGCTTTTTTTTTTTTTTTTTTTTTTGTAAGATGTTATTTGTCAGAGAGAAAGAAGAGCACAAGCAGGAGGAGCGGCAAGCAGAGGGAGAGGCAGGATCCCACTGAGCAAGGAGCCCCATGCAAGACTCAGTCCCAGGACCCTGGGATCATGACCAGATCTGAAGGCAGGTGCCTAACCAATTGAGCCACCCAGGCGTCGCTGACTTTGAGCTTCTTAATATCTCTGTGGCTCAGTTGCCTTACCTGTAAAATGAGGCTGTTGTGAGGATTAAGTGAGTTTTATGCTTGTAACACATCTAAAATGATGCCTGGCATATAGGCAAACTCTGTAAGTGCTGGGTATTACGAACATTACCCTCCTGTGGCTTGGAAGAGGGAGGAAGTGGGCTGAGGCCATGGGCAACTTGAAGGCTTTGTACGTCTTGGACTTTTAATTGAGAAATGATTGTATTCTTAACCTCTAATGTTAATGCCTCTCCTTTAATTTTTCCTCAGTTTTGCCCAAATGCTTCTGTATTTGGAAGATGTTTCTCAAAGTTTGGAAACTATTTCAATTTTTTTTAATATAGAAAATTCCAAACATATACAAAAGCAGTAAAAATCACAACAAACTTCATTCCAGCTTTAACTATTACTGACGTATGGCCTTCAAAGTTCTTGGTATGAGGTTCCTTAGTTGCCACACAAGGGAGGCTGTTGTCCTGACACCTAGGACAGGGATGATCTCTGGGCTTATACCTATCCTTCCAGGTTTCTAGAAAGCCTCAAACCTAATACTTGAGCTATCCTGATTAGCTGCTTTTTCTTGCAACTGTAACAGCCTATAGAAGTATCTCCACTCTAATTTCCTTACTCTGAAGATTTTATTCTTTTAAAGTAAATTCCTCACCCAATGTGGGGCTCAAACTTATGAACCCATGATCAAGAGTTCCATGCTCTACCAACTGAGCCAGCCAAGCGCCCCATAATTCCCTTACTTAGGACCTTCATCACTCTGTATCTGAATCATTGCAGTAGCAGCCTAATTCCTGTATTCAGACCTCTATGTCCAGTCTACCCTTGCACTGATGAGAGATTATTCTTCTTATACCTCAAGCCTAATGATAACACTCAGAATCCCAACAATTGCTCTCCGTTGCCCAGACAACAAAATTCAAATTCTCTTTTTTTCCACAAGAATCTGAGATGGGCCTTCTAAGCCTTCCACTAGAGTACTTTTCACTACATGATTGCTTTAAGAACAGCCTCTGGGTCAGGAAACAAGAGCACAGTGAGCCCTATACATTGTGGATAAGATACATCATGATATCACAAGTATTAAAATGTAAAGACATATTTAATGATTCTTATAATCGCAGATACAGTATTAGGGAAACAGCAAGAAATAAGTGGCATAATAAACTGAGTGATTCCAGGAGAGTTTAGCAAGGGAATTACTTATAAGACACGAACAAAGTTTAGGTAGTCAACAGGACATGGTGCAGTATCCTTAAGGCTAGCTCTGGGATAGGATGGGGGGGTATTACAACCTCTAAGTCTGAAGGGGCAAGTGAAGGACCATTACCAAGACCTACCAAGGGAAGTATATTGAGCAGGCCTCTAAACGAGAGGCAGCAAGCCAGGGAAACTGGGCAGGGTGGGGTACGGGGAAAAAATATCCCTACCTCACTATTCCCCCACCCTCCTATCTTCATGTTAGCTGAACCCCATCGGAACCCAGAGGAAAAGCAAGTTTATGAATGCAGGCAAACTTCCCGACACACAGATCATGATGAAGCAGACTGGAACACAGCGAAGAGGGAAACCAAAGGGGCAAATGGAAGATAGCTGGCACAGCTTCCATCCCGTTCACTCTCCCTTGTAAATCACAGATTAAATTGCCACAGGTCTGTAGATTTGTATTTTGCATCTAGTCTTCAAGCCCAACTTAATTTCCACCTTTTCCGTGAAGGCTTTCCAACGTCTTTAGCCAATTAGTCCTCCAATATGTTCCCGTTAAATTCCATTTAAAAGATTTAAATTTTACACTTTATTAAGAGCTGTCTATATGTTTATCTTCTCTGACATGGTATAAACTCTTTGATAGTGAGGGACATTTTACCATCATTTTGTCTCCTAGTTCTCCCCGAAAATACATAAAGCTACCTGTCTCAATGTCTCCTACCCAGAATCAAATATTTCAGAGCTGGAGAAAGTCCTAGAGACATGTAATTGAACTGCCTCATTTTATAGGTGAAAAAATTGGGTCTCAAAATCAGCATTGGTAAGAGCCCCATAAATGCTAGTTGAAGTGAAAATGAAGATTCAGCCAAATAAGCCAAAGGGTGTCTTCAAGAATGCTTTGAAAACAGTAGGGAAAAAATTATTGGGCAACCCTCTTGGTCCCCTCCCTCTCGGGGTGCTTTGTACTATCACTTTACTATCACTCAATAAACTTTGCTTTGCTGTCCGCCAAAAAAAAAAAAATTATTTTCTTGTAGAAAACCTATGGTGCTCTGTCACCTGTGATACAGTCTGTGATTTTGGTTTTTACTCAGGCTTCGGTGCTTTTATGAGAAGAATGAAATAAGTTAATGCATATGAAGTGTCTTAGCAGAGTGGCGGGCACATGGTAAACCTAAAAGTGGGTATTTGTGCTAGGGAGATTATGGTGAGATCTTTCAATAATTTAGAAATAAGGAAATAAAATTTTCCTCTGATCTTAACCTTAAAATTAACCACAAATAAACGACAGAAAATTCATGCAATGTAATAATCCATACCTGTTAATATAATAACATACATTTCTAGTTATTGACAGAAAAATATCTATAGTATATTATTGACTAAAACAGTACATTATATAAAAGCATGTATAATACTTTTTTAAAATTGAAGATGATTGGAAAGGATGTTTACCAAAATGTTAAAAGTGGTTTTAGCTGGGTAGTAGGTCTCTGGTCAATTTTACATTCTTTATGCTGTTCCGGAATATTTAAGTGTGTTATAACCAGCTTGTATTATTTTTAAAATCAGAAGATAAGTGTTACTCTTATGTCAAAAGCAAAAACCAATAATGGTAAAGTCATCTTAACCAGAGTGGCTTCTAGACCAGCTTGAGTGGACTGTAAAAGATAGAAAGCATCAACAAATCAAAAGAAAGAAAGTGTGAACGTGTCCGCCAGCAGGGACTTGTCTGCTACAGAGCAGCATGGAATGAGAAGAGTCAGAGGCACAAATTAGGCAGTAGCCATCCAAGTGCTGTCCGGGAGAGGGAGGGGCTTGGCCGGTGGAGCGGCTTTATTGACAAGACCATTCCTACCGTGGTGATGAGTTATTTCAGGCACTCTCAGCCTCATGGCGTTAAATTATAACAAAAGAAAGCAAAAACCCAAAGCTTTCATGTGAGGAATGAGAGAGAATGAAGCCAAAAATTCAGAAAAGAGTTTTAAAACTCACATGAACATGTTATATACAACTTTATTGCAAAAACATTTTTTTAAAAAAGAATTTAGTCAAGAGATACCTGGGTGGCTCAGTTGGTTAGGTGTCTCTGACTTAGGCTCAGCCAAGAAGGGTCATGGCTGAATATACTAGTAAAAACACGGAAAATTGAGAAGATGGTCAAAGAGTTAACTCTCCCCAAAACAAAGGGTCAAAATGGTTTAATTGATAAATTAAATCAGATTTCAGAGAGCAGATACTATACATTCTATTTAAATATTTTGGAGCAAATATAAAAAGATAGAAAAATTTTCAGTTAATTTTAAGAGGCTAACATGATTCAGACTTCAAAACCAGAGAAAGAACAAAACTTAAAATTAAATCTATAGAAACAATCACTTAAAAATAGAGAAAAAAGATGGGGCACCTGGGTAGCGCAGTCGTTAAGCGTCTGCCTTCGGCTCAGGGCGTGATCCCAGCGTTGCGGGATCGAGTCCCACATCAGGCTCCTCCGCTGGGAGCCTGCTTCTTCCTCTCCCACTCCCCCTGCTTGTGTTCCCTCTCTCGCTGGCTGTCTCTCTATAACATAAATAAATAAATAAATAATCTTTAAAAAAATAGAGAAAAAAGAGGGGTGGGAGGTGATCGAAATGGGCAAAGGGGGTAAAAATACAAACTTTCAGTTATGAAATAGTTAAGTCCGGGGATGTAATGTACAGCCTGGGTAGTATAGTTAATAATACTGTATTGCATATTTGGAAGGTGCTAAGAGAGCATATCTTAAAACTTCTCGTCACAAGAAAAAATGTTTAACTATATACAGTGATATATGTCGGCTAGACTTACTGTGGTGATCATTTTTCAATATATACAATTTTTTTAAAGATTTTATTTATTTATTCGACAGAGATGGAGAGGCATAGAATGCATAGTATGCATTCCAAATGGTATGATAAATGAGAAGGCAGACGCTTAACCGCTGTGCCACCCAGGCGCCCCTACAATTATCGAATCATTATGTTGTATACTTGAAACTAATATAACATTATATGTCAATTATTCCTCAATAAAATAAAAAAGAGAGGAAAAACAATTCCAAATAAAATATTAGACAAATATACCCATGTGTCTTAAAATGAATCATGGCAAAGTATGATTTATTCCAGCAACGAAAAACAATGCATTTATTAAAAGCCTATGATATGTATTCGTGTATTATATATAAAATTGATGACCTTAAACCCTTATAGGAAAAAGTTCACAAACTCATCGAGATAAATACCGAAAATATGTTTAATAAAAATTCAGTGCCCACTTCAGATTCAAACTAGAATTGTAATCTACTTCTTTATTATCATAATAATTACTTATCTGAAACAAATAGCCAGTTAGTCATTCTTAACAATGAAATCCTACAGGCATTCGTCTGAAGCCACTCCCGGACATTTTTATTCTTCTTGAAATCTTTACCAAGATAATAGTTGCTAAGGCTTTCTTTACATATTCACTTAAGCAAAGTTTCTGAACATAGACCAGAAACTTCAATACCTACAAGACCAGGCAGATGGCATAAATGCATATGACACAGCCAGGAAATAAAAAAGTATATTTTGCTGCAAAAAAGAATGCCATCTTCTTTTTTTCAGGAAAGCAGGCTCCCTGTGGAGCAGAGAACCCCATGTGGGGCTCGATCCCAGGACCCCGGGATCATGACCTGAGCCCAAGGCAGACGCTTAACTGAGCCACCCAGGCACCCCAAATTTTTTAAAAATCTTAAAAAAAAAAAAAAAAAGAACAATTTGTCCTGAACTGGATTAAAGTTAACTGCAAGAGGCGTCTGGGGGGCTCAGTCAGTTAATCGGCCCACTTTTGACTCTGGCTCAGGTCACGATCTCAGGGTTGTGAGATGGAGCCCAGAGTCAGGCTCATGCACTGGGCGTGGAGCCTGCTTAAGATTCTCTCTCTCCCTCTGCTTTCCTCTCTCTAAAAATATAAAATAAAAATAAAATTAACTGCAAATCTGATTATAACAAGTCACTAATGTAATTGACTAATCTGTTTTATTTCCTACTGAGTTTACGTATTTCTTCGGTTCCTGTAGCTGGTTGTTTGTTTGTTTACTTTTTAATGTTTGTGCCATTCCCAGAAGAGCATTTTTTTTCATAGTATGCATTCCAAATGGTATGATAAATGAGAAGCAAATCAATGGTTGGCATGTGTAAAAGAAAGACTATTTCCCTTCAGTATTTTGGCCTGTGGTCTCCCAGCAACGTGGCGAAGTGGCTGGGGGAGAGCCACATACTAGAGCCACATGGCGTGGTTCACAGTCCAATGCTGCACGTGTTAGCAGTGTGAGCCTGTACGATGTACGTTACATCTCCATGCCTCAGTTTCCTCATCTGCAAATGAGGATAATAACAGTCCTTATGTCATGGGGTTGTGGGGGAGATTAGACACATAACGTCCTTAGAACATTGCTTGACATGTGATAAAGCAGAAGTGATTTCTATTATTATTCCTTTAACTTATGTACAAATACTCTTTCAGTTAAAAAAAAAGTTGGGGGCACCTGGGTGGCTCAGTTGGTTAAGTGTCTGCCTTCTGCTCAGGTCATGATCTCAGGGTCCTGGGATTGAGTTCCACATTGGGCTCCCTGCTCAGTGAGGAGTCTGCTTCTCCCACTCACTCTGCCTGCTGCCCCCCACCTTGTGCTCTGTCTCTCTCTCTCTCTCTCTGATAGATAAAATCTTTAAAAATTTTTTAAAAATTTAAAATTTTTATTTATTTATCGGAGAGAGAGAGAGGGAGAGAGAGAGCACACAAGCAGGGGGGAGGGGTGGAGGGAGAAGCAGGTTCCCTTCTGAGCTGGGAGCCTATGTGGGGATCAATCCCAGGACCCTGGGACCATGACCTGAGCTGAAGGCAGACGCTTAACTGACTGAGCCAACCAGGTGCCCCACAGATTGTTCTTGAATCCCTAATAAATGCTTTTGACATTTCTCAACAAAGCTAACTGAAAACTTCATTTTATTTTCTCTGTTTAATTCTGTTTAATTTGGATAAAAACTTTGCTTTAAGCAAATCTAATTTAGTCACTCTCTTTGAATTACCATGATAGATTCAGTCTTCATTTGTTCTTCAGTCCTATGAATTACTGACAGCTTTCTAAATTATTCTAAGATTCTGGAGTGCAATGATTTATTATTTGTGCAATAATTTCGGCAGAGCTGTTGAAACCTGGCAAGTCTATAACTAATTACATATATTAGACTAAGCATTTGGCTCTGACATGAAGTGAGTTTTGTTTTTCTCATCTCTACAGTTTTTTCTGTCACTGTGTTATCACTCCCCTATCTATAGGAATGCCTTGTTTCTGTTTTAGTGGTGTAGAGAGCATATGTATTTGTGCACATTACTTGAAGATCTCCTTTTAATCTAGAAGATAGAACTGGGAAAGAACAATATATCAAGTAGTACTGAAGTATAGAGTGGAGTCCCAATTTGAAATCAGGGTAAGTTTCTGGCATGAGCAGGGATGTCTGGCAAACTGTAGGGTGGGCTCCCCCAGAACCATGTTTATGAAGACAAAGTGGTCCCTTGGGAGAAATCACCTTGAAGAAAAACCAAGTCAGAAACAATGGACTTGAGTTTGTCAGAGAGCCTTATTAGGAAGAGAATGGTGCTCTGTGGGCCTCCTGGTGGCTGCAATTTAGCTCATTCTCATTTACAAGTGGGGAATCTAGGACTTAGGGAGAGAGAGGGCTCTAAGTAAAAATTGTAAGTGTGTTTCACTGAAGGCCATAAAACACTGACATTGCTGGTTTGGATTCCCCCTATCAGAATTGATAGGGGAGAAGCATATTCCTGCAGTGCCTTTGTGATAGTGCGTGCTGACAGACGCTGGCAGGCAGAACCAAGGCTAAGGCCAGTAAGAACCGCCATGCCTGCTGGAGAAGAGCAGAAGCTGGGATGCCCCATGGAACATCGCAGTGTCTGCCGGGAACTTGGGACCTCCAGTGCCCATCAAGTGATCTGTAGGCCTCCCTGAACACCAGCAGAACCCAGCAGAAGTTGCCATGCACAGTTCCTGCTAGGGAAACAATGCTGGGGGAAAAGTTCCAGGCTCCTGTGAGCAAATGTGGTACCTGGTGGGTGGTTGCTGAATCAGGGTGTGTTGGTGAGCATATGTGAGACACCCACTGAAGATGCCTAAAACACCTCAAGAAAGTGAGATTTCAAAAAAGGACTGAAGTCCTGCATTATGCAGGTGATGACATAAGCCAGTGACTATTGGGTTATTCCTCTTAACATGACCTTATTTGCATCCACAAGCTAGTGGAGGCTGGACAGATGGATATATAAAATAATCTAGAGGTCAGAAGTCATCATCAGAACTATCGAGGCTATTTGAAGGAAACTTGTGTCATAATAATGTAGACACACACGGAACGTGTAATCTGATTTTGTAGCCATAGGCTACCTTGTTGTGTAAGGTCTTGTTTAAGACTAAATGACCCAGACTTTGGAAAAGGTACCAGTTTGGACTCTGGTCATTGCCTTACAGAGGTCATGGAACCAAACCATGTCTGCATGGGGCAGGATGGGGTTTTATCCCCAAAGGAAAGGGTATGTTTATATTCTGAAAGCGATATTTCCTTTATTTACTCCCCTTTGATAGTAGCACTGAGCAAGCGAAGCCTTAAGAGGTTCTTGTCTGTAATATTCCAGAGTTTTACTTCTACATAGAATTCTCTTCTTGTATAAAATCACCCTGTCATCTTAGCCACAGTTGTTGTGAACAAAAGCAGTTAGTTATCTGATCCAAGGAAAGCCAATCACCCATTCGGTCAATAACATACAAGTTGATCTTTCATAGAAACTCAGTTGGGAATAATTGTAGTTAGTTAGGCCAATGACTATCCTCTTTCCTTGAGAGGTGCTCAAATGGTAGCACAGGCAAAAATTGAAAGACAAAGCTTGAGAAAAGGGAATTAGTAGAGGCCCATATATAAGCAGGAGAAGCCAAGAATGAGGAGAAGCTAAAATTAGCAGATGTCGGTATTTTGAGAGAAAGAAGCTGGTCAGTTTAGTGGTGGCCTCTGGAGCAGGACAATCAGACACAGAGTAACTGAGTCTTTGTGATGGTCGAGCATACAGTGAAGGTCACTGGAAGGTTACCCAGTCACTAGAACTGCTGAACATCATGACGGACCTTGTAGTTCCCGAGCCATATTCTGTCCGCTTGAGTTCTGGTAACTTGAGTATGTCTCTATTCCTGTAACCTGCTAGACCCTAGCTACCTCCTACACTACTGCAATGAATTTTGTCAGTTTAAAAAAAACAGTACTGATTTGAATAGTGTACTTGTTTATATGATATACCTCATAAAGTTAATGATATGAGAATGACAATCTGAAATCAGAATTTAAGAATAATAAATTAGTAAATATCCTCACATCAAGGTTCTATAATTGTTATGTGTATTGAGCATAAAATTGGAACCCAAGCTTCCAGGTATCAAAGGCAAGAATTAAAAAAAGTAAGACCAAAATATTTCAAAACATTTAACTTTTATCTCTTTATTTTTCCCTTTCCTTTTCCCTAGGTAGGTGGGCCAGATCTTTGCTTTCTTCACCAAGAAGAAGTATGTACTAAGGATGGATATGGAAGTTGCTGGGAAAACTTTCTGGCTCTTATTTCAAAAGGCTAAGCCTCAGTAGAGGAGAGAAGTTGCAGGTAGAGACAAAATTGCTTGGAGAAAGTTGAAGTAAAAGAACTTCCCTCACTTTAGAACAAAAAGATTCTATACGCTCGATGGGGGCCAGAGGACTTGGGTTTTGGATGCAGGAACCTGGATCATGCCCTCGAATAGTATTGTTAGGGAGGAAGCAAGATAGACCTCAGAAAGGGATGGCTGCAGGGTACGTGAGACCTCAGGCTTGGAATCCTTGGTAAAACTATCCATTCTGCAAACCTGGTGCAGAAGCAGCTGAGAGGGGCTGGACCTGGAGGCACAATGCAGACAGAGCATGGTCTGGGCTGTGAGTGGATGACCCACAACCGACAGCCTTTCTTCCACCTGAGTGATGCCTTGGCACCGCAGAAGACTCCAGCACTATGAACAGCCCCGTGCAAGTTGGGCTCGGCTCCAAGAATGAACAAGGTCAAATTTCCACACATCCGGTGGAATGATGGTGGTAGGGGTCAGCAGTAGGAAGTACTTTGATAGAAAACATTTCTGCAACTTTATATCTTCGAACTGAGATTCACAAGGCACTATACTTGCATTATCAGAAAAGAGAAAAGTACCAAGATCACTTCTTAGTTGCAAATGAATCATAGTGGCTACGAGGACAGGCTCTTTCAAATCACAAGCCAAAATGACATGCTAGGGAAGCTTAAGTGATAGGGCTTTAAAGTAAGGCAGACAAATAGCTGTCCTGCAGTCAGCCCCCCCCCCCCCGACCCCACTGGAGTGAATCCAGAAGGTCGTTTGGGATATTAGCATTGTGTCGGGCTGCCATGGATCCCTGCTGCAGTCCTATACCATCCTGGTGACTCAGCTACTCTTTGTAGCTGCTCTTCCTGCTATTCCATTCTCTCCATTGTCTTCCTTAGCTTTTGCCATTCATGGTTTCTGACTACTGTTGGGTTTTATTGTCTCGTGGCTTCTGATTATTGCCTTTTCTCTGGGTGTCTGTTTGGTTTTGTTCTTTTCATTTTTTGAATTCTACCCCCATAATAAACTGCTGACCTACTCAGTGCGTCATACACTCGGCCTTTGCGAAAGAGGATACTGGTCCATTCATTTAGTTATACGGCCACCTGTCTTCAGTGGCGCTCTCACACCTGTATCATCCTGCTGTAGCCAGCGCAATGGGTTCTTGAACTTTTCAGGGCCTACCTCAACAAGGAGTGTTTTAGGGACAGACTCTTTGAAAATAATAACAATAATATCTAACACTTATGGAGAGCTAACTATGGGCTGGACATTGTTCCAAGTGCTTTACAGTTAGTCTGTTTGAACCTCTGAATAAAATCCCCATTTTATAGGTAAGGAAGCTATTTAATGGTTAGAGGTGAGCAATATTTCCAAGGTCACACAGCCAGTAAGCAACCAGGATTCTAACCAGGCATTCTGGCTTGTACAAACTACCTTTCTAATTTGACTGAATTTAAAGAAATCTACACTGGAGCTGCTGTGCACAGCAGAGGGCCTAGCTGACTACTAACGGCTCAAATTCTGTGTTCATAGTGGAGGGTTGTAATTGGGAAGGAGTCGCCCAGCCAGCCAAGGACTATGTTTTTTGGTCCCTTTTTTTAAATAAAATTAGTCTATTTATTTTAAGTAGGCCCCACACCCAACATGGGGCTTGAACTCACCAGCTGGAGATTAAGAACCACATGCTCTACTGACCGTAGAGCACCCCTGTTTTCTAGCCCCTTTGAACCTAAGTAAGAGCATATGACTGGTTCTTGCCGATGTGGACACAAGCGATGTGTTTCACATTCAGGTCAGAGAGCTTAGTGTCTGGTGAGCCTTCCTCATGCTCTATTCCCCTTCCACGGAAAACTTGGAATCTACCTATTTAAGATGGTAGTGCCATAAGATGGAAAGTGCCTGGTTCTCTGACTGACCACTCGGAGAAGAATTGTCTAGGAGAGCTGCCAATCAGGAACATCTGCAAGATTTCACAAAGGGGAGAAATAAACTTTCACGGGCTGAGCTTTGGGGGCTGTTATGGCAGTTAGCCTATTCCGACACACGCAACATGTAAGCACGAATTTCTTGACTAAAATTTGTAAATTTGTTGATAAATGTGTGGTTGAGATGTTCTAACCATATAAATGTTTTAGACATTGATGTTAAGTGCCCTCAACAGTTTTAACAAAGGCTCTGGGAAGAAAATGTTGTTAACTCTTTACTGACCTTTACTAAAGATTAATACCTTCCAGCAGTAATTGACTCTTCTCGTCTACATATGTGTCTATCTATGCAAATACTGTTATATGCTGGGACATCTTTCCTTGAACCTCCTAGAATCATTATGTGCATAATTAAGGTCATCCGTTGGGAAATACTGTGAACTGCTTCCACATTTCCTGAATCTAGATTCTGATAGATCTTATTGAGATTATATTTCTTAATATTATGGACTGAACTATTTCCCCCAAAATTCCTATATTGAAGTTCTAACCCCTCAGTACCTCAGAATGTGACTGTGTTTGGAGATAGGGTCTTCAAAGAGGTAATTAAGGTAAAATGAGATTGTGTGGATGGGCCCTAATGTAACAAGACTGGTGTCCTTCTAAGAGATTAGGGCACAGACAGCACAGACCAAGAGAAGACTATGTGAGGACACGACAAGAAGGTGATCATTTGCAAGCCAAGGAAAGAGTGGTCTCAGAAGAAACCAAACCTGACAACATCTTGATTTTGGACTTCTAATCTCCAGAACTGTGAGAAAACAAACCCTGTGAGTGACATTCTGTTATGGCCACCCTAGCAAACTAATACATCCCAAAAGACCTTTTGTCCCTCAGAATTAACATTCTGCTTCTCTATTTTATTTATTTATTTTTAAAGATTTTATTTATTTATTTGACAGAGATAGAGACAGCCAGCGAGAGAGGGAACACAAGCAGGGGGGGTGGGACAGGAAGAAGCAGGCTCATAGCGGAGGAGCCTGATGTGGGGCTCGATCCCATAACGCCGGGATCACGCCCTGAGCCGAAGGCAGACGCTTAACCGCTGTGCCACCCAGGCGCCCCATCATTCTGCTTCTTTAAATCTCCTGAATCATCACAGGTATAATCTTGCACACTGTGGGTAGGATTTTTATGTATGAGTTGATCTCTAAATATTATGAACACAAACCTTTTTTTTTATTTTACCAATTCCATGGCCAAAGCACTTTTCTAGCATCCTATAAAATCCCCGTGTGTTAGAAGTTGTTCCTTTATTTTCTGACTTGAGACAGATAATCCAACTCTTCAGTTAAGTCAGGAATATCCCCACCGAGCTGCTGATTGCAGTTCAATCTTTAAGTATCACTCACAGAAAGATTCTTTCAAAAATCTCACAAATTCATTAAGCTTTTTTTTTCCTAAGTAAAAAAGAAGATAGAGATCTGATTATGGTAAATATTTTTCTTCAATATTCAAAACTGTGAGGAGCGTAACGTGGTTTTGCTGGGGACCTCTATTTTTGTTTATTTTAAGGAAGCCTTAGAAGAGTGGTTTCACTAATATCAGACTTTTCAGAGAACCCTTTAAAACTGTTTTATGGTTGGGGCGCCTGGGTGGTTCAGTCGGTTAAACATCCAACTCTTGATTTTGGCTCAGGTCATGGTCTCTGGGTGTGAGATTGAGCCCCACATTGGGCTCCACAATCAGTGTGGAGTCTGCTTCTTTCTCTCTCTCTCTCCCCATCTGCCCTTCCCCCTGCTCATGCTCTCACGCTCTCTCTCAAATAAATAAATAAAATCTTTTAAAAAAGCATTTATGGTTATGTCACATTCAGTTTTTATAAATGATAAACCAAGTATTTATAATCCCGATGTTTTAAATATGATAAAATGGGGGCACCTGGGTGGCTCAGTCGTTAAGTGTCTGCCTTCGGCTCAGGGCGTGATCCTGGTGTTCCAGGATCGAGCCCCACGTCAGGCTCCTCCGCTGGGAGCCTGCTTCTTCCTCTCCCACTCCCCTGCTTGTGTTCCCTCTCTCACTGGCTGTCTCTCTCTCTCTGTCGAATGAATAAATTAAAAAAAAAATGATAAAATGACGTAAGGATTGGAAGACCATGTTGTTCATCATTGTAAAAAATACCAGAATACATGGAGAAAACAATGATAAAAAAATAAAATTACTTCAGAATCCTTAGAGAGACATTATTAATATTCTTGTTGTAAAGACTATTACTTTTTTTAAAGTTTATTTATTTTTTTAGTAGTCTTTACGCTCAACGTGGGACTTGAACTCATGACCCCAAGATCAAGAGTTGCATGCTTTACCAACTGAGCCAGCCAGGCGCCCCCGTAAAGACCATTATCGAAAAAAACTTGCCTTAATGCACCAAGTGTTTGAGAAGAAATGTGGTTTAACTGCAAGACAAGGAAAGAGAACTGAATTGCATTACTCAGTTACATTATTCATTTTGATGCTGATGAGATTGGACTAAAGCAAAGTAGATAGCTTATGCGATCCCAGGTTGCACGTTGACACTTTGAATTATCAAGAGATAATTAAGCAGCATCACACCATCACACTGGCCATTCTCACACAGCAGCTGTACTCACAGCTGGGTGAAGTGGCATTCTCACAAAGGCAGTCTGACCTTGGAAGCATGTCTGACCTCTCCTTTGAGTCTTCTCGGCTAGCTTCTGTAGATCTCACCTCTTGCACTGCTTTTAGACATGCCCAGAATGGAGCTGAAATGGAGTCCTGCCATAAATCAAGGTCCGTGAGTGGATACCATAAATTTCCTGATTTACATGCTACATGGTGTGTGTTCCTTTGAGAGCCATAAAGCTATGCAAATAGAGTAACTAGAAGGCATGATCGAGAAGGACCATTTTGCTTCCTAAGAAAGAAAGCAGTAGAAATCAGTAAGCTTGTTTTCCTTGAGTATCCCACCAAGCAGTGCCAAAGGGCAGCTGTAGAGGGCCTTGGAAGACGCTCGGCTCAGCTCTCAGAAAAGAAGCGGATAAATTTATCAACAGACAGCTGCTTGTCTTTCACTTCCAAACGGGTTTGGTGTGGTGTAGTTGTCTTTCCCGCCATCTACCTGGAAGGTATGACAAACCATTCTGTGTAATTAAAGCCCAAAGTGAAAGATGTAAAAAATTGTACTTCCCCTTGCTTCTTTCCAGGGCCTCTGTCTTTGCTAAAAGGGTTGCCATGAACATAAGCTCTTTCCTTGTATATAAATTGTAGATGGGTAATCAAATCTCTTTTAGATCCTGCCAGCCTGCAGATGACATGTTCCTTTCGCAGTGCCGATGATAAATAAAGTTCAGAATCTGCAGTGTGACTTTGGTGCTAATATATATACGTCACCTATTCCACAATTTATGGATATTTGTCTCTCTCTAATCACTCAAGGATTTCACTTTTTAAAAAAATTTATCACAAGCACTCAAGACAGAACACGAGAACGGTGCTGATTGTACACTACATCTCCAAATCCTCTTTAAAAAAAAATCACTTTTAGTTCAACTTGTATGCCTAATCAATCTTAGAGCCGTCTTATAATACTTTGAAGAATATGTCAGCAGAAATAAATTCAAGCAACTCTTCAGTATCTCTTGCTGCCTCAAAGGGTTAGCAGATGATGCCACTTGACATTTTAATTTGTTTAACAGTATTGAGGGAAACCAGACTGTAACGTGGAACACATATTTCAAATTAAACTTTGTAGTGCTTGGTTTGGTATTTATCTGAGGCATTGCATTTTCGAGTTGTATTAGCACAGAATTTGAGTCAATTAATTCTGAGGCTGACTTGTACCTGAAACATGTGTTTTCCATGAAAAGTAATGAAGATGATCCCAGGAGTTTGCTGGGCTTTTGAGTTCAGTACTCTTTCTTAGACACTATATTTTAGAAATGCAGGTTGAAAAATCCCCATCTTTATAACAGAACTGAAATCCAGAACTTGTAATTAATTAAAAAGAAAATGGAAGGTTTGGACAAATAGTGTGGCTATTGTATTTCTTATTATTTATAAGATTGTGTAAGTTAAAGAAATATTTTTTCTTTTTAAAACAGCTTTCCTCCTTCATTCTAAGAACATATTCATTAAAAATACTGGAAAATACAGAAATGTATAGGAAAGAAAAAACCTATTTGTCATTGTTCCACCATGCAATGATAGGTATTATCCATATTTGAGTATGTTTCCTCTATGCTTTTTAATATTTCAGTTTTGAGTTTGTATACAATTATTTTTTTATTCTGCTCTTTTTAGTTAACAGTAATAATACCATTTATCTATGTTAACACATATCTCTACAATTTTAAAGGGTCATACAATTTTCTATTAAATGTGGGGTCTGCAAATTATCTAGTCCCAGGTCATTACATATTTAGGTTATTGTAAGTTTTAAATTTCATAAAATATACTACTGTGAACATCTTTGTGCATAGGACAAACTTTTAATTTTGAATTTTAGATTATTTATGTAGGCTTTCTTCTCAAAAGGGAAATCATAATTAAAGACTTTAAAAAAAAAGGACACTACTATCAGATACCATCAGAAACTTATGAGAATGCTGTTGAATGGCATTATTGTACCAGTTATCATTTAAAAAAAAGATTTTATTTATCTGAGCGAGAGAGAGAGCACGAGTGGGGTAGGGAGGGGCTGAGGGAGCAGCAATGTACAGTATTATATATATGACTTCCTGTAAAAAAGCACCATGACCATATACATTTATTTTCTTCTATACTCAAAGCTTCATTAAAGAGGCAGTAAAAAAAATTATGTATTCTAACTCAGAAGATTAAAGAAAATGGGAATGAAAATATGAACTCTGGGAGCACCTGGGTGGCTGAGTCGGTTAAGCATCTGACTCTTGATTTCAACTCAGGTCATGATCTCAGGGTCCTGGGATTGAGCTCCGTGTGGGGCTCTGCGCTCAGTGGGGAGTCTGCTTGGGAGTCTCTCTCTCTCTTGCTCTCCCTCTAGAAAAATATGAAATCTGGACCACAGGAAGCAGTGACTCCGGGAGTTGACCAGAATCAAGGGAAAATATGCAGACTCTTTGCTGGGGGTTGAGGCTGTCAGATATATACAACTTCTTGGCAGGAGATAAGAGAATTATTTTCTGGAATAACTTAAGATCAGGAGAAAAGACCACCAAATAATAACATTTTGGGCTCTTAACACAAGGGCTGGCTTGTTGTCTGAAATATTCAGACAGAAACTTAGAGAAGAGAAAGGGCAGAAAATGTAAAAAAGAACCTAAGAGTCACATAAGACACAGAAAAGAAATTGAATATATGTGTAATTGGAATTTACTTTTAACATATGTGTAATGAGAGATACTAAGAATTTTCAAAATCTGACAAGAGATATCAAGCCACAGAGCCAGTAAGCAATAGTATACAAGCAGGATACAAACAAAGAAATTTATGTCTAGGCACATCATAGCAAAACTACTGAAAATCAAAGGCAAAGAGGGAAATCTTTAAAGTATTCTGGTGGGGGGGGGTCACTTTCAAAGGAACAACAACAAGCTAATGGCTGGCTTTTTAACAGAAGCCCTAAAGACCATGAGATAATAGAATGATAACTTTAGGGGCATCTTGGGTGACGCAGTCAGTTTGGCTCTGCCTTCAGCTCAGGTTATAGTCCCGAGGTCCTGGGATCGAGCCCCTGCTCAGTAAGGAGTCTGCTTCTCTCTCTCCGTCTGCCCCTTCCCACCCCACTGATGCTCTCTCTTTCTCAAATAAATAAATAAAATAAAAAAAAAGAGTAACTTTTTTTTTTTTAAAGATTTTACTTATCCATTTGACACAGAGAGAGAGAGAGAGACAGAGCTCACAACAGGGGGAGTGGCAGGCAGAGGGAGAAGCAGGCTCCCCGCAGAGCATGGAGCCCAATGTAGGACTCGATCCCAGGACCCTGGGATCATGACCTGGGCCAAAGGCAGATGCTTAACCAACTGAGCCACCCAGGCGCCCCGAGAATGATAATTTTAAAGTCCTTTTCAGGAGTATCTCCATGAATCAGTCTTTACGTCTTTTTTCCTTTTTTGTTTCAAAGTAACTTTAAAAAATTGAGATATAAGTCATATATCATAAAATTCACCTTTTCAAAGCATATAATTGAGTGGTTTTTAGTATATTTACAAGGTTGAACAACCATCACCAGTATCTGATTTTTGTTATGCAAAAAGAAACCCTCAGTCACTCTCCATTCTTTTCGCCCTCATCCCTGGAAACCACTAATTTAATTTCTGTTTCTATGGATTTGCCTAATTTGGACATTTCATATAAATGGAATCATACAATATGTAGCCTTTGTGTTTGGCTTCTTTCACTTAATGTAATGTTTTTGCGATTTCCCCATGTTGTAGCATGCATTACTCTGCCACTCCTTTTTATAACTGAATAATATTCTGTTACATAGATAGAATGACTTTTAAAAAATTCATTTATCAGTTGATAAACATTAGTGTGGTCTCCATTAATTTGGAAAATGAATGTATGGATTTACTTCTGGACTCTCAATTCTATTCCATTGATTTATATGTCTGCCTATAAGCCAATACCACACAGTTGTGTATTTTTTATGAAAGCAGTTATTTATTTGATTCTTGTCAGAACCTTCAAGAATACAAAGTCTATGTTGTCTGTTGTATCCTGAGAATCTAGAATAGTGCGTAGGATATGGTAGGTAGCAATAAAACATGCTAATTCTACTGTATATCCAGAGTAAAAATTATTATTATTTTTAATGATTTTTTATTATATTATGTTAGTCACCATACAGTACATCCCTGGTTTCCGATGTAAGGCTCGATGATTCATTAGTTGCGTATAACACCCAGCAGAGTAAAAATTATTATTGGAGATACAATTTACCATATCCATTATCTAACAAACACCTGGATATTGCAGATAAGCACAGGGATATGCTTTATGTGGTTCATAGCCGAAATGTGCATTTGTGCGATCCCACTGTGCTTTGTTACTTGGTGCACATAAACACATAAAAACATACACAAATATGTACATTGCTAATATTAATTGTAAAAACACTTTCTAGTAGAATTAAAATACAGACATGTAAAAATTAAAGCATTTGAATCAGGGTCAAAGTACCACCTCAAAGTGGATCAGTCAATTTTCACAATACCTACAGGTAACTTTTTTTTTTAATTGTAGGCAGAGTTTATTATGCAATGCATTAGAAAAATTAACTAGCATACATTAAACATGATTTTTTAAAGATTTATTTATTTTAGAGAGAGAGAGAGATCGAGAGAGAGTATACAAGCAGGGGGAGGGAAAGGGAGAGAGAGAGAGAGAAACAGACTCCTCGCTGACCTCAGAGCCAGACATGAGGCTTGATCCCACGACCCTGAGATCATGACCTGAGCTGAAACCAAGAGTGGGAGGCTCAACCAACTGAGCCACCCAGGTGCCCCCATAAAATACTATTTTATACATACTTTGCATAGGATGAGGCTACTTTTCTTGAAACTGTCGCAAACTTAGAGAAAAGTTGTAAGTACAATGCAAAAATTATTTTTTCTTTAGCTATTTGAGAGAAAATTGCCTACCTGATGTCCCATCACCCCCTAATACTTTAGAGTGTATTTCCTACAATGAGGAGGACATGGCCCTCTGTAATCACACACTACCATAAAGATCAGAAAATTAAAAAAAAAAGACAAGACAATTACCATTGACACATTACTACCATCTGATCCGCAGACCCCACTCGAGTTTTACCAGATGTTCACATAATGTCCTTTATAGCAGAAGGATCCATTTCACAATCATGAGTTGTGTCTGACTGTCATGTCTCTTTAGTTTTCTTTGTCCAAAACAGTTTCTTAGTCTTTCCTTTATTTTCATATTAAGGGAGCTGTCTACATAGCGTTCAATTTTGGTTTGCCTGATGTTTCTTCGTGATCAGATGCAGGCTATGCATCTTTAGAAGATACATCCATTGTCATTGCATCCTATCAGGTGGAAGGAACACTATTTCGATTTGTCCCTTTGCTGCTGATGTTTGCTTTGATTACTTGATTTAGGAGGCATCTGCTGGGCTTGTCAACTCTGAAGTTACTTTTCCTCCTTTATGATTAATAAGAATTTGTGTGGTAATATTTAAAATCGTGTAAAGAGGGATGCCTGGGTGGCTCAGTCGGTTAGGCATCTGCCTTCAGCTTGGGTCCTGGTCCCAGGGTTCTGGGATCGAGGCCTAAGTCAGGCTCCCTGCTCAGCAAGGAGTCTGCTTCTCTCTCTGCCGCCCCCCCCCCACTCATGCTCTCTTTCTGTCTCTCTTTCTCACAAATAAATAAAATCTTTTAAAAAATAAAATAAAATGTAAAGATTCTATTCCTTATCAAACTGGCAACTTACTCATTTATCATTTTATAGCAGTAAATGATTTATGAATCATTATTTCTTACTTTATTTAATGGACTATAATCTACTACCCTTATTATCATTATTTTGGTTCCTTTTAGCAGAGACTGATATTTAGAAGCTAAGATCTGGCACTAGGTATGATCTTTGCTATTGGGGTGATGCTGGTCTCAGCCTCACTCAGCGGATAGAGCTAGGGAATGTGTCTTTATTTACATACACACATATACTTACAATTAAATGTATACTTGTGTCTATATCCATCTCTGTATATTGAAAATCATAGCTCACACTGATTCCATCCAATTTCATTCACCCCCCACAGGGTTTCTTCCCGTGCTCCACCTTTCCATATTGGCAACTACCTTCTCTGACAGAGAGAACTGGCTTTGATTATTCTTAACAGATTTATTTGCTGGATCCAGCATACACAACCAATCCCCAGTGGCAACTGTGTGTGGCGTCGGGCTCTGATACTTAGCTTCAAGCTGCCCCTCACATGGACTCCCTCCACACCTGCTTAGGTTCTGACACTCTATTCTGAGCTGCACTAACCACCACCCCTCCCCCCCATTGCCGCATGGACTCTTTCCTCACCTCTTTAAGCTCTGACACCCTGTGTCATTTGGTTCCCCTCACCTTCCCGTGGACACTTTTCTCACAGCTCCTGGTGCTAAGTACTGAGAATCTTTTGAAAAAAAAGAACTAAGTAGAAGGACTTTCTCTTTCAGATACCAATACTTGTTATAAAATTACATTAATTAAGGCAGTACAGTATAGAGCCAAGGGATAGCCAAACAGACCAACATCATTTAATAGTGTCAAAACACAAATACACTCACATACGGACCTTTGATTTAAGACAAAGATGGCGAGTGGAGCAGAGGGAAAAGGGCAGACTTCAAAAAATGAAGCTTTGTGTCCTGTTTACGAAATTGCTAGCTTCCACAATGTCATGGAGATATTTTCCAATGTTACTATCTAGAATCTGTATTGTTTTACTTTTCATATTTATATCTATAATCCCCAGAAACTGAATTTTTCTGTGGCTATCCATAAAAAGGAAAGAAAACGAAAAGAAAAAGAAATGTAAGCCCAACACAGAAGTCTCAAGGAAGTTAGACTTCCTGCATGGTGGTTAGGCACCCACAGGGAATATTCCAAGAGGAGTAAAAGTTGAAGCTGCAGCTCTCTTAAGGTCTGGCCTCAGAAACTTCAGCATTCACTTGATGACACAAGTGTGTTCACCTGTGTGTAAACTGAGGCGGGGATGATGGAAATCCTGAAGTAGAGCCCTTGTCGCTTCAGAATGGAATAGACAGGGATTACCTTTTGGACAGCAGATCGAAATTACAAGCCTTCCATGTGAGATTTTGGAAGCAAGATTTCAGGAGAAGGAGCTTCTGGCTCTGTCTCTTAAGCAAGGTAGACGTTGGCATGATGCTGTTAGAGAACGGGTCTAGTAATGGGGCAGCAGCAGCATTTGCTAACCAATCTCCCCAGACCCCACCCCTGGGAAATGAGACTCTTGAGAAACTACTAGGTTCTCAGTGGACCTTAACAGCACGCAGTGAAAAAGCTGTAGTCACTTTAGCTGACACGAGTTCAATATTAAGGTACTTTTTAAGGCTAAAAAAAATAAAATAAAATAAAGTGGATGTTAGGCACATGCATATGTGTCTATTTCATTAATTTATTTATTCCACAAATATCTATTGAAGGCCATAGCAAAGACTGGCTAGATGCTGATCAAACTCATTTTCTCTTATTTCAAGGCTACAGGGACTACATTTTCTAGCATCACTTGGAATAGGACATGGCCAGGGACGGACTTCTGGCTAGCAGAAGAGACTAGAGTGAAGTGTACCACTCCCAGGATTGGCCTGTTCAGTCTCATGCACGAGAACGCTCATGCGCTAGCCTAGCCTCAAGCGAGGATTCCAAGAATCTAGGAGGTGGTGGAGTTAAAAGATGGGTCTGGAATCTCTGATGACTAAGCGGCAGGGCTTCCCTGCTTCCCTGGCTGACCTACAGCTGACTCTGATAAAGAGAGATACAAACTTTTTTCTTAAATCCCTGAGTTTTGGGATTGTAACAGTAGTTAGCCTTCCTTATTTAATACTAATGCAATGCCTATTCTGTACCAGACCTCATTCTGGACACGACAGCAAACAAACAAGAGAGACGAGGTTTCTGCTTTTACAGGACATGTTATACAAGAGGAGGCAGATAATGAACAGTGATCTTTTACATTCATATGGTGCTTTACAATCTACAAAGTATTTTCATAGGCACCAATTAATTTGATTTTCATAATATTTTACAGATGAAGAAACAAAGCTCAAAGATTTTCCATGCTTTGACAAGACAAAGTTATAAACTAGGTACATGGAGCTCAGTTTTCCAACTCCCAACCTATTGTTTATACCATGTTTCTCCAATATAAAGATATGACAGAGCAAAGAAAGAGTTCTTGTCAGAAAAATCCATCATTCAATTTTATTTTAAAAAAATGACATATTATGTGAAATCTTTACGGCTGTACTGATTGTAAGAGCACAATGTGGAAAACAACGTAAATGTGTATCAGCAGGAGAATGCATATACTGCGGTATATTCAGAGAATTGAGTACTCTATCGTAGGGAATATAAACAACCTAGAGCGGTAAGTGTCCACAAGGATGAATCTCACAGTCATAATGAAGAAGGAAGGTAAGACGAAGACCACAAACACTTTAATGCCATTATAAAATTTGAAGATATTCATGGGAACAACAACCTGAGGATAATGACTCCCCCGCAGGAGAGAGGGAGGCCATGGGGAGGGGTACACTGAGCACTTCAGCGGCATTGGCCATACTCCATTTCTGAAGATGGGTGGTAGGACGGTGTTGTTCTGGATTATCTTCCATTTGCCACTGTGGACCCACGTTCCATCCTTCTCAACCCAGCCCTCGGCCCTGAGAGGCTGACTTGTAGGGTCCACTGTAGATCAATGGGCTCCTTATCCTTTTTAGCTTTTAGAGGATTGGAAGGAGGGAAGACAATGAGGTCTCAGATTCCTAACTTTAGGGTGGCTTTGGGTTGGCTCCTGTCAGAGGCTCTTTCCTTCCAACTTACTCTAAGTTTTGGTATTTTCCCAGTCCTCTTACTCTTTCAAGCCTGGGAATGGGAATATTGCCCCATCGTTAACTGCTTATTGCACTATTTCTGTTATTTTTCCAAGACACTGACTTGCCTTGGTACATAATCACTTTATGAAATCTTTCCCTCTTCCCAAATTATCCAGCTTGTGAGTGTCATCTGCTTCTTGCTGGGTTCTAACTAATAAACTAGGTATTCTCTCTTTTTCTTTCTAAACACCCCCCCCACACAATCTTTTTTCTCTTTTGTATATTTGAGATAATTTATATTTACAAAAACCTTAAGGGAAAACATTTATTGAACATTTATTATATGTCAAGCATTGTGATAGGGTTAAGGATTGGGAATAGAGAGGAAAACAAGATATAAACCTTCATGTCCAAGAAAGTCACACTCACAAGAAAGTCACAGTAGAAGAGACAGGTGAAAACTTCCAGGCAATGAAGTATAGTGGTTAAGAGCAAGGGATTTGTAGTCAGACTTTCAGACTTGAGCTCAAGTCCAGGCTAAGCCACCTACTGGCTACGACATCTTGGGCAAATACCTTCCTCACAGGGTCATTGGGAAGATTAAAAGTGAACCCATTAGCATCTATACTTACTTACTATACGCTCAGCATAGATAGATACTGTGATCTACTTGTCTTCAATAAATACTACTTAAAATTATTGTTAATTGCAAAAATAGCACTTTGTGCCTGGTTTAGAGGTAGCACAGAGAAGGTATTGATTAGCTAGAGCTGAGGTCACCAAAGTTTAATGGGTGAAATAATGTCTGAGCTGGATCTTGAAGAAATAGTAATTTCATCAAGAGATCAAATAGGGAAAGACAGTTGAGAGAGAGGGAACAGCATGTATAAGAACATGGAAGAATGAAATAGCATTGTATGTTTAGGGAAACACGAGTGATTTATTTTTGCTGGAGGGTAGAGGCCAAGACATGAAGAATAGTGAGAGTTGAGGCCAGTGAGTTAAGCAAGGGCTTAACACGCAAACAGCCTGGTTTGGACTTGATTGTGCAGGTCATGAGCAACTAGAAAAACTTTCAAAACCCTCTTTTATATTGAAATAATTCAAACTTAGAGAAAAGTTACAAGAATTGTAATTGTAAAAAGAACACTGGTATACCCAGGTTCCCTAATTGTTAACATTCTACCACAAATGTCTTACCATTCACTTTCTCTGTCCCTCAGAATTTTGACAATATAACTGTAAAAATCAGGGAATTCTTAAGGATACAATACTATCATTATATTTCCTTCATGGCAAAACCATTTTTTTTCTTTTCATCCAAAATCCAACCCAGTTGTCATATCTCTTTAGTCTCTTTTGATCTGGAAGGGTTCCTCAAATCTTTGTCTTTGGGATATTGACATTTTGAAGAGTACAGATCATTTATATTGTATATTGTTTTCCGTTTGGGTTTGACTGATGTTTCCTCATGATTAGAATCAATTATGCATTTCTGCCAAGAATACCACAGAAGATAGATTGTGTTCTCAGTGTTTCATATCAGAAGATTCACAAAGTCAATTTGTCTCATTACTGGTGATTTTAACTTTGATAACACAGTTAAGAGAGTATCTGCAAGGTTTCTCACTGTAAAATTATTATTTTGCCTTTTTATTATTTTTTAAAAGATTTATTTATTTATTTATTTATTTATTTATTTATTTATTTGAGAGAGGGAGGGAGAGAGAGCGAGAGAGCGAGTGCGTGTGGCAGGCGCAAGTGAGTTGGGGGAAGGCCAACGGGAGAGGGAGAGGGAGAATCTCAAGCCGACTCCTGGCTGAGCTTGGAGCCTGATGTGGGGTTCCATCTCATGACCCTGAAATCATGACCTGAGCCAAAATCAAGAGTCAGAAGCTCAACTGATAGAGCCACCCAGGCATCCCTATTTTGCCTCTTTAAATGATAAATATTTTGTAGGGAGTTTCACTGAGACTATGAAAATATCCTGTTCCTTAAGAACCTTTCACCCAGTGAAAGTGTCAAGTTTTGTTTGTTTGTTTTTTTTTAGCATCCTCTGATGATTCTGGCCTGAATAAATTACTGCTATAATGATTGCCAAATGATGATTTTCTAACTCTTTCTTTCCATTATTTATTTTTTCTAGTCTTATTTTATTAATTTATTTTTAAAAAAGATTTCATTTATTTGAGAGAGAGCCTGATGTGGGACCTCACCCTGGGATCATGACCTGAGCTGAAGGCAGACACTTAACCAACTGAACCACCCAGGTGCCCCTTTATTTTTTAATTGAAGGATAGTTGACACACAATGTTACATTAGTTTCAGGTGTAAAACATAGTGATTTGACAACTCTATACATTACGCTATGCTCACCACAAGTGTAGCTACCATCTGTCATCATACAATGCTATTTCAATACCTTTGACTATATCCTCTATGCTGTACCTTTCATCCCCACGACTTATTCATTTTATAACTGGAAGCCTGTACTTCCCATTCCCCTTCACCTGTTTTGCTCACCCCCCTACCAACTCCCCTCTGGCAACCATCAGTTTGTTCTCTCTATTCCTGCTTTTTGTTTGTTTGTTCATTTGTTTTGTTTTCTAGATTCCACATATAAGTGATCATACACTATTTGTCTTTCTCTGACTTATTTCACTCACCATAATATCTTCCAGGTCCATTTATGTTGTTACAAATGGTAGGATCTCATTCTTTTTCATGGCTGAGTAATATGCCATTACATATATATATGCCACTTCTTCTTTATCCATTCATCTATTAACGGACACTTGGGTTGCTTCCATATTTTGGCTATTGTTAAGTAATGCTGCAATAAACGAAGGGTGCATATATCTTTTCCAATTAGTGCTTTTGTTTTCTATGGGTAAATACCCAGTAGTGGAACTACTGGTGTGTGTGGTGTTTCTATTTTTAATTTTTTTTTTAAATTTTATTTATTTATTTGACAGAGAGAGAGACAGCCAGCAAGAGAGGGAACACAAGCAGGGGGAATGGGAGAGGAAGAAGCAGGCTCCCAGCAGAGGAGCCAGGATCACGCCCTGAGTTGAAGACAGACGCTTAACGACTGAGTCACCCAGGCACTCCTATTCTTAATTTTTTGAGGAAACTCCATACAGTTTTCCACAGTGGCTGCGCTAGTTTGCCTCCCCACCAACAGTGTATGAGAGTTCCTTTTTCTCCATATCCATGTCAATACCTGTTATTTCTTGTCTTTTTTATTTTAGCCATTCGGACAGGTGTTAGGTGATATCTCATCGTGGGTTTAATTTGCATTCCTCTGATTAGTGATGTTGAGCTTCTTTTCATGTGTCTGTTGGCCATCTGTATGTCTCTTTGGAAAAATGTCTCTTCAGATTCTCTGCTCATTTTTAAAAAAGTTTTTTTAAAAAAGATTTTATTTATTTGAGAGAGAACATGAGAGAGAGAGAGAGAGAGAGCATGAGGATGAGGAGGGAGAGGGGGTGGGAGAAGCAGGCTGCCCGCTCGGCAGGGAGCCTGATGCAGAGAGCTCTATCTCGGGACCCTGAGATCGTGACTTGAGCTGAAGGCAGCTGTTCAACCGACTGAGCCAACCAGTGTCCCTCTACCCATTTTTTTTAACTGGATTGGTTTTTTTTTTTTTTTTTTTTTTGGTGTTGAGTTGTATAAATTCTTTATATATTTTAGGTATTAACCCCTTATCAGGTGTATCACTTGCAAATATCTTCTCTCATTAAGTTGCCTATTTTGTTGATAGTTTCCTTTGCTGTGCAAAAGCTTTTTATTTTGGTTTAGTCCCAATACTTTATTTTTGCTTTTGTTTCCCTTGCCTGAGGAGACATACCCATAAGTATTTTGCCAGGGCTGGTGTCCAAGAGATTACTGCCTATGTTTTCTTTTGGTTTTATAGTTTCAGGTCTCACATTTTGGTCTTTGGTCCATATCGTGCTTCTTTTTGTGTATGGTGTAAGAAAGCGGTCCAGTTTCATTCTTCTGTATGTGGCTGCCCAGTTTTCCCAGCACCATTTGTTGACGAGACTGTTTTCCCCATTGCGTATTCTTGCCTCTTTTGTCATAGATTAATTAACCATATAGGTACGGGTTTATTTCTGGACTTTCTTTCCTGTTCCCAATGATCTATGTGTCTATTTTTGTGCCAGTACCATATACCAGTTTTGATTACTATAGCTTTGTAGTGTATCTTGAAATCTGGGATTGTGATATCTCCAGTTCTTTCTCAACATTGCATTAACTATTCAAGGTCTTTTGTGGTTGTATACAGATTTTAGGATTATTTGTTTTATTTCTGTGAAAAATGCTACTGTTATTTTGATAGGCATTGCATTGAATTTATAGATTGCTTTGGGTAGTATGAACATTTTAGTAATGTTAATTCTTCCAGTCCACGAGCATGGAATATCTTCCCATTTGTTTGTGTTGTCTTCAATTTCTTTCACCAACGACTCACAGTTTTCAGAGTAGAGGTCTTTTACCGCCTTGGTTAAGTTTATTCCTAGGTATTTTATTCTTTTGGTGCAATTGTTAATGAGATTGTTTTCTTAATTTTTCTTTCTGCTATTTTATTATTAGTGTATAGGAATGCAAGAGATTTCTGTAATTAATTTTGTATCCTGCAATTTTACTGAATTAATTTATCAGTTCTAATAGTTTTTTGGTGAAGTGTTTGGGGTTTCCTGTATATAGTATCATGTCATCTGCAAACAGTGAAAGTTTTACTTCTTCCTTACACAATTTGGATGCCTTTTATGTCTTTTTCTTGTCTGGTTGCTACAGCTAGGACTTCTAGTACTGTGTTGAATAAAAGTGGTGACCATGGACATCTTTGTCTTGTTCCTGATCTTAGAATAAAAGCTCTCAATTTTCTTCCAATTTCTTAGTTGACAATCTATTGTAAAGAAGTGCTTACTTTTGCCCCTCATTTGGTTGTTTATCTATATATTTTTTTATCAGTATGGGCTCATGGAATACTATTTTTCCTCAGTGGGTTATCATCTGATACTATCATTATTTATTCTGGTGTTCAAATTATATTCAGTTTGGCCAGTGGGAGATGCTTCAAATTAGCTACTGTGTCCTTTCTATAGTCTCCATAATTTGTGTCCTCTACCTTATGTTCTGGTACAATGAGACTTTCCAGAATTGTACTTGCTCTGCTCTGGTCCTGAAATGAGCCAGCTCTTCAAGGAGATCTGATTCCTTTTAGTGAAGAACACTATTTTGAAACCAAGATCTGAAAATTAAGTGTGCTCATTGCCTATAGGTCCCCTTAGTGGTCAGAACTTCATATATATATATATATATATATATATATATATATATATATATATATATATGTATGCACATGTCCATATTATCTATTAATCAAAACCTTGAGTTCACGTCAATAGTTCTAATTCCAATACAACATGACATGATTCATCCTAGCCTTCATCCTTTTCCTATTTGTAACTCCCTCCTCAGACAGTGATAAACTTGGCTCTCATTATCCTTAATTTAGTTACTTATTTGCTATTTTCCCTTTTATGTACCAAGCCCCTGATCTCCTTGACTGTGTCTTTAGCTTTGGCCTTGGTGGTCCACAGATCTCCTTAGTCCTGACTGTTTCCTTGCCACCATTCTGCAGGCTCTGGCCACCTTTTGACCCTATCCCCAGCTCTCCCATATTAGCCAAGGCTTTTAAGCAGGGGAAAGGTATGATCAGATTTATCTCTGAGAACAATCAGCTTGATGGCAGGGTAGATCCAGTGGATTAAAGGCAGTTAAGAAGCTACCATAATAGTCTAAGCAAAGGCTTAAAATGGCCTAAATTAAAGCTGCAGCCATAAGAATAGAGAGAACACATTAAAAAAATATTTAGAGGATAAAATCTACAGGGCTGAGCAATTCATTTGACGTGAGGGGATGGAGAAGAGAAGGGGCCCACTTTTTAACTTGAGAGACAAGAGTTGGTAAAGGATGTCACTAAGCAAGACAGGGAAGTCAGGAGAAAAAGCAGATTTAAAGGGCAAAAGTGGGTAAACAGAAGATAATTGTTTCTTTTTGGCCATGCTGGATTTGAAATGTCCATGGACACTGGAAATATAGTAGCTAGTTGGACAGATGGCTTTGGGCATGTGCTTAGACACAATCTCAAAGGGGCTTCTCTCTGTGCAGAAGTCCCAGGAGACAAGTGCCTTCCAAGGCCAAAGGACTCTTTATCATTGCCAAATTCTCACTGAGATTCTGAAGTCCACTCTTCCACCTGGAAGTGGGTTGGCTGAACTTTGCCCACAGGAATTAAAATAAAAACAGGATGTCCAATGGGGACTTTGAGTTAAAATCTCAGAATGAAGAGAAGAATAAAACAGGGACTCTGACTGATATAATTTTGTAAAAATCTCCTATTTCGTCACTTTTTTATGCTTAAACAAAAGAGATCTGTATGATTATCTTAAGAAAGCTGGTCTTAGGAAGTTTCTCTCACTCGATAGCTTGTTTTGTGGAGGGTGAGGAGGACCAAATAAGGAGGACCTAGTAGCAAGTCTAAGTATCACTTACGGGGTTCCTAAGCACTTCACAAAATCTATCCAATGTAATTAGCATAAAACTCTATGGGTAAGTACTCTAGCCGGTGTTTTTCAAATATGGAAAATGAGGTTAAACAAGTTGCTTATGGAAACATGACTCAAGAAGAAGAGTTGGAGGCAGGGGTTTCAACCGAGGTCTGCCTATCTTAATGCAACATCTGTGTTCTTAATTGCCTCACAGCCTAAAGGTGCAAGGACACAGCAGTTCCAAAGCAGACAGCCAGCAAAAGGAGAGTTTCCAGTCTCCCCTTGCCTGAGAAGAACCCCGAGGGTCTTTTGGACTAGAATTTTCAATAATTCCTGTTCTTCTATTTGATTAGCTTAATCTGAACACAACCCATCAGGGGAAAACAAACTGGAATTCCTCCAGATTAGACGGAGAAAGATTGCAAGGGATCTAAACACACTAGAAGATAAAAGGGGATGCTGTTAAGACTGACAAACCATAAGACATGAAAGTCTCAAACACATAAAGAGCTGTCATGTAGGAAAGGAATAGAACTTAGTGTTTTTCCTAAATCGAAGATTAATCCGTGGCCTAATATTATATGAAAATGTAGAATAAAAAAATTTATCAGTAACTGCAAATAGTAAACACTGAATATGCACATGGATAAGGACTGAAGGTGACAAGGACAAGGCGAACAATGTGTTTAGGTGATGGTATTGTGGCTAATTTGTCTTGGCTTTTTTTAAGTATTGTTCTGCAAAAAAGAAAAATTGACAAATAAAAGCAAACACATACAGGAAAACGTACAAATGCTGATAATCAGAGACAAATGTTTGGCCTCATTATAATATAAAATAAAAAAACAAGATACAATTTTCCATTTATCAAAATGACAAGCATTAAAAATAGGTAATAACTAGCACTAGTAAAGTCTCAGGAAATAATATGTCAGAATTGTTCTGACCATATTGTAAATTTGTATACACTTTTTTTTCCTGAAGATTTCATTTATTTGAGAGAGAGCGAGCAAGAGAGTGAGTGCACAAGCAGGGTGAGCGGCAGGCAGAGGGAGAGGGAGAAGCAGGCTCCATGGGAGCCCTACCTGGGGCTTGATCCCTGAACCCTGGGATCATGACCTAAGCTGAAGGCAGACACTTAACCGATTGAGTCACCAAGGTGCCCCTTGTATACACTTTCTAAAGGAAAATTTGACAAATTATATTATAAAAAATAAATAGTGACAACCCTTTGATGCAGTAATTCCACTTTTTAAGAACATATCTTCCTGGCACCTGGGTGGCTCAGTCAGTTAAACATCCCACTCTTGGTCTCAGGTTGGGCCTTGGTCTGGGGTTGTGAGTTTGAGTCCCAGAGTGGGCTCCATGCTGGGTGTGGAGTCTACTTAAAAAAAAAAAAAAAAAAAAGAATATATCCTAAGTAAATAAGGATGTACACAAAGTTCTAGCTAAAAGAGTATTCACTGAAGCCTTGCTTATAATATGTAACAATTAAAAATAACTTAAATGCCTATTTTTAGTGAACTTGGTCAGTAAACTATCCATACAAAAGAATATTATGCAGATGTTAAAATTATATGGTAAATTTAATTTATTATAATTAAGTCAAAATTTAATGATTTAATTATAATTAAATCAATAATAATATATTAAATTATACCATATTTAATGACAATAAAGGAGGTTCACAATGACTGAAGAAAGCAAGTAACTAAAGACTGCATGGTATGGCCCAGTTTTTGTTAAAAAATATTTTATATATATACACACATATGTATCATATTTATACATATACACCTATACACATATATATTTACTGGTTGGTTTCTTTTTGCTCAGGTCTAACCTTTTAAAGTGTATTTGGGGGCACCTGGGGGGCTCAGTCCCTTAAGTGTCTGCCTTTCATTCAGGTCATGATCCCAGGGTCCCAGGATTGAGCCCTGCATCCAGCTCCCTGCTCAGCGGGGAGCCTGCTTCTCCCTCTCCCTCAGAACTTCCCCCATCTCTTCTCTCAAAGAAATAAATAAAATCTTTTAAAAAATTTATTTGATTTTATTACATTGTTTGTATTGCTTACCCAGCAAAACTTATTAAAAATAAAAGTAACATGGCTTTTTCTCCTCTATTAAGTATGTTGTTTAAAAAAATATGGATTAGATAACACGAAGTTCACAACATTTAGTTGACGATCAGTAAGTACTAGGAAAGGGTCCCTTCCCTAGTGACAGGAGGTATTCAAGCACAAGTTAGAAAATGGCAGATCTGGGACGTAGTTGAAGAGATTTGGGCAACAAGTTGCATCAGATGACCTCTAAAGCTCCTTTCAACCCTGATGATTCAAGATTAATACAATTCTTCCCTACTCACCTTTTAAACAATCGACTGGGATAATACAAAATTGTTTTATTGAATATCTAGTAGTCGTAGTGTTACTGTCACTAGCATTGTACATTATGAATGGGAAGGGGGGGTTGTGTGAAAAAAAATCAGGCACGAGGGAGGGCTGATGCAAATCTCAGCTGACAGCTCTCTGGCTCCCCTTTCTGTGAATGACTGAGTGGTGGTCCTTAGGCCTCAGAGCAGACGCTATCCGTGAGAAACAACTTTAAAAAGGGAATTACTTTCCTTTTCCGAGGAGCTGCCGGGTGACCAACGCAGAGGAGCGGGACGCCCTTTCCAACCTCCTGTGAGTGTGGGGGATATTCAGGACCCTGCGAGCCAGCAAGGCACGACCAGGGCGCTGTCTCTGTAAGTACAGAGAGCGCAAGACATGAGGGGCCCTCCCTCCCGGCCGCACCTGGCCTTCTCCGCCCGGCGCCAGGAGGTCGCGCTGGTCCGGGACACACGTGAGACCGCGCGGAGCTGGTGGAGACCTCCGCCAAGCTCCCTCTAGCCCCCACGTGCGCGCCTGGCGCCGGGAGGCGGGGGCCGCGGGCGGAGGCGGGGCGAACGCTGCGGGGCGGGGCGCCAGTTGCGCGCGCGGGGCGGGGGCGGGGCGCGCAGCGTGGTCTGGGCCGGCCCGGCGCTCCTCCTGCTTCCGCGCCCAGGCCCGGCGGGCCGAGCTCCTCCCCCGGCTCGGCCTCTGTCCCCTCCTCTGCCCTCCCTCCTCCTCCTCCTCCTCTTCCTCGGTGAGGCGCTCCTCCAGCAGCCAGGCAGCATGGCGGCCGTGGAGACGCGGGTGTGCGAGACCGACGGCTGCAGCAGCGAGGCCAAGCTCCAGTGTCCCACCTGCATCAAGCTGGGCATCCAGGGCTCGTACTTCTGCTCCCAGGTAGACGCCTGCTCCCCCGCGGCGCCGCCACTGGCGGCGGACTTCCTCCCCTCTCAGCCTGCCCTCGCGGCCGGTTGGGACGCGCTCCTCCTCTTCCAACCCCCCGGGCGCGCCGGCCGCGCTTCCTCCTCCCCCTAGCCGCAGCGCCGCCGCCCCCTCCCGCCTCCGGGGATCCTGGGCCCCTCGGACGCGGGCGCGGTCTTCCAGCGGCCATGTGGGCTGGGGGCGGAAGCGACTTGTCCCGGGTAGCCCGGCGGTCCTAGGGCGCCGCGTTTAGGGGCGGGTTCCCGTCGCGCATCCTCTGCCCTTGCTGGGACTGCCAGATGTGCGGGCTACCTGAGACAGGTGGGGACGCCCGGGGAGGGGGAGCCTCAGCCGTGCGTGTCCCCACAGTCGCAGCTCCCGGCAGGACTCTGGTCGTGGTCGCGGAGGGTTGCAGGGCCGGGTAGTTAGTCACTCTGGTCCCGGCGGGATTGGGGGTCGGAAGAGACCCTCTGGGTTTTGAGGAGTGGGTTGCCCGGGGACGCAGAGAGGAGGAACGCTAGCTCCAGCCCCACCTCTCTCCTTGTGTTTTACTACCGCGCTTTGACACTTAAGCAACTTTGGGCTTGGGGATAGATAAGGGTCTGTAATTCATTCTTTTGCTTTGGCATCCAAAATTATTAACATAGAAAACCATAAGTTAGCGCTATGAGTCACCGTTCTCATTTACAGAATTTCCCACTGAGTGAAAAGTCAGTTCCATTAAGGGTTATGCTTTAAGGCCGTGGTGTATTTTAATAAGTTTTGTGCAGTGAAGCAAACCCAGCACTGAATGGGGTCCTGACTGAAACGTGTGCTCGTGTTTATGTTTACTGAAAAGTACTAGTGTTCCGGTTGCATTTGGACACTCAGAGTATTGGCAGGGCAGCAGTGGTATGGCTCTTAGTTACAGTCCAGGTTTGCTGAAGAGAGAGACACAGGAAAGTTCAGGTATTAAATTAGTAGCGTCCTGTGGGGAGGAGAAGAGCATGAACAAAGAGTCTGAAGGCCTGGTCAGGGCCCTGCCCTTGCCAAGTCCTGTGCAATCTTGAACTAGTCAAGTTCCCTAACCTTTCTGAGCTCCAGTCCTTCCACTGTGCAGAGGGGAAGATGATACTCTTACTTACATATTTCACAAGGTTGTTCTGGAGCTCAAATTATCCAGTGAATGTGAAATGCTGAAGCATTTTTTTTTTAAAGGCTGTAAGTACAATGCAACACTGCCATACGACAAATATAAATGAATGGAATGAAAACAAATACATAAGAATTGTATATACAGGTAATATGAATATTTAAAATATGAAGTCTGTAAACATAAAGGTGTATGTAAAGTACAAATAAATCCTTCCGGTCACACCACTTGTACATAAGCCATTATAAGAGATCTTAGAGCTATGTTGTATAGGTCTTGTTTTTAGATAGGATATGCTCCTTGACCTTGTTAGTATCATTTGGAAAAAGTTGCACATGAGAAGTGTTGCTCTTTCTAAAAATAGCATTGGGACTACTCAGCATGCTAAACCTGGTATGAGTCTATTTCTTTGAAATAATTTTCAAATTTTAATTTGTTGAAGCCTGTGTGGGACCTGGATTTAAAACAAAAAACCCAATAATTTGCTTTGGAAATTGTGTACCATGAGTGGAATAATGTAGTTTACATTGAGTTTAAAATTAGGTTGCATTTTATAATGCTAAATGAGTTATAGACACTACCTGTTGAGATTTTGAAAAGGTACTGTGAAATCATATTCATCAGGCATAGGTGATGTTCTCTTACGCATGGTATTATTCAGTAGAAAGAACATTGTCTCCTTATGATTTGTGGAAAAATGCGAACACGTTTGTGAAAACTTGACACTAGGGCTTCTCCTCGCCACTTCTCTGGTCATCTTCACTAGGAGTGTTCTGTCTTCTGTCTGCCTGCTTCTCTGGTCCCCAGCTTGGCTGTCTGGCCAGCTTGTGTGGGAACAATCTTGAGAACAAAACTATAAGAGAACATAACAGAGGTAAGCCTTTCCCAGTTACTTTCTCACAACACCTTCTTGATTTCCTTTAGAATATTTTACACAATCTGTAATTATCTCATTTGTTTTCTTATTTATTTTTTAATCACAAGGTGAGATTCATGAATAAGCTATCTTGTTCACTGCCCTCTCATTTCTCAGCACAGTGCTATGCATGCAGTAGGTGGGCTGTGAATGTTTGAATCAATGTTAAATGTATCACAAGGCTGAATAGAGAGGTACACACTACAGTTGAATGATGACTCCATCGTTTACTAGCTGTGTGATTGTGGGCAAATAACTTGACTTCTCTGTTTTATGTTACATTCTTTTAAAATGGGGCCATTGATAGTACAGAATTTTGGTGATTGTATGTAAAACACTTTGCACATTAGTAAATTTAATCAATGTTAGGCCTTTTTTTTTTTAAACATTAAAAAAAATTTATTAGAGCACACGCTAGTGGGGGGTCGTGTTGAGGGAGAGGGAGAGAACCTCAAGCCGACTCCCCACTGAGTGGGGAGCCCATCGCCCCGCCCAGTCTCAGGACCTTGAAATCACCACCAGAGCCAAAATCAAGAGTCGGATGCCCAACCGACAGAGCCACCCAGGTGCCTCTCGGTGTTAGGTCTTTTTAGTATTATGCTGTGTTTAATGCTTAAGGTAAAAAATATTTTTATCTAAGATGCTTAATTTATATTTTAAGTTTGGTTTTTTTAGTAATCTCTGTACCCAATGTGGGGCTTGAACTTACAACCCTGAGATCAAGAGTCACATGCTCTTCTGACTAAGCCAGCCAGGTGCCCCTAAGATGTTTAATTTTAAGAAAAGTTTTCGTTCTTTATATGAGTAAAATCCCTTTTACTTGAAAATTGAGCTTTTCTGATGTTTGATGGTATTTCCTTATAGAAGTGTCCATTCTTATTTGATAGTAGTTTACCAGTTTTAATAGTGTAGTAGCTTAGGCCTAGTTCCTAGGAATCTGTAAGAGTATTTTGAGGATGGAGTCTGTGCTTTACATATTTTCATTTTCTCTACCTTGTACACCATAGGCACTCAGTTTCTTAACAACGAAAAGAGGTGGATGGGCCTGAGAAGGAAAGCAAAGAGCATTCAAGCCCCTTAGTAAATAGCCCAGCGTAGATGCTATCTTGTCTGTAAAGGATCAGCTGAGAAGGACCTGAGTGATTTGTAACCATTCATAAGATATAAGAACTTTAAAGAGTATAGTATGAGTGGAAGTAGACAGGGTTTATAGACTGACTTGGGGTTAATTCTTTGCTGCCAGATCTTTGGCCAAATTCTCTCTTAAATTTGTAGTAGAGGGCTAATGGTGTATCCTCTTCATGGAGTTGAGAGGAAGGTGAATAAGAGACTATGCAAAGTACTTAGCACAGTGCTCAGTGAGTGGTTTTATTATGCATGTAGCCTCAGGTCTAATACTATTACACTTATAGTTTTTTTTTAAGATTTTGTTTATTTGCCAGAGAGAGAGAGTGAGCACGCACAAGCGGGGGGAGCAGCATGGAGGGAGAAGCAGGCTCCCCAAGGAGCAAGGAGCCCAGTGCAGGACTTGATCCCAGGACTCTGGGATCATGACCTGAGCTGCAGGCAGACGCTTAACCAGCTGAGCCACCCAGGCGTCCCAGTTATAAGGAAGGTTTAAAAATGTTTAGAGAGAAGTTACCATTTGTTATGAAAATTTTATTTTTGTTTTTTTTTAAATTACAAAAGCAATTTTTGTTTTTCCATAATAGCTATTGAAAAATAAAATTATGAAAGATGTTATAGTAGCACCCAAGGAAATCAAACAACTGGGAAAAATCTGATAAAAGCAACAAAAGATCTCTACACTAAAAAATTCATATCATTCCTGAGAGAAATTAAAGAAAGCTAGAAGTGGAGGTATACATAGGTATACCTATATATGTATATGCACAGACATATATACACCTGTTTTATTGTGCTTTCACATACTGTGTTTTTTACAAATTGAAGGTTTGTGACAATCCTGTGTCAAGCAAGTCCCTTGGCCCCATTTTTCTAATAGCATTTGCTGACTTTGTGTCTCTGTCACATTTTAGTAATTCTCACAGTATTTAGAACTTTTTCATCATTTTTAAAAGTTTTTTAGTTCGAGTATAGTTGACACACAATGTTAACATTAGTTTCAGGTGTATAACGCAGTGATTCAACATCTCTACCTTAGGCTGTGCTCACCACAGTGTAGCTACCGTCTGTCACTATACAACACTATTACAGTATCATTGACTGTATTTTCTATGCTATGCCTTTTATACCTGTGACTTATTCTGAAACGAAGCCTGTATCTCCCACTCC
The DNA here is from genome assembly GCF_024610735.1 of Ursus americanus. Lineage (NCBI taxonomy): Eukaryota > Metazoa > Chordata > Mammalia > Carnivora > Ursidae > Ursus > Ursus americanus. The sequence goes on along the minus strand of NC_142134.1, from coordinate 5,238,466 downwards.
CCTTCATCCATTTGCCTATCCCTGCCACTCCTGCTCCTGTTTGTTTATGGGAATTTTGAACAAATTCTTGCAGTAGATTCTTTCAAAGGGGCAGTGGCAAAGTGGCAAAGTAAGGTGATGATTTTGGTCTCCAGGAAGAAAGTGAGTAGCTGGGCATCTTGGGGGTTGGAGTTGGGAACTGAGGGAGGAACTGCCCTTCCAACATGTAGCATCTTTGAAATGTGACTGTGCCCTCTGAAACTCTTTGTCTTTCCCTAACAAAGTTCCTGATAATGCAGCGTGTTTCTGGAACTCATCTTCATCATTGATGGAGATATTACCATATTATAGTTTGTATTTATAGGGATTATCTTTCAATTCCTTGCATTATCTCACACCATCCCTAGGTACCACTGTAAGTTAGGTGATTGGGTATAACTATCATAGCTTCTTATAAAGCTCATTGATCTTATAAAAGACCATTGTTGGTTAGAGGACATTGTGGTGGTCAGTGGAGATATCCTTTCATTGACACACTTATAAACAGTTATGCTGGGGTTTTGGCATAGTTATATTTGTATTCCAGTAGAACTTGTAAAAAGCAAACGTCATTTGGTAGGTAATCAAAAATTGAACAAGTCTTGAACTCAGTTGTTTTTAGAGATTGAAGGGCTGGTGGAAGTAGATGTGGTCTTATATTGTTCATACAGTTTGTGGATAGAAGTTCTAGTCATTTTTTGGGGGGCGAATCTCATGTTTGGTATACAGAATTTTTATTTTTTTATTTTTATTCTTCTTAAAGATTTTATTTGTTAGAGCACAAGCAGGGGGAGCAGCAGGCAGAGGGAGAAGCAGACTCCCCGCTGAGCAGGGAGCCTGATGCAGGGCTCAGTCCCAGGACCCTGGGATCATGACCTGAGCCGAAGGCAGACGCTTAACCCACTGAATCACCCAGGTGTCCTGACATACAAAATTTTTAGTTTGGTTTTAGTAAATTTGGTAGGGGTGGTGTAACAGACACATGAGCGCATAGCTAAGAACATACTTAGCTCTAGATGTTAGAAGAGAGAAGCAATAGTGTGGTAATTCCTATACTAATGAGGAATTGTCCCTGGTATTAATAGCAAACCCATTTAGTAGATGTAGTATAGGCAGGCATACTCTATAGAGCAACCGTAAATCTCTGCATAGTAAAGTTTTAATGTAATGGAGTATAAATATAATTATTACCTTTTCTGCTTGATCCCGAACCTCTCCTATCTCTCTGTTTTAACATGAGGCATTTGCTTGTTCATGCTTGGGCAGGTAGTACTCGTAGCTCAACAATTATGTCTTTTTATTTCGATTTCTTTGATTGGTATCAGTCTTGTGCGTGGCTTTGAATAAAGAGCAATTCAACACACTCTGTAAGCTAGGTCTTCTTTTCTCAGTGTGTTGGCAGCTATAGTTGAGCCTGGTAGAAGGACCCTGTGATACTTCCCTCAAATTATACATTGCAAATAAGTTCTCTTCTTGTAGCACTGTTCACGGTGGCTAAATTGTGGAAACAACCAGAATATCCATGGATGGGTGAATGGATAAACAAATTGTGGTATATACATGCAGTGGAATACAATACAGCCTTAACAAAGAAGGAAATTCTGCAATATGCCACATTGTGCTACCTGAAATAAGCCGGTTACAGAAAGATACTGTATGATTCCGCTTACATGAGGTTATCTAAAATAGTCAAATTCATAGAATCGAAGAATGTAATGGTGGCTGCCACAGGCTGGGAGGAGGGAGAAATGGGGAGCTACTAACCAATGGGCTTAAAGTTTGAGTCACACAAGATGAATGGGCTCTTGACATCTGCTATTCAACCTTGTACCTACAACAAGGAAAATTATATTGAGACTTAAATTTGGTAAGAGGGTAGATCTCATGTTAAAGTGTTCTCACATTAAAAAAAAGTTTTCTCCTGTTTTTGTCTCCAGTAACATCTGTTTTATTGCAAGGTTCAGTAGGGACTTCTTCCTGATACACTAGAGTGTGCCGTGCCTGTTGGAAAGCATTCTTAAAAACCCTGTCAGCTGGGGTCCGCCAGTGTGGCATTTATTTGGGTCATAGGCTCAGGCCTCTAGTGGTTAGGGTATAAAAGATAAATGAAATTGTGATGTTAGCAGTTTCCTTATCATCATAAAGTAAGAGGCAACAGAAACTTCTCTATATTATGAACCTGTATTTAACGATTCTGCCTTGATAAAAGGTGCAAAAGGGCAACCTTTTGTATCGGATTCTGAAAGCTACTTTGTCTTATCCATCAAGCTATGAGCTTAAATCATTCAGTAAACTAGGTAACTGTAGGTGCCATTAGATGTGGCATGGCTTTTGTTTTTTTCCTTAAATGGGCATAGCTTTTTGGGTGGAGGGATTTATTTTATTCCTCATTTTTTTGCTAATTGGTACTACTGATAGGTCTGACTGTTTGAATAGTGACCACTTTGCATTGTTCACTGCTAAATAAATGGTGGAGAACTGTAAGTGCAGTTATTATGTGAATAATTTAGTATTGTTTTTGAATTGAGGTTTTATGTACCTTAAAGTCAGTTATTATCTTTTTTTTTACTCAGTTATTAGATTTTGAGTAGAATAAAAAACTAATAGTAAATCATTAATAGAATCTAAAAAAAATGATATAGTAAATGCCTGTGTACTTAGCACCTCATTTATTAAAAGAACATTACTAGTAAAACCAGAAGGCTTCAGTGTGTTCCCCACACAAGAGGAACTGCTTATCCTGAATTTTGTGTTTACATTCATTTTCTTTCTTTTTTTTTTTTTTTAAGATTTTATTTATTTATTCAACAGAGATAGAGACAGCCAGCGAGAGAGGGAACACAAGCAGGGGGACTGGGAGAGGAAGAAGCAGGCTCATAGCGGAGGAGCCTGATGTGGGGCTCGATCCCATAACGCCGGGATCACGCCCTGAGCTGAAGGCAGACGCTAAACCGCTGTGCCACCCAGGCGCCCCTACATTCATTTTCTTTTCCGTATGTTTGATTCCTTAGATAATGCATTGTTTACCTTCGATGTTTTTGAAATTTTTATTAATGAAATCACTGCTAGTATTCTTAGGTAACTTGCTTTCTTTGTTTAACATTATGTTCTTGAGATTCGTTCATGTGTGTAGCTCTAGTTCATTCATTTTCATTGCTTTATGATACTCCAGTGAATTCACATATGATAGTTTATTCATTTCTTTGTTAATGGAAATTTGGGTTGTTCCAGGTTTTTGTTGTTGTAACCAGTGCTGCTTTAAATATTCTTATTCCTAATTCCTGGTGCCTATGTGCGAGTTTCTCCTGGGCATACACCCATCAGAAAATTTCTCGAGTCCTAGCATATGCATGTGTTCAGCTTTATTTTGATGTTGCCAAATTGTTTTCCAATGTGATTGTACTTACACTCCTATCATCAAAAGCTTTATATTGTTCCATATCCTTGCTAAGACTTGAAATTAATAGACGTTTTGATTTTTATCAAACTGGTTTTTTGTGTTACTTATGAATAACTTGTCGGTTGGGCTATTTGCGTATTTGTAAACCTGTAAAAATTTAACTGTCCTCAAGGGACTTAAGGTTACTTGTACAGACAGGAAATACTTTAAAAAAAGATAAGTGATTGAACCAAGATTTGTGCACCTGAAACTAATATGTGAAGTATGCTTTAATTAAGAAAAAGATAAATCACAAGGAGATGCTAAATGAAAGTTAGAGACAAGGAGTTATTTTTCCCCTTACTTATTTTACAACTTTATTAAGTTTCCCTAGCTTTTTATTGTGAAAAAATTCTATTAATAACTAATTGCGGTATACTCATCACCTAAATTAACATTTTGACCTGTTTGCTTTGTTTTTGTCTGCTTATGTGTGTATTGCATTTGTGTATTTGTTGAAACATTTGAGAGTAAGTCACAGACAACATGACACCACACCCGTGAAATATTCAGCACGCCTCTTTTAATGACAAGGACATTCTTCTTTCTTAATTACAATGCCATGATTACATTTAAGAAAATTGACAAGAATTCCCTAACATCATCTAACAGTCAATCCTATTCAGATTTCTCAGTTATCCCTCAGGCATCTTTAAGAGTTGTAGTTTTTGCTTTTTGTTATTTTTTTGGAATTAAGCTCTTATCAAAGCTCGCAGATAGCATTTGGTTGTCATGTCTCTCAGTCTGTTTCAATTTAGAAGAGTCCTCTCATCTTTATTTCATGATGCTGACTCTTTAAAGAGACTAGCCAGTTGTCTTGTTCTGTTGTATCACATTAGGAGACGAAGATTGCCTGGTTGTCCCACTCCTGAATTTGATCATTTGGTTAAAGAGGTTGCTGCCACATCACCACTGTAAGCATACATCTTTCACTTTGCAATGACTGTGTAATCTGTGGGGTGATACTCTGGCATGATGAGAATAGGCTTTTCGTCAATGATCTTTCTCCAAGTGGCTTTAGTATCTGTAATGATCCTTGCCTGGTAATTATTTCAATAGGGGTTGCAAATAGTGATTCCCCTTCCAGTCCCATTCTGTCATTTACTAGCTGATTTTTTTTTCCCTCTAAGGAAGTTCTTCCTCATCAACTGGTTAGTAAACTATGTTCTACCTAAAAATGATAATATTCCTACTCAAAAGACGTGTAATGGTAATATATTGGTCACTTCCAGTGATCACAAATGTTTGTTGTAGTTTCCTCATTTTTCAGTATAGGGACATTTGGATTTTTTTTTCCCTCCATGCCCCCGCCTGGAGAGAGAAACAGAGCATGTAAGAGAGCGTGCCAGCGATCATAGTGGGGGAGGGGTAGAGGGGGAGGGAGAGAGAATCCCAACCAGACTCCACGCTCAGTGGGGAGCTGGAAGTGGGGCTTCATCTCATGACCCTGAGGTCACAACCCCAGCCAAATTCAAGAGTCAGATACTTGACCGACTGAGCCACCCAGGTGTCCCTTCTTTCATTAAACATTAAAATAAGTTAAAATCCTTATTCTTTTTGATGTTCAGGTTGTCTCAGTTTCGGTTGGTGATACCACTTTCAGAGTGGCTTCTATATCCTTTTGACCCTCCTGCATTAGTCTCTGATTACTTCCTGGCCTTCTGGCGCAAGACAAACCAGACTTACCTGGTAATTTTCCCGTCCCAGGTCTGGAATCAGGCCTCTCTCTAAGGAGCTTTTGTTTCTTGTAGGAAAGTCTTTAGAAATCCAGATGTAGAAATCCAGATGTCGGTGCCAAGTATATTTCATGCCACTGGAGTGTCCTTGCCTGTAGGAGAAGGAGTAGTAACATATTCAAGGAACTTTGCTGATGGCTCTGTGAGGGCCATCATACAGATAAAACCTCTTTGGGGCAGTTTTTCAAAGCAGCATACTAAATAGGTGAAAAGTGGTATAGGGAAGGACAGGAAAGCCTCCTGAAGGAGGTGAGTTAAGAACTGGATTTTGATAAATTACAAAAATAAATAAAAGTGAAAAGGTAAATCAGAAGGTGTGCATTAGAGTGTAGGAGAGGGTATTCTGGGGGAAGGTTAGCTTATGGAAGTAGAGAAGCAAGCTGCAAAAGCATGTTATGGCAAATAGAGTAGCTTTACTGTAGTGGAGAGATAAAAGTAAATAAAGTCATGGTTAGTAGGGACAGAGACCTTGCTGTTACATTAAGTATACTTTTTGAAAATGTCAATCTCTCTTTTTGCTTTTCATTATAAAAAACAGTACATAATCTTTTCATAAATTTAATAGAAGCGTATGAAGTGAAAACTGCATCATGATCAGAGAGAATCTAAGAGAATGTTAATAGTTTGGTTTATTATCTTTCCAGACTTTTCTATATGTATTACGTAGAGGTTGAGAGCATGGATGGTGTCTCAAGAGGGCCTGCATTTAAAACCTGACTTTGGGGGGTGCCTGGGTGGCCCACTTGGTTATGCGGCCATCTCTGGATTTTGGCTCAGGTCATGATCCCAGGATCCTGGGATCGAGTCCCTCACTGGGCTGTGTGTTCAGTGGGGAGTCTGCTTGAGGATTCTCTCTCTCCTCCTTTCTCTGTCCACCCCCCTACTCCCGCACGTGTGCATATGCATGTGCTCTCATGCTCTCAAATAAATAAAGCTTTAGGGGCATCTGGATGTCTCAGATAGTTAAGTGTTTGCCTTCCATTCAGGTCATGATTTTGGGGTCCTGGGATCGAGCCCCACATTGGGCTCCCTGCTCAGTGGAGAGTCTGCTCACTCTCCCTCTGCTCCTCCCCTCTGCTCCTTCCACCACCCAACCCCGTTTGTGCTCTTTCTCTCAAATAAATAAAAAATCTTTAAAAAAAACCAACACCAACCAAAACAGAAAACCCTCTGGCTCTGTGTTTTTTGGACATGCTAAGTAACCTGTGTCTCAGTTTTCTCACCTGTAAAATGGGATAGTAATAGCATTACTGACCTCTTAGAGTTGTTGTTGTAGGATTGACAGCATTAATACATAGTAAGTGCCTAAATCAGAGCTTGGCATATAGTATGCACCCAAATGTTAGCTGTTTTTATTTTTTTTAAAACAAAAATGGGGTCATTGCTCTTCCCGTACAGCTATACAGTTTTATCACTTAACCTTTTTTTAAGTGTGTCTTTTTTTTTTATTGTGGTAAAAAAACAAACTTTATCATCTTAACCATTTTTAAATGTACAGTTTCAGTATTAAGTATATTTATATTGTTGTGGAACAGATCTGAAATTTTTCATTTTGCAGGAATGAAACCCCTTAAACAAGAACTCTCCTTTGCTCCTGTCTCCCAGCCTGATAACCACCATTCTACTTTCTGTATCTATGAATTTGATTATTTTAGATACCTCATACTTGTGGAATCATGTAGTGTTTGTCCTTTTGTGACTGGCTGCTTTCTTTCTTTTTTTAAAAAAATTTTCTTTATTTGACAGAGAGAGAGAGAGCGCGCATGCATGCAAGCAGTGGGGGGGAGCAGAAGAGGGAGAAGCAGGCTCCCCGCTGAGCAGGGAGCCCAATGTGGGGTTCAATCCTAGGACCCTGGGATCATGACCTGAGCTGAATGAAGGCAGACGCTTAACTGACTGAGCCACCCAGGCGCCCCCGTGACTGGCTTATTTCTCTTAACATAATGTCCTCAAGGTTCATCCATGGTGTAGTATGTGACAGGAATTCCTTCCATTTTAAGGCTGCAGAGTATTCTGTTCTGTGTTTGTAGCACATTTTGTTTATCTGTTCATTCTTTGATGGACATTTGCGTTGCTCCCAGTTCTTGGCTTATGTGAACAGTGCTGCTTATGAACATGGCTGTGCAATTGTCTCTTTGGCCCTGCTTTCAGTTCTTTTGGCCATATGTCCCGAAGATGGATTGCTGTATCATTAACTAGTTCTATTTTAATTTTTTGAGGAACCATTATACTGTTTTCCGTAGCATCTGCATTATTCCACTGTGGCTTACACAGTAGTTTACGGGTCCATCAACAGTGCACAAGGGTTCCAGCTTTTCCAAATTCCTGCCAATACTTGTTATTTTCAGTTTTTTAAAAAATGTAGTTTAAATTTTTTTGGTAGTAGCTATCCTAGTGTGTATGAGATGATCTCTCATTGGGTTTTGGTTTGTATTTCTCTGATGACTAGTGATATTTAGCATCTTTCCAAATGCTTGTTGGCCTTTTTTTTTTTTTTTTAATCATTCTTGGAGAAATGTCTATTGACATTTCTTAATCAGGTTATTTGATTTTTTTTCTAGTTGGGTTGTAGAAGTCTTTGTATATTCTGGATATTAACCCCTTATCAGATACATGATTTGCAGACCTTTTTCCATTCCATAGGTTGTCTGTTCACTGTCAGTTGTGTCCTTTGATGAACAAAAGTCTTAATGTGTGGACCACCTGGATGGCTCAGTTGGTTAAGTGTCTTCCTTTGGCTTAGGTAATGATCCCAGGGTCCTGGGATGAAGCTCCATGTTGGGCTCCCTGCTCAGTGGGGAGGCTGTTTCTCCCTCTCCCTCTGCCCTTCCCGCTGCTTGTGCTCTCTCTCTCTCAAATAAATAAAAAAAATCTTAAAAAAAAAAAGTCTAAATGTTTGATGTAGTCCCACTTTATTTTTGCTTTGTGTATCTGTTCTTTTTAGTGTCACATTCAAGAAATCATTGTATCTAACGTCATGAAGTTTTCCCCCTGTGTTTTATGGTTTGGGGCCTTATGTTTAGGTCTTTAACCCATGTTGAATTTATTTTTGTATATGGTATAAGATAAATGTCTAACTTTAGTCTTTTGCTTGTGGATATCTAGTTTTCCTAACACCATTTATTGAAGGGATTGTCCTTTCCTTATTGAGTGGTCTTGGCACTCTACTAAGGTCATTTGACTATATTTACGAGGGTTTATTTCTGGACCCCATTCTATTCCAGTAGTCTCTGTATTTATCTTTATGGCAGTACCATACTGTTTTGATTATTGTAGCTTTGTGGTATGTTTGAGATCAAGAAGTGTCAGTCTTCTAAGTTTGTGCTTTTTAAAAATGATTGTTTTGGCTGTTTGGGGACCCTTAGATTCCATATAAATTTTAAGATTTTTTTTGAATTTCTGCAAAATAAGTCTTTGGAATTTTGATAGTGATTGTGTTCAATCTGTAGGTTGCTTTGGGCATTACTGACATTTTAACAATATTAAGTCTTTCAATCCATAAACATGGGACTTCTTTCCATTTGTAGGTGCTTTTAATTTCTTTTAGCAATGTTTTGTAGTTTTAGAGGTATAAGTCTCTCACCTTCTTTATTAGATTTATTTCTAAGTATTCTTTTTGATGCTATTGTAAATGAAATTGTTTTCTTAATTTCCTTTCCAGATTGCTCATTGTTAGTGATAGAAACACAATTGTTGCATGTTGATTTTGTATCCTTCAACTTTACTGTTTTTATTAGTTCTAATGGTTTTTCACTTAAATATCTTTAAGAAGTTTTCTATATATAAGATTATGTCATTTGTCAACTAAGATAATTTTGCTTTTCCTTTCTAGTTAGATGCCTTTTATTTTTCTTGCTTAATTGCTCAGGCCAAGAATTCCAATATTATGTCGAATAGAAGTGAGGGGGGCATCCTTGTATTGTTGCTGGTCTTTGAAAGTTTTCACTCTTTCACCATTGACTGATGTTAGCTTTCAGCTTTTATTATGTTGAGGTAGTTTCTACTGTTCCTAACAAGTGTTTTTATCATGAAAGACTGTTGAGTCTTGTCAAATGCTTTTCCTGCATCCATAGAGAGGAGTGTGATTTTTGTCCTTCATTCTGTTAATGTAGTGGTGATTTTTAAATGCTAATCAGATGATTGTTTATATGTTGAACCATCCTTGAATTCCAGGAACCCATGTCATCAATGTGTATAATTTTTTAAATGTGCTGTTGAATTTGGTTTGCTAGTATTTTGCCGAGGATTTTTGCATCAGTATTTATCAGGGATGTTGTTCTATAGTTTTGTGGTGTCTTTTGTCTGGCTTTGGTATCGGGGTAGCACTGGCTTCATAGAATATAAGCACTGGGAATTTACCCTCTTTTTTGTGAATTGAGACTTCTCTCTTTTTTCTTAGTTTATTTGGCTAATGGTTCATCAATTTTGTTGATCTTTTAAAAAAATTAAACTCTTAGTTGGGTTGATTCTCCGCCCCCCCCCCCGGTCATTGTTTTTCTGTTTTATTTATTTCTTGTAATCTTTATCATTTCCTCTCTTCTGCTAGCTTTAGATTTAGTTTGTCCTTTTAGTTCCCTGAAGTGTAAAGTTAGTGTTACTAATTTGAGATCTTTCTTCCTTTTTAATTTTTTATTATTTTTTTATTTAATATTTTTTAAAGATTTATTTTATCATTTTTGAAGGGGAAGAGGGAGAGAGAGAATCCAAGCAGACTCTGCACTGAGCGCAGAGCCCAATGCAAGTCTCAGTCTCTTTTTTTTTTTTTTTAAGATTTTATTTATTTATTTGACAGAGATAGAGACAGCCAGTGAGAGAGGGAACACAAGCAGGGGGAGTGGGAGAGGAAGAAGCAGGCTCATAGCGGAGGAGCCTGATGTGGGGCTCGATCCCACAACGCCGGGATCACGCCCTGAGCTGAAGGCAGACGCTTAACCGCTGTGCCACCCAGGCGCCCCAAGGCTCAGTCTCTTGACCCTGAGATCATGACCCCAGCCAAAACCAAGAGTCTGTTCCTTAACCAACTGAGCCACCCAGATGTCCCCTTTCTTCCTTTTTAATATATGAATTTATAGCTATAAACTTCACTTTAACTGCATCTCATAAGCTTTTTTTTTTTTTAAAGATTTACTTCTTTATTTTAGAGAGAGAGAGCACAAGTGGGAAGGGCAGAGGGAGAGGGAGAGAGAATCTGAAGCAGACTCCCAGCTGAGCATGGAGCCCAGCATGAGGTTGGATCTCACCACCCTGAGATCATGATCTGAGCTGAAACCAAGAGAGGGTCCAGGTAGGGAGACCAGTGGGAAGCTGTTTTGGTAGTTTGACAAGTCAGTCAAGCCCCAAATTGGGTGGGAGATGTTGGGATTAACTAGATAAAAAGAATAAAATAGGAAATGATGTGTTATAGCAGTGAAATGAAAACACAAGTCTCTTAACCCTTTTGGTACTTTTTTGCTCTCCAGTGAGACACAATCCTGGAAATAAATAAGAATCACCTACATAGCCTGTCCTTGGAGATTCTGATTAAATTTGAGGTAGGAAACAGCATGAATATTTTTAAAGAAAAGCTTTCCAGAGGATTCTAATAGTAGATGGGACTAAGAACCACACTATCTCCTCTCAGGTCCTGAACTTGGTAGACCTTTTTGGTGCTAAAGAAAAAATATGTTCTCTTGGGGTGAAAACTCAAGGTTTACAACTAGTTATAATAGGTAATCAATAGACAGCGCTTTGGTGCTTTTAAACAGGTGCAGAATAAAGCAGCGAGACAAAGTGCTCTCACACAAGTATCAGATAAGCACATGTGACCTGTTAGGTTTGGGGGTGGGATGGGGTGTGGTGTGGGCACTATATGGAGAAGGTAGCATTTGAAATTGACCTGAAGGGGTAGGTAAAGCTTCTGAGAACTGAGATGTAAAGGGGAGTGTCAGCAGCAGATAGGTCCGCTTGTGGCAAGGAAAGCAAAGTGTGTTTGGGGAACTCTAAGTCTAATTTAGTTATGTCAGTGGTATGTTTTGCAGAGATGAGGGAAAGATTGCCCAGTTAAGCATTCAGAAGTCTGAATGGGTAGTCAGTCACTCATAGTTTTGGGTGGTCCTACTCTAGTAATGAATGGGAGAAGAAAAAGCGAGATTGTGGTTTAGGGAAGGAGCACTGTTCAGCCATCAAAAGTTATTAGGAGATGTAGGGATGTTCTTGATACCCTCGGTGATTTTGAAGGCTATGACCAGGTTGCTTCATGGCTTCAACAAGTAAGAGGAAGGTGGGTGTCCTTATACAGGTGAGAGGTGTTTATTATGAATACTTTAGTTCCTTTGTTTACTTGAACCCTCATATATCTTGAAATACAAGTCTTTAGCTAATTAAGCTGTTCCATGAGATAGCTTCCCTGTTTATTTAATGAGAATAATCCTCTTAGTCCTCTTATTAAAAAGTTGGGATTTGATGTAAGTTTCATGAACCAAATATAAAGCACTCTGAAATCCTCTGGGGAAAGTAGAAGGCTAGTTGGATAGCTGCTTTTCAATAAATGTGAAATTTCAAAATGTTAGTCAGTGATGGCTACATTGAAAATACAGTTGGGGGGCGCCTAGGTGGCACAGTCGTTAAGTGTCTGCCTTCAGCTCAGGGAGTGATCCCAGCATTCTGGAATCGAGCCCCACATCAGGCTCCTCTGCTGGGAGCCTGCTTCTTCCTCTCCCACTCCGCCTGCTTGTGTTCCCTCTCTCGTTGGCTGTCTCTCTCTCTGTTGAATGAATAAATAAATAAAATCTTAAAAAAAAAAAAAGAAAATACAGTTGGGAGAAAAATTAAGTGGGACAGAGTAGATCCCCAGTGCATTGTAAGCTTCTTTAAAATACCAAGTAGTCTGAAATATGTAAAGTGTGTTGTGTTTTTCCAGGAGTATGTTCATTATCTTGTTGGAAGTGTTCTTTGCTGAAGTAGAATCAAGCGTGATTATTTTTAAATCTTGGTAATTACTACATAGCTTATGACTTTTCAGAATAGATATGAAAAAATACTTTTTTTTTAAAAAAAGATTTTATTTATTAGAGAGACAGCCAGCGAGAGAGGGAACACAAGCAGGGGGAGTGGGAGAGGAAGAAGCAGGCTCCCAGCAGCGGAGCCTGATGTGGGGCTCGATCCCAGAACACTGGGATCACGCCCTGAGCCGAAGGCAGACGCTTAACAACCGCGCCACCCAGGCGCCCCATGAAAAAATATTCTATGAATACTTATGAGGTATTTAAGTGTTAGTCTTTAAATATTATTTTGGGTTGTTTTACTCTGCCCACCATGAAGTGAGGATAGAGTAGAAGGGTTTTGAAATATGGTTCCTTTAGAAAATTATACTGCTTTAAGTTTGTCCAGGGTTTACCTGAGAATCGAATCAATAATAGAGATCACAATGGAATAGGTTAAGTAAATTGTAGAGGCAGTAATTGCTAAAGGGTTTAGAAGTGTCAGTTCCCATTGAGGGACAGATGGTATTTAAAATCAGTTATTATTATCTTCTGTACTCTTGAAGAAAGGTGAGGTTTGAATGGAGGAGAGGAGGGCATCTGATTATTTAAGCTTAATTGCTTTGAAAGATACCTATGGAGTTGGGCACAAGTGGGAATGGCACCAGCTCCCTGCTCTTCTCTCAGTCAGAGCCGCTCTTTTTTCTGCTTTAAATACTGAAGACTGCTCTAGATTTCTTTTTAACAAGAGTTCCTTGATCAAGGGGGGTAAAAAGAAAAACGTTTGGAACTTCAACATACTCCAGATGGCAAACATTTGCTATTGGAAGCAAGACATCTTTGTTTATTTAAAATTCGGGAAGATTTGATGATTGGGTTCTGGATGTTGTCCTGTCATAAATAACATTATCTTTTGAGCATCATCTTGGAACGATCCAATAATGATGACTGTGTAGACATATCCCCTGTAAGGGGGTAAATCACTGAATACAACAGGTGTTAGGAGGGAAGTAAGACCCATGTGAAAGAAAGGGGCAATCAGTCCGATTGATATTCTTGATTCCAGTCTTTCAAGCCTAGTTCACCGGAAGGGTCATGTCCCCCAGGGAAGAGGCTGAAAAGGTGGGCTGTGAGTTTTGCCACTTGGGATAGTCAGCTGTGGGGTTGAGAGTAACTTGTTCAGTCACACTATTAGCAGAAAGTGTAAATATGTTGCTCTAATTCTGTATTAATTGGTGTAATGCCTTAACTCAGAATAAGAAAGCAACTTGTCTTTTAGATGGATTCTTCATGGACCTAGAAAATGGCATTCAACTTACAATACTGACTGGAGGAGATGAGCCTTAGTGTATGTATCTACACTTTGCATTATAGGGAATGTGGTTTTGATTCTTGAAAAGACAGGCTTAGAGTCAAATCTTCTATAATCCTCATACCACGTAATTTCTTTCAATATTTTTTCCAATTTTACTGAGAAGTAATTGACTTAATTTTGTATAAGTTTAAGACGTATCAAGTTTAATGATTTGCTATATGTATATATTGCAATGTGATTACCACAGTAAGTTTAGATAATATCCATTACCTCGTTGGTTACAAATTTTTATTTCCTTGGGATGAGAACTTTTGGATTTATGCTCTGAGCAACTTTCAAATATACAACACAGTATTGTTAACTTAGTCATCATGTTGTACGTTATGTCCTCAGAACGAACTTATCTTTATTTCAGCATTTTAAACAGATTATTTTGGCATTTAATTCCATATCTCTAAGTAACATGATTATATTGCTATGTCCTGATGATTTGGCTCAGGCCTTCTCTCGGTTTCCTGGAATGCAAGAAGATTTAGTTGTTTTACCCCTTGCCTGCCATATGCTTATCTTCTGATTTTTAAGTGGTTTTGACAGCAGTCATGTATCCTGCTTGCCACTTAAATAATCATTTATCATCTGTGTGTTTCAGTTTTCTCATCTGTAAAATGAGTATATAAATAGTACCTACCTCATAGGGTTGTTAAGAATTCACATCTGTAAAGTAATTAGAATAGTGACACATAGTAGGCATTACGTGTCTTACCTATTATATTATATTGGGATTACTTTTTCTTTCCCGTGCAGATCTTTTACTTAGCTCTCTGTGTACTTATTTTTAATTTACTCCAACCCTTCCTTTGGTTTTGTAAATCTCTTTTTAGTATATTTAAAAATACTTGGTATTCTCTCAGTTTCCATGTTTCTGTAAGAATCCTCTTTCAGGTCTTCTGACCTTTTCATCCTGGAAAGGATGGTGGGTCTCTATCTCTCCTGTATAGTTTTTTTTTTTTGGGGGGGGGGCGTCGGTGGGTATTTATCTCACATCATTCCGGGGTGTGCTTGTACTTTCTCTTGTGTAGTATTTCCTGATTCCTGCATCCTGCTAAAATACTTGTGGCAGATTTTTTGAAAAACAGCATTTTGAGAAAACTTTCTTTTCTAAGGTTATAAAGCATGTATTTCTAATTTAAAACCACATATGGGTGACAATTTTTTAATGACCTTTAGTTGGAAGTAATTTTGATATTTATAGTTACAGAAATCAGTAATGGTGAAAGCTATTGAATAATGATTTTACATGGAATACCTTAGTTTGGACTCAAAATAGGTACTTTCAAATGCAGTAAACTGTCAGTCAGTAATGCTTTTTATATGTTGAACACTCACTTAATAGTAATTGATTGATTTTGGCAACTCTTAATCCTTCTATTTGATGAAGGTTTTACAGTAGAAACAACCAAGTCTTTTTTTTTTTTTTAATTTTTAATTTATTTGACAGAGATAGAGACAGCCAGCGAGAGAGGGAACACAGCAGGGGGAGTGGGAGAGGAAGAAGCAGACTTATAGCAGAGGAGCCTGATGTGGGGCTCGATCCCAGAACGCCGGGATCATGCCCTGAGCCGAAGGCAGACGCTTAACCACTGTGCCACCCAGGCGCCCCGAAACAACCAAGTCTTATAGTTAAAAAACCTCAGTATGACATTATAGTTGCTAGTTTTAGTATTTCTGGAACTTACAAAACAGGCCTGTATCTTCTTGAAAGGACATTTTCCTGAACTTTCTAATGTTACTCTGTTCCTTTGTTTTCCTTATGTCTAGTAGGTCTTCTAGAGTAAGCAGTTTTTTTGTTTTTTGTCCTCTCTATTTCAAAATGAAGAAGAAAGCACTTGCTTATAGCCTAACAGAAGGGGTTAAGAAACTATATTGTATAATGTTCTGCCTATGTTTGCTCATTTTTATTATTTAGAGGTAGCATTTTACCAACAGAAAGGATTAGTAATGTAGTGGAGTGACTTACAGCATTTAATAACTTTTCACTAGTACAACTTAAAAGTTCTCGAGTTCATTCTGTTCATGTAAAGTCCTTTCTGGGAGCTGCTGATGCATCAGGATGGTTAACTTCTGTTCATTGTTGTTGAGATGCTGAGTATTTTTCTGTGTATATGTTTTAATTCCATGAAAATCTTTGAAATATTTTATTACCATATCCTTTTTTGTTGTTGTTGTTAAAAGAAAGGTAATACGTGTTAGTTGCAGAGAATTTAAAGTGAGAGGTGCCTTCCCCCAAATTTCTCTCTTACCCCTTAGGAGTAATCTCTGTGAACAGGTTGCTGTGTATCCCAAGAAGTTCTCAAGGTACGTAATACATCTCTTAGTGAGCATCTTTATTCAGAATTCAATAAGAAACATCCTGTTTTCCTGTCTGTGCTTGATAACGTGGGTTACTATAGTTTCTAATAAAGCAATAATTACTTTTGGTAAGAGAATTAGCATACTTACAATAATATAAGCTCCCTGGATGAGAACGTTTAACGTTGTAAAATGTTTTTAAATGGTAATGTGATTCTGCTTGGGACCAGTCTCATATTTTTCCCTTTGATTTTGTCCTTTTGCCAGTTCTTGGTGTATGCTGAGAAATTCTTAATATTTTTCATATTTATATTTTTAAAAATCTTAAGCTAAAATTTTTTATTTAGGCTTTTCTCTAAAATCTGTCCTCCTTTACGTCGATCTCATCTGCTTCTTCCTCTCTCTCCTCTGTGCTGCTAGATTGTTTTTGTTTCTCTTTACATTTACTGATTTATTATACGGCATACAACTCAAGGACAGCCAAATGGAAAAGATACACAGGGCACGGTATAGCGGTGGAGAGCAGTGGTGCAGACGAGTATCTTACCCCCCCTTATCTCCTTTACCTAGCTGTCACTTCCTCTGAGCCCTGCCCTCATGAGCCTTGCAGCTGTATAGAGAGTGGACTTTGAACCAGAAAGCCCTATATTTATATTCCAGCTCTGCCACTCAGTAGCTGTTTGAACTGGCTATGGAGTATTATTTCCTACTTTAGTTTGTAGGAAGGGTTTAAATAACTTCCCCGTCTATAAAATGGAGAAGTTAATATCCAGTTCATAGGATTAGTGTGATGTCTGAATGAGATAATGCATCTTAGGTGGCTGACAACAAATGGTGGTTCCCATTAATAAATGTTGAATGGAGGCTCCACAGGCTTTTATCTATAATGGAAGGTGATGTCCTGCTAACCCAGCTTGATGGGAACCTTCCTCTGTAGATATTTGCCACCTGGGCCTTTTTATTCATTAAGAAAATGGCAGGGCTATTTATATTTTTGAGACAAATTCTCTCTTGGCCAATAATAATAAGGATCGGCAGTAATAGTGAAATGGCAGGTAGACAGGAAAGGGAAGAAGGGGGGCAGCAAGGAAGCCCTGAATTAAAATATCCAGCAATACATGGTGAGAGATGTAAAATGCCTACACTTTGCAAAACAAATATTTTCAAGTTGTATTGTGTAGTATAAAAAAGAATAATCCACTGTAGTCAACTACTTTATTTCAAGGAGGTAGAAATCATGAAATAATAGGAAAAGCTATTAATATAATAATACATTAAACCACTATGTCAAATACAAAAAAAATTGGTTCTGTAGATGCTTAAGATGCATTTGATGAGATTCACCGTCAGGCCTTATTAATTATTTTTAGAGTAGCAGTAGGAAAAATTATTCCCTTAACAAGAGAAAAAGTGTAAGATTCCTCCAATTCTAGTCTTCTTTTTCAAAATTGAGCAGTTCTGCTTTGTTTGCCTTTTTATATAAATTTTAGTCATACTTTTTATATCTAAAAAAAAATCCCCATTGGAATTGCTTACAACTTATAAATGAATTTGGGGAGAATTGACATCTTTCCAATGTTTAGCTTTCCACTCCATGCACACAAGACCTCTCTCTATTTATTTAGATCTTACTTGATTTATCATTGTTTCTTAGTCTTCAGCATATAGCTGCTGTACGTGTTTTGTTATATTTATACTCTTTACTTAATTTGGGGAGGAGTGATTGTAAATGTTATTGCCTTTGTGTCATGTTCCAATTATATATTGCCAGTATCTAGAAATACAGTGGGCTTTTGTGTGTTGACCTTGTATTTGTGACTCTGCTAACCTGATATTTTAGTTCTGGGAGTTTTTTTCCTTTGTATTTTTATATAGATACTTATGTCATCTTTGAATGGGGACAGTTTTATTTCTTTTTTTCTTGTCTGTATGCCGTTTAGATTTATTTTTCTTGCCTTGTTGAATTCTAAGACTTCCAGCGTGGTGTTGAATTAGGAATGTTGAGAGTGGACCTCATTGTCTGGTTTCTGATCTTAGGGAGAAAGTGTTGTGTCTTTCACAATTAAATGTGACATCTGTAGACTTCTGGTAGATGATTTTTTTTTTAAAGATTTTTCATTTATTTGGGGGGGAAAGAGAGCAGAGAGAGAGCGAGAACACAAGTGGGGGATGAAGGGTAGAGGGAGGGAGAAGCAGACTCTTCGCTGAGCAGGGAGCCCAATATGGGACTCAATCTCAGGACCCTGGGATCATGACCTGAGCCAAAGACAGACGCTTAACCGACTGAGCCACCCAGGCGCCCCGGTAGATAATTTTTATCAAGTTGAGGAAATGCTCTCCTAGTTCACTCAGAGTTTTATTATGAATGGATGTTAATTTTTGTTTCCAACTGTACTGCGGATTTTTCTCTTCTTTCACTTTTGTCCTTTTTCATGTATTTTGGAGCTCTGTTCGACATGTACAATTTAGACTGTGATATATCATCTTAGTTGACCTGTTTTTTTTTTTTTATCATTATGTAAGTTCCCTCTTTACTGTCAGTAATTCGTTATTGTCACATTGGTCCCTGAGGCTCTGTTCATTAAAAATAAATCTTTTCCGTGTTCGAATGGGATAATTTCTTTTGATCTTTTAGTTCACCGGCTCTTTCCTCTGTCATCTCCATTATGCTCTTGGATCCACCCAAGTTTTTTATTTTGGCTGCTGTATTTTTCAGTTGTAAAATTTCCATGTGGTTTTTCTTTATGTCTATTTTCCGTTGCAAAGATTTTCTCTTTTTCCACTGGTATTAAGAATGTCCTTATTGCTTGTTCGGTGTTTTAATGATACCTGCTTCTAAGTCTTTGTCAGTTAATGGCAACATTCATGTCGTCTTAGTATTGCTGTCTGTTGACTCACTTCCCTTGTGAGTTGAAATTTTTATGGTTCTTTGTATGTCAAATAATTTTAGATTGTATCCTGGAGATTTTGAATATTATGAGCTCTTGAGGCTTGTTTAAATCCTATGGAGAATGTTGATATTAGGCTGCAAATTCTAACCTGCTTTCTGACCCTGTGTTTGGTCTGAGACCTGGATGATGGACTTTGGATTAGTTCTGTTCTCACAAGCATCGGTGTATTGTATTGTGAACAACTCTGTGGGGTCCCTTTCTGGAGCTCCCTCCTGGGAGTTGCTGGTTTCTCGGGAATTCTCTGTTTTGGTTCTCTGGCCAAAAAGCTTTGGTTTTGTTACCTGCTTTTCTGCACACTTCATGACTGTGCCTGTATCTGGGGCCAAATGACAGGAGGGCAGAGAGAAGAAAGTGGGGTTTGGTCCAACCCTCTGTGGACTACAGCTTCACTGCCCAGAGAAGGAAAATGCCTCTTCCTCAGAATTTTGGCTCCTACAAGCTCATATTGTAGGTGGCCCCTTCGGGATCACTTGGGGCCTGGGGCGTGACAGGATAGAAGAGAGAGGAGAAGGTGGTGTCTGTGCCCTTTGAGCATTGGGAATTCCCTCTTCTGTTCCTTGAGCCAGTATTAGAGGATTTCTCTTGGAGCACTGTGTGTTCGTGCCAGGTGGTCACTTCTCTGGTGCCCCTGAAGATATGCGGGGTCGGGTGGGATGGCGAACTCATCACCAGCTCAGTGGAACTTCAGATTTCGGTCTTCCCTAATCTACCTGCTACTGTCTGCTTTTCAGAGTCGTCAAATAACTGCTCTAAGCATTCTGTTCACGTTTTGTAGTTGGGCTAAATCTGTGACTTTTGTCTCCTTTGCAGTATGGCTACTGGTGTCACCGATCAATGTTGTATTTTTTATATATATTTTAAAAAAGGCCTGGCTTTCTAAGGGTTGCCGCTATGTCTGCAAAGCTTAGTATTCTGCCAGAGATTGGTCCCTGCTTGTCCTCCGACACCGTGAACCAGTAGGCTTTGTTCTCTCTGAAGGTCTGTGTGGTGGGAGCACGTTCAAACTTGGGGTTACATACCCTTCCCCACTGTGCAGCTTCCGTGGGCAGTAATGATGCTAGTAAGATACAAAGCTCGCAGTAATGACTAACTGCCTCGTTGCCATCCGTTTTCATAAGCCGAGAATTTGGGCCGGGGTTGACACTTGTTCAGGATAGATATTTAGGTACATCATCTTTTCAAGTTTAAAATTTAAATTGCTTCAAAAAATAATAAAATTGATGATAATTAGAATTGAGCACTTACTGGCCACACATTGTACACAGTTGCTTTCCCTACGTAACAGTTGAGGAATGCAGAACTTGAGTGATGCCGAGTGTCGAGTGTTGTGACGCTAGTACGGGACCGAGCTAGGGTGTGAGTCTGTCTGCCTTCAGAGTCCCTGAGTTTTAGCCCCTGGCCATTTTTGAAAAGGAATGTTTTAGAAAACCTTGTGGGTTTTGAGTTGTCCCTACTTATAAACCCTTTAGGAATTATGAATTATCCTTAGTAATAAGTAGGCAACGTGTTTTTAAAAAGTATTTGTGTTTTAGTATTAAAAAATTAGATGAATATGCTAAATTTTTGGTAACATTTAAAATGCTTCTTTAAAGAAATGGTTTCTTCCCCTCCCTTTCTTGTTTAAATTGGTATGTATCCCTGCCCCCATTTAAATTGGTATGTAAACTTCTGTGTTCTCTAAATGAATCAGTTGGGATAGAGATTTTTTTAACTTAAGAAAATGTGTGTCAGCTTCTGTGAGGGTAAAAAAAGATGCTGGGTGATGCAGAAGTGTTTTGTTCACATAACCTATTTAGAAAAGTTTTATAAATAGGTTGTATCAGAGTGCCAACGATATAAAGGCAGATCTTTTTTTTTTTTTTTTTTTTTAAGTAAGCTCTACGCCCAACGTGGGGCTTGAACTCATGTCTCCAAGATCAAGAGTTGCATGTTTTACCGACTGAGCTAGATAGGTACCGCTAAAGGCAGATCTTATTTTGCAGTTTTGATATGCATGAATTTAGTTGCCATAGTTAGTTAAGCGAAACCAGTCTCCCAACGACACAGAGTCATTACATGAAGTACACACTTCACGGCTAGCGCTCCAGTCCTAGGATCACTGTGTAAATCACAGGTGTTCACCTTGATCAGTGACCCGTCGTTCCCTTCTCTTAGAACCTGTCAGCGATTGGCCGTTGTGCATCTCTCACTTGTTTCTTATCCAACAGCAAAGTCTGTAGTTGTGTTGCTTTCTTGTTTTCTGATGATGACTTCTGTGATATTTTACAAAAATGGATAATCGAAACAAGGAATTGGCCAACAAAGATGAAAGTGCAGCAAAGAAATGGTAAATGATAATGCTGGAAGTGAAATCCAAATCCAATGTAAAGGGAGTTGTAGAAGAAATAGCTGGCCGCGGGAATGTTGGCGTTACTCACCATTCTAGAAACTCTCGATGTGCAGCCAGAGCGACTCTGTGAGGCCAACTTGTTGGCATAAATGAGGAACATGGTTGTGATGACAAGAACGGCAGAGACATAGGGGAAACGATACCAAAAAAAACTTTCACGGAACTCTCAGAGGTGTTGAAAGGGCAAAGGATAAAACTTGGAAGCTGTTCCATACCTGGAAAGGAGTAGGACAGTTTGGCAAGCATAAACACGGTGCTCACTCTGTTTCATGCGTTATACAATGGCAAGAAGGCAAACATTCAAGCTGGGCTTGTAAGTTTTTAAGTAAAGAAATAAAATGCTCTAATTCTGTGGTACAGTGTCCTAAATGTGAGTTTTACTCCCCCCACCCCGTTCTCTGTGTATTTATAACTGACGGTGAAAGAGTTTTTAAAATTTTAAAGGTCATGGAACAATTGTAATTTCCCATTGATTACAAAGATCGCTTTGCACAGTTATAGCTTGCATGGTCGTTTTTATGGTTCTGCACTACTGTGCAAAGCAAGGACTGCCTGTATTAAAAATGAGTTCTTGGGGTGCCTGGGTGGCTCGGTGGGTAAAGTGTCTGGCTCTTGGTTTCGGTTCGGGTTGTGATCTTGGGGTCCTGGGGTCGAGCCCCACGTGGGGCTTAGTGCTCAGCGTGGAGTCTGCTATCCCTTTCCCCCTGCTCTTTCTCTCTCTTGAATAGATAAATAAAATCTTAAAAAAAAAAACCCCACCCAGTTCTTCAAGACCATTCTTTAGATTATTATTTAGAAAAAGGAATTTTAATTTTGGGTTTATGGATTAAGATCAGGGATGCCATGAACTCAAGTCTTTATCAGGTTGTTCCTTGGTTTAAAACTTTGTTGTTAACTAGAGTAGACCGGAATCCTTAACCTAATCTGACCCCTGCCTGTATCTAAGATAGATTCCTCCTTCCCTCCCTCCTTTCCTCTCTTCTTTCTTTCTTTCTCTCTCTCTCTCTCTCTCTCTGGATATGGAGGTTTAATTACATGAATATTTCATAAATGAAATACAGACTTTAGAGGATAATTTTATCCTGTTATTCTTGAGGCTTTAGCAATCTTTAGAGCAGCAAAATGGGCGCTGTCTCTTTGAAGGGAAACAAATGTCCAAGACACAGTTAGAGAGAATGAAGGTGAGGAGAGAATGAAGGTGAAGTCCCTGGGATTTTTCTCTTATTATGAAAGTGATCAGTACCCACCCTGTTGTCCCCAAATATTTTTCTTCCCTCAAGTTCCTAGCTGTATCTTTAGCGCTTGTCCTCTACCTTTTTTCATAGCACTATGTAATTTTACTTTTTAGCCCTTATGACTTAAACTATGTAATCGTGTAATTAGCCATGTAATATTTGTCTAGAACAGGCCTATATTGTTCACTGCTGAATGCCCAGAACCTTGCAAGTGCTTTGGGCGTAATGTGTACCTCTTTATGAATGAATGAATTAGTAGAATTGTGTGCACAAGTTTATATGTGCATGGATGTTTTTTTTTTTTTTTGTTTCTGTGGCGGCAAATGATTGCTTTCTCGATTCTCAAAGGATTTAGTGTTCTAAAAAAAAGTTAAGTATCACATTATAGGAATTGATACAATGAAATGGATACTCTACCTAGATGGTATCATTAAATACTAAAGATGTTTACTTTTCTGGTTTTTTTAAAGTTTTTATTTAAATTCTAGTTGGTTAACATATAGTGTAATTACTTTTCAATTTTAAACTATATTTGAGTATCTGGATATATAAGATGTATATGGCAGTGAGCAAGCATTTTAAATTGTCTGTAGAACATAAAATTCATTTAAAAAAAGTTATATAATAGCATTTTAAAAATCTCTATCATTTTTTATGTAACTTTTATGACAACACAGTAGAGGTACTGTTGAGTGGGAGACTACGTGATTTCATGTTCTATAAAATTGTAAATTTCTTCTAGCTTTAAAATTTTGTTTTCTTTTTAAAATTACCTATTGATTTTTTTAGATGCTAATTCATTCATATTTTAAACTTATTCAAAAATTTTTTTTAGTAGTGGATATATAAATATATAATACATGTTTTAAAATATTTTATATCGAGGGGCGCCTGGGTGACTCAGTTGGTTAAGTGTCTGACTTCTGCTCAGGTCATGATTTCAGGGTCTTGGGATCAAGCCCCACATGGGCTCCACACTGAGTGGGGTGTCTGGTTGTCTCTCTGCCCCTTCCCCCACTCATGCTGCCTCTCTCTCTCTGTCTCTCAAATAAATAAATCTTAAAAAATGTGTTTTATATCGAAACAACTCACAATAAAGTAACTTAAATCTTTTTTGATTGGGTTTATGTTTACTGTCTCAATGTCATGGAGGCAAAATGTCCATAATTAAAAATAAATTTTCGTAACTTTTTAGTTGGTTATTCAAATTATTTCACATACCTAGTCAAATGTTTCTAACTTACAAATCCCCTCATCCCTTTCCTATTTCCTATTTTCTTTTCTTTTCTCTTTTCTTCTCTTTTTTCTTTTTCTTTTTCTTCTCTTTTTTAAGTAATTTCTGTACCCTGTGTGGAGCTCAAACTCACAACCCCAAGATCAAGAATTGCATGCTCCTCCAACTGAGCCTGTCAGGTGTCCCTATTTCCCATTCTTTTAACAGTTTCTTTTAGTCAGTTGCTGATTCGTCCCCAGACTCTTCCACAATTGCATAGAATTCCTCTCAGTACTTTTAAATACGTTTGGCATTTAGTCAGTTTTACCTGAGAACACTGGCAGCCTCCAGCCGGAACTTCTTGCTCTCTGCATTTGCTTCAGAACAATCATCCTTACATCCCTCTTCAAGCATCATCCTTTACTTCTCTTTTGTCTGTAGCATAGCTTCCTCTCTCTGGGTTAATCCGCATGTTTTATGTAATTCTGAGAAAGATTGCACGGGAGGTAAAATTTTGAGACTCTGAAAATATCTTGCTCTACCCTGACACTTGATTTTCTGTTTGGCTGGGTTTGGAATCTAGTTTGGAAATTGTTTTCTCAGAATTTCTATATTATTGCTCCATTTTCTTTTAGCTTTCAGTGTTGTTGAAAGTCTGTTACCATGGGATTCATAATCTTTTACATATTTTTGCCCTTCCCCAATTCTCTGGAAGCTTATTAGATCTTCTCTTACCTCATATTGTATGCCTTGGGCAAGTTGAGTTGTATCCTTTGGGGGTCTTTTCAGTCTGGAAACTTCTGTCTTTCAGTTATGGAAAACTTTATATCTTTAACTCTCTCTTTTCTTTTTGAAACTTTTGTTATTCAGGTATTAGACTTTTTGGTTTCTTTTTTTATTCCCTGAGATTTTTTTTTTTAATTTATAAATAATCTCTGCACCTAATGTGGGTCTCGAACTTAAACCCTGAGATCAAGAGTCCCATGCTCTACTGACCGAGCCAGCCAGGTGCCCCAGACTTGTTGGTTTCAAATCCTTTTTTTTTCAAAAATACCATCTCTTTATTTTCAACTTTTTGTCATTTTGCTCTACTTTGGGGGAAAGATTAACTTTGAGATAATCAGTTCTACTGTCACAGGTTTTTAAGAAATTGTAATCTCTTCTGTAATTACTTAAAAGATAGAATCCTGGGCTTGTGGAGCTGAAGAGAATCTAAAAGTCATCTTTTGATATCCCTGTTCTGTCCAGAAGTTTCTTCTCTGTTGTTCTTGACATTATTTTCATCTCATTTTTTGGTGGTCTTCTGCCTTTTTACATCCTAATTTTAGTGGTGGCTGGAAAAGGGAGAGCCAGGTTGAGGGTACAAACTGTGGTGCTTACCTGACAAGTGGAGTACCTTCGGATTTTGGAGAAGAGGGTGTATGTGATGGGCAAATATCTGTCCTTAATTTTTTTCAGGGAAGACCATTTATTACATTGCTACAATCCTGGCTGTATCAGTACCTGGGAGACATGTAAGCTGCTTGAGCCATACGTCGTTCTCATTGGGCAGACGTTTGGTTGATTTATTCTAAGCTGTCCTACTGAAAATGAATTTAAAATTGTACCAAGTGTACTTAGTATGCAGATGGTTTGCCTGGTATTAAGGAAACATTGGAGTCGAGGCCTCGAACTGAAGAACGGCATTGGTTCACCAAGCATGCAGCCCTGGTGGGATTTTGCCTCTGGGCCGGGCTGCCTCTTAGACTGGAGTTCTAGGACCCCCCCTGCACGCTCCTCTCCACTCCCTTCTTCCCCATCCCTGAACTTTTCCTTGCTGACAGCCTTACTGCCACAAATGTCTCCGGTATCAGGTAGGCTGGAAGAAGGAAAAACAAGTGAAACACCAATCTGTCTCATCACTTTTGCCAATCTTATCCATGATGATGAATAGTTTGGAAAGGGGAGGAAGAGAAGCAGTTGAAATTGCTGACTGAAGTTAAGTTTCTTAAAATAAGTCATGTGCCTTTGCTGATCCCATTTAAAAAGTGCTGTGCCTAATTGGGAGTTGACCCCATGAATAAGTACATGTAAGCAGAAAAAGCTTCAAGAAGACTGTAATTAGTCTTTCGACCTCAGTGCCCTAATTGGATTCATTCTTTTGGTGTGTGCCCTGGTGTCTTGTTATTTACTGCGTTAGTTTCCTGTGGCTGTTGTAACAAATTGCCACATGCAGAGTGGCATAAAACAACAGCAATGTATTCTTTCACAGTTGGGGAGGTCAGAAGTCCAAAATCAGTTTCACTGAGCCTAAATCAAGGTGATGACAGGGCGGTGCTCCCTCCAGAGGCTCTACCACATTACTCCAGTCTCTACCCTTCTGGCCACATTACCCCCTTTTCTGTGTGTGTGTGAGCCTCCCTCTGCCTCCCTGTTTATAATAAGGACACTCATGATGATGGCATTTAGGGCCTACCAGGATAATCTCCCTATCGCAAGACCCTTAATTAAATCACATATGCGAAAATACCCTTTTTCAAAATAAGGTGACATTTACGGGTTCCAGGGATTAGAACCTGGTGTCTTTGGGTGACCATTATTCAATCTGATCTAGTTGTTATGGCCGCCTTCATCCAGTGCCCCCTTCCTCCACCCCCACCCCCTGCCTTTTAGTCTGTTATCAAACAGGTGAGTGATTTGTTTATGCCACTGTTCTTCGAGTTTTTGTTTCTCATAATCCAGTGCAATTTCTAACCAATACATCTTCCAAAACTAAGGGTGTCGAGTTATTTTAATGATGAAGAGCCTGGAGGTGGGTATTTTGAGACTGGAACAGCAGCTTCACAAAGTCATCAGGGACCCAGGCTTCTTGGGGTGCACTCATTGCTTTGTGAATACCAGACTGCCACTTCACCTCAGCTAGCGTCTCTGGGTTTGAAGCAGGGAAAGGGCAAAGAGGAGACAATAGGTGCCTGTTTTCTAAGAAGCTTTCTAGAGGCACCACCCAACAACTGGGCTCAGATGTTGGCCAGACTAGGTCATGAGACCGCTTGTATCATCGAGGAAGCTGTGGATGTTTTTCGCGGGGTCCGTTACAACTCTGTTATAGCAGGGTTCTGTTGGTGTCAGGGAGAGGGGAGAATGGCTGTGGACTAGGCAGCCTGCAGTTGGTCCTGGAAGGTGATGGAAACAGTTTACATTTCCATCTACAACCAGAAGAAGGCTTTGTGTATATGATCACATTAATTTTCACTCATTCTCTAATAAATACACTGAGAAAACCTGTTTGATGCCAGGCATGGTGATAAGCTTTGGAATGTCAGGGACTCCCATATTTTGATACTTGCTATGTGCTAGACACTTTAACTACTTTCCCATGAGTTATTTACATGATCTCCTTTAATCTGCTATATTATCTTCGCCTAGAGATATCAGCCCCACTTTATAGGTGAGGCAGTTGAGGATCGATGAAAATGGTTAGAAGTTATCATTTCCTAGATTTAAAGATAAAATTTTATTTATTTTTTCAGATTTATTTATTTTGAGAGAGCTCAAGAGAGCGAGCACGAGTGGGAGGAGAGGCAGAGGGAAAGAGAGCATCTTAAGCAGGCTCCACGCCCAGTGGAGCTCCACATCCCATGACCCTGAGATCATGACCTGAGCTGAAATCAAGAGTTGGGTGCTCATCTAACTGAGCCACCCAGGCGCCCCTTAAAGATAAAATTTTAGAGCTTATAATGGTAGAGCTTAATTGCACACATCTTTTCTAGTTCTGAGTTTGGTGCAAAGTTGATGCTTTGAGTTGAGTACAAACTCTCCACACACACCCACACCTGCCCATCCACACACTACAGCAGTGAGAAAGCCTGACCTTAGTCAGGTGATCCTGGATTTGAGTTCTCGTTCTGCCTGGTGTGATTCTGTTATGTGACAGACAAATGATTTAGCTCTCTGTGCTGCAGTTTTGTCATGCGTAAAATGGGGATAATGCCATCTGCCTTGCAGGGTTTTTGTGAGGATGAAATGAGATATAGGTGTCTAATGCACATGCTTAGTAAATGGTAACTTATAGTTATTTATTATGGTTGTCTTCAAATTACAGTTTAACACTCACTTTACCTTTCTTTTTTTAGGCTGAATAGGGGTAGTAGTGAAGAAATCACTTATTCCCGTTTCAGTTCTTGGGGATTTTCAATTAATTATAATACCACTTATGGCAGAATCATAGATAAATTTTTTTTTTTTGCCAGTTTTCTATAACTTCAGTGTGGAGAAGAACTGATCTTTTTGCCAGTTGTGTGTGTTTTTGCAGTTTGACAGCAGAGAGGGATAACTATTTCCCCTCCTGTATTAGTTTTCTATAGCTGTCCTACCAAATCACCACACACTTGGTAGCTTAAGACAACACAAATTTATTTTCTCACATTTCAGTAGGTCAGAAATCGGACATAGGTCTCAGGGCTAACGTCAGGTGTTGGCAGGTTGGCTTTCCTTTCTGGAGGCTTTGGGAACTATTACTTGCCGATTGTAGTTTCTGGAGGCTAGTGTCTCGACTTGTGGCGCCTTCTTCCATCTTCAATCCTAGTAATGTAACTTCTCTCCGAACCTGCCTCCATTATTCTTTCTCTGATGACTCCTGCCTCCCTCTTCCACCTTTTAAGGATCCTGTGATTATATCGGGCCCAACTGGATAAAACAGATAATCTCCTCATCTTAAGGTCAGCTGATTAGCAACTTTAATTCCCCTTTGCCTTAGTTGTAACCCAGCACATTCACAGGTTTCAAGGATTAGGACATGGCCATCCTTGGGGGTGTCATTATTCTGCCAACCACATCACCCATCCTCTCCAAAAGACTGAGCTTAGTTTTAGCTTCAAAAATGAAAAAAAATGTTGACTGTTGAGGATACCACCTTTTTATACATTTGAAGTCTTGAGGTTTAACATTGCAGTGGGAGGTAATAGGTATGACTGGGTTTTCTTTTTTTTTTTTTTTTTTTTTTTTTAAAGATTTTATTTATTTATTTGACAGAGATGGAGACAGCCAGCGAGAGAGGGAACACAAGCAGGGGGAGTGGGAGAGGAAGAAGCAGGCTCCCAGCAGAGGAGCCTGATGTGGGGCTCGATCCCGTAACGCCGGGATCACGCCCTGAGCCGAAGGCAGGCGCCCAACCGCTGCGCCACCCAGGCGCCCCATGACTGGGTTTTCTTAACCTAACAGTTGGCAGGCTGTGGAGGATACGAGGAGAGGAAAGGGGAAGTTGTGAAGATTCTGGCCTTGGAGGGAGAAACTAACCCCTCAGAGCCCTTGGACAAACCTTGGGGGAGAGTAACTTTAGCATCACTGGTGTAATGTGGTTTGATTACTACATAGTTCTAGGGGTGCTTTCTATTTTTTTCTTATCCCTTACTCTTTTATATTTGCAAAGTCAAAACATTTGTAGGAGTTTGTGAATTTTCTTAGTATTGAAAATGATTTGTTTGAATAATTTAAAATTCTTTGAAGGAAATACTATAAAAATGAAAGCATAAATAAGATCTATGTCTGGTTGAATTCATTTTTCTAATTTATTACTTGAGTTCATTTTCCCAATACAGTACTTCTACTGGCATCTGAAATATGTCACGTGAACTTTTTTCCTAAGTGAAAAGTCGAGTCTTCGTGGTCATTGATCCATTCTGATCAATCAGCAAGTACTCACTGAAACTCCACTGCGTGCTAGCTACTGTTGGCCCTGGGGATGTGGGGGTAAACTTGACATCCTCTCTTCCCTCACGGAGCTTACAGTGTAGGACTGTCAGCATGGAGAAAACAAAGAGGGTATAACTAATCAGGAATCAGACTACTGTAAATAATGGAAAAATCTGCAAATTTTTCCTTGTTTTTTTTCCCTAGTGTATGATTGATTAATTGGGTCATGGTTCTTTTCAAACACTTCAAAACAATTTGGTGACCTAAAATTGAAATACGACTAATATTTATAATATATGTTGTTTCTTATTTATTTGAAGTACTCTCAAGTTTAGGTTGTTTTTTGAGGTGAATTTTTAAATAGGTATCATCATTTCTTAAGCTTTCCCGAATACCAAATGTAGTAAAGTCACAGATTTTGACTGGTGCAAACAAAGTTTCCAGTGTCTATTTCTTACATACAGTATTCCTTAAAATGTCTCTGATGAAGAAAGTCCTGACACTAATTTTCACGTTTGCTCTTTTAGGAATGTTTTAAAGGAAGTTGGGCAACTCACAAGTTATTGCATAAGAAAGCAAGTAAGTAAAATCACATATTTCTATACCATTTGTCTTAGAAGTGACTTATGCAGAAGACTAGAAGTCTTCCAGTTTTGAAAGTGTGTATTTGAATTTCTGAAAATGTAATCCCAAGAGCTAGAATTAGCACATACTTGAAAATTTTTATTCTTTGTGGTTTGTAATCGTGGAAATAACATGTGGCTGAGTAGTCTCTTTGTTAATCTTGTATGTGACATAGAAACATGAGATGGTGGTTAGGATAGATGGATCTTTCTGGAGCAGTACCTGAGAATGTCCTAATTTTCTGGCATCCACTTTCCTTTGCTAGAAGTGTTTGCGTGTTGTGGGCAGGGACACATGAGCTGTCTGGTTTCTAAATTTAGCTGGATCTCTTGTTTTTGTTTTGTTTTCAAAATTTTATTACTTTATGTTTTTGGTGTTTTAATATTATTATTTGCAGCTGGATGTTCAGTTTTTCTTTTTTAGAGTTACTTTCTGACGGGGCGCCTGGGAGGCTCAGTCGTTAAGCGTCTGCCTTCGGCTCAGGGCATGATCCTGGTGTTCTGGGATTGAGCCCCACATCAGGCTCCGCTGCTGGGAGCCTGCTTCTTCCTCTCCCACTCCCCCTGCTTGTATTCCCTCTCTCGCTGGCTGTCTCTCTCTCTGTCAAATAAATAAATAAATAAAATCTTAAAAAAAAAATAAAGTTACTTTCTGAGATACCACAAAGTGAAACTCTTAGCTACTTCTTAGCTATTGCTCTCAGCCACGTGGATCTATCACCAATTCACATGATTTTCCTGCTTTGGCTACTCACTCATTCTGTGAATTCATTTCATTAGTGGGCTGCCTTAAGGGCTTAAGACAGTTCGTCTGCAGTTACCTAAAAACTGACAAGGGCTTTCTGGTCTTAAAACATTGTCATCCTGATGGATGAAGGCTTGGCAGACAACACATAGTTCTTGGTATAAAGTTTCTCTTTCAGCCTACTGATCTTGGTGTTTTATATTCATCTAATTGTATATTTTTTAGGAATTTGCTGGTTTAATAAACATAGGTAGATTATTTTATATCTATCTATCTATCTTAAACTCTCATTGAGGTCAGTTTAACCAGCATTTGAAGGAAAGGGAAATAAAAATGTAGAAAGACAATTCCTGTGGTTCTGTAAAGTGAAGTGTACACTGAATGGAAATGCTAGGTTATTGTGGGAGGAAATGTGGTTAGAGAGGAGGAAGAAGGATCAAGAATAGATGAGAGTTTAACAAAGCATAAATAACAGGATTTGTTACTTCAAATCAGAGTATAGAGGTTGGCTTAAATAATGCTATTTAACTTTATTCAGTCATACACTAATACTGTATTTCTAATGTGTTAGATATTTTTAGAGCTCTTTGAGCCAGTTATTAACATTTTTATATCCAGGAGGTTAAAGCATAGGGAAGTGAAGGATTGAGGTGAAATAGTATGTTAGTAAAACAGCTTAGAATGGGTCTCTACCCCAGGCGTTTGCTAACTCATTGAAATGTGTGTTTCTTTTGTTTTGTTTTGTTTTGTTTTTTTTTAAAGATTTTATTTATTTGAGAGAGAGAGACAGAGAGAACAAGAATGAATGGGGAAAGGGCCAGAGGGGAGAAGCAGGCTCCTTGCTGGCAGGGAGCCCGATGTGGGGCTGGATCCCAGGATGCTGGGATCATGACCTGAGCTGAAGGCAGACACTTAACTGACTGAGCCACCCAAGGTGCCCCAAGTGTGTGTGTTTCTTTAATACTGGATTCCTACAGGAAATTAAGGGCCATTATCACCTATACTCCAAGAGAATTAAACAGCTGATGTCCCCTAAGTAAAAAGATCATAATTATTACTGCCTTAGACTGAAACTATTTGCATTTTATTCATTGCTCTAGTGTTTACTATGGTGCCATCTTTTAGATGGTGCCCTCTTGGATCTTTGGGGATAGTTTTCTTTTTGAGTGAGCACTGTTCTTGATCCCTTTGGGCTGTGTTGGATAGAGACAGCCCCTCAGCTGGCCAGCCCTGTATCTTTCAGATCCCATTAAGTTGACCCTGACTACACCGATTGGGGAGGACAGTCCTAGAGGAGGGAATGGTGTGAGGAAGATTGGTATCCAGGGCTAAGAGGAGTATCTGGAAAGGGATCAGGGGAAAAGAATGTTGGGCTGGCAAGGAACCAGGGCATATTAGAAGATCACATCTTATTCCAAGAAACAATAGTGAGATAACATATAGCTTGCAGTTCATTTCATGAAGATGATATACACAGCCTTTTTCTTTTTCTTTTTTTTTTTTTTGGTAAAGATTTTATTTATTTGAGAGAGACAGATATAGCGAGGGAGAGCAGAAGCGGGCAGGAGAGGGAGAAGCAGGCTCCCCGCTGAGCAGGGCGCCCGATGTGGGCCTCGATCCCTGGACCCTGGGATCATGACCTGAGCTGTAGGCAGACACTTAAATGACTGAAGCACCCAGGCACCCTCTTTTCTTTTTTTTGGTAACTGTAATGTGTACTGATCTCTAATTAAGGGTGCTTGATCTATATTTATATTGGTGCAGGATATTGGTCTGTCATTTGCTTTTAATATTTTTGCCTAGTTTTGGCATGAGAGTAATCCCGGACTTACGAAATGGGAGATGTTCCCTCCTCTTTTCTTTTCTAGGAGAGATTGTGTAGAATTGGTATTATTTCTTCTGTAAATATTTGGTAGAATTTACCAGTGAAGCCATCTGGACCTGGAGTTGTTTTGATTGCAGAAGCTAATCAGGCCTCAGAAAAATTTCAAGTGTGAGTTAAAGAAATGACTCAAGGGCAGAATTTACTTTTCATGTGTCCTAGTGAAGAAGACTGGTTAGATCGCAAAGCCCTTCAAGGCACATAGTGTTGACGCTCGCTCGGTGCATACTTCCAACGTCGTCAGAATGCGCACAGTACCATTGGCTTTTAGTCTGACCTGTAAAAGTTTGTCAATAATAATACAGTATGTTTTAGATTGTCACTTTTTTTAGTTTATCACTGATAAAATCAGTGTGTTTCCTTGTCGCCTTTGCCTACAGTAAAAGGTAGGAGGAGCACTTTATAAGTATTTTTTGAATAGCCACAAGTATGATATGAAAACTCTATTTAAAAAAAAAACAAAACTTTAAATAATCCTCTTTATTCTACTTCTCTACCCCTCCAAACCTAGCATGCTTGATGTTTGGATTGCAGAGAGAAGGTGTTATGTAATCATTCAGAACTGGTTCCACCAAGCTTTGGGAGCACGGATTATCTTAAAGCCTTACCTCCAAAATGCTGAAATTATAGGTTTGCTGTGAAGATTAAATAAATAAGTCCACATATGTACAATGCCTAGTAAGTGCTCAACAATTGTTTAATAATCATCTCTGGAAGAACTGAGTCAGGATTGTGAGCAGAAAATCCCGTCCCAGGCAAAGCTTAGACGTGTGCAGTACTTCCGTGTCAGCTGACTAGGAGGAGGCCACCTGCGCAGGACCTTTGCAAGAACAAGGCCTGGTTGTGCTGTGCTTTGGGTCACAGCTTGTGCATACCAGATCCTCTTTCCGCTCCCTGCAAGGTACCTGGCTGGCCCTTTTGCGTTGTGATGTTTGAAAGGCAGCTGCAGATACTTATTTACACTGTCCTGTGTGGTCAGTCTTTTGACAAAGACCAATTAGTATAGAATTTTGTTCCTGACCCCCCCAGGGCAGTTCATGCTTACTAGGTATCTGTCAATATGTCCGGCATTAAGAGATCAAATTGATCCTCAAATGTAAACTAACTTACTTTTGGCGTGTAACTTTCCCTAAATAAATTATACCTAGGGAGTAGAAAAGAAATTGCCATAATTCAGTCTTCACTTATTTAGGTAGCTTTGAGTTATATTATTTGTTGGAGGTCTGCTCTTAATTCTCTTTTGAAAATAGATTGTGGAAGGGCCCCAAAGCACATCAGCAGGAAGCTTTTAAAGATTGTACACCTTTTCTTTTCCCTCCACGCTCCCCGGGAGTGTGTCAGACCAAAAAGCCTACATCTTGATTGCTATTCTGTCCTAGGTTTCAGGTGAAAATTATTCTTGAAGTTCCTGTTTTAGACAGAGCACTTGATGCAATTGATAGCTGAAGCAGGCATCCATTTGCCTGCATTTTGAACTGTTTTCTGTAATGTTTGACACAGGGGGTAATGAATGGAGTCCATTTTGTCCTGGAATGCAAAACAGTTTTCCTGTTGACAGTCACGTTCACGGTGGCTTTCTCGAACTCCAGAGGGGAGAAAGATCTAAAATTCAGAAGCATGGTGGAGCTTTTCTTTTCCTTTGCTACTCTTAATTCTTATTTTCTAGTCTTACTCTTTTCTATTCCTTTACTTTATATGTAATATTATAATTGCATTCTCTTCCAAAGTAATGTGACTGGAGTGGCTGTATTTTTGCAGTCTTGTCCGTTGTCCCTCAGCTGCCTTTCAGTCCCAGGTTGACGACGGGCTCTGTGGAGAGGGTACTGCGCTGGGAACCAGTGTTCCTACATGTCTCAGCCACACTGCCTCAGTTTCCTCCTCTGTAAAATGAGGAGTCCGTTAGTGTAGACTGTCTTTTTGTTGTTGTTAACTTTAGTCACCATGCTGTACCTGATATGCCTAGACTTACTGATCTTATCAACTGGAAGTTGACACTTTGGGACCCCCCCCTTCACTCATTTCATCATTCCTCTCTAGCTTAACATTATGTGAGTATCTGTTCTCCCCCATTTTGGATGTTTAGATTGTTTAAAGGGGGGAGTTTTATTTTTCTTGTGCACTTCAGAAATTATTTGAAGTCTGACTTTTATTTTTTTGTTTTATTTTTTTATGTCTGACTTTTAAAAGCTATGATAGCTTAACAGTAAACAGGAGAAGGTCAGTGTGCGTTGGGAGGTGTAGGAGGGATTTGAATTCCTCCTGTGTAAAAGTCTTAGGTTACT
Organism: Ursus americanus; assembly: GCF_024610735.1. Classification (NCBI taxonomy): domain Eukaryota; kingdom Metazoa; phylum Chordata; class Mammalia; order Carnivora; family Ursidae; genus Ursus; species Ursus americanus. Next base: position 5,203,660 of record NC_142134.1, on the reverse strand, counting down.
TTTATTTTGCTTGGTGGATAAGAGATGTAGTCAGGGCGCTGACATCAGACACCATCGAGGGTCTGTTCCATGTGCAAAGAATTCTTAGGTGCATTAACATGTATTAATAACTAGCCTGGTAAGAGTGTGTGTGTTAATTTTTCTACTGAGTTCTCAGTAATTTTCTATTGATCTCCCTCCTCTTATCTTTTTTTTTTTTTTAAAGATTTTATTTATTTATTTGACAGAGAGATAGAGACAGCCAGCGAGAGTGGGAACACAAGCAGGGGGAGTGGGAGAGGGAGAAGCAGACTCCCAGCAGAGGAGCCGAATATGGGGCTCAATCCCAGGACTCTGGGATCACGCCCTGAGCCGAAGGCAGACGCTTAACAACAGAACGACCGAGCCACCCAGGCGCCCCACCCTCCTCTTATCTTTGACTTTCCTACTTCTGTTACTCCCTTTCTGAAAAAAGGCATATGATGACTATAGGATTTTCAAAGCATTCTGAAATACTGGTCTGAAAGCTATTCGTCAGCTAAGTGGGAAATTTTTGTTTTTTACTTTAAATTTGCTGTGGAATTATTTAGAATCTGTTCTTTCAGTAAGAGCACAGAATACATTTATAACATCTGTTCTCAGCTGGAAAGTTTTGCCTAGGTTTAGATTTTATATTTCAAAAAATGGGCTTCCTGTAAGTTGACATTGTAGAGAGAATACATTTAGCATTTTCTTGGGAAAGGAGTTCTGTGAGCTACTCCTATTTGATATTGTGTAAAATCTTATAGTATCTTTAGCTTGGGTCTTTTCTCCCAAGATACTTTAGATCTTTGAGGAGTCATAGGGTTGTGAACATAGCAAGAAAGCTGATTTAGGTTAGGGTGGAAGTTTGCTAGATGTTTATGCCTGGGCTGCAGGGCTAGATTTCCAAACAAGTGATGAAGTATTCTGGTGCTCAGTAGCTTGACAACTGAAGTATTTCTTTCTCTTTTTTTTCTTGTCTGCCCACCTCCTAGAAGATGAAAAGGCCAAGCGAGAAGTGTCTTCCTGGACTGTAGAAGGTGATATCAACACTGATCCGTGGGCAGGCTATCGATACACTGGTAAACTCAGACCACATTATCCACTGGTGAGTAAATAAGGTAATAAAAATTTTACATTCTTTTTTTTTTTTTTTTAAGATTTTATTTAATAGAGAGGGGGAGAGGATAAGCGGGGGAGGGGCAGGAAGAGAGGGAGAAGCAGAGTCCCCACTGAGTGGGGGAGCCTGCTGTTGCTTATTTGGCTCAATCCCAGGACCCTGAGATCATGAACTGAGCCAAAGTCAGACACTTAACTGACTGAGCCACCCAGGCGCCCAAAATTTTACATTCTTTTAAACCGATTTTCAGAATTTTCAGTTTCCTAAAAATGATCCAAATGTTTTATATTCTACTTATAAATCATATAATCAGGATTAAATTTGCATTCTAGCTCTTTAGGTTTTATGATGTATTACTTAGAATTTAGGATAATTGACAGTCATGGGCAAAGCAGAAAAAATTTTAGGTGAAAGAATTAAAAATTCTTTAGTCTTAAAAAGAATGAGGTAGAATAGGTATTTTTCTGGGCAGCAAAGTGATGGTGTCTATTACTATTTTCCTCATTTTTTTAAAGCAGGATATATTTCCACCTTAATTTAGATACGGCTTTTCTGCCACTCCCAGCCCTTCCTATGTTCTTGGCAGGTGGACCTCAAGAATCTTAACATAGGAATCGACTTAAGTTGGCATCTGTTTGCCATCCTTAAACATTTAAAAATGCTTTACTGATGGTTTTCTTTTTATCAAAGGAGTGTATCTTTAATTTTTTTAAAATTTGGAAAAATACAAAAAACATGAGAAAGTCTCTTTAATTCTACCTCCAGAGATAATGACCAGGAGCACACTGATGTATATTTACTTCGAGACATGATTTTATTATTGTTTTTGGTTTGCTGGTTTGTTTGTAGCAAACATGGGCACCTTGCTGTGTGTGTCATCTTAAATCCTAACTTGTCCGCTCTCCTTCTTTCTTAAATATCCTCAGAAAGTGGCATTAGTCTGGGAAAGGAAAGCTTAGTCTTCATGAAATAGGTATGATATTTAAGAGGTCATTTAAAACTTGTTTTCCTTTTATATGATACGAATGAACTTTTATCTTTAGTGTTTTTTCCTCTACTTTTTTTTCTTTGTTAGCAAATTTTAATAATGAAAGTTACTTTCAGATTTGAATTGGTTTTAACTAACCTCTTTGATGTTTTTAGATGCCAACAAGGCCAGTGCCAAGTTATATTCAAAGACCAGATTATGCTGATCACCCTTTAGGTAAATTCTGTGCTGATTCTTCATTTTTCAATTTGTGGGCTTGGTGACTACTGCAAAGGAAAGGAGTGTTTTTTTTGGTAGAAATTTTTCAGTGCTGGATTTCCAGTAAATGTAAACATGTTTTTCCGAGAACATTTGCAAGAATTAAAGATTCTTTCCTCCATTTAGAAATCTACCCAATTCTGAAAACGTTGTTTATGTAGCTGCTAACGGCTACATTCAACATAAAGTATTTTGTGTTGTTCTGGCAAATTCTAGATTAAAAAATTGTTTTGATTTTAACATGTCCTCCTACCTCAATTATGTAGTATCTATTTAGATAAAAAACAGCTTGTGGAGGCCTTGATTGAATGCCTAACTAAAGACTCTGGGCTGTAGCAGTAATAGAAATAGGATGATTATGATTCTATAACTGGTACTTATTTTTTCATGACTCTGTGTCAGGCACTGTGCTTACTTCTTTACGTGCATTCCTTTCTCCATTTAATACTTTGACTACTCCTGAGTTGGGTTCCATGGTCTTCTCCATTTCATAGCTATTGATGGATATGGAGAGAAGATAGGTAATTTGCAGCACAGGGTAGTGGACCAGTCTGATTTTAGGGTCTGCATACATAGCTTAAGTTGGACTATGTGAGATTACTGATTTTGCATGTCTAAAATGTTGAGTATCAGCGTTTTTCTGTGGTTTAATCTACTAAGCTAAGTTACCTTTGCTTTGTTCTCTAAGAAGTGGGGAGGTGTATAACTTCTTATGAATATAATTTTATTTTTTTAAGATTTATTGATTTATTTTAGAGATAGAGAGGGAGAGTGTGCACGGAGAGTGGGAGGGACAGAGGGAGAGGGAGAGAGAATCCGCAAGCAGACTCCCCAGCTGAGCACGGAGCCCATCTCCAGGCTCAATCTCACGACCCTGAGATCATGACCTGAGCCGAAATGAAGAGTTGGCCGCTTAACGGACTGAGCCACCCAGGCGCCCCATAAATATAATTTTAAGATTTAGTTAAACTCCACAGTTTCAGCTGAATTGAAGGACAGGACAGTCTGAATGACAGAATATTGTTAAGGATGTATAATTTCATTACTCTATACTTAATATTCTTGAGTATAGTTTTAAGTTGTTTAAAAAAATACATAGACAAGGTAAATTCTAATAGGATAAAATGTTATACAGTGAAAAGTAAGTCCTGCTCCCCAGAGGTAACCACTGTTAACAGTTTTTTGGGGCACTTTCTAGAGATATTTTATGTGTGCACACATAAATACCCTACCCCCAATTCCACACAAAAGGAACAAACTGTATACCCCTTTTCACCTTGTTATATTTTCTTAATCTTTTTTGGAAACATTCTGTATAAACCCATGTAAATCCACCTCTTTCTTTTTAGTGACTGAGGTGTATTCCATTGTGTGGAAGCATCATAGTTTGTTAAACCAGGCCTCTGCTAATGTATGGCTAGTTTATTTCCAGGTTTTTGCTTAACAATTTGACTGCAGTAACTCTTCTTATAATTACATCTTTGTGAACATGTGAGGTTATTTCTGTAGGTTAATTGCCTGAAGTAAATAGGTAGATCAAAGGATGCATGCATTTTTTATTTTGAGAGGTACTGCAAATTTCAGAGATTTTGCCATTTGTTACTCTCATTAAAAACATGTGGGGGTTTCTTTTCCTATATCTTCCCCAGTATAGAATGTTGCCAAGTTTTATGATTTGTGCTGATTTTTATTATAATTTATATTTTTCAGTTGTAAGGTTGAGCATCTTTTTATATGTTAAAGGTCATTTGTATTTTTTTTTTTTTTCCCTCTTGATCTGTTTATATCCTTAGCCTTTTTTGCCCTGGTTAGATTTGTAGTTTTTTTCTATACTGAGTTATAAGCGCTCTTTCTATATTTAAAACATAATTCTTTGATGTATGTGCTATGCTATAAATGTTTTTTTCCCAACTAAACATTTACATTTTTCTTTGTAGCATTACATTTATGACAAACTTTCAATGTTTTTCTGTAATAAAATTTATCAGTGTGTTCTTTTAAGGTGTCTGTGGCTTTATGACCTAGAAAGACCTTTTTGGTTCAGATACTAGAAAAAGATTTTCTCCTCTTCCACTGTTCATGGTTTCACTCTTTTTGTGTATGATAAGATTTTTTTTATCCTTTTATCATTTATTATTAGTTGTTAAATAGGGATGCAACTCAATTTTTCTCAGAAGAATATCTCATTTATCATATCACTAGTGTTTAAACAAATCAGTTGTCTTTTAATTGATTTAAAATGTAATCTATGTCTTTATAGTAAATTCTCACACTCTGGGTGTGTTTTTGGTTTCTAAGCTGTTTCATTAACCCATTTGTCTAATTGTGCTGTTGCCAAATTCTTTTAATTATTATTGCTATATAGTGTTTTAATACTTGGTTAGCCTTGTTGCCCCACCTTTCCTCTTTTTCAGAATTTTCCTGGCATTCTTGCATGTTTGTTTTTCCATGTGAAATTTATTTTATTTTATTATTTTTTCCATGTGAAATTTAGAATCCGTTTGTCTGGTTCCCGGAAATATCCTGATGCCATTTTTTATTGGGATAGCATTAAATTTATAGACTAATACTGGAAGAATTCTCATCTTTACAGTATTGAGTATTCCTACCCAAGAATAGGGTGTTTTTCTCTTTTGTCTCCTTTTATGTCTTTTAGTGGCCTTTTCAATTTTTCTTCATTAGGTTTTTTTTGTTGTTGTTAAGATTATTCCTGGATACTTTATCTTTTTTAGTTACTCTTGTGAATGGTATTTTCTGTATTTTCTAGCAGTGGTTTGTATAGGGGAAAGTTAGTTGACTTTGATGTATTTATCTGATATTCTGCCAGCTTGCTGCACTCTTATTTCTAGTCATTTGTTATGTATTCCCTAGTTCTAGGGACACGTAATCATATCTAAAAATGATGAGGATTTTGTTCTTTTCTTTCTAGTTTTATACATCTTTGTCTTGTTTAATTATGTTTGTTAGTACCGTCAGAACATTGTTAAATAATACTCCTGACAAGTGGACATTCCATGATGGTTCTTAACTTGAGATTTGTGTTTGTCGTGTTAAGGTGATAGCTGGCCGTGTTATCAGAATTATCTTTCATGATGGTCATTTATCTTTCCTCTCTTAATCTGTGGCTCTGATGAATTATATTAATAGATTTGTAATATTGAACTATCCTTGCCTTTCCAATATGAATCTCATTTAAGTCATGCTCTATTATGTTTTTTGAATTCTGTTTGATAATATCTTATTTGGGATTTTTATATCATTTATAAAAAAGCTTAGTTTATGGTTTATTATATTCTTTTTTGTCAAATTCTGAAATTATTATACTGGCCGAACACTTTCTAAATGTATGAATAACTTGAATTAAGCTAATTTTATTAGTGAAGATTTTTAGGGAGGTATTTTTCAAACTTTTTTGCCTATGACCTAGAACAAGAAGTGGATTTTATAACATGATCTGTGTGAGTGTGTGTGTATGTATGTGTATAAATTAACAAACATTCCACAACAGCATTTACTCCTACTCTATATGATTTAGTCTAATATCTTCTCCTCCATTTATTTACTTAAAAAAATGTTACTCATGGTCCACAACACTGACTTAGGTTCTTGTTTAAAAAAAGTCAGTGAGTGTAATTGGTTCATCAGTTGTTGGTATATAATTGCTTCATCAGTTGATGATCATGAAAGCAGTTTGTAAATTGTATGGTACTCTTTAAGTCTGAATCCTTCATTGACCTTATCAGCTTACCGCCTGTCATGTAATAAGTATTCCATATTGACTGATTCCTGATAGATCTGGGAGTTTGTTCTTTAGAATTCTTTCTTCAGTTTGTTTAGCAACTTTCGTTTTCATGTTGAAAATATTTTTAAAAATATCTGACCTGGCCCTCCCAAATGATGAGATACTGTTGTGTGAAATAATGAGGCTTGACGATTATTGTGTCATCAGGAAGACAGTTATGCTAATAAATACTACATCTTTCCATTCATTTTGGCTTTTCTTACTGATATTTCAGGAATGTCTGAATCTGAACAGGCTCTTAAAGGTACTTCTCAAATTAAATTACTCTCATCTGAAGACATAGAAGGGATGCGACTTGTATGTAGGGTAAGAGTTATTTTTTTCCCCATGGGGTAAGATATGTTTAAGTGGACATGAAATAATTAGACATGACATCAGTGATTTGTTGATTTATAAAGGTAGCTAATGTTACATGTGAGACGATAGTGAGCCATACTTGCTTTTCATTAAACTATTGTTAGCATATAGTTTTATGGAACTATTGTTTTCTACATCGATAGCTCAGATATAGCCTGTTTGAAAAATAATATGGCAGGTAACCTAGTTTAGTTGGCAGTCAGGTTTTTGGCCCAGTGTATTTTTTTTTAAGAACCAGGTATTTATGATATTTTGTCGTTTTATTTTCACAAGTCATCATAACATAGGGCAAAGTTTAAGGCTTTATATAACATGAAGTTAAAGCCTCTGTTACGAAATACAGTAGCCCACCCTTAGCTGTGGTTTCGCTTTCCACGGTTTCAGTTACCCGTGGTCAGCCAGAGTCTGGAAGCAGGCGGTCCTTTTTCTGATGTGTTCTCAGAGGGTCGTTAGTTTCCCAGCGCTACATCGCAATGCCTGTGTCATTCACTTCATTTCATCTCCTCATGGAGGCATTTTATCATCTCACATCATCCCCAGAAGGGTGGGTACGGCGTAGTAAGCTATTTTGAGAAAGAGAGCACATTCATGTACCTTTTATTAGAGTATATTGTTATAATTGTTCTGTTTTATTATTGTTATTAATCTCTTACTGTCCTTTATTTATAGATTAAATTTTATCATAGGTTTGTATGTAGAGGAAAAACATAGTATATGTTGGTTCTGGTACTGTCTGGTTTCAGGCATCCAGGAGGTCTTGGAACATAGCCCCTACAGATAGTGGGAGACTACCGTACCTAGGAAGTATAAAAATGTGAGAAGACTTAACTTCCATCAGTTGATTATTGTTTAGATTCCTAGGATATGCATTTTCACATAGAAGTCAGTCACGCTTGCTTATTAAGCTAGTTAGCCCAATTTTATTTATATATTTATACACACATCTATTTGTTGATGGACATTAGATATGTGAATGGTTTTAAAATGAAAATTCAAGATTATAATACTCAGGGTGAGATTTGTTTTACAAATCTCTCACAAAATCTGAGATGGTACAAAGGGTACTGATTTCTGTTTCTGATTCATTTCTTCTTAAATGTATTAAATGTTTCTCTTTTACAGCTTGCTAGAGAAGTGTTGGACATTGCCGCTGGCATGATTAAACCCGGTGTAACTACTGAAGAAATAGATCATGCTGTACACTTAGTAAGAACTTTACTTTTGAGAATGTTTTTCACACTATTAGATGTTTCAGGCTTCTAAAAATTAAGTAAACTTAAGGTCTGAATGTCCTAAGTAATGTCTAAATTAACATAGCTAATTTGAAAGCAGATTTTTACTTTATTTCAATATAGAAAATATTCAGGTCTTTATTCCCATTTTTAAATATCTGTGATTTTGAGGTCTGAGGCAAGCTTGAAATATCTTGTTTCTAAAAACCTCACATTTTACAGTGTTTTAGTTTAGTTTTTATAAAATGATAATTTTATAAATTTTTAGTGCTTTTATTTTTTTAATACTAGTGCTTTAAATAAATCATGCCATTACATACATTAAATATTCTGATATAAAGAAGAATATAACTTCTGAAACTAGATTAGTAGAAAAATGTTCCCTTTCATATCAAAGCAATAAGTAGATAAATTTTTGTAGTAAGTATGATATAGGGATATCTTTTATATAAAGATTGCCTCTCCATCATGGAGAAACCTTAGTACATGAGTAGTAATGAATGCACACGTCATGTTAATAGATTGTTCACAAGAGAAGAGCCATAATTAGTTAATAAATCACCTGGAAAACTGATTAAACCTGCTGTGGTAATAAAATGCAAATCATGAAGACCTACTGAATTAGTTCAGTATTTTGAAGATGTTTATTTATGGAGAAGATGAAGCTGGTACTCTTTTACGTGGTGGTGCTACTGTAATTTGGGACCACCTTTTTGAAAGGAAATTTGACAGTGTGTTTTGAGCCATCAAAATGTTCATAAAATTATTTATTTATTTATTGAGAGAAAGTGCGCGCCTGTGCGTGTGAATGGGGGAGGCACAGGAGGGAGAAGCAGATTCCTCCCTGAGCAGGGAACCCGATTTGGGCCCTGATCCCAGGACCCCGGGATCCTGACCTGAGCTGAAGGCAGATGCTTAACCAACTGAGCCACCCAGGTGCCCCCAGGTGCTCTTTTACATTCTGCTTTTACTAACTCATTTAATCTTGGCAACAACTCTACAAAGTAGGTATCACTGTTGTCTCCATTGTATAGGAAAGGAAACTGAGGCAGGGGTTAATTACCTCGTCCAGTGTTAGATACACCTTGTAAGTGATGGAATTGGCATTTTTAATCAAGACAGTTTGCTGTGTAAACTACTGTTTATACTTGCTTTGAGACGTATGGAAGCATATCATTAAATAAGGGGAGAGTGACAGGCCTGTAGTTATATTGGATGTAACATTTTTTGTAATTGAGGAAACTTAATTTAAATTTCCAACAGTAGTGGAATTGCGAGTAAAATTGTGTATTTCACAAATCTTATTATATGCAACTATTTAGAAATTATTAGTCTGAAGACTGTGTGGCAATATGGAGAGAGAAATCATGTATGCTATAACTCCCACTGTATAAAAACATTCAAGTAAAATAAGACTTGTTAAGGAAAACCAGAACATTTTCTTAGAAATTCCTTTGTTCTTCCATATGAATGTAGTGATTAAAATGTATCTGGAAGTACTTTATCATCTCTTAATTGTGTTGGTATTTCTTTTTTGGTCATAGGGATATAGGCTTGTTATATAAAATATTATAATTACATTAAAAGCACATGTTAATATTAACTTTAAATATTATCTTTATTTTAAGTAATATATTTTTAATAAAGAGTACTTAATTCTAAACTAGAATCTTCATATACATATCATTTGTGTGTATTTGTAAATATTTGTAATATGTGAATTTGCTCTTTTGCAATTATTAGTAAAGTAGTTTGCATACAGTCTGGTATATATCGTTTAAGATAATATTTACTTTTCTAAAATATTAAGTTCACTAGCATCTGTGCAACAAATTTTTTCACATTTTTCAAATTTTAAATTCTGGCTAATTGGGGTACCTGGGTGGCTCAGTCCATGGAGCGTCTGACTCTTGATTCGGCTTAGGTCATGGTCTCAGGGTGGTGAGATTGAGTCCCGCATTGGGCTCTGTGCTTGCGGAGTCTGCTTGAGATCCTCTTCCTCTCCCTCTGCTCCTTTCCCCACTCGCACACTCTCTCATTCTAAATAAATAAACAGTCTTAAAAAAAATCTGGTTAATTGCATACTGATTAATTTTTTCTTTTGCACAGTCCAAATTATTTTCTCTGTATTTTAACTTATTATAGGCATGTATTGCAAGAAATTGTTATCCCTCTCCCCTGAATTATTATAATTTCCCGAAGTCTTGTTGTACTTCAGTGAATGAGGTGATCTGCCATGGGATTCCGGACAGACGGCCCTTGCAAGAAGGTGATATTGTTAATGGTAAGAAATACGCAAGTGTGACATTTGTCCCCATCAGTGAAGCAATAACAAAGTTCTGGGAGTCTGATAGTGACTTCTGTTTTGTTCACTCGCTTCCTATCTTTAACTTATCCTTTTTTTTGTATTTAAAGTTTAAAAGAAATCTTAAATCTATGGAAACATTTTTTATGATTTTAAGATACTGCTTTTAAGATACCTCTAATATATGTTTGGTACAGCATGAATTTCTTTAATGCCAGTTATCGTATGTGATTGATAAATAGGTGAAAGATGTCAGTGAAATGTGGAAGTAATGTTAATTCAAGTGGGGTTTTTTCCCCCCTTTTCTGTTTCGTCCTGATGATTTCGAAGAGATCAGGGCAGGCTTTCTTACAGATAAGGAGAAGTTTTTAGTAATACCTGAAGACCCTAAGAAAAAAGCTAAAATCCTATAGAAGTCCTTACCTTGATGTAAGAAGTTCAGAAGGTGGCTTTAAGGACGACTGTGTTAAACTATCTTGCAAGTGCAGAGGAAGGGGCTGCCAAGATATTTCCCTCTGTGATTAAAAGAAATACCGACAAAGAAGGCATCCCTAGATGGTATTTTTAATATTGATGAACTCGGTCTCTTTAGTAATCAGTTATCTTCAAAGGCTTATGTATCAGACGGGGAAACATGAGCCCAAGCGGTAAAGGCTGCCGGGACTGCACTGCCCGCGATGCCGGCTGGGAGCGGTAGTGGAGACAACCGACACTTCTTGTTCCGGTTGTAACAGTTAGGGTGTCTGTTCGTAGTTGTTGAGTGCTCTGCCCAACCCTGTGTTTTGTACAAACCGTCTTATTTTTGTTACATGCATAACGTCTGTGGTTTTTCAGGGATGTATGTGTCATGCTATCCAACACACTGTATTGTGATATTGTAGGTTGATTGAAAATTCATGGTTTAAAAATCCTATTTTAAGGTACACATTTAGTGTATTATAGTTGTGTACTAGTAGCCTGTCCTCTTAACTATGGAGACAACGGGAGGGATGAATATTCACAAATAAGGAGAAGGCAGATGAGTCTTTGAAAAATAAGTGTAGAAGAGTGCACGTTTTTCTATTCACGGATGTGCTAGGGGGAGGAAAAAACTTGTCGAAGATGGTAAGTGGAAGCAGTATTTTCTTTTTAATGTCAAAATGTAGCATAGTCCCCCATTTAATGCTATTAATGTGGCTTATTGATGTTGCATGAATGTCTCCTCAGTGCATTTCTTCTGCCACACATGATCTGATTACTACTGTACGTCTGAAAGCCCGCCTTCTGGCTTGTGCTGCATGACCCCTCACTTTTATCCACAGTGAGTTTAGCTGCATTTCAGGCAGGGAGTGTCTTTCAGGAAGTCACTCTGTATCCCGTAGCGTCTACTTGGAGACTGCAGAAAGTGTCTTGCTCGTGAAACTGCTTGATGCTGTCATGTTGGAGAAGTGACTTCTGTTCTGAAATAAAAACAAATGTGGTCTTTTTACTTGTACGTTGTTTTGCAGTGGACATCACTCTTTATCGCAATGGTTATCACGGGGACTTGAATGAGACGTTTTTTGTTGGAGATGTGGATGAGGGAGCGCGGAAACTGGTGCAGACCACGTATGAGTGCCTGATGCAAGCCATCGACGCAGGTCAGTGTCCGTGCTGGGCACCCGCTGGAGCTGCTGTGTGTTGTTGGGGCCTCACTGGCTCCTTCGTGCACTCCTTGTCCCCGCCAGCTCCGCCTCTGCCCTACCCTGAGTTAGCTTGGGGTTTTAGCGGTGCTGGATTTACGGGTGATTTGGGACTCTCTTGATGAGGTGGACCACGTGACTGCTTGTCATCCTTTATCTCTTCTGTGATTTATCTGCCTTTTCTTTGGCTGATAAATGAGGCGTGTATAGGAATGTATAGTTCTTGACTGCGGTTTGCTGCTTGTTAATTCTTTCATAAGTATGATGTTCTCATTATAAAAAAAACAAGATGCCAGATGATGAGAGAAAAAGGAATGATCTTTATACTTACCTCTCCTCTTTCCTTTTTATATCTTTTTTCCCCTACTTTTTAACATTTACATTTTTTCTACTTTCAGCATTTAGTTTTTTTCTCCCCTGTGCATTGACAGACAGACAGACACACAGCACATATACCTGTACATATGTGTTTAGTTAGGGTAAATGGAGTTATAGTATTGTTAGTATTCTCCAATTTGGTACTTTCTCAGTAGGATCTTTATGATTTTTCCAAATTAGCGTGTGCATCTGCGTGCATAGGTCTACCCCCTTCTTTTAATGGCTACATGTTATATTCCACTGTACAAAAATTTCTACAGCTATTCCCTTACTAGAATTTGGTGTTTTCCAGGTGTCTTGCTATTATAGTGAATAATAACTTTTTTTTTTTTGGTAAATAATACCTTTGAGTAGAAATGTATTTCTGTAGGATTTTACTCAGGCTGTCTTTGTCCATACAGATAGCTCATACAGTTTTTTTTTTTTTTTAATACTGTCTTATGAGGAGAGAGAAGGAATGGCTAGCAGAATGTTATAAAAGGACAGTTTGAGTGCAAACAACTTTTTCAGTTGAAGCCCACATTTTAGCTGTGTTGTTCAGTATATTATCTGAACCCGCCTCCCCCTTCCCACACAATAAACCTGATATATCATCAACAAAGTATGGGACATGACCAGGTTCTTTGGCAAACACATAGTTATCTCTAATGAAGTAGATCTGTTATTTTTGTTTTGAGTCTGTTTTAACGTGCATGGGAGATGATGAGATCTTTACTAATAAAGTTGGAGGAATGATAAATGAAAACATGATATTCTCATGTATCAGTGTATGAGATTTCTTTTTACTTATTGTTGATGTTTTTTAAATTTTTTTAAAGATTTTATTTATTTATTTGTCAGAGAAAGAGCACAAGCAAGGAGAATGGCAGGCGGAGGGAGAAGCAGGCTCCCCGCTGAGTAAGGAGCCTGATGCGGGACTCGATCCCAAGACCCCAGGATCGCGACCTGAGCTGAAGGCAGACGCTCAGCTGACTGAGCCACTCAGGCATCCCTATTGTTGATTATTTAAAAACTAATATTCTTTAGTGTTTAGTTTCTCATTTGTGGAAGTTGTAGTTTAAAACAACTCTTAGGGTTTCTGCCAGATAATGTCTTCAATGCTTATGTCCTTTTTGCTTTTCTGTGAGTTGATTGAAATAACCAGACACCGAAAGTGTTGTTTTATGAAGACACAGGAATAAAACTTGCCAAGAAACTATCAGAAACCAAAGTCTTTGTAGCAGTAGCCAGGAAGGAACAAAAATTCTTAATCTCTGGAAAATGCTATTAATACCTTTGTGTGTATCATTCTTGCCCTTTATTTTCTATTAACTTGGCAGCTCAGTGTGGTTTAGCCAGTGGAGAGCTTGACCGTTGTGGAAATTATCCTAGAATAGGGCTTCTCAGCCTGAACATCATTGGCGTTTTGAGTCTGGGAATTCTTTGTTGTGGGGCCTGCCCTGTACCTTGTAGGGGGCTTAGCCACGTTCCTGGTCCTTCCCCACTAGATGCCAGTTGCACTGCGCTCCTCCTTGTGACAGCCAGAAACGTCTCCGGATTTTAATGAGGTGCATCCTTGGCATGAAAATTGCCTCGGATTTGAGAATTAGGGAGGAATCTTCTCTCTTTTACTCTCTCATTATTTTTGAACAGGGATTTTCTTTGTTGTAAATTGTGCAAAGTGGGTTAAAATTTTGCTTTCCTCCCCCACGACTGGGGCTGATAAGAAGTCTCAGATGGGAATACAAGCAAATCATTATGAAAGTCAGCATGGTTCCTCAAAATTATTAACATCCCACCCCCCCCCCCCCAAAGTTAAGCTGGGACATATAGTTAGGAGTATATGTTAATTGAAATGGTTCCTGGACCTTTTTGCCCAGAGATTTGTTTGGCTGGAGAAGATACGTTGTACCTGAACCTGAGGTTGGAAGTCAGGTGGGCAGAGTAGGAAATTGTAGGGGGTCTGAGAACCCCCAGAACCATGGCTAGGTTCCCCAGGAGCCTGGCAGGGCCCAGCTCCTGGGGCCTCAGTGCCAGGGAGCCATGACAAGAAAGAGAACCACTTCGTTGGTTTTGGTTTTTATTGAAACAGTGGTAAAAGCTATGCAAATTAAGCAGAGCAGGAAGTATACAGTAAGAAGTATCTTTTTTTTGAAGAATTTATTTATTTGAGTGAGAGAGAGAGCATGGACGAGTAGGGAGGAGGGGCAGAAGGAGAGGGAGAAGCAGGCTCCCTGATGAGCAGGGAGCCAACGTGGGGCTCAATCCCAGAACCTGACTTGAGCTGAAGGCAGCCGCTTCACCACGAGCCACCCATGCGCCCCAAGAAGTATCTTTCTGTACCCTATCTCCAGGACTGTTCAGAGGCAACTCTGAATAATTTTAGGATCACTTTTATGGGGATAAAGAACCCCAGGGGAAGTAATTCTTTGAGAAGTTTATCAGATTGAAACCGAGGACAAGTCAAGTTACTTTCTGGACATTCCTTTTTCTCCCAGTGCGCTCTCTTCTTCTTACCTCTCTGTTCACTTTAAAAGATTACCACACTTGGGGTGCCTTGGTGGCTCAGTCTGTTAAGTATCCGATTCTTGATTTCGACTTAGGTCATGATCTCAGGTTAGTGGGATCCCCCACATTGGGCTCTGCACTGGGTGTGGAGCCTGCTTTAAGATTCTCTGTCTCCCTCTGCCTCCCCCCCCCCCCCCCCGCCGTGCACATGCTCTCTCTCAAAAAAAAAAAAGAGTAGCACACTTGACCTTAGAGAAGGAGAGGAAGAGATGCATGTTTTCTATTGTTTTGTTTATTCAAAAAACAAAAGGTACATCTCCCCAAAGCCTTAGTACTGCGCATGTGTCCTTTTCTACACCGAAGGATGGAGTACAGGTGTTCCTGGTTTGAATCTCAGCTTTGCCACTTACTGGCGTACAGCATCTCTGTCCCTTGGTTTCCTCATCTGAAAGTTTTGTACAGATCTGTTTACCTGTAGGCATACAACGGAGGCACATAAAGCATTTGGAAAGGTTCCTGGCACATAGATAGTAATTGCCCAGTAAATGTAAATTATTACTACTCTTTGTCATGAATCTTCTTTTTTCCTTTCAGTGAAACCTGGTGTTCGATACAGAGAATTGGGAAACATTATTCAGAAGCATGCCCAAGCAAATGGGTTTTCAGTTGTTCGAAGCTATTGTGGGCATGGAATCCACAAGCTTTTTCATACAGCCCCCAATGTACCCCATTATGCCAGTAAGTACTATCCAAAGATTTGGTCTTTGCTAGCCATTTATTTAATATTTATTCAAACATTTAACAGGACCTACCATTTTGTACTTACTAATCTATAAATTGTTATAATTGGACTGTCAAATGTATATTTGCTCATACACAATACACATTTGTGTCCTGCTCACGTAACAGTCCAGACCATGTTGTTTAGTTACTGTTGGGGGTGGTGGTAGGGCAGTTATTCTGCGACGCAGCTTCTGTCAACCTATACCTTTCAGGGTCACTTTCGGTTACTCTTCTAATGTATAGATCCTGGGAAGGATGAGGAGAGGCCTGAAGGGCTATGTTTGGGAGGTTTTCATGAACCAGCCTGGAACTGGCATAAATCACTGACATTGACTTTTCACTGGCAGGAATGCAGTCACATGGCTACACTAACTGCAAAGGAGGTTGGGAAGTGTAATCTAGCTGAGTACTCAGAAGAAAAGTAAACTAGTTTTGCTGAACAGCTAACGCCTCTGCCGTGGGTCTAGCTATCACTATTCTGATTCCATAAATGAGGTTGCTTGGGTTTGGTTTGATTTCGTAGTGCACGTCAGGTACAGGGGAATAGACAGAGTATCTTTCCTCAAGTTGAGCGGTGTTTGATAGAATAACAAAGGAAGCGTGGGACAATTAATGTCTTCCAGAAACCTTTTCTCTTGGAGACCTAAGGCATGCAGGAATACGTCTGCTATTTAGTGCTAAAAAGGAAAGCTGCCCACACTAAGTGACCTAAGAAGGAATTTAACACGTATGTATGAGTTATTGCTATGTAGACACACATAGCTTCTTGTTCTTCGGTTTTCTCACCTTGAACAATGAAGTAGGGAATGGCTTCTCCCCTACAGGTGTTACTAGGAGTGAGGGAGAGAATACATGGAGAGCACCTAATGTTAACTTTTAGAATGACCATGATGATGACGATGATATACATTATTTCATTTGATCATCACAACTCTGAATAATTTCTTAGCCTTATTTGTTTATTTATTTATGAAGTTCCACTGGGTGTGGAGCCTACCGTGGGCGTGAACTCACGACCCTGAGATCAAGAGTCAGATGCTTAACTAACTGAGCCACCCAGGCGCCCCTTTAGCCCTATTTTAAAGAGCAGATTGTGAAGAAAGAGAGAGGAAGGAAGGAAGGAGGGGGGAGGGAAGGAGGGAAGGGAAAGAGAGAAAGAATGATTGATTGATTGATTCTGTGCTTAGAGCAGTACTTTATTTACTCAGGTTCACACAGACTGGTAAATATATGCCAGGGCTAGGAGTGGTACCTGGGTTCTGTCTTCCTAAAGGCAGTCTTTATTTCTGTACTTTGTACTGCCTAGTGAGGACTAAGGCAGTTGGGTGTAGGTCCTGTGGGAGACATACGGAATGGTTGAAATTCTGGTTTGGGGGAGAAGATGACGAAGAAGAACATTCCAGGTGGAGGTTATCAATAGTAGATGCTTCAAGCTGAGACTGAATAGAGGCAAGTTAAGCTTGGGCTGAGATTTTGTATTAAAAACTAGCAGTAGGCAGTTCCAGACCAAGGATATTTGACTTCATCTGTAGGGATTTGCAGAAACATTTTTGAGCAGAAGAAGGACAAGGTGAAGTTGCTATTTCGGGAAGACAAGTTTGGCAGTGGTGTCTAGAATGTATTGCAGGTGTGAGCGAGTCAGGCTGGCCAGCCCGTTGCACAGTTGCTGCAGTTGAGGTGTGAGCTGGAAAATCCTAGGTGTCAGTAGTTGTGAAGAAAAGGGAAATGAGTGAGAAGCCTCTCAGCAGGAGAAGCTGGAGGAGTAGTTTAGAGAACAGCATTTGATATATTATCAACAAACATTTATTAGCAGACCACAGAGTTCTTATTTAAGCTGTGAATTGTACTTGAAATAAAAATTAGCAACAGAAAATAAGTTACTAACTTACTAATTCCTTCCTGGTAGGCCCTGTTATCACCTGATGTGCATTCCATTAACAGAATGGAAATAGCTAGTCCGATTACAGTGATAACCATGTATGTTTGTGTATGCGTGTGTAAAAAGAGTGTGTGTAGGGGAAGGGGTAGAAAAAGTCCCTTTACTTACTGAATTGACATCTCAGGTTTAGATATGGATTATATAAAGAGAGACTGAAGAAGGTAGAATTTATGGGAGAAAGGGATATGGGTCGATGATGATAACGTCCGTAAAACACATAAAACCATTTAATTAGGAATAAAAAACAATTTTGGGAAAAGAAGCAAGGACCAGGAATATACTTGTTCCATAAATTTGAGACATTTATGAAAAGTCCAGTATAAATTGGGTTTACGTAAATTAAAATACGTTCTGATCACTTTAGGGAAGTGTAAAAGGAAACTGCGGAGTCTTTGTACAGAAGAGACCTTTTGAAATGTAAATGATCCCTGCTTTGGCTTGTCCCTCCATATTCCTAGCCAGCTGAAGGTGGAACTAGGAAATTGTTGTGTAACTTCACTCCACCCCTTCTATGTAAGAGAAGTCCTTGTTCCCTTAGGGTGATTCCCTTTTATTTAAGTCATCATGGTTGGGAAGTGACGATAATACCCTACACTTAGAAGGTTATTTTACAATAATTCTTTGAGGTAGATGGTCGAGCAGGTACAAATTTTTTAAAAAGTACATAGCATAGTGTCTGCAGTCGTGTAGTCAATCAGATAAGGTATATTTGCTGAGTGAGGTAGGTTGAGAAACTGAAACCGTGAGTCAAGTTGAGTGGGAGCTGTAACTTTTCTAGAATAATGAGTCAGTGGTGGAAACAGGAGTGAAACTAGAGTTCTCTGTATCAGCACTGTCCGCTGGTAATATGTTAGGAGGCACATATGTAATTTAAAAATTTCTTGTGGTCGTATTCAAAAGGAAAAAGAAATAGGTGAAACTGATTTTAATGGTATATTTTATTTAATGCGTTGCATTCCCAGTGGCAGCATTTGAACATTTAGTCAATGTAAAAATGAGAAGTATCACATACTTTGTCTTTGAGATTGATTCATTGTTTACGCTTAGAGCGGATACCGTTGTGACTGGCCCCTTTGCAAGTGCTCAGTGGCTCCGTGCAGCCGGTGCTGCCGTGATGGCACAGCTCGGCTCCAGAGTCCTTTATCCTTTTTCTCTCTGACACCACACCGACACCCTTGACACTCTTGACACTCAAAAAATATACATATCCCCGGGGAATAGGACCAGTTCTTTAAACGTACTAAGTTGCAGGTCTTTGGGAAAGAAAGTTCATGGGATCAGAAATAGAAAGTCAGAATTGCTTCTTGCCTCTCAGATTTTATGACAATGTACAAACTTCAGGTTTAGAATCTGCAGGAAGTGTATTTACGGAAGATAGCGGAGAGCAGCACGATAGCTGTTCACAGGGAAAGATGTGGAGGTAGAAATGCGTGGGTGAGGTGAGACCATACCTAAGAAGAATGGTGGTTAGTAGATGCGGCCTGTGGACACCTGTCCCTCATCACCGAAGTCACGGTCGCGAAGAGCAGCAGGAAAGCCGGTGCCCTCGCCATCTGGTGGTCAGGCGGAGCAAATGCAGTCACTCGTTCACCGATATGCACATCCGTTCTTGTTTTTTGATTTGAACTTTAAACTGGTTCTCCATTTTTGTCTGAGATTGTCTCCAAAGGTCTGTCCCTCTTTCTACCTTCTGGCCTTTTTTTGGAGGATGGCAGGTCTGGATACTTGAATTCATAGTTGTGTTTTTCATGGTGGTCCTGAAAAATACTCTCACATTCGTGAACAATGTGTACTCGTGCCAGTGAGCTGTTCAACAGTACACTGTTGAATTTTTGCTGTGTTTTGAGAATTTTATTTCTTTAATTTCAGAAAATAAAGCTGTCGGAGTGATGAAGGCGGGCCACGTATTTACAATTGAGCCAATGATTTGTGAAGGTGAGAAAAAGGGATGCTGTAATGTTCTTTAATTGAATTTTTATTTACTTTTGGTTACTCACGATCAGATTAGTAGTCTGCTCTGTTTATTTTCTTTTTGGTTCATTTCTACTTCTTGTCCCATCTCAAACTCAGACCTCAGAATTGTAAGGGTTGGCAAGAAAGCAATATTTTCTGCCTGCTAATTCTGTCAGGAGATGCTGAGGTGCTTGAATCCTGGTCCCCCTCCATAAAAGATGCTGTCAGAGGGGGCACTGTTAATCTTGAGCCTCTGTCACGTGTTCCTGGCTTGGGGGCGGGGGGGGGGGGCTCCGGGGGAGGGAAGAGGTAGAGCTACTCACTTTGAGGCAGACACAGGTATGTGATTTAATTCTCCACAACTTAGGAGGCAGGTGCTGCCCCCATTATATAGAAGAGTAAACTGATTCCTGAAGAAGTTAAGTACCTTGTCCACAGTCACTGAGCTAGTTATGTGCCAGAGTTTGTCCAACTCTAAACTCAGGAGCTGTTCTGCCTCTCCAGGTTCTGTGGAAGCACAGCCCAGACATAGTGCTGGCACATTTATGCCCTCACTGTCACTGCTCCCCGTGGCAGGCTTGTGGCCGTGGTGAAGACCCGGTGTCACGATTAGGCCTTCTCACCCAGATGCTCACATGTTCTCCCCACCTTTCTTCTTAGCCAGTTCTCTTTTGGCATTAGGGCATGCAGGGAGGTGATGGTAGTGGGGCTGGTGTGTCCTGGGGCCTCCCTGAAGGATACCTCCTTTCTGGATCCTTCCAGTCTTTTTATAACCTGACCTTGGGAGTGACATCCCATTACTTCTGCCAGATTGCAGTGACTTGGAAGCAAGTCACTAAATCCAGCCCCCAGGCTGCCTTATAACGTGATCCTTCGCTGCCTTTTCTGTAAGATGGAAATGACAGTCTTGAACCTGCCAACTCCCCAGGGCTGCAGTAAGGGTCGAGACGACTTACAGCAGCAAAAATACCTTGTGTGCTTTAAAGTGCTGGACAGATGTAAGGTATTGTTTTTGTCATCCTCGTGGAGTGAGAATCAAGTTCTGATCATGTGCAGCCAGTAGCAAGGGCAGTAAGTATATTAGCAGAGAAAGGCAAGAAGCTGGAGGGGGGTGTTTTCATCATGTACCTGTTTTCATTAACCGGCACCTGGTTGGTGAGGCATATGTGGTATTTCCAGGTACAAGCAAATAACTCTCCAAGGAGCCTGGTCAGATATTCATCAGATTGTAATGCCCATACTTCAGTGTAGCTCGGCTAGGTTAAATCCTGCCGCTCGCCTGCAAAGTTTCAAATCCAAAGAGGAATTTGGATTTTCTCAGAATAATATCCGGATAGTTTGACTTGACATTAGAAAAAAACCTGTTTTAAGCAGATCACAGTAAAGTCAGAGAAGTATTATACCTTAAATGCAGTTGTGAAAAGGTTACTCATTACATCAAGAAATATCCAGTTACTCATCTTTATTTGTTTATTTAAAGGTTTTATTTATTTATTTGTCACACAGAGAGAGTACAAGCAGGGGGAGCAGCAGAGGGAGAAGCAGGCTCCTGCTGAGCAGGGAGCCTGATGCGGGGCTCAGTCCCAGGATCCTGGGATCATGACCTGAGCTGAAGGAAGACGCTCAACCGACTGAGCCACCCAGGCACCCCAGTCACTTACCTTTAGATGTTTGACAATGCATGAGTTAACTTTCCTCAAGCTACCTCGTATTTTTCTTTTTAGGCTGGGATTTAATATTGCAAAATAGGTCACTTCACTGCAGAGTTTATGTTCTGGGATTTTTCTGAGTCAGTGAGACCTAATCTTTGATAAAGGTTACTCAGAATGAAGAATGTATTGATTTTTTTGACATCTCATATGGAGACAAGAAAGTAAGTCTCTGTGAACAGTTTTATAGCAGTGTCCAGGACTGTAGAACTTTCTCATTTTACTTTTGCCTCCCCTCCCCCACTCTCCTTCTCTCTCTCTCTCTCTCTCTCTCTCTCTCTCTCTCTGTCTTTTTCATTGTCTTAGGGCTGTTTTCACTGTCCCTTTCTTTCCTTTCTCTAGTCTCAGCCCCTCCCTAACCTGTTTTGCCTAATTGTAATTTCTTAACTTCCCTCACCAATCCCTGTTTCTTTCTCTTAGCCCCTTCTTCTGGTTACAGGGGTGCGTGGTCCACAGAAATTGCACAGTATCATCTGTTCATCTGTTCTCACAGTCTGTGTGCTTGCCATTTAAAAATAATATCAGGAATTAAATGCTGTAATAAAAGTGTAAAAAGATTATTTTCCTTCACAATACACATTGGCTGCATTTAAGTCAGATGCCAAAGTTATATCAGGAAAGAGCTAAATTCAGGGGCGCCCGGGTGGCGCAGTCGTTAAGCGTCTGCCTTCGGCTCAGGGCGTGATCCCGGCGTTATGGGATCGAGCCCCACATCAGGCTCCTCCGCTGGGAGCCTGCTTCTTCCTCTCCCACTCCCCCTGCTTGTGTTCCCTCTCTTGCTGGCTGTCTCTCTCTCTGTCAAATAAATAAAGAAAATCTTTAAAAAAAAAAAAAGGAAAGAGCTAAATTCATTAATTCAATTTTTAACTCATAGTTCTGTAATGAGTGATATCAGTGTGTTTTCTAAAATGAAACTCAGTGCCTTTATTTTGGAAATACCATCTTGATTTGATATTTGGGAGGTATAAAAAATGTGAAATTATAACACACCCCAGGAAATTTAAAATAAAATATCATCATTACGTCATTGGACTAAAGACCAAAATGAAGTTGGAAAGACTAAAACAATTGAAGTATAAATAGGAATCTTTTATTATTATTATTTTTGCCATCATTATTACTGAAGTATAATTGACATACAATGCTGTATTAGTTTCAGGTGTCCAGTAACCATACTGATTGGACAGTACTGTATATTACTCAGTGCTCATCCTGATAAGTGGAGTCACCATCTGTCACCATACAGCACTACAGTATTACTGACTATACGCCCCATGCTGTACTTTTCATCTCTGTGATTTACGTATTTTATAACTGGAAGTTTGTACTTCTTAATTCCCATTTATCTATTTCACACACACACATGCCCGCCCACGCGTGCCCCACCATGCATCTCCCCTCTGGCAACCACCAGTTTGTTCTCTGTATTTAAGAGTCTGCTTGATTGATTATTCATTTGTTTTGTTTTTTAGGTTTCACATATAAGTGAAATCATACGGTTTTTTCTCTATTTATTTCACCTAGCATAATACCCTCTAGGTCTGTCCATGTTGTGGCAGATGGCACAATCTCATCCTTTTTTATGGCCAAGTAGTATTCCATTGTGTATGTCTGCCAGACCTTCTCATCCGTTCATCTATCAGTGGACACTAGAGTTGCCTTCATATCTTGGCTACATGCTGCAGAAACGTAGGGGGGTATATGTGTTTTTGAATTAGTGGTTTTGTTTCTTTGGGTACATACTTAGTAGTGGAATTACTGGATTGTGTAGTAATTCTGTTTTTAATTTTTTGAGGAGCCTCCACACTGGTTTTCACAGAGGCTGCACCAGTTTGCACTCCCCCCAGCAGTCCGTAAGGGTTCCCTTTGCCCTCTTTCCTCACCAACATGTGTTACTCTCTTTTTGATTTTAGCCATTCTGACAGGTGTGAGATGTTTTCTCTTGTAGATTTGATTTGCATTTCCCTGATTATTAGTGATTTGAGCATCTTTCCATGTGTCTTTTGGCTGTTTGTATATCTTCTTTGGAAAAATGTCTATTCATGTCTTCTGCCCATTTTTAATTGGATTATTTGTGTGGGTTTTGTGTTTGTTTTTTTGGTTTTGGTTGTTTTTTTTTTTTTGGTGTTGAGGTATATAAATTCTTTATGTATTTTGGATATCAACCTCTTATTGGATATATCATTTGCAAATATCTTCTCCCATTCAGTAGGTTACTTTTCTGTTTTGTTGATGGTGTCTTTTGCTGTGTAAAAAGTTTTTTATTTTGGTGTAGCCCCGATAGTTTATTTATTTATTTAATCTGTTTATTGGGGGGTGGCGGGGAGAGGAGCAGAGGGAGAAGGAGAATCTCAAGCAGACTACATGTTCCGCGCGGAGTCCTTGGCGGGGCCCAGTCTCACGACCTTGAGATCATGACCTGAGCCGAAACCAAGAGTTGGATGCTTAGCCAACTGAGCCACCCAGGGACCCCTAGTAGTTTTTTTTTTTTTTTTTTTGCTTTTGTTTCTCTTGCCTAAAGAGACAGATTCATAAATATGTTGATGAGGCTGATAGTCTAAGATTACTGCCTGTGTTTTCTTTAAGGAGTTCCATGGTTTCAGGTCTTACATTCAAGTCTTTAATTCACTTTTAGCTTATTTCTGTGTGTGGTGTCAAGAACATGGTCCAGTTTCATTCTTTTGCATGTAGCTGTCCACCATTTGTAAGTAGGAGTCTTAATAGTGAATTTTCTAATTGTTTCTGTGATATCCGAGGATATAGGAGTACCTGCAAATACACTTACCTAGAGAGTTTGTTTAGAAATCTGAGCAGTAGAATTAAGCAATTGTTCTTGTTTGTTTGTTTAAGGCGGATGGCAGGATGAAACCTGGCCAGATGGTTGGACCGCGGTGACGAGAGACGGCAAGCGGTCTGCTCAGTTCGAGCACACCCTGCTGGTCACGGACACTGGCTGTGAAATCCTGACGCGGCGACTCGACAGCACGCGGCCTCACTTCATGTCCCAAGTTTAATTTCTCCGAGATGGCGCGTCTCGGTAATACCTTCTGGCTGTCCTATGCATTCTATAGAGAGTACAGAACGGAAGAGGAGATTTTTATTCCTTGTTTTGTTTTGACTATAGATAAGGAAGGACTACGGCATTGGATGTGTGTCTCTAGAACTTGTCTCGGGTCTGAGGAAGCTGAGAAGAGTAAAGGAAACATTCTCAACTCTTTTCAGTGCTCCCCTCTCCCTCCAGAAATCTCTGCACCCCTGTTTTCTCACTTGGCCTTTGAGCACTTTTTTCTTAAACCTGCTTCTAGTTGCTTTTATCACTGCCACAACTGGGCCAGCAAGAGCCAGCTGCTCTCCAGGTGAATGTGGAAGATGAGAATCCTTGAAACTTTAGCAACATATGTTGTTCCAGATTTTTATTATTATATATGTATGGAAATATATATGTATACATTTTAAATTCCAAGTATGTGATTACCGAACACTATATGACCTGGGTTTGTGTTGATTCTGCTCTGACAGGGTTATATGCTGTCATAAATGGACCCGTAGTTTGCAGTGACTTATTTCCCAGTTGGGAGTTGGCCTCCCTCCTTCCCCATGCTGATTATTTACCCTCGTAATTGTGTGTAAGGAAGCACTCGGTCAGTGAGACTTTCTTTCTAATGTGGACTCTGTCAGTGTATGGATGTGGCAAAATTCACTTTGGAAAAGAGTTGTCAGGTTTTAAAAAATCTAGTTTATGGCAAAAATAGCCATGCTTCAAATGGTAACTGGCTGTCACAGAGCATGAGAATTTTGTAATATGTTGCTATTTCAGACCTCTTGTTTGGTCGAAATGGGAGGGAGAAAGCTCCCTTTCTTGCCCTCTGTTTTATTTCAAGGGCACACCTTGGAGATATTCAGAGAAGGGCGAAGGTTGCACTGTGGAGGTTGATGGGAAGAGACAGTTCTGAAATCTCTTGAGCAGCGAGCAGAATAAGTCTGGTGGGCTTTTAGCTTCTGACATTTAGTAAACCTGGTAGTGATGAAAAGGGAACTTCTTTCGAGACTGGACTGTTCCCTCGCAGTAGAGATACAGCTGTCCTTGGGTGTCGAAAACACGCTTTACCTTCACATAGTTGGGAACCTCATTAGAAATGACCTCAGCTGCCCACTGTCTGTGTTCCTTTCAGTAGTTCAAGTCCAATGGGAGTGCGTCAGTGAACACATATCAGATCGAAGGTACTGTCATTGGAGTGTACTTGATCGCTGGGTATCTGGTAACTTTCTTGTAAGATAATTTGATACCACTGACACGTTAATACGAGAACATCTTTCCCAGAGTGCCTCAGACCTTTATTGCTTTAAAAGAATTATGATAATGTTTTCATTACTTTTATTATTTTAATGATTTAGTGCAGTGACTGAATCTGGTATAGACTTTTGGGGGTATGTGTGTGAAGTTTTTTATCAAACTGTAATATTTGTGAATGGAATGCCTTGCAATATGAATGTTAATATAATGTGTAAAGGGAGATTAAAAGTTTGAATGATTATCCCGCCGTGTAGTCGTTCACTTTGCTGCATTTGTCTGGGATTTCTGAGGGCAGTGGTGGGAATAGGGTGGCTGATTTCATCATCTCAAATAGACTCATGACCATTTGAGTAAAAAGAGTTTTTCGAGTCTAATGACTCTGTAGAAATTCCAGTGTTGTGTTTGGTTCAGCAGAGTCGAGATACCAGCAGCATTTGAGTGGAAGCCATATTTGGAGAGCTAATTTTAAGATAGAACGCTGAATATTTAGAGGAGCATTTTACGTACTGGTTGCGGAATTAACAGTGAAGGCTTCTTTGATGTCTGTCATTAGAAAATAAGCTGAAGGGAAAAAAAAGTCTTGATGGGATAGTATTTTTGTAAAAAGTTAAACCAACACATTGGTGATGATGCTTTTCTCGCTTTGGGAGATTTCAAAACAATATGGGCTCGAGTCTAAATGTAAATATCTAATTTCAGATGTTTATTAGATTTAGATGAAAACCTTAAGTATCATTCTGCCAACTTTTCAAAATAAGTTGAAGGTATATTAAGTTTTCATTTTTTGTGTTAACTTTTAAAATAATACATATATTTTTTTCCTGCTACTCCTCCATCCCCCTTGGAATTAAAATTTAGACGCAGGGAAACGTTTGCCTTTTATCTTCATTTTATATCTTTTGCTGATAAAATGGATTAAGGTACATTAGAACCCATTCACTGACCCTTTTATACCGCTTGCCACAGGTCAAAATTAATAGGAGAAGGGTTAGGAATTTGTTTGGCATCGTAACTTGATTCCTTTGTCCTGAAACCACTTCTGGCTTTTCTGTTTGGTGAAAAATGACAGCCTGGTGCTTCACTTGGCTAAGGCCCCCAAATCACCCTCACGGTATTTGTTAGCTGTTTCTTCTTAAAATTTTTTTTTTACTTCCAACTTTTTATTTTGAAAATTTTCAGATTTATAGAAAAGTTCAAAGTATAGTATAATGAAATAATCCTAAATCCTTTCCCTGGCTTCAGCACCTGTTACTTTGCCGGATCTCTCTCACGAGGCACTTCCCTTTGGAAAGCAGTGGCTCCTACCTCACTCATTACTATCGGAGCCTGTCATAAGCACATTTCCCACCTG
Organism: Ursus americanus; assembly: GCF_024610735.1. Classification (NCBI taxonomy): domain Eukaryota; kingdom Metazoa; phylum Chordata; class Mammalia; order Carnivora; family Ursidae; genus Ursus; species Ursus americanus. Next base: position 5,177,043 of record NC_142134.1, on the reverse strand, counting down.
ATCGTAATACAATTACCACATTCCAGGAATTTAGCAGTGATAAGGAATTATCTAACGTATAGTATACATTCAAATGTGAATCTCAATTTTTCCCAAATGTTCTTTAAAGCTTTTCTACTTTTGTAAAAATCCAGGATCCAAACGCATGGCACTTGGTTGTCCTGTATCTCTAGTGTTCTTTATTCTTGAACAAGCCTACCTTTTTAAATAATTTTTTATTTTTATCATTTATTTCTAGAGGGAGCGTGTGTGTGCAGGGATGGAGGAGGCAGAGGGAGAGAAACTCAGACCTCATGCTGAGCTCAGCATCTGACTTGGGGCTCGATCCCAGGACCCTGAGATCATGACCTGACCTGAAATCAAGAGTCGGCCACCTAACCGACTGAGCCACTCAGGTGCCTCAGACCTACCTTTTTTGATGTTTGCTTAAGAAGCAAGCCAGTTAGCTTGTGGAATTCTATATTTCTCTTTCTCATGAGTAGGTTCAGGATAAATGTTTTGGCAGAAGAGTCCATTGATGGTATGCAGTGTGTCTCATTCATGGTGTCACATCACATCATGAGACAGTGTTATTGTCACATTGCCAATATAAGTTTGGCACTTGCCTTGTTACGTTGATGGCTGCAAATGGAGATTTTCTAATTTTGGCATTCCATCTACATTTATTTATACATCATTTATTAGCTGGCACTCCTAACAAAGAAGCATATTTCCCCCTCTACCCACTGTTTTTTGAGTATACATGTGAGCTCATGAATTCATAAAATTCTACTTAATTACTGTAATTGTTCCGACTTTGGCCAGCAGAAGCACCTTGCAGCTCACCCATGCGTCATCTTGACCTGTGCCCATCAGTCTTTGAGCACTTTCTTGCTTTTTGCCATAGTAAGATGGAGGTGTATCATCTAGTTTTCTTGTCCTGCAGTGGGACAGGCTGTTTCTTCAAGGAGCCCTAGTTTCTTTTCATGGGGACTGGTATTTGGAAATCAAGATCTGGGTACTACTGGGTGTCATTGTTTCCAGTCACTTTCAGGGAACAGAGCCAGGAATAGCATTTTTTATAAATCGTGAGTTCATTCTGATACTTGCAAATCTAACACTAATCTTCCTCACCTTTTCCTGTTTCATATTCGTATCTGCTTTATCCCACGGTGAGAACTTTGGTTCTGAATAACATTAATATTTACGTATTTGCTGGATTCTATACGACACGTCGAATTTAGAATTACTATATCAAAATCACTACCAACAATGAACTTAAGTGTAAAATTTGCAATTTTTATTCTTGGAACATGACTCGCTGTGGGAGTACAGAGTATTGGTTTAAAAATTACGTGAAGCAGTTTTGTTCCTACTGTATTCTAAATTTCATAAACCGAGCTACTTTTTAACAATGATTACAGCGAATGTTGGGGGCAAAACCTACCGTAGGAGGAGTGGGGATGATATTTTAGTGGTCTGGGAGTTAGAAATATTGCAGCTGTTTGAGACAGTGTGATAAGATTCTGTCTGCAGCTGGTATTTGACTTCTGCCAAGCGCTCCAGCTACAAGAGGAGCAAATCCTACCATGTTATGTGGGTGTGTGGCCCCTTTTCCAGTAGAGAAGAACATCTGGACATAATGCTTTAGGAACAAATTGTTTCACAATGTCGGCTACATTATGCTAATATCCTAAAGGCTTTTAAAGTGTTGTTTCATTTTAATAATGAACATGCAAGAAGAGGTTCGCTTAGCAGCACAGGCTCTGTGCATGGGATTCCCTGGCTCTCCTGTGTTTGAACTCTGAGGAGCCAGCAACCTTTGGTGGCAGCCTTCCCCTTTACCTCTTCTTCCTTTCAGTGCTAAGGATGAAAAAGAATAGTGGTTTGTATTTGGTTATTTTGAGAAAAAGGAAGGAGGAATAAGGTGGCCTTGGCTACCTGTTACTGTCAGCTTTTTATTTTGGGGACTGTGGATGAGCAAAAACAGAGCTGCCCATCCATGGCGATTCTGTGGTTATATTAAAAAAATGTGTTAACATTGGTATATCTTATTCAAATGTGCCGGAAAGTCAGTAAGTGGAACACTTGAGGAAGGGCTTCCTGGAAAGTCATCAGTAATATGTTTGTTATAGCGCAAAGTATTTTAATAATTTTTTATGGGTGTTTAATCTTTTTGCCATTGTAAAGTTTTTATTTTTTTTTATTTTTTTATTTTTTTTTAATAATGATTTTTTATTATATTATGTTAGTCACCATACAGTACATCCCCGGTTTTCGATGTAAGGCTCGATGATTCATTAGTTGTGTATAACACCCAGTGCACCATGCAATATGTGCCCTCCTTACTACCCATCACCGGTCTATCCCATTCCCCCACCCCCCTCCCCTCTGTAGCCCTCAGTTTGTTTCTCATAGTCCGTAGTCTCTCATGTTTCATTCCCCCTTCTGATTACCCCCCCTTTCTTTATCCCTTTCTTCCCCTACTGATCATTCTAGTTCTTATGTTCCATAGATGAGAGAAATCATATGATAGTTGTCTTTCTCTGCTTGACTTATTTCGCTAAGCATTATCTCCTCCAGTGCCGTCCATGTTGTAGCAAATGTTGAGAACTCGTTCTTTCTGATTGCTGAGTAATATTCCATTGTATATATGGACCACAACTTCTTAATCCAGTCATCTGTTGAAGGGCATCTCGGCTCCTTCCACGATTTAGCTATTGTGGACATTGCTGCTATGAACATTGGGGTGCATATGGCCCTTCTCTTCACTACGTCTGTATCTTTGGGGTAAACACCCAGTAGTGCAATGGCTGGATCATAGGGAAGCTCAATTTTTAACATTTTAAGGGACCTCCACACTGTTTTCCAGAGTGGCTGTACCAACTTGCATTCCCACCAACAATGTAGGAGGGATCCCCTTTCTCCACATCCTCTCCAACAATTGTTGTTTCTTGCCTTGTCTATTTTTGCCATTCTAACTGGCGTAAGGTGGTATCTCAGTGTGGTTTTGATTTGAATTTCCTTGATGGCTAATGATTTTGAACATTTTTTCATGTGTCTGTTAGCCATTTGTATGTCTTCATTGGAAAAGTGTCTGTTCATATCTTCTGCCCATTTTTTGATTTGTTTATTTGTTTCTCGTGTATTGAGTTTGAGAAGTTCTTTGTAGATCTTGGATACCAGTCCTTTATCTGTAGTGTCATTTGCAAATATCTTCTCCCATTCCGTGGGCTGCCTCTTAGTTTTTCTGACTGTTTCCTTGGCTGTGCAGAAACTTTTAATCTTGATGAAGTCCCATAAATTCATTGCATCTTTTGTTTCTCTTGCCTTTGGGGATGTATCATGAAAAAGGTTGCTTTGGCCGATGTCGTAGAGGTTGCTGCCTATGTTCTCCTCTAGAATTTTGATGGATTCCTGTCTCACATCGAGGTCTTTCATCCATTTGGAGTTTATTTTTGTGTATGGTGTGAGAGAGTGGTCAAGTTTCATTCTTTTGCATGTAGCTGTCCAATTTTCCCAGCACCATTTATTGAAGAGACTGTCTTTTTCCCACCGGATGTTTTTTCCTGCTTTATCAAACATTAGTTGCCCAAAGAGCTGAGGGTCCATTTCTGGGCTCTCTATTCTGTTCCATTGGTCTATGTGTCTGTTTTTGTGCCAGTACCATGCTGTCTTTGTGATCACAGCTTTGTAGTACAGCTCGAAATCCGGCATTGTGATGCCCCCAGCTTTGTTTTTCCTTTTCAACAGTTCCTTGGAGATTCGGGGTCTTTTCTGGTTCCATACAAATTTAAGGACTATTTGTTCCAGTTCTTTGAAAAATGTTCTCGGTATTTTGATCGGGATAGCATTGAAAGTGTAGATTGTTCTGGGTAGCATGGACATTTTAACTATGTTAATTCTTCCGATCCATGAGCGTGGAATATCTTTCCATCTTTTTGTGTCTTCCTCAATGTCTTTTAAGAGTGATTTATAGTTTCTAGAATAAAGGTCCTTTACGTCTCTGGTTAAGTTAATTCCAAGGTAACGTATGGTTTTTGGTGCTATTGTAAATGGGATGGATTCCCTAATTTCTCTTTCTTCGTTCTTGTTATTCGTGTACAGAAATGCAACTGATTTCTGAGCATTGATTTTGTATCCCGCCACGTTACTGAATTGCTCTATAACTTCTAATAGTTTGGGAGTGGCTTCTTTTGGGTTTTCCATATAGAGTATCATGTCATCTGCGAAGAGAGACATTTTGACTTCTTCTTTGCCGATTTGAATACCTTTGATCCCTTTTTGTTGTCTGATTGCTGTTGCAAGGACTTCTAGTACTATGTTGAATAGTAGTGGCGAGAGTGGGCATCCTCGTCGTGTTCCTGATCTTAAGGGAAAGGCTTCCAGCTTTTCCCCATTGAGAATAATATTTGCAGTAGGCTTTTCATAGATGGCTTTTATGAGATTGAGAAATGTACCTTCTATTCCTACACTCTGAAGGGTTTTAATCAGGAAAGGATGCTGTATTTTGTCAAATGCTTTTTCGGCATCGATTGAGAGGATCATATGGTTCTTGAGTCTTTTCTTGTTGATATGGTGTATCACGCTGATTGATTTGCGAATATTGAACCACGCTTGCATCCCAGGTATGAATCCCACTTGATCGTGGTGGATAATCCTTTTAATGAACTGTTGGATTCTATTAGCAAGTATCTTGTTGAGGATTTTGGCGTCCATATTCATTAGGGAAATCGGTCTGTAATTCTCCTTTTTGAGGGGGTCTTTGCCTGGTTTGGGGATCAAGGTAATATTGGCCTCATAGAAGAGTTTGGTAGCTTTCCTTCTGTTTCTATTTTTTGAAATAGCTTTAGGAGAATAGGTATTATTTCTTCTTTGAATGTTTGGTAGAATTCCCCAGGAAAACCGTCCGGGCCTGGAGTTTTGTTATTTGGAAGGTTGTTTATCACTGACTCAATTTCTTTATAATTAATTGGCCTGTTTAAGAAATCAATTTCTTCCTTTTTCAATCTTGGTAGTTTATAGGTTTCCAGGAAGGAGTCCATCTCTTCCAGATTGCTTAGTTTATTGGCATATAGCTGTTGATAAAAATTCCTAATAATCCTTCCAATTTCAGTGGTGTTCGTCGTGACCTCTCCTTTTTCATTCATAATTTTAATAATCTGGGTCCTTTCTCTTTTCTTTTGGATAAGTCTTGCCAGTGGTCTGTCAATTTTATTGATTCTCTCCAAGAACCAGCTTCTAGTCCTGTTGATCTGCTCTACTGTACTTCTGGTTTCTGCTTGATTGATTTCAGCTTTAATTTTGGTCAACTGCTTCCTTGTGCGTGGATTAGGCCTGTCCCTCTGTTGCTGTTCCAGCTTCTTGAGGTGAGAATATAAAAACTGCATTTTAGATTTTTCTATTCTTTTGAGTGAGGCTTGGATGGCTATGTATTTCCCCCTTAGGACTGCTTTTGCAGTATCCCATAGGTTTTGGACTGTTGTATTTTCATTCTCATTGGTCTCCATAAATTGTTTAATTTGATTTTTGATTTCCTGGTTTATCGAGTCATTCCTGAGCAGGATGGTTCTTAGTCTCCAAGTGTTTGAGTTTCTTCCAAATTTTTCCTTGTGGTTGAGTTCCAATTTCAGAGCGTTGTGGTCTGAGAATATGCAGGGGATAATTTCAGTCTTTTGGTATCGGCTGAGACCTGTTTTGTGTCCCAGAACATGGTCTATTCTTGAAAATGTTCCATGGGCATTAGAATAGAATGAGTATTCTTTGGTTCTGGGGTGTAGTGTTCTATATATATCTAAGAGGTCCAACTCGTCGAGTATGGCATTCAAAGCCTTTGATTCTTTGCTTAGTTTTTGCCAGGGTGTTCTGTCTATTTCTGAGAGTGGAGTGTTGAGGTCCCCTACTATTAATGTATTTTTATCTATATGTCTCTTTATTCTGGTTAAGAGTTGGCTTGTGTATCTTGCTGCTCCCCTGTTGGGGGCATATATATTTATAATAGTCATATCCACTTGTTGAATACTTCCTTTAAGAATAATATAGTGCCCTTCTGCATCTCTAACTATATTCTGTAGTTTAAAATCCAGTTTATCTGATATGAGAATTGCTACCCCAGCTTTCTTTTGAGGTCCATTTGCGTGAAAGATGGTACTCCATCCCCTTACTCTCAGTCTGAATGTATCTTTGGGTTCGAAATGAGTCTCTTGTAGACAGCAAATGGATGGGTCATTTCTTTTTATCCAATCTGCAACCCTGTGTTGTTTAAAGCAAGAATTTAAACCATTAATGTTAAGGCTGAGTACTGAGAGATATGCTTTTAATTCTGCCATGTTGTCAGTAAAGTCTTTGTTTGTATTGGCTGTGACTTTCTGTTTTGTATCACTCTTGGGGCCTTTTTACTTTTATAGAACCCCCCGTAATACCTCCTGTAGGGCTGGTTTCGTGGTTACGAAATTGGCTAGTGACTGTCGATTCTGAAATGTCTTTATTTCTCCATCAATTCTGAATGACAGCCTTGCTGGATAAAGGATCCTTGGCTGCATGTTTTTCTCTGAAAGAGCTTTAAAAATGCTCCCCCAACCCTTTCTCTCATTCCAGGTCTGTGTAGACAGGTCTGACGTAATTCTGATGCCTTTGCCTTGGTACGTGAGAAATTTCTTTGCCCTGGCCGCTTTCAATACTGTATCCTTGGATCTCATATTTGCGAGTTGCACTATGACGTGACGTGGTGTAGGTCTGTCGTGGTTGAGCTTGGGAGGGGTCCTCTCTGCCTCTTGGACACGAATTTTTGTTTCCCTTGCTAGATTAGGGAAGTTTTCAGCTACAATTTGTTCAAATATCTCTTCTAGACCTCTGTTTTTCTCCACCCCCTCGGGGATGCCGATGATTCTAACATTGGATCGTTTCGTTGAGTCAGTAATCTCCCGTAGCCAACATTCGTGGGCGTGGATTTTTTTAAGACCATCTTCTATTTTTATTTTTTCCTCTATTAACCCATCCTCCAATTCACTAACCCTTTCCTCTGCTTTGGTGACCCTGGCCATCAGAGCCTCTAGTTTTGCCTGCATTTGGCTCATAGAATTTTTAATTTCTGTCAAATTCGCTCTCATTTCCGCCCCTAGGGATTCTATATTCTCAGTAACATTTTCCTGAATACTTTTTTCAAGTCTACTCATTATCTTGACCATTGTTACTCTGAATTCCATTTCTGATAATTTGGTTACATCCATATCCGTTACTTCTGTGGCAGAGGCCACTGACTCACTGTCTTTTCTTTGCTGGGGGGGGCTTCTCCTTCTTGTCATTCTAATGAGGGGAGGTTGCGGGGTTGTCCAGAGCCCAAAATTATTGACTGGGTCCCAGGCCGTGCCCCTTGTTTTATAGGGATCATAGAGATGTGGGCTTCTTCTTTAAAGATGTTATTTATTTACTTAGAGAGGGAGACAGACAGTCAGCAAGAACGAAACAGAAGCAGGGGAGTGAGAGAGGAAGAAGCAGGCTCCCAGCGGAGGAGCCCGATGAGGGACTCCTTTCCGGAACGCCGGGATCACGCCCTAAGCTGGAGACAGGCACTCAATGACTGCGCCACCCAGGCACCCGGGTTGTGGGCTTCTTGATTTCTCAGCCTGCCTTCTGGGGGAGGGGCCTGCCGCACCGATACTCAGGCAGCCCTGTTTGGTTAGAGTCTCCGTGTCCCCTGCGAGGGAGGATGGGGATGGGCACTCTCTGAGCCGGTATTTCCAGGCTTTTGTTCTCTGGCGGCTTTCCCTGGCGGCCGGCTATGCCTCTTCTGAGGGTCAGAGCAGCAGAGGCTGCGTTGTCGCAGAACAGAGGGATTGCGGACCGTTCTCCACTGATGTTCTGGCCACTTTAACTCTGTTTCTGTTGGTGCTGCTCAACCCTGCAGCGTCCCGGGCTGTTCGCCCCACACCCGGCGTCCCTGCCCTCACTTCCAGGGCCGGCGCGTCTCTGTCCTTTGTGTTTCTAATGCCGCCAGCCACCAGCCCGCGCGTCTCTGTCCTTTGTGTTTCTAATGCCGCCAGCCACTGGCCGCCCCGCGCGCTCCCGGGTCTCCCGGTCTCAGTCTATGCCCGGTGAGCACACCTCGATTCCGGAGTTTCGGGAGAAGCCTGGTGGCGCGCGCACCCGGTTCAGGGTCTCAGTCTGCTGTTTCGCGGTGCCGACCGCGAGTCCGCCCGCTCCCCCGTGCAGGTGGCCCGCCAGCCGCCCCGCGCACGCTCCGTGAGCTCCCGGTCTCAGTCTGGATCCCGTGAGCACACCGGGATTCCGGTGTTCCGGGAGATGCCTGGTGGCGCGCGCACCCGGCTCACGGTCTCAGTCCGCTCTCTCGCGGGTGCCCTCTGTGTGTCCGCCCGCTCCCCCCCGTGCAGGTGGCTGCCGCTTCCCGGCGCCCAAATGCGGCGGCTCCCTCCCCCTTCCGTTTATCTTCCGATATCCGTGCACGGTTTACAGCTCCCCTCTTCGTACCTCAATACTCAGCGCTGGAGATGTTCATTTGTAGAGATCCAGATGCATCTTCCTGCGTCTCAGGCTGGTTCCGTGGTTATTTAGGCTGGTCTGGTACCTATCCAGCTCGACTCAGGGGACCAGCTGAAAAAGGGGTCCCCTACTCCTCCGCCATCTGAACTCCCTCCCCCGTCATGTCACTCCCTCCCCGGTCATGTCCATTGTAAAGTTTTTAAGAGAGTAATTGCTTACATCTCCAGGGCGCTTAGCCCTTTTACTGTTAACCCAGCCACCTCGTCCCACTCCCAAGAACAAACATGTGAACACTTTCCGAAACCTGTAGGCCCATCTGTACTTTGGTGTCACGAGAAGAGCACAAGACCAACAGTCAGGACCCCAGGGCTCTGATTGCTCCAGTTTTTTACGTGGTTGCGTGACTAGCACAGATCACTGTACTTCACTCTCTGGAGCCCCCCTGTTTGTGGGGTGATAGCGTAACTTAGGAACTGTTTTAGTCTATGGATAATGTGACTATAAAACAAATCTGCAATATTTCAGTAGTTGGGCCGGGGGTCAACAGAAAACTCAGGCTAGATTTAAAACCTTGTTAGTAAATCTGAGCCCTGAGTGATTCTGAGGAAACAAAATAGCCAAGGATAAGAACGTCTAGTATGAAGATGTGTGTTAGAGACCGAGAGCAGCAGATCTGGTTAGCTGCTTGTCTTGCCTCAGATAGCCTGGGTTTGGTCGTCAAGGACGTTCGAGTCCATTCTAAACTGGAGGGGGTTCTCTGGTGGATTAGCACTCCTTTCTTGAAAAGAACATGTGCAAAATTTATCTCACCACAAGGAGTTCTGGTATGATGTCCACTTCGATAAACACCAGTCTGCTTAAAACCCATCCCACCTGCTTTGTGCCCATAAAGGAAAGTTCCACCAAAGGAATTTGTATAATGGAGGACTTTGTATGTCCCTGTTCACTTTGTTTCTTTAAAGACACAATTCCCTTAGTTCCTTGCATTTATTATCTAAGTATCTCTTTAAATATAATTAATGTTTTCCAAACGTGTTTGTGGTATACTTTTTCTAAAGGGTATTTGCTGACAAAGAATCTGGTCTTGCATATTAACTGAAACAAAATTGGCTGAATCCGAAGTTGGTCTTTTTCCCGGGTCACAAAGTGACTCTAGGCCCAAAGAACTGTCAGTTACTTTGGGACTTTGATCACCAGCTTAATTGGCAGATTGGTAGCCAAGCAGAAGATGTTCTGAAGCATTCTGTGCATGGAAAAGATGTTCCCTCTATCCCCAAATCAACAAACGTTTTGAGAATTACCAGCTATGTATAATTTTGCATTCAAATGGGATAAATGGAAATATCACTATGTATATTTTTTGGAGAATTTTTTGTTTGGTTTCAGTTGTACATACATAAATTGGTTCCCTGTGACAGAGTTTTGGATATAATGCAGTTTTTTCCTGCCTCCACCCCCAAAACCTCATCATTCTATATGTTCCTACTTTATAGGTTAGTTCTCTGCATGTAATAAAGAACTTGTTCCAAGTCAGACATGTCTGTATATGGACTGTCTTACCCCAGTGAACGTCAGTAGGGTTAAATAGAAAGAACAGCACAACATGCTGAAAATGCATATGCAAGCAAGATTTGAAACATATTAGCTAGGTATAAGAAAAATTTTCAGTAAAAAAGATGCTTAAAGGGGCACCTGGGTGGCTCAGTCAGTTAAGCGTCTGCCTTCGGCTCAGGTCATGATCCCAGGGTCCTGGGATCAAGCCCCACATCGGGCTCCCAGCTCAGCGAGGAGCCTGCTTCTCCCTCTCCCTATGCCTGCTACTCCCCCTTCTTGTGCTGTGTGTCAAATAAATAAAATCTTTAAAAAAAAATGCTTAAAGTTTTTTGTTTTTTTTTTTTTTGAGAGAAAGTGCAAGCATGAGTGGGGGTAGGGGCAGAGGGAGAGAATCTCAAGCAGACTCCCCTCTGAACGCAGAGCCTGATGCAGGGCCAATCCCATGACCCATAAAATCACAACCTGAGCCGAAACCAAGAGTCAGATATTTAATGGACTGAGCCACCCAGGAGCCCCTAAAGTTAGTTCTTAATACTGTAAAATTTTAGGTACTTAAATTGAAAATACATTTTGCTAGCTTTCATGAAATATACAGTGGGTCAGCCATTTGTGTTAAAATTATGTATCTGTCCAAGAAAGCAGTTTAAGATACTTAAAAAAAAAAAATTCCAGCAATGCTTCTAAAGTGCTAGACCCCAAACTTTGGACAACCAGGATAGCTTCGCTCACATGCACATAGTGAATGGATTTTAGCCGTGTTTTATCTATACCTTATTCCAAAACCTATTTTGTCTAGCATTGTACATAACATCCTAGGTGCCATCTGAGAAGATGTATTAAAAGGATCTTGAAAATGCTTTAAGTCCCATGATCCAAGAATCTTTATAATCAGGATCTTATAAACTTGATTGTTTCTGCTAGTTCTTTGAAAAGAGACAATTGTGCTTTCAGCCCGGAAATGCTCATACTTGTTAAACTGAATTACCTGGCTCGAGAGTATGTACTTAACTGTGGCAGAAATGAAAAGTAGACTAATTGGCTAGCTACAAGACTTGGAGTTGTTTTACATTTTAGAATGGCTTTACTTCCTCACATTGGTGAACCTAAAATGCCATCTCATTTGTGTGTACCTCATTGTACATATGAGAAGAAAAGTAATGGGGAAAAAAACTTTTCAAAGAATTATTAGCTTTCCATTATCACCCTACATGTCCATTTTCTTAGTGCAATTGCTCAGGGTAATAATATACTTTGTTCCTAGAAGGCTAGGCTAAATCAAACCTGATTAAAAACCTCTTTTTTTTTTTTTTTTTAAAGATTTTATTTATTTGACAGAGAGACAGCCAGCGGGAGAGGGAACACAAGCAGGGGGAGTGGGAGAGGAAGAAGCAGGCTCCCAGCAGAGAAGCCTGATGTGGGGCTCGATCCCAGAACGCTGGGATCACGCCCTGAGCCGAAGGCAGACGCTTAACGACTGAGCCACCCAGGCGCCCCTAAAAGCCTCTTTCTTACAACTTCGGTAGAAACTAGTTTTAATTTCTTCTGGTTTTCTCAGGGCAATAGTTTGGGGCCATTTGGGCCGCTACTGCATCTCCAGCCCTCTAGGTAAAATGAAAAACTAGGCTGCACTGCCCGGCTCTACAAATGCACCAAAGATCCAAAAGGTGGGGTCCTGACCATAATTGCTACTTCTACTTTTCAGTCTGCTAGATAGTGTTCAGAAAAACCACCTTTTTACAGGAGCAATTAAGCCACATCCATCAAAAGGATTAAAACAACAAAAAAGCACATGGCTTCAATCCAACCAAAAATAATCTATGTGCATGGCGGAGCCAAGGTGTTGATATAAAGACCGTCTGCAACATGCTTTTGTAATTTTAAAGGGTATGTATAAATGCTATTTACATGCACTGAAACTTCTGGGAAAATACATAAACTTAATAGCAGTCAACTGTTTTTATTGTGGGACGGGAGTGTCGCTCTTCTTGTATAATTTTCTCTATCTGAATTTTCTAACTCTTGGATATGTTGCTTTTACGTTTTATTTTTTCAGTGTCAATGGATTACCTGGATGGGAAGACTATGAATCATTTTTGCTTCTTTATATTTGCTCAGAATGAAAGAAACCTAAGTGTTATTATGTTAAGAGCACCACGAAAAGACTGATATATTTGACTATTTTAAAAATATAAAATATATTAAAATAAGATATAAAACTGATGGACTGGCATCTATAACTCCTCAAAATTACTCAGAAAAAGATAATTAATCCAATAGAAAAATGAGCAAAGGACGTAAACGGATACTTCACAAAAAAGGAAATGCAGATGTACGGTAGTACGTCAGTAACTGAGGGGAACGCCAGGTAAAGTAATGAAATATCATTTCATGCCCATCTCACTTGGCAAGTTTTCAGCCATTTTGAGGAACAGTCTGGCAATTTCTAGTCAAGTTAAGATGTGCTAATCCTATGATATATGGTTGACTCTTGAACAACTCAGGGGTTAGGACCGCCGACCCTCCACGCATTTGAAAATCCACACATTACTTCGGACTCCCTCCCCAAAAACTTAGTACTAACAGCTTACTTTTGACTGGAAGCCTTAGGAGAACAGTTGACTAACACATTTTTTATATATGCATTATAAACGGTATTCTTACAACAAAGAAAGCTAGAGAAGGGGCACCTGGGTGGCGCAGTCGTTAAGCATCTGCCTTCGGCTCAGGGCGTGATCCCGATGTTCTGGGATCGAGCCCCACATCAGGCTCCTCCGCTAGGAGCCTGTTTCTTCCTCTCCCACTCCCCCTGCTTGTGTTCCCTCTCTCGCTGGCTGTCTCTCTCTGTCAAATAAATAAATAAAATCTTTAAAAAAAAAAAAAAGCTAGAGAAAGAATGTCGAGAAAATGCATTTACAATACCATAATGTAGAAAATCCATGTTAGTGCATCTGTGTTCAAACCCATGTTGAAGGGTCTGCTGTATATCCTAAGTAACTACACAATGAGCAAGACGTACAATGTTTCACCAGTGTTGTTAGCAACACAGAAAGTTTTGGAAGCTGCTTTATGCCATCATCTGGACAGCAGATAAATTGTTATTTCATATAACTGACCACTGTTGCACAGTGTTAAAAATAGTGAATGTGAGCATCACATGGATTCATTACACAATAATGAGTAAAAAATGAAAGCTGCAGAATGAGACGGTATTAGGTTTTCAGTACCAAAGACTAGAGGGTTTGGGGATATTTATAGTGAAAGTGTAACAACATGCATGAGAGTGAAAAAACACCAAATTCTGGGTGGTGAGGAAAGGATATGGACAGATAATTCACAAAAAACCTCTAGAAAGGAAAGGCAATGTGGTTTAGAAGTGGTGAAATGTTAAGATTCGAAAGAGTGCCTGGGAACTTTGAAATTCAGTACGTACTTTTTATATGCTAGAAAGAGTTCACAGAAGCCACCACCAACACACATATACCTTATGCCCAGAAGGTAGTTTCATCAGTGAAGTTTAGTGCCCCGTGTGGGCCACACTAGGAATTGGGAGAGTAAGTCTGAACAAGGTATGGTAACTGTTCTCAAGAATGTAATCTCACAGGGGCTGATTAACTTTGCCCCTGACGGTGAGGGAAATCTGTTCTTTAGTAAATGGGCCAGAGACTCTTAAAAATTAAGCAAAAATTACTGAGGATGGAAGAAGGCAAGGTTCAGATACTCACCACCGCCCCGTTTCCTCTAGGTTTCCTTTTTTTTTTTTTTAAAGATTTATTTATTTATTTATTTATTTATTTATTTATTTATTTGAGAGAGAGCTAGTGAGTGAGCACAACCTGAGGAAGCAGCAGGCAGAGGGAGAAACAGGCTCCCCACCGAGCAAGGAGCGTGAAGCAGGACTCGATCCCAGGACCCCAGGATCATGACCTAAGCTGAAGGCAGACGCTTCACCGACTGAGCCACCCAGGCGTCTCTCTAGCTTTCCTTTAAAGAATGAAGATTATAGGGGCAGGAACCATGAGAATGAGTTCAGCATAAAACAGACGACAACATCTACATACACAGAAATTACTTTTATTATGTTAGAATATTCCCTAATGACCTGGCAATTATTCATGTGAAGGAGAGTTCAGAAAACAGATAAATGACTGTATTAGCCTTGTCCTTGATTAGAGATTTATGAATTATACAAGAAATACTATTGCCTAGAGTAGGTTACTCTAGAAGTAGAAGTAGCAGTAGAGAAGGTCTAGAAGGTCTACGGGGCTGTGGACTTGGAAGATCGTCTCCTTGCTTGTCTGGCTCTTCAGCTGGACCACAAGCCTTACGTACGAGGATGAACATGTTTTCTCTGCTGAATTTAAAGCTTTACAACGGTTCGAATGCTGTAAGAGAAGGAAGCAATAAACAGGTTTTAAATGATTTTTTTAAGACCACTAAAACTAATTTTTTTTACCCTTCCTCCATAATCCCTAACTCATCACTACATTTTCCAGTCCACAGCCACACAGGAGGCTTACCTCTTTCCTGCATGCATCAGTTCAAAGGCTTCATTAATTTGGTCAAAAGACAGATTATGAGTCACAAATTCATCAACTTTTATCTTTTTGGACATATATTCAGACACCAACTTCGGGACACTTTCCACACTCTTCCATCCTGAAAGAAATCATACGTCTATTAATTCTCCCAACAAATCTTTACAGTTTAGCTTATTACTTAGTGGGTGACAGGCATTTAAGACAATACATTTTATCATGAATTAAAGAGGAATGAAGAAGTTCAGAATCAGCAGAGAGGAGGATGAACTTAATGTATGTCTTTAGTAAATGCCTTTTGAGTATTTTCCTTTTCCTGTATTAAGATTTACGAAAATCTCATTAAGGTTTTAGCAAATTGAGACAAAATTTTAAACTACCAAGGACGGAACTCTGGAAGTCTTAAAACAAACTTACTTAGGTCCACAACAGAAAGACTTCGGTAATTGTGAAATTCAGGGAAGAATAAAACTGATGTGATACATGACTTTATTTCTTTGGTTTTAAATTTAGCAATGAAATTAGTGATAGCATCTCACCCTAGAAAACTGTGAAACTGAAAACAAAAGTGGGAAATTTTTAGCTCCTTAAGATTTTAAAGAAAATCAGGTGCTTCAGTCTTTCACTTATATTGAAAGAAGCAATGAATTGACAAAGAAGCCTTCCCACCTTTTAAACCAGGGACATTTCAAACCTCTTCCAAGTCTTTTCCAAATCTGCCTCCTTATGGCTTCTACCAATTATTCTTCCCCTACAAATTGTGGGCCTTTTTCATTCTCCTTTTTTAAAAAATTATTTATTTATTTATTCATTTATTTATTTATTTTAGGTAGGCTCCATGCCCAACATGGGGCTTGAACTCACGACTCCAAAGATCAAGAGTCGTGTGCTCTACCCACTGAGCCAGCCAGGCGCCCCTTTCTTTCTCCTTTAAAACTCCCGGTAACCGAGACAGGCATAGCCACCACTCCTCTCTAGACCAAAAGTTCTATTTCCATCTGTGGGTCATGCTTTAACACCACCCATTGCGCCCCAATGCTCCAGCTTATTTCCCAACCAGCACGTGCTGGGAGGTTGAGGCTTCAGGGAGACGTTAGGCTCAAACCCCCTGGCTCAGCTCAGGACCTGAGAGGATGTGTGGCTTTAAAAGTCTATTCTGAGATACTCAAGTGAGGCATACACCTGGTTGGAAAGGCAAGTAGAGTCAGCTTCACACTTTTCTTGAATATAATTTTTTTTTTTTTAAGATTTTATTATTTGAGAGAGAGGGGGCTTGCTCGAGTCGGGGGAGGGGCAGAGGGAGAGAGAAAGAGAATCTCCAAACAGACTGAGCTGAGCCTGACGCAGGGCTCGATCTCAAGACCCTGAGATCGTGACCTGAGCTGAAACCAAGAGACACTAACCGACTGCAACACCCAGGTGCCCCTTGACATTTTTTAATGGTGAATTCTACAGTATAAAGACAGAAAACTTGGCTAATCTCCTCATACTTTCCTCATCTTTTCCTCTGGCCTTCAGAAAAGTGGACATAGTAGTATGAGGATGGGGGTCTTAAGAGACACTTTGTTAAATACAGATTATTAAAATCTCGTGCTATGTGATTTTTCCCCCAAAAAGGATGGTGAGACTATAAATAATAAATATATATATATTTAAAAATCTATAAAAACTTCCGATTTCAATCATTCATATTGTTGGGATATAAAAGCATGATCTGTGCTTCCTGGCTGAGCAACCACGAAAAAGATGGAAGTGATTTTTCAGCATTCTCCCAGTAGTCAGGCAACCCCAAACAACCATGTACTTTTTATGATCACAAAAGGGAAAAAAGATCAGTCTGGCAGCCTTTCAATTCTGTTACAAGGTCTGGTCTCACACAGTATTCTCAGCTGAAGACCTTGTATTGGTTACAGCTGACGTCAGTGCTACGGAGACGGGGGGATAATCACGTCCAGCGACAGCCGCGCTCTGCAAAAGTGAGTAGAAATGCCAATCATCTGTTTCAGTCCCCAACACAACAGTGTGGCTGACACTGTCGTCTGCGTACCCTGGAACCAACTTCTCACTCCTGCCCTACCCCCAACTAGTTCCTCATCAACACAGTGCTGAGTTTTGTGTGTGTGAAGCGTGACCTTGTGCTTCAGAGGAAGCCGAGCGTCTTCCCAGCCCCAGGGCTGAACACGGATCAAATGTGCAACCCTCCTATTAAAATAACTGTATGCAACAACTTGTGATGGGAAGGTAGTCTATGAAAGTTGTTGTTAAAACAAAAAAAATCAGCTTGGGATTCAAATTCTGCCGGTGGAAATAACAAGAGAGAAAATGTGCTCATCCACTGAGCTACCTCCAAAGGCAGTGCCTTTCCACGTGCGGCCTGTGACCAGCTGAAACGGGCGAGTGGCGATTTCTTGACCCGAAGCAGCTACTCCAACTACCACGCTGACACCCCAGCCCTTGTGGCAGGCCTCCAGCGCTGCTCTCTGCAGACAGAGACGGGGCCAAACGACAGAAGTCAGTGCATTCTGCTGAGAAGATCAGCGAAATATCTTTGCAGGGAGAGGGTGGTGGCACAGAGCTTTTTAAAAAAAATCACAACAAAATGATCACACTGAATATTTAATAAATGTAATTTCATTCAACAGTTTTTTTAAAAAAATTAATAACCTGGTGGAATATTAACACAAAATGAAAGAATGTAAAGCTTTTATTTGCTGTCTAGTTTTTTTTTTAAGATTTTATTTATCTGACACAGAGAGCACTCAAACAAGGGAGTGGCAGGCAGAGGGAGGAGCAGGCTCCCCGCCGAGCAGGAAGCCCGACATGGGGGCTCGATCCCAGAACTGTGGGATCAGGACCTGAGCCAAAGGCAGATGCTTAACTGACTGAGCCATGCAGGTGCCCCTTGCTGTCTAGTTTTTAAAATAAATCCTAGTTCAAATTCTAAAGACTCTATTAAAGCAAGCAGTGGAGAATAGTAACATTCCTGCTGAGCGTCTGCCCCGTGTCAAGGACGGGTCATTACCGTCTGTGTTTTACACAAGAGGAAACTGAGCTTAAGGGAAGTTGTTGCTAGAGGTTAGTAACGTGGATGTACAGCGGACCCCTGAACACGGAGACTGGGGCCCGACCCTGCCATGCAGTTGAAAATTCACATGTAACTGTTGATTACCCCCAAATTTAACTAATAGCCTCCTGTTGACTGGAAGCCGTACCAATATTATAAACAGTGATTAACACATTTTGTGTATGTATCATACGCTCTATTCTTACAATAAAGCTAGAGGAAAAAAAAAAGGAATGAAGCGAGACGTACTTACCATGACTTTCACGTTACCAATACACTCGAAGGAATAGTCCACTCCCCCGTCAGTCATTTCAATGAGCACTTCCTGGATGGGTTTACTGAAGTCCTGGGGGTTAATACATTCAGCGGCTCCAAACTCCTTGGCCCTTGCAAATTTATCTTTATTGATGTCCACACCAATGATCCGGGATGCACCAGCCACCTTACAGCCCATGATAACAGCCAATCCAACTCCTCCCAGGCCAAAGACGGCACAAGTAGAGCCAGGCTCCACCTACCAGTAAGGACGGTCTGTTAGGTACTCATCGCACAAGTGTCAAGGAAATCATTAGGTTTCTTACACGCTGGGCCAAGTGCACTTTCTAGCAAAGCTCTGTTGTATCAAATTAGAAGGCAGAAGCTAAAATCCAGGCCAATCTCTTACCTTGGCTGTGTTCACAGCAGCACCATAACCAGTTGAAATGCCACAACCCAGAAGGCAGACTTTATCCAAAGGTGCTAAAGGATCAATTTTAGCAACAGAGATGTCAGCCACAACTGTATATTCAGAAAACGTGCTGGTTCCCATGTAATGTAAAATGGTCTTTCCTTTGCAAGTAAATCTGCTAGTACCATCTGGCATTAATCCTTTCCCCTGAGTAACTCTAAAGAAAATAAAAAAAGGAAAAAGGAAGGGTAAAATCAGGTTTCCCAAAATGCACAGGAAAAAGAAATCAATTTTAAATACGACAGATAGACAGGAAAGTGTGCTAAGACCCAAAGTCTAATTTCTTTTTTTTTTTTAAAGATTTATTTTAGAGAAAGGCAGCGTGTGCGCGCCAGAGAGAGCATATGCGCACATGAGCAGAAGGGGCAGAGGGAGAGGGAGAACTCAAGCAGACTCCCATGCTTAGGCACAGAGCCCCACGCGGGGCTCATCTCACGACCCTGAGATCATAACCTGAGCTGAAGACGAAAGTTGGACACTTAACCAACTGCGCCATCCAAGTGACCCCCCGAGTCTAATTTCTAACGTATTTATTAAGTACTTTAGTTACTTTCAGCAGTGCCTTATTAGGGAAATCTAAGGAAGACTTATGATCTTACATATCTTTTCCAAGATTCAATATCCTTCTGGATCTCACTGTTGGGTATTGAAATAAATTTAACAGCTACAACTTATGGGTCAGATGAAGTAATTTTAAAATTCCATCATAAAACTGTGAGCAAATATAACTTCTGAAAGCACAGAGCCCAAACCAGAATCCACACAAGCAGAGATTATGAGCAATTATGCAGATCAGGTGATGCAAATAGACAGCCACACTGGCTAATTTAATTTAGATCTTCCAGGAGGCTTTTGTTTTTTAAACAGTCCTCAAGGATGCAAGTTATCTTTTCTTTTTCTTTGTTTTTTGCCTATGTAGTTGGTAACACTAATGAAAGATAAAGAAAAAAAACCTCACAAAGGCAACCAGTATGATACATGGCATCAAATATTATTTTTGACATTCTAAATAGGTAGGTAGGTAATGTAATGTCCTGCTTTGGAGTATAGGCCCTAAAGTCAAACACGGCTGGGTTCAAATCCTGTGTGATCTTGGGCCAGTTAATTAAACTTTGTGCCTTGGTGTCCTCACTGGAAAATAGAAACAATCATATCTTCCTTAGAGACTGCTATAAAAATCACATGTGATCTTATGTAAGGCATTAATATTGTGCCGGGCACAGGGTGCTTCATAAGTATTTGTTATTTTTAGCAAAAACAATGCACTATAATTTGATGTACATTCTTAGGCTCATCTTTTGGAATACACAGAATAAACAAATACACAGATGAAGAGAGAATGGACTGCCTCTAGACTCCAGAGTAAATACACTTCCTTTGAGAGAAAAGTATGACCAGAAACAAACAGCTATGTGACAAAGCTCTACCACAAATAACTGCTAGATCTTTAAGGGAGCGACTTGTTTGTTTAGCCTTCGTTACTGTAAGAAATCACTTCTGTCCCAGAGGAGTTTCTTGAACCAAAGGTGACATGGTACACATTTTAGGCTTTGAAAGGACTTGTCCCTCTAAAAGGCTACAGCCAGCCACAAAAAGCCCGTTACCGTTATTATACTTGATGGGTCCCACCCAAGCTTTTAGGCGGTGTTGAGACTACCTTTCAAAACAAGACTTATTTTGGTTCTAGCTTAGCCAAAACTAACTGGACTTCTGTTATAAAATAAATGGAATCTTGTTTCCCAAAAATATAAACTAAGTTTGTCAATGGCACTAGAAAACAAAAGTAAGATCACACGGATCTTCCATAGATGACTCAATCTTCCAGGTCATGGACTCAATTCCAATGTGTGTGTGGGGGGGTGTGTTCACAAACAACACTGAACAATTCTTGGACACCAGCGGGGTGTCTGAGAATTCAACTCAATTCTGATTCCAGCCACCTGGACAGAGCATCAGATTCCACAGGTTAAGGGCTCAGTTCTACAACATGGCCCCCTACCCTCCACTTCAGAAGCCAGCTGCAAGCTCCAGGCGGTTACCGGTGTCTTTTTTTTAAAGATTTTATTTGAAAAAGAGAGTGCGTGCACGCACACGTGTGCACACGAGTTGGGGGAGGAGCAGAGGGAGAGGCAGAGCATCTCAAGCAGACTCGGTGCCGAGTGCAGATCCCAACACGGGTCTCAACCCCACGACCCCAATATCGTGACCTGGGCTGAAACCAAGGGTAGGAAGCTCAACCGAGTGAGCCACCCAGGTGCCCCATGTTACCTATGCTTCTGAGCCATAGGCTACAGATGGGAGGTTCCAAAGACTTCCTCCTTAGGTTCTTTTAATTCTCCAGAAACACTTAGTTATTAGAGGATATGATAAAGAATCTGAATCAACAGCCAGAGAAGAGACGCGTAGGAGGTATGGGGAGAAGCCGAGGAGCCTCCACACGCTCTCCAGGTAGGTCGCTCTCCCCAGTCTCCATGTGCTCACCAGCCCCAAAGCTCTCTGAAGCCAGTACCTGTGAGGTTTTATGGAAGCTTAATTATCGTCATGATTGACTAAGTCATTGGCCATTGGCTGATTCAACCACAAGAGCCCCTTTTCCCCTACCAAAGGCCAGGCCATCCATAGGTTTCCTAACAGTTTTCCAAAAGTCACATTCATTAATATAATAAAGACACCTATACAGCCCACATCACGGGAAATTCCAAGGGTCTGAGCCAGAAACCATGGCAGAAGACCAAACACATGTGAGAAATGTAAATTTGGTCATCACCGTATTACACTCAGCAGTTCCAATCTTAGGGAAACACCGAAGAAAAAGTAGTGCATATATTCACTAAGACATATGAATAGGAACGTTCACAGCGGCATCAATCATGACAGCCCCCAAACATTTAAGGAGAAACTTAAATGTCCACCAACAGGGAATGGATAAATAGAGATAAATGAATGAAACATGGCAGAGCAACAAAAACAACTGATGCACAGAGCAACTCGGATACATCTCACAGACATTATGAATGAAAGAAACCAGACAAGGGGCGCCTGGGTGGCTCAGTCAGTTAAGCGTCTGCCTTTAGCTCAGGTCATGATCCCGGGGTTCTGGGATCAAGCCCCACATCAGGAACCCTGCCCAGTAGGGAGCCTGCTTCTTCCTCTCTCCCCTGCTTGTGCTCTCTCGCGCTCTCTCAAATAAATAAAATCCTTAAAAAAAAGAAAGAAAGAAAGAAACCAGACAAAAGAGCACACAGTAGGTGATTCTATTTATATCAAGTCCTGTAGGGAAAGAAATCAGAAGAGTGGTTCCCTTTGAGGGAGGAGCTACTGACGTGGAAGGGATACGAATGACTCTGTAGGGTGCTGGAAAGGTTCTCTGTCTTGATCTGGGTGGTTATAACCATCGGCTGTATGTATACCTAACAATTCATGGAGCTGTCCACTCAAGATTTATAGACGAAGTACTTTATTATATATATTCTACCTCAAGAAGAAGGCAAAAAAAAGGCAAATATGAGGAGATCTTAAATTGCCTCAAAATAGTAGTTCTTTAAGTGTGCTTCCTTACTACAATAAAACAGCCACCTTTTCTGTGTCAAGGGTTATTTTATCTCTTGTAGTCTTCCTAGTAACCTTATGAATTTTATTACTTTGGTTTCATGGGCAATAAAATGGCTCATAAAAATCATTTCATTTAATTTCATAACCATGTCCCTCCTTAATATATATTTTGGCAAATTTAGCCTTGTGTTATGGAAGAATGGGTTCAGAAAATTCTGTTTTATCTAAAAGTTATGATATTGGGTAAACCACTTAATTTCTGAGTCTTAACTTTCTCATCTATGAAAGTGGGGATACCAGTGATAGTGAGGTTGCCATTAAGCTGAAATGAAATAATTCATGTAGAATATTCCGTATAGACTGCCACACAATTACTTCCTATTTTAAGAATAAAATAACAAAGATACTAACCTTATCTTCTGGCAAAGGTTTGTTTTAGGGTTTAGACAAAATTTGCATTCTCCACACTGTGGGATGTAAAGTGGGATGACAGTATCACCTGGGAAACAAATGCAGAGACATTCTCCTGAATAGGGAGCACCCGTTTCTAAATGGATACAGTAGCCCCTGCAAATTCCCACTCCTGTCAACGCATGTGGCTTTGCAAAGTTAAAAGCTTCAACTTAGAACCTTACCTATATAACATCATTCAGACACTGACTATACAAGAAATACAAGTTTTCAAAATTTTGATTGAAAAGAAGCTCTTAAAATTGTAACTAGAAAACATGGTCATGGGCTTCAAAATACTGACTCACAGATAAGTCTTTAAGAATTCTTGTTTAATTGGTCGAAACTGGCTTTGGAAATAGTTTCAGATGAATAGCAGTCCACAAAATCCAAAAGAAAAAAACTCAAATATTTGTGCTTCCCAGATAAGGAACAAAATCATTCTTGACAAATGACTCAGGTGATAACTTGTTCATGAAGAAACAATGTACAGCTTATTGGAAATATAATTTCCATGTAGAAATAAGTCAAAATTATGAAATTAAGTGGTTCAAATATCCTCCTTACCTGCCTTCAGCTTAGTAACTCCTTCACCAACACTTTCCACGATTCCAGCACCTTCATGTCCCAGGATCACTGGAAAACTCCCTTCAGGATCAGCCCCACTCAGGGTATAGGCATCGGTGTGGCAAACTGCAGTGGCAATAATCTAGCAGGATATTAAAGAGCATGTAGTGTGTTTGTCTGCATGCATTTCAGGGTGAGATATAGGTCAAAGGTAAGGCATTTTTAATTTAACCCTATTTCATTGATGCTAAGATACATTTCTTTGATATTTTAACCTCTTCAAAATCAGCATGTGCTTATAATCTATGGCATCTTAACAATTAGAATTGACATTTTTTAGTGATCCATAAAATAATGGTGTGTTTATATGCAGAGGAAATGGTACATCTATCTCCTTTCCAGTGCAGGCTAGCAAGAGCCGGTAAACACAGTGATTTTATGGGCATTGGGCCTCCAAGTGTGGAGAGGAATATGACCCATGTACAAAGCAGGTGGAGCTCACTTCATTGCTGGGGTCCTCCTGGCTGCTGACAAATGTGATTTCTAAGAAGGTACAGTCTACTTCTGAAATATGACACGCTGCTTATTCTGGGCCAAAATTCAGAGCTTTTAGTGAAACCAACTCCCTTTTTAGCAGACACACACAATTTCTACTTAAATAACCCTTTATTCCCATATCTCTGGCTTTTAAAAAGTAGTATCTTTCTAAACCACTAAAAGCACAGAAAAGAAATCTTGGAGGGGCACCCGGGTGGCTCAGTCTGCCTTCAGCTCAGGTTATGATCCCAGGGTCTTGGAATCGAGCCCCGCATCAGGCTCCCTGCTCAGTGGGGAGTCTGCTTCTCTCTCTCCCTCTGCCACTCCTCCTGCTTGTGCTCTCTCCCTCTCTCTCTCTCAAATAAACAAAATCTTAAAAGAAAAAGAAATCTTGAAGTGTTTATATTTACGCGTCTTTGTTTCTCACGTATACCTGCTATTTGTTAGTAGTTTCCCATATAGCTCATCTTAGTACGTCCCAGGACACATTTTCTTTTTCGGTGGCAAAATCACAATCAGGTTAATTTCTGAACTTAAAGAAAAACATATAAACTGTACAAGATTTCAGATTCCTGGGTCCAGGTTGAAAAGGATCTTAAAAAGTTATTTGGCCCTGGGCTCCTCCACTTGACATTTGATCCCTGGGAGTATGAGCGTTTGGAGGTGGGATGGGGAAAGTATACTCTAATTCAGGAAAGTTTACTTTTTCTAGAATGTTAGTTTTATTCCATGGTCACGACTTTAAAGTATTAATTTTATATCAAAACAACAGAGTAGAATGCTAAAAATATCCAGGTGGCTGCCTTGGGCAACATCCCTCTTTCCAGGGGTAACTTCCTTTCTCTGCCACAGCAGAGGTTGAGTGGGACTAGACTGATGGATCCCCTGAACCCTGGCCTTGCCTGCAAGGGTGAGTACATTTTAAAGCTCTCGAAGCAAGCAGACTTCACTTGCTTGCTGCTCCAGTCAAATCCGGAGTCTCTTCCCAAATCTTATGTGAAACCTCCTCTAACAAAACTGAAGACCATTTCTACTTTTGTTTCTGAAGTGTCATCATACATTTTAAGTCATGGGATCAGGAGAAAGGGGAGCATCTTACAAATTCATCTTAAACACAGGCTATGGAAGATAAATTGCAATAATCCAGTGATCCGTGGGGAAGGCTGCGGAGCTCAATGTCAAAGCTAAAAAGACGGAGAAGAGTGCTGCAAAAGTGAAGGGGGTAAAATAAGAGGAGGATGTTGTGATTCTAAGGCTGGACGACTTTCGATACCTTCTCCTTGACACTGGCCTCTGGGATTTCTCCTCAGAGGATTCATCTACCCAGAGACCTAATTGTAAGTCTTCTCTTCCAGTGCCTTGGATGTATCATTACCTTAATTCGAACTTCATGAGCCTTTGGGGGTGCCACCTCCACCTCCTCTATAGAGAGAGGCTTTCCTGCCTCCCAGGCAACCGCAGCCTTGCACTTGATAACCTGAAATGGGCAAAAAAGAGAGCAAGTTATTTATCCTCCTGCATAATAATGACCTACTTATTAGTTAATTTAGATCCTGACGAATGCTAACCTTAGAAAGTATATCAGACAATCACAAAAACTATACACCCCGAAGTGATATGGAGAACTGTTTTGCATGTTTTCAGATTTCATATATATAATGTTCACTAAAAAAATTTAATTGAGATGACCACATGGTCAGATATAAAAGCCTCTTTTGGTTAAGAAGTTTTATTAATCAAATATTTAATGACCTTCTACAATGCAGAAGCAGGAGCACATCAAGAATACGGATTCCAGGGGCACCTGGGTGGCTCAGTGGGTTAAGTGTCTGCCTTCAGCATGGGTCATGATCTCAGGGTCTTGGGATTGAGCCCCATGTCGGGCTCCCTGCTCAGCAGGGAGTCTGCTTGTCCCTCTCCCTTTGCCCCGCACCCCTGCTTGTGCTCTCTCTCCCTCGCTCTCTAATAAATAAATACAATCTTTAAAAAAAAAAAAAAAGAATACAGGTTCCAAGACAATCTGATTCAATAGGTCTGGCATAGGATCCAAGGAATCTGAACGCTTAACATTTACCCTAGAGTATTCCTTTGCTAAGGCTGGTTTAAGTTAACACTGGTTTAGTGCAAAACTGCAAAGTGGGAAGAAGCATAAAGAGCACCAGAATGCAGGAACTTTAAAATACCACATCGACTCCTTTAGCTGTGCTATCCAGTACAGTGGCCACTTGCTATGTGTGGTACTGAGGAGTTGGAAAATGGCCAGGCTGAACTGATATAAACTGTTAAGTGTAAAAGTTACCCGGATTATGAAGACTTAGTACAAAAAAAGTAAAAGTATTTCAGTATTTAAAAAATATTAATTATATGTCAAGATAGTAACTTGAATACAGTAGTTCTTCCTTATCTGTGGAGGATACATTCTCAGACTCTCAGTGGATGTCTGAAACGATTATGTTTTTTCTATACAAATATACCTGTGATAAAATTTTATTTATAAATTAGGCACAGTAACAGATTAACAACAATAATAAAATAGAACAATTATAATAAGGTATGTAAATATGGTTTCTCACTCAAAATATCTTATTGTACTGTATGCAGTCACCCTTGTGATGATGTGAAATGATAAAATGCCTACGGGAGGTGATGTGAAGTGAGTGACAAAGGCACTGTGATGTAGTGTTAGGCTACTACTAACCTTCTGACAGTATGTCAGAAGGAAGATCACCTGCTTCTGGATTATAGTTGACCTTGGGTAACTGAAAGAGTGGATAAGGGGGGGATTACTGTATAATGGATTAAATTTTTATCCAATTTTAATGTGGTAACTAGAAAAATAAAAATTACATACGGGACTTGTATCTATAGCATAGCATTGCCTTAGAAATTCTAGTCAGTACACTCCTCCTTTACTAGAGAATCAGGTGTAATGAGAGTTAAAAAAAAATTTTTTTTTAATTGAAGCATAGTTAATATTGAATATTACTTTCAGGTGTACAACATAGTGATTTGATGTTTAAATACATAAGGAAATGATCACCATGGGAGGTCTAGTTATGATCTGTCACCATACAAAGTTATTACAATATTTTATTGACTTTATTCCCAATGCTGGACTTTACATTTCCATGACTTCTTTATTTTATAAGTGGAAATTTGAACCTCTTAATCTCCTATTTTGCCCTCCCTTCCCCTCCCACAGGAAAGTTTTGATTAGTTCACATAATGCTTATGAAATGTGTTGACAGAATAAACGTTGCAAACTGCTGGGTTTATAGGAGGCAGACCTGAAAGTCAACAATTCCAACAAGTGTAAGTTAAAGGGAGAGGCATAAAGTGCTACAGAATGCACAAAGTAGAGAAAGAAAGTTAATTTTGGTTGGTGGGTTTGAAAAAACTTCACTTTTACCTAGGATACCAAAGGATGAGAAAGAGTTACAAACAGTGATAAAACAGCTACAATTACAAAAAGCAACTGTGAGAAGTAAATGAAAATGAAGTCCCTAATACAATCCTTGGCATGGTGTAGCTCGGCAAAAACGAATCAATATTTATTGGTAGCAGAGCAGAGAGTGGAGGAAAAGGAGAGTTGAATTATATATAGAGATGAGTGGTTTGTGTAAATTGGTGAGGCTGGAAATTACTGCTTTTAAAATTAAAGTGTATATATTAAATCTGATGGTGGAAAAATTCAAGACATTGCATTAGAATCTGTTTTCAACTCAATGTTCCGTTAAATCTCAAAACAAAAGTCCTAAAGGTCAAATTCAGAATAGTCCTGGGTCCTAGAGAACTTGAGCAACACGCATAAATAATTCGTCTATAATCTAAGTTTTTATGCCCCTTCCCCTCATTTCAGGAATGTTTGAAAGATTAACCTTTTCCTTTCAATGACAATTCTAAGCAAGCAAAGCTCCACCCTAAATCCACAGGCAATTGCCCTACCTCAACATTTGAACTATCACAGGATTATAATTTTTCACCTTCTCCTTCTCACTTGGTAATAAGGAAAAACAACTTGCCAATGTGTTAAGTCTAAAAGATCGTCTGGAGTTTACGATTTCTTCTCTACTTCAACATTTAAGGTCCTAAATCTTTCTAGAAAATTTCTAAAGTTTTCAAAACATTAAAACACTAAATAACTTTTATTGTTATTCGTATATTTCTGCCTTTATTGTCCAATGCATATTTCAGGAACCTGGAATAGGTCCTCGCACAGGGACAGACCTGGGACTGGAATCTCGGCTATCTTAAAGTGACCACTAAGGACGCCGAACCTCTAGGCCTGTAAAATGGAGACAATATCTCGCACAAGTGTCACGGGAGGATTAAAGAAATATAAACTTCTGGTGCCTAAAGTGCTCAAAAATGTTACTACTGAAAGGGGCCTAGGAATCTTCCCCAAATACATTCTTTGGTGTCACCATAATTGTTCAATTATGATTTACAATCCTGAAACACAGCAACCTTAAGGGTTAGGAGCACGGGTTCCGCTACCTGCAAGTATGACCGCAGGCAAGTTAGTTATTTTAGCATACGCAAAGCACAAGCGCTCCTAAACCACTTCTAGCAGGATACCGACCACCCCGGTCCCCTAATCTCCGGTTCTCCCCACCCCCACCCCGCTCCGCTATCCCAGAAGCAGCAAAATCCTTTCAAGGAAGGAGCGGAAACAAAAGATTCTTTCCCTTCCTTCCCCCAGAGCAGCTCGCCCAAGGCACTGTTTCGGATCCGGCAGCTCATGCCTGTCTACGGGCCGAGCCCCGCGCCACCAGCGCAGTCAGCGGCCCGGTTCCATCCTACGCTTTCCCTCTGTCTCCTCCCTTGGAGTCGGTCGCGCTGCACTGCCAGGCCTACCTGGTTCGCCATGGCCTCGGACTCGGTCAGCGAGGGGCGGACATCCGGGGTGGAACCCACCGTATTGGGCACGTGGGCGGGGCGTGCGGCTGGCGCAGGGGGGCGGGGCGTGCTCTTGGCGTGGTACCGCCTCCGACCGCCCAGGGGGCGGAGCGTGAACGAGGTTTGCTAGGCGGGCTTTGGGCGCGAAGGGCGGGGCCTGAGCTTGGCGCGGGCGGCGCTCTAGCGCGCGCCCACGTGGTTTCAGCTCTGAATTTGGCGGGGTTTGGGCGAGGCCATCAGGCTAGATGCGAAACGTCTGTGTACGGAAGGGGTTTTCCCCTTGTCACTTTAGCCCAGGCAGCGTAGATAAGGCTTCTGAAGGGGAGAGAGGGAAGGTGAAGAACCAGGAATTTAACTGGAAGCACGTGAGAAACAGGACTGCACCATTTTGTGCTCCTCTACACACCAAGTGTGCGCTGCGTCTTGAGATCCCATGAGTAGGATCTAGCCCTTCGAAGGACTCCATTGAGGGGGAAACTCAGCTGGGAGAAGAGTGGTTAAGGGGGCACAAAGGAGGTACCCATTGGGGAAACTCCCCGGGCTCTATTCCAGCTGCTCCTGAAGGGTGAGTAGGAGTTTTGGCGGTCGGTGGGATACGGGGAGTGAACTTTGCGAGGAGGGACACGAGTGAGTGCAAAGCCTCCGGAACGTGGACGTGTTTGATGTGGTGTGGTTTAGGAGTGGCCAGAGTGGAGAAAGAGGGAAGATGGAGTATTTGCCAGTTTCTCTTAAACTCTGATTGTTGCGAATGCTGAATTAAAAAAAAAAAAAAAGCTCTAACAGACCACTCTCTTCCTCTGCTTTCCGGTCTTTTTCGTGGCTTTTTTTGCTCAGTATGTATCTTAAGTTAATGCTGGTGATCCAAAAAAATTCTGTCCAACGGCTTTCCTTCACTCCACTCTCTCATTTACACCATGGCTTTTAACTTCTTTTTATATAAGGACAGCTTCTGGATTATAAATAAGGATGGCTGTGGTGAACTCCAGGCTTGGGCATACAACTGGCTGCTAGACATCTTTCTGTCTCCATTAGGGTATCTCGTAGTTATCTCAAAGTCAGCTTGTTCAAAACTCATCTTGTCATCTTTTCTTCTTAAAGTTTATCTTCTTTCTGTGTGTGACACCACCATTCCCTTCCTCTTCCCTTCCTCCCTTCCTTTCTTTCTTCCTCCCTCCCTCCCTTTCTTTCTTTTTTTAAAAGATTTTATTTATTATTTTTGAGAGAGAGAAGGAGAACGAGAGAGCATGGGTGGAGAGGGGGAGGGGTAGAGGGAGAAGCAGACTCCTTGCTGAGCAGGACCCTGTGATCATGACCTGAGCCAAAGGCAGATGGTTAACTGACTGAGCCACCCAGGCATCCCCACCTTCCTTCCCAAGCCAGAAACCTGGAAATTTCAACTTCTCCCTGACCCTCAGTGCCTGCATTCATTCTGTCACCTCTCATATCTTGTGCCTCCACCCCCCCTCCCCCGCGCCTCCACCTTAGTTTCGGCTGTCACCATGTCTTCCAGGGTTTCTGAAAAAGCCTCCCATCTGATGTCTTTGTTGTTAGGCCTCTGCATCTAATGTACTTCTAACTAATGCCCCGTTAGTTATCTTTCTGAAACATACATCAATTCATGCCATTTTCTCTCACCTTTAATAGTTTTTGAATGCAGTGGATTCGAAGGAAATAAATGTCATTCTACTATTTAAAAGTCATCAAGGGCTGAGAAAGGGATAAAATCCAGTATCTAGCTGGGCCAGTCAGGTTCTGTGTAACATGATTCCCACTTATCTCCACAACCTTATTTTCTGCTATTCTGCCACACAAGTCTCATTCCAAGCTTATGGAACATTTGCATTTTCTTAAAAGGACTGTTCTCTTTCTTGATTCCAGGCCTTTGTATATAATAGAACTTTTGCTTGGAATACAGCAAGCATTTTTTTAGTGAAAGAAAGCTTTTAGCAAAGAGTTAATGTTCTTTTCCCTATTGTAGATATATTGTCTATCTTCTTGGAAGAAGCATTGGCATTTTTGTGATACCTTTCTAGTTTGCTAGTTTCCGGTCTGACATGTAAGGACGTTGAAAGTTGTCAGTTCATCCTAACAACAAGTAAAAAGCTGAACAAACTGAGAAATCAAAAACTCTCCTTAGATCTGTCAGAGAGTTGAGATCTCAGGGCAAACCAATGACCCCAGAATTGGAGAGTTAGATAAATACAGAGAATCACAACTTACTGGAGCAAAAACCCACCTCTGGGGGAACCAATATTGGTATTGGAAATTGTGAAGTGTAATTGATGAATAGCTGAAGGCTTAGTGTGGATAAGTCAGAGTTAACTCCAGAGAGATCTAGTCATGGGGGGGTGGCGGGTCCTCACACTTTTGTGATTTCAGGGAGTGTGCAGGGCGTGGCCTGTAAATGGGCTATCAGAATTGAACTAGGGTGTTGGGCAAGCTGCTCAGTGGGAAGGAAGAGAAGAAAGTTTTGTATTGGCTCCTTACTTGAATGGAAATGAAAACACAATAGGGGCGCCTGGGTGGCGCAGTTGTTGGGCGTCTGCCTTTGGCTTAGGGTGTGATCCCAGTGTTCTGGGATCGAGCCCCACATCAGGTTCCTCTGCAAGCACCTGCTTCTTCCTCTCCCACTCCCCGTGCTTGTGTTCCCTTTCTTGCTGGCTATCTCTGTCAAATAAATAAATAAAATCTTAAAAAAAAAAAAGAAGGGAAATGAAAACACAATAAAACTTGTGGCATGTAGTGAAAGTGGTGCTTATAGGAAAATTTATAACTTTGAATGTATACATTGGAAAAGAAGAAAGATAAAAATTAATTTCCTAACATTCTCCATTAGGAAAGTAGAAAAAGAAGAACATATTAAGTCCAAAGTAAGCAAAAGAAAATAATAAAATTTAGAGTAGAAATAAATGAAATTGGAAACTGGAATCAGTTGAGAAACTCAACAAATCCAAAAGCTGGTTCTTTGAATAGATTAATGAAATAGATAAGCCTCTAGCCAGGCTAATTAAGAAAAAAGAGAGGAGCACAAATTACTAACATCAGAAATGAAAAAGGGACATCACTACAGATACCATGGACATCTAGAGGATAATAAAGTAATACAGTGAACAACTGTTTGCACACAAAATTGATAACCTAGATCAAAGGGACAATTCCTTGAAAGACACAATCCGTTTAAAACTCACACAAGAAAAAATAGGTTATTTGAATAGGCTTATATCTAGTAAAGAAATTGAATCAACCTTTCAAAACAGAAAGCACCAGGCTCTGGTGAATTCTACAAACTGTTTAAGGGAAAAATTATGCCAATTATCTACAATCTTTTTCAGAAGATAGAAGCAGAGGAAGATAGATATTTACTAATTAGTTCTATGAGGCCAGCATTACACTAATACCAAATTTAGACAAAGTCATTACAAGAAAAGAAAATTATAGACCAATATCTCATAAACCTAGGTGCAAAAATTCTCAACAAAATATTATCAGTTTGGATCCAGCAACTTATAAGAAGAGTTATATGGCATGACCAAGTGGGATTTATTTGAGGTATGCAAGGCTGGTTCAACATTTGAAAATCAATAACATAATCTGTCATATCAACAAGCTAAAGAAGAAAAATCATGGTCATATCAATAGATGCAGAAAAAGCATCTGATAAAATCTAACACCCACCATAAAAACTCTCAGGAAACCAGGAATAGAAGAGAATTTCCTCAGCTTGATAAAGAACATCTACAACAAAAAATATAATTAATGAAGAGAAACTAAAAGCTATCTTGCTAAGATCAGGCACAAGACAAGGATGTCCTCTCCCACCACTACTTTTCAGTATCACACTGGCAATCCTAGCTTACGCAATAAGACAAAATAAAAGGTATAGTGATTGACAAGGAAGAAATAAAACTATCTTTGTTCACAACTGACATAATTGCCTATGTAGAAAATCTGAAAGAATCCACATAAAGCTCCTAGAACTGGTAAGTGATTAGAGCAAGTTTGTAGTGTACAAGGTAATATGCAAAAGTTAATTACTTTCCTATATACCAGCAATGAACAAATGGAATTTGAAATTAAAAACACAATACCATTTATATTTGCTTGTGAAAAAATGAAATACTTAGCTATAATCCTAACAAAATATGTACAATGTCAATATGGGGAAAACTGCAAAACTGTTGAAAGAGATCAAACAAGAACTAAATAAATGAAGAGATATTGCATGTTCATGGAAAGAAAGACTCGGTATTGGGGCGCCTGGGTGGCTCAGTGGTTAAGCGTCTGCCTTTGGCTCAGGGTGTGATCTCAGGGTCCTGGGATCGAGCCCTGCGTCGGGCTCCCTGCTCCACTGGAAGCCTGCTTCTTCCTCTCCCACTCCCCCTGCTTGTGTTCCCTCTCTCGCTGGCTGTCTCTCTGTCAAATAAATAAATAAAATCTAAAAAAAAAAAAAAAAAAAAAAAAAAGAATCGGTATTGTCAATCTGTCAGTTCTTTCCTACTTGATCTATAGATTGAACACAATCCCAGTCAAAATCCCAGCAAATTATTTTATAGATATCAGCAAACTGACTCTAAAGTTTATATGGAGAGGCAAAAGAGCCAGAATAAGTCAACACAGTATTGAAGGAGAAGAGCAAATTTGGAAGACTGACACTATCCAACTTCAACACTTACTATAAAGCTATAATAATTGAGACAGTGGGGGAGCAATAGAACAGAATAGAGTCCACAGATAGACCCATGTGAGTATAGTAAATGATCTTTGACAATATAGTAAAGAAAATACGCAATATACAATACAGGAAATACAGTCTTTTTAAAAATGGTGCCAGAACAGCTAGATATATACTGCAAAAAAATGAATCTAGACACAGACCTTCATCCCTCATAGAAATTAACTCAAAATAGATCATGGACCTGAAAGTAAATGCAAAACTGTAAAACTCCTAGAAGATAACATAGGGGAGAATCTAGATCACCTTAGGTATGGCAACGATTTTTAAATGTAATTCCAAAGGTATGAGCCATAAAAGGAATAATTGATAAGCTGGACTTCTTTGAAATTTATGCTTTGAAAGACAGTGTCAAGAGAAGGGGACAAGCCATAGACTGGGAGAAAATATTTGCAAGGCATGTTTTATAAAGGATGGTCTTCCAAAATATACAAAGAACTCTTAAAATTCAACAGCTAGAAAACTAACAACCCAACTTAAAAATGGGCAAAAGATTTGAACAAATTCCTCATCAAAGAAGATGTATATATGGCAAGCAAGTATGAAAAGGTATTCAACATATATCACTGGGAAATTGCAAATTAAGACAAATAAGATACTACTACACAACTGTTTGGCCAAAATTCAAAACAGAACACCAAATGCAGCAGGAACTCTCGTTCATTATTAGTGGGGATGCAAAATGGTATGGCCACTTTGGAAGACAGTTTGACAGTTTCTTATAAAACTGAACATATTCTTACCATACTATCCAGCAATCATGTTCCTTGATATTTACCCAAATGAGTTGAAACCTTGTGTTTGCACAAATTTTATAGAAGTTTTATTCATAACTTCCAAAACTTGCACATGAATATTTATGGCAGCTTTATTCCAATTGCCAAAACTTAGAAGCAACTGAATATCCTTTAGTAGGTGAATGGATAAATAAACTATGATTCATCTGGATAGTGTAATATTGTCAAGCGCTGAAAAAAAAAATGAGCTCTCAAGCTCTGAAAAGACTTGGAGGAATCTTTAATCCATATTACTAAATGAAAGAAGCCAGTCTGAAAAGGCTACATACTGTGTAATTCCAACAGTATAACTTTCTGAAACAGACAAAACTATGGAGACAGTAAAAAAGAAAAAAAAATCAGTGGTTGCTGGGGTTGGGGGAGGGAGGGATGAATAGGTGGAATAGAGAAGATTTTTAAGGCAATGAAATTATTCTGTATGATATTGTAATGGTAGATAACATCATCACACGTTTGTCAAAACCCATAGAATGTACAACACCAAAAACTGACCCTAACGTACAGTCTGGACTTTGGGTGATGATGGTGTGTCAGTGTCATCAGTTGTAGCAAATGTACCAGTATTGTGGGACACGTCGATAGAGGGGCAGCTTGTGTCTGTGTGTGGAGGCGGCAGGTAGAAAGGAACTCTGCTTGGTTTTGCTGTGAACCCTAAAACTTCAAAAAATAAGGTATATTAAAAAATAGACAGGAGTTACAAATAGATATAGAAGTCACATCTACTTTCTATGAGAAGGAAAAATTGTTTCAAGGTGAAATCAGAGGCCCTCAGTTTCATGAGGGAATTTGCTAGTGTAGACTAGATTAGAAATAACCTGTCCAGGTAGGAGATGCAAGATACGCGTGATATTTTCCAAATACAGATCACATAATGGGCATAGCAGCACAAGAGAAGTAATGGGGAACATCAACCCCAAGGCATCATGTAGTTAAATTCTTGATCTATCTATCTTGCTCTGTGTTTCATCTACCAGAAGAGAGTAAACAATGAGTTATACTGCTAACTTAATTCTGACTCTCAAGAAAAAAAGTTCAGATTATTTTGAACTGAAGGGCTCGTTAGGTGAAAATGACCCATCATTTTAGACTTTATAATAGCAAGTAAGTGTACAGAGTCAAAGAGAGTTCAAAAAGTGGAAGTGTATTTCACAGAGCTTGCAAGAAAGATAAGTACTGAACGAATTGAAAGGAGAGTTCATGAAGCCATAAATATCTTATGCATTTTAAGGGGAACTCTTTCTCCCCCTAGTTCTAGTTGACACTGCTTGTATACATACTCCATTTGAGAGGCAGAGACAGCCCTTGCTATAGACCCCATGAATTGGAACAGGAAACTGTCTGAATTGAAGGAAGCCTCAGATGGGTTGACATGAGGGAACCAGAGTGGCTGGTACTAGTTCTGATAAATCAAAGGTTCCAAAGTTACCCAACAAACCCTTTCTCTTGGGAAACAGATATACACATAGCATACAGAGAAGATGGATATCTAGTTTGCAGCTACAGATCTGAATTATGTTGTGCAATTTTTCCTGTTACTTTTCAAGACCAACACATATCACAGAATCAGGAGGTCAGAGACTTCTCAGGTGGCTCTGTGATCCCAAAGAAGGAAATTTTCTTTGTATTTTTTGTAGGTAATCATATATTAGAAGTTATTGCTTATTGTAAATAACCTGAGCTTATCTTTTCCAGACAAGAACTTTGGAGACTCTGGAACTCTGGAGACTCTGGAAAACCTAACAGCCCGGAGAAGTATAAGGTTTAATTTCATACTGTCTCAGTTTTGACTTTGAACTCCAAGGCTAAACAATATAGGTACCAAAAGTACCCCCACACTCTAAGGCAAGGTACTAGCCTACCTTATGTAGGACATGCTAAGACACAGACAATTTCTTCTGCCAGCATTAGCTCATCTCTTGTTTCTGAGCTCTGTAAGGGACAGCAAAGACTTCATGAGGAAGGACAGAAATAATTGGGAAGGAGGATTTCTTTGGAGAGAGTGTGCTGTATATGCCCTTCCCACTTTCTAGTGAGGGTGATGGAAGCATTTTCTTCTCATCTGAAGCCAGGAGAAGAGAACCACTCAAAAAGCTTGAAATGTGTTCTCTGGAACCTGAATGACTCAAAGTCTGGTATCTGAAATAATAAAAAAAAAAAGTCAGGCTAGAGGCTGGCTAGAGCATTCTGTTTGGTGGCAGAATGAAGTAGAGCAGAGTTTAGTGGAGTCAGACCCACAGGTGTGTTTTCCCATGGACCAAATGTGGACCCTGCAAAGGGAGACAGTTGTAGACAATCTTAAACTTCATCAAAGAGATCCACCCTGGTGGAAGTCAGGGGCTAAAGGCAAAGTCTTAGTTGTCTGGTTGTGTAAAGAATCCAACCTATAAAGGAATTGTAGGTAGGGGGTCCCCAGTGGGGTGGAGGGTTCTTTGTGAAACCCACAGAAATTCCCTACTCAAGAAGGAATCTAGTATTTAAAAGGTGCTACACCCAAAGAGTATGAAAATCAGATTGCGACAGTAGTTACTGGTCATGTAGAATATAGTCTTTTCCCCCAAATTTCACCTCCCTTTGATTCTGGACAATGGAGGGGCTTGAGCAGTAGTAGCTAGCGAGTGGTGGGAGCGATAGAGCATGAACAAGAGAAGAAGCAAGCCCCTCATTCCTTCCTCATTGCAGATTTAATTTCCTGGGGCAGCAAGGGCAGCGAAGCCAGGGGTGGGGGTCCTGTGTTCAGGGGTGGAATAGTGGTTTAGTCTGTAGCATTTGGAGCCTGATAGATCAGTTCTGCTGCATAGGCTTGGACATAAATTTCAGGCTGTATATCTCTGAAAGTGTTTTCTAGTTCTCTTGATAATACTGTGACCTACTCAATATGACCTACCCAATATCTTTTAAATAAATTCCTTATCGTTTTAAATTAGCCAGAATTGATTTCTGTGACTTCTGATGAAATCAGTCAAAAATAGTACTAGGAATTTTGCAAGAAAACAGACCATCAGGGGGTTAATCTGGGATTAATTATCTGACCTGGTTGAGGCTGAAAGCAGTGAAAATTCAGTTGATTCTAAGGGGTAGAGTGTCTCTAGGTATGCAGGGATGGATGAAACAATTAATTAAAAAATCAACTCTGATTTTCTGGAATGAAGTGAGTAAGTATTGGAGGCAAAACCTTGGGGACTACTCAGTTTTTACCACAGAGGAGTATTAAAGTGCATGAGTCATTCAAAGCTAGAGGGGTAGATGGTTGCTTCTAAAAGTGCTGGACAGTTTTTAGAGTACAGATCCTTTACCTCTTTGGTTAGGTTTATTCCTCGGTATCTTATCGTTTTTGGTACAATTTTAAATGGGATTGATTGATTCTATAATTTCTCTTTCTTCTGTCTCATCGTTAGTGTGTAGAAATGCACCTGAGTTCTGCGCATTGATTTTATATCCGGCCACTTTGCTGAATTCCAGAATGAGTTCTAGCAATTTTGGGGCGGAGTCTTTTGGGTGTTCCACATAGAGTATCGTGTCCTCTACGAAGACAGAGAGTTTGACTTCTTTGCCAGTTTGAATGCCTTTTATTTCTTTTTGTTGTCTGATTGCTGAGGCTAGGACTTCCAGTACTATCATAGAGTTTCATTCATATGTGGAATATAAGAAACAGCGTAGAGAATCATAGGGGAAGGGAGGGGAAACTGAATGGGAGGAAATCAGAGAGGGAGATAAACCATGAAAGACTCTTAACTATAGGAAACAAACTGAGGGTTGCTGGAAGGGGGGGGAGGATAGGGGGATGGGTAAGTGGGTGATGGACATTAAGGAGGGCACGTGATGTGATGAATACTGGGCGTTATACACAACTGATGACTTATTCAACTCTACATTTGAAACTGGTGATGTACTATATGTTTCTAGTTGAATTTAAATAAAGAAAAAGAAAAAAAAAGTGCTAGACAGTATAATGAAAGAGAATGGTAAATTCTGGTTGCTCTGTGATGTCAGGGCTCTAGTTTAGCTGCTCTGCTATTTTCTGGTTTTTCCTACCATGGTTGTAAGACGGCGGCTACAGTTCCAGCCTCTCATCTCCTTACATGACAACATCCAAGTGTAGGAAGGAAACAATCTTCTTTTTACCCTTCCTTTTTTTAAAATCAGGGGAGAAATCGCTCCCCAAAGCCCTCTAACAGACTTCCCCTTTTGTCTCACCAGACTAGGGTCATGTGTCTATCCCAAATCAGTCACTAGCATAGGAGAATGGGATTAGACCATTCATAGTTTAACTCTTAGGGCTGAGGGAGACTCCCACCTTCCCTGAGCCCATTATTGAATGAAATTTCTTGAATGAAATTGGGTTTCTTTTTGTATGGGAGAAGTGAGGAATGGTTAATGAGTCAGCAACCAGTGTGGGCATCACCATCTTTGGGCAGCTCTTACCTATTTATAGTGTGACCTAAACTCTGCCAGCTTTGAGTGGAACGTAGAGCAAGAGAAGTCCAGCTGGTCTAGATTGCTGTGAGAACAACCTTGATGCTTTCCTTTTCTGGACTCAATGTTGTTTAAGTGTCTGTGGCAGGATGTTGTTTGGAGCCTGTAGTAGATCTGTGGTGGAGAACCCAGAGTTCTAGAGCAAAGTCACGTTCTCTTCCATCCTGCTTATGATTGACAATGTCTAGCTACGGCATGCTAGGTGATCGTGCTTTCTGAGTTTCTCACCATGAGCTGGGTATTACTGGATCAAGAGGATTAGAAGCCTGGACATGCCCCAGGAGGATAGCATTACTGAGTGGAATTGTGGATACAGGACTGGATCCGAGTAGATCCTGAAGGCCCAGTAAATTGCCCAGGCGATTGACTCCCACTCCTACTGCACTTCTACTTCTGTACGATCAGTTTATAGGTGAGGAAGAGCATTTCAGCTTTGTTTACAGTGCTCCGCACAATATTCTGGCAGTTGGTAGAGGTGGATTTGGGAAAACTTAACAGGAATACAGAACTTCAAGAATTATGTATATCTTTTTTTGTTTGTTTTTTAAAAAAGATTTTATTTATTGGCGAGAGCGAGAGCATGCGCGAGAGAGCATGAGTGGGGGGAGGGGCAGAGGGAGAGGGAGCAGCAGGATCCCTGCTGAGCAGGGAGCCCAACGTGAGGCTCAATCTCAGACCCTGGGATCATGACCTGAGACGAGGGCAGATGCTTAACTGACTGAGCCACTCAGGCGCCCCTATGTATATCTCTTTGAGTTTTCTTTGACAAGAATGAAATGGCCTAAGGTATGGGTCTACATTGATTAATAGGCAGTAATTAGTTATTTGGTCAGATGGTCAGGGACTTTGAAGGAATGAGGTTATAAGATTGGTAATAAGGAAGTCTGGAGAAGAGATATGTGGCTGGACCTTTTATACTGTGCAGTGTATGTGAGAAAATTTATAGTCCATGTGAATCTCCCACCAAAAGTTCTGATTTTGGAAGAGATTGTCAATTATCAGGTGAACAAGGTGAGCCAGCCTGGGGATATTGTTCAGCTAGTCCCCCAAGTACTTACTTAGTGGGCTTCTACATGTAAGTGCCCATAGACATGAGCATAGGCTCAACAGCATAAACATTCCTTTCCAGGAATGTTCTGGCTCTGCCACTGTCTGAGTGGCAGGCTGAGTGTTCAGACTGATACCAACACCTAACAACCCTGGATCTCCACTATGGTATAATACCTAAGGGGGACTAGATAGCCATTCTGTGACAGATTGGTTACATTGGATTCCTTTCACCATGCAGGGGGCAGAAATTTGTTCTCACTGGGATCAACTCTTATTCCAAATCTAGAATTTTTTCCCTGTCTATTATTTTTCTACTTGTATCATCATCCATGGATTTATTAATATAAATGAAACAGATTCAGGCTCTCAGATTAAAAAAATATAGCAAAGGCATATGCTTTTAGTTACTCCATTAGTTTGGAATAATTAATAATTCCACATTGTACATGTGGAAGAAAAGGAAAGTGCTAAGGATTCTCTTTTAATTTGGCAGAAAAATTTTAAAGACTGCTTAGAAATACAGAGATGTCAATTACAATATTATTACCAGGTTAAAATCTTGGCAATGAGATGAGCAGAATTGCAGATTCCTCTTGGAGGTTATTTTCACAGGAGAAGGCAACACTTTCTAACATCTTTGGAGTCACATAGGACATTTTGGTTCAAATAACATTGAATTAACTGAGAATGGAGTTCTTTTTAACAAAAAAGCGAAGATGTTCTAGTAACAGTTGTGAATATTCACATATCTCCATATTGTTGAGGAGAACCAATAGATACTTTGGGAAACCTTTTAAATTTGTTATTACTTTTTCATAGAAAATGGACTTTAAACAAGTTTTAATTGCAGTATAGTTAACATACGGTGTTATATTGGTTTCAAGTGTACAATATAGTGATTCAACAGCTGCATATATTATCATTGCTCATCAAGTAAGTATACTCTTAATCCCCTTCACTTATTTCACCCATCCCCCCACCCACCTCCCCTCTGGTTTGTTTCCCATCTGTTTATTTTCTATAGTTAAGAGTTGGTTTTTTGCTTTGTCTCTTTTGGAAACCTTTTTAATTTAATACCTTATCAAACCAGGTTTTTAAAAGTAGCTTATGATGCAGAATTTTGTTTTTTATGTATCTGCAAGAAGGGATATCTCTTTCATCTCTTTCTCAGACTCCTTTGGTTAATTATAAACATTTTTATTTTTAAGGTCAGGTTCTGACATTTTATTAGCTACACTGTAAGTAGGCCTATCAAACAGAAGTTTATTGGCAGAAAGGATAAAAAATGTTATTTAATAGGAATAAAATAAAGAGGATATAATTTTTCTATATTATTAAATGCCTATTTACTCATAATTTCCTTCTAAAAAGACCTTGAGGGGCACCTGGGTGGCACAGCGGTTAAGCGTCTGCCTTCGGCTCTGGGCATGATCTCGGCGTTGTGGGATCGAGCCCCACGTCAGGCTCCTCCGCTGTGAGCCAGCTTCTTCCTCTCCCACTCCCCCTGCTTGTGTTCCCTCTCTCGCTGGCTGTCTCTATCTCTGTCAAATAAATAAATAAAATCTTTAAAAAAAAATTGAAAAAAAAAAAGACCTTGAAACTTCGGAGAAGACAAATGGTCTATCTTTGGGTTAAAGTGATAGAATAAGAGCATTCTGGTTAGTATCATTCCAGAGAGGAAATATTTAGGAATTTTATACACCTCAATATTTGTCAGTGATGGAGCTGGCTGACTAAAGAATATATAAATACAGTTTGCATTTACTGGTCTGTTATTCACACTGCAAGTGGAGTATTGACTCTAAGTATACCTAGAGATATTTAATTAGGAGTAAAGAGGCTATGGTGGTGTGGGAGATGGGATTCTTCCAGCTGTCTTCAGCTACCAGAGGGACTAAACTTTCTGATGCTCTGGAGAGCAGAACTAGAGAGGCAGACTTTAGTTTTAACCATAAGGAAAAAATTGGCCTGCGAGGGTACTTAATCTAGGGTTGACTGACCGCCTGTCTGTCAGGCATATTTTAAAAAGTGATTTATTTATTTAATTTGGAATTGGGAAATATCCATCTTTCTTCACCCAACTTTTTATTTTGAAAAGTTTTATGATTTCAGAATTTGAAAAACAGGACAATGGATAATCTATGTTTTTCACCTAGATTACCAATTAATATTTTTTGGTCACATTTAATTTCTATCTCTCTCTCTCTCTCTCACACACACACACTTTTTGATGAGTCATTTTAAAGGAAGTTGCAAATCTCATGAAATTTACCCCTAAATTTTTCAGCATGTGTCTCCTAATAGGGACATTCTCCTACGTGTAACCATCCTTTCTTAAGATCATGTTCACCTTGAAGTTTCTGTGAGCCTTCAAGATTTTTCTCACTTGCTTATGAAGACTCTCATAAGCAAGTGAGAAAAATCTTGTCTCTTTTCCCTGTAACACAGGATTTATTCAATGAGGTTAATAAATTCTGCCCTGCCTTGCTTAGAGAGCACCCTGCTGGAGGGCCTGCTATCTGCAGGGCACTCAAAGAATGTGAAGAATGGCCTTGCATTCAAGAATTTATGGTCCAGTCAAAATTCTGGAGAACCACATGGAATAATGCACATGAAAGTACTTTTAAAAATGTCAACTATGGTGTAAGTGAAACTTGTTTTTCTTCAAGAAAATAGGCTCTGGTAAACGGGAAAAATGTTTTAAAGAACACCAGAGGGCGCTGTAGTAGCATTTAGAAAACAATCACGGGCTAAAATGTTTGAAGAGACTGGGACTGTATCTTAAAACTGCATTTTTTTTTCTTGCTAGAAGAGTATACCGTGATTGTATTGCCTTCTAAATTCAAGTATTGTCCATCCTATTAACTGACATTCTTAAAGTTTTGTAATAATTTCAGACCGAAAAAGCACACACACAAAAAATAGACCTGAATATCTTACTATGTTAGAGAATCCAAACGTTTAAAATAATTTTCTTTTTCCCTTTGGAGGGATCAAGTTCCATTCCAGTTTTGTTTCAGAAACTTGGTACCCTACAAATACTGGGATTTGTGTGTTGCTCCTAGTATTTTAAAAAGTAACATTTAAAATTGAAGAGTGAACGTGAGAGCCCTTAGGAGAAGCAGATAATTGTCAGCAGCTTGCAGATTTATTTTTATGTCTTTAAAGTGTGATTTTTAGGGGCGCATGGGTGGCTCAGTCACTTAAGTGTCCTACTCTTGATTTCAGCTCAGGGTCCTGGGATTGAGCCCCATTTTGGGCTCCGCACTCAGTGGGGAGTCTGCTTGTCTCTACCCTCCCTCTGCCCCTCTTCCTGCCCCCACTCTCTCTCTGTCTCTCAAATAAATAAATCTTTTTTAAAAAATAAAGTGCTTTCTGCACATTGCCCAATGCATTACTGGTGCATGATTTTGGTTTCTGGAGTATCATAGATTCAGCATTCATTTCTCATTTTAGGAAAGAGATGTTTGGGTGACTTAGGCATTTTAGGTGTACATTTTGAAGAGTTATACTGTAATTACATATACTAGGAGTTTCAGCTGGGTGCCTGGATGAAAAAAAAAGGCCTCCACTGCCAAAGGAATGATCAAAGTTAAGCTTTAAACCTCATACACACCACTTTGGGTTTTCACTGATTTTATAAGTAATTTTAACAGCCTTGTGAAGAATGAGATTTTGTTTGTTTGTTTGTTTGTTTGTTTGTTTGTTTTTTTCCAAGTCACAGAACCAAACTAGGAAAATTAGAAGATGGGTAGAGGCAGGGGCCACTGACTGCAGGAGTGATTGCAGAGCTAGAGGGAGAGAGAGAGGGAGAGGAACAACTGCATCACAACTTGGCATAAAAATACATTCTCATAATGACCATTCTCAGTTACTAGGATTAGGTTTGTGAATGTCTATTTAGGAAAAAAAGAGGCATGTAGAAAATGTTTTGGAAAAATATCATTCAGAAGAAATATTCTAAAATAAACTGGATACTTGTGAGGATAAACTTTGTCAAGCACCATGTCTTTATTGAGCATGTCTGACAGAGGGACTCCCCACAATGCCAACAAAGCAAGCATTTCCGGACAGAGCTGGCTTCCATTTCCAACAAAAGAGAGTCTGCAGTAAGCAGGAATGTAAGTTTCTACTTTGAGATATCCTCGCCCTCCTCTGCCAGAGCTTCTGAGAGGCTTATCTTCTCTCAGAGTTCAGCATGTGGTACACATTTAAAAATAAAACTCTAGGGGCTTTCAGAAATTATGCTAAGCTGAGAGCTAGTGTTTGTTACTCTGATCCACATTACTATCTCTTATCCTTAAACTGTCTATTGTAGCAACTATGAGGATAATTGTTTGAAACCACTCATTTTGCTTTTCATATAAATCTTTTTTATTTTTAACTGTTCCCCCTCCTTTCCCACTAAAGCCTATATAAATCTTATTGTCTGTTATATCTTGTAACTTTTTACTTACTATGTTACTTTGTCACTTTTAATTGACTATAAAAAGTACTTAGTGCTAATTACAGGTTGTTAAACTCTAAAGCTCTAAACATTATATGTTGTCATAATTATCAAAGGTGAAAAGGGCAATTAGTAAAGATGGACATTTGAGAGTATAGATGTGTTTTTTCTTTTAAAACATCTTCATTGTTTATATATACTCATTTATGTAGCTTCTGATATTCCACTCCTTGTGATTATAGTTCACAGTGGTAAAGAAGGGCTAAGAGAGAAGAAAATACCAGATGTCAAAAAGGAAATTATTTAGCAGCTTATTAAAGAAGATTAGCTTGTAGCTTATTGAAACCTGGAAACTATGTAATAGCATTTTATATATATGACGTATTTTAAAGATATATGTATCTTATGTACACATCTATAATAGTAATTTTTCTAGTAAAAATTTATTATGGAAAATTTTAAGCATAAACAAAAGTGGAGAATAGTGTAATGAAACCCCATATATCACCCAACCTAAAAAATTATAAACATAAAGCCAATCTAGCTTTACTTATTACTCTTCATTCCCCACTCCCACCTCTCCA
The DNA here is from genome assembly GCF_024610735.1 of Ursus americanus. Taxonomy (NCBI): domain Eukaryota; kingdom Metazoa; phylum Chordata; class Mammalia; order Carnivora; family Ursidae; genus Ursus; species Ursus americanus. The sequence goes on along the minus strand of NC_142134.1, from coordinate 5,132,597 downwards.
GAACTAGTTTTAAACAAGTCTCATCATATAATTCCATTCGTGAAACCATCAGTTATCATAATTACTAAGCAGGAAATATTAATGTATTTTATGGATACAAAGGCTGTGATGTTTATAACTCTTTGATGTTGAGATGATAACTATAAGTAGTTGTTTACATTCATGGCAGTCCTTGATTCATTATTACAGGTTGTAAATTAACCAGACAGGTTCAGGTTCAGGTTCAGGTAGTATTCCAGTTTGTTCCTGGTGTCTTCAAAAGGTCAGGACTATTCGAATGCTGTTAATAATAAGACGATAGCATAATTTTTATGGTAAATTTAACCAAACCCACAAATAATTTTTGTATTTTTCTTTCAGCATTTGGCTTACTCTTTCTTTATAGACATCTATAAAGAGAAATTAGTGCATTATCCCTAATTTCTTTTATCTTGTCATTCATGGAGTTAACCATACTTTGTGTATGGTGCTAGTAAGCTGGGAAAAGTTGGGGACCTCACGTGACCCTGGGTGAGGTCCGTGCTGCCCAAGGTTCTATAGAGTAGAACATGCTAAGATTGTAGTGGGGTTTTCATCCTGGAATAGTCACTGCTTGGTGTGTTGGGATGATGCTTTCTGAGAACCTAAGTATTCTTACTGCTCGTAATTCCTTGAACACGTAGAAGCAAAGATGGGGGTAAGCCTCAAGGACAGACGCTTCCTTCTGTTCCACCTTATGGCGGGAGCTGTGGACTCCCTGGCATTAGCAGGTTGCCGTGCATGATGTTTTCCTCACCCAGGGACTGGAACTACATCTGTCTACCTGTGGAGGGAGAACCTCTGTGTCCTTTCCTCACCATGAGTCGGGGTCACTGCACCTTAGAAGAGCAACTGGGTGTCCTTGCTTCTATACCCATATGCTAGGTCCCATCCTCTGCCTTCTCCATTGTCACCTTTCCATCGGTGTGAGCAGTAATGTGGTTTTCCCAGTGAGCCAGAGGGGAAGTAGGAGGCCTCATTCAGGTGTCTAGCCCTCAGCCTTCCATTTTTCCACTGATTATCAGGCCTACTTTTAGAGTATGGGAGACTTGCCCGGCTATTAATAAAGTAATTCACCATTTTCCATTTGGCTGCCACTTAGCATTCCTTATGGGTATATTCGATAACAGAACTCTAGGGGAAAAGGGGTGGTGGTGGAGGAGATATGAGTTTTAGGGTCTAAGGCCCCAAACTCCAACCTAACTCCCCAAATAAGGGCTACTCCTTACGGAGATATTGAGATTGTGCAAGATATTACAGAGCTTATGAACTAAGTTATTTTGTATAGCTTAAAAATGTTTCTTTTTTCTTTTTTATTGAACTTTTTGATACGTTGCAGCTATTGTGTTTGCAAATTAGAGAGTTCATGTCAGTAGAAATAATTTCTCAGATTTCTTTCCCAGGAAGTAGCCTGGGTCCTCACATCATGGACCTATTTTCTTCTTTTGCAACATTTATTTTCTGCTTCAAATTCATGTCATTTAACTTTACATTCCCTCCCCTTCCCCATTTTGTGATATCTTCTCTTTTTGTTGCTTTTTTGGTCCTGCATTTCCCCTGTGAAACTGTTCCTGATGTTTTTCCCTTTGCTTCTATTGACCAAGCTATGCTTGATCATTTTAACCAAAATCATTGATCCTAGTGTCTCCTGCTCCCCAGTTGCTACAGATCCCCCAGTTGGCACATTTCTATAAATTAGTCCTCGGGCTCTGTGCTAGAGAAGCCAACATAGCTAAAACTGTGGATCAGAATGTATCTTATAGGAGACCTGCAACAAAGCAAGAGAGAGTTGGGGCATCCTTTACGTTTCTTTAAATGAGCCACTCACTGCTCACATAACCATGGTTTTCACCTGGTTCTGATAATGAAGGGCCTGGAGTGGGCATTCTTTGTTAATTGCAGGACATAATGATGCGAGACCCAGGGCTATACTGCACCAGAGTGACCTGACATTATGCTGTGGAAACCTTTCTTTCTAGGGAGCAGCCCCAACTGAGTTAACGATTGTGAAAGGGAAAATATGTATCTGTTTGTATCACCGCTCTATGTTGGAATAGTCTATGGCAGTGTGTGTTAAGGAAATAGAGTAGGAAGCTTTTCTTTTTTTCCAGTGGCCACTGTTTAATCTTTTAAGCACATCTAGTATGTGTGATGATGTGGAAAATGTCAGAAAAGACAAACTGGTTAGTTCTTAACATCAAATAAATAGTCCTTATAAAGGTTTTTCAAACCACTTATTCCTCTGTTTGTTAATTTACCTTTTGCCTTGGTTCATTAGGTCAAATGCCTCATTGATTTTGTCAAAAGGCAGGGTGTGAGTCACCAATATATCCAGATCAAATTTCTTATTCTTGTAGTCAGTAACCAGCTTTGGCATAGAATCGATGCCTTTCCAACCTGTAATTTGACCAAAATGCCAAGTGAAGACATGGTATTTGACAGGAGGTAGTTGAATCAGTTGGTTGAGTGAATGAAATTACCAGGTCAGATTTGGGTTGCTTCAAATAGATTATCCCTCCAATCTTTAATTTTCTACACTTTTATTTATTTAAAAGTTTTTCTTAATAAGGAATGTTAAAATTAGTTCCTGTTTCTAGATAAGAAATTATCTCTGTTTGGTCAGAGTTTACCTTTTGTTCCTCTGTGTTGGTTCATTTTAATGCAAATTGAATTTCAGTTTGTGGTTATCCATATATACAAACTGTTTACTTTCAGATAATTCATAGAATAACTTTTATGCAGTCTCTAGATGTGTTATTAGGCACTCAGTATTTAAACAACAGTTTCCCTTTCCATTCAATAATCTTCATTATAAGAATTTGCGTACCACTATGGAGAAAATTAAAGGAGAAAAAAAACTGACCACCAAAGCATGTTCCGTTTATGGAACGGCCCATGATTAGCTCCACTGGAGATACCATCAGTCCTCTCATTTCAGAGTCTACTCCAATGAAAGTACATGATCCCCAACCGACTATTGTACTGTCCAGGGCTGCTCTCTGGAAGGTCAAACAAAAAGGGTTAGCTGAGTAAGTAGAAAAAGTAGAACACGATCTCTAGTGTAGGTATGTACAATGGTTTAGGAAAATTTTATACAACTGTGCACATAAGATTATCCAAGCTAAGGAGGGTGTGGTATTGTTGATTGATACTTGAAACTCCACTGTTCAGTTTCAGATAGAACATTCATTAAAAATTTGAAATTCATCAAAAAAGATACTGAAAAGAAAAAGAACCTATTATTTTCTTCTGTTTAATATCATAGTTCTGCCGGACCTGGAATGTATATCATTGCATATCAAGAAAAAAACATGTGAAATTAGGAAATAACTCTAGAAGCTATGTATTATAAATTCTAATCAAGTTGTTGGTGATTTGCCTTGGGTATGTACTAAAACATTTGCAATTTCAGAGACATAAAAACACAATCCTTGAAGTCATGAAGAGAGGATGAATATTTACTAGAACCTAGGAAGTGAGGTATACACTGTTAACTTAGTATATCTCAATGTAGGATAAATAAAAAATGCTATTTAAAAACAGAGAGCAAAACAGTTAAACAGAATCTGACACTGGTTGCTGCTCATAAAACATTTCATCTGCTTCCCTACATTATTTTTTTTTAAAGTTTTTATTTATTTATTTGACAGAGAGAGAGACAGCCAGTGAGAGAGGGAACACAAGCAGGGGGAGTGGGAGAGGAAGAAGCAGGCTCCCAGCAGAGCAGGGAGCCTGATGCAGGGTTCGAATCCTAGGACCGTGGAATCAGGCCCTGAGCCGAAGGCAGACACTTAACAACTGAGCCACCCAGGCGCCCCTGCTTCCCTACGTTCTTTAACTCTCACAGTTAGGTAGAGTTACGGGGCTACTTCTGGGCCATGCGCTATGGGCAGAAGTGATGTGTGTTATTTCGTGGACAAAACAGAAAAGCTCTTGTGCAACCTGCCAGCTGTTCATTCTCCTGCTGTAACAATCAGATGACCTCATGCGGAGATTGTGAAGCTGAAAATGTGGACTTGATTGAGCCTTGGTAGCTGAGTCACTGTGTGGAAGGCAGTGGCCGGGGGACTTGCACTGACCTTCCCATGAGAGAGAAAACCTTATTATGTTAGCCTACTGCAAGTTTGGGGTTAATACAAAAATGCCAAGGATTGAAAATGTAAAGAAATTTGAGAAGGATACAAACTTGTGGATGGCCATTCCACAAGAAGTTGTATGGTAAATAGATGAACATTTAAATCTTTTGAGACTAATCTTAAGAAAAGTGTAAACTTTGTTTTCTATCCTTTGCCATAGTCAGTGCTCAACTTAATTCTGACTTGTTGGGGCAATTTTTACTTTTACAAAAGTCTCAATAGGAAGTACAGCTTTTTTCATCACCAATCACTGTATGAAAGAAGCAATTTTTAAGAAAAGATTTTATTTATTTATTTGAGAAAGAGCAAGAGGGTGTGCGCGAGAGAGCACAAGCAGGGGGAGCAGCAGAGGGAGAGGGAGAAACAGGCTCCCCACTGAGCAGAGAGCCTGATGCGGGCTCAGTCCCAGGACCCTGAGATCATGACCTGAGCCAAAGGCAGACGCTTAAGTGGCTGAGCCACCCAGGCGCCCCTAAAAGAAGCAATTTGAAGTATAGTAAATTCTCCCCCTTTTCTTTGTCTGTCTTACTAGCTATGGTAGATGCAGTGACCTAGAGCTTTTAGAAAATGTGTTTTGAAATTTTATTTGAATAAATGTTTATTTATTTTTGACAATTCATAATATTTCCAAATAGCAACTCTTATACATATGTACTTTTTATATGGAGGAAATATTTTTGTTTATGCTGTATAGAGAGATCCATGGAGAGGGGAAAATTCATAGACTTTACTTGTTACCCGAAGGTAGCTATGTACATTGACTCCTATTTTCTATTTTAGTTTTAAAATGTTTTTCCTGTTTGCCTTTTTTTTTTTTTTTTAAGATGTATCCATCTATTTGAGAGAGAGAGAGAGAGCGCGAGGGCAAGTACACATGCATGCTCGGGGAAGGGGGAGAGTCAGAGGGAGAGAGAATCCCGAGCAGACTGCTTGCTGAGTGCAGAGCCCAACTGGGGGCTCAATCCCATGACCCCAAGATCATGACCCAAGCTGATATCAAGAGTCTTGATGCCCAGCTGACTAAGCTACTCACGTGCCCCCATTTGCCTTTTCTACATTTCCGGAGTTTTGCTTCAAGCAAGAAATTCATCTCCTTAATGATGTCTTAGCTAAAAATGGGTATTATATGCAAGTACAGGGTTTTATTTAGAATCTTCTGATAACTTCCGATGAGAATTACTTTTATTTCTCAAAACTTTATAATATCGTCAGTTATTTTAACTTTCTGGTTGTTCTGTTGGATTCTTTCGGCTGCTTTAGAGAATTAGTGGTCATTGAACTCAAGTTCACACACATTACTAGAATCTCCTTTACACCTGAGAAGTTTAGCTTTCCTTAGTTATGGAAACTTGGTGGATGGGTAGGTAGCTGCTCTTTTTGAGGTTTAATAAATCCCTCTATTCTTATTTGGATTAGCTGGTATAATTCTGTTGCATAATTTAAATAATAATAGAACCTGCCAAGTTTTAGATCAAGTGGTTCTCAACTTGAGTTACTTGTAAAAAAATTGGTACCTGGGCCCTAGACTCATGAGAATATCCTGGGATATGGTTCATGCATTGGTATTAAACAATGATAGTAACAACTCCTTGGGCACTTCTAAAGTGTAGCCAGTGTTGAGAATCTCTGTACTGGAAAAATAAGGTCAATAGGCTGAATTTCAATGTTTGAAAAAAATTTGAGCTGTGGAAAGTGGAGGAATGGATGTAGCACATTGTTAGCTGCAGATGCCAAGGATAATTTAAAAAGCAGGGTCTAAAGCATTGAACGTAGGGGAGCAGTGCAGGATAAGGAGCCCTGAGTGCATGAATTTGCAGTAATAGCTAACATTTACTGAGTGCTTATTACCTGCCAGATCATCCTTTAAGCTGTTACATTATTCCAATGAACCATTCTGAGAGGAGAGACCCAGGGAAGGAGGCTGATGCTTTCAGCAGTTCCCCCCTCCCCCCATCTCCATTCTCTTCTGGAGAATGCATCAGTTGGGTAAGAACCAAGGGGAAAAACTGTACAAAGCCTGCTGCTGGGAGGTTGAAGTACAGAATTCTATTTTTTATAACCTCCATAGAGGAGGGTTTTGGGAGCCACGTTGAGTGAAGTCGTAAATAAAAGGGCGTCATGTCATAGTTACTGCACAGGTCTCACTCATGAAATAAGAATCCATGGGCAGATAATTAGTCGATAAATTGTTTGATCATCTCATAAAACAAAACAAAACTCTACTTAGTGTCTTTGAGCAGATAGGCATCAAGTGACCATTCGCTGGAGAGTGAGGCTGGGCAGTTTGGCAAGCTAACTTTTCCATGTGTTGTCTGTGTGGCTGGCTCTTTACCCCACTTTCTAGAGTAGAATAAACAGGGCTGGCTTTGTGGGTCTCCAGCGGGTGCAGTCGCTCAGGGCCCTGTGCTTAGAAGGCCCTGCAAGTTATGTAGCTTGTCCTGAGAGAAGAAATATGAATGATATAGAATTGTAGTGTTTAGGAAAAAAGATCTACTTTTTAATTTTGCAGTGTGTGTGTGTTTAATATATTGAATATATTGAAAATTTCAGATTTATTATGTGAACCTAATTTTGCAGCCCATTTATTTAGATCTGATGGACAGAACTGGATTGTTTGTAGTTTGCTAACCTCTCACCTTTCTGCTTTTAAGTGGGAGTGGAATACCTCTAGATGTTAGGGGTGACATGCGTCAACCTGTCTTCTTCCCTCCTCTAAGTCTGCCTTTTCTGTTTTTTTCTTTTTCATTTCTCATAGGCACAATTCTTTTAAAATTTTCATTTCTAAGTTTTCTCTTTTGGCTGAATTTCATGTGGAAGGATATACAGAAATATTAATAACCTACTAAGTAAATATTAATATTTATTAAATATTAACAATGCATACAATCTAATATTAATAAATATTGTCTATATAAATATATATTTAAGTATGTTAATATTAATATAAAATAACTATATCAATATAAACATATTGCCAATGTTTATTAATGTTAGTAAATATAATTTATTATATACTGTTATAAAAAATATACATACCATGGTTTCAGGTCCACCTGCACAGTCAAAGGCAAAATCCACACCTCCATTGGTCATTTCAATGATGACCTCCTGGATGGGTTTATCTAGATTTCTAGGATTGAGGCAGTCAGTGGCTCCAACGGCTTTGGCCTTTGTAAACTTCTCACTGTTGATGTCGATAGCCATGATTCTGGAAGCTCCCGCTACTTTACAGCCCATTATGGCGGAAAGACCAACAGCTCCTAGGCCAAAGACAGCACAAGTAGAACCAGGGGTGACCTGCAGGCAAGAAAATTATAAATTAACTTTTTTTTTTTAAAGGAATAGAGTGAGGTGGGGGCAGGAACATAAAAATAAAAGACTGCCTGTCATAAAACTAAATGATATAGCCAATGGGGGCAATCTGCCAATATGAAAATGCATGGATCACTGGCTAAATATGGGGGATCATTTGAAGGTCATTAGAATCGTCAGCTCATAAGAAACAAACCCAAGTGAAAATGATCTGCTTGTTTTCCTCTTCCCTTTACTGTTATCAGAACAAAATTTTAAAACCCATACATTTTAAAGGGTTTATTTTCCTTTTTCCATAGATCACAATTAATTTATATTTTTAATAGGCCTTATTTGGTTGTATTAGTGTTGGTTTTGAATGAGTACTGATGTTTCTCTAAATGTGAATTAACTCACCTCCCAAATCATCAGTTAATTTAAATGGAATGAAATCCAATTTTTTTTTAAGATTTTATTTATTTAACAGAAAGACAGCCAGCGAGAGAGGGAACACAAGCAGGGGGAGTGGGAGAGGAAGAAGCAGGCTCCCAGCGGAGGAGCCTGATGTGGGGCTCGATCCCAGAACGCCGGGACCACACCCTGAGCCGAAGGCAGACGCTTAACGACTGAGCCACCCAGGCGCCCCTGAAATCCAAATTTCTTTGCATCAAATTGAAGGGTTTTTGGAGCTGACCTGATGACTTCCAGCTGCATCTCCGTGGTAGTCCCGTTGCTGCAGCCACAGCACGCTCGCGAGTCCCTTTCCTCATCCTCAGTTTTGCTGTTTCCTCAGCCTGATGCACTGCGCACCTTATTTCCTCTAATTAAAATGTGACCTATACTTCTAGGCCTGACTTAAGTGACACTCTCCCCTTGAAACTTCTCTTGATTCTTCAATCAGGAATTAGTGCCCACCTTTTTGCTTTTTCTGTGTTGTATTTATAATCTACCTTGGTTGATTGATTTTGTATTTGTGTGTTTCTTCAAAAGACTATAAGTTCTTTGAAGGCATATTATCTTCCACATTGCTATTAAGAGTCTTCTCTATGCTGGGTCTTTAATAAATGTTTGTTGCATTGAATTAAATAAAAACTGAATATACAAGATGATAAGGAAAGTTGCTATAACTGGAATGTATTATTCTGTAGAGCGGTATAATGGTAAAAAAATTCTACACGGAGAGATGCTTAAGTAATATTTTCTAATGATGATGGGAAACTGTTAGAATCAAAGCATAAACAAAAGGGAAAGAGGAATCTGCCCAAGGGAAGTACTGATACATTCTAAATTGGAAACAAAACTGTTAAGGAATAGAGAGAATGTGTATCTCTTACTTAAATTTATGCATGATATTAGGCATGTATACACTGACTTTTGCTACTCAGGGTGAAATAAACCACTTTTTACAAATATTCAGAATATTGTTCTATACACACAATGTACTATTTAATATTGTGGCATGTTTTCAGTATAGTTCCAAATATATTTCTCTAGAGACTGTGTTCAAAAGTTTGCCTGAGTCATTGAGAGGAGAAAGGCATTTTTCTCATTGAGGCAATGTTGTACACAGTAGTTGTACACAGCTCACAACAGTGTAATTGGAATACACTGTATTAATTGTATTAAAACAACTGGATGGCTGTGTCTAAAAGTGCCTTTGATTGCAGTAGTGGGGGAAGGTCACTATAAAATACCCCTCTCCCCATTTGAAAATAGAACTATACATAGTGGATGATTATCTATTTGTAGACAACACCGTTATGGTACATTTTCATGCTTCCAAAGATCTCTGTGAAATGTGATTAATTTGGCAGTAAAGGATATGACAAATTAAAAAGAATTAGGAGTCCTGGTGATGCTGGATGCAGGTCTCCCAATAGTTACACAAAGTTGTTTCATTACTTTTCTTCCCAGAAGTAGATTAAACTTCATTTAAGCTCTTGCCTTTTGGCTGGAATTACTGATATTTCTTCTCTTAACTTGTTCCTATCAGATTCATTTCTCTTCTCTTCCCTAAGCATCCTATGAAGGAGTTTAAGTGTTCCTCAGCAGTGAGAAGAACAGGACCTAGAAATTTACTTCAACTTTGATTGGATTTTAAAGAAAATTGTAGCTGAATCTCTAGTGTTAATATCCCTGAGGAAAGACTAGAGTAGGAGAAGGTGATAGTCTGCATGGAGTTCAGGAAAGGGGAGGTGGCCCAAAGAGCAATAATTCTTCCAGTGCTATCTAGAGGAGACTTCGCCTTGACTGCCAAGGTTACATCTGCTTTTAACTCTACTCAGTTAATGATACGCTTCCTCTAGGAGCCTTCAGATTGTAGTCTGACTTCCCATACAATTTTTAATTTTTAATATACTGATAGCCAAAAGTAGCATTCCTGTCTACTTGACTCATTCTCAGTGAAAAGTCTTATCTTGATATTCTGACTATTAGATCAACTTTTTATTTTGGTTAGGCTGAGTGTATTTCCTTGACACTTGAACAACTCCAGGTAACCTGATAAAAAGGAGTACTTGGATTTTTCAGTATAGTTCCACATATATTTCTCTAGAGACTGTGTTCAAAAGTTTGCCTGAGTCTTGGGGCGCCTGGGTGGATCAGTTGTTAAGCGTCTGCCTTCGGCTCAGGGCGTGATCCTGGAGTCCTGGGATCGAGCCCCACGTCAGGCTCCTCTGCTGGGAGCCTGCTTCTCCCTCTCCCACTCCCCCTGCTTGTGTTCCCTCCCTCGCTGGCTGTCTCTATCTCTGTCAAATGTATAAATAAAATCTTTAAAAAAAAAAAAATTTGCCTGAGTCATTGAGAGGAGAAAGGCATTTTTCTCATTGAGGCAATGTACACAGTAGTTGTACACATTATCCTTATCAAGCCTTATCAAGATGTTTTAAAGCTTGCTTAAGAGCCTGGCTTCATTCATTCATTCATTGAAAAATAATCCAGTTCCTACTGTGTGTCAGGTACAGGGTTAGGCTCTGAAGATATCGCAATGAACAGGAGAGAGTCCTTGCCCTCAAGGAGCGAATAGTCTGCGGCGCCTGGGTGGCACGGCGGTTAAGCGCCTGCCTTTGGCTCAGGGCGTGATCCCGGCGTTATGGGATCGAGCCCCACATCAGGCTCTTCCGCTATGAGCCTGCTTCTTCCTCTCCCGCTCCCCCTGCTTGTGTTCCCTCTCTTGCTGACTGTTTCTATCTCTGTCAAATAAATAAATAAAATCTTTAAAAAAAAAAAAAAGGAGCGAATAGTCTAATAGGAAGGAGAAATGAATGGAAAATTTCTCCAGAGTGTGATAAGAAGGAAGACAGAGATAAACACAGATACTTTGGGGGAAACTGGGAGGGATACCCAATGCATGCCTAAGAGGCTGGAAGGTTTCTGATAAGTAAAAAAAAAAAAAATGGAGTCACCCAGAAGAGGTGGGGGAGCTTTCCAGGCAGTGTTGGTGAGAGCCAGGTATGGAAAACCTAGGGGCTGCAGTGATTGGAGCCGGGATACTGAGGATCGGGCCTTGGGGAACGAAGAGTCTGTGAATGGAGAATTAGGGAGAATCACTAGCCCCCTGACAGAAAAGTGGAGTAATGCAAGGGGAATGGAATCTTCACATTTGTTGTTTGGAAAGACCACTCTGGTTGCATTTTGTAGTTTGAACTCAAGGGATGAAGACTGATGAGAAAGAGGTTTAAATAAGGGGGTTGTTTGAGGCATCCAAGTGATACTGACATCTGTCCGGTTCTCATTGAATGGTTTGTGAAAGCTTCTAGATTCTAACATGGGCTTTCAGGGATGCATCTTGCCACCTTCAGGGCTGCCACCTGAGACACACTCCCTTGGAGCCACAAAGGGACAAGATGAGAAGCAGAGATGAATTACCAGTTGGACAGAGAGAAAAATCTGCAGGATCAGCGAGAAAGCAGAGGTGACTGTGTGGAGATGGGTGGGGTTTCTGTAGTTTCTGTTGCCTCTTGACTGGGTCTGCTGTGCCAGGGTGAGCATTAATATTTAGGGGGCATATTTAAGCATGCTGTGTTTAAGGCAGGGGTGGTCTGTAATCTAACATATTAGTATAGGAGAAGAAATGAACATGAACCGGGTGCCAACTAGATGTCAGCTGCTGGGCCAGATGTCCTACATGTGTAATATGATTTAATTATCCCCTTACTATTTGTAGGAGATGTTATTGCAGAGAGTAGGAGTAGAGAGGTTAAATAACTTGCCTAACGCCACAGAGGTAATAAATGACAGAGGTAGGGCTTGAAGAATAACTAGCGGCTTTATCACCCTGTTTCTTAGTAAAATTCTATTTTATGCAACCTGGTGAAGAGGCACTTTTACCTTGGCAGTGTTGATTGCAGCTCCATAGCCAGTTGAAAACCCACATCCAAACAGGCAAACTCTCTCTAAATTTGCATCATCATCGATTTTGACAAGATTTATATCTGACACCACGGTGTACTGAGTGAAGGTACTGGTCCCCATGAAATGGTAAATTGGTTTTCCTTTGCAGGTAAACCTGCTGGTTTTGTCTTCCATTAGTTCTTGATCAACAAGAGGATTTTTGACTAGACTAGAAGAAAAAAAAGATACAGAACAGAGAAAATAAGTAGGCCACTGATTACACTCCTGAAAAAAAATGTTAGGCATTATATTTTTGTTATGACAATTTTATGAGATAGAAAAATTGAGAAAATGACTTGAGGCTTTTCACCTAAATACATAGTCAGAAGTAGTCTAAAGATAATCATGATAAACTTTTTATTGAATACTTTTTATGTGCCAGAAACTCTCTTAGGGTTTTGTATGTATTAATTCTTTAAAAAATTTATTATGGAGAACTCAACTGTATATAAAAGTAGAAAGACTGGCATATTGAATGTTCGTGCAACCATATCCCAGCTTCAACAGTTACCATCTCAGGGCCGATCTTCTGGCATCTGTTACCCCCCAACCCACCTCCAGCACTGACCCTCCCCCAGCACCTACCCACTCCCATGGAAGTAAACCTCACACGTTACTATTTTCGTTTGTAAATATTTTAGTATGTATCTCAAAAAGATTCTTTTAGGTTGACATATTGCATTTCATTGATATCTGTGTTAAGTCTCTTTTAATTGATAGAATTAATTGTTTTTTCCCTTTGCAGTTTGTTTGTTGAAGAAACAGTCATTTGTCCTGTACAGTTTTCCTCATTTGAATTTTTCTGATTGCATTCCTGTAATTGGGTTTAATACATTTTTCCATCCCTGTATTTCCTCTAAACTTATTTTCAATCTAACTGGTTGATTTAATTTAGGTTTTATATTTTTGTAGGAATATTTCAAAGGTGGTGTTGTGTACCTTCATCTGGAGACACATAATTCCTTATTCTCTCTCTTTTTGTGATGTTACAATTGATGGTCATTGCCAAAATCTATTATTTTGTTAAAAGTTTGCAAAAGAGCGTATTGATTCTTTAAATATCTAAAACAATCCTGCAAGTAAGCATTATTATTATTCCCATTTTATAGATGAGGAAATTGAGGCACAGGATTAGATGTAGGAGTAATACAGTTTAGCTTCTGAAATAACTAGCTTCATTTGGCATTAAGGACAAATAGATTTTTTGGTATGTAGTCTCATTAAAGAGTAAGGTGATAAAGGTTTTGGACTCTGGAATCAGACTGTCTATGTTCAAAATCTAACTTTTATCTGGGGCCTTGGAATAAATTACTGCACCTCATTTCACTCCTCTCTCATTTCCTGTAGAAGTAGCTACTATTTGGAGTTTGGCATTTATCATTCCAGTGATGTATTTATACCTTTTCTACATACAGATGTAACCATAAGCTATACTGTATATAGTGTTTTTTAAAAAGATTTATTTATTTATTTGAGAGAGAGCGAGAGCAGTGCGAGTGGGGAGAGGGAGAAGGAGAGAAGCAGATTCCCCACTGAGGGCAGAGCCTGATGTGGGGCTCAATCTCACCATCCCGAGATCAGGAGCTGCGCTGAAGTCAGGAGTCAGAGGCTAAATGGACTGAGCACCTAGGTGCCCCTGTATATCGTACTATTTTGTATATGATATCTTACTAAATATATTTGTCAACAACTTGCTTCATTCCCTTAACATTATGTATGTAAGATTATTTTATGTTGTTGTATATAGATCAAGTTTAATCCTTTTCATCGTTGTATAGTTTTCCATTGTGTTACTACGTAGCAATTTGTTAATCCATTCTCTTACTGGTGGACACTGGGCTATTTTTAATTGCTGTTATAAGCAATGTTGCAGTGCACATTTTAGCATATGTTTCTTTGGGTAATTTTGCAACGGTTTCTTGTATACACCTAGGACTAGAATTGGTGGGTGGAAACTTCAACCAGGTATTGCCAATGTACTTCCCCAAATATTTATACCAATTTATAGTCTAACCAGTGTATAGAGCTTACCTGAGTTTTTTACAGAAATTTGTGAGTGGACTCAGACAGAACTTGCATTTTCTACATTGGGGCATGTAGAGTGGAATTACTTTGTCACCTGGAAAGAAAGGCCATATGTTGGATGGTGCCTAAAATACAGCTTGTAAAAAGTTTCTGCCAGATTAATCAGTAGAAAACACTATTTTTTATCATACACATTTTATATTCAGCAGAAAATATAGATGGCTATAGTATTTTGTTGCTTTACAACATAGCTGATTCCCCCAATTATTGCATATACTGGCTTTTTAACTTTTTCCTTTTTTTTGGCTGCTGGGCAGTCAAGCAACAAATCTGCATTGATACCACTAGCTACAGAGTCCTGTCTGAGGCTCTGCTGTCATTGCAACTGTCTGCATCATGACTATTACTATTATTATTTTTTTTTTTACATTTCTAAACATCCGGTGTGGCACAGAATATCCTTATAAAATAGGAGAGGTGGACAACAACGTGCTGGATATGGAGATTAAACTTTATGTCATTGCCGTGTGTCACCATTTAGTTCACTCTCACATTCTGTATTTTTCTGCCTTTTACTCAATTTCAATTTAATAATGGCTTCTATCCTCTGATGACCATTTAGTATGTGCTAGGCACCCTTCTAACTGCTTGCCCATACTATCTCATTTAATTCTCAGACAATCCTTTGAGATGGGTACCTTTTCTCCCCACTTTAGAAAACGGAAATCTGAGCTGTGTCAAGAAAAGTGACTTCACCGGTGGAGGTCACACATCCAGTAAGTGGCAGAGCTAGGGCTACATTGGCCAGACTCCTTGATGGATGCCAAACTTCCGGGAACAGTTTGTTTCTCTGATCTTGTTTGGAATGGATCTAGGTTTGGATGATCTAGGTTTGGAGCATTCTCATTAAAGGAGGAAAGAATGATATGGGTCATCCTACATGACAAATGGGTATTACATAGCCCATATTCCAGTATCTGCTGAATCTGTGATAAAATGTGAAATAAATGATTACAGCCATTGCCGAGCTTCATTTACATATTATTTTTATGTTACAGAGTTTCAAAAAGACACATAAGCTAACATGGACATACATAATATTTCTCACTTAAGCTAACTATAAGTCCTCGTTCTTTAAATTCTTTATATTAAATTCTTTTTGTTTTATTTAGAAGAGGTTGTTACAAATTTTCACTCGTGCCCCACTTTGTGCCTTCACTTCACAGCACAGTTTCTCAATGCTATGTGTACATCAAGTGACCATGTTTCCCAGATTTTATTAGTTCTGATTTCACATATTCTGTCCCATTGTTAGACTGTGATAGATTGTATATCTTACTTAGTTTGTCTTTGGAACAGATGGTTCCCCTATATAAAGAGAGATCAATTATAGCATGCAAAGCCAGGACTCTTTATCAGTCCTTGAAATTTCCTGACATTTCCATTTAATTGGAATCAGGGAAGAACATACCTGGTTTGAAGTTGGTCACTCCTGGACCAACACTTTCCACAATTCCTGCACCCTCGTGGCCAAGGATCACTGGGAAAAGGGCCTCTTTAAATTTAGGATTGATAAGATGGGCATCAGTATGGCACAGGGCAGTGGCGATAATCTACAAGGCAACCACAGACTTGAGGCCTGTTTCTGTCATATCACTGGGGTTGTTAGGAGGGTAGTTTTAGGCCCAATGTCACCTTGAAACTTTACAACGTTCCTGGAGCTCAATAAAAGAATTACATTTTGGGAAAAAAAAGAACAATTAAAAATATCAACGTACATTCTTTTCTTCTAAACCTTTGTTTTCTAACTTTCATTGCCACTGGGAAATCATACAAAGAGATGGAATTGGCAGCTAGTGTCTCCAGGAGGGGAGAAATCAAAGGTAATAGGGAAAAGTTGAACAGAATCTTCTAGGAAGAGGGAATGGAGGGAACACAGGTTTCTAGGGCTTGTGCAAATTTTGTTGAAAGTATATAAAATGAAATAGAAATAATATGATTTTTATAATTCAAAGAGATATCAGATAAAGGATTGTCTTAGTTACTAACATACCCCTTGCTCTTCAAGATTCTGCTCATGAGGATATCCTATTCACTCTCATGTGTAAACCTGTCCTGTAGTGGCCCTGAGGAAAAATGTAAGCCAGGCCAGCTGTGGGGGAAATGCAGAAGTTCTCCCGACTTTCGATCTGAGATCTCTCTCTCCTCAGTGCGGCCTCCTTTCCCTGCTCGCCTGCACTTCTCCCCGCTCTGGGCCCCTGGGACTCTTGTACTGCTCCCTGCAGCACTTCAGGCCTCTCTTCTCCCTTGTTTTGAACCACATTTTTATCTTCCTTTTAATAACACTTTCCAATAACTGGCAACTGGAAAACAAAAAGAAAATCTAACTAATTCTCATCTGAAGTGAATTCCTTGGTCTAATTCTTAGGGCTAATGATTAATATAAAGATAGTTCAAATAAATGTTGAGCCTGTTATCAGTAACAACTGATAATTAATAATTTATCCTCTTGGGATAATGCCTGTTTTTTATCTGGACCTAAAAATGTAGTTCTGCCCGTAGGTAAAACTCCAGGTCCTCTCAGTCATGCCACGCTGGCTTGACCTGAAGAAGCCAAGTCTGCACTTAGTGCCTCATCTGTACCGTCTAGGAAAAGTCCCACTTACCTGAACGCGAACTTCATGAGCCTTGGGGGGGGCTACCTCAACCTCTTCTATGCATAGGGGCTTGCCTGTTTCCCAGGCGATGGCTGCTTTGCATTTAATAACCTGAGAAAGAGGGAGAGAGGGAGAGAGGGAGATTAATTATATAATTAACAGATGATTATATATACTAGAATTGATTAAAATTATATTTAATATTTTAAATATAAGTAACATTAAAGGAAAGTGGAAAGAAACCTATAATCCTCTATTCTAATGCTACTATTTTTGCTTTTGGTATGCTTTTCCCAGTCTTTGACACATGAATACATAATTTTTGATAGTTATGCAATTTTGAATTGTATTTTTAAATATCATTAGTTTTATTGCAGATGCAATATATATTAATTATGGGAAGTTTCAAAATACAAATAAGAATAAAAGAAAATCCACCTGTAATTTTATCACTCATCTTATGATTTTGATGTAATTTTTTTCAGTATCCTATATGGGATCTTTTGTATGTAATACTTTGTAATCTACTTTTTCTACTGATTAGTATACTATAAATATTTTCTGTATTCTTCTCTAACTTTATTTCTAACAGATGCAAATTCTATTTTGTTGTTGTAGCGTAGGTACTCAAATCTCTCTTTTTTTGGCCTTTATAAGTAATATTTAATTGAACACTCTTGTAGTAAGTATTTTGGCAAATCTGCGGTAATTTCCTTAAATTCCTAGCATGAGTTCACCAAATCCTTTAGCTTAGCTTTAAATTGCTGCT
This sequence comes from Ursus americanus, assembly GCF_024610735.1. NCBI lineage: Eukaryota > Metazoa > Chordata > Mammalia > Carnivora > Ursidae > Ursus > Ursus americanus. Next base: position 5,115,309 of record NC_142134.1, on the reverse strand, counting down.
TTCTGAGAGTAATCCTGAAGGAAGTTTGTTTTAGTAAATTTATAAAGAGACAAAAAAACCAAGAATCAAATAAGGAAACAGTATATTTGCTTACTTTGCCCTTGGTGCCCATTTTTCTTTGGCAAACTAGCCTTGGAAGTTTCTCTCTGGTTAAAGAAGCTCTTCCACGTCTGTCCAGGGTGCTCTGTGTTCTGTAATAATCTGTCTTTGAATAAATTGCATTTCTGCCCTTTGTTCTCCAATCACTTTCCTGTTTGTTGCTTTTGTGTAGCTCTGCCCCTTTCTCTGGTGATTCATAGTATTGTATTTCAGCTGCCAACTGCCACTGCTCCCAAGGCTTATTTGAAGATGTTTGCTTTTTTCCCCTTTTATTGCAAAATATAAAATAGTAGAGAAAAGTTCATTTAACTTACATAGATGAGTTAACATACAAAGTAAAGGACATTTCTACTGCCCCAGAATCCTTCCTGTACCCAGCCTTCTCCTTCACAAGCCTACTAATCATCTCTGTGCATTTCTTTCTGATTCACCGTTCACTGTACAGTACGGTTTAGTTTTACTTATTGAAACTATGAAGTAATCATAGTATGTATGTTCTTTTGTCTTTTTTTTTTCCCTCTCAACTCCAGTTTGTGAGATTCATCCACATTGGTCTGTTTTCATTATCATCCATTTTCCTTTTTGGCTTTTTTTTTTTTTTTTGCTTATGATTAATCAGTGGTTACATAAAAATTCTTTTAATGTATTCTGTTGTACATGTGTGTACTTTCCAGCTCCTTTAAATGTAAGGTTAGCTTGTGTACTTAAGACTTTTCTTGCTTCTTGAGGAAGGCCTGTATTGCTATATACTTCCCTCTTAGGACCTCCTTTGCCGTGTCCCAAAGGTTTTGAACTGTCATGTTTTCATTTTCATTTGCTTCCATGTATTTTTTAATTCTTTTTTTTTTTTTTTAATTTTCTGGTTGGCCCAGTCATCCTTTAGTAGGATGTTCTTTTTCATCCATGTATTTGTGGTCTTTCCAAATTTTTTCTTGTGGTTGATTTCAACTTTCATAGTGTTGTAGTCAGAAAATGTGCATGGTATGATCTCAGTCTTTTTGAACTGGTTGAGGTCTGATTTGTGACCCAGTATGTTGATCTATTCTGGAGAATGTTCCATGTGCACTCGAGAAGAATGTATATTCTGCTGCTTTGGACTTTGGATGAAATGCTCTGAATATATCTGTTAAGTCCATCTAGTCCAGTGAGTCATTTAAAGCCCATGTTTCCAGGGCTTCTGGATGGCTCAGTTGATTAAGCGTCTGCCTTCAGCACAGGTCATGATCCCAGAGTCCTGGGATGGAGCCCCACCTTGGGCTCCTTGCTTGGCAGGGAACCTGCTTCTCCCTCTCCCCCCTGCTAGTGCTCTCTCTTTCTCTCTCTTCCTATCGCTCTCTCTCTAAAATAAATAAATAAAATCTTAAAAAAAAATAAAGCCCTTGTTTCCTTGTTGATCTTCTGCTTAGATGATCTGTCCATTGCTGTGAGTGGGGTGTTAAAGTCCCCTACTATTATTGTATTATTATCAATGAGTTTCTCTTATTTTGTTATTAATTGATTTATAGATTTGGCTACTCCCCAGTTAGGGGGATGTGTGTGTGTGTGTGTGTGTGTGTGTGTGTGTGTGTATGTGTGTGTAATTTTTAGATCTTCTAGTTGTATAGACTCCTTTATTATGATATAGTGTCCTCCTTTATCTCTTTTACAGTCTTTGGTTTAAAATCTAGTTTATCTAATGTAAGTATGGCTACTCCAACTTTCTTAGTTTTGTTTTGTTTTTAAGATTTTACTTATTTATTTGAGAGAGAGTGAGAGCATGAGCAGGGGGAGGGGCGGAGGGAGAAGCAGACTCCCTGCTGAGTGGGGCTCGATCCCAGGACCCTGAGATCATGACTTGAGCTGATGGCAGATGCTTAACTGACTAAACCACCCAGGCTCGCTTCCTCCACCTTTCTTTTGATGTCCATTAGCATGATAAATGGTTCTCTAGCCCCTCACTTTCAATCCAGAGGTGTCTTTGGGTCTAAAATGAGTCTCTTGTAAGCAGCATGTCAATGAGTCTTGTTTTTTTATCCATTCTGATACCCTGTGTCTTTTGGTTGGGGCATTTCGTCCATTTACATTCAGAGTAATTACTGAAAGATATGAATTTAGTGCCACTGTATTACCTATAAAGTTGCTGTTCCTGTAGATTGCTTCTTTTCCTTTCTAGTTTTTGTTTCTTTTGGTGTCTCTTTCCTGCTTAAAGGTTCCCCTTTAATATTTCTTGCAGAGCTGATTTAGTGTTCATGGATTCCTTTAGCTTTTGTTTGTCTTGGAAACTATCTCTCCTTCTGTTCTGAATGACAGCCTTGCTGGATAAAGTATTCTTGGCTGCATATTTTTCCCATTTAGCACCTTGAATATATCATTCCATCCTTTCTGGCCTGCCAGGTCTCTGTGGACAGGTCTACTGCTAACCTTATGGGTCTATCTTTGTAGGGTAAGAATCTTTTGTCTCTAGCTGCCCTCAGAATTCTCTCATTATCTTTGTATTTTGCAAGTTTCGCTATGATATGTTGTGGTGTTGACCTAGTTTTTGTTGATTTTGTGGGATTTCTCTGAACCTCTTGGACTTAAATACCTATTTCCTTCCCTAGATTAGGGAAATTCTCAGCTATAATTTTTTTTTAAAGATTTTATTTATTTATTTGACACAGAGAGAGAGACAGCCAGCGAGAGAGGAAACACAAGCAGGGGGAGTGGGAGAGGAAGAAGCAGGCTCCTAGCGGAGGAGCCCGACGTGGGGCTCGATCCCAGAATGCCAGGATCACGCCCTGAGCCGAAGGCAGACGCTTAACGACTATACCACCCAGGCGCCCCTCAGCTATAATTTGTTCAAATAAACATGACCCTTTTTCCTGCTCTTCTTCTTCTGGGACTCCTATGATATGGATATTATTTCTCTTTATGGAATTGCTGAGTTCCCTTAGACTGCCTTCGTGAATAATTTCCTTTCCCTCTTATTTTCAAGCTCATTATTTTCCATAATTTTATCTTTAATATCACCTGTTCTGTCCTCTGCTTCTTCAGTCCTTATTGTGCTTACATCCAGTTGGTTTTGTGTCTCAGTTATAGCATTTTTCACTTCAGCCTGACTAGTGTTTAGGTCTTTTATCTTTGCAGCCAGGGTTTCTCTGATGTCTTCCATACTTTTTTTTCAAGTCCGGTTAGTAGTCTTATGACTGTTGAACATGGAGTCTGCTTGGGACTCTCTCTCCTTCTCCCTTTGCCCCTCCCCTACATCCCTCCCTTCCCCCACCCCTCTCAAATAAATAAATAAATCTTAAAAAAAGAACCCTACTGCTGCATCTCTGCCTATTGAGCTCTAATATAGTCTTCTTTTTTTTTTTAAGGATTGAAAAAAAGTTTTTAAAGTAAGCTTTACATCCAAGTGGGGCTCGAACTTACAGCTCTGAGATCAAGAGTTGCATGTTCTACCAGCTAAGCCAGCCCGAGGTCCTTAACCTTTAATATATTCTTAAAGTACATCTCCAGGTACCTATCATGCCTTTTCCAGTTCTCGTTTTTGGGTACAACGTTTTCCCTCTTTGAATCCACACAACACTCATGTTTACACGTCTTGTACTGTTCACACATAGATAGCCAAATGAAGCAAAAGTTATTCTGTCTTGTGTTCTTTGTGTCCCTTTTTGGCACCTCTCTCTCACCTCCAACTTCCTTAATTGTAGAGGTTGTATTTTACTTACATTTCAAATCCTGCAGGGTATAGTTCAGAGACTGAAAAATTCTCCATGTTTAATAAATGCTGATCAAATTTAATATTTACCTCAGATACACAGTAGCCATTAATGCACTTATTAGCCTTCTTTCTGCCTTTGTTTTTGAGTTGCACTTTGATGAGTTTCTTTGAAGATAGAGATTGCTTTTATTTTTTGTAAATATCAAAAGAACCTGCTAAAAAGTGTCTTGAGAGGAAGCTGGAAAAGAGATTTTAGAATGGTAAATTCCTGGGCTTTTGGATGTGAGGGCTGCTTCCAATGTTAAAAAAACAAAAACAAAAACAAAGGTCATCCTGAGAGATTGACTTTACCTTTTCTGACCATTGCTTGTAGTTTTTGAAATTCCCAGTGTTATATATATCTAAAAGTGTTATTTCTCTCCCATTACATTTCTATATATGACTAATTTTATTATTATTTATTTATTATTTTTTAATTTTTTAAAGATTTTATTTATTTATTTGACAGAGAAAGACAGCGAGAGAGGGAACACAAGCAAGGGGAGTGGGAGAGGGAGAAGCAGACTTCCTGCTGAACAGGAAGCCCAATGTGGGGCTCGATCCCAGGACCCTGGGATCATGACCTGAGCTGAAGGCAGACGCTTAATGGCTGAGCCACCCAGCCACCCCTATATATGAATAATTTTAAAATAATACTTATTAATCTCAGCATGAATATCCAAACAGCTTATTTGGGACCCACGATGGTCCAAACTGAATTCATTGTGTTTCTGCATTAACTTGATCTTTCTCTGTTTCTAAACTACATGTTTTCTTTATTTCCTGCATCTAATTATACATTTCCTTGATTCTAAAGCACTTTTTTTTTGCAAGGTAAAATTTCTGATATCATTGCTTCTTACCATCAATGGGGTATCATTGTTTAATCGTTAGTATTTTTCTTTCTTAGTGGTAGATAATATTACGGTGCATCTTAAAATTGATGGCATTTTACCTCTGATAAAATATAGTAGTTGCAAAGACATGTGGATTGTAATTCTTTAGCTTTCCACCCATTTTGTTTCTATTCACCTGACCGTTACCGTAGTTCATTTCTTCACTACTTCTTTTTCTTATTGAGATAAAATTCAGTTAACATAAAATTCACCATTTTAACCATTTGTAAGTGTACAATTTAATGGTTGTTGAATATATTCACAATATTATGCAACTGTCACTAATACTAATTCCAGAATATTTCTGTCACCCCCAAAAGAAACCTATACTTTCTAATTTCCCCCTGCCTGTTCTCCGACAACCACTAATCTACTTTCTGTCTCTCTGGATTTGCCTGTCCTAGACATTTCATTTAAATGGAATCATACATAAATATACATACATGTACGACTTTTGTGCTTGGCTTCTTTCACTTAGCATAACATTTTCAAGGTTCTTCTGTGCTGTAGCATGTATCAGTGCTTCATTCCTTTTTTTTTTTTTTTAAGGATTTTTTTTCTGTTTATTTGACAGAGAGCACAAACAGGCAGAGCAGCAGGCAGAGGGAGAGGGAGAAGCAGACTCCCTGCTGAGCAGGGAGGCCAATGCAGGACTTGATTCCAGGACCCTGGGTGCATGACCTGAGCTGAAGGCAGACACTTAACCCACTGAGCCACCCAGGCATCCCCAGGTTTTTTTTGTTTTTTAAAGATTTTATTTTTAAGTAATCTCTACACGCAACATGGGGCTCAAACTCACAACCCAGAGACCAAGAGTCACACACTCCACTGACTGAGCCAGCTAGGCACCCCTGCTTCATTCCTTTTTATTGCCAAATAATAATCTATTGTATGGGTATACCACAATTTCTGTATCACTTTTCAAGTGATGGATATTTAGGTTGTTTCCACTGTTGGGCTATTACGAATAATGCTACCATAAGCATTCCCATACAAGTTTTTGTGTGGAACATATATTTTTAATTCTCTTGTGTATAAACCTAGAAATGGAATTGCTAAGTTGTGGGAGCTCTGTGTTTAATTTTTGAGGAACTGCCAAACTGACACAATGGCTGCGCCATTTTACATTTCTACCAACAGTGTATGAGGCCTCAAGTTTCTCCACTTTTCAACAATACTTGCTATTTTTCTTTTTTCCTTTCATTATAGTCATTCTAGATAGTGTGAAATGGTATTCTTCACTGTTGCTTAAATGGTGTGTCCCTCATAACTTCCTCATTGACCTTCTGGTTTCTTTTTATTTTAGTTCATCCAAACCCCATTGGCAGAATAGATTTCCAAAGGGAAGTTATAGAATTTCCTTTAAAATTTTTTTCAGTGGTTACATAACAAATCTGTCAAATTAGGTATGACTTTGTTATCCTAGAATGTAAAGACTTTAAATAAATCTCTATAAATTTTGCTGCTTTTATTTCACTCATTCACTGGTGATACTGTGTTTCAACAAATCCGGAAAATTCACTGTCACTTGAACATCTCCTATACTGTCTTTTGTTAATTTTGTTTCCTACACCTTCTCTTCTACAGGTGGAATTTCTACTTTTCATTAAGGGCTCATCTCAGAAATCGTCTTCCAAGTGAAACCTCTCCTCGTCCTTCCATCCTTCCATCATTTTCCCTTTTCTGAGCCTCCAGAGAAATCGGTATGTTTCTTATATTATTCATCTTACTCTGCCTTTTAATATGAAGATTGTGTTCTTTTTTTGACCTTCCTCCTTCGGTACAAAGGTTTACTTGTCTTGTGTCTGTAGTTTCTTACCAATGTAAAATATTTAATAATTAACTAATGTGACTTTGAAATCATTCAGTGATTTCACAGAATTAGATGAATCTTTCTAAAGTATAGTGTGCTGTGTGGTACTCTGTATTTAAGTTATGTATTAGGGAAAAGAGAAAGAACTTGCCTTTAGTCTAATTGGGGAAACAGGACTGAAAATAAGAAATCTACAGAAATATGTATCTGTGAATCTAGTAACTTTAAGCTCGCCTTGAAGGGGAGGAATCACGCTGCTGGATTAGTAATGTGGTGGACAGAATAAGAGCAGAGTCCTGGAAGTTGAGCTGGAACTGTAATTTAAAGGATGGTATTATTTGGGAAAGCTGGAGCACAATATACGAAAGACAGTTTCTCCAGTAAATCTGGTAACTCAAATTAAGTTACATGTTTGGTAAACTATCTTATTAATTGATTTAATTATTATCACCTGTGTGTTTTCAGCAACTGTTAAGTGACCTAGAAATTCAATGACCCATGTTGTTAAATGATCTTTGTTTTCCTGGAACGATTTTACAGAGCAGACAGGCCTGAGATACTAAATTCAGATATTTAAGTAATAACAACTAGGTCACGGAGCATTTGCTGGTGGTGAAAGCAGTTTTGTCATGAATAGGTTGCCTTGTCCGAGGGCAGTAAATCTGGCTAAGATGTGCCCGTTTGACTGGTATTTCCCTCTGATTCTCTTCCCAGGAGGAGATTAGGAGGAATGTGCAGGTGCCCTCCTAGCCCCAGACCACTGTTGCTCTGTACTTTTGTAGTTATGATGTTACAGTGTTAAGGCTGTTAATAAAAAGAAAGATACTTCTCGTCTCAGATAGTTTGGGTTAAGACTTTAGAAGAGTTACCCTCTGAGGTCAGTGTTTTTTTTTTTTTTTTTTTTTTTAAGTATAGTAACTATTGTATTTTGTTTCTTGATTTGTGGGAGGCAGGGAGGTAGTGGAATGGAATAATTAGGTGTTAGTATCTATTACTGAGAAAATTGGTGCAGTTTTGTGTATTGTGTATTTGTGTGTCTGAAGATGATTACTCTTACACTTAAAATAAGTTTATCTAATTTACCTTTTTATGATTCATCTTTTTAAAGCATATTTCAGAACATAGACTGATATATTCATATAGCATATCATAAACATCTGGCCCATGATTTTATTGCTAATTTTCAAGTTCCAAAGAACAGGAACTTTTTAAAAAAAATTTATTTATTTTTTTAAAATAATATTTATTTTGTTATATTAGTCACCATACAGTACATCCCCAGTTCTTGATGCAATGTTCCATGATTCATTACTTGCATATAACACCCAGTGCACCATGCAATATGTGCCCTCCTTAATACCCATCACCAGCCTATCCCAATCCCCCACGCTCCTCCCCTCTGAAGCCCTCAGTTTGTTTCCCAGAGTCCACAGTCTCTCATGGTTCATTCCCCCTTCTGTTTACCCCCCCTTCATTCTTCCCTTCCTTCTCCTACCAATCTTCCTATTTCTTATGTTCCATAAATGAGTGAAACCATATGATAATTGTCTTTCTTTGCTTGACTTATTTCACTTAGCATTATCTCCTCCAGTCCCGTCCATGTTGCTGTAAGTGTTGGGTAATCGTTCTTTCTGATGGCTGAGTAATATTCCATTGAATATATGGACCACATCTTCTTAATCCAGTCATCTGTTGAAGGGCATCTTGGCTCCTTCCACAATTTAGCTATTGTGGACAATGCTGCTATGAACATTGGGGTGCATATGGCCCTTCTCTTCACTACGTCTGTATCTTTGGGGTAAATACCCAGTAGTGCAATGGCTGGATCATAGGGTAGCTCAATTTTTAACATTTTAAGGGACCTCCACACTGTTTTCCAAAGTGGCTGTACCAACTTGCATTCCCACCAACAGTGAAAGAGGGATCCCCTTTCTCCACATCTTCTCCAACATTTGTTGTTTCTTGCCTTGTCCATTTTTGCCATTCTAACTGGCGTAAGGTGGTATCTCAATGTGGTTTTAATTTGAATTTCCCTGATGGCTAATGATTTTGAACATTTTTTCATGTGTCTGTTAGCCATTTCTATGTCTTCATTGGAAAAGTGTCTATTCATATCTTCTGCCCATTTATTGATTTGATTATTTGTTTCACATGTATTGAGTTTGAGAAGTTCTTTGTAGATCTTGGATAAAAGTCTTTTATCTGTAGTGTCATTTGCAAATATCTTCTCCCATTCCGTGGGCTGCCTCTTAGTTGTTTTGACTGTTTCCTTAGCTGTGCAGAAGCTTTTTATCTTGATGAAGTCCCACAAGTTCATTTTTTCTTTTGTTTCATTTGCCTTTGGAGATGTGTCATGAAAAAAGTTGCTGTGGCCGATGTCAAAGAGGTTGCAGCCTATGTTCTCCTCTAGGATTTTGATGGATTCCTGTCTCACATTGAGGTCTTTCAACCATTTGGAGTTTATCTTTGTGTATGGTGTGAGAGCGTGGTCAAGTTTCATTCTTTTGCATGTAGCTGTCCAATTTTCCCAGCACCATTTATTGAAGAGACTGTCTTTTTTCCACTGGATGTTTTTTCCTGCTTTGTCAAAGATTAGTAGCCCAAAGAGCCGAGGGTCCATTTCTGGGTTCTCTATTCTGTTCCATTGGTCTATGTGTCTGTTTTTGTGCCAGTACCATGCTGTCTTTGTGATCATAGCTTTGTAGTATAGCTTGAAGTCTGGCAACGTGATGCCCCCAGCTTTGTTTTTCCTTTGCAACAGTTCCTTGGAGATTCGGGGTCTTTTCTGGTTCCACACAAATTTAAGGGCTGTTTGTTCCAGTTCTTTGAAAAATGTCATTGGTATTTTGATCGGGATGGCATTGAAAGTGTAGATTGCTCTGGGTAGCAAAAACATTTTAACTATGTTAATTCTTCCGATCCATGAGCATGGAATATTTTTCCATCTTTTTGTGTCTTCTTCAATGTCTTTCAAGAGTGATTTGTAGTTTCTAGAATTTGTAGTTTCTAGTTAAGTTAATTTCTAGATAATGTATGATTTTTGGTGCTATTGTAAATGGAATGGATTCCCTAATTTCTCTTTCTTCAGTCTCACTGTTCGTGTATAGAAATGCAACTGATTTCTGAGCATTGATTTTGTATCCCACCACATTACTGAATTGTTCTATAAGTTCTAGTAGTTTGGGGGTGGAGTCTTTTGAGTTTTCCATATAGAGTATCATGTCATCTGCGAAGAGAGACAGTTTGACTTCTTCTTTTCCAATTTGGATACCTTTTATCCCTTTTTGTTGTCTGATTGCTGTTGCAAGGACTTCTAGTACTATGTTGAATAATAATGGCGAGAGTGGGCATCCTTGTCGTGTTCCTGATCTTAAGGGAAAGGCTTTCTGCTTTTCCCTGTTGAGAATGATATTCGATGTAGGCTTTTCATAGATGGTTTTTATGAAATTGAGGAATGTACCCTCTATCCCTACACTCTGAAGGGTTTTAATCAGAAAAGGATGTTGTATTTTGTCAAATGCTTTTTCTGCATCACTTGAGAGGATCATATGGTTCTTGACTCTTTTCTTGTTGATATGATCTATCACACTGATCGATTTGCAAGTGTTGAACCACCCTTGTATCCCAGGGGTGAATCCCACTTGGTCTTGATGGATAATCCTTTTAATGTACTTTTGGATCCTATTAGCTAGGATCTTGTTGAGAATCTTGGCGTCCATATTCATCAGGGAAATTGGTCTGTAATTCTCCTTTTTGATGGGGTCTTTGCCTGGTTTGGGGATCAAGGTAATACTGGCCTCATAGAATGAGTTTGGTAGTTTTCCTTCTGTTTCTATTTTTTGAAACAGCTTCAGGAGAATAGGTATTATTTCTTCTTTGAATGTTTGGTAGAATTCCCCGGGGAATCCGTCAGGCCCTGGACTCTTCTTTTGGGCGAGGTTTTTGATCACTGCTTCAATCTCTTCATAGTTAATCGGTCTGTTTAAGTCATCAATTTCTTCCTGTTTCAGTCTTGGTAGTTTATAGGTTTCCAGGAAGGCATCCATTTCTTCCAGGTTGTTTAATTTATTGGCATAAAGCTGTTGATAAAAGTTTCTAATGATCCTTCCTATTTCTTTGGTGTTGGTTGTGATCTCTCCCCTTTCATTCATAATTTTATTAATTTGGGTCCTTTCTCTATTCTTTTGAATAAGCCTGGCCAGTGGCTTATTGATCTTATTTATTCTTTCAAAGAAACAGCTTCTAGCTCTGTTGATGTGCTCTACTGTACTCCTGGTTTCTAATTCATTGATCTCTGCTCTAATCTTGATCACCTGCCTTCTCGTGAGTGGGTTAGGCCTATTCTTCTGTTCCAGCTCCAGCTTCTTGAGGTGAGAATATAAAAACTGCATTTTAGATTTTTCTGCTCTTTTGAGTGAGGCTTGGATGGCTATGTATTTTCCCCTTAGGACTGCCTTTGCAGTGTCCCACAGGTTTTGGACCGATGTGTTTTCATTCTCATTGGTCTCCAGAAATTGTTTAAAGTGATTTTTAATTTCCTGGTTTACCCAATCATTTTTGAGCAGGATGGTTCTTAGTTTCCAAGTGTTTGAGTTTCTTCCAAATTTTTCCTTGTGATTCAGTTCCAGTTTCAAAGCATTGTGGTCTGAGAATATGCAGGGAGTAATCTCAGTCTTTTGGTATTGGTTAAGACCTGTTTTGTGACCCACTGTATGGTCTATTCTGGAGAAAGTTCCATGTGTATTTGAAAATAATGAGTATTCTGTTGTTCTGGGGTGTAGTGTTCTATATATATCTATGAGGTCCATCTGTTCCAGTATGTCATTCAAAGCTCTTTTTCTTTGTTGATTTTCTGCTTAGGTGATCTGTCTATTGCTGAGAGCGGAGTGTTGAGGTCCCCTACTATTAATGTATTATTATCTATATGTCTCTTTATTCTGGTTAAGAGTTGGCTTTTGTATCTAGCTGCTCCCCTGTTGGGGGCATAGATATTTATAATTGTCATATCCACTTGTTGGATACATCCTTTAAGAATAATATAGTGTCCTTCTGTATCTCTCATTATAGTCTTTAGTTTAAAATCTAATCTATCTGTTATGAGAATTGCTACCCCAGCTTTCTTTTGAGGTCCATTTGCATGAAAAATGGTTTTCCATCCCTTCACTTTCAGTCTGGATGTATCTTTAGGTTCAAAATGAGTCTGTTGCAGACAGCAAATGGATGGGTCATGTCTTTTTATCCAATCTGCAACCCTGTGGCGTTTTATGGGAGCATTTAGGCCATTCACATTGAGAGTGATTATTGAGAGATATGATTTTAATGGTGTCATGTTTCCTGTGAAGTCTTTGTTTCTATAGATTGTAAATTTCTGTTCTGTATCACTCTTGGGGCCTTTTTACTTTTATAGAACCCCCCTTAATATCTCCTGTAGGGCTGGTTTGGTGGTTATGAATTCCTTCAGTTTCTGCCGAACCTGGAAGGTCCTTATCTCTCCATCAATTCTGAATGACAGCCTTGCTGGATATAGGATCCTTGGCTGCATGTTCTTCTCAGATAGAGCTTTTAAAATACCCTGCCAACTCTTCCTAGCCTGCCAGGTCTTTGTAGACAGGTCTGACACTATTCTGATATTTTTCCCTCTGTATGTAAGGATTTTCTTCCCCCTGGCTGCTTTCAATACTGTATCCTTGGATCTAATATTTGCGAATTGCATTATGACGTGACGTGGTGTAGGTCTGTTCTCATTGACCTTGGGAGGGGTCCTCTCTGCTTTCTGAACACGAATGCTTGTTTCCTTTGCCAGGTTAGGGAAGTTCTCAGCTACAATTTGTTCAAATATCTCTTCTAGACCTCTTTCTCCACCCCCTCGGGGATGCTGATAATTCTGACATTGGAACTTTTCATTGAGTCAGTAATCTCCCGTAATCTACATTCTTGAGATTGGATTTTTTTGAGGCAAGTTTCTGTTTTAACTTTCTCTTCTGCCATCCCATCCTCCAATTCACTAATTCGTTTTTCTGCCTCATTTACCCTGGCTGTCAGAGGATCTAGTTTAGACTGCCTTTGATTCATAGCATTTTCAATTTCTGTCAGACTCGCTCTCATTTCTGCCCTTAGAGATTCTATATTCTCGTTAGTATTTCCATTAATAGTTTTTCAAGCCTACACATCATCTTGACCATTCTTACTCTGAACTCCATTTCTGAGAATTTGGTTATATCCATATCCATCAGTTCTGTGGCCGAGGCCACAGACTCATTATCTCTTCTTTGCTGGGGGGGATTTCTCCTTCTCGTCATTTTGATGAGGAGAGGTTGTGGGGATGCCCAGAGCCCAAGTTATTGATCAGGACACAGGCAGTGTGCACTTGTTTTATAGGGACCTTAGGGATGTCGGCTTCCTGATTTTTCAGCCTGCCTTCTGGGCAAGGGGCCTGCCATGCTGATAATCAGGAAACCCTGTTTGGGTAGAGTTGCCCCATCCCCTGCGAGGGGGGGATGGGGATTGGCACAATGTGAGCTGGTATTTCCGGGCTTTTGTTCTCTGGCAGCTTTCCCTGGCAGTTTTCTGTGCCTCTTCTGAGAGTCAGAGCAACAGTGGCCGTATCCTAGCCTCTGTCTCAGAACAGAGAGATCGTAGTTTGCTCTCCACTGAGTTCTCTTGGCCACTTTAACCCTGTTACTATCAGTGCTGCTAAAAACCCTGCAGCGACCCGGGATGTGCGCCCCACAGCCTGTGTCCCAGCCCTCACTTCCAGGGCCGGCATGTCTCTGTCCTTTGTGCTTCTAACACTGCCAGCTGCCCCTCCCCCCCGTTCCCACGTGCACTCCCGAGCTCCCAAGCTCCCTGTTTCAGTATGGTTCGCGTGCGCTCTGGATCACTGGTTTTCAGTCTGGTCATGCGCACTCCCGAGCTCTGTTTCAGTCTAGTTTGAGTGTGCGCTCTGGAGCTCCTCTTTTCAGTTTGGACATGCGCACGCTCCTGAGCTTAGGATTTAATCCGGTTCCAGTGAGCACTCTGGAGCTCTGGTTTTCAGTCTGGTCGCGCGCGTTCCCGGGCTCATGGTCTCAGTCAGCTGTCTCGCGGGTGCCGGTCCATGAGTCCAGCCCACTTCCCAGCACAAGTGGCTACCGCTTCCCGGCGCCTGAGCGCGGCGGCTCCCTCCACCTTCTGTTTCTCTTCCTATATCTGTGTGCAGATTCACAGCTCCCCGTTTCGTACCTCAGTACTCAGCGCTGGAGATGTTCATTTGTAGAGATCCAGATATATCTTCCTGCGTCTCAGGCTGATTCCATGGGTTTTCAGGATTGTCTGGTAGATATCCAGCTCGACTCGGGACCAGCTGAGAAAGGGTCTCCTACTCCTCCGCCATCTTTTCTCCTCCTTGCAGAAAGTGGTCGCTTTTCTGTTCATGGAGTTTCTGCTACTCTTTTCTTCGTTCTCCGGTTGCGTTCATAGGTATGCAGAATGGTTTGGTAGCTCTCTCGCTGAATTCCTGGGACCAGACGAACTTTAGGTCTCCTGCTCCTCCGCCATCTTGGGACACCGAGCTGGAGCTCAACTCCTGTTTTAAACTGGTTTCCTTGCAGAAAGTGGTCACTTTTCTGTTCATAGAGTTGCTGCTATTCTTTTCTTCATTCTCCAGTTGAGTTTGTAGGTGTTCAGAATGGTCTGATAGCTATCTAGCTGAATTCCTGGGACCAGACAAAATTTAAGCCTCCTGCTCCTCTGCTATCTTGCACTCCTCTCTGGAACTTTTTTTTTTTAATCTAAGATAAGGTAGTACTGAGACAAGAAGCATGATAGACTAAACTCATAGGCGTCTGCACACTATAATGCCAATCAGTTCATTTTTAATGGGAAATATATGGGGCCTGTCAGAAATCTGTGACTGATCCCAGCAAAGGCCACATCTTTGCTGATTTGCAGGTCCATTTATGAAACTTAAATTAGAATTCAGAGTTCAGACAATTCACTTGGCTATTGGGAGACCAAAAGAAAGTTAAGGGTATTTTATTTAGGTATGGGGTGTGAACTAAATTATTCAAGACATTTTTGTCAGGAAATGATAGAAATCTCTGACCCCAAATTAGCTTAAAGAAGATCATTATGGCTTTAATTAGATTTCCAGAGCCAGGGCTGGCTCTGGAGTTCGTTGATTTACTGGGTCAATGATGTCTGTAAGAACTTAGATTTTATCTTTTTCTCTGTTCTGCTGTCACTGTTGAATTCATAAAGGGCAGCTTCCCCTTGTGATTAGAATCCCTAATTGGTACTACATGCTTTCTCATTCATTTGAAATTGGGAGAGAGGAAGAGAGGGGTGTTTTGAATTTGATTACTAGCTTTGAAATTCCAGAAAAAGAAGTGTCATCTCACTGAATTCCAGAAAAAAGGAATGTCATCTCACTCAGTGAGGTAGTCCTGATAAGCCAACAAACCAACCAACCCAGATGTAACCCGATTAAACTCATGGGAGATTGTAGGCGATTGGGCCAACTCAAGTTGGATGCACATAGGCCAATAACAGTTGTCAGGGAGAATGTTAAAAGCTACTGTTAGGTTTAGTTTAATCATCAGTGGGGAGGAATAATATTGGGGAATCAACCAATATTACAATAAACCTGAATGAATGCTCTTTTTTCTTTGCTCTAAAGCTATATTTACTTAAAGAAACAAAATTAATGGCTCAAAGTGAAAACAACCTCTCCCATGAATGGACATGGATAAATAAATATTGGCACCTTTTGCTTTTGTTCATGTTCTATGTGTGTTTGTTCCATGTGTGTATCAATGACTACATGATTATTAGCTAGTGGGTTGAGTAAGGGTGCTTTTTCAGTGTCATTGGTTCAACTCCTGTGTGTTAACTGGATTTTCTCTGTTCCAGGATTGTAGGTCAAATTCTCTGTTGCTAATGTTTGTCTTTAGCATTACAAGAAGATTCTGTGAGAAGATATTGATGGATTAGTAATAGCACCTATTACTGCTAATTAGGTGGCTATCACCTTAAACAGACAAAGGAGTCTTTGGAATGCACTTTACTTTGTATTGCAAAGGCTATAGAATTACTCGGGATTATTTGGTTGGGTATCCCGTTAGAGCTATTAGATAGAGATTTATTTATGAATATATAGAGGTGTATCATGGAATTCAAAAACAAAGAGGCAAATCGGCTCAGGAAGGAGCTGGAACTAGCCCTAGACCTTTACCAGAACTTCTCCATTTCTCTTCTCTGCTGCTTTCTGTGCACCTTCATTCCTCTTATTGTGGACTGGCTTTCGTTTGATCTCTGTTCATGTGGTTTAAATTTCGACTACTGCTTCGCCAGATCACGTATTACTAGGCCAGACTCTTAGGAAGAGGTTGAATCAAAACACTTTCTTTGGTCTGTATTTCAAATTTTCCCAGGGAATTTTGTGACTGCGTGTGGTCTCACCAACAGAGATGACTCTTAGGATCTTATGAACTTAAGGAAGAGGCAAATCCTAGTGAAGAGATGAACTAGACAGACAGTTTAATAGATCTTCATCATATTGAGCTGACTTATGGAAACTTGCTCAAGAAATTTTCATCCCTATATTTATATGTGAAAAGAGTTCCCTTTCTGCACAAAACCAGTGACTCATTCTCTTGTATAATGGGAGAGTACTGAACTAGGAGCCAGGAGATTTTGGATCAGGTCTTGACCCAGCCATTTTTATTGTGTGATATTAAGCAAGAATGGTGCTGTTTCTTGAGTTCATCATCTTTAAAGTGAAAGACTGGAACTAGAGTCTTTTTAATATCCCTCCCAACTCTAAAATGGTATAATGTAAGCAACTATGTTGGTAGAAGAAATGTTTT
Organism: Ursus americanus; assembly: GCF_024610735.1. Lineage (NCBI taxonomy): Eukaryota > Metazoa > Chordata > Mammalia > Carnivora > Ursidae > Ursus > Ursus americanus. The sequence goes on along the minus strand of NC_142134.1, from coordinate 5,098,935 downwards.
CATCTGGCAGAACCAACAAAGTGAAATCCCAAATTCTGGGACTGGTACTACAAAGATTTTTACTTTGTGATCTATTGTTTTTTCTACCATTTGAAACTGGAAAGAACATTTGCATATTTATAATATGTTAATGCATCCAGCTATGGATTTTTTTCATTTTCATTTTTCTACTCTTGGAATATTTTTAAACATTAGGTATTTATTTCATTCCTTTTATAATTTCATTTCAAAATCCTAAAGTGTCTATAGTGTCTTAGAGATACTAGTGTCTCTAAGTAGAAATCTTTTTATTCTCTTTGTTTTTTTCTTTCTTATTTTCTATTATGGACTTAGTTTCATTTTTGACTTAGGTGATTTTTAGGGACTCTGAGCCTATCCAAAGTTTGGGGTTCAGAAAATAGTCCTAAAAAAAAGAAAATAGTCCTAAGAAATCCTAGTAGGGGAATGACTTCCAATGGCCTATGCAAGGTCTAGATTAATTAGTAAGGATCATTGTAAAACAGAAGTTTGGTAGCTTGGAAATCACCTAATCTACTTTTCATAGATTATTACAGAGTTCTCAATGGTTCTATAAAACACTGTAATTACATGTAATAACTACTTTAGCTCTACTGTCTCAGTCTTGAGGATGGAGTTCTTTATGAAATTTTTCTTGAGATAACAATGCCATTCTTTTTTTTTTTTTTTGAAAAACATTTTTAAGTTATAGAGAAATTGCCAAAGTATCAAGGCCATGAAAGTCAAGGAAAGAATGAGGAGCTATTCCAGTTCAGAAAAGGCTAAAAAGATATGGTAACTAAATGCAACTTGTGATACTGAATTGGATCCTTTGGTTCTAAGGACATTATTGGGATAATCAATGAAACTTGACTGAGGAATAGATGGTAGTAAAGTATTAATATGAGTGTCCTGATTTTGATGTTTGTACTGTGAGAATGTCTTTGTACAAAATATAGATTAAAGCAGTTGGGGATAACAGAACATTACATTGTCAACTTATTCTCAAATAGTTCAGGTAAAGTCTTTGTTCTGTACTGTTCTATAATTTACTTTATAGCATGTTCCCCACCACGAGCTGAAGATCCAGTCCAGGATCATGGATTGCATTTGGTTGTCATATCTCATTTGTCTCCTTCAATTGTGAACAGTTTCTTAGGCTTTATCTTTCATGACATTGACATTTTTGAAGAAGCACATGCCACCAATTCTTGTCTAAAGTTCTCTTTAAATTTTGAATATAAGTCCAGTAGACTTATGATCTTTCATGTTTTTTAAGAAATAAGAATATTTTGATGATTCATGAAAGCATGCAGGTCATTTTCGAGAATGCCTTCACTTTCTAATAACCCTCTGTTGCAGTTGGCTCTTGTTAAAGAAAATGTCATTCATGACACTTGATAAAGGCATAAAGAAGACTTTATTCAAGAGGGACTATTGCAATGTGGGCTTTGCAGTAGGGGAAGGAGATTGGGCTCAACTCTGAATATGACAAAGGCAAGTGGAGATTTATGGCCAAGGAGCAGTAGAAGGAAAATTACGAAGAGCAAATATCAAGAGTAGGGGGATTCTTGCTAGCCTGGCCCCACAGGATCTTTGCTGAAAACAAGTAAGGGTGATAAGATATCAAGGGTGGAGGATGAAGAATTAAACCAGATATTGAAGGTAGTTTTGGTTTTGGTTTTGTTTTGTTTTTTGCTAAAATAATTCAGCAGTATTCTTCCTAAAACAGGACTAAGCAGGCTGAGGATGGTGCCTGAGGTCAGGGCCTAGTTGGGAAAAGGACTCAGAGGAGGCTGACTCAGATTTGGTCAAGGACAGAGTCTTTATCACTCCTTGGTAAGAATTACAACTTTTTGCTTCAGATGCAGCTTCCTTAAATGCATTCATAGACACCTGGTTAGGCAAGTGTATATTTACATAACAGGAAGAAAGAGTGTTATTTTAGAATCTGCCTATATATGGTTTGTGATAATTGGCCAGGGAAAAGTGAAAGGTTTACTCTGGTGTAGGAAAAATGCCTTCATGGTCAGGGGTGGTCATGTAGGGCAAGGCTTCTGGCCAGAGATTAGATGGAAGAGTATAGACAAATAATTACATTAGTGTAAGTAACAGGTGGATTTTAAAAATCTTTTGCATGTGCGTGCAACAGAATACCAGGATTTGAAGAGTGTAGAGAAGGGCAAGAATAGGCTTGGATAAGATAGGAGTGAGAAGAAAAACAGCTCATGAGAAATTCCATGTCTGGGGATGGCCAGAGAACATGGGGCAGCGGCAGCTAATGTCAAATCTAATCTTCTTGTCTGTTCATGTCTCATTGCACTATCCTCTATCTTTCCTAAGTCATCAGCAAAGTTGACTGTCCACCAGGGCCTTGTGTTAGTGGTGCTTTGGAAAATACAGGAAGAGGGAAATTTCGTACAGCATATGGTGAAGTGGCACAGATGACAGTAGCTTTAGGAGGACAGCTGACCCATGGGATGCTTCAAAAAAAATTCAGTAGGAGTAGGAATTCAGACCACATGAATTTAAGGCCAGAAATACTCAGAAAGCATAAAGGGAGTATATATGGCAGCCTTTTTTTTTTTTTTTTTTTAAGGGGAAATAGTGAATGGAAGGTGGGGACACACATGCTTGACAAATATCTGGATTACACTGATGAAAATCAAAATTTTTTTCCTACCAGAGAAGTCTTTTGTTTTTATTTTGAATTAAATCTTGTCATGACTTTAAGCAATATATATATTTATATATCTATGTATCTATATCTAAGTTGAAATAGTTGTTTCATTTTAGGAGGTGCTCCTGCTATCAAAGTTAGACCTGTGCTGTGCAAACAATCAGCTAATTAATAAGACAATTTCTGTGGAAACAAAAGGAAAACATAGGTTTTTGTTTGGAGCAAAGTACAAATCCAGTGTTTGAATCCAGTGAGAAGAGTTCTAGATGCCAGGCTTAAAGCGTCCTCAGGTGGAGTGGGAGCAGGCAGTGGCAGCCTGACGGATGTGTGTGGTTTGTAGTTCAGATGTCGTTGGTTGGTCCTTTTGAGCATCAGGCATGAATATTGTCTAAACGTGGGCCATTGTGGCAGTTTCTCCAAAGGTTACCTCAAGTTGTCTAGCTTCAATTTTCAAGGCTTTAAGGAAAAGGGCAGTTTTATTTCTCAGTGTTTCAAGCCAAAAGAATGGGAGAATATTGGAAACTTTAGTTTGGAGTTATAGCCAGATATTTAAGGAAATCGGAATATTTCAGGATCTGGCCTAGTTTTATAGGCAAACAACAAACCCTCAAAGACAGTTAATCAGAACTAGAATTTAACATCCAGAAAGTGTGTTATTGAAATAACCTTTTCCTCCAAAATCACCCTCATTTCCACCAAAGATAGCCAAATTAAAACAAATTTATTGTTCGTAAAACAAATCTAGTTTTTAAAAAAAATTTATTTATCTATTTTTGTTATTTTTTTGAAGAAGTTTTTAATAACTTTTCTCTCTCTCTCTCTTTTTTTTAAAGATTTTATTTTTATTTATTTGACACAGAGAGAGAGAGAGAGCACAAGCAGGGAGAGCAGGAGAGGGAGAAGCAGGCTCCCCGTTGAGCAGGGAGCCTGATCTGGGACTCCATCCCAGGACCCTGGAATCATCACCTGAGCCGAAGGCAGGTGCTTAACTGACTGAGCCCCCCAAGCGTCCCTCAAAGTCCTTTTAATGAACCTCCTTGAAGCTGAAACACATTTGTGAGAACATCAGGGTCTAAATCTGATGAGAGTTCATTTTAATGCAGTCAACAAGAAAATTTGATTATTTTTGTGACATATAACATTTTAATAACTAGAATTTCAAGTGATAGTATTACACCAGAACATATTAGAACTTTAGGAATTTTGTATACTTTCTAGTTACACTTACAGCATTCACTTATACAATATAACCTAAGAACGTTTATCATCACTTATCTGACAATGCTTCTCATGTAGTTTAACATATCGAATAGACAAGCCTAATTAGTCAAAAAGACTTCATTTTAGGATTTGAATATTTGGAAAGTTTGTTACAATCAAAAGATTTTAAAGCATAGGCCTAAATAGGATCATAGATCATTACAAAACTTAAAACTTAATTATCTGTTTAACCAAGGTGGCCATAAGAGATTCTGAAGGCAAACACAGAAGGTTACACAGTTGTTAGAAAAACTTAGCTTTTAATATTGAAAAGATTTAACCTTCTTAAGTGGTTGAAGACCTGATAAAGACAAAGTATAAAAACTGTTTTTCTGGGTCGATAAAGAAACGCCTTTGTTCGTGATTTTTTATCAAGAGCAGACCAACAATCCAGGAAAACTTTGTCTTTCTAACAGAGAGAAAAACTGAATTCTAGCCTTTTACTAGTGTACTTTTAAAACTTATTCATTACTCTTGGTCCTGACCACACTTAAAATTTTTTTTTAAAGATTCCCCTTTACAAACCTGGTACAACTTTCCTTTTTCATTTAGATTTTGTCCTAAATTTTTCCTCTCTAAATAACCAGTTTCATTTCAGGACAAAATTTCTTGTTTTCCCTGCAACAAAAGTGTATTTTCATTTCTTAACCTTTTTTTTTTTTCAACATCTCTCTTACTTTCCTATGTATAGAGTTGCTTTCCTTATCATTTTTAGCAGTCTCAATTACATTTATCAGAATTTTAACTTTTAGAAACTTCAGTTTCCAGTGAAAACTAAGTAGTAACCTATTGTGAACTGTTACATCAGAATTCTTTAGATTGACAAATTTGTGAATATATTTCATAACTTCCAGAAACATGTATTTTTTCATAGTATAACTTTCAGTAAAGCATAGAACATGTTTATCATAGACCCAAGTAACCACAGTTTATCTGTAGTAGGACAAAAGCAGTCAAACCTGCCTTTAGTAATAGTTTTAGTATTTTATCTTATTTGGAAAAGACTTATTCAATAAATTGAACCCAAATTATCATTTAAGCTAGAAAAACTTCAAAGTTTCAGGTCACCAAAGATTTTGAAAGCTATTAAAAGTTTACCTATAAACCTTTTTATTTATTTAACCTATTTACTCTGAACAATTGCCCATGAAAGTTTTATGAGAAAAAGTTAATCATCATTTTAAGTCATTTTTGCTGACATATTGCAGCAGAGATAACATGAGCTTATTTGACCTATAGTAAACCTTGGTAGAATAAACATTTTATATTCAATGCTGATAACTCTAAGGACGTGTCTATTTTAATTAAACCAGCAATCTTGAATTTTAATTTATCAAAGATTATCCCAGATCACATGAACTTGAAAAATATTTCGATTAGTTACTAAATTTTTGAGGTTCAGAGTGCCCAGTTTTTACAAGCATTTGCCTTTAAACCAATTAAGTAGAGCTCCTTTACAAATTAATTTTAGCAAAACCATCTGGGGCTTGAGAAAATATCTCATGTTCATAACACATGTGGACATATACATACAAACAAGACGCAAACAAAATCTAGCTTTTGTTTCACTGATGTTTGTGGAGAGGACATTAAAGGCCCAAATTCCAAATATCTCTCTTTTACAAAACAAATCTAATTGCAAGATAGCACTATAATTTATGGATCCATTAATTAGTCATTTTCCCACTTTCCAATTAGAACCAATTAGAACACAGCTGGTTTTGTCCAAAGATGCCCAAAGCTGCAGCAACAAACAAACCAAATGAAGTCCCCAAGTACCTCTGTGAGAGTTGATTCCTCCCGAAAAGTGGGGAGCATCATTGGTGGATTCAAAAAGCTTCCTAGTTTCTGGTTGCTTAATCTTATAGCCAGCTCTGTCTAATTGTGGGCCAAGAAAACTAATCACTTTCAGACACGTCTGAAAGAGTCATAGGAGTTTGTTCCTGTTATAATTCTTGTTTGGCATTTAAATTATTAACTAAATTAAAACTATTGTTTGGTTTTTATTTAGCGGGAGGAAACTAACCCTTATTGAATGCCTAGCGAATATTAGGCACTTTGTTGCTGGTTGCATCCTCTCTTACAGCCCTGGGCGGTAGATAGTATGTTTCCTATTAATATATAAAATACCTAGCTATCTGCTTGATTTTGAACACTTGTTAGGGAAGTGAGGATTTGATTTGAAGTCTGTTTGAATTCAAAGTTCATGTTTATTTCCTAGTTAAGCTGGTGTTCTGGAAAGTTTTAGGTTACTTGATAAAATCTGGACTCTGTGGTTTCCCTTCTCTTGCCATGACTTGTAAATAGAATTGTGACTTCTAGGATGGTGTTCATTTTACTTCCATTGTTGTTAAGTTAGTAAACATAATATAGAATTAATAGGTCCTAGTTAGGAAAAAAAAAGGATAATTTTTCCATCTTTAGATGAGTGTCTGTAAGATAATTCATAATAACATATAATAAATTTAACATTGGGATATCAGCAAAATAACTCTTGTTTTTCGGATTTTAGCGTAATCATCCCTTATTCCAGGTAGCCCTCCCCAAATCCCTCAGAATACCCTCTAATTTCCTTCATGGCACTTTTAACTTGCACTTTTAAATTTGGTGTTCTTTAGTTGTATCCCTTTTTCACCTAGTGATTAGGATGAATATAGCGTTGCAGGCTTTACATGGACTTACAGTAATTCTTTAACGTAACATCTAGGTGATGATAGGTTATGGCAGGGAACATTCGCATAATGAACCCAAACTGCTGTGAAGCAGAGTCAGCATGATGTATTTTCCCTCCAGAGAAAACAAAGGTCAGAGGCCTGAAGAGACCACAGAAAGAGATACTGAGTTGTTAAACGTTACATATGTTTTATTGAATATTAATGAAATACAAAATGAGAATTATAGCTCAAGCACTTTCATGTCCTGCTAATGTTAGAAGCAAAGCATGGTTGCCAAACCAAATAATAAAAACCTAAAAATCAGAGAACATACCACAAAAGACAATAAATGCTATATTTTCTAAAAGGCTCAGCACAAACACAAACCTTATATCTAGGCCTATTATGTACACACACTGCTGTATTAGTATTCGCAGCTCACCTTAGTGTTTAAAACCTCTCTTCCAATCTAAAATAGATTCATTCTATTCTTTCCATTCTGGTTCATAGCTGCCAATTATCCTCTTCTTAAAATATTTGTCACAGTTTGTAATTATGTATTTATTTGTGTGTTTGCATGGTTAGGGTCTGTCTCCCTTATAAGACCATAAGCTCTATAAAGGTAAAGGACTGTGTCTGATTTGTTCAGATCATGCACATGGGCTGCCAACCATTCCTGACAGACAGTTCATATACAGACAGCTTGTTTCTTGAAGGTTGAATGGCTGGGTTTAGTACTTACCTGTACTCCGAGCCATCTTCAGATAGGGAAGGGTCAAATTTGGCCTTCATACCATGAGTGTTAATATCATTAAAAAACATTTCTTGTTAAAAATTCTTTCCTGTTAAAAACTTTTCTTAAAAAAAGATTTTATTTATTTACTTGAAAGAGAGAGAAAGAGAAAAAGCACAAGCAGGAGGGAGGGGCAGGGGGAGAGGGAGATGCCCCACTGAGCAGGGAGCCTGATGCAGGACTTGATTCCAGGACTCTGGGATCAGGACCTGAGATGAAGGCTTAATCAACTGAGCCACCCAGGCACCCCTCCTGTTAAAAACTTCTAACTTTAGATCTGTATTGTCACTATGCATTTTGCAGATCCATGGCCCATTATGGGTTTAAATATAATTTGTGAGACTACCAGAAACTTCAAAAGACTGGGTCTGTGCATTAAGACAGGTAATTAGAAAGAATGTCTGTTGGATTGGTGAAGATAATTGCTACTGAAAACATTATATTCAAGGAGGGTTGTTGCCGTCCAGAGGATTTGAACCTTGTCTGGAAAACACTTGTGAGGTGCCTTTAGACTTGTAGATATTAGGCAAGAGCACATTGTTGTAGAGTCTTAAAGACTTAAATTTTTAATTATATGTTTTTTAAAAATTACATAAATAGTACATGTCTGTTGTAAACATGAGTTGGGGTGGTTTTAATCCTTTGTTCACCAGGTAAGTCACTGTATATAATTTATCTTTTGATTATGGCCTTTATAGTCTTCACATCTTCTCTTTCTGATATGTGTGTTATCTTGGTTTATATCTGGCACTCTAGCTATCAGAATATCATGAGAAAAATCTAGGATGCTGGAAAGGACACATTTACAAAAAGAAATGTCACTAGTTTTTGAGGTCATCAGGGTGTTCATGGCAGACAGTGGCTGAACACTTGAAAAGGTGAAGTAGCTGCTTGGGAGATTTCCTGATGGAGAGCTGCACGGCGCCATGTCTGCTGTAGTAGTGAGCACTTTGACTTTCCCTCCTTAGTTTCAGCATCTTCTCCTTTTGGGACTGCCTGAGCAGAGCTGCCACTGCTTCCTAGTCCTGGAGGCAGTGTCCTGGCCTCAACTTGCCCAACTCCTGTCTCTCCCAGGATGCTCCCTGGGCTATGATGCACATGGAACGCTAGCTGACTATGCCCAGGGGCCAAGCCATACCAGGTAATGTAGCTGCCATTCAATTTGCAGCAAGTCTCTGGTTTAGGATAGTGTTTCTCAGGTTATACATAGTGAAGGATGACTTCTGTTTATATTTTCAGTCCATTGTGGGTTTGTACTTTTTTTGTAAAAAATATAAAAATCAGTTGTTAGAAAAATGAAATGGGAAATATAAAGACAAAGACAAAATTAAGCCTTAATTTTTATTATTAGATTCAAAAGACATAGAAGTACTCTGCCAATGTGCTACAGAAGTTTCTAAATATTTACCTTCAGTTCTGGTATTTACTTTGTTATGGACTGATAGTAAAGAGTTCCTCGACCTGTATTGGTCCACTCTCCATGCTTTGAGTAGCTGGGTTAGGCTTTTGATCTGAGACCTTTGCCACTTAGTTTTGGAAAGTGTTTTGTATTTGGAGACATTATCTGTGTTCCTGCTGTATGTGTGTGTGTGTGTGTGTGTGTGTGTGTACATGGGGTAGTGGTGATAGTTGTTTTCTTTCCCCACTACCTTCCCTTTGATCTGATTACTTCTGTTTACATGGAACTTCTAACAGTGTTTTCCAACAGCTTGGCACTGCTCCTGCAAATTCTTTGGGAATGCCAAGGGCTTATCACATGCTGCACCTCTAATACCCATGCCTGGACATAGCCTTTTCTTTTCCTTTAAAATTTTATTAAGTTTTAAATTTTAATGCCAGTATAGTTATCATACCCTGTTATATTAGTTTCAGGTGTATAATTTAGTGATTCAGCAATTCTATACATTATTCAGTACTCATCATGGTAAGTGTACTCTTTAATCCCCTTCACCAATTTCACCCATTCCCTCACCCACCTCCCCTCCGGTAACCATCAGTTTGTTCTCTATAGTTTAGACTCTGTTTCTTACTTCAGACTCTTTTGCCTCTCTCTCTCTTTCTCCCCTTTGTTTTGTTCCTTTAATTCCACACGAGTGAGATCATATGGTATTTGTCTTTCTCTGACTGACTTATTTCACTTAGCGTTATACTCTCTAGTTTCCATTCATTTTGTTGCAAATGGCAAGATTTATTTTTTATGGGTGAGTAATATTTCATTATAATTTTCTCTATATATATATTATATATACACATACACACACACACACCACATCTTCTTTATCCGTCATCATCTATCAATGGACACTTGGGTTGTTTCCATAATTTGGCTATTATAAATAATGCTGTAATACACATAAAGGTGCATATATCCTTTTGAATTAGTATATTTTGAGGGTTCCTGGAGGGGAGGGGGGACTGGGGTAACTGGGTGATGGGCGTTAAGGAGGGCACACAATGTAATGAGCACTGGGTGTTATATACAACTAATGAATCACTGAACTCTACCTCTGAAACTAATAATACACCAAATGTTAATTAATTGAGTTTATATTTAAAAACAATTGAAATAAAGAAAAAGGAAGAAATTAGTGTTTTTTGTATTCTTCGGATAAATACCCAGTAGAGTGAGTACCGGACCACAGGGTAGTTCTATTTAACTTTCTGAAGAACCTCCGTATTGTTTTCCAGAGTGGCTGCTCTAGTTTGCATCCCACCGTCAGTGCACGAGAGGGTTCCTTTTTCTCCACATCCTCGCCAACACCTGTTGTTTCTTGTGTTTTTTATTTTAGCCATTCGGACAGGTGTGAGGTGATATCTCACTGTAGTTTTGATTTGTATTTCTCTGATGACAGTGATGTTGAGTACATTTTCATGTGTCTGTTGGGCATCTGGGTGTCTTTTTTGGAGAAAGTCTGTTCATGTCTTATGCCACTTTTAATTGGATTATTTGTTTTTTGGTATTGAGTTGTATAAGTTCTTTACATATTTTGGATACTTGGACATATCCTTACCTGATAGAACATAGCCTCCTATTTACAAACCCAAAGGGATGTGACTGGATTATCTCCGGATACCCACAAAAATGCATAAAGATTACAAGTGCACAGCACATGGTGGACAGCATTGTTGGCACCTGTCTTGTTTACTATTTATTCTCCCAGAGTACAAGTTATTAAACTCTAAACCCCCTTGTACCCTTGGCTCTGTTATGCTGGGACTCTTGTAAACCGCTGTTCTGCTTTGCTGGCTGACTCCATTTTATTCTCTGCCGACTGGGGGCAATGGGGTTGTGGAGGAGAGAAGACTGGGAGGGTGGAGAAGGAAGAAGGACTTGCTCTTTCTTGTTTGTGCACAGGGAGTTTCCTGTTTTATTCTTTGATGCTTACGTTTCCTGTGAATATCACCCCAGCATCATTTCTTCACCCTAGTATCAGCAATGTCCTCTCATAGCAATAGCTAAATCCAGTTAGAAGTTTTTCTAGCCCTTGCAAAAGTCACCCATGATGCATCCTCAGAGACCCCGGCTAGCCAGAGCTCCCTCCTCAGAGAACTGAGTCTCAGGTCGGCTGGGCCCGTCTCTCAACCTTCTCGGTTTTAATAATTCCCACATTGTCCTTTTGCCCTCTCAACCCTATGGATTGTAGCAGTTTATTGGGATTGCTACCGTTATTACATGGTACTCTTCTCTTGCTCCCTGACAATTTCTTATATGAACTGGTATGGTTTCTGTCTCTTGACTGAATCCTGACTGAAGCATAGCAGAGGACACAGGCAAGGACCTTTGACTGTTTAAGTTTGTATGCTTTGAGCATGCTCAATAATGCTTTTGAACTTGAGGTTGAGCTGAGTTTAGTGACATAGAAGGCAGTAAAATAGAGTGAAACTGGTTTTGGCATTCCTGAACCTGGGAAAGTCCGGACGTTTGTTGAGTTGATGGCTATTTTCATAGACTGCACTGTTTCCCTGATCCCCACCCCCATTTAACCTTCTTATTTATTTTTGCCATTTTACATAATCTGTCTCAGTTAAACTCAACAATCCTTATTGTATCCAACTAGGACACTTTTTACAAATTCTAAACTAAATCCAGGGCTACCCTCAGTTGCACTAATGGGTGGAGCCATGCTGTAAACCAGACTTCAAAATGGCCCGCAGCATGCCTTGCCACCCAGTATTCATGTAGTCACCTCCCACTCTGAGTAGGGCCAACCCGTGTAATTGATAGAATATGATAGAGATGATGGTATGTGACTTCCAAGCCTAGGTCATAAAAGACATTGTGACTTCTGTCTCACTCTCTCCTGGATCGCTGGCTCTGGGGGAGGTCAGCTTCCATATCGTGAGGATACCTGCGCAGCGGTATGAATCGGTCCAGGTGGTAGAATGAGACACCTTGTAAGTAGCCAGTGCTCATTTGCCAACCATATGAATGAGGCTCTGCAAACCAGTTTGTCCAGCCCCAGGCAAGCTTTAGGTGACAGCAGTCCCAGTTCTCATCTTCACTGCCACCTTATGATAGACTGTGAACTGGCTCCACCTTGCTGAGCTTTCTTCAAAAAACTCACCCGCAGAAACTGTGAGATAATAAGTGTGGTTGTTTGGGACATAAGTATTGAAGTAATTTGTTATGGACCAAATAGATAACAAACACAGACCGTTACATTAATCAGTTTATGGCTTTGGTCTTGGTGACAGGTATTATGATAGAGATAGAATACAAGTTGTGGTAAAGACACCAGATGAAGTAGTAGCTTTGCCAGAGACAGACTGCCACATGCAAGTTCTCAGGTATTCTGCAAGCCTAGTATAAATTATTACTTGTTGATTGCCAAATAATCAGAGAAAGGGAAGTGTTTATTTCTTTGTACATGGAGGCAACCAAGTACATTTTCTTGTATGAAGTTCTACAAGTTAAGGACGCTTCAGTTTTTCTAGCCGACTTCACAACTTTAACCAAGGGTCTAGATTCCTGAATTCATGTTTTTATTTTTCAGGTTTGGGAAAGCAACCAACAATATGTAGGGTCAGATAAAAAGCTTCCAAACAAGGTGTCATGAAGTCCTTTAACTTATTGATTCCTTCCTTCCCCCAGTAAATTCTTTAATAAACTGGAATGCCTCATCTTTCACAAAACTTTGATAGGGGAACCCGCTAGCATTTTGGTTATTCTAGTATTAGTGTCAGCTCAGATGCCGTATCTGATAGTTCTTGAAAGATCTGGGCATTCCCTCTCTCCCTGTGTCTAACATTGCTAGTTTGTCTGCGTGGGGGAAGATTAGGGGAGTTGATAGTGTGTATATTTACTGTATGGTTCTTTCTGAATCACTGGTGCATTTCTTACCGCTTTAGTGAAAGGGGTGCCCCCTCTGGATTCTACCGAGGAACGTGGTCATCTCGTGGATTTGGAGATTTGTATGTCAGATGCATTGTAACATGCCAACCTCTCTGAGCCTCTTGACTTTTGGTACCTCGCCAAAGCAGTTCTGGCATCTCTACCTCATTTGTTGTAGGCCATTATTTTTTTTCCCCAAGCTTTGAGGAGCCATCCCAGTAGCACAGAACTGACTGCAGGTGTCCTCCCCAGGAATTCAATCCTGAGCGAGAGATTGTACCCATATCAATAACATCTCCCTTTTATTCTGTTCCCTTGGTCCAGCATGCTCATGATTGATTTTCAACATGCTTTTCCAGTTCTTGCTGGTACATGTGAGCCACATCCTGTGGTTATTTTGGTGAATTATTTTCCTGGTCAGGCTGAGACTTGAACTTATTTATTGGCAGAGAAGTCATGAGGGGAGGGAAGGTAGGTATCATCTTATGAGGCATTTACCTCAGTAAGGCTCCTGTGGTGCAGGCAGGGAGAACCTGGTCTCCCGTGGCAGTGGGAGCGGGCCACTTCTTTAGGCCTTTAGGGTTAGCAGAAGCTGCGGTTCAAGGTTCTGAAGATATTCCCCGTGCAGTTTTAAGACCTTACCCCTGCCCTCTCAGGGCCCTGATTTTAGTGTTGGAGATTAAAAGAGGAACGATAGGTGAAAACTTCTCTGCAATTTGACTAATAATCAAATCCTAGGCCTGATTTTTAGCCTAATCTTTCCTCTCGTTACAGCCAGCAGTTAAAACCAGAGTAATCAGAGGAGATAAAGGGAAAATTTAAAGGCTATTATAGAAGTTTTGTGGTTTTCAGTTGTGCTTTTAGTTGGTGGTTGGTTGGCTGAAGCTTGTGTTTTGTTTTTCCTTCAGCATATTGATGACACAACAAAAACCACCTAAACCCACAGTTCTTGTAATTACCGTTGCCATTTTATCTCTCAAGTGCTAACGATATTGCACAAGCTAGCGCATGTCCTGCAATCTGTATCCCCGCCCAGTTCACCACAGAAGACTCTAGTAATCGCATTACAAGAGCATGCCAAGGGGGATTATAAACCACTTACCACCAGTGTATTCGTTATCTATTGTTTAGCAGCTTAAAACACAGACGTTTATGCTCTCTAAGTTTTTATTGGTCGGGAATCTGGGAGCAGTTTGGCAGGGTGTTTTGGTTCAGGATCCCCCACAAAGCTGTAATGGAGGTGTTGGCTAGGGCTGTGGTCGTCTCAAAGCTGCACTCAGGAGGAATCCTCTTGAAGTTTTATTCACATGGCCATTGACAGACCTCAGCAGATCTACTTCCAAACTAACCTGGGTCTTCTCCACAGGGCTGCTTCATGCTGTGACAGCTGGCCTCTCCCAGAACAGACAATCCAAGAGAGAAGATCCCAGAATGGAAGCCATGGTCTTTCTAGAACTCATTTTGGAAGTGACATCTCATCATTTCTGCTTTTAAAATTGAGTCAATAAGTCTAGTCCACATTTAAGGAGAGAGGATTACACAGGGGCATGAAAACCAGGAGGCAGGGACCACTGACCACAGTGCTTTCTTTTGGCATCTTGTTTGACAAGTGATCCACTTCCAAAATCCCATCCTTAGGATTGGCTTCCTAGGACTACCTGTGGTACCAACTATCTTAGTTTGGGATTCCCCAGAAGCAGACCTTGAGACAAAAATTAGATTTCCAGTAGTTTGATTAACAAAATGAATGGGATACTAATAGGAAAGTGGGGAAATTCCATTTCAGACTTGGAAAAATAGTGAAGAGTCATCCCAAGGCCCAGAGTGAATAGGTTTGATAGCACCTGTCCCTGCTATCTGCAGCGAGCAGGCATCCTGAAGGGAGGACAGGATGTCCACCTCTGATGCTTACTCTGTTTGGGAAGCAGAATCTCACAAGAGCCCCTTGACATCATGATATCCAGTTGGAGAGAGAGACTGAGGATGTAGCCCACCTTCCTGACCAATCTTAAATCATGAAGCTAGTGGGTTTAGGTTAAAAAAAAAAATGACATTTTTTTTCCTGGTCTCCCAAGGTCATCTGACATGCAGGGCTGCTGTCTGATTCAGTGGCTCCAGATCTAGGGAAGCCCAGGCTGGAGTAGAAGAGACTTGAACTAGGGGAGTAGCTCCTGTTGTATGTATGGTTGGGAGAGGGTTGGGAGAGAGACTCTATATCTAGGAGATAGAGAAGGAAGTCCTATCCCAAGAGGACTGATAGTCCTGGTTCTAGGAGAATTAAGAGGGGGTTTAGGCAGAGTGGCAGGGAGCCAGGGTAGAGAGACTGGATGCCACAAACCATTGCTGGATCTTGTCTTCCCCACATCTGCTTCTTGGCGGAAAGAATGTGTGGGACACGTTAGTAAGGGACTACACAATTACCCCCTTTCTGTGGAGAGTGGAGCATAAACTAGTTTTGTTGTTTAATACCACAACTGTCCCCTAGGGAGTGTGGATCCTGGTCAATGACAAGACTTGCCCCAGCCCACTCTGCCCTCCCACTGTTTTTCTGCTGAATCCCTAGATGGCTTAGTTATAAAGCCATGTAATAGGAACTGCTGAGAGTAAACTGTCCTAGCTAATTGAAGAACTTGAAATTGCTTTGATTATCCAGGAGAGAAGAGGTGAATGCCATAGACATTAGGTGATGGCTTGAGGCTGGGTTATATAAGAGGAAATATCACTATAAGTTTCTCTGAGGGGAGTTATGTTAAGAATGAAATACTTAATGTTCGATGGGAATTTATTTAAGTTGATGTAATGAAGACCTCTCTCTTCTATCAGCTTGCTTCAGCTTGAATGTTTAAAAATCTCATGAATGGTGAGTTTTGTTTCTTTGGTGTGAAATGGGCAGAGCTTCATGGGGTGGGAGAGACAAAATATGCAAGGAAACGTGGGCCCAGAGGTAGAGATGAAAATGGGAGTATCTTGGGGTGACTTGTTTAAAGGCTCTGGATTTGGGTGATTCAAATCAAACTTAGCTCTAAGAGGGAGGATGTTACTGGGTGACTTTAGGTCACATAAGAACAGTATTGAGGTAGTGAGGGTAGGTAGAAGCCAGATATGAGCCTACTGCTGAATGTGTGGGAGGCAAGAAAATAGAAACAGCGTTGTGTAGATAATTCTTCTAGACCGTGAAAATGATACTGAATGCAATTTAGTTGGTGACATAAGCTGCAGATCTTGCATATATCATATTGTACTTAAGGTTGCAGGATACAGCGGATACTGAAAAAAAGAGAAAAAAAAGTTGAAATGTTTCTAAGCAACATTTGTTTTGGATTTCAATTTTTTTTTTACTTTGTAGACAAATAAGTTAGATTCAATTCCCTCAGGTCAGGTGAAAACGGGCAGATTAACTCAGTTGTGAGACTTTTCAAAATGGCGTGAAGCTCCACGGGTAAAGAATATGTAAGCAGGCTTATTTCCTTGTGGGGAATACCAGTGCCCAATTTATGACTGGTGTCTGGTTTGTGGGCCAAAGATAGACGCCAGAATTTGGAATTCTGAAGATAATTTCCTCTTTGATATAAAACAAAAACAACAGTGGCCTCTTTATAAACTATGAATTTGAACTTGGGCTAAAATTTTATGAGCTAACTTCATTAGTCAATGTGTCATGCAAAAAAAAAAAATGTAACCAGCCAGACTGTAAATTAAATGCTATTGGTAAGGGTAGGTAAACACTTAAGTATTTCAGGATTACATATTTTATAAACTGTGAGAATAAAATAAAATATAGAGGGGAAAGAAATGTTTTACAAATTCCTGAAGCCTTAAATTCCAGCCATTTCTTCCTGTTTACTGCCTCCCCCAGCCCCCACACACCTTTTTCTTGGTCCCAAACACTCAGACATAAAGATTATGTGAGCAACTTGCCATTTTCCAGTTTTCATTAATTCAACTGCTTCATTGATTTTATCCAGATTCAGAGTATGGGTGATTAGTGGGTCTAGATTAATCTTCTTTGCCATATAATCAGAAACCAGTTTAGAGGTGCTCTCTCTGCTTTTCCAGCCTGGAAGTACACAGATAAACAACAGATTTTGTATATGAGACTCACCGGTAACTGGTGGAGGCACTGGCCTTGAGGAAATCTAAAGATTTCCCATTAATTTGTCTCAGTCATCCCGAGAATGACTGTCCCAACTGTACACCTTATCTGGAAGGCTTTTCCCTTGAAGGAGACCGCTGATACTACAGAGGAGAATGTACTCAAAGCGAGGAGAACATGGATCTCATCTTAGCTGTTCTTGGTGTCAGGCTGTAGTGTTTGGGGAGCTGTAAACCCATATCTAATGTGTAGCAAAGACCAGAGTCCTGGGGCCTATGAAAGGAAGCAATTCAGAGGCTGTGTGTGGTGTGTTTTGGTCTGCAGCTTCCTGCCAAAGCCAAGTATCTTAAGAGAAGGGCTTTAGTCATGGCAGGGATTTTAGTCACAGTGTTTAGAAAAAGAATGTGTACAAAGCAAGGTAAGAATGAAATGTACTTTATGGAAGTAAGAATTGCACAGGGAAAGGGGGTCAGCTAAGGCAACGTAAGCTTGGCATCCTCTTTTATCTGTTCTCGTGATTTTCAAGAAACGCTATCCTTACGTTTAGCATTTATACTATTCTTATATTTAGCATTGTGCTAAGTATCATGCCTGGTGGGTCACGACCCAGAATGTGGTGACCTGCTCCTTCCTGGAAAAGGGTGACGGTAGTGTGATTGTGCAGGCAAGCAGCAGTGTCATAAGGCACTTATCCTGTGACAGGATCTTGGCAGTTACTTTTCTTGGTGCCGTCCTGGGCTGTGTTCTCTAACCTTCCTGCTTACTCTCAAAACTCCCTAAAACTTTATTTTCTGCTAAGTTGACTTCTGTTATATGTAAGCAATTCTTTTTTTTTTTTTAAAGGTTAATATCTTTTTTCTTTTTTTTTTTTTAGATTTTATTTATTTATTCGACAGAGATAGAGACAGCCAGCGAGAGAGGGAACACAAGCAGGGGGAGTGGGAGAGGAAGAAGCAGGCTCATAGCGGAGGAGCCTGATGTGGGGCTCGATCCCACAACGCCGGGATCACGCCCTGAGCCGAAGGCAAACGCCTAACCGCTGTGCCACCCAGGCGCCCCATATGTAAGCAATTCTAACTACTGCTCTCTGTCATGACACGAATGGCCGGGATATTTTTCTCTTTGTTTTTATCTTTTAAAAAAATTAAGATATAACTAACATATAACATTAGTTTTAGGTGTACAACATAATGGTTTGATGCATGTTATATTATGAATGATCACTGCTAAGCTAGTTAACATCCGTCACCATACACAGTTACAATTTTTTTTTCTTGTGATGACAACTTTGAAGATGTATTCTTATATTATCTTTTGCTCGGTGATCTAGAAAGCATTTTCATATCTATATGAGAAATACTTCCAACTGTTTTTTAAACAAGGAAAGGGTCCAGGACCATACACTAGGTGAAGCAGTGTTTCTTAATAATGGCATGGCATTTTGGGTGGGGAAAGTTCTTCACTGTGTACATGGTACGAGGTTTAGGCTCCAGTCTAACACTGTCCCCTCCCACTTTCTGAATTTTTTGAGGTAAAATCGACATAGAATATTATTGTTTTCAGTTGTACAACATAGTGATTTGACATTTGTAAACATTGTGAAATGGTTACCACAGGTCTAGTTACTATGTGCCACCTTACAAAGTTAATACAATATTATTGACTGTTTTCCCTGTGATATGCATTATATCACCATGACTCACTCATTTTATAACTGGAAGTTTGTACTCCTAATCCCCTTTACCCATTTGGTACCCCCAACCTCCCTCCCCTCCGACAACCACAAAGCTGTTCTCTGTATCTGTGAGTCTGGGTTTCGTTTTGTTTGTTTCATTTGTCATGTGGTATTTGCTTTTGTCTGTCTGACTTATTTCACTTAGCAAAATAGTGCGAGGTCTATACATGATATTGAAAATGTCCAGATTTCATTCTTTTTTGGCTGAATGGCACTCTGTGGTATATATAAATACACCACATCTTTATGCATTCCTCTACCGACAGACACTTAGGTCGTCTCCACAGCTCGGCTATTGTAAATAATGTTGCAATGAATATAAGTGTGTCCGTATCTTTTTGTGTTAGTGTTTCCATTGCTGAAATTGCTGCATCATATGGTAGTTCTATTCTAATTTTTTGGGAAACCTCTATACTGTTTTCCACAGTGGCTGCACCAATTTACATTCCCACCAGCAGTGCACGAGGGTTTCCTTTCTTCCACGTCCTTGTGAAGGCTTGTTATTTTTTTGTCTTTTTGACACTAATCACTCTGACTGGTGTGAGCTGGTATCTCATCATGGTTTTGATTTGTGTTTCCCCGATGATGAGTGATGTTGAGCATCTTTTCATGTGCCTGTTGGCCAGCTGTTTGTCTCCTTTGGAAAAAATGTGTATTTAGATCCTCTGCCCATTTTTTTGAATGGAATTGTTTGATTTTTTGTTACTGAGTTGTGTTAAGGTCTTTATGTATTTTGGATATTAACCCTTTATCAGATATATGATTTGCAAATATTTTATCCTATTCCGTATGTTGCCTTTTCATTTTGTCGATGGTTTCCTTTGCTGTGCAGATGCTTTTTAGTTTGATGTAGTCTGGTGTTTATTTTTGCTTTTGTTTCTTTTGTCTTTGGAGTCAGATCCAAAAAAAAAAAAAAAAAAATCACTGTGACTGGTGTCAGGGAGTGTACTGCCTATGCTTTCTTCTAGGAGTTCTGTGGTTTCAGGTCTTATATTCAAGTCTTTTTAATCCATTTTGAATTTCTTTTTATATATGGTATAATATAATGGTCCAGTTTTATTCTTTTACATATAGCTGTCCAGTGTTTTCAACACCACTTATTGAAGAGACTGTTCTTTCCCTAGTGCCTATTCTTGTCTCCTTTGTTGTAAATTAATTTGACTGTACGAGCATGGGTTTATTTTTGGACAGTCTATTTTGCTCCATTGATCTGTGTGTCTGTTTTTACGCCTATACTGTACTTTTTTGATTACTATAGCTTTTTAATATATATATTACTATATTAAAAGAAATTAGGGAGTGTCTCATTGTTAGTGTATACAAATACAACAGCATGGTGGTTTCATAGTGATGAGCTCCTTTAGCTCTTGATTGTCTGGGAAACTCTTTATCCGTCTTTCAGATCTAAATGCTACCCTTGTCATGTAGAGTATTCTTGGCTGGAAGCTTTTACCTTTCGGTACTTTGAATATGCCATGCTACCCCCTTCTGGTTTGCAAGTTTTTGCTGAGAAATCTGTCAATAGCCTTATGGGGTTTTTCTTGTATATAACAATTTGTTTCTCTTTTACTGCTTTTAAGTTTCTCTCTTTAACTTTTGACATTTTAATTATATTGTGTCTTAGTGTGGCTTTCTCTGAGTTAATATTATTTGGAAATCTCTGGGCTTCTTGGATCTAGATATCTGTCTCTTTTCCTAGGTTGGAGAAATTTTCAACCATTATTTCTTCAAATAAAATTTCTGCCCTTTTTCTCTCCATGTTCTTGGGGCCCTTATCATGTAAATGTTATCCTAGAGGTGTCCCTTAAGTTATCTATGTTTTGCAAAGTTTCCCTTTTCTTTTCGCTGCTCTGTCTGGATGAGGTCCATTGCTTTATCTTTCAGTTCACTGGTCCATTCTTCTACCTCATCCAGTCTGCTGTTGAACCCCCCTAGTGTGTTTTTCAGTGTAGTTATTATATTCTTAAGCTCAGTTTGGTACTTATGTGACTTCAGTTTGGTACTTAGGTTTCTTATCTTTTTGTTGAAGTTCTCGTTACATTTAGCTATTCTTCTTTTGAGTTTGGTGAGCATCTTTTTGACCATTTCTTTGATTCCTCATTAGGTGGATTACCTATCTTTATATCACTGAGGTCTTTTTCTGGAACATATTTCTGTGTTCTACTTTTTCTTGACTCTCTGGTTCCTCTATATTAGGTGAAGCAGCTGCCTCTCTCATTGCTGAAGGAATGGCCTTGTTCAGGTGATGATCCTTCTTGTTCAACCTTGTCCTAGCTCTTTTTTATTTCTCAAACCTTTGTGATTGTCTAAACTACCTGATTTATTCTTGAAATGCCTCCATTGTTGAGGGTGTACCAAGATCTGTCAGTGACCCAAGGGGAGGAATTTCATTAGCACTAATTTCAGGCTGATTGGAAGCCAGACCCTCAGGCAGCGCCTTTTAAAGTACGTAAATCTCTATAGACCAGTGGAGCTGCAATTATAATCACTCTGGCCTCCAAACCAGGAGGTCTAGAGGTGTACCGCAGGTGACAGTTGCAAGAATCAGCGCTTTAGATGAGTGTATAAGCTCCTTTTTGGGAAATCTTTTTGAGCTGTATCAATGTGAAGGAGGTATAAAAGGACGATATCTTCCTGCTTATATTTCCTGAGAGTGCCTCCTTAGCCTGTAGTTGTAAGACAAACCTGATGCTTGTCCCTCAGGCTAGAGTACCAGGTGAAATAAACAGGCTTTTTTTCACAGGAGGTCTGGGGTTGTGTTTCAGTTTATTGTCTGTGCAGTGCCCTAGGGGTGGTAGTCTGCCAAGAACTGTATTTCTGATTGTTACATTTTTGTAGAGCTCTGGTATGCTATCCTTCTTGGCCACAAAGACTAGGTGATCAAGGAGAATTCCTTGTTCTGATTGTTTGTGCCTGCTGGTTTTAGCCAGGCAGAGTGTAGGGAATGGGGCATGCTCACTGGTTTCAGAAAGGCAGTGGGAAAATGTCCTGACTCCATGTATCCGTGGGCCTCAGCAGTACAGCAAGAGAGTGCCCTGCCTGTGTGTGCATGCAGCCTTTAGGCTGGAAGGAGGAAAATGCTGGACTGCTCGTGCTTGCCAGCTGCAGTCGGGGGCAGGGGAGTGCTGCAATCGCCCATGCTCACAGACTTTAGCTAGGTACCAGGAGAACTCCATTCGTGATTTCCTGCCGCAGAGAGAGAACAGGGGAGCGCTACAATCACTTGTGCCCTCTGGCCTCAGTAAGGGCCATGGGAGTTTGCTGTCTCCAAGCTTGCTCACCTATGCTAGCAGTTCTGTGCAGAGTACAACAACAGCATCGACCAGTGCCTCCATTACTGCGGAGTTTCTCAACTGGCCCCTGCCCTTCCAGCTGATGACCCCAGATTAGCAAATGCATTTCCCTCACATATAGTCCAGGTACTTTTTATTTTTTATTTATTTAATTTTAAAATTTAAAAAAAATTTAATTTAATTTTTTTATTTTTTTATTATTATGATATGTTAGTGACCGTACAGTACCTCATTAGTTTTTGATGTAGTGTTCCATGATTCATTGTTTGTGTATAACACCCAGTGCTCCGTGTAATATGTGCCCTTTTTAAACTGCTGATTTTTCACTGGGTCTTGGGGTAAGCAAGACCATGTATGAGCCTTCTATAGGAAGGAATCTCAGTTTCCTATAGCACTTAGGGACCCACACCTAATGTCAGCCCTGGTTGGTTTTACAAACCAGACATTCTGGGGATTCATCACATCCTTGTGCAAATCCCAGGGGCCAGGGTGCCTGCTGTAGGGTACCAACCCTTTGGTCTTCTGGGACAAGTGCCTATCTGCTGAGATCCATCCTTATTGTGTATCCCTCTACCAGGGTGGAGTTTTTGCAAGACCATGTCTCTGCCTCTTCTCCCCATTGCAATATGATCCTTTTATCCTTTGTTGTATAGAGCATTTCATCTAGTTTTCAGTTTTTAGATCTTTTTCAGTGATCCATGTGTGGCTATAGATTTGGTGTGTTTGTGGGAGGAGAGTGAGTTTAGGATTTCCCTATATTGTATCATTCCTTTCTTGTATCCTCACTTTCTTAAATATTGTCATTATTTGAAAACTATTGACTCAGAGGATTATACTGTCTGTAGAAGGTAGGATTCGTATAATAATTGTTATATGCATGCTTAAGTGGCCAGTGAAATAGTTTATGAGAATTATTTAAAATATTGGTGTTCTTATTTTATAAGAGTTAGCTGAGTATGTGTGTTTAGAACCAATAGTTATCATCTTCAAGTATAATAGAGGGAAAAAGCAGTGGTTGTATCCAATTATCCCAAGTGGAAGAACTGAAAATTATAGTTTAAATTGGATTATTTATGTATTTGTTTGTTTTTGCTGGCCCCGCCATTTATCCACTCTTCATAGATGAATTGGGTAAGACTCCTAGTGTCTGTAACAATATAGTGCCATAGCTAATTTGGAGAATACAGATAGCTCATTAGTCCAAATAATTCAAATATCCCCTAATCCTTATCTCTTTTGCCCCAAAATTCAGATTGTCTAAAATCTCTGGATAAATACATTTCTTCTTAAGTAGTCGATTACTAGTTTATGAACCAGAATCCTAAGCAGATTTATTTAGTTTTCTACTTCCTTAACTTTGTCAATAAACTGCTCTTCTAAAGTCTATTAAAATACAAGTTCTAAGACAGGTTTAAAAAATGGAAAATCAAAGGATTCTATGAAAAAAATTTTTTCTGGAAATAATTCTTATTTGCTTTTTATCACTAGTATTTTTTTTCAGTCATGAGTCCATTATGTTTAATATCTTTGAGTTGATATAACGAAAACTCAGTTGTTTCTGATCACACTTACGTTAGTTGAACAGTGGTTCAGTAGATTCTTCAAAGAACCCCACTTGGCAGATATATAACTCAATTGAAGTATATTATTGATCACAATATTGCCTTTTCTTTTCAATTTATAATTTGCATTAAACTTTGGGCACTGGTTTCTTTAGTAATTAATAAAAAGCTTACCAAGAAGTAACTAAATTTAAATAAAATAAAAATTTTAAAAAAGTAACTGTATTTGTCTAATATCCATCCAAAAACTGTATTTGTCTAATATTTATGTGTTGAAACAAAAACCATAACCTAAATTTCTTCTTTATGTTCCTTCTTAAGCATTTATGACACATTTCTCTGTTTACCACCTCTAAAACCTCATGCATTTCCACTTTTCCCTGCTTCATCCGTACCTCCAAAAACAGTTCCCTTCAAAGAACGTCCTGAGAGGAACAACGAACCACTGATGTTGAGTTGGACATCTGTCAAGAGCCCAACAATCACGCAGACCCCATGGCTCTCATGGCAGGAGGCCAGGGCAGCTTCCTGTTGTAAAGCAATGTAAGACAATGCAAGGGTTAAAAGATGTACTTAAGAGTTGGACCTAATCTCAGATTAACTGCTAAATGGTCTGTGATCTTTTCTGATGCTCCCTGACCTCATTTGAAACAACATTTATAAGGATTTGCTGAAACATAAATAAGAAATTGCATGCTGCCTAGTATAATACCTGGCACTTTTGGACTCAGTAAATGGAAATTAAAAAATGAAAATACTACACACACCCATGGTGGTAACAACAAGAACAATAATTTTTTATTGTTCAAGTAATAATTTTTTATGAGAGCCATTACTGACATGGGTGGTTTGTTAGAATTTTTCTTTTAGGCATCAAGAGGAGTACAACTGGATAGTTGTATCACATCTTGTATTAACCAAGTGATAAACAGATATGTTCCCATTAGTTATTTTCAAAGGCTGTTTCTCAGAGCAAGACTATCTGTGGGAAAGGCTGTGAGAAAGGTTTGGTTATACCTTTGTACACACATGGGGGAGGGAGGGATTTCATGTGTGGTGAGGAATGAAAACATTTAGTAAGCTGAGGAAAACACTGAGGTTGAAAGAGACAGTTACTGGGTTTTCAGACAGCTAACTAGAAGATAGAGCCATGTAATCCAATAGTACATTATTTCTACAAATCCCCAAAGAAGGCAAGTCTCACATTGTGAAATAACTCCCTCTCCATTTATATTCTCTTATGTAAACCACATTCAGCTAAAAAAACAACCACTGCTTGCTTCGTTTTTAAAATGAATCCATTTAGGGGCGCCTGGGTGGCTCAGTCGTTAAGCATCTGCCTTCGGCTCAGGGCGTGATCCCAGAGTCCTGGGATTGAGCCCCTCATCAGGCTCCCCGCTCTGCTGGGAGCCTGCTTCTTCCTCTCCCACTCCCCCTGCTTGTGTTCCCTCTCTTGCTGGCTGTCTCTCTCTCTGTTAAATAAATGAATAAAATCTTTCAAAACAATAAAATAAAATCTAAACTTATGACTGACTGAAGGATTGGTTATTTTCCCTCTGGAAAAATCACATACCACAGTTTCCGGATTTCCGATGACCTCAAAGCAAAATTCCACACCAGCACCTGTCAGATCAAATAAAACTTCTTGGATGGGTTTCTTTAAGTCCTGTGGGTTGATGCACTCAGTGGCACCCAGTTTCTTTGCCTTCTCAAATTTATCTTTGTTGATGTCCACCCCAATGATCCTGGCTGCTCCTGCTGCTTTACAGCCCATGATCACAGACAGGCCAACTCCTCCAAGGCCAAACACGGCACAGGTGGAGCCCGGGGTGACCTGAGCACGTGAAGGCAGAAAACAAAAGCAAAGGGAACATGTGCATTAACTCAATTGGAAAGACCCAAGTCTGTATATACTTTTTATGAGATATAAGCAAAGGACATTTTCAAATCAAACTCATTGTAACTAGAGAGTTTTAGTTTCTGAGGGTTTTTCTAGATGTGGAATACTTTTTGCTAGAGGAGCAAAAAACAACCTGTAAATAGACTTTTAAGTTCTGGGAATTAGCATGAGTAGAAGCAGTTTAATGAATTTTCATCGAATCTTAAGACTTATTTAACAGAGCATTTATTTGATTCCAGTTATTTTTGAGCTTTTAAAAACCATCCTCATCTTCCTGCAGCCCTTCCTTTTTCTTTTCCTTTGGAAAACTTTGCATCACTTACAATGTCAATGCCTTATGAAGGCAAAGTCCTATTTTTTATTGGGTCCAAAATGAGACTAGTTCAAATCGAACCCCTTCTGTCCTATTTCTCTATATAGGATTGGGACTAACAGACTTTGGGAGAAAACAAAGTACTGAAATTAAACAACCATTTAAAGAAGGTAGCTGGGAAGGTTTGGGGGTTGTCTCAGAAACAGTAGTTTAATAGTAACCCACTCAATCAGAGTGGGATTGCCTGACCAGTTGGTCTAATACAGCAGCATCTCTTCCATCACCTGGTCCTTGTACTATCCTTTTATTTTATGAGCACTTGATTACCACCTGATACGTCATACAACAGAATAGCAGCTCGATGAGTTTTGTTAGCAGCTGCGTGTCAGCACCTGGAGCAGTGAATGGCTCCGTAAATGTTGAATTAAAAAAGAAAAAAAGAATGAACTGGAATGTGGGAGAACACAGTAATTTTGCAACTGTGTTATGTTTTAACTCCCAGGAATTCCTGGTATCTCCACTTGTGACTGGCGTCCAGACTTAGTTTTCTACTTACTACTACCGAAAGGAAATGGGAAAGATATTGAAGGGGGCCATGGGATGGCTAGACAGTAAAGAACTCAGGGCTGCTTAGAGGTGGGTTTGTGATTTTTCCTCAGGTCGTATGATCAGACGTGCCCAGATGCATGAAGCTCTTCGTCTCCATCGACCAAGAACTCTGTTCATACTGGTGTACGTGCTCCTCACCTTGGCGGTGTTGATTGCAGCACCGTACCCGGTGGAAAAACCACAGCTAACTAGGCATACTTTCTCCAGAGGCGCAGCTGCATCAATCTTGGCAACCGAGATTTCTTTTATCACTGTGTATTCAGAGAAGGTGCTTGTATTTGCAAAGTGATACACTGGTTTTCCCTTGCAGGTAAACCTACTGGTACCACCAGACATCAGGCCGGATTTTGACTGTCTGTTATAGACAAAAAAAAAAAAAAAAACAAAAAAAACAACCCAAATTTTTTATCTTGAATTAGAAAACTTAGATTTCTTCTAAGGAAATTGAATTTTTCGAAAAGAAAATATTAATAAAAACTTACTTCCTTTCTATACAAAGATAGTCCACAGGATTAAGGCAAGAGGCACATTCTCCGCACTGTGGTAGAAAGAGCGTGATAACTTTATCTCCTAAAGAGCAAGAGCATTTATTAGGTTATTATTTTTCAAAGTAAAGAGATAGCTGGCTTTCAGGACTTCAACAAGACACCCCAAAAATATGATAATTGAGAATTAGTTCCATGTTTAATGGTGCTTGATTTTGTGGAAAATATCAAATACTTATGAAAAGAAGGGATGTCTTTAGTATCTGTGTCTAGCCCTGGGCTCAGCAACTGTATCTCAAGGAACTTGCCTTCCTGTAAATTCCTCTTGAAACCAAATGATTTTGTTATATAGCCATTGAGCCAAGTCTTATTTTATATTTTCTATACAACTTCTGCCGTGAGGGATTGGATGTAAAATAGTATGAATACCACATGCTCACAGAATAAGCTTCTTTATCAGGGAGCAAAGAGTGTCTGTTTGCTCTCCTCTGTGTTTTATATTAGTCTGTCCTTGGCGATGAGACCAAAGGTAGGCAGGTTTCTCTTGTAATGTGTGAAGCCTAAGAAAAAGATTAGAATAACTTGCTTGTGATGGACTTACTGACTGTCCCATTCTCTATTATCGTAGAGAAATTTGTTTCATGTTTTTAATCCCTTATAGGATTTGGGCTTTTTAAGTTTACTTTTAGTTTTTCAAAAGTACACATACATATGGTAAAACATTTAAACTACACAAAAGTGAAAAGTGGCACCGTAGTCTCTAGTTCCCTTTTCTCAGTCTAGAGACAGTTATTCTTATCAGTATCAGTGGTATCTTTCAGAGATATAACCCATTTCAAAATATAAAGGCTGACATACCGTTTACCCTGTTTGTAGCACTCACTTTTTTAGTTAACAATAGATCGTGGAGATTTCTCATTTTAATGATTTTTGTTTAATAGTTACACAGTATTCTGTTGTATACACATATCATAATTTATGTAACCAGTCCTTTGAACACTGATAGACATTTGGGTTGTTTCCTGTTGTTTTGTCTGCCCCCACCCCCTGTCATGAAAAATAACAATGCAATGAATATTTTGTGCACACATGAGCTGTGGTAGGCAGAATTTAAAAAATGCGCCCCCCCAAGTGTCCCATTCTAATCCCCAGAAACTGAATGTGTTATCATACCAGTGAATATATTACATGGAAAAGGGGGCTTTGCAGATGTAGTTAAGTTTGTTGAGCATTTGACATGGAAATAGGGAGATTATCCTGGATTATTTAGGTGGACCCAAAGAAATCACTTGAGCCCTTGAAAGAAGACAAGAGGAGAAAGCAGAAGAAGACAAAGTGATTGCAAGCAGCAGAAGGATTTGATATGCCAGGGCTGCCTTGAGACTGAAAGTGGGCAAAAGGGCCACATGAGAAGGAATGTGAGCAGCTTCAAGGAGCTGACAGCTGGGCTGCTGAGGTTGAGGACCTCAGTTGTACAGCCTCAAGGAATTGGATACTGGCAACAACTTGAATGAGTTTAGAAGTGGATTTTTCTCCAGAATCTCCAGATGAGAACCAAGCTGATCAACACCTTGATTTCAGTCTTGTGAAACCCTAAGCAGAGAACTCTGTCAACCACCCCCAAGACTTTGGACCCACAGAAACTGTGAGATAATAAATTTGTTTTGCTTTAAGCTGCTACATTTGTGGCGATTTTTTTTTTAACATCAGCAATAGAAAGCTAATACATGAGTATTGATCTATGGAATAACATTCTAGAATTGGGAGTATTGGATCCAAAATATACACGTTTAAATGATGTTACATATTGTCAGATTCAGAGTTGTACAGATTTACTTTCCAGGTAATAAGGATCGAGGTAGCTATTTGCCTGTACTCTGTCAGACCTGTATATTATCAAACTTTTCAATCTTTACTTATCTGTTAGATAAACAGTGTTTTCCCATTGTATTTTATTTTATGTTTAAACATTTTTTATTTAAATTCAGTTAATTAACATATAATGTATTATTGGTTTCAGAGGTACAGCCCAGTGATTCATTAGTCTTATATAATACCCAGTACCCATTTTTGTATTTTAAATTTTTATTCAGTATGTTTGAGGTTAGGTATCTTTTCACATGTATATATATGTATTTTCTCCAAATGAAATGTGTATTTCCTTTGCCCATTTTCCTACTGGGCTGTTTTTATCAAATTGCTTTTAAAGAATTCCTTATATATTAGGGGAATTTACCCATTGTCATATTTGTTGTTGATTTTGGGGGGTATTTTTTATAAACAAAACTTTAAAAACTTGTTATGGTGTTAACTTAATCTGTATGTTAGTTCATATCTTCCAGATTTTTGTGTTGATTAAAATTTCCTTCCTTTCCCTGAGGTAATAGAATGTTCTCTCATGGTATTTTTTCTTCTTTTTTTTAAATTATTTTTTAAAGTAAATTATTTAATTATTAATTTATTTTTTAATTATGTTGTGTTAGTCACCATACCATACTTCATTAGTTTTTGATGTAGTGTTCCATGATTCATTGTTGGCGTATAATACCCAGCGCTCCATGCAATACATGCCCTCCTTAATTCCCATCACTGGGCTAACGCATTCCGCCCCCCACTCCCACCCTGAAACACTCAGTTTGTTTCCCATAGTTCCATAATCTCTCATGGCTCATCCCCCCCTTTAATTCCCCCCCTTCATTTTTCCCTTCCTTCTCTTAATGTCCTCCGTGCTATTCCTTATGTTCCACATATAAGTGAAACCATGTATTTGTTTGAGAGAGAGAGAGCACAGAGGGAGAGGAAGGAGAAGCAGGCTCCCCGCTGAACAGAGAGGCCGGAAGCGGGGAGGCTCCATCCCAGGACCCTGAGATCATGACCTGTGCCGAAGGCAGATGCTTAACCAACTGAGCCACCCAGGCACCCCTTTCTCATGGTATTTTATAGCACTTCTGTTGTTCCACTTTTAACATTTAATTCTTCGATTCATATGGCATATTTCCTGGGCATAAAGGATGTAATAGCAACTCAACTTACTTTTTCCCCAGATGATTATCCAGTTGTTTCAGCATCATTTACTGAGTAATCCATGTTCTCCCCCTCAAATTTGAAAGCCAAACCAAACCCTGTGTTAAATTTCTCTATATATTTGATCTAGTTCTGGACTCCTTCCCTATTTGGTTCCACTGATGTGTTCAGCTATTTATTATATGCCTCATTTTAATAATTTTCAACAGTTTTCCTCAGTTTCCTTTTTTTCTTTTTTTAATAAATTTTTGCCTCATTTGTACTTTCTTTCAGGTTCAGTTTTACTACAATCTATTTCTTGTTCTTACTAATATCAAAATAAGAATGCAAGGATACATTTAGTATTTTTGTGTAATTTGTAAATAATTATCCCTCCTTTCCTAAGAAACGGGCAACTTTTCACCTTTTGTTTCATTTGATCTTAACATTTAAGAGCTGCTTTTTATTTTCCTGATGTGGCTTCCAAGTTGCTGCAATTTCCTATCTCCAGGTGCTAATTCATACCTGTTTTCACTGTGCTCACTCCTTCTCCCACACTCTCAACTATTCCAGCTGCTTCATGTCCCAAAATGACAGGATAATGGAGGTAAGAGGTTTTATTTTCCAACATTTTTATCTCTGAACCACACAGTCCTGTGGCCACAATCTGTGTGGAAGGCAAAGAGTAACATGGTTTTCTCTGTCTCAAATAAAGATGTTTCAGAATTGTTAATCTTTTTTTTAATTGTAATTTTTTATTTAAATTTAATTAACATACAGTGTATTATTTGTTTCATGGGTACAGGTCTGTGATTCATCAGTCTTATACCCAGTGCTCATTACAACACATACCCTTCCCAATATCCATCAGCCAGTTATCCCATCCCCCCACCCCCCTCCCCTCCCAATCAAAATCAGGGAAATACAAATCAAAACCACTATGGATACCACCTCGCACCAGTCAGAATGGCTAAAATTAACAAGTCAGGAAATGACAGGTATGTTGGAGACGATGTGGAGAAAGGGTAACCCTCCTACACTGTTGGTGGGAATGCAAGCTGGTACAGCCACTCTGGAAAACGGTTTGGAGGTTTCTTAAAAAGTTGAAAATAGAGCTACCCTACCACCCAGCAATTGCACTACTGGGTA
Organism: Ursus americanus; assembly: GCF_024610735.1. Classification (NCBI taxonomy): domain Eukaryota; kingdom Metazoa; phylum Chordata; class Mammalia; order Carnivora; family Ursidae; genus Ursus; species Ursus americanus. Next base: position 5,068,077 of record NC_142134.1, on the reverse strand, counting down.
TTTACCCCAAAGATACAAATGTAGTGATCTGAAGGGGCACCTGCACCCCAATGTTTATAATAGCAATGTCCACAATAGCCAAACTGTGGAAAGAGCCTTGATGTCCATTGACAGATGAACGGATAAAGAAGATGTGGTGTGTATATATATATATATATATATATACACATACAATGGAATGTTATGCAGCCATAAAAAAATGAAATCTTGCCATTTGCAACGACATGGGTAGAACTATAGGGTACTATGCTAAGCGAAATAAGTCAATCAGAGAAAGACGGTTGTCATATGATCTCACTGATAGGTGGAATTTGAGAAACAAGGCAGAGGATCATAGGGGAAGAAAGGAATTGTTAATCTTTTAAACCTTTTTATGAGTTTGATACACTGCATTAATATTAATGCATTTATTTCTTAGCTTTAATTGTAGACAGGGGCCAATAACAATTTGTTTAAAGCAATTCAGTGGTTTTCATTAGCTAATTTCAGAATCAAAATGATGATTTCAGAGTTATGTGGTTTCAGAAAAGACCACTGTAAAACCATAGTGTACATCAGAGGTCTCACTTGTCCTTCACTGAAGCTTGTGGGTGGGAGTGTGGAAGAGAAAGACCAATTATAGAAATGAAAGAATTGGAACACAGAAAAGCAAGGGATGTCTCCCATTATAACTGAAGCCTTAATTTATTTCACAGGGGGGCTTTATAGTTATATTAATCATACAATATGGTTTATGGATAGAAACTTCTTTTAATTAGTAATTAGTATTACAGTTGTAAATAAGTATCCTTTAGGCATTTAGCCTATGCTGTATTTCCCTAGCCTTTTGTCTGGCTGGATTAAAAGACTCATGGAAATGAAAAAGAAATAGCAGAGTATGTAGTTTTCTTTCTGAGTTGAACATTGTGAAAAGAATGTATTAGTAGTGAACAGCTTTGATTTTTGGTGTGGAAATGTGATTTTTTTTTTTTTTTACCTTTATGCGAACTTCCTTTGCCTTTGGTGGGGCCACTTCTACCTCCTCGATGGAAAATGGCACACCAGGCTTCCAGAGTATGGCTGCTCTGCACCTAATAACCTGGGAAATAGAACATGGCGCCAGAAAGGGAAACTCCTTAGGCCGAGGAGATGGAGAATTCCTATATTAATAATTATTAGAAGGTTTAGTCCAGTTCTACACTCAAGCCAAAAAAAAAAATCATTGCTTAAATATATGCTATATGTAGCTTCTAAATACCAATTCAGCTTTTCTCGTGGTACCAGTTTCTGTATTCAAGTTATTTTTACAATACTATTATTTACATAATGCTATACAACAAGGGGATAGATGTCATATTTTTGATATTATCATGAATGAAGTCCAGTGGCTGTTTCAGCATGAGGATGGCATTTGCATTGTGGGAGTTGTATGTGATCCTAGGTATGGGAGATAATCAGTTTTGGGGTGGAGGGTTAAGTTATGGAGCAGGGAATAGAGACCATTAGTTCTGGTAGTTCATCAAATGGTGGTGGTCACTGCCAGACTAAGGTTGGAAAAGTTGGTGGCAAGGTAATATTTAGGGGTTCTCATTTCAGCCCCTCCCCCAACCCTGTACTTAATATAAATCCTCTTCCTATGTTGTCTTACCTTTTTTTTTTTTTAATAGATTCAATCACTACCTTTTTGGAGATGACCTTCACAATCTGTATCTGTGGATAAACTTGTCCCTAAGCTTTAGACTTATTTATTCATCTCCTATTTGAATGTCCTATAGGTACCTCACACTCAGCATTTAAACATGAATACGTTGGGAATGCCTGGGTGGCTCAGTTCGTTGAGCATCTGATTCTTGATTTCAGCTCAGGTCATGATCTCAGGGTCATAGGATCAAGCCCTGCGTCAGGCTCCGTGCTCAGTGCAGAGTCTGCTTGAGATTCTCCCTCTCCCTCTGCTGGCCCCCCCTCCCACTTACTGTCTCTCAAATAAACAAATCTTTAAAAAACAACAGTGACAACAACAACAGAACATGAACACATTATTTCTTTTTCCTTCCTCCCGTCCCCTTTTCCCTTCCCTTTTCCTTCCCCTCCCCAACCAGTGGTGGACACAACATACAATTTATTTCTCCCTCTGTCTTCTCTGTTTCAGTGAGTGGCCATGTAGTCTATTCATTTACCTAAGGAGAAAACCTGGGAAGTAGCCTTAATTTATCTCTCTCCCTCAACCTCCACAATCTAAAATTTTCTGGATACTTTTCCCTCTTCTCCATTCCTGCCACTACTGTGTGGTCGGTGTCCTCATTGCCTTTCACCTAGCTTGGGCTCATGAATTTCAAATCCATCCTCTATATTATTTGCCATCTGAACTTTAATCCTGATCATGCTAATCTTCTACCTAAAAGTGATAATCTGACTAATAAGAAGGAAAGGAGAAGGAGAGGTACTGAGATCAAGATTGTCTCCAACTTTTAGGAATATAGGTACTATTTGGGTGATAAGGTATAGGTAAATAAGCACAGGAGGTAATACAATCATGACCCAATGTAAAGGAGAAGACTGTACTTACTTTTCCGGTAGTACTCATGCTGCCTGTGTTGGTGGTGTTCTTGCCACAAATGAATGTATTGAGAAAGAAGGGATTCTGGCTACAGCTTTCACTGTGGAAAGGGGAGAGGTCAAGATCACACAGGTCACTGGTTAACCAAGAGGTTGGGTCCTGAGCCTTTTTTTTTTTTTTTTAATAATTAGGTAATTATTATACCCAATGCCTGGAAACTTAGATCGTCCATTTCCGTGAGGGAGGTTTTCCTAAGTATAATCTGAACAGATTTAGCTCAGTGAAAGTGCAGAAAAGGTAAAATTACACAAATATGTTTTTCTTCTCTCAATCATGAATCTCCCTCTTAGTATATCTGTCGAGTTTTAAATTTGGTCTTTTAAATGTCCAAGTTCAGAATTTCTAATAGAGTTTACAAAATTATTTCTTTTATGTTGTTTTTCAAATGCAGATATGATTATCTGTGTCTCTAAACTTAAGTAATGCTTTTGATTTTCCAAATGTGTGTCACATTGTTGAGGAATTAGGATGCAGTGAATAATTCCTGTGAAAGGCCACACCAATGGGCGGGTTTTAGCTAGAAGGGAAGAGAAGAGTAAATGCTGTTCTGTGTCCACTGCTGTGATCATATGTTTTTTTAATCTTGTTGATATGATGGATTATACTGATTAATTTCTAGATGTTGAATCAGCTTTACAAACCCAGAACAAACTGCACTGGGTATACAATTCCTTTTGTATCATCCTGTATTCATTTTGCTAATGTTAAAGATTTCTGTGTCTCTATTCGTGAGAGTTACTGGTGTTAATTTTCTTTCTGTGTACTGTCTTTATCTGATTTTGGACTCAGAGTAATATTGCAGTTGACCCTGCGCTGCAGGGGTTTGAACTGTGTGGGTCCGCTTATGCGTGAATTTTTGTTGATGAATATAGTAAGTACTGTAAATATATTTCCTGTTCCTTATGTTCTTAATAACACTTTCTTTTTTCTAGTTTACTTTATTGTAAGAATATAGCCTATAATACACGTAACATACATAATATGTGTTAACTGTTTATCAGTAAGACTTCTGTCAACAGTAGTTCAGATTTTGGGGAGCCAAAAGCTATATGCAAATTTTCACCTGCACAGTGGTGGTGGGGGTGTCAGTGCCTCTACCCCCTGTGTTGTTCAAACGTCAACTGTAATTTTAAGAAGTTGATCCCTCCTCTTTTGTTTTTCTGGGAGAGATTGTGTAAAATTGGTGTTAATTATTTAAGGGTTTGGCAGATTTCTCCAGTAAAACGCTCTGGGTCTACAGATTTCTTTTTTTGGGATTTTTAAGTCATGAATTTAATGACCTTAATATTTGTAGGGCTATGCAAATGGTCTATTTCATATCTGGTGAGTTGTTTTTTAAAGGAATTAGTTCATTTTATCTAAGTTGTCAAATTTATGTGTGTAGAGTTAATAGTATTCCCTTCTTCTATTTTTGTATTGAAGTATAATTAACATACAGTGTTACATTAGTTTCAGGTGTACAATATAACGATTCAACAATCATTTCCCTTATTCACTGCTTAACAGAATAAGTGAACTTTGAATCCCCTTTTATCTATTTCACCCATCCTCCCACCTACCTCACCACTGACAACTACTAGGTTTTCTCTGTATTTAAGGGTCTGTTTTTTTTTTCCTCCTTGTTTATTTTGTTTCTTAAACTCCACATGAGTGAAATCATATGGTATTTGTCTTTCTCTGACTTATTTCACTTAGCGTTATATCCTCTAGGCCCATCCATGTTATTGCAAATGTCAAGATCTTGTTCTTTTTTATGGCTGAATAATACTGCATTGTGTACATATACATTGTATCTCTATCTATATACATATATTTATATATTTATCCATTCATCTCTTGATAAACACTTGGGTTGCTTCCATATCTTGGCTCTTAGAGTACTGCTGCAATAAACATAGGGGTACATGTATCTTTTTGAATTAGTGTTTTTGTTTTCTTTGGGTAAATACCCAGTAGTAGGATTACTGTTTCTTATGGTAATTCTATTTTTAATTTTTTGAGGAACTTCCATACTGTTCTTGACAGTGGCTGCACCATTTTGCATTTCCACTAACAAGTTCACAAGTGTTCCTTTTTCTTCACATACTTGTCAAAACTTGCTATTTCTTGTGTTTGATTTTAGCCATTCTGACAGGTGTGAGGTGATACCTCATTGTAGTTTTGATTTCCATTTCCCTGATGAGTGGTTCCGAGCGTCTTTTTATATGTCTGTTGCCCATCTCTATATCTTTTTTGGAAAAATGTTTATTCAGGTCCTCTGCCCATTTTTAAATTGTATTATTTGTTTTTTGGTATTGAGTTGTATAAGTTCTTTATATATTTTGGATATTAACCCCTTAAAAATGGATATATTTTGGATATTAGATTCTTAGCAAATATCTTCTCCCATTCAGTAGGTTGTCTTTTTGTTTTGTTTCCTTTGCTGTGCAAAAGCTTTTTTATTTTGATGTAGTCTCAATAGTTTAATTTTATTTCCCTTGCCTGAGGAAATAAATCTAGAAAAATGTTTCTACAGACAGTGTCAAGGAAATTACCGCCTATGTTCTCATCTAGGAATTTCATGGTTTCAGGTCTCACACTTAGGTTTTTTTTTTTAATGCATTTTGAGTTTATTTTTGTGTGTGGTGAAAGAAAGTGGTTCAGTTTCATTCTTTTGAGCGTAGGTGTCCAGTTTTACCATTACTATTTGTTGAAGAGATTTTCTATTCCCCATTGTATAGTCTTGCCTCCTTTGTCATAAATTAGTTGACCATATAATCATGGGTTTATTTCTGGACTCTCTATTTTGTTCTGTTGATCTATGTGTCTATTTTTGTGCCAGTACCATACAGTTTTGATTACTACAGCTTTGTAGTGTATCTTGAAATCTGGGATTGTGATAGCTCCAGCTTCGTTCTTCTTCTTCAAGATTACTTTGGCTATTTGGGGTCTTTTGTAGTTGCAAAAAAATTTTAGTGTTTATTCTAGTTCTGTGAAAAATGCTGTTGGTATTTTGATAGGGATTGTATTAAATCTGTAGATTGCTTTGCGTGGTATGAACATTTTAACAGTATTGGTTCTTCTTATCTATGAGCATGACAAGTCTTTCCGTTTCTTTGTGTCATCTTCAATTCCTTTTATCAGTGTTTTATAGTTTTTGTAGTATAGATCTTTCACTTCCTTGGTTAAATTTCTAGTTATTTTATTATTTTTGGTGCAGTTGTAAATGGGATTGTTTTCTTAATTTCTTTTTCTGCTACTTCATTATCAGCGTATAGAAGTAAAACAGATTTCCGTGTATTGATTCTGCAATCCTGTGACTTACTGAATTCATTTATCAGTTCTAGTGGGTTTTTGATGGAGTCTTTAGGATTTTCTGCCGTGGCACTGCCCGCAGCGCCACAGCCACAGCACCCTTGATTCGTCGATTGGGGAGAAGGACGAGGCACAGACAGGTTAGCTTGTGAAAAAGAGCGTGGGTGCAGGGGACGACCGCCACGAGTGATCGCCCCAACAGCTTCAACCTCGCGTATTTATTGGCAACAATCAAAAACAATCACAATCACAATCAATCAAGGGAGTGATCCGTCTTACATTCTAGTGAATAGTAGTGCATCACAGGGAAGGTCACAGGATAGTGGTGCATCACCACCACGGGGAAGGTCACGGGATAGTGGTACATCACGGGGAAGGTCAGGGGATCAGGTGATGTAACGTTTAGCAAGTGGGGCCTATTTTTAAACATGTTTCTAGGGAGCCTGCGGGCTATTGTCAAGAGCAATCAGGTTTCAGCAGTGTTCTGCCCCGAAACAGTTGGGCGTTCCCAACTGTTGGACAAGCCAGGCATTCCCGGCCGGTGTGCAGGCTGGCGTTCCCGGTTGCTGGGCGAGCCGGGCATTCCCGCGGCTTGGCTCTGACATTTACACTGAAGCCCGCAAGGTCACAAACATGTTTTCCTATTATATCCTTAACATAAGTTTTCGGCCAGGGGCTGCTGCATTTCCCCTTTTCTTTTTGCAGAAGCAGGTAGGTGGACTTGGCCACTTCGCGTTCCATCACTCGTCGGAAGGCTCTTCTTTGGCATCTGAGGACTAAGCATATTACAAACAAAGAGATAAAAAGCAATAGTAGAGCTCCTAGAAGGCTAGTACCATTATTGTTAAACCACTGGAAAAAATTTGAGGGGGACAGCGTCCCATCTATATTTTCTGCCAAGCTTAAGCCTGGTACATTTTGTAAGTCGGCATGAGTGATGCCTTGAATGGTATCTTGTAGTTGCTTAATATCAAGAGTTAAATTGTTACCATAATGGTTAGATAGATGTCCTCGAACTTTCTCCCAAGGAATCTCAGTTGCATTGTATTGAAAAGGAGTAACACAAAATGTGACATTCCAGTCACAAAGAAGGCGCATGTGCAATTTAATATTTTGAATTTCATCTCCCAGATATGTCATAGCATATTCTAGATCTGAGCGCCGTTCACTCATTTGTTGATCAATAATAATTTGTTGACTCCATGCCCTGCTGGCATTGTGATGCCAATCTTGCACAATCTTGTCGTTTGTACTGTATGGTGCAATACTGTTCCTGCCACCGCAGCTGTGGCAGTGATGGCAATAATGCCAAAAATGGTCATAATTAGTAGTCCTATAAACCTTTTTGTGCGTCAGACCTACTTCTGTAGGACCGTTAGCAAGGCATGCATGTCCGGAGAACTCTCCCATGGATGGGGGTGTTCAACGGGTATCCATATTCCAACTCGCCTTCATGCTAATAAGATTGATTGGTCAGTATTTATGTTACGATTTAGGCAGGTATATAACCTGCAATTTGTGCAAAAAAGCTCTTTTTGGAACATATCCAATTTAAGGGATCCTACTACCAACACATATGGGTCTCTCACACAAGCTTGAATATAGTCTTTATCAACCGCCTGAAAGCTTAAAGTATAGTTTTCATCTTTAAGATAGGTCCCATTCCAGGGGCACCTGGGTGGCACAGCGGTTAAGCGTCTGCCTTCAGCTCAGGGCGTGATCCGGCGTTATGGGACCCAGCCCCACATCAGGCTCCTCCGCTATGAGCCTCCTTCTTCCTCTCCCACTCCCCCTGCTTGTGTTCCCTCTCTCACTGGCTGTCTCTCTGTCGAATAAATAAATAAAATCTTAAAAAAAAAAAAAGATAGGTCCCATTCCAGATCTTATTAGGGGACTTTGCTGCAATGCGTAGGTAGGAACTCCTGTCTTGGGTCTAATCCAGTTAATGTCTCCTAATAATTTTTGCATATCATTTAAAGTTTTAACGGCATCTTGCCGAATTTGTACCTTTTGGGTACGTATTGTGGTACGATCCATTATATAACCGACGCAAGAATAAGGGGTGGAAGTCTGGATTTTTTCAGGAGCAATGACAAGTTTGTGAAGATCAAACTGATATTTGAGAGAACGGAAAACAGTGGCTAGTTCTTCTTCCGTTTTTGCTGCACATAAAATGTCATCCATATAATGGATTAAGTAAGCTTGTGGATATTGGACTCGAACTGGTTCCAGAATCCGGGCCACATAACTTTGGCATATAGTAGGACTATTAAGCATTCCCTGTGGGAGAACCTTCCACTGAAAGCACCTGGAAGGCTCTGTGAAATTAACACTAGGGATAGTGAAAGCAAAGCGGGGACAATCTTGTTGTGCAAGTGGAATTGTATAGAAGCAGTCCTGTAAATCAACAATAATTAGAGGCCAATTAAGAGGTACCATGTTGGGGGAAGGGAGTCCTGGCTGGAGTGGTCCCATAGGTTGAATTTCTGCATTAACTGCTCTTAAATCGGTAAGTAAACGCCATTTTCCAGATTTCTTTTTGATTACGAAAACTGGCGAATTCCAAGGACTAAAGGATTCCTCTATATGTCCTTTTTGAAGCTGCTCTTGAACCAAACTTTGCAGAGCCTCAAATTTTTCTTTGTTTAATGGCCACTGCTCGATCCAAATGGGGTGTTCGTCTTTCCACATCAGTGGGATTGGCTCTGGAAGACCCACTGGAGGCCGAGCAGTGGCCCCTACAAAAAAGGCGGATTGGTGTCCGTCTCTTTGGTAGGAGGTGGTATCATTATATACGCTTCCCATTGTTGGAGTAGATCTCGACCCCAGAGATTAATGGGAATGTCTATTATATATGGCTGAATATATCCTTTTTGTCCCTCAGGCCCCTCGCGTGGAAGAATATGAAGACTTTGGTTTACATTTTCTGCTTGTCCTAAACCTGAAATAGTTATTGCCGTGGGGCCCTGAGGCCATTTCTTAGGCCAATTATCAGTTCCAATAAGGGACACATCTGCTCCAGTATCAATAAGTCCCTGAAAGGACTTTCCCTGTATCTTTATATAGCAGGTCGGTTTTTTGAAAATTTTCTCAGTGAAATACACTCCCGACCCACCGGTACTTCCAAAGCCTGCGTCACCACGCGTTTGATTTTTGAATTTTCCTTTAATATATGGCAGCAATAGTAACTGCGCTATTCGGTCTCCCTTTAAGAATTTATATGGGATATTGGAAGACATTAAAACCATGATTTCTTCAGTAAAATCTGAGTCAATGACTCCTGTAAGGACGAACACACCTTCTTTAGTCAACTAGATCGTCCTAAGATTAGTCCTACAGTATTGTTTGGCAAAGGGCCAAAACAGCCTGCAGCAACCTTCTGAGGAGTCTGATTTGGGAGCAATAAAAAGTTTTCTCTACACAGGAGATCAAGTCCGGCGCTCCCAGGGCCGTGGCATGTAACAATCTAAAATTGTCCGAGATTGAGGTTGTGGGGTGCCCCCTTTTGGTTCGGGGCTTGCCCCATAACCTGTTTCCCTGTAGAGCGGTACCATCTTGGTGAACTTTAGAGAGGCACTGACTGGCCCAATGATTCCCCTTCTTGCATCGGGGACGGAGACTAGGGAAATTATTTCTTTTTCCCATCTTTCTGTTTTTAAGATGGCATTGGGCGCGAGTATGCCCGCTTCTTCCACAGCTGAAGCACTGTCCCTTGAAACTATTTGTTGTTAAGGCTGCCATGGCCTGAGCCAGCAAGTCAGCTTTGTAGGTCTCAGTGCCTACACCTTGGCACAATTTGATGTAATCAGTGAGCGCGCCTTTTCCTTTAAAAGCAGCGATAACTTTCTTACAATCCGCATTTGCATTTTCATAGGCCAGCAATTGTAGCAGAGTGTCAGCAGCTTCCACATTATTGACCTGTCTTTTAATAGCTTCCTCTAATCTTCCTATGAATTCAGTATAAGGCTCCCTAGCACCCTGAATAATCAATCTTTTGAAAGGAGGCATTAGCAGTAGCTTTAGACTCAATCTTTCCCAAGCACGTAAGCAACATCTGCGAAGCTGTTCTGTAGCTTGGTTGGCCATCCGTACTTGTTCCTGCACTTGACCCCGAGGTCCCATCCCCATCAACTGTTCTAAAGAGATAGGGATGTTATGAGCTCGATTATAATTTGCAGCCGTTTCCGCATGGTCTTGCCAGCACGTACGGAATTGTAAGAATTCCCCTGGGGAAAGGACAGTCTTCGCTAAAGCAGACCAGTCCGTAGGAATCAATCGGCTAAAGCAGACCAGTCCGTAGGAATCAATCGGCTAAAGCAGACCAGTCCGTAGGAATCAATCGGTTGCCTTCTGCAATGCCCTGAATAAGACCCATAGTGAAGGGCGAATTAGTACCATAGTTTTGAACTGACTGTTTTAACTCTTTGAGAGCTTTAAAGGGAAATGATTTGTGCATGGCTTCATACATTCCTTCTGGGTGGTTGGGATCTACCCTGGGAGGCAAATGTTCCCTTATAGTTACTGGGAAGGCAAATGGTAGAGCATCTAAATCTCCTCCTTGTTTGGCCTGGAGCAAGCCTTTTTGAACCGCAGAAAGCTGCGACTGATATGGCTCCCGATATGATGGAGCCGTTGCCTTGTTTTTGAGAGAGGAAACCACTATTCCTCTTTGGAAGCAAAGGTGGCAGTGGAAAGCCGTCCATTTCTATGGAAGGAGGAGGAGGGGGAACAGGTTTTACTTTTCCTCCTTCCTGGACAGCGCGTTCAGGTCCTGTTGAGGACTCATCTTTGGCATTAGGACTCTCAAGTTCAGTATCACTCTCGGAGGCCGGAGTTTGAAGTGGTTCCGAGATAGAACGAATCAGAGACCATGTAGGCCAAATAGTGATGGAAATAGGCTTTCCTTGAGCACGGTGCTGCTTGAGCTCATGCCCTACCTTTTCCCATGCTTGCAGATCTAAGGTCCCCAGAGTGTGAAACCATGAACAGTATTCTATGACTTTTAGTAAGTCCAGAAGTTTGCCCTCGCTAACCTTAACTCCTCCCGCTCTTAGGAGTTGCTTCAAAAGACAGACGTAAGGGCGATGATTATCTGTGCTCTGAGAATTTCCCATACCCTGCTAAAGTTCCCCAACTCACCAGCGGGAAATGTCCAAGGCCTTGCTTCTTTATCCGTTGGGGCTCCTTCTCCGCTGTAGTTTCAGATCCTTGTTCCAGGTCCCTGCTCGGGTCCCTGCTCATGGTCCCTGTTCGGGCGCCACTTGCCACGGCACCACCTGCAGCACCGCAGCCGCGGCCCCGTTGATTCGTCGATTTGGGAGAAGGACGAGGCACAGACAGGTTAGCTTGCGAAAAGGAGCGTGGGTACAGGGGTCGACCACCACGAGCGATCGCCCCGAACACCTGCAACCTCGCGTATTTATTGGCAACAATCAAAAACAATCACAATCACAATCAATCAAGGGAGTGATCCGTATTACATTCTAGTGAGTAGTAGTGCATCACGGGGAAGGTCAGGGGATGGTGGTGCATCACGGGGAAGGTCAGGGGATCAGGTGACGTAACGTTTAGCTAGTGGGGCCTATTCTTAAACATGTTTCTAGGGAGCCTGCGGGCTATTGTCAAGAGCAATCAGGTTTCAGCAGTGTTCTGCCCCGAAACAGTTGGGCGTTCCCAACTGTTGGACAAGCCAGGCATTCCCGGCAGGTGTGCAGGCTGGCGTTCCCGGTTGCTGGGCGAGCCAGGCGTTTCCGCCGCTTGGCTCTGACATTTACACTGAAGCCCGCAAGGTCACAAACATGTTTTCCTACTATATCCTTAACATAAGTTTTAGGCCAGTGGCTGCTGCAATTTTCTATATACAGTATCATGTCATCTGAAAGTTTTACTTCTCCCTTACCAGTTTGGATGTCTTTTATTTCTTTTTGTTGTCCAATTGTTATGGCTAGGATTTCTAGTACAGTGCTGAATAAAAGTGGTAAGGGTGGGCATCCTTGTCTTGTTCCTGACTTTAGAGGAAAAGCTCTCAGATTTTCCCCTACTGGGTATGATGTTATCTTATTATTCCTTTGATGTCTGCAGTGCAGGCATTTAATGCCATATTGGATTCAATGCAACTTTGCTGTGTCACGCAAATTTTGATGTTGTTTTTTCATTTTTATTAAGTTCAGTGTGTTTTGAAAAATTTCCCTTGAGAAAGAATGAAGAGGGGGTAAACAGAAGGGGGAATGAACCACAAGAGACTATGGGAAACAAACTGAGGGCTTCAGAGGGGAGGGGCAGGGGGGATGGCTTAGCCCAGTGATGGGTATTAAGGAGGGCACGATTGCATGGAACACTGGGTGTTATATGCAAACAATGAATCATGGAACTTTACATCAAAAACTAATGATGTTACTCTATGGTGAGTAAAATAACATAATAAAAAATTAAAAAAAGAAAAAAAAGAAAAAAAATTTCCCTTGAGTGTTCGTCTTTAAACTATAAAAAAGTGTGTTGTTTAGCTTCTAAATGTTTAGAAATTTTATTTCTGTTACTGATTTCAAGTTCAATTTCTGTTATTAATTTCTAGTTCAATGCCATTGTAGTTTGATAACACACTTTGCATAATTTAGAATTCCTTTACATTTGTTAGGGTTTGTTTTATGGCCCGGGATATGGTCTGTCTTGAGATATGTTTTGTGGGCATTTGAAATCAATATGTATTCTGCTTCCTTTGTGGGGAGTGTTCAGTAAATAAATGTCTGTTACGTTCCATTAGTTGGTGATGTTGTGAGTTCTTTTATACCTTTGTCTTCTTTCTGTTTAATTTTTCTATCAATTTTTTAGACGGGTGTTGAAATCTTTAAAATTGTGGATTTGTCTGTTTTTCCTTTTAGTTTTATTACATTATTATTATTATTTTTTTGTGATGTCTTTGTCTGGTTTTGGTATCAGGATAATACTGGCCTCTTAAGAAGAGTTGGAAAGTGCTTGTTCTCTCCTTTTATATTTTTTGAAGAATTTGTGAAAAATTGACATTAATTTTTCTCTAAATGTTTGGTAGAATTCACCAGTAAAGCTATCTGAACTTGGGATTCTTTTTTTTTTTAAGTTTTTATTTAAATTCCAGTTAGTTAACATACAGTGTAATACCTCTTTCACCTGTACAATATACTGGTTTAACACTTCCATATGATAACTGGTGCTTATCACAAGTGCACTCCATAATCCCCATTCAGCTTCTTTCCTGTGGCAAGTTGATCACAAATTCAATCTCTTCACTTGTTACAGGCTTATTCAGAATGTCGGTTTCTTTTTGAGTTAGCTTTGGTAGTTTTTGACTCTGAGAATTTTTTCATTTTATCTAAGTTATTTAATGGCATACAGTTGTTCATAGTGTTACAGGATTGCAGGGTTCTTGTCTCACGAGTCTAAGAATGAATCTTGTGACACAAAAGGGTGAAGTGAAGTGAAAGTTTCTTAAGTGAAGGTGTGGGCAGAAAGCAGAGAAGCAGCTCTCTAGAGTGAGAGGGTTGCCACTGAGGGCTTCTAGTGGCAGTCTTTTATTGAGAACTGACTGGAAAACTTGTGGCCTTGAGATTCTTGTGCCATCTTGGTTTGAGCATGGACTCTTGATAACATCCTTAATGACTTAATTCTTTGAGGTTTGGCCATTTTCTATGATATACTGTAACCACCAAAGAAAAATAGTCGCTAACATTCAGGGCCAGGTGATCTGTTTCCTTATCTCTCGTTCACTCTGGCTTAGTGCTTCTGCCTGCCAGGAATAGTTTCAGAGCCCAGCCAGGGGCCCCTATCTCTCCTTGTCTATACCTTAACCCTTTCCTTATTCAATAGTATTCCTTTATAATATTTTTTTATTTCTATGAGGTTGGTAGTAATGTCCCCTCTTTCACTTCTGAATCTGGTGATTTGAATTTTCTTTCTTGGTCAGTCTAGCTAAAGTTTTCTTTATTTTTTTGATCATTTCAAAAGAACCAGCTTTGGTTTCATTAATGTTCTCCATTGTTTTTCTGTTCTCTAGTTCATTAATTTCTCTTCTAATCTTTATTATTCCCTCCGGCTGGCTGATATAGGTTCAGTTTGCTTTTTGTTTGTTTGTTTGTTTATTTTTAAAGATTTTATTTATTTATTCATTCGACAGAGATAGAGACAGCCAGTGAGAGAGGGAACACAAGCAGGGGGAGTGGGACAGGAAGAAGCAGGCTCATAGCGGAGGAGCCTGATGTGGGGCTCGATCCCATAACGCCGGGATCACACCCTGAGCTGAAGGCAGACGCTTAACCGCTGTGCCCCCCAGGCGCCCCTACCCCATCATTTCTAATCACCTTTCAGCTGGCCATCAGGTGGTCTGGTGGGAAAGGGAGAATTCTCACAGCCTCTCTCTGTTTTCCAGTTCTGAGTGGCTACATGAGAACCCTCATAGTATGATCCACTTCAAATGTTAGCTTCTTTCTTTTGTTCCTTATCTTCTGTGATGTGACACCCCCATTTTTAATAGCTGCGAAATAGTTCTCTATTACGAAGAACAGTATACATTACACATTGTATATTGGCAGGTTCTCCAGATGTGTGCAGTATTCTAATTCTTCTGTTCTAAATGCATTTTTTTTAGGGACCTTGGCTCATTAATTCGTGTTCTTATTTATTCATTCATTTAAGTAATTTTTTTTTTTACTGAGCAACTTTCATGTTTCAAGCATTAGACTTGATGCTGAGGTAATGATTATGAATTAGATATTCAGAGAAGCCACAGTCTAATAGTGCAAACAAGTAATCAGACAACTTACCATACAGTTTTTGACATACAGTGTTGGACATGTTGTAATATGTCTAGGAGGAAGTGGAGGGTGAATTGAGAACAGAGAAAAAGTATAGGTAACTTAAATTTCTGGATGCTCAGAGGCCTTGGTAAATTGTATTTTGTACAATGGCTGGGAGTTAAGGAACATGGAGTTTGGTGGGGATGGGGTTTGTGCATGGGTGGGTTCCAGAACAAGGAACTACCTGTGCGAAGGCTCAGAGACGAGAGCCTGGCCTCATCCTTTGAGGGGTGGGGACTGGGGGAAGACTGAAAGAAGCTCAGTGTGATTGAGTCATTGTGTGTAAGGGGTGAAATAGGAAGATGTGAGTAACATGGAAGATTCATATAGAGAAAGGGGAAGAATGCAGGAGAATTTACTCAGCTGGTAATTGGCTATGTGACCCTGGTAAATTACTACACTGCACTTCCCTGGGTCCTGATTTTCTTCCCCATAAAATGAAGGAAACAGGAAAATGGCCTCAAGGGTTCCATCTGCTCATACCCTATAAAAGCTCAGTTCGAGAACAGTCCCTCTATACAAGGTTTCTACAAATAGCTTCTGTTAGTGGGGTTGGGGGAAGCTAATAATATTCTAGTCCAGGAATGTTTGTATAAAACCCGGGGGCAGGGGCATCTGGGTGGCTCAGGTGGTTAAGCGTCTGCCTTCGGCTCAGGTCATGATCCCAGGGTCCTGGGATCAAGTCTCTTGTCAGGCTCCTTGCTCAGCAAGGAGTCTGCTTCTCCCCTCTCCCCCTGCCTCCCAGCTCATGCCCTCTCTCTCTCTCAAATAAATAAAATCTTTAAACAAACAAACAAAAAAACTCCAGGGGCTTAGTCTGCATTTTCCCCATTAAAGTTCATCCCAAATTCTTTGCACCCGTTTTGTTCTGTTACTACAGACACTGTTAGTATTACAATGGGGTAATATTAATTTATTTTACCATTGCTGCCGAAGCCTAATGTTCTTAAATTATAAATGCTTTTCAAGCCAATTCCAATAAAGTGAATTTAAAGAGAAGTAACATTTCCTGATAGTCCATTTCAGCAATGTAATTTGCTTGAGGACTTGGTGAATAAGGTGGTGAAAATTGCCTTCTTTTATGGTTAAGTTCTGAAATTAGGTTTTAAGGTAGGCAAGATAACTATTTTAAATTAATATCTTGAGCTTATTTGTAATCACTGTCCATTAGTCATAGCTAATGAAGGGCAGAAACGGTAACTTTTCTGCTCTTTTTATGTGCTTGTACACTCTGCAGAAGTAGCCGTCCACCTTATAAATAAAGCATGTTCTCATCCGATTACCATCAATGCCTATCTCACCACCTCAGGAAATTAGATTCACTTTTTTCATTTTTTCCTAAAGTTTTGATGACCTTGGTCTTTAAAATTTTTTCAGAATACTGTCAAAAAAATTTGAAAATCTTGAAGTGTCTGGTGGCTCAGTTAAGTGTCTACCTTTGGCTGAGGTCATGACCTCAGGGTTCTGAGATGGAGCCCATGTTGGGCTCCCTGTTCAGAGGGGAGTCTGCTTCTCCCTCTCCCTCTGCTACTCCCCCTGCTTGCTCTCTCTCTCTCTGTCAAATAAATAAATAAATTAAATAAATAAAATCTTTAAAAAATTCTTGAAAATCTATATGTTGTTATTATTCCCATTAGATAGATGAGGCAGTGACATGGGAAAATGTAGCCATTTTGGGTCACACAGTGACTGAGTAAAGGGTAGAGGGCTCCTCACACCTGACTTAGGGATTTCTTATTGTGGTTCTCTAAGCTGTTTCTCACAACTGCTCTCTTTTATACTTGCTTTGAGACCTCGTTTTTCATAAAATTTTGCATACAAGAGTCACGTGTATAAAATACATCACACAGATACATCTTTTGCACAGACACACACACACCACTCACACACACACAACTTATGCGCAAGAACTCACCTGTTTCTATCTCAGACCAATTCAGATACTTTATTAATTCATAAAAAGGCAACTTACAGGTTGTAAATGAATCTGTGTTTTTTGCTTTGTTTTGTTCTGTGGGTAGTCAGTTACCTTTTTAGGAGCAGAGTCTCTGATTATAAACTCTGTACAAGGAAGAGTCAAGAATAACAAGACCTGAAAAAAAAAATCAAAACTAACAAAAGAATCAAATGAACTGTTTATGTGTAAAATTTATTCCATAGCGGAATCCATTTAATGTGCAGGAGTGCTAAGATTGACCTGTTCTGTAGGTGAGTCCTATAAGGGCAGTAGTGGACTGGCGGAGTGAACCCTATTTTGTCATGACCACAGACCTTCAGCCTGCTGATCTCCACTGCTTCAGGGCACTAATGGTTTCCTATAACAGTTTGCCCCTCAGCTGGTTTGATTTACCGTATTCTCCCTCCATCTGAGGCTCTAGATATAGCTCCTTCACAAACCTAACATTTCAACCTCAGAAATAAGTTCCTCTGCTTCTTTAATAGTGTTTGCAGAGTAGTGTAGTTGAGTAGTTGCGGAAGGTGCTTGCGGGCCTGCCTGGATCCCGTTTAGTATTTGATCACCTTGAATAAGTTAGATGCAGGCATTATTTTTCCCATTTTTAACTTTGAGGGGATTGAAATTTAGAAAAGTTAAATATCTTTCATTGATTGCATTTATTATGTTTTTTATTTTCAATATTTTATGATGCTTTGATATCTTGGAAACCTGTGGACCTGGGGAGGGACTGCTCCTGCTGGGTTAGCTAATTGCTGGAGATAGCAAATAGCTTACAGCAGCAAGTGCTTGATGTGCGACCAACCAACTGCAAGTCCCCACCCCTCATCCACCTTTTCTTAAAAAAATAATTTGTATAAATGTTTATGTAAACAATAAGCAGGTATAAATGTATTATCTTGGTCCTTTCATCAGGTGCCAACAGTCTGAGACACTATTCCCCTGTCCTGAGTCACCCGAGGGTCAGTTATCAGACAATTAGGGGCCACCCATATGGACCAGCAGCTGTTGAAATTTGCTTAACTTGCCTCCCCGGCTTTGCCTACTGTAATAAAGGCTTTGGCCGGTGCTTTCCTATAGCTCTTTCTGCCTCCTGCCGGGTCCTGGTTGTTTCGCACGTGGCTTGTATGGTGTGGCATAGTCCCTTCTCTTGGGAAGTATGGGTAATAAACTCTTCTTTCAAGACAGTTGTCTCTGTGTCTGTCATCTTACCATATCTGACTAAATCAAATCCTGGGTACATTTTAAATCACAGATGCCTATCTACAAAGTGGCAAAGCTGCACCTAGGACCCAGAACTTTTTATTCCTAGCAGAGTTCTGCTTCTACAATGTTATATTCTTTATAAATGTCATGTAAAATTGCACTTAAGCTATTAGGAAATGTTAAGGTATGGTTAGAAACACCAAAAAGCTGGAGTGCATTTTTAAGAAGACGGTTGGTACTCTGTATCAGAGCCCTGATTACAAATATTTTGTTACCTAATAGGACAGTTTGTGCTAAAATATCTGGGTATTATGTGATTGGTATACAAGATTTTGAATAACTTAGAAACTTGTCAGCATGGCAGTGAATGAAAGGAAAAAACCATTCTGGATCTTTCTATTCAGAATAAGAATCTTATAAAGGGTGGTTTCTCGAGAGTGTTTCCATGTAGTAGGGAGGAAGAAGACATGACAGATACATAATGAGGTTTATTTATTTATTTATTTTAAATTTTAAAATGTTTTATTCAGTTAATATTGATAAGATTTTAAAAACATAAAACCCCAGGTCAGAATAACAATTTTAGCTTTCACATCCATAATGATTCATTTATTGAGAATTTGAGCATCATAGCTTTTCTTTTTTTTTTAATTTCAATTAATTAACATATAAGTATTATTTGTTTCAGGGGTACAGGTCTGTGATTCATCAGTCTTATATATAATGAGGAGTTTTAGAAAATGTAAATAAATTCCTCCAGTGAAGCCAAGGAAGGTTAACATTGAAAGAAATAGTGTCAATTATGCTTAGTCATTTCAAGTACCAGCCCAATCACTTTTGAAATAGTTTAATTTTTAAATTGAGTTTTTATTCAAATTGGATAATTCTGGCATCTAGAGTTTCTGGATAAAGAAAGTCTTATAATTTATGGGAGGTTGGCCAATGGCAAAGTTTTCTTTAGTGTGTCTAGATACTAATTCAGTTTTATTTATATTCAATCAACTCATGCAAAGTTGCACAAAGGAAGAAAGGAAAGAGCACCCTGATATTTTAAAACAGCAAAAAATACTCCAGTTAGTTTTTGCAATATATGTGTTTTCCTCCTCATTTTTGTCTGGGCTGATAAGCTACTGTTATCATTGTTGCAATTGCCACAATTAAACATTAATTTTGTGCTGGATATGCGTCAGCTTGTTTGCCTAGTGCTTTACCTACATTTTCTCCTGTAGTTTTTACTATAGTAGGTAAGAAGGGAACTATTATTTACCCTGTTCTTCAGATGATTGGACTGTCAGCAAGTTTAAATAACATGCTAAGGTCACAAGTCTAGTAAGTGATCTGAGAGCAAAGCCAATGTTGTTTAGCTCTATGCCAAAGTTTTCTCCATTTAATCCTACCAGAGCATTCTGACGAAAGTCCAAGGACAAATTAATCGCAGCCGTGCTAATACGGTAGCCGCTAGCCATATGTGGCTTTTGAAGTTTGCATTAATTAAAATTAAATATAATTTAAAAGTCTGTTTCCCAGCTGCACTAGACATACTTAAAAAGTGTCCGATAGCTCCATATGGCTTGTGGCCACTGAACCGGGCGACACAGCTGTAGAGCAAACTCATCATCACAGAAAATTCTCTTGGAAAGTGCTGGTCTGGAAGAGCACTGGATACGAGTGTGAGATTTTGAGATTTTGTGAAAGGGGTTCGGAGATGTTGTTTGGGGAAGAGGGATTCAAATAATGTACCACATTAGAGTTGTCTGTTTTATAGCAAATCAGGGTGATTGTTAAGAATTGCAGTCAGTACAGTGGGATTTTCTTCTAGTCTCATCCTGTGCTGGGGAGTGGCGCAGGGACGCGCGATGACTCCCCACCAGTTATGGAATGTCGGCAATCTGAACTGCAACTACTTTGTCTTACTAATAATGTCAAAATAGTAATCTGTTTTTGCTCCTATAGGTAATACATGCCTGTGGGGAAGGTAAAGATGTGCTTTCCTATTTTAACACATTGTCTTCTATTTCCTTTCATAGAGGAATATTTTTCCTACCACTTCAACTTCTCCATTTTTTTTTTTTTTCCAAGGAGAATGCAGCATGTCCAGGTTTCTGGAAAGGGCAATGTGAAGTCAAAGACCTGCCTCCCATAATGTTACCTTTCAGGGTTCTCCCAGAGAGAATCAGCATCAGGTCAAGGAGAGTTGTGAATTTGAGGGTGCTGTTCCAGTAATCATTCATATTCTATAGCTCAGATGGCATGACTCCATGGCCTAATTTCAGAAATGAACAGATTCGCCTCTCAGTAGCCCCAGATTATACCTCTTCTAACTCACAATCCTAAAACATATTTTCAGGGCAGCTGTATGGGAAAAATAATACAGAATAAACATGTTGTATACCCCCTGTCAGATTTTAGGCAAGCTGCTTTAACTTAATTACAGTGAAGTTTTTCATTCTTTAAAATGAGGATGTTAGTATTTAACTTGTAAAATGATGTGAAGACTAAATAGGATAAAGTATGTAAATATCTTGACACCATGCAAGGCACATAATATGTGCTCGAAAATAGTAGTTAAAAACTATAGTATTTCATGTCTTCATAAAGTTAATGTGTACTCCTAGATTAACAGGCAGCTCCCTCTTACTGTGCCCTAAGACCACATGGCATAGTATCAGTGATTCCGATGGCCTCAGAGGCAAAGAATACACCAAAGCCTGTCATGTCCACCCCCACTTCTGGATGGGCTTCTTGAAGTTCTAAGGGTTGAGACAATCAGTGATCCCTAGTGCTCTTTCCCAGAGAAATTTCCCCTATTGATGTCCACCCTGATGATCCTGGAAGCACCAGAGGCCTTGCATGGGTAACAGTGCCTGAGCCAATTCCTCTAAGTCCAGAGACAATGCAGGTGGGACTAAGGGTGACCTTCAAAATCAGAAGATAAACCTCTGTAACTTATTCAAAGCTGGTGCACCTGTGTTTAACGGGAAAAGAAAAAAGCCACTGTAGTGTTATCTCTTATGGAAGAAGCACTCTGACAGTATTGCTTCCAGAATGTAGCTGGAGTCACTGAAAAACAACGCAACAGTACATTTTGACCTTTGCAGTGTTAAACACAGCTCCCAAGCCTTTAGGCACCTCACTGCTTATGATACAGCAGCACCAATTCCCCCCCTGCAATTTCACGCACGACAGTATATTCAGTGAATGTGCTAGTGCCATAAAGATGATAAATCTTCCTTGCTCTGCAGGTAAATCTGCTGGTTCCATCTAACATTAATCTAGTAGGAGAAAGAATACTGTTTCACAGATATATAAAGTGATAAGCAGAGAAATAATGATTTTAGCTCCTAGTCAATACCTCTACCAATGAAAGCAAATTGGGTGAAAAGAGGTCAGAGAAATCAGAACTAACTTTTTTTTCAAGCCTAGATTGCCCTTGTGGAGCAACCTGGAGCTTCATTCTCTGCATTCTGGAAGAAGGAGCAGTAAGACCTTATCTCCCGAGAAAGGAAGAACAAGAAAGTGATTACTGGGTTGGGGAAGGTGTTGACTATAATAAACACTGTATTTATTGGTAGGAAATTATTTATAATAAATGTTACCATTTTCTTGTAATGATAGTAATTATTTTTGAACTTAATTATCATTTCACTTTGGAATGGAAACAAATCAATGTTAATGCAAATGGACCTTCAAAATACAAAATAAAAATTGAAGATTTGTCTCTAATAACATTGAGGTTCAAATGTTAAGTCTCAGAATGACACCAATATCTGTGGTATGAGGCTTGTCTGTTTGGGTTAGTGTTCTATCCCAGGAGTCTAGCAGAGCGTTGCTTCTAGTATGTGCTTAATAATAGTTGTTGAAAGAATGAATTAATACTCTAGTGTTAATGCTAGAATTAATACTCATTATGAGGTATTATAAAAAGCCTAGAATTTGAGGAAAGGCAGCCTATGTTTTAATACTAGCTATGCTATGGAGTAGCTAAATCAAGTGACTAATATAGTTAATTTGCCAAAGCTTCTGTTTTCTCATACACAAACAAAATGGGAATACCTATGACCTAAGTTTGTTGTTAGAATAATACGTGATATTGTAAAGCAGCTTGAAAAGTGTTTGAAATATTAATTGTATCCAGTGCAGAAGAAGTAACTATAAATTCTGGAGGAAACTTTATTATAATGATGCCCTACTTTAGGCAACTTAAAGAATTATCATGTGTATGTATACGTATGAGTGTGTGGTCTGTGTGGGTTTGGAAAAAAAGCTCTTAATCATACATAATTATAGTATGTTGTAAATATTTGTAATTTTTAGTTCAATTTGGGGTAAGTAAACTAGAGATAATCCCTATGGAAATGGATGGAGAAGAATTCTTTTTCTTTGGGCCCTTTTAGTTGAATACAAATTAGAAGATCCTGAATATTAGTCTGTTTATTTTTTATATCTAGTGTGTGAATGCATTTAAATTTTTAGTCAATATGTGATGAGTTTGGCTCTCTTGATGGTGGTTTGAGGGAAATGTCAGGGAGTGAGTTAGGAAAGGAGAATTTACTGGGTTGACACTGTATCTTGCCCAGTTGCCCACCTAGTTTCACATTGGTTACACTTTCTCCAGTACTATTTACTCCATCTCCCCCATGGCCCAAAATCACAGGAGAAGCTATTATCTTTTTACTTTTCAGGATATGCACAATAGAACTACAGAACCAGAAGACAGAATCTGAAAGGCGATTAAATGATTGGAGATACAATGCCTTGTCATAAAATCAGATCCTTTTGAAAAGTGCAGTATTTCCTAGGTTAGAGGTAGAATATATTCTTTCAAGCCTGGGCTATAAATTTGACATGATTATGTCCATGTAGTATAGCTATTTCAGAAAAAGGACCAAAACACTTAGTGTGTCTCTGTCTTTATAATTTTCCCAGGACCTCTGTAACACCACAAACATGATTGAAGTATTTTTTCTAGCTCTTTGCCGAGAAAAGCTCTGTGGGTTTCTCGGGAAGATGGTGGAGGACACATGAAAAGATGCTCAACGTCACTCATCATCAGGAAAATGCAAATCAAAACTACAGTGAGATGTCACCTCACACCTCACATGTCAGAATAGCTATAATCAAAAACACAAGAAACAAGTGTTGATGAAGTTATGGAGAAAAAATAATCCTTATGTGCTGTTGTTGGGAAAACACAAAAACACTAAAGAGATACATGCACCCCTAAGTTTACTGCAGCATTATTTACAATAGCCAAGGTATGGAATCAGCTCAAGAGTCCATCAAAAAATGAATGGATAAAGAAGATGTGGTATATATACATACAATGGAATATTACTCGGCCATTAAAAATAATGAAATCTTGCTATTTGTAACAACATGGATTGAGGTAGAGAGTATAATGCTAAGTGAAATAAGTTAGTCAGAGAAAGACAAATACCATTTGATTTCACTCATATGTGGAATTTAAGAAACAAATCAAACGGGAGAGTCCAAGATGGCAGAGGAGTAGGAGACTTAATTTCATCTGGTCCCAGAAATTCAGCTAGATAGCTAGCAAATCATTCTGAACACCTGCAAACTCAACTGGAAGAAAAGAATAGCTGCAACTCTACAAAGAGAAGTGACCACTTTCTGCAAGGTAGAAGGTGCGGAGGAATGAATCCGAGGTGATATATGAGGAGATAGACTGTGGGAGGGAGGGAGCCATCAGCGGGCTATTGGCAAGTGATAGAGCAGCGGAGCACCAAAATGGAACTTTTAGAAGTCTGCTTCTGTGAGGGAGCTCGCTCAGGCTGCTAAGTGGGGACAAAAGCCCAGCTGGGCAGTGTATGGTCTCAGGATCCTTGGGGCCACAGGAAGCACAGGGGTGCTTAAGTGTGATGGAGCAACCAGGCATTGGAGCAGGGATGCTGGCTGCAAAGAGCGAGTCCAGGAGTGGGCTCTCAGCTCAGGTTGCCATAAGTCACGAACTATAGCACAGTTAGGTCACTGCTTTCCAAGCAGGGGCCCAACAAGTGGCAGAACAGGTGAGACTCCCCCCGCCTTTTCTCCCCTGGGAGGAGCAGGGGGAGCACGCCACAGGAACCTGCAGGGTTTGGAGACCTGATGTGGGGTCAAATGCCTGAGATAGAAACGGTCATAGGCCAGGCTTTTTCACCATGATTCATTAGTCTTTCAGCTTTAATTTTTTAAATTTTCTTTATGTTTTTCTTTCTTTTGAATTTTTATTCTTTCCTTTTTCAAACAATTTATGTTATCAAACCCTTCAAATCTTTTTAAATTTTCACTTCTACAGTTACATTCTATCTCTTCATTGTATTTAGTCTTATTTATATAGATATATATTTTTTTCTTTCTTTAAAATTTTAGGATGCAGTTTCTTTTAACTGACCAAAATACACCCAAAATCTGGTGTATGGCTAGAAAAGAAAATCTAGAAAAACCTGTTCTATTCACCCATCTGATCATATTCTCTCTTTTTGTTTTGTTTTATTTTATTAAGTCTTTTTAAATTTTCATCTTTACAGTTACATTCTGTCCTTTCAATGTATTTAATTTTGTTTTTGATATATAAGTTTTTCCTTCTTTATGATTTTGAGGTATAGTTTCCTTTATCAAACTGACCAAAATACACTCAGGAGATAGTGTATTGCTCTTTTCTGTTCACCTGTCCATTTGCATACCTTCCTTTTTTTGTTGCTGTTGGTTTTTTTCTTTCTCTTTTGTTTTTTCTTCTCTTGTAATATCCGTTTTTACAGTTACATTCTATCCTTTCATTGTATTTAATTTTATTTTTGTACATATGTAAGTTTTGCTTTCTTTGCAGTTTTGGGATCTAGTTTTCTAAAAAACAGATCATAATACACAAGAATCCAGTGTGTTGCTCTATTCTGCTTACCTGTCTGATCATATTCTCTCTCTCTCTCTTTTTTTTCCTCCCTCATTTCAGGTCTCTTCTGATTTCTTTAGTGTATATTTGTCTGGGGTCATTATTACCATTTTAGTATTTTGTCCTTTTGTTCATCTATTCTTTGCTGGACAGAATGACAAGATGGAAAAACTCACCTCAAAAAAGACAACAAGAGGCAGTACTGACTGCCAGGGACGTAATCACTAGGGACATTACTAAGATGTTGAAACTAGAGTACAGAATAACAATTATAAAGATCCTGGCTGGGCTTGAAAAAAGCATAGAAGACTAGAACGTTCCTTTCTGGAGAAATAAAAGAACTAAAATCTAACCAAGTCGAAATCGAAAAGGCTATAAATGAGATGCAATAAAAGGTGGAGGCACTAACTGCTAGGATAAATGAGGCAGAAGAGAGAATTAGTGATAAAGAAGACCAAAGATGGAGAATAAAAAAGCTGAGAAAAAGAGAGATAAACAACTACTGGATCATGAGGGGAGAATTCAAGAGATAAGTGATACCATAAAGTGAAACAATATTAGAATAATTGGTGAAAGATGAAAGAGATAGGGGGGAGAAAGGTATATTGGAGCAAATTGTAGCAGAGAACTTCCCTATTCTGGGGAAGGAAACAGGCATCAAAATCCAGGAGGCACAGAATCTCTCTCAAAATCAATAAAAATAGGTCAATGCCCTGACATATAATAGTGACACTTACAAATCTCAGAGACAGAAAATCCTGAAAACAGCTGGGGACAAGATGTCCGTAACCTACAAGGGTAGAAACATTAGATTGGCAGCAGACCTATCCATGGCGACCTAGCAGGCCAGAAAGGACTGCCATGATTTATTCAGGGTGTGAAATGAGAAAAATATGCAGCAAGAATACTTTATCCAGCTAGGATGTCATTCAAAATAGAAAGAGTGATAAAAAGCTTCCAGGACAAACAGAAACTAAAAGAATTTGTGATCACCAGACCAGCCCTACAAGAAATATTAAAAGGGATCCTCTAAGCAAAGAGAGAGCCAAGAGTAACATAGACCAGAAAGGAACAGAGACAATATACAGAAACAGTGATTTTGCAGACAATACAATGGCACGAAATTAATATCTTTCAATAGTTACTCCAAATGTAAATGGGCTAAATGCCCCAATCAAAAGACACAGAGTATCAGAGTGGATAAAAAAGCAAGACCCATCAATATGCTGTCTACAAGAGACTCATTTTAGACCCAAAGACACCTCCAGATTGAAAGTGAGGGAGTAGAGAACAATTTATCATGCTAATGGACATCAAAAGAAAGGTGGGGTGGCAATCCTTCTATCAGACAAATTAGATTTTAAATCAAAGACTGTAATAAGAGATGAGGAAGGACACTGTGTCATAAAGTGTCTGTCGAACAAGATCTAACAATTGTAAATATTTATGCCCCTAACATGGGAGCAGCCAATTATATAAGCCAATTAATAACAAAATCAAAGAAACACATTTGATAATAATACAATAACAGTAGATGACTTTAACAACCCCTCATTGCAATGGACAGATCATCTAAGCAGAAGATCAACAAGGAAATAAGGGCTTTGAATGACACACTGGCCCAGATGGACTTCACAGACATATTCAGAACATTCCGTTCTAAAGCAATGGAATTTCATTCTAAACTTTCTTCTCGAGTGCACATGGAACATTCTCCAGAATAGGTCATATTGTGGGTCACAAATCAGGTCTCAACCAATACCAAAAGATTGGGATCATTCCCTGCATATTTTTAGACCAAAATGCTTTGAAACTGGCAGTCAGTCACAAGAGGAAAGTTGGATACTCAAATACATGGAGGCTAAAGTCCTACTAAAGAATGAACGGGTCAACCAGGAAATTAAAGAAGAATTTTAAAAATTCATGGAAACAGAATTAAAAACACAACAGTTCAGAATCTTTGGGGTGCAGCAAAGGTGGTCCTGAGAGGGAAGTATATAGCAATACAAGCCTTTCTCAAGAAACAAGAAAGGTCTACACCTAAAGGAGCTGGAGAAAGAACAGCAAATAAAGCCTAAACCCAGCAGGAGAAGAGAAAAAATAAAGATTAGAGCAGAAATCAGTGAACTAGAATCCAAAAGAACAGTAGAACAGATCAACGAAACTAGGAGCTGGTTCTTTGAAAGAATTAATAAGATTGATAAACCCCTGGCCAAACTTATCAAAAAGAAAAGAGAAAGGACCCAAATAAATAAAATTATGAATAAAAGAGGAGAGATCGCAAGCAACACCAAAGAAATACAATTATAAGAGAATATTATGAGCAACTATATGACAACAAATTAGGCAATCTGGAAGAAATGGATGCATTCCTAGAGACCAATAAATTACCAAAACTGAACCAGGAAGAAATAGAAAAGCTGAACAGACCATAACCAGCAAGGAAATGGAAGCAGTAATCAAAAATCTCCCAACAAACAAGAGCCCAGGGCCAGATGGCTTCCCAGGGGAATTCTACCAAACATTTAAAGAAAATTAATACCTATTCTACTGAAGGTGTTTCAAAAAATTGAAATAGAAGGAAGACTTCCAAACTCTACAAGGCCAGCATTACCTCGATCCCAAAACCAAAGACCCCACCAAAAAGAATTACAGACCAATATCCATGATGAACATGGATGCAAAAATGCTCACTGAAATACTAGCCAACAGGACCTAACAGTACATTAAAAGGATTATTCACCACAACCAAGCAGGATTTCTTCCTAGGCTGCAGGTGTGGCTCAACATTTGTGAATCAATCAATGTGATACACGACATAAATAAAATAAAGGACAGGAACCATAAGATACTCTCAATAGATGCAGAAAAAGCATTTGACAAAGTTCAGCATCCTTTCTTGATTAAAACTCTTCACAGTGTAGGGATATAGGGAACATACCTCAATATCATAAAAAACATCTATGAAAAGCCCACCGCAAATATCATTCTCCATGTGGAAAAAACCGAGCTTTCCTCTTAAGAACATGGCAGGAATGTCCACTATCACCACCGCTGTTCAACATAGTACTAGACGTCCTAGCCCCAGCCATCAGACAACAAGAAAAAATAAAAGACATAAGAATTGGCAAAGAATTCAAACTGTCACTCTGCAGATGACATGATTCTCTATGTGGAAAACCCAAAAAACTGCACCCCAAAATTGCTAGAACTCATACAGGCATTCAGTAAAGTGGCAGGGTATAAAATCAATGCACAGAAATCAGTTACATTCCTATACACTAACAATGAGACAGAAGAAAGAGGAAATTAAGGAGTCCATCCCACTTACAATTGCACCCAAAACCATAAGATACCTAGGAATAAACCTAACCAAGGAGTCAAAGGATCTGTACTCAGCAAACTATAGAACGCTCATGAAAGAAATTGAGGAAGACACAAAGAAATGGAAAAACATTCCATGCTCATGGATTGGAAGAACAAATATTGTTAAAGTGTCTCTGCTACCCAAAGCAATCTACACACTTAATGCAATCCTACCAAAATTCCATCAGCATTTTTCACAGAGCTGGAACAAACCATCCTAAAATTTATATGGAACCAGAAATGACCCTGAATCTTCAGGGGAATGTTGAAAAAGAAAACCAAAGCTGGTGGCATCACAATTCCAGACTTCAAGTTCTATTACAAAGCTGTAATCATCAAGACAGTATGGAACTGGCAGAGATACAGACAAATGGATCAATGGAACAGAATAGAGACCCTAGAAATGGACTCTCAACTCTATGGTCAACTACTCTTTGACGAAGCAGGAAAGAATATCCAATGGAAAAAAGACAGTCTCTTCAACAAATGGTGTCAGGAAAATTGGACAGCCACATGCAGAAGAATGAAAGTAGACCATTTTCTCACACCATATACAAAAATGGACTCAAAATGGATGAAAGACCTAAATGTGAGATAGGAATCCATCAAAATCCTAGAGGAAAACACTGGCAGCACCTTTTGACCTCTACTGCAGCAACTTTTTGCTAGGCTTGTCTTCAAAGGCAATTGAACTACTGGGACTTTATCGAGATAAGAAGCTTTTACACAGCAAAGGAAACAGTTGACAAAACCAAAAGACAACCAATAGAATGAGAGAAGATATTTGCCAATGACATATCAGGTAAAGGGCTAGTATCCAAGATCTATAAAGAACTTATCAAATGTACTGGGTATTATACGCAAACAATGAGTCATGGAACACTATATCAAAAACTAATAATCAACTGTATGGTGACTAACATAACATAATAAAATTAAAAAAAAAAGAACTTATCAAGCTCAACACCCTAAGAACAAATAATCTAGTCACGAATTGGGCAGAAGACATGAACAGAAATTTCTGCAAAGAAGACATTTAAACAGCCAAGAGAAATGTGAAAAAGTGCTCCACATCACATGGCATCAGGGAAATACAAATCTAAACCACAATGAGATACCACCTCACACTGGTCAGAGTGACTAAAATTAACAAGTCAGGAAACAACAGATGTTGGCGATATGTGGGGAAAGGGGAACCCTCCTACACTCTTGGTGGGAATGCAAGCTGGTGCAGCCACTCTGGAAAAGAGTATGGATTCCTCAAATGTTGAAAATAAAGCTACCCCATGACCCAGCAATTGCTCTATTGGGTATTTACCCCAAAGATACAAATGTGATCTGAAGGGGCACTTGCACCCTAATGTTTATAACAGCTACATTTACAATAGCCAGACTATGGAAAGAGCCCAGATATCCATCGATAGATGAATGGATAAAGAAGATATTATATAATATAATTTTTCTATTGTAAGATAGAATATTATGCAGGCATTTGCAATGACATGGATGGAACTAAAGGGTATTATGCTAAGCAAAATAAGTCAATCAGAGAAAGACAATTACCATATGATCTCAGTGATATATGGAATTGAGAACTAAGGTAGAGGATCACTGGGAAAGAGAGG
Organism: Ursus americanus; assembly: GCF_024610735.1. Classification (NCBI taxonomy): domain Eukaryota; kingdom Metazoa; phylum Chordata; class Mammalia; order Carnivora; family Ursidae; genus Ursus; species Ursus americanus. Next base: position 5,038,322 of record NC_142134.1, on the reverse strand, counting down.
AAATAAAATGAAACAAGACAAAACCAGAGAGGGAGACAAACCATAAGAGACTCTTAATCATAGGAAACAAACAGGGTTGCTGGAGAAGAGGGTGGGTGGAGAGATGGGGTACCTGGGCGATGGATTTTGTAGGGGTATGTCTTATAATGAGCACTGGGTATTATATAAGACTGAGGAATCACAGACCTGTACCCCTGAGACAAATAATAGAGTATATGTTAATTAATTGACTTTAATTTAAAAAAAGAGTAAAAATAAAGGGGGAAAAGTGAGAGAAAAACCAAGAAGCAAACTCTTAAGTATGGAAAATAAATTGGTGGTTACCTGAGTGGAAGTGGGTGTGGAGATGGCTGAAATAGGTGATCTGTATTAAAGAGTATACTTTTCATGATGAAAAAAAAAAAAAGAATACATACATTATTCTTAGCTCCAAGACTGGTAACAAATAAATTATTATTAAATGCTAAAAAAATAAATAAAAAAAGAAGCCTGGGACTTGTCAACATGATACACAGCTCTGAAGATTAGAGCAAAGCAAAATAAGTGTACTATTTCTTGAATCAAAAGTTTCAGTCATTTTTTGGTTCATTTCTTAGGTATATGGATATCTGTAAGTTATAAACAAGATAGCAAACAAAGTCCATGATGGGAGAATTTATGGTGAAAGGGTCTTTAACCATATTTTTGGCTACAGTCTTCATCAAAATAATTTCTATCATCAGAGGTAATAGAGCTTAACATTAAGATGAAGTTGTGTTCCTTTTTTATAATTATAAACCTGCTGAATTGATATGAAGCAGAAATGCGTGCTGAGATATGTTACCAAATAAAAGATCCCAGTTCCTCTATCTAAACAGGGAGTCATCTATAAGATATTATTCTGCATGATTTTGAGAACATATGTTATTCTTATAGAATTTCTATACAAAAAGTGCTTGGTTAATTAAATTTGGAATGCTATAGGGTTGTAATACTTTCAGGATCCACTGATTTGGAATTTTTTGATATTTTAATCACAGCATGCCTGAGTCTTACTGTGTTTTAAAAAGTGCTGCTGATTGGGACTCCTGGGTGGCTCAGTCTGTTAAGCATCTTCTTTCGGCTCAAGTAATGATCCCAGGGTCCTGGGATCGAGTCCTGCATTAGACTCTTTGCTCAGTGGGGAGCTTACTTCTCCCCTCCTTCTGCCTGCCACTCTCCCTGCTTGTGTTCTCTCTGTCAAATAAATAATAATAAAAAGATCTTTTAAAAAAAAGTGCTGCTGATCAACTCTTTAGGTTTTTTTGAGATTTATTTGCCCAGAACTCAACAAACCACTCTCTGATTTAGAAAAATTCTTTTATTACAGAGCCTACATCTTCCTTCATGGGGGAAGTCTTATTCATATGAAAACATAAGAAAAGACCAGGAGAACGAAGTGTTGGGCTGCTATTGAGAAAGTTTCAGAAAAGAAAAAAATGTGCTAAAAGCTTAATCTCATCACTGATTCTTATATGTAAAAACAGTAAGAAGAGAAAGAGCAGTAAGAAAAACCTGAAATAAAAAAGGCAAAAATGGATGTTCTATTCCATAATATTTTATTCTATGGAAACAGGAAATAGAAGAAAATCCAGGCAAAAGGAAACGAAAGATTGAAATAATAGAATTGGCAAAAGTAGTAAGGTAGCTGAGAATGGAAGAAACATTTATAATGCCCATTCTTTCTCTTTACTTCTTAAAACAAACATTTACTGAGCACCTATTATGTGCCAGCTACTGTAGTAGATGCTGGGGATAAAGACGAATAAAACAGACAGGGTCCTGGCCCCCCAGGGACTTCAATGAAGGGGAGGGATAACAACCAAGTAAGCAGATAAAGCAGATACAGCCTTTGTTAATTACTGTGAAGTAAAGAAATTTAGGAAGAAGGGGTAGCTGGAGGAACCTACCTTAGGTGGAATGGTGAGCAAAGGTGTTTCTGAAGAAGGGACTTTCATATTGAGATGGGAAGAATGACAGTAGCCACCAGAAATTCTGTTTCAGGAGGAGTTAAGATGGCGGAGGAGTAGGGGACCCCTTTTTCAGCCGGTCCCCTGAGTCGAGCTGGATAGGTACCAGACCAGCCTAAACAACCACGGAACCAGCCTGAGACGCAGGAAGATACATCTGGATCTTTACAAATGAACATCTCCAGCGCTGAGTATTGAGGTACGAAGCGGGGAGCAATGAAACCGCGCACAGATATCGGAAGATAAACGGAAGGGGGAGGGAGCCGCCGAGTTCGGGCGCCGGGCGGACGGCACCCGCAAGAGAGCAGACTGAGACTGTGAGCCGGGAGCGCGCGCCACCAGGCATCTCACGGAACTCCGGAATCCCGGTGCGCTCACTGGATCCAGACTGAGACCGGGAGCTTCCGGAGCGCGCGCACGGGGTGGCTGGCGGCTGGCGTCATTAGAAAAACAAAGGACAGAGACGCGCCGGCCCTGGAAGTGAGGGCTGGGACGCCGGGTGTGGGGCACACATCCCAGGACGCTGCAGGGTTGAGCAGCACCAACAGAAACAGAGTTAAAGTGGCCAGAACATTAGTAGAGAACGGGCCGCAATCCCGCTGTTCTGTGACAGAGGCTGAAACTCGGCCGCTGCTGCTCTGACTCTCAGAAGAGGCACAGCAGACTGCCAGGGAAAGCCGCCAGAGAACAAAAGCCTGGAAATACTGGCTCAGGGAGTGCCCATCCCCATCCCCCCTCGCAGGGGACTCGGAGACTCTACCCAAACAGGGTTGCCTGAGTATCGGCGCGGCGGGCCCCTCCCCCAGAACACAGAAGGCAGGCTGAAAATCAAGAAGCCCACAACCCGGGCGCCTGGGTGGCGCAGTCATTGAGCGCCTGTCTTCGGCTTAGGGCGTGATCCCGGCGTTCCGGAAAGGAGTCCCTCATCGGGCTCCTCCGCTGGGAGCCTGCTTCTTCCTCTCCCACTCCCCTGCTTCTGTTCCCTCTCTCGCTGGTTGGCTGCCACATAAATAAATAAATAAAATCTTTAAAGAAGAAGCCCACATCTCTAAGATCCCTATAAAACAAGGGGCACGGCCTGGGACCCAGTCAATAATTTGGGCTCTGAAAACCCCGCAACCTCTCCTCATCAGAATGACAAGAAGGAGAAGCCCCCCCCAGCAAAGAAAAGACAGTGAGTCTGTGGCCTCTGCCACAGAAATAATGGACATGGATGTAACCAAATTATCAGAAATGGAATTCAGAGTAATGATGGTCAAAATGATGAGTAGAATTGAAAAAACTATTAACGAAAAGGTTACTGAGAATATAGAATCCCTAAGGACAGAAATGAGAACGAATCTGACAGAAATTAAAAATTCTATGAGCCAAATGCAGGCAAAACTAGAGGCTCTGACGGCCAGGGTTGCAGAAGCAGAGGAAAGGGTTAGTGAATTGGTGGATGGGTTAATAGAGGAAAAAATGAAAATAGAAGATGGTCTTAAAAAAATCCACGCCCACGAATGTAGGTTACGGGAGATTACTGACTCAATGAAACGATCCAATATTAGAATCATCGGCATCCCCGAGGGGGTGGAGAAAAACAGAGGTCTAGAAGACATATTTGAACAAATTGTAGCTGAAAACTTCCCTAATCTAGCGAGGGAAACACTCATGTCCAAGAGGCAGAGAGGACCCCTCCCAAGCTCAACCACGACAAACCTACGCCACGTCACGTCATAGTGCATTTCGCAAATATTAGATGCAAGGATACAGTATTGAAAGTGGCCAGGGCAAAGAAATTTCTCACGTACCAAGGCAAAGGCATCAGAATTACGTCAGACCTGTCTACACAGACCTGGAATGAGAGAAAGGGTTGGGGGAGCATATTTAAAGCTCTTTCAGAGAAAAACATGCAGCCAAGGATCCTTTATCCAGCAAGGCTGTCTTTCAGAATTGATGGAGAAATAAAGACATTTCAGAATCGCCAGTCACTAACCAATTTTGTAACCACGAAACCAGCCCTACAGGAGATATTACGGGGGGTTCTATAAAAGTAAAAAGGCCCCAAGAGTGATACAGAACAGAAAGTCATAGCCAATACAAACAAAGACTTTACTGGCAACATGGCATTATTAAAATCATATCTCTCAGTAATCAGTCTTAATGTAAATGGTTTAAACACTCCCATAAATAACACAGGGTTGCAGATTGGATAAAAAGAAATGACCCATCCATTTGCTGTCTACAAGAGACTCATTTCAAACCCAAAGATGCATTCAGACTGAGAGTAAGGGGATGGAGTACCATCTTTCACGCAAATGGACCTCAAAAGAAAGCTGGGGTAGCAATTCTCATATCAGATAAATTGGATTTTAAACTACAGACTATAGTTAGAGATGCAGAAGGGCACTATATTATTCTTAAAGGAAGTATTCAACAAGTGGATATGACAATTATAAATATATATGCCCCCAACAGGGGAGCAGCAAGATACACAAGCCAACTCTTAACCAGAATAAAGAGACATATAAATAAAAATACATTACTAGTAGGGGACCTCAACACTCCACTATCAGAAATAGACAGAACACCCTGGCAAAAACTAAGCAAAGAATCAAAGGCTTTGAGTGTCATACTCGACAAGTTGGACCTCATAGATATATAGAGAACACTACACCCCAGAACCAAAGAATACTCATTCTATTCTAATGCCCGTGGAACATTCTCAAGAATAGACCATGTTCTGGGACACAAAACAGGTCTCAACCGATACCAAAAGATTGAAATTATCCCCTGCATATTCTCAGACCACAATGCTCTGAAATTGGAACTCAACCACAAGGAAAAATTTGGAAGAAACTCAAACACTTGGAGACTAAGAACCATCCTGCTCAGGAATGACTCGATAAACCAGGAAATCAAAATCAAATTAAACAATTTATGGAGACCAATGAGAATGAAAATACAACAGTCCAAAACCTATGGGATACTGCAAAGGCAGTCCTAAGGGGGAAATACATAGCCATCCAAGCCTCACTCAAAAGAATAGAAAAATCTAAAATGCAGTTTTTATATTCTCACCTCAAGAAGCTGGAACAGCAACAGAGGGACAGGCCTAATCCATGCACGAGGAAGCAGTAGACCAAAATTAGAGCTGAAATCAATCAAGCAGAAACCAGAAGTACAGTAGAGCAGATCAACAGGACAAGAAGCTGGTTCTTTGAGAGAATCAATAAAATTGACAGACCACTGGCAAGACTTATCCAAAAGAAAAGAGAAAGGACCCAGATTATTAAAATTATGAATGAAAAAGGAGAGGTCACGACGAGCACCATTGAAATTGGAAGGATTATTAGAAATTTTTATCAACAGCTATATGCCAATAAACTAAGCAATCTGGAAGAGATGGAATCCTTCCTGGAAACCTATAAACTACCAAGATTGAAACCGGAAGAAATTGATTCCTTAAACAGGCCAATTAATTATGAAGAAATTGAGTCAGTGATAAACATCCTTCCAAATAACAAAACTCCAGGCCCGGATGGTTTTCCTGGGGAATTCTACCAAACATTCAAAGAAGAAATAATACCTATTCTCCTAAAGCTATTTCAAAAAATAGAAACAGAAGGAAAGCTACCAAACTCATTCTATGAGGCCAATATTACCTTGATCCCCAAACCAGGCAAAGACCCCCTCAAAAAGGAGAATTATAGACCGATTTCCCTAATGAATATGGACGCCAAAATCCTCAAGATCCTTGCTAATAGAATCCAACAGTACATTAAAAGGATTATCCATCACGATCAAGTGGGATTCATACCTGGGATGCAAGCGTGGTTCAATATTCGCAAATCAATCAGCGTGATACATCATATCAACAAGAAAAGACTCAGGAACCATATGATCCTCTCAATTGATGCCGAAAAAGCATTTGACAAAATACAGCATCCTTTCCTGATTAAAACCCTTCAGAGTGTAGGAATATAAGGTACATTTCTCAATCTCATAAAAGCCATCTATGAAAAGCCTACTGCAAATATTATTCTCAATGGGGAAAAGCTGGAAGCCTTTCCCTTAAGATCAGGAACTCGACAAGGATGCCCACTCTCGCCACTATTATTCAACATAGTACTAGAAGTCCTTGCAACAGCAATCAGACGACAAAAAGGGATCAAATGTATTCAAATAGGCAAAGAAGAAGTCAAAATGTCTCTCTTTGCAGATGACATGATACTCTATATGGAAAACCCAAAAGAAGCCACTCCCAAACTATTAGAAGTTATAGAGCAATTCAGTAACGTGGCGGGATACAAAATCAATGCTCAGAAATCAGTTGCATTTCTATACACGAATAACGAGACTGAAGAAAGAGAAATTAGGGAATCCATCCCATTTACAATAGCACCAAAAACCATACGTTACCTTAGAATTAACTTAACCAGAGACGTAAAGGACCTATATTCTAGAAACTACAAATCACTCTTGAAAGACATTGAGGAAGACTTAAAAAGATGGAAAGATATTCCATGCTCATGGATCGGAAGAATTAACATAGTTAAAATGTCCATGCTACCCAGAGCAATCTACACTTTCAATGCTATCCCGATCAAAATACCGAGGACATTTTTCAAAGAACTGGAACAAACAGTCCTTAAATTTGTATGGAAACAGAAAAGGCCCTGAATCTCCAAGGAACTGTTGAAAAGGAAAAACAAAGCTGGGGGCATCACAATGCCAGATTTCGAGCTGTACTACAAAGCTGTGATCACAAAGACAGCATAGTACTGGCACAAAAACAGACACATAGACCAATGGAACAGAATAGAGAGCCCAGAAATGGACCCTCGGCTCTTTGGGCAACTAATCTTTGATAAAGCAGGAAAAAACATCCAGTGGAAAAAAGACAGTCTCTTCAATAAATGGTGCTGGGAAAATTGGACAGCTACATGCAAGAGAATGAAACTTGACCACTATCTCACACCATACACAAAAATAAACTCCAAATGGATGAAAGACCTCAATGTGAGACAGGAATCCATCAAAATTCTAGAGGAGAACATAGGCAACAACCTCTACGACATCGGCCAAAGCAACCTTTTTCATGACACATCCCCAAAGGCAAGAGAAACAAAAGATAAAATGAATTTATGGGACTTCATCAAGATTAAAAGTTTCTGCACAGCCAAGGAAACAGTCAGAAAAACTAAGAGGCAGCCCATGGAATGGGAGAATATATTTGCAAATGACACTACAGATAAAGGACTGGTATCCAAGATCTACAAAGAACTTCTCAAACTCAATACACGAGAAACAAAGAAACAAATCAAAAAATGGGCAGAAGATATGAACAGACACTTTTCCAATGAAGACATACAAATGGCTAACAGACACATGAAAAAATGTTCAAAATCATTAGCCATCAAGGAAATTCAAATCAAAACCACACTGAGATACCCCCTTACGCCAGTTAGAATGGCAAAAATAGACAAGACAAGAAACAACAATTGTTGGAGAGGATGTGGAGAAAGGGGATCCCTCCTACATTGTTGGTGGGAATGCAAGTTGGTACAGCCGCTCTGGAAAACAGTGTGGAGGTCCCTTAAAAAGTTAAAAATTGAGCTACCCTATGATCCAGCCATTGCACTACTGGGCATTTACCCCAAAGATACAGACGTAGTGAAGAGAAGGGCCATATGCACCCCAATGTTCATAGCAGCAATGTCCACAATAGCTAAATCGTGGAAGGAGCCGAGATGCCCTTCAACAGATGACTGGATTAAGAAGTTGTGGTCCATATATACAATGGAATATTACTCAGCTATCAGAAAGAACGAGTTCTCAACATTTGCTACAACATGGACGGCACTGGAGGAGATAATGCTAAGTGAAATAAGTCAAGCAGAGAAAGACAACTATCATATGATTTCTCTCATCTATGGAACATAAGAACTAGGATGATCAGTAGGGGAAGAAAGGGATAAAGAAAGGGGGGGGTAATCAGAAGGGGGAATGAAACATGAGAGACTATGGACTATGAGAAACAAACTGAGGACTTTAGAGGGGAGGGGGGTGGGGGAATGGGATAGACCAGTGATGGGTAGTAAGGAGGGCACGTATTGCATGGTGCACTGGGTGTTATACACAACTAATGAATCATCGAGCCTTACATTGGAAACCGGGGATGTACTGTATGGTGACTAACATAATATAATAAAAAAATCATTAAAATAAAAAAAAAAAAAGAAATTCTGTTTCACGTGTAAGGAACAGCAGCAGTGCAAAAATACCCAGACAGAAGGAGTTTGCATGATTAAGAACTATTACAAGGCAGCAATGGCTGCCACAAACTAAGGCTGGGTGGGGTGGGGATTTGAGATGAGCGTGAAAACCTTGTGGTGAGAAACTTGGATAGCATTCCAAGAGGAAGCCAGTAAAAATTTTAAGCAGGGGAGTCACAGAGTCCCCTGTTTTTTAAACATCACCCTGGCTGATCTTGGTGAGAGTGCAAACTGGTGCAGCCACTGTCGCTGGCAGTATGGAGATTCCTCAAAAATTTAAAAAAAGAATTACCTCATGACCCAGTAATTCCACTACTGGGTATTTATTGAAAGAAAACAAAAACACTAACTCAAAGGAATACATGCACCCCTATGTTTAGGGTAGCATTATCTACAATAGCCAAACTGTGGAAGCAACTCAAGTGTCCATTGGTAGATGAATGGATAAAGAAGTAGTATATATATATACAATAGAATATTACTTAGCCAAGGAAATGAAATCCTGCCTTTACAATAACATGGAGGGATCTAGAGGGTATAATGCTAGGTAAAATAAGTTAGTCAGAAAAGACAAATACTGTATGATGGAATTTAAGAAACACATATGTGGAATTTAAGAAATGAAACAAACGAGCATCGAAGAAAGAAAAAATTTAGACTTTTCAATATATAGAGCAGGGGAGCCTGGGTGCTGTAGTCAGTTGAGTGTCTGACTTTTGGTTTCAGCTCAGGTTGACCTCGGGGTTGTGGGATTAAGCCCCATATCTGGCTCTGCACTCAGCACGAATCTGCTTAAGATTCTGTTTCTGCCCCTCCCACTTGTGCTCTCTCTAAAATCAATCAACCAATCAAACTGATGGTTGCCAGAGGGGAGGTGGGTGAGTGAAGTAGGTGAAAGGGATTAAGAGTACAATTATCTTGATGAGCACTGAACAATGTATAGAATTGTTGCATCACTCTATGTACCCGAATCTAATACAACCCTGTGTGTCACGTGCTCGCTTTGGCAGCCTGTATACGACAACACTGTATGTTAACTGTACTGGTATTTAAAGAACACAAAATCAGATTAAAAAGTGTTTTATGGGATGTGATAAAGCAAACAACCCAAATTTTATGGTGTCTCTTGAAAATAATGTATTCATGCTTCTTTACCTGTACAGTTCGTCATACCCTTTACTCCACCAATCAACAAAGCCAAAACAGAAGGCTTTTCATGTTGGGGCGCCTGGGTGGCTCAGTCAGTTCAGTATCCAGCTCTTGATTTCTGCTCAGGTCATGATCTCAGGGTCCTGACATCAGTCCCCTCATCGGGCTCTGCAATGGGTGTAGAGCCTGCCTGGGATTCTCTCTCTCTTCCCCCCTCCCCACCCTCACACACTCTCTCTAAAAAAAAAAAAAAAGAAAAAGAAGAAGGCTTTTCATGTTACTTTCTCCATCCTGATCCTGGTACACTAGTTTATGACTTGCAGCTTGAATCTGAAAGGATACATGGGAAGGGCTTTTCTTTGAAGACTGTGCTTTGGTCCCAGTTTTTGTTGTTGTTGTTGTTTTTCCCCTCCTTGTGCTTGGTTTCCTTCCTTAGGTCTTCCAGTACAAAAGGTCTGGTAATTTTCCTCCACTGGGAGGAGATTCCGCAGCTGAGTAGAAGTGGCAGCGAATCACAAGTTCAGGATTATGACACAGACATTTCACTTGGTACCTATTTAGAGCACTAACGAGTTCCATCTAGATATTTTCTTTACAATTTTTTTTCCTACTCAGCAGACATTGGTCCTTGGAGGTGTGTCATGTTTTGTCAGTCTGGTTGTTGAGTTCAATACTGACATTTCTTTTACTCCTTTTCGACCTTTGGAGGTGGAAGACATTTATGTGTTTGGGTTCTTGGTCCTTTTCCTCAAGTTTTGGTCAAACTAGTTCTGCCCAACTCACGTCTCTCCACCTTGGGTTCTGATTACAGGAAATCTCTGACTAATCATGTGTCCAGGTTGCTGGTATTCAACGCCTTATTTTGTTCTCTGAGCAAAGTATACTTGTCCATGAATACTTTCTAGTTTTACTTCCTGTAGCTAAAATAATCCTCTTCTTCACCTTTTTTTGTTTTTCAAATTATTTCAGGCTTATTCTCCCATCTTTTATACTATGAATGAACTTCATGTTCTATTTTCTTAATTTCAATTTGCTAGTTAAAAAAATCAATACCAGACAACTCATTTTTAAAATCAGAATAATTGTACTTAACTTGTAAGTTTGTTGTCAAGCACAAGTTAGAAATTATACACAGGTAGTTCAGCTTCCAGTTATCATGACCTAGGCTCTTTTACTGATTGATTTATTTTAAAGATTTGTTTATTTTAGAGAGAGAGAGAGAGAGAGCATGCTCTTCCACCCATGCATTTCTGGCAAGAGTGACACTAAAGTTTTATCGTTACATTCTGTCAGTTGGTACATGATTTTGATTTATCCATTGATTAAGCAGGCTCCCTGCTGAGCACGTAGCCCAATGCAGGGCTCGATTTCATGGCTTTACCATCATGACCTGACGCTTAATGGACTGAGCCACCCATGTGCCCCTGCTAGGCTGTTTTAGATTCAACTTTCCCCTAAGGGCATCTAGAAAATCTGGACACAGCATACAAAGAAGATCACTAGCAACGGATGGGGTGTAGGGTCCAGGGTTTTTCCTTGAGTATGGAATTCAGTGAAAGATCATAAAATTAGGAAAAAAACCTTGCATCGATTTTTAAACTTGAATGTTGTAGGGTGGACAGTGATGAAACAGCCTTGTTAGCAGTTCCTTAGGTGTCTTTCAAAGTTGTAGAGTGTGTAGAAAGATCGTGTTCTTTGGGGTGAGCTTAATACTCAGATTTTAATGAGAGATGGGGGAGGGAGCACTGATAATTGGTAAGCACTACATTGCACGGAGAGGAGGACAATTGGTGGATGATGTCCACTCTCCTCTCCTTAATTATTTCCTAAATCCTCCCATTTTGTGCTACTGAGTAACTTGGAAAAATGAACAATTCTCCTGGTGTTGTATATAGCTGTACCCCATTGCAAAACATGGATTCTATATTTTAGCAGTGATTTGTAATGTGAAATTTCTTTAGTTATATATTATGCCCTTCTATTTTATATTTTTATATGAACATGTCTCATAGTGCAGTGTGTGGGATATTTGAATATGAGGTATGAGGTAGAAGGGAAAGATTTGAGGCCTAAGTCTACAGACAATTCTGGTAAGGTTTGTGATGAAGAATTACAATAATCAAAATTATTTCTTTCTTTTCATTTTTTTAAAAGATTTTATTTATTTCAGAGAGAGAGAGAGAGAGAGAGCACCAACAGTGGGAGAGGCAGATGGAGAGGGAGGAGCGGGCTCCTAGCTGCAGGGAGCCCCATAACTGGGGCTCGATTCCAGGACGCTTAACTGACTGAGCCACCCGGGTGTCCCCAGAATTATTTCAATGGAATAGTGCAACATGCCCAGGAGAGTCAAGGACATTTTAAAGAAGATCAAATTATAGGGCTTATTTTGTAAGATATCCTGACCTACTATAAATCTACAAAGTAAGACCACTTGGTTTTGGGGCAAAGATAGAAAGTGTAGACCAACAGATCAATGGAGCACAATAAACACCAAAAAAGAGATCCAGAACTATGTTGTCACTTGATTTAGGACAAAGGTGGTAACGCAGTGCAGTGGGGAAAGAAGACTTTTCAAATGTTGGCAGGTCAATTTAATATGTAAGTAGAAAAAAAATGAAACTTGGACCTGTTCCTCATAACGAACACAAAACAATCAAACCAGGTGATTTAAATTTATAAATCTCAATGTGAAATGAAAACCAGTAAAGATTCTAGACAAAATCAAGGAAATTATCCTCAAGCTCTTGGAACAAGCAATGATTTCTTAATTAGGACATGAAAAACACTGACCATTAGGGAAAAGATTTATGAATTGAACTGCAGTAACATTAGGAAATTCCTTTCATTAATATAAGCTATTAAGAGAGTGAAAAAGTTAGCTACAGGCTGGAAGAAGATATTTGCTACACTTAAAACAACCAAGGTGTCATATCAAGAATATATTTATAATATTGAAACACTTCGAATCAATAAGAAAAATATGGACAACGCTTTAGAAAAAATGGGCAAGAGACTTTTATCATCTACTTCACCACAAAGGATATCTAAGTGGTCAAATAGCATATCATTGGTCATTAGGCAAATGTAAATTTAAATCATAATGAGGTATCACTATACACCTACTAGAAGAACTGAAATAAAATGTCTGATAATACTAAAAATAGGATGTGGAGAAAGTAAAAGGACTCTTGCACTTCTGGCAGGAGTATTATTTTATGCATTATTTATCAATTCTTAGTGTTTTAGGCACTAGATCTTGGTAGTAGATAGTTAATACATACCATAGTAAGGATGAGAGAGGTGGGAAGAAACCTTCTGTTTTGTTTTTCTCTCTCAGTACCATGAAATGGTCACAGTGCCAATTGAAATAAACTTCCTCTTTTTAAACATTTTAATGGATGCAGAACACTGTTACTTTACCAGTTAGGTTAAGGTATACCTAATCTGTTAAAAAGTTTTTTGAATTTTATCACCAACTGTTTATTAGTAAAGAAAGGACTATTGGCCTTGTATAACTAACGTGAATAGAATGAAAAGGAAATAGAATTCCTTAATTGCTGCTACTGAGAACTTTTAATAACATTACACAGAAAGTGTTCTAGGTAAGGTCAGTGGTAAAACTTTATGAAATCTGACTCTGGCAGAAGGCATCGTTTCCCTCCAAAAGGTACTTAAAATGGTTTATTCATTGTCAATGACTATAAAAGAGAAAAAAATACCAAAGAGAAAAATGGTGTACTCAGAAGAGAGGGTAAGAAATGATCTCTGTCTTGTTAGAAAGTAAAACAAGTGTCCAAGTTTCCATGGCATGTTATTGGATAGACATGGTAACAGTTGAAAATTGATCAATTCCTAGAATGCTCTACTTTGAGCAATGGCAAATTGAAAGCCTGAAAATAAATGATGATTAATAATAAAGGTTTGGGCAAAAACCAATAAAAAATTAAAGGTTTGGGATGAAGATATGGACATCCCAGTGCAGATGGTACTGGGAGTCAATCAGATAGGATGTAGTACAGTTCTGCGGAACTTGGAAGAAGAAACCCAGGTGCAGCAGAACTTTCTGTCAGCCACAATGTTGAAAGGTGTCAGTGAACTAGAATCTAATAGTACAATCTTATAGCTCATATACTTATTGTAAATTGCATATATGCATTTAAGAAATTTCAGAATGTTCAGTTATTACTAACAAACAGGCGCTACCTAAGTGTATTTGACATGTGAAGAGGACAATATTTCTTTTAATAGTCCTTCGTCTACCTGAAAGTTTGAAATTTGATTCTCTGGTTGCATTCAGATATAATAATATTTTATGATATAATAATGTTTTAGGTAAATTTTTGTTCAGCAACTAATAGGTCAATTTTAATGAAAGTGAAACATCTACAGAGGGTTGAATTTAGATTATTATTACATCCTACTACTGATGGATTTTTTTCTTGATTTATACTTTATTTTTTAGAATTTTATTTATTTAAGGGGGGGAGGGGCAGAGCGAGAGGGAGAAGCAGGCTCCCCACTGACCAGGGAGCCTGACGTGGGGTTCGATCTCAGGACCCTGAGATCGTGACCTGAGCCAAAGGCAGACACTTAACTGACTGAGCCACCCAGTCACCCCTTGATTTGTACTTTAGTTTAAAAAACAACTATTAAAAAAATAAAAATAAATGTTAATTTTAAAGACATCTATAATTTGGATTCAGTGAAATATTTAATGTCTGGAGTATAATAAGCAAAAATATTACACCTTGTAATTCAGCCTGAAGAACTTCTTGAGTATTTCTTGTTAAGTCAGGTCTGCTAACAACAAATGATCTTTTTAAAATCTGTGAATATATTTCACCTTCACTTTTGAAAGATAACATTGCTGGATTTTTAGCTGACTGTTTTTTTCCTTTAAGCACTTTGAGTATGCCATCCCACTGCCTCTGGACTTCATCGTTTTTGATGTTAATTGTTAACCTTACTGGTTTCCCTTCTATGTGATATATCATTTTTCTCTTGCTCTTTTCAGGATTTTCTCTTTGCCTCTGAACATAGACTGCTATGATAAGTCTAGGTGGAGGTCTCTGTGTTTATCCTATTCGAGCTTTTGGATATGTAGATGCATGTTTTTCAGTGTATTTAGGAATGTTTTCAGGAATTATTTCTTTGAGGAATTTTTTCTCTCTCTTCTGCTTCTGGGACATCCGCTGTGCATATGTTGATATGCCTGATGGCATTTCACAGGTCTGTGAGGGTCTTCTCATTTTCTTCATTCTTTTTTATTGTTGTCACTGTTCTTCAGATTGTATAACCTCTAATGATTTATCTTCAAGTTTGCTGATGATTTCCTTCGCCAGCTCAAATCTACTACTGAGCACCTCCAGTGAATTTTTTGTTTCAGTGATTATACTTTTTAACTCCATTTTTATTTTCATTTCTATGTCCATATTGGCATTGTCCTCGATGAGTCATTGTCATTATGGTTTCTTTTAATTGTTTAAATACGTTTTTCTTTAGTTTTTGGAACATATTTATAATAGCTGATTTGAAGTCTTTGTGAAGTCAAACTCTGGGATCTCTCAAAGGTAATTTTGATTGCCTGTTCTTCTTATTTAAAGGTCACACTGTCTTCTTTATATGTCTCATAATTATTTGTTTAAAGTTGGATATTTTAGATAATATATAGTGGCATCTCTGGATTCTGATTAGTCTCTCCTTTTCCTCCATTTTCCCTGGAGCTCACTGATGTTGCTGCTTTTGTTAATTTATTTGTTATGGATTATGTAGACAATTTCTGTGAAGTCTAGTTTCCTCTGCCCCACACCCCACCAATGTGGCATCTCTGATGTCATGCTGAGCTTGTCATTTTTTCCCCTTGCTTTTATTTCTAAGCCTGGCTTTCTGGTGGTGCCCTTGGATCAGTATAGCTTAATGTTTGGCTATTGCTTGATCTGCGGTTGTGCTCAAGCCCCTGGAGCCGGGAGGGCCTTTGTTCTTTGTTGATGAATCTGCATGTATCTTGGAGAATGCTTTCAAGTCTGCTCTGTGTTCAGGCATGACTGGTAGCGCTCAGGTGCTCACTGTGGTGCACATTTGAGTGGGTGCAACTTAGCACATGCCCACAGCCTTCTGGACCCCCGGGATGAGTGTGATCTTAGGCAGGGTCCCCTTTAACAGTCTCTTTCCTTGGTTCTCTCTATGAAATATGCTCTCACTAGTTTCATGGAGCTCTTAGCCTTCTCTTAATTGCTCATCACTAAGATGGCTATTGGTTTTGATTGTACAGTGCCTTAACGCATGAGTTCTTCCATATTGTCTTCCAAATAAATTCAGCTCCCTCAGCAGAGCTGCATTTGCCAGTCCTCCTTTCTTGCCTTTCTCCATGGTTAGAAATTGTACACTATTGCATCAGAGCTGGGGGTGAGGGGGTGACTTACTTCTCCAGTGACACTTTTGCCCTATGAGCTGGCCAATGGTAGCCCAAGTTCTTTTCACCTTGGACTTCCTGGTGTGGAACTTACCAGTGAAAGCTGGGGAGGAAGAAAGGTGATCTGGGTCTCAGTGATCTAGGTCGGCCATGTCTGTAGTAAAAGCCTCTGTGGGTGGGGGCTGGGTGGGAGAAGGGAGCCCTTGTCTTCTCAGCCATGGCCACAGAGAGTAGAATGTCTGCTTCATTAAATAACTGCATATCAGAATAACTATGATTGTGGGGGGGAAAAAAGAAGCTTGTGGGTCAACAATCACCTGTATTGACTTTCAAAGTATTTTTAAAACAACAGTATATCTAAAGCATTTAATGACATTTCAGCATTTATATATTTTATGTGCATGGTATTTAACAAAATGAAATGATCTCACTATTATATATGGTAATACAAATTTAAGTATAAATTGGGGGAAGCTTTAATTATCTTTAAATGGAAAATGACATTTGTTCTCCTAAGATTGTAAAGTTATAGTAAATACACATATCCACATCCATACCTGCTAAAAATCTTAATATTTACCTTGATTTGAACCTCACCTGCCTTTGATGGATCAACTTCAACCTCTTAAATGGACAGAGGAGCATTTGCTATCTAGGCAATGGCTGCTGGCATATGATAATCTGTTGAAAAAAAGATAAAATGCTGAAGTGGACTTATTGGTATTCAACTAAAATTGGGTGAAATACATAGTTAAATTCACACCTATGCTGATAGGTTGTTCTCATTATCTCACTTTAAAATGCAGATCATGTACTTCACTGAAAACAATCATATATATATATATCTGAATGATAATATAAAATTGTTGTAATGTGAAATCAATGATAGCTATCTATAGAGAGAAAAATATGTGGAAGCATGTATATATCTACATATATATATCTCATGTCATTCTGTGATATCTATCATCTATCTATCTATCTATCATCTATCTATCTATCTATCTATCTATCTATCTATCTATCTATCTATCTATCATCTATCTATCATCTATCTATCATCATCTGGCTAGTGCTTTGTCAGAGGTTGTGCTCATGCCCAGGCATCTGATTAATACTCTTTATTCTTAGGGGATTTCTCTTTGACACTCCAGATGTCACAAGATGTTAATATTGGTGAACTGATGTATGGAGCACAGTTCATTTATAGAGTCTAAACTTCTGCATTATAATTTCTAATATTAATAATTTATTTAAATAAATAAAATTAGAATTCATAATAAAAGAAAATTAGAAGAAAAGATCATTGTTACCTTGGATATAGAACAAAAGGCACAGTATTAACTTTACTTCTTTAGTCACAGTCATTCTTATAAAATGTCATAGAGCACCTGGATTATGCAGTTGGTTAAGCATCCGACTCTTGGTTTCAGCTCAGCTCATGATATCAGGGATTGAGCCCTGTGTTGGGCTCCATGTTCAGTTCAGAGTCTGGTTGAGTTTCTCTCTCCCTCTCCCTCTGCCTCTTATGCTTGTTTGTGCTTGCTCTCTCTCTTTCTCTCTAAAATAAGTAAATAAATCTTTAAAAAATATATCATGTGGAACATTTCATCATGGTACTTAGTTCCTGTGTCTTACAATTCTTATTCATTTATTGCATTTTTAGTTTTAAGTCTCCATGTAGTTCAAGCTTAGATATTATCTACTGATTTCTTTTCCTATCTTAATAGGTGGCTGCATTTGTAGGATGATTTTAGCTTTATATAAAAATATTTTTACAGAAAGATTAAGATGTTTATTTTTATTTTTATTAAAGATTTTATTTATTTGAGAGAGAGTGTGTGTGTGCATAATTGGTGGGGAGGGGCAGAGGGAGAGGGAGAAGCAGACTCCACACTGAGCAGGAAGCCCAATGTGGGACTGGATCCCAGGACCATGAAATCATGACCTGAGCCCAAAGTAGCTGCTTAACTGACTGAGCCATCCAGATGCCCCTAGGATGTTTCTTTAAAGAATAGTACTTATTTTACCATAATTATGGGCTTATTTCTTAAAAATTGGCTTACAATTACCAGGAATACTTCCATTGTATAAAGCATAGTGCATGTATATATCAACTTCAACACAGTTTCAGATAATACAGTTTTACCTACAAGTAAGATTATACACAGGACTACATTTTAAGAGCAAACCATGACTCATGTTGCTAGCCATTTCTGTGGAGAGTTTAGCTTGCGCCCTCATTCCCTCTGGCTGTTGCAGCAGTAAGAGTTCCCAGGTCTCTTCTCACCAATCCAGACATGAGTATTAGTGTTCTTGTACTTCAGAGTGACTCATAGACACTACACGCCAATCAGGGAGGGAAGGAGGAAAGGAGGGCAGAAATAAAAACTGAGGAAGAAGGGGAGAAGGAGAATGGAGAATGAGAACAACCTGAAGAGACAGGAAGGAGGATTATTGAACAAAAAAAAAAAAAGGAAAATAAATGGGGTTTTAGAAGGAAAAGTAGAAGGAAGAATAACAACTTATACAATGTATATGGTGTTTTACGGTTTGGAAATTATACATCCGTATCTCATTTTATCCTTAACCCAACCTCTAGAGTAATCATTCATAGCATCCCTTTATTGATGAAGAGACTGAGTTTCACAAAGATTAATTGGAGATTAATTTTAGCTAGAGCTCAAATAAGATTTCTGATTTCAAATTCCATGATTTTGGGGGAACAATAATGAAGAAAAATATAAGAAATGAGAAGAGAGGAAAATTTAGAAATAATGGTGAAGATTGATGAAAGGTAGCAGAGAAGGAAAACATAAAAGAAGAAACAAGATTAGGGGTGCCTGGGTGACTTAGTTGGTTAAGTGTCTGACTCTAGGTTTTAGCTCAGGTCATCATTTCACGGTGGTGGCTCAAGCCCTGCATTGGGCTCTGCGCTCAGAGCTGAGTTTGCTTAAGACTCTCTCTCTCTCTGCCCCTCCCCCATCTCTCTCTTTCTTTCTCTAAAATAAATAAGTAAATCTTAAAAAGAAGGAATAAAATTAAAGAGATTAATTTAGAAAAGAATTGTATTAGGACAGAAACCTAACAAAGTGTTTTATGCAGAATTAGGTATTTAGGGCTCAAGAAACTAAATAATCCATGTCATCTGGTTTTAGGAACAGAAGGATAAAGAATCAGGTTTCTCAACCTGGCACTCAACTTATAAATATATGTTTATTAGTTGCCTGCTATCAGGTATTTGCTGTGGTGATGGAAACAACAGTCAGTAAAAATGATATAACCAAGAGAGAGTACCTCCATCTCTGGTTGAAACTTGTATCAGTGTTGGCTTTATCTTAGAACTCATCATTTTATCTCATTTTTCATTTTACCGCTTTATTTTTCTCAGTATTTTTAAACTTCCGTTTTATGGTTTTCCTTTTTCTTTATAGCTTACTCTTTTTCTTTTTTCAAGAAAGAATTTTAAAAAATAAGACTATTTTTTTGAAAATTATCCATGTTCATTACATAAAAACAAATTCATAATAGTACAATTATGAAGGTAAGAATTAGCTGTACTTCACAGCACTAGCATAGGCACTATTGACTTTTGAGTGAACAGCCTTTCAGAACACTTTCTATTCTAGATATTGGTCTGTATCTATCTAGCTATAGGTAGCTAGCTATCATCTGTTGAATCTTATATATGTATCTGTAAAAAAGATAGGAAGTCTTACATAAATGGGATAATATTTAAACCAGTGTTTCTCAAAAGGTCCTTTGCCAAGACCACCAGCATCAAAACACATAGGGTTACTGGGATCCACCTCAGAGCTAATGAATAGAATCCCCATCTTGGGTTTTAGACAGTCCACCTTCAACTTGCCTTTTTAATCTTATCATTTACACTTTTTGGAGTAGAAACACATAACAAAAAATAGAACAGAAATGCTTATAATGAAAATACAGATTTTCACTTGTAACTTTACTACACAAAGTAATAGTGTAAATTTTCTGTTTTTAGTTCTTCTGGCAGGTATTCCATAAAACAAAATAATAGTGTAAATAGTGTAAAGTGTAACTTTACTACACAAAGTAATAGTGTAAATTTTCTGTTTTTAGTTCTTCTGGCAGGTATTCCATAAAACAAAATAATATGCCTGTATCTTATTTGATCCTTCAATTTTAAACAAAATTTATTAATATATTGTGAAAGATACTGCCAACTCTCCCTTTTTCCTCCTTACAACTTTTCATCATTATATTATCTTTGGTTCTTCTGTTGGTTACATTTACAATTTTAAATTGAAATGATCTAGGGGAGATTATGCGTATTTAGTCCTTTCATTTTTTTAATCATACCCCAAGATAGGATAAGCCATATTTTCCAAGAAAAACCAATGGTCTGAATGACAAGTAAAAGCCCATGATAAGAAATAAGAAGAGATTGGGAAAGTAATAGGAAGACCAGATGCAAGAAGAAGGGACCAAAGGGGTCAGGAATGGTTTCTGCCGTCACTCCTCATTTGCTAGTGCTGGGCTCTTAGCATGATGTCATCTTCAGGTGTTGAAGCATAAAGTCCTGTCAAGATAGAACAAATTAGGTTTACACAATGAGATGCCACCTTACAGCTGTCCAGAATGGCCAAAATGAACAATTCAGGAAAACAACATGTTGGTGAGGATGCGGAGAAAGGGGAACCCCCTTACACTCTTGGTGGGAATGTAAAGTGTTGCAGCCACTCTGGAAAATAGTGTGAAGATTTCTCAAAAAGTTAAAAAAGAACTACCAATGACCCAGCAATTGCACTACTAGGTATTTACCCAAAGGATAAAAAAATACAGATTCGAAAGGATACATGCACCCTGATGTTTATAGCAGCATTATCAACAATAGCCAAACTATGGAGAGAGGCCAAATGTCCACCGACTGATGAATGGGTAAAGAAAAGGTGGTATATATATACAATGGAATATTA
Organism: Ursus americanus; assembly: GCF_024610735.1. NCBI lineage: Eukaryota > Metazoa > Chordata > Mammalia > Carnivora > Ursidae > Ursus > Ursus americanus. The sequence continues at coordinate 5,017,552 of NC_142134.1, read as the reverse complement.
CTCAGCCATCAAAAAGAATAAAATCTTGCCCATTTGTAATGACATGGATGGAGCTAGAGTGTATAATGCTGAGTGGAATAAATCAGTGAGAGAAAGACAAATACCACATAATTTCATTCATATGTGGAATTTAAGAAACAAAACAGATGAAGAGGAAGGAAAAAAAGAGGGGGAGGGGAAGGGAAAAACGAGGGGGAGGGGAAGGAAAGGAAAGTAAGGAAAAAAAAAAGAGGAACAAACCATAAGAGACTCTTAACTATAGAGAACAAACTGAGGGGTGATGGAGGGATGTAGGTGGGGGATGGACTAAATGGGTGGTGGGTATTAAGGAGGACACTTGTGATGAGCACTGGGTATTATATGTAAGTGACAAATCACTAAATTCTACTCCTGAAACTAATATTATACTATATGTTAACTAACGATTTTAAACAAAAATTTGAAAAGAAAAAGAACAAACTAGGTTTATTACTTCTTTTACCCTACATTTGAAAATTACTTTTTCATGCCTTATTTCTAACAAGTTGACTAGAAAATGGAATAATTTCTCTTGGATCCTCAAAGAAATGCTTTTTATATTTTATAATGTATATAATTTACAATAATTTTCATAAAAATGCACTAAGCTGAACACTTTTATTTTTCCTAAAACCTGTTTCCTTTGACAACTGAGCTTTCCTTGTGATGCTGAAGCATTTATTCAAGTCTCCTCACCTCTCACTTTACTTTGAGATTGTGTTTTAATCAATCCAGATGGGGGATGAGATAGGCCTCTGTCTGGGCTGAATTAAGTCATTGTTTAGTCCCCTTGAAAAACAAAAATAATAGTGCCCAAATATCTCTTTCAGTTTTTATTTTATTCATTCCTTTTTCAGCTTTTAAAATTGTGTCAATATATGCCACACTGTGGGCTAATCACTGGAGAATAAGATTAATAAGAAAGTCACAGTGTTTGCTCATCATAGACCCTTTCCCAGGCTTTTACTTGAGGACTTGAGCCATTGTATGTATAATTTCCTACAAAATACCTAAGCTGTATTGGCCCTATAAACTTGTGACCCAGGGCCTGTCTGTCTGAATGTTTCCTCATCTGTGTAAGTAGGAGGGTGGACCAGATGACTTAGTAATCATATCTTCTTTAACTGTGTATATTAATGAATCAAATGCAAATGTAGGTATGTAATGATTGAATCACCTGACTAAAAAAATTTTTTTTTCATTAAATAGAACAATAGCTGGTAGAACATCCTTTTCTAATCTATTATCCCTTTTTCTGGTAACTTCAAACCCTGTCATTCTTTGCATTGGTGACTCTTTTAGCCTTTTGATAAAAAATTGTTAGTAGTTTTGTTTCAGCTCTTCTTTCCTTTCCTTGATGACTATTTGTTGAGCACCTACTATGTTTCCAGCCACACGTGGACCTGAGAGAACAGTTTTAAGCAGAGGAAACCATTGCAGAAACTTGAGGTGTTAATGAGCTTGATGCATTTGAGGAATTGAGAGACTATCCTGGAGCCCTTGTAGAATAAGCAAGGGAGAACATGGTGGGAAGTGAGATCGGCAACACAGGAACTTTTTTGGTTCAAGCACCAGTCTGACAAACTGTAGGCATCCCAGGGGATCACTCCCCACATCATCAGGCAATTAAGATTGCTTACTTCCAGAACCTTCATCAAGGATTTTTGTTTATAGACTCCTGAGTCTTCTCATGCTAAGAAATACACTTCACCTTTTTTATTTTGGAATTGTTTGACCTTTACTTATTTATTTTTAAATTTTTATTTATTTTTTATTATTTTTAAAAAAGATTTTATTTTTAAGTAATCTCTACACCCAACATGGGGCTTGAACTCACAACCCAAAGGTCAAGAGTTCTGAGCTCCACTGATTGAACCAGCCAGGCACCCCTGTTTTGAACTTTTCAATAGATAACTTGTGTAAGCTCTTGTCCTGGCCTTTCTTATTTGCTTTTTTCCCTATTGTTGCAAGGTGAGAAGTAACAATATCCTAATATTCCTCTTCATTTTGTTCTTGTAAGTTGTCCATATTTTATAATATTGTCTAACATTACATATAAACTTGTAAATTACGTTTTAACAAAAGTCTTTGCTAATTAAGAAAGTTGAAATCATAGGAGCAGAGACTCAGACATGAATCTGACTATGGAGTGTACTCCATAGTCAAATTTGGCCAGGTTTTATTCTCTAGATTTTTGGGGGGTTTGGAGGGAGCAAAGGGAGAGTGAGAGAATCTTTAGCAGGCTCCATGCCTAGTGCGGAGCCCAGCGTGGTGCTCAGTCTTACAACCCTGAGATCATGACCTGAGCTGAAATGAAGAGATGACCACTTAACCTACTGAGCCACCCAGGTGCCCATATTCTCTAGATGTTTTAATAACATTACAAAAAGAGTATTGAAAAATGAAGTCACAGGGAAAGAATTGCCAGCCTTATCCATTCACTCATCACAGGTATTTTAAAGGCACAACCACTTTAAAGAGAAATCTTCTAGGCCTGAACAGGGAGTTTCCATCTCTAGGGTTGTTAATAGAGAGGTGTTTCTACTCTAGGTTTATTCTTTATTATGTTTAAGGCTGTTTGAGTCAGCTTTCAATCATATTAGTTCCTTGAAGAGTAGCTTTTTTCAAAGCAAGAGCGCATAAATTAGCCCCAGGGGAAGTTATTTAGTCACGAAGTTATAAATGAAATTTCATTTTGTGAGAAACCCACTTGATTCCCCAGATTGGCTCTGTCACGTTAGTAGAGTAGTCCCCTCCAAGCTGACTGCCACAGCCTAGATAGTTTACCTTGTCAGTTTTAATTTTAACATTGAAAAATTCAGTAGAGACAATTAGAAAATTAAGTAATGATGGAAGGCGGGAGCATGCTTTGATGAAGCTGTTTGAGGAATAAGAAGTTGGTACCAGCACAAAACCACTCTGGATGCTTATCTTATTATTTTCTCAATAAGGCCACAGACATCCTTTTTATACTGGCTTCTGATCTCTTATTAACGTATATATTTTCTATTTCCTTTCCTTTCCTTTTTTTCTTTCTTTCAGTCAGGCAGTGTCATTTCAGGCTCCTCCCTGTCTGCTGCTTCTCATATCATCTCATCTGTTTCTAGGCTGCTTGTTCTACTTTTGCAGTGATTTCTGCTTCTATCTCTTGTTTCCACTCCAATGCCACTACTATAGTTCATTTTTTTTCCTTAGACTATTATAATAGACTAATAATTGGGTTCATCTTTATTGACTACTCTTTACTCCAATCATCTCTTTCTGTTGCCAGTTTAACTTTCTTAAGGCATATATTCTGTCATTCTACTCTGAGCTTCCCATGCCCTGTTCCCAACAACATGATGATATATAAGGGGAGAGTTTTCAAGTGACTCCCATTAAATGCATTTATTTGTTCATTCTATTTTTCCTTTTGCTCTTTAAAAATATGCAATACTTAATATATCCCCAAGGGCATACATAAAGAATAATATAATGAATGAACCACTGGGTACTGCCTGGATTAAGAAATAAAACATTGCCGGGGCGCCTGGGTGGTGCAGTCGTTAAAGCATCTGTCTTCGGCTCAGGGCATGATCCCGGCATACCGGGATCAAGTCCCACATCGGGCTCCTCCGCTGTGAGCTTGCTTCTTCCTCTCCCAGTCCCCCTGCTGTGTTCCCTCTCTTGCTGGCTGTCTCTCTGTCACATAAATAAAATCTTTAAAAAAAAAAGAAATAAAACATTGCCTTTGCCTAGTACACTGAAAATCCTCTAGAATTCCTCTCTGATTACACCCTTCACTTTTCCCCTCCAGAGGTAATCACTATACTGAGTTTGGCAGTTATTATTTGCATTTATATTCTTGGACCAAGCTAAGAAGAATTAATTTAATCATAATATACAACCAAGCAGTTTTAATAAATCTTCACTAGAGTTCTGTGAAGATGAAAGTGTTATTAGGTCCATTAGGAAAAGTTCAAGAAATAGGTTTTGGATTATCCACTAAATGCAAAGCAAAAACCCAATCTTCTCATGACTGACTCAAAGTTCTTTTTTTAATAGTGTCTCCCTCTGTTTCTAATTGGTTCTGGTTCTTCAGCAAAGAATCCCTCATTTCGCAACCATATAGTTATACAGATACCATCCTCATAAATTCTGAATCCCCGGCATAGCATGATTCTTCAAGGAGGCCAGATGGCCATTTGGTGGCAAGTCAACTACATTTGGTCTTTTCCATTCTTGGGATGGGTAGTGATTTGTTAGGCCAGGGACAGATGTCTAATTCCAAGTGTGGGTTTGCCTTTTCAGCCTATAGATCAGCAACCAGAACCACTATCTGGGAGCTTCTGGAATGTCCATCGGCATGAATTCCACATGGTCTCCAGCCAGGGATGGAGCCATAGGCCCATGACGTTGAGATCCACTTCTTGTATCTTATACCACCCACTCTAGAAGCAGTTGGCTTAATAAAGTACTGGAATGTCTTTCTAAAGGCATAGGTGAAGCATCAGCTGGGAGGCAATATTTTGCAGGAATGAAGTGCCACTATTCATGATATAGTATATGCATTAAATCAGAAACCTCTAAATGGTGCTATGTTCCCAATACGAAGTCTACGTGGGTCCAGAAACTAAGAGGTAGAAGCATTTATTATGTTTTATGATGCACTGGAAGCCTCATGCTTCCTATTTCTGCAGTTCTGGGTTCCTACAGTGTCAGAAATCCTGGCCCCCAAAGAGGGTCAGCAGAAAACAGCGAGTCACCATGAACCACAAGCTCTGGCTGTCACCAGGGCACCTTAGATTCCTCATGTTTAGGGACCAGTTGGTATAAAAAGAAGTCACCATACTGTCAAGGGTAATTGATTTTGATCAGCAGGAGAATGAAGGGCTACAATTTTTTACCCCCCATTTGTGCATTTATATTTATTGAGCCCCTACAAAGGCCACTGTGGATTCAGTGGTGGGTAAAACAGAGCCCTTGTCTTTGTGGAGCTTATGTTCTAGAGGGGAGACAGACAACTTATCAGTGATTACAGCTTATATGACACCAGATTCAGTGCAGAAATGATCTCTGGACTCAGAGAATCAGGGAAGCATTGAGGCATGTCTGAGTTGTCAAAGGCTAACAGATCATTCAAAGCTTCTACATGAATTTTTTTAAAATTTATTTTTAATTTAAATTCAGTTTAGTTAGCATATAGTGTATTATTAGTTTCAGGGGTAGAATTTACTGATTCACCAGTTGCATATATCACCCAAGTGCTCATTACATCAAGTGCCCTCCTTAATGCCCATCACCCAAGTACCCCATCCCCCCACCACCTGCCCTCCAGCAACCCTCAGTTTGGTTCTTATAGTTAAGACTCTCTTATGGTTTGCCTCCCTGTTTTTATCTTATTTTATTTTCCTTTCCCTTCCCCTATGTTCATCTCTTTTGTTTCTTAAATTATACACATGAGTGAATAATATGGAATTTATCTTTCTCTGACTGATTTATTTCACTTAGAGTAATACCCTCTAGCTCCATCCATGTCATTGCAAATGGCAACATTTCTTTTTTGATGGCTGTAATATCCAGTGTGTGTGTGTGTGTGTGTGTGTGTGTGTGTGTGTGTATCTATCTATACCACATCTTCTTTATTTTTTCATCTCTTGATGGACATCTGGGCTCTTACCATAGTTTGGCAATTGTGGACATTGCTGCTATAAACATTGGGGTGCAGGTGCCCCTTCAAATCATTATGTTTGTATCCTTTGGGTAAATACCTAGTAGTGCAATTGCTGGGTCAAAGGGTAACTTTATTTATTTTTTTTAAAGATTATTTATTTATTTATTTGACAGAGAGACAGCCAGAGAGAGAGGGAACACAAATAGGAGGAGTGGGAGAGGAAGAAGCAGGCTCCCAGCGGAGGAGCCTGATGTGGGGCTCGATCCCATAACACCAGGATCACGCCCTGAGCCGAAGGCAGACGCTTAACGACTGAGCCACCCAGGTACCCCCAAAGGGTAACTTTAATTTTAACTTTTTGAGGCATCTCCATACAATCTCCAGAGTGGCTGCACCAGTTTGCATTCCCACCAACAGCGTAGGAGGGTTCTCTTTTCTCCACATCCTTGCCAACATCTGTAATTTCCTGAGTTGTTCTTTTTAGCCATTCTGACTGGTGTGAGGTGGTATCTCACTGTGATTTTAATTTGTATTTCCCTGATGCCCAGTGATGTTGAGCATTTTTTCATGTGTCTGTTAGCCATTTGTATGACTTCTTCGGATAAATGTATGTTCATGTTTTCTGCCCATTTCTTAACCAAATTATTTGTTTTTCGGGTATTGAGTTTGATAAGTTCTTTATAGATTTTGGATACTAGCCCTTTATCTGGTATGCCATTTGTGAATATATTCTCCCATTCTGTAGGTTGCCTTTTAGTTTTGTTGACTGTTTCCTTTGCTGTGCAAAAGCTTTTTATCTTGATGAAGTCCCAATAGTTCATTTTTGCTTTTCTTTCCCTTGCCTTTGGAGATGTGTCTATGAAGAAGTTGCTGTGGCCCAGGTCAAAGAGGTTGCTGCCCATGTTCTCCTCTAGGATTTTGATGAATTCCCATCTCAAATTTAGGTCTTTCATCCGTTTTGAGTTTATTTTTGTGTATGGTGTAAGAAAGTGGTCCAGTTTCATTCTTCTGCATGTGGCTGTCCAATTTTCCCAACATTATTTGATGAAGAGACTGTCTTTTTTTCATTGGATATTCTTTCCTGCCTTGTCAAAGATTAGTTGACCATAGAGTTGAGGGTCAATTTCTGAGTTTTCTATTTTGTTCCATTGATCTATGTGTCTGTTTTTGTGCCACTACCATACTGTCTTGATGATGACTGCTTTGTAATACAGCTTGAAGTCTGGAATTGTGATGCCACCAGGTTTGGTTTTCTTTTTCAACATTCCCCTGGCAATGGGAGGTGTTTTCTGGTTCCATACACATTTTAGGATTATTTGTTCCAGCTCTGTGAAAAATGCTGATGGTATTTTGATAAGAATTACATTGAATGTGTAGATTGCTTTGGTTAGCACAGACATAACAATATTTGTTATTCCAATCCATGAACATTGAATGTTTTTCCATTCTTTGTGTCTTCCTCAATTTCTTTCAGAAGTGTTTTATAGTTCTAACCTCTTTGGTTAGGTTTATTCCTAGGTATCTTATGGTTTTAGATGCAATTGTAAATGGGATTGATTTCTTGATTTCTCTTTCTGCTGCTTCATTATTGGTGTATAGAAATGCAACAGACTTCTGTGTGTTGATTTTATATCCTGCAACTTCACTGAATTCCTGTATCAGTTCTAGCAATTTTTTGGTGGAGTCTTTTGGGGTTCTATGTAGAGTATCATGTCATCTGAGAGGAGTGAATGTTTGACTTCTTCCTTGCTGATTTGGATGCCTTGTATTTCTTTTTGTTGTCTGAGTGCTGAGGCTAGCTTCCAGGACCATGTTGAACAACATTAGTGAGAGTGGACATCCCTGTCATGCTCCTGACCTTAGGGGAAGAGTTCTGTTTTTCTCTGTTGAGGATATTTGCTGTGGGTCTTTCATATATGGCTTGTATGATGTTGTGCTATGTTCCCTCTATCCCTACATGGTAGAGAGATTTTTCTTCAAGAAAGAATGCTGTATTTTGTCAGATGCTTTTTCTGCATCTATTGAGAAGATCATATGGTTCTTCTCCTTTCTTTTATTAATGTGATGTATCACATTGAGTGATTTATGGATGTTGAACCACCCCTGTAGCCCAGGAATAAATCCCACTTGGTCATGGTGAAAATCCTTTTAATGTACTGTTGGATCCTATTAACTAGTATCATGGTGAGAACTTTTGTGTCCATTTCATCGGGGATATTGGTCTGTAATTCTCCTTTTTAGTGGGGTCTTTGTCTGGTTTTTGGATCAAGGTAATGCTGGCCTCACAGAATGAGTTTGGAAGTTTTCCTTTCATTTCTATCTTTTGGAACAGTTTCAGAAGAATAAGTATTAATTCTTTAAATGTTTGGTAGAATTCCCCTGAGAAGCCATCTGGCCCTGGCCTCTTGTTTGTTGGGAGATTATTGATTACTGCTTCAATTTCCTTGCTGGTTATGGGTCTGTTCAGCTTTTCTATTTCTTCCTGGTTCAGTTTTGGTAGTTTATATGTTTCTCAGAATGCATCCATTTCTTTCAGATTGTCTAATTTGTTGTCATATGGTTGCTCATAATATTCTCTTATAATTGTTTGTATTTCTTTGGTGTTGGTTGTGCTCGCTCCTCTTTCATTCATGATTTTATTCATTTGGGTCCTTTCTCTTTTCTTTTTTTATAAGTCTGGTTAGGGGTTTATCAATCTTATTAATTCTTTCGAAGAAGTAGCTCCTAGTTTTGTTGATCTGTTCCAATATTTTTTTGATTTCTATATCATTGATTTCTGCTCTAATCTTTTTCTGCTGACTTTAGGCTTTATTTGATGTTCTTTTTCCAATTTCTCTAGGTGTAAGGTTAGGTTGTGTATTTGAGACTTTTCTTGATTCTTGAGGAATGCCTGTATTGCTATCTGTTTGCCTCTTAGGGCTGCCTTTACTGCATCCCAAAGGTTTTGAACTGTCTTGTCTTCATTTTCATTTGCTTCCATGTATTTTTAAAATTCTTCTTTAATTTCCTGGTTGACCTATTCATTCTTTAGTAGAATGTTCTTTAACCTCCATCTATTTTTGGTCCTTCCAAATTTCTTCTTGTGGTTGACTTCACTTTTCATAATGTAGTCTGAAAATTTGGATATTCCAGATTGTCCAAATTAGGCAATCTGGAATGATCTGTCTTTGTATACTGCTGAGGCCTGACTTGTGACCCAGCCTGTGATATATTCTGGAGAATGTTCCATGTGCACTCAAAAAGAACGTGTATTCTGCTGCTTTAGGATGAAATTCTCTGAATATATCTGTTGAGTCCATCTGTTCCAGTGTGTTATTCAAAGCCCTTTTTTCCTTGTTGATCTGTTTAGGTGATCTGACCATTGCTGTGAGTAGAGTGTTAATGTCCCCTACTATTGTTGTATTATTATCAATGCGTTTCTTTAATTTTGTTATTAATCGGTTTATAAACTTTGCTGCTCTCAAGTTAGGGGCATAAGTATTTACAATTGTTAGATCTTCCTGTTGGATAGACCCCTTTATTATGATACAGTGTCCTTCTCCATCTCTTATTACAGTCTTTGGTTTAAAATCTAGTTTGTCTGATATAAGGAAGTCTACTCCAGCTTTCTTTTGATGTCCATTAGCATGATAAATAGTTCTCTATGCCCTTACTTTCAATCTGGAGGTGTCTTTGGGTCTAAAATGAGTCTCTTGCAGACAGCATATCAATGGGTCTTGTTTTTTTAAATCCATTCTGATACCCCATGTCTTTTGGTTGGAGTATTTAGTCCATTTACATTCAGAGTAATTATTGAAATATGAATTTAGTGCCATTGTGTTACCTGTAAAGTCACTGTTCCTTTAGATTTTCTCTGTTCCTTTCTAGTCTTTGTAAATTTTGGGCTCTTTCTCTGCTCAAAGGATCCCCCTTTAATATTTCTTGCAGCGCTGGTTTAGTGTTCACAAAAATCTTTAGTTTTAGTTTGTCCTGGAAACTCTTAAGCTCTCCTACTCTGAATGACAGCCTTGCTGGATAAAGTATTCTTGGCTTCATGTTTTTCCCATTTATCACCTTGAATATATAGTGCCAGTCCTTTCTGGGCTGCCAGGTCTCTGTGAAACAGGTCTGCTGCCAGCCTTATGTGTCTACCCTTGTAGGTTAAGGACCTGTTGTCCAGAGCTACTTTCAGAATTTTCTCTTAGTCATTGTAATTTGGAAGCTTCACTCTAATATGTTGAGATGTTGACCTATTTTTGTTGATTTTGAGACAGGGAGTCTCTATGCCTCTTGGACTTGAATGCCTGTTTAGTTCCCCAGATCAGGGAAGTTCTCAGCTGTAATTTGTTCAAATAAATCCTCTACCCCTTTTTTCTGCTTCTCATCTTTTCGGACTCCCGTATTAACAGATACTATTTCGCTTTATGGAATTGCTGAGTTCCCTGTCTCCCTTCATGATCTAATAGGTTTCTTTCCCTCTTCTTTTCAACTCCTTTATTTTGCATCTTTTTATCTTCTATACCACTAATTTGCTCTTCCGATTCATTCATCCTTGTTTTTATGACCTCCACTTGGGACTGCATCTCGGTAATAGTATTTTTAATTTTGGCCTGACTAGGTTTTAGTTCTTTTATCTCTATTGTAAGGGACTCTGTAGTGTCTTCTATGTTTTCCCAAGCTCAGCTAAAATCTTTATAATTGTTGTGTAAATTCTATTTCAGACATCTTACTAATAAGCGTATTGATTAAGTTCCTTCCTGTGAGTACTACCTCCTGTTCTTTCTTTTGGAGCAAATTTCTCTGTCTCATCATTTGTTCCAGAAAAGAAAGGAAGAAAGAAAAATAAAAACAATAACAACAACAATAATAGCAACAACAACCACAACAAAAACTTCAGGAAATGTTTCTGGTGTATGCTGTGTACACTCTGTTGTTGCATTTTGGCTGCTCTTTCCCACTGGTCCTTCCTCTACAGAGCTCCTCCTTGCTTGTAGTGGGCAGTGTTTGGACCTTTGACTAGGTGTGCTTTGGCTTGTTTTTTTTAAGGTAAGCCCAGAAAGGAAAAAAAAAAAAAGGCAAAGTCCTGATGCAATATAAGAGAAAAGTAAAAGGAACAAAAATGCAAACAGACAAACAAAAAACTATAAGCCTGATTCCAAAGAAGAAAGAAAGAATAAAAAAAAAAAAGGAAGGAAATAAAGAAAGAAAGAAAGAAAGAAAGAGAAAAAAAAAGAGCCTGATTTGAAAAATAAGAGAAGGAAACAAACAAACCAACAAATGAATAATTATAAGACTGATACCAAAATAAAAGACAAAGAGGAAAAAAATAAAAGAGGGAAAAATAAAAAATAAGAATAAAAAATAAGGAATTAAAAAAATTTTAAAATTAGGGGAAAAAAATAAAGAAGCAAGCCTAGTCCTATTTCCACCAGAAGCTAATTTTTTGGGGAGGATTCTTTAATCAGTAGTCTTGGTAGATGTAGGGGCCTGGGCTGGCTCACAAGCAGAGTTGCCCTTATAAAGATGCCCCTGCCAGGCACAGGGGAGTGGGCTTTAGGGTAGGGGACTCCAGCCTCCATTGGAGGTGCCGTGTTTCTCTCTGAAGTCTGACTGTGCTGGTGGCTGGAAGGAGGGAGAGGTTGTGGAGGAGGAATATGGGTACCCTTACCCTTTCATCCTCAGGGAGGGGAACTCCTGGCCACGGCTGTTCAGGAGGCCGTCTCAGAAGAGTGAATGATCTCCTGCGCCCTGGGCTTTTGTCATTTCCCTGCCCTTAACCTGTTTGTGCCCTTGCCGTTGGTGTGCCCGTGCCACACATCTCCTGTGTTTTATCTTTGGCCGGTGGCTGGGAATCAAAACTCCAAGTTTTAAAGGGCCTGGGAAGGCCCACTTGTCGGCCCACTCCCCTCCTCCAGAGGCGAGCCTTGCAGTGCACCCAGCACCGTCCTGTCCCAGAAAAGCAGTCGCACAGTTCACAAGGAGGCTAGAGTTTATTTTGAGGCACAGTGGAAAGCCGCAACCAGGTTCTCTGTGCGCGACTCAGTCCCCTTCTCCGTTGGGTCCCAGAAAAGCAGTTGCACAGAGGCTTGAATCTGTTGTTGGCAGACAGCGAAAAGCAGCAGCCATGTTATCCGCAGTCTGCCTGTGTCTCTGCTCTCTGCTCAGTTCCGTCCCAGAAAAGCAGCCGCTCATTGTGCACATGGTGGTTTAAGCCTATTGTGGCTCACAGTAAAAAGCTCCTATAAGGTTTTCTGCCCTCTGCGCACAGCTCTGTCCTTGCTGTTGAGTTCCAGCTGGCCTTTTGTCCTTGGACAGGCGAAATACACTCTTCCAAATGTACTCTGGAAGGGGAGAGCTCTCTCCCTGCGCGACCCAGGGGAGCTTCTCACTGCGGCTTGTTGTGCCATACCTACCTGCTATGCCCGCTCTCTCCTGCTCTCTCCCTCTCCCTGACTGCGCTGTGAAAGGGTTCCTTCCCCTTCCTGGTCCCGCTGCTTTCCTCTCCCCCAATTCATGGCTCCAAACCTCACATCTGCCACAATGTCTCTCTCCAACCGTGCAGATTGTTTTCTTAATCCTCAGATCATATTCCTAGTTGTTCAAAATACTTGGCTGTTGATCTAGCTGCGTTTGAGGGATGAGGCAAGCTCAGGTTCCCCCTACTACTCTGCCATCTCCTACATGAATTCTTATTGCATAAGCCAATAACATTTCTGTCACTTTTCAAGCCTGCTTTTAATTTTTCCTCTGATGAGAATGGAGCAGAATTTTGAGATCCATGGTCATCTCCCCATATATTCATCCTCACCTGCAGCCAAATTATTCTAATCCTCAAAAGTATTTTTCCAGGAGAGAGATTTTCATCTTTAAAGATTTGTCTTCCTTTGCCATAAAAGATTACTTGAAAGAATTTTCTGGAAGCTGTTTTATCTCCTTTGGTCTTCATTCATTCCACACATATTTTAGTTTGCATGTACTCTGTGCCTAATCCTCTGTTAGGTACTAGCAATCTATGGTGAACTTGATGAATAAAGTCCTTGATCACAAGAAGCATTCATTCTAGTGGAGAGAGAGGGCAGAGGGAGAGGCGGTGAACAAGTTAAACATACGTAACTCCATAATTTCATTTAGAGATAAGTGCTATGAAACAGGCTGTTGAGGTAGCACTTGAGGGTGAAGTGTTTGATAGGTGTCAGGGAAGGCTTCTTCAAAGAGATGATAATTAAACTGAGACCTGACTGCCCAGAAGGAAGCAGCTTTGCAGAGTTCTGGGAGGAAAGCATTCTAGGCAAAACATTTTCGCTTGATAATTGGTGACTTTAGTTTTCTATTTCTTGAGTCAACTTTAAATAATTTATGATTTCTCAGAAAATCATTTATTCATCAAGAATTAAAAACAAGTGCTCAGATCCTTCATAGATAATGATGGGTTCCACCACCAGGCAACTCACTAAGACTTGCTCAGGTGATAGCGAAGGGAGAAGGACATCAAGAATGGATGGAGAAGAGGGAGACAGTGAGTGGGAGTGGCAGCCCTGATGAACTGCTCCAATGGAGCCTCCGGTCATCCAATTACCATCTCTTTTCTTAATTTCTCCTCAAGAAGAAAGACGTGGGAACCACAGAGGAGCTGCTTCTGATCATGCAAGGAGAAATACATGAGGTGCAAGGGGCCGACTATGGTGGCCATGGAGGTGAATTCTCAGATCTCCTCAAGAGAACCTGCCATGGGGAGCATAGTAGACGGAAGGCCTCCAGTTGCCACCCCAACAAATGCTGACACTACACTCCCTTCTAGACATTCTGCTTTTAATCCTAGTTAGAGAGTCTGATTCTGTTTTTCGTGTTTGGCTGTTGACTGCTTTTAAGCCCGTAACCATTTGTTTTCCCTTCTTGCCCCACATATTATCAGGAAGACGGCATACTCTCTCCTTTGGTGATGAGGGAAGGTTTAGACCGCATGCTCTGGTCTGCCCTTATCTTGACCCACCCCTTAATCCCAATAAAGGTCAAGAACAGTCAAAAACCTGTTCTCTCAAGCCATTTTTGATCCCATTTGCAAGCATGCCTGCTCTCCCCAGGAAGCCTCATTATGTTAATAATAAATCTTTTCATACCTTCTTGGTATACATGTGACATCATGGGTCCACATTTGATTGGATTTTGGGTGAGAAGTCCATCCCATCTCAACAGGGTGTGTGACAACAGCAGTTCCTGCAGCAAGCAGCATTTCTCAGCAATGACCACAACCACTGGGGGGTCTTTTCTTGCTCTGGCTTTCTAATTTGCCCTGCTGCCAGCTGGTGAGTGCATACTTTGAGCTGCTGCTTGCTGGCCAGCATGCTTTTGAAGCTATGCTGGCAAGCTTATACTTTGAGCTACTGCCTAGTGTTGCATTTGCTGAGTCCTGTGGAGTCTCTGTTACAGATTTAACTGTCCTAAGTCAGAAGCTTTGATAACTTCCATTTGGGGAGAGGATATAAAATTGGAGTCCTCCTTAACTTGTCCCTGAATTGTGCATCTCGGCCCAAAACTACCTGTATATCTCAGATTGAATCATGCATTTCGATTCCAGGATAAGCCATGGCTGAGGCTAGGATCAGGGAAATGATTCTTATTCTGTGACAATGACTGTGTTTGCCATTCTATAGAGAACTCAGGAGAAAGACTGATACTCTCTTTAATGTACTGGTCATTTGGATGGTTGCTTGTGTGGAGGAAGAACAGTCACCATGTGGTATGTGAGGTCCACACTCCTAAAACAGATACATAGGGTCCTCGCTAGGACCCTGTGTAATACTAAGCAGCTGCTGCCACCTACGCCTCTGTCATCAACAAAGATCCTGTTTCTCAGGGTTACAGGGAAGAATACCCATGGCTTAGCCAAGGTGTTAATTCAAACTTAAGTCAGGGGGTTTTTAAACCCTACAGAGCTGCCATTGTAATGAGTGAGGCCCCTAACCCTAATAATACAGAGTTGAGACTCCGGAGGAAGAAACCTACAAATATAAACAGAGTAAAGAGAACTCCTTCAAAGTATAGCCAATTACTACCAAAAAAAGATATCCACAATTTGACCTAATTAAAAATCCAAAATTACTAAAAAAGTTTATCCAACAGAAAACAATACCCAACACGCTTTTGTGCCTGAATAATGTAGGTTCTAAATTAACATCTGCTGAGACGCACCAAATGGCAGACTTTTCTGGACTTAAAAGTAGGGCTCAAGATATAGTTTTACCTCTGGATTCTACTAAATTTAGACAAGGTTTCCTATTCATGGGGATCTCACTAAATTGAAATAAAGCACATCTTATACTCTTATGGGAGTTGCCAAATATAAAACAGAGCAAAGTTAAGTATTTTTCAGTTTAACCACCAGAACTATTGCCTTATGTAAATTTCCCGTGGTTATATAGCTCCTTGTCCTAAAATATCTCCTGGGCATGGAGATATCAGGCATGGACGCTCTGACCTAGCAAGTAATAAATTAAATTATATTAAATTTTTGCTACTTATAATTGCCCTGACAAAATAACCTTTTACCCTTACTTGAAATACTTTATATGGCACAATATAAATTAGAACAGGGCTTTTAAGGATTGAAACCCACTATAAAAGACTTATGTAGAGAAAGGATGGTTATTCCCACTGTTTCTACATTTAATAGTCCCATTTGGCTTACTCTCAAACCTGGCAAGAATGAATGGCTTTCCATGGTGGATTACAACAAACTGAATGCTGTGGGAATACCCATTAAGGCACCTGTACCAATATCATTGAAATTAAAAACTAAAGGCAATTAGTAACTGGAAAATATTTTGGTTTGATAGATTTGACTAGTGCATTCTGTTTCATGCCTATTTCAACAGTTTTAGTTGTGGTTTACCTTCACCTTTGAAGGGACACAATATCGCCTTACTAGCCTTGAGCTATCTTTTCACGTGATGCTTTAATAGCCCTGCCATTGCACACAATCCCTGCAGACAAATTCTTTTTTTTTAAAGATGTGTTTCCTACATTTTTTTACTCTTCCTTGTGGTTTTTCCTTTCCCCTCAGAGTTCACTTTAACATTTTGTAGGACTGGTTTAGTGGTCATGAACTTCTATAGTTTTTGTCTAAGAAACTCTTTATCTCTCCTTCTATTCTGAATGATAGCCTTCCTGGATAGAGTATTCTTGGTTGCAGGTTTTTGTCTTTCAGCACTATGAATATATTTTGCCTCGTTCTCTTTTGTCCCGCAAAGTTTCTGCTGAAAAATCTGCCGGTAGCCTTATGGGGTTTTCCTTGTTTGTAACTGTTTTTTTCTTGCTGATTTTATTTTATTTATTTTATTTTTTATTTTTTAAAAATTATACATGTTCCTCTGTATTTCTTTATTCTCTTTGTTTTTTTGTTTCAAATTTTTCTTTTCTTTTCTTTTTAAACATTTTTTATTATATTATGTTAGTCACCATATGGTACATCATTAGTTTTTGATGAAGTGTTCCATGATTCATTGTTTGCCTGTAACACCCAGTGCTCCATGCAATATGTGCCCTCCTTAATACCCATCATCTTGCTGATTTTATCTCTACGCCTTGCCATTTTAATTACTATGTGTCTTGGTGTGGATGTCTTTGGGTTGATTTTGTTGGGGGATGTTTATGCCTTCTGCATCTGGATATCTATTTCCTTCCTCAGATTTGGGAAGCTTTCAGCTATTATTTCTTCAAATAAATGTTCTGCCCTGTTTCCCCTCTTTTCTTCTCCTGGGATTCCCGTAATGTGAATGTTTTTATTCCTGAAGATGTTGTTGAAGTCCCTTAATCTATTCACATTTTTAATTATTCTTTTATCTTTCTCCTCTTCAGCTTGATTGCTTTCCATTCTTTTGTCTTCTAGGTTGCTGATCCGTTCTTCTGCTTCCTTTAGTGTATTTTTAATTTCAGTTATTGAGTTCTTCATTGCTGATTGGTTCTTTTTGTTATTTTCTATCTCTTTGTTGAGGGTCTCACTGAGGTCCTCCACTCTTTTCTCAAGTCCAGTGACTATCTTTATGACCATTGCTTTAAATTCTCTAAGAGGCGTATTAGTTATCTCCACTTTGTTTAGCTCTCTTGCTGTGATTTTTGTCCTATTCTTTCCTTTGGGACCCATTCCGCTGTTTCCTCATTTTGTTTAATTCTCCATGTTTGTTTCTCTGTGTTAGCAAGGAGAGGTACATCCCTTGCTTTTGAAAGTAGTGGCCTAATGAAGAAGTCCTGTAGTGTCCTGCAGTGCGATGTCCCCTGTTCATCATAACCTGGCACATCAGGGGTGTCTCCTATGTGTGTCGCATGTACCCTACTATTGTGGCTGAATTGCATTTGCCTTCAATACAGTCATCTGTGATGCCTCTCTTTGCCTGTTGTGAGCAAGTGTTGGTCCCTGTGTTGTTAGTGGGCCATTCTGGGGTACAATGCTGTCAGCTCTTTTTCTATTTGTGATTTATTAAGAATATATTCTATTACGGTCTTATTTTCCTTCTCATATTTTAGGTCACTTTGATAGCTTTTATTCTTTATTTAAAACAGTTTTCATTGTATTCTTTGAAATTCAATTCTTCCTAGTCTTGTTGTTTTATTGTATAGGATGTTTTAATTTGACAATTAATTTTTATTTATAATTGATTAGCTTAAAATATTCATTGCTTTATCTTTTTCCTCTTTTTAAAATCCCAATTATTTTATTCTTTAAACTTTTTAGAGATTTTCCATTTTATTCATATGTTTATACACATGATCTCCAGTCTTAAAAATCATCCAGCAACATGGCTTTTATTTTCCCCATTTTACAGTGTGGTAGTTGATACTCTGAGAGGGAAGGGCTTGTGAAGGTGACAGCGCTAGACTGTCAGGATCATATTTAACATAGTCACCT